>NW_027223757.1:4686390-5886390 GCF_028538775.1 Myotis yumanensis
TCCAACTCCGGGAGCTTTACCAAGGCTTCCAGCAGGACCCGAGCCTTCGCAGGCCCGGTCCTCGGCTTCTTAAACCGTAGACAAGGGGCTCTTTGGGCACCAGACAGACAGGAGGAAACCGCTGGGCAAAGCAAGTGTCAAATCCAACTTTGGATGCGGCACGGGCCATGGGAGAGGCTGTGGACATGGGGGCAGGGGTGCACCGTTCGGCCCACTGGTCACACACCACAGAGCACACATCACATCGCCCGGCCACGGGCAAAGGAAACAAACACGAATAAAAAGAGCTCTCGTCTTCTTCAAGCCCTGACCGGGCCACCTGGCCCATCGAGTCCCGTAAACGACTGGCTCCCTGACATGAGCGCCCTCCTGCCGGCCGTGCCCCGAGACAACTCTCTGCACGTGTGCCCGGCGGGTCGCGGTCATCTTGTGAGAAGACGCGTTTTTCCGCCGCAATCGGCCTGGCTGGAAACCAACCCCGGCTCCCGACAGACCAGCGGGCACAGCTCCGGAGGGCACGGCTGACAGCGAGGGTGGCGGGGCCAGCCCCCTCTGTGGGCTCCAGGAGGACCCCTCCCTGCCGCCTCCCAGCTCGGGGTGGCCGTCACCCCTGCTTGAGCTGCATCACCCCCTCCATCGTCACCTGGCCACCTGCTCCCCGTGGGTCTCTATGTCTCCTCTTCTTCTAAGGAACCGGTCTTATTGGACTTGGGGCTCACCCGACCCCAGCACGACCTCATCTCAACTAACGACATCCCCGCTGACCCCCATCCTGAGTGTGAGAGCTGGGCTTCAACACATGATGCTGGGGACACGCCGGAAGCCACGACACTTGGTGGTCTCTGCACCCGGTGAGCCAGCCCTTTTACGGCCCAGACCCCCTGCAAACAGTCTCCCCGATAAGCTTTCCTTTCCACGGCTCCTCTGACCCACCCTGACAGCCCCACACTGCCCAGGCCTGGCCTCCCAGGCAGCCTGCTCCGAAATCACCACCACCCTGCTTGTCCCAAACAGATACACGTCCTCACGAGGCTTGGAGAAAGGAGGAATCCATTCTGCTCCTCAAAAGAGAGCTCTCAACCCAATGCCTGTAAGGAACGGGCAGGTCCCGGGTGGACGACGCTGCTGGAAGGGGCCCTGAGGACCAGAGAACACTCCCGCCTGCTCTGAGGGGCAGTGGTCAGTGCTGCCAGCGGCCCCCCCAGCCATGCCAGCCCAGTGCCCGCAGGCCTGGGGTTTTTCCAGAGAAGTAGGACAGGGTTGATTTTTTGCTGCTGACAACCAACCCCATTTATTTTAAGCACCGTGTGGGCAGAACACACACCTCTGCAGACGATACTTGCCTGCCCGTTTGCAACTTCTGTCCTGCTAATGCCTCCAAACAGAGCGTTCCCGCCGTCCACGCTTTCCTGCATTTCCTGCGGGTTTTTCCCTCCCCTGCCATTGGCCACGGACATCCAGCCTGCTGAGAGAGGTCCTCTCATCTACTCTCCCATCCTCTTCCTCACCCATCTCGTGCTCCTGGGATGCTGCCATCCACCCTCCACTGGGGCTGGCACTGCCCTGGCACAGGGATCTGGCAGTGAGCGTGACAGGCCACCGTCCCTGGGCAACAGAGCCAGCCCAGGCAGGCACTGGGCACGGGCAGAGGAGGGACGCGTGTCATGGATGACGAGTGACAGTGGAGGCCAAGCCGTGGGTGGGACCCTAGAGCAGGGGCACTGCCGAGGCACATCCACGAAGGCCTCGTCGGTGCCAGGCACCCTGCAAGCTTCCTGCCAGGTGGACAGCCATGGTCAGTAAGCACAGTATAGATGGTGGCACGAGCTAAGGAGAAACAGTGAGCAAGGAAGGGGGGCATGAAGTGGTGTGTGTGTGTGTATATGTGAGAGAGAGAGAGAGAGAGAGAGAGAGAGAGGTGTTTCACATCGCATGGTTTGAGAAGGCTTCGCCGCAATGGCGACTTTCGAATGCAGCCCTAAAGGAAATGAGAGCAGGCTGAGCAAGGAGCAGGGAGCATTGCAGGCCCAGAGGAGCATGTGCAAAGGTCCTGAGGCAGAGGCATTCCTGGCAATTCAGGGACCAGAAAGGTCAGTGTGTCTGGTGGAAGTCGGAGTGGGGGACACATTATAAAGAGCCTCTGGGTCATAAAAAGGCTTGGGTTTCAGGCTGAGAGGGAGCCCCTGTGGGCTGCTGTGTTGGGAACAGAACGCAGAGGGGTACGGGGAGAAGCAAGGAGACCAGTTGGGAGGCCCTGCAATGGCTCAGGCAAGAGATGCTAGTGGGACCACGGTGATAGCAGCGGCGGTGCTGAGAAATGGCCAACTTCTGGAAACACGCGCACACATTTTTATGGAAATTTCCTAAGAAAAGCAGAGTAAGTGTAATAAACCCTGTGCGCCCACATACCATGGACCCACCAGCTCCAACACCAGCTAGTTTCATTCATTCATTCATTCATCGCCCCCCCACCCCAGTCTCACCCTGAGATCAGGGCCTCAGACGTGGCCCTCAGACAGGAAGCATCACCAGCATTAGAAATACCAGTTACCAGGCGCCTCACCCCCCCACCCCGCCAGCTTGGCTGAATCAGAACTCTGGGCTGGAGACTCAGAGCCTGTGTTTGAATGAGTCCTCTTAGTGAGAATCCCTGTGTCAGGTGATTCTGCGTAAACCCCAGACTCCTTATCATTTCATCTCTAAATGTTTCAGTAAGAATCTCCAAAAGATAAGGTTTTTTTTTAAAAAAAACAACATAACCACGATGGCATTATCACATCTAAAGCGACTTAAGCACATTCCTTAACATCATTAACTATCTCCACATTTTGAAAAGCGAGGACAGGATCTGAGAACAGATTGGATGCGGGAGGCGAGAGAAGACGGTGCAAGGACGCTGCCGATGTCTCCTGACTGCAGACAGGGTGAGTGGCTGCCACCTGTGCGGGAGGCTGGTGGGACAGGGGAGTGGCTGCCACCTGTGCGGGAGGATGGTGGGACAGGGGGAGTGGCTGCACCTGTGGGGGAGGCTGGTGGGACAGGGGAAGTGGTTGCCACCTGTGGGGGAGGCTGGTGGGACAGGGGAGTGGCTGCCACCTGTGCGGGAGGCTGGTGGGACAGGGGAGTGGCTGCCACCTGTGCAGGAGGCTGGTGGGACAGGGGGAGTGGCTGCCCCTGTGGGGGAGGCTGGTGGGACAGGGGAAGTGGTTGCCACCTGTGGGGGAGGCTGGTGGGACAGGGGAGTGGCTGCCACCTGTGCGGGAGGCTGGTGGGACAGGGGAGTGGCTGCCACCTGTGCAGGAGGCTGGTGGGACAGGGGGAGTGGCTGCCCCTGTGGGGGAGGCTGGTGGGACAGGGGGAGTGGCTGCCACCTGTGCGGGAGGCTGGTGGGACAGGGGAGTGGCTGCCCCTGTGGGGGAGGCTGGTGGGACAGGGGAAGTGGCTGCCACCTGTGGGGGAGGCTGGTGGGACAGGGGAGTGGCTGCCACCTGTGCGGGAGGCTGGTGGGACAGGGGAGTGGCTGCCACCTGTGCAGGAGGCTGGTGGGACAGGGGGAGTGGCTGCCCCTGTGGGGGAGGCTGGTGGGACAGGGGGAGTGGCTGCCCCTGTGGGGGAGGCTGGTGGGACAGGGGGAGTGGCTGCCCCTGTGCAGGAGGCTGGTGGGACAGGGGGAGTGGCTGCCCCTGTGGGGGAGGCTGGTGGGACAGGGGAAGTGGTTGCCACCTGTGGGGGAGGCTGGTGGGACAGGGGAGTGGCTGCCACCTGTGCGGGAGGCTGGTGGGACAGGGGAGTGGCTGCCACCTGTGCAGGAGGCTGGTGGGACAGGGGGAGTGGCTGCCCCTGTGGGGGAGGCTGGTGGGACAGGGGAAGTGGTTGCCACCTGTGGGGGAGGCTGGTGGGACAGGGGAGTGGCTGCCACCTGTGCGGGAGGCTGGTGGGACAGGGGAGTGGCTGCCACCTGTGCAGGAGGCTGGTGGGACAGGGGGAGTGGCTGCCCCTGTGGGGGAGGCTGGTGGGACAGGGGGAGTGGCTGCCACCTGTGCGGGAGGCTGGTGGGACAGGGGAGTGGCTGCCCCTGTGGGGGAGGCTGGTGGGACAGGGGAAGTGGCTGCCACCTGTGGGGGAGGCTGGTGGGACAGGGGAGTGGCTGCCACCTGTGCGGGAGGCTGGTGGGACAGGGGAGTGGCTGCCACCTGTGCAGGAGGCTGGTGGGACAGGGGGAGTGGCTGCCCCTGTGGGGGAGGCTGGTGGGACAGGGGGAGTGGCTGCCACCTGTGCGGGAGGCTGGTGGGACAGGGGGAGTGGCTGCCCCTGTGGGGGAGGCTGGTGGGGACAGGGGGAGTGGCTGCCACCTGTGGGGGAGGCTGGTGGGACAGGGGGAGTGGCTGCCCCTGTGAGGGAGGTGGTGGGACAGGGGGAGTGGCTGCCCCTATGAGAGAGGCTGGTGGGGCAGGGGAAGTGGCTGCCACCTGTGGGGGAGGCTGGTGGGACAGGGGGAGTGGCTGCCCCTGTGGGGGAGGCTGGTGGGACAGGGGAAGTGGCTGCCACCTGTGCGGGAGGCTGGTGGGACAGGGGAGTGGCTGCCACCTGTGCGGGAGGCTGGTGGGACAGGGGAGTGGCTGCCACCTGTGCGGGAGGCTGGTGGGACAGGGGAGTGGCTGCCACCTGTGCGGGAGGCTGGTGGGACAGGGGAAGTGGCTGCACCTGTGAGGAAGGCTGGTGGGACAGGGGGAGTGGCTGCACCTGTGAGGAAGGCTGGTGGGACAGGGGGAGTGGCTGCCACCTGTGCGGGAGGCTGGTGGGACAGGGGGAGTGGCTGCCACCTGTGCGGGAGGCTGGTGGGACAGGGGAAGTGGCTGCACCTGTGAGGAAGGCTGGTGGGACAGGGGGAGTGGCTGCACCTGTGAGGAAGGCTGGTGGGACAGGGGGAGTGGCTGCCACCTGTGCGGGAGGCTGGTGGGACAGGGGGAGTGGCTGCACCTGTGAGAGAGGCTGGTGGGACAGGGGAGTGGCTGCCACCTGTGGGGGAGGTGGTGGGACAGGGGGAGTGGCTGCCACCTGTGAGGAAGGCTGGTGGGACAGGGGGAGTGGCTGCACCTGTGAGAGAGGCTGGTGGGGCAGGTCTGTGGAGCAGCAGGAGCTCGGGCTGGAGAGAAGGCGAGGCCAGAGCCCATGGAGCCCAGCAGGGAAGTCCGGCTGACCTCACACCCAGGGTCCCCAGCAACAGAAGGTATTTAACGTGGTGAGGCCGGGAGGTCACCTGGGAGTGAGGCTGCGGGACGGTGAGTTTAAAGGTCAGGGAGACGGAAGAGACACGGCCAGAAAGATTCGAGGAGCACCAGGCACCAGGAGTGCGCGGTGCCCTGGAAGCCTGGGAGGGAAGAGGCACGAGGGGTCAGGGGTCAGAGCCGCTCATGTCCTGTGACAGAAGGAGCGCTCGTCTTGCTGAGCCACCAAGGGCACTTTCAGAACAGCTGACGGGCAAAACCGCAATAAAGAGCAGAGAGAAATGGAGACAGTGAGCAGAGGCAACTCTTTTTTTAAAAATATCCTCACCTAAGGAGATCTATATAATTCAATTTGGAGAGAGAGGAAGGAAGGAAGGAAGAGAGAGAGAGAGAGAGATCAATTGGCTGCATCCTGTAAGTGCCCCGAACGGGAATTGAACCTGCAACCTTTTGGTGCACGGGATGATGCTCCAACCGACTGAGCCACACCGGCCAGGGTGAGACAGTTCTTTGAGGAACTCTGCATGTGCACATGTGCATTCATGTGTGTGTGTGTGTGTAGGAGAGGGGGAGGCTGTGGAGAGAACAGTGAGGCCAGAAGGCTTCTCTAAGATGGGGTAGCACCCAGCTTGCACACACTAGACATGGCCCGAGGGAGGTAAAACTGATGCAGCAGGAGAGGGAGCTTACGCTGGAGCCATGCCCTGGAGTAGGTCGATGGATTCCCGGGGTGGGGGTCGCCTGAAACTCAGACAGTCGGTCCACGGCTAACAGGAGAGAAGGGACAGATGCGGGTGGGCGGGTAACTGTGGAAATTCTCTCCTGCTTGCTTCCACTTCCTCAGTGCAACCAGAAGCTACTCCACCAGCTAAGAGCCCGGGGAGGAGGGGACAGGAGAGGGAGAGGGGAGAGTGCAGGCAGGGTGGGTGAGTGAGCAGGCCAAGAGGGCAGAGGGTGCAGGGGCAGGAGGGGGCTGTGCAGAGGTGGCAGGTTCAAGGGTCGCAGTCCCAGGAGGGCCAAAGACGGTTGGAATTGGGGAATTACTGAGGGATGAGCTGAGAAGACAGAGCTGGGTGTTTGACACTGATGGTGGAGAGACAGGTACGGCCGCGGAGGGAGTGGCTGAGCCAGGGGGGAGGACACACTCATTGGAGGAGGGCAGGTCAGGGAACTGGAGGCCAAGGTCTTCAGAAGGACCATCATGGCCACTGAAGGGACCAGGCGTGAGGGCAGGACTCAGCCTTGGGGAGACGGACAGAGGAGGACCCGGCAAGTTCAAGGAGAGCGGCAGGTGACGTGGTTCTGGATATGTGTGGGCAAAGGGTTAACACAGCTGCTGGAGCATTTGACCTTCGGTTCACTTTCTAGCCCTGTTTCCATGGTAACCTGATAAAAGTTGTCTATGTTATTAGACAACATGGCTTATGATAAAAATAGACCTGACTGGCCCAGGCGGCGTGGCTCAGAGGTTGAGCGTCGACCTATGAACCAGGAGGCCATGGTTTAATTCCTGGTCAGGGCACATGCCTGGGTTGCAGGCTCGATCCCCAGTGTGGGGTGTGCAGGAGGCAGCCGATCAATGACTCTCGCTCATCATTGATAAGCGGTTCTCAACCTGTGGGTCTTGACCCCTTTGGCGGTCGAACGACCCTTTCACAGGGGTCGCCTAAGGCCATCCTGCATATCAGATATTTACATGACGATTCATAACAGTAGCAACATTACAGTTATGAAGTAGCAACGAAAATAATTTTATGGTTGGGTCACAACATGAGGAACTGTATTTAAAGGGCCAGAAGGTTGAGAACCACTGTGATGTTTCCATCTTTCTCTCTCCCTCTCTTCCTCTCTGAAATAAAAAAAAAAAAAAAAGATGAGACTGGTGGAGGATCTGGACAGAGAGAAACCACAAGTGAACTACCATAGGGCTGGGGCCCCTGGGGGCTGGCCTTTGAGATCCTGGAGCTTGGCCCTGACACAGATCCTGGGGGTGAGACTCCCCAGCAGCATGGCCTGGCCTCCACGCAGGTGAGCGCGCGCTGGGTATCTCACAGAGCTTACCGGGCGCCCCCGGAGGAGAATGTTCCAGATACCCCGCCAGCGAGCTGGGTTCCCGTCAGGATCCCAGAGGGGTGCTGGCGGTTTGGATGCTTGGAGGAGCCTGGACAGACCTCCTGGTGGGCGCTGTGCATGAGGCTCCAAGTTGAGTGCTTTTATGGGGGCGGGAGGGAGGGTCTGGAGGGGGAAGAGGAGACTCGGGGACACGCACCCCACCCCTGGGTGCAGGGGGCTGAGTGGAGGAGCCTCACTTGAGAGGCCTGCAGGGAACCAGTGGCTGGCCCCGGGCAGAGCACACGTGGCCACGGTCCGGTTCCCAGGACAAAGCTCTGTGGTCAGATATCCCGAGGCCCGGGACCGGGGTCTGCTTCGTCCCCCAGGGCGGGCCGGCCGTGCTCCTGACCAGCAGCACCGGTCCCCATCAATACTCAGTCCAACCACACGCGCTTCTTTCTCTCAGAATATTTTCTTTTTTTTCCTTTCATAATATTTTCCACAATAACGTGCCATAAGGAAATTCCAGCAGAGCCCAGCCCACAGGTCAGAAAAACAAGTAGGTCAGTTAACAATGCGGACAGCCCAAGCCCGAGGTGCACCTGCGGCTGCATTCCTGTGCAGAATATTAAACCACCCTCTTGTGTTTCAGGGTCTCAGGAGGCTGGAATCATCCAGATCAAGGTCACTGCCTCCTTCGCGTCTTGCGCTGAGCTCGCGAAGACTGGCTGGGGCTGCTCCTCCCCGAGATATCAGCTTGGAGCTGCGGCAGCTCTTCCGAAGGACAATGGCTCTCCCGGCGCAGAGGCTGCGGAGCGTTGCTAAGCGCAGTGCAAAGCAAAACATGGGTCTGAAACAGAAGCTGGAGAGCCAGACAAAGCCACCAGGCAGACAGGCCAGCGCCAGAAACTTTCCTGCCCTCCCCACCCCTCCCCCGGCCACATGTCCTGCCCCCACAGGACAGCCAGGGGGAGGGTCCTCGAAAAAGCATGACCTAAGCAAATGGACTGCCTCCCGCCAAGCTGTGCTCAGCGCCAGAGAAAATAGAGGCAAATTCATCCTCCGCTGTGGCCACAGCTGGAAAAACATCTGCGGGCAGGGCAGGCCCTCACCCCACCCTGTGCGAGGTCGGGGTGGGCAGGGGCTGAGATTACTCGGCCAAAGGAAATTGCCGGCTCCTGGGACAAGAGGGCTCGAGTACAGAGCTGGACACGGAGACTTTATAGCTGAGCGTTCTTTTGTTTTCTTCAAAAAGCAGGAATCCAGGGGCTAATCTGGCACTGATACGAGATGCATATGCTCCGGCAGACGAGGGACAGTACTCAAACCCCGATCAGCAGTCCTCATACCTTAGGATGAGCAGTGTCAGGAGGGCTGGGTGGCCGAGGGCCTCCCACCCAACAAGGAATAAGAAGGAAGCGCAGATTCCCGTTTGTCTACAAATGTGCACATGCTATTTTACTTATTTCTTTTTTTATTGATTTCAGAGAAGGAGAGAGAAGTAGGTCCTTCCGGGCCATGGCTCGAGGCCTGGCCCAGATCTCACTCCTGGGCCGCAGTCCCTCCCCTGCCCCCGGGGCTCCTCCTGGACCAAGGCCAGGTGTGGCACTTCCTCCTACCACCAGCCTCCAGTTTGCTTCCTATGACTAACAAATTAGGCCCAGGCCCCGCAGTGCTGGAGGCTCCACTCCCAGCTTCTCTTCCAGTTTCTTCACCAAGGGACCAGCCAAACCAGTTCTGGGTACTCGCCCTCTCTTCTCCTTACGCAGGTCACCCTCCACCTGAGGGCCCCGCCCAGCTCTGCGGCAACCTCACCTCAGTGCGTCCTTCCTCCCACAGACGCCCTATTTCCATGCGTGTGCTCTGCACGCACACACACGCACACGCACACGCACGCCTCTTCAGAAGCCATGTAGTGTGAGCTATATACTCCTCTTCTGCTACATGAGAGGCAGGGAGAGAGCCGACAGGAAGGGGAAAGTCACCCCCTTTCACACCTCAACTCCTTCACTCCACTGTGTGCCGGGTGTAGCTCTAGGACCCTGAAACGGCAGGAAGACAGGGACAGGACCAGGAGAACCATCGCCTCAGGAAGGAGGTGGGGTCACCTGGGCAATGCTGCTGGGATCCAAGGTGGAGGTCTCTGGGGATGCTGATGAAGGGCTTCAGGGGCGCAGTCCACGGCCCGGCTGGCCCTGCATCAGCAGAGAACAGGAGGAGGGGAGTGGAGACAGCACGCGCGTGGACGACCCCTTCCCATCGGGAAGGAGGTGGGGTTGGGGTTGAGAGACTGTGCAGAGGGGAAGCGACGCCATGGATCCAGGGCTGAGCAAGATACGGGGGCAGAGAGGATGGCGGGAAGGCCTGGAGCCCACACTAGCTCTTGGTGGGCTGCAGACCCATCTGGGCAGGGTTCTGAGGGACAGCAGGAAGCAGCAAGGATGCCTTGGTCCTAGCCACTCCGGTTCCTGCCACAGCTGTTGTTCAGCCTCACACCCGAGCCCTGCCCTCACGTTCCCAGCACTGAGCAGGTGTGTCCGGTGGAGGGCAGGCAAATCTGGGCTTGTCTGGAGGCCTGCGGGCGGCCGTCCCCTGGGAAAGGGGTCAGCCTGAGGGTCAGGACAGGTGTGAGGGCTGGCTGTGGGCCAGGAGGGAAGGTGACTAAGAGAGAGCACTGCTTGTCACCAGGGCCTCGCCGCCTGCATCACAGGAGACGGCAAGAAACACGGAGCAGGACAGAGAGTCAGCATTCAGCCGTCTACCGCTGATGACCAGGTAGGCGCGAGGCAGAGCCGGCAGGGTGGCCACTGGCACTTTTCCTTTTGAGAATTACCATATTGGCAACTAGCTTCTCCCCAGCTTAAAGCCTCGTGCCCACAGGAGCCCCATCTCCCTTACAAAACCCCAAAGGGGGAGATCTGAGGGTTCACCAGGGTCGCCCAGTACCAGCTCTCACACTCAGGAGGCACTGAGCTGGTGCCCTGTCCACGTTTTCATTCATTTATGGCTCCTCCTCCGCAGAAGCAATTCGCCAGGTAAGGTCATTTCTGCCATAAGCAGTGTGATCTGGAGATGTCAGGTTCCCGTTGGGAAGGGAAAGAGCCCCACGCTATGTCCTGCATTAGAACACATCCCAGAGGCCTTTAGGAGTTCAGTGTAAAGAAACCCAACTGTTCAAAGTATTAGAAACATCGGAGAAGCTTTCACAGTTTGATGGCATGAAAAGTCTTTCTAACCAAAGCACAAAGCTCGGAAGTCATACAGGAAGGAAGCCTGATGGGTTTGAGAAATGTTTTTGTAACTGTAGTATAACACAGATAGAAAGAAACGAGCAAATCCTCAGTGTACGGCTCCATGAATTTTCACAAAATGCTCAGGGCTCTGGGAACAGCACTGGCGGCCCCAGGACCCGGCTCCTCCGCCAGCCTGTGTCCCGTGGATGAAGGGCCCACCTGCTCCAGGGTGACCTTACCCGAAGTTACATCTTGGTTAGGTCTGCAAAGACCCCATTTCTAAATACAGTCACGTTCAGCTACCAGGGGTTAGGCCTTGAGCATGTTCTGGGGACACACATAACGCACAGCACCCTGCTCCAAGGAGCCTGCATTCTCACAGCCACAGACGATGCAAGCAATCGAAGAAGGTCATCCCAGGGATAAGTGACCAGAAAGCAGATGCTGGGACAGATAGGGCTGGGGCGTGGAAGCCATGGGCTGGTCCTGCTGGGTGGCTGGGGGAAGTCTCCCCGAAGTCGCTGAGCTAGGCCTGAATGAGGAGGTAGCGGCCAGGCAGGATCTGGGGGAAGAGCATGGGGCGGAGGACACAGCAAGAGGCGAGGTGCTGAGGCAGGACCCACCCAGTGAAGGGGCATGAGCCCAGGCAGGGGGAGGCGAGGCTGGAGAAAGAGCGGACAGCGGACGCAGGCTGTGCAGGCTGGATCAGGCCACCGTGTGTGATGAGGCCACCTGGTGTGGCCACCGTGAGTGATGAGGCCACCTGGTGTGGCCACCGTGAGTGATGAGGCCACCTGGTGTGGCCACCGTGTGTGATGAGGCCACCTGGTGTGGCCACCGTGAGTGATGAGGCCACCTGGTGTGGCCACCGTGAGTGATGAGGCCACCTGGTGTGGCCACCGTGAGTGATGAGGCCACCTGGTGTGGCCACCGTGAGTGATGAGGCCACCTGGTGTGGCCACCGTGAGTGACGAGGCCACTTGGTGTGGCCACCGTGAGTGACGAGGCCACTGTGCGGGCCTCCGGGGGAGGCTCCAGGGGTGGCAGTTGGACACCTGCCAGGTGGTGACCAGCGAGAGAGGGCAGTGGTGGGATCAACGCGGGCAGGGCAGGGAAAGTGGCGGATTCAGATGGATTTGGAGGAGAGCGGCTGGCCGTGCAGGTGAGCTGGAGGGGGCTGCGGGAGACAGGGGTACAGGATGCCTCACAGGTCCGTGTCCTGAGCGCCTGCCCCGCCCATGGGGGCTGCCATTAACCAAAATGGGGGGACTGCGATGAGAAGGCATTTCAGTGGGGGCGGGGCGGGGGGGGATTCCCAGACAGACATTAAAATCGGCCCATGAAGCTTTAATGGGAATTTCATTGGATTTTACTCAGACACTTGCATTTTTAGATTAATTGGAGAACGAATACGTTCACATTGTTGATGTTCCCATCCCAAAAATGTGGTGCTTCACTGAAGTTTATATCTTTCTTCTACGAGGCCTTAGGTTTTTTAATTATGTTTATTCCCAGAAACGGCTGTCCCTGGGAGTGGAATCTGGTTCCCATCACACACTCTAATGGGCTGATGACGACGTCTGGGAAAGCTACAGACGGTGCTGGAAGAGCAGCCAGCTTACTGCTTCCCCGAGTCTGATGGACGAGTGCCTATCAGCCCGCTCCCCCAGCTGTCAGCATTTCCCAGCCTCGCTTCCCCTCTTCTCCCGGCTGCTGTGCCTGTGTGTGTGTGTGTGTGTGTGTGTGTGTGTGTGTGTCTGTCTGTCTCCTGGAGCGCCGACAGACAAATGCCAGGCGTGACGTCACTGCACGCACGGCTACTTCAGGGTCTCTCCCGGATTGTCTATGTCAGGGGTCCTCAAACTACGGCCCGCGGGCCACATGCAAATACAAATATTGTATTTGTTCCCGTTTTGTTTTTTTACTTCAAAATAAGATATGTGCAGTGTGCATAGGAATTTGTTCATAGTTTTTTTTAAACTATAGTCTGGCCCTCCAACGGTCTGAGGGACAGTGAACTGACCCCCTGTTTAAAAAGTTTGAGGACCCCTGGTCTATGTCTACACCTTATCACCTGCACCCAAAGACCTGAGGGCGTTCAGGAGGGGGAGACAGAGCCACAGGGGGGACCCCTGGAGGCCCAGGAGGAAGGGGGTGAGCCCACCGAAGGCCCACGCCGTCCTCGACAGGCCCCCACCTCAGAGGTCGCTTCTCAACTTCTCCCCCTGGGTGTGGTCTCTCCTAAGACAAAATCCTAATAAGCTCTCAGGAACCTCATTTTCCCAACAGCAAACTGAACCCGGGGTGGGGGGGGTGCTGTGGAAGTCAGACCCCCCACACCCCGCGGTGGGGAGCCTCTGCAGGCGACGGAATCTCCCTGTAATTTCTCCCCTCTTGTATGCGGTCCTATGTCACTGGCTCCTGTGCTATAGGGGTACAAGCACAGCTCTGAGGTTGAATCAAACATTTTATTACTTCCATGCAAGTCAGATAAAAGCCGTGACCAGCCCTTCTCTGGAGCAGCCTCCAGCCCACATGGAGAATTAGGAAAAGTGTCTGGGGTGGGGTGGGGTGAGGCCGTGGAAGGGGAGTTCACGCACACGCGTGCACACACACACACACCCCACAGCTGGAGGAGCCCCCCAGAACTGGCACCGAGGCTAGGCCTTCCCTTCTGTCCCCATCACAGTCTCCCTGGGGTCTCTGGCACTGCCAATATTTTTAACATCCTAATGAAAATGATACCTCTTCCCGTCGATAAATAGCAAATCTTAAATAGACAGATGATAGAGTTCCGATCAAAATCAATTTATGCGACCAGATAAAATCTCTCAGTCCTCACCCCACACACTGCTTTGTAGTCTGGCTGGAGAAAGAGGCCAGTAGCCCTTGAAAGAGAGAACTAGAAGATTCCATTTGTCCACGTAAGGGACAAAACTTCAACGTGGAATTCCATTCTTGCAGCTCCATCGCTGGCCCTCCCATGCTACCCACGAAGATGTGTCTGACCCCCCTCCTAGCCGCCCCCCCATCCTGGTCCAGGGGCCACCCCCTCCCGGTGGTCTCGGTGACAAGACAAGCAGACTCTACGCCCTGATCTTGTTACGAGGGCCTGGCTCAGGCCTGGGCAGGTGGCACGCTATGGCCAGCTGGCTTCCAATATTCCTTCCTTTAGCCAGACCATTTAAATAACAAGAAACCCACTGTTGAAAGGGCCGGGACACTGTTCTGCTGGCCGGGCACGCGTGACAGCACTCGGCTCGCCCCTCGCTGCCGGGAGCCGGCTGGGCCACGCCTGCGCGCAGTTTTGCCGAATCGGCAGCAGGAGCTGCGGAGAACCGTCTGCTCCGGGGAAGGAGTTTTCCAATGTGGAATGTTTATCAGCCACGGGTGAGGTTCACGCTGAAGCTCAGGCCATGCAGCCAGTCAGAACAGATGAGAAAAGACCGCACGTGCCCGGACTCGCAAAGCCTTCACTCCACGCCGAATTATTAAGCAAAAGTCACGCAGCAGGATGAAAGGCAGTTGAAGGACAGCAGTGCATATTAATAAGAATGAGCTAAAGCAACTACTGAACTAGCATGGTTTATGCTATCTTAATAAATATGTACTCTGTGTCCCTAATTCACACTTAAATTGTTTCGGCTTTTTACCTTTTTTTTTTGTTGTTGTTGCTGGTTATAGGTAAGGAGCAGAATATAGGTAAGGACAAATATTCTCATGCATTTTAATTAATTCATAAGCATCCAATTAAAAATGCATAGCATCAGTTTCCTAAGGTAAGTTCAGACTTAGATCTGAGCCATTGTGGATTTTACGTTGCCAGATCATTTCTCCTAAGATTCAAATTTCTGGGTAGGTGTGTGTGTGTGTGTGTGTGTGTGTGTGACTTTTTACTTTAATAATTTTTTATTTTTCAATTATAGTTGATGTATATTATATTAGTTTCAGGTGTACAACACAGTGATTAGATGTTTATGTAACTTACGAAGTGATCACCTGATAAATCTAGTACCCGTCTGACACCACACACAGTTATTACAATTTCACTCACTGCATTCCCTGTACTTTACACCCCTTTACTATTCTGTAACTGCCAATTTGTACTTCTTAATCCTTATAATTTTAACTAGGTGTGTGGAGTACGGTGTTTCTTATTTGCTTATGCTTAGTGTTTAAGCTTTTTTTTTTTTTTTTTTTTTAAGACACAAGAAATCTCAAGAGCAGAAAGGCAATATGGGTTTTCATTCATTTGTTTGCACGTTAGGATTCTGCGGTCTCGAGGGATTAAGTCAATTCCCCCAACACAGACCAGCAGGAGGCGCCAGAGCCAGGATTCAGGTCCCGTCTCTGCTTCACACAGGTGAAGAGGGCTTGGTGCCATCGCTCCTTCTGGGTCAGGCCTGAGGACAGGGAAGTGGTCTAGCACCAATCAGGACTACGTCAACACAAGTGACAACAGAAAGGCGGCGGCTGCCCAGCCGGTGTGGCTCAGTGGTTGAGTATTGACCTATGAACCAGGAGGTCTCGGTTCTAGTCCCGCTCACAGCGCATGCCTGGGCTGCAGGCCCGATCCCCATTGTGGGGCGTGCAGGAGGCAGCCGATCAGTGATTCTATCTCATCATTGATGTTTCTGTCTCCCTCTCCTTCTTCCTTCCTCTCTGAAATCAATAAAAATAATTTTTTTAAAAAAAGAAAGAAAGAAAGGCAGCGTCACACAGAGATGCTCACCTTAACCCTGGACCTTGACAGGCGGTGGAACCATCAGTCCTGCGTGAACACCCGCCCTCCCCACCCCACTCCTCAATCCCACATGGAGACCTCACGCTGCTTCAAAAGACAGGAGAGTCCCAGCCTCGGGAAGGAGGCGGCCAGAAGTGGCACAGATGCCAGAATAGCACCAGGCACCAGCTCCCATGATATTGCTGAATCCTCTCTGGGAGAGCCCCACATCCTCAGGAAACTGCCTTATGTTTAAGCCTCAAATTTGTATTTTGGAGCTGCTGCCACGGACTGGGCCACAGGAGGAGCTGCCTTGCCCCCACCCCACCCCCACCCCCCCACGACTGTGCTGAGTGGCTCCTCCTCCCGCCCTGAGTCATTTCTGAACCAGGAAGCTGTCTACCAGCAAATGGCAACCCGAGAGCTTCCCACGCCAGCAGCACTGCCTGCTGCTCCCCCGCCCCGCGCCCCCCCCCACTCCCCAGACCTGGCCAAAGGCACCACCTTCCAGCTGGGCCCTTTGCTGAGGTGCCCGGCTCAGCACCAGGCCCACACCGGGGCCCAGGGCCCACCTCAGGTGCAGAGCGCGGTAAGTCCACCCACTTGGCAGAGCCCCCCACCCCAGCCCCCCAGGACAAGCAAACAGGGCGCCCAGCACACACACTCAGAACCTCTCCCCCAAGTCGAGGAGGCCTGCAGATGACACCAGTCCAACACTTACCTGCTTCACAGTCTGCACAACAGAGCCTGGACCCCACAGGTCAAACTATTTTTAAGTTTGAAATCGAGCTAACAAACTATTAAACAAAATACGTTCTACCCTCTTAGTTTGAGAAGATACCCCATGAAGAACGGCAGGGCCGGTGTGGGAGCGTCCCAGCACCCCCAGCACCTCCACCGACCTCCCCTGTCCGGCTTCATACCACCCTGCTGGGGCCTTGTGCACACTCCTGAGGACACCCCGGTTCCTCCCAGACCCGGGACCCTCGCCACACCCCATCCCCGGGGCCCGGAGTGGACAGCCCCACTGTGCAGTCTGCCAGGGCCCCGGGAAGAGACCTGAGCAGCCTGAAGCAGGGACACCCTGTGTCAGGAGGCTCCAGGGTCCTGCGAACCTGCAGTGTGGTCCAGACGGGGGCCCACAAACACGGGTGGACCCGGCCCTCAGCCCACGCCTCAGCCGGTGAGCGGGGCAGGGCAGGGCCTCCTCCGCGGCCCAGGAGCAGACCGTGCTCCGAGCCCATGGCGGTCCTCCCCTACGACTGTCGCTTTCTAGGCTGTAGTTTACTCTTCTCATGCGACCACTTTGCTTCTAAAAACGTATCTTGGCCAAAATCTCAGGATCAATCCGCACCGCCATTTCTGCTGTTGGTCAGGTGGAAATCTGTCCAGTACATTAGGACTTGTGCCCACAAGTGCAAGTTGGGCTGGGGGAGCCAAGCCAAACTCTTGCTTGGTGTTGAACCAACTGAATTTTAGAAGAGTCATGGCTCATAAAAAAGACAGGCCTGGGTGACATAGATTCGAAATACATTGATAATTATCAAGGCTGAGTGACAGGCACTCAAAATTAATTTTTCCTTCCACTCTCGTGCATATTTTTAAATTTTCACAATTAAAGGTTAAAGCATCAAACAGCAGCCCGGCGAGATTTGAAATCACGTTCCGACCAGTGAGCTACCAAAACCACAGGTAGAAGCCACACTAACCCGGCTTGCATTTTTGTAAACATTGTGTTGAACAAACCTACAACCAGGAAGGACTCACTGGAGCCAGGCAGGCCGCCAGGCGGCTTCGGCTGAGCTGTCCCGGCCTGGAGCAATGAGGGCATGGCCACTTGTGTGACCCTCTCGGTGCCCTTAAGCAGGTCGAACTTCCAGTCACTGACCAAGTAAACCCAGGCCACTGAGCCCTGGAAAGGGAGTGAGGCAACAGCTCAGAGGAAGCCGCCTGGCCCGGGGGCCACCTCCCCAGTTCAAACAAAGCAGACACTGTGGCCTCTACAGGGCTCAGCAGCTGGGAAAACCCGGCCGTGTTTACATAGAAACTTCTCCCCCAGAAGCTCCAGGTCATTTAGGGACAACACTCACTAATTAATGAAGTCTCCCAAGCCCCCTCCCCACCCCCCCACCCCCTCGGCCTCTCCGCAGCAAGCCAGGGGTGGGGCCGGGCTGGCGCAGACGCAGGTGCAGACGCAGGGGCACTGGGGGACCGCCCTCTGGGCTGTTTGGAGAACCCTGAACTTCGGAGCAGTGGGGCTGGCGCTGGCGGTGGACAATATTCATGCAGAGCAGGCACGTTTCCCTTCGTCTTGTCCACACTGAGTCTAGAGACACAGACAAGGACAGCAAGGACTTTTTGTCCCAACGGGCAAATACGAAACTGTGCCCTAATTCTGTGGGCCACGGGGAACTGCTCCTCGCCCCGCTTCCGCAGTACCTGAGAAGTCCCTGTCGTCAATCAGGCCACCGAGAAAAGTTGACAAACACCTTGGAAATGGGAGCCGATACGTTGGGCTCCTCTGCCCCTGGAATTCCTGTTCCCACTGATCCACACTGAAGACAGAGGCTCCAGGGAATTCCTGCAGCAGCAGGAACTGGGGTGTGCCCCTCCCTGCCGGCCAGAGCCTGGTGTGGGGACCCCTGCAATCCCGTTGGAACAGAAGGGCCAGGCTCCGCGATCCACCATCCAAGGGTCATTATTAGTTTTTCCTAAACTCACAACCCAGTTCAAGCAGCCGGCTGTCTCCCAGCGCCGCCTGAAAACACTGAGCAGTCGTGAGCCCCTTCCTCGGAGAGGCCTTTCCAAGTTACGGTCCTTTTGGGGGTCGGTGTGCTTAGAAGAGCTGTGCTTACTGGTGGCTGGCTGGCAGGCCGCCACCCCCCGCCCCCCCCAGCCCTTCTGCTGCTCCCCATAAAAGCAGCAGCAACGTGCATCTGCCATAGAGCTGAGCTAGGGCCACCCCGTGGCTGGGGAGAAGTCACTACCCACATAGGAATAAACCCTCCACTAAAGCCCCCCTGGCCTCTCATTGCCCTCTGGGCAGACCCATCACAAGGAACCACAGCTGGAGTGAAAAGGGAAGCTGCCGACCCCTGAACCTCATGGAAAGGGTGCGTGGTCAGGGTCCTGCCACCAGCGCGGCCGGCTGCCACAGGTGTGCTGTCCCACACAAAAGCAGACACTGCAACCTTCTAAGGCAGCGGTTCTCAACCTGTGGGTCGAGACCCCTTTGGGGGTCGAATGACCCTTTCACAGGTGTCGCCTAAGACCATCGGAAAACACATGTATAATTACATATTGTTTTTGTGATTAATCACTATGCTTTAATTATGTTCAATTTCTAACAATGAAAATACATCCTGCATATCAGATATTTACATTATGATTCATAACAGTAGCAAAATTACAGTTATGAAGTAGCAACGAAAATAATTTTATGGTTGGGGGTCACCACAACATGAGGAACTGTATTAAAGGGTGGCGGCATTAGGAAGGTTGAGAACCACTGTTCTAAGGGAAACAAATGAAAGCATTCTTTATCTGGTCAAGGAAAGGAAAGCCAACAAGCTGGGCCTTTGGAACACAGGTAGAAGTTTCTAATTCAGAGCCATTCTGGCTGCTCGGGGCATGTTTAGGATCCTTTAAAGTCTAAGACAACAACTTTTGAGCAACGGAGGCTCTCACAGTCCTCAGGACCAGCAATACCTCCAAATGCCACACTGCATTTATTTACTTTTCTAAAAAAAACTTTAAGCCCTAGCTAGTTTGGCTCCGTGGATAGAGCATCAGCCTGTGGACTGAAGGGTCCCAGGTTCGATTCCAGCCAAGGGCACATGCCTGGGTTGCAGGCTTTATCCCCAGTGGGGGATGTGCAGGAGGCAGCCAATCAATGATTCTCTCTCATCATTGATGTTTCTATCTCTCTTTCCCTCTCCCTTCCTCTCTGAAATCAATAAAGATATATATATATATATTTAAAAAAATAAAATAAAATAAAAAAATAAAAAAAACTTTAAGTATGTTTTTAGTGACTTTAGAGAGAGGAAGGGAGAGGGAGAGAGAGATAGAAACATCAATGATGAGAGAGAATCATTGATCTGCTGCCTCCTGTACGCCCCACACTGAGGATTGAGCCCACAGCCTGGGCATGTGACCTGACCAGGAATTGAACTGTGACCTCCTCGTTCATAGGTTGACGCTCAACCACTGAGCCACACCAGCCGGGCACCATGCTGCTTTTTTAAAAAGTCGCATTTAATTTAAGAAAAACAGACTTTAAAAATTAAGTATTCAGCCCAAGGTCTACGGAAACACGAATGCCAGGTTAAGTGACAAATGTGGGTGGCACCTGAGTAGGGGACGTGCCATTCCCTTCATTACACTCTCGGTTCTAGAACCCACTGTATTGTAATCACCAATGTAATGCATAGGGTGGCTCCCCAAAGTGTATACACACACTTTGGATAATTATAAAGGCAGTGTTTATTAAAATGCATTTCATTTTCAAAATTGAGTTATCGGCTGTTAAAGTGTATATATACATTTTGGGGGACACCCTGTACATGTATGTTAGCTCCAATTTAATTTCCAAATGGGAAATATGCACATTACTTTCATTAATCATTTTTAAATCTTCACTTTTGAAAAAATAAACGCTATTTTCCCCAAGGGGCTGCAAAGGAACTCCAATGTGTACGACTAGCTTCGTGGTGTAATTCGACCACAGGATGTTTTCATCTCTTTGATGAAGCAACAGTTTTGTACCATGAAATCACTCTCTGGGCTCTGATAAGTGCGGTATGAAGCGGACATCTAGAATGGAGTGGAAATTTCTGTGGTTTTCTCACCAGACCTTCGCAAATGACCAAACTTGGACTTTTCAGGGACCGAGCACAAATTGGAGTAACCTGATAATCGTTTAATCCACGATTCGCTGCACATTTATGGTTCTGACAAAACTGGAGACATCATTTCAGAAAGCAGGTGATGGAAAACAAGCCCATGACTATATGCTGATAAAATCACTGGGTAAGTGGAACTGGAAGAGACAGTCCTTCCAAGATGTGGATCCTAACTGAAGAACCGAAGCCCGCAAATGTGAAGAAAAGATTAGAGACTTTATACAGTGTCATGGAAATGAGTGCACTGGCCCCCCCGCCACCTACAGGACAAGTGACCGTCCTGTTTAGCTACGAACAAGGGAAGACGAGCAGCTGGACACTAGCTGGAAGCCCAGTCTCCAGCTTTCAAGTTCAAAGTTCTCACAGTCCTACCTGGTCTCACTCTTTGGTGCTACCTAAGAATGTTAGCCACAAAGCAAGGGACCAGGGGTCCATGATTCCAGAACAGCCACACAGGGGTCGGGCACAGGCGTGTCACTTGGGCTAGCAAGTTTCTTAGCCTCTCCAGGCCTCGGTTTACTCATCTGTAACACGGGGATGATAATAGCTCTTTCGTTGAATTGTAAAAATGAACGAGGTTGTCTCTAAAGTCCTTGACACAGTGCCAGCCTAAAGACTTCCTGGAGCCCTCTATGAACGTACCGGCTTGGCCTCTAACTCAAGACACCCAACATTAAAGGCGGCGTCAGGAAGGACATGGCCTCCAGCTCTATCCTGCAGCACTGACGCCTCTCCCCCAAGCATGGACACGAGGCAAAGGTGCCAGCAGCAGGGGAAGGGGAAGACCAGCTAGGAGGCGGCTGGGTCCCACCAGAGAAGCCGCTGGAATGCGCCTGCAGGAGCTGAGGGCTGCTGGGGAGGGACAAGGTGCCGGCCCGGCTCACTCAGAGGGTCCCCAGGGGTCCAGCCGGCTCCACTGCGCCCAGTGACTCTCAGGGTGGCAGCGGGGCTGTGCAATGGTGATGTTGCCCCATCCCCTCCGGGAGCGAAGCTGGCAACACAAGCCAAAGCGTTGCACCAACAAGTGCAAAGAAAGCGCGCCGGGCACCTGACCTAGCTGGCGCCTAACCCAGCCCGCGGGTCCTCCGGGGCCGGTACCGAGGCCGGCGCGCGGGCATCAAAGGCCGGAGGCGGCTTTGGGAGAACCGAGAACCGAACCCGCGCCCGGCGCGCAGAGGGGAGCCGGGCTGAGGCTGAGGAGGGGCCGGGGCCGCCGCGCACGGCCCGGCCAGCAGTGCCCGGGGTCCCCGCGTCCCTTCATTCAAACCCGCCGCGCCCAGCCTCACGCCGCCGCCCCGGGGGGTCACCGGGCGGGGCGGGGAGGCGCCCGGGTCTCCCCGTCTCCGCGGCAGCCCCCCGGTTCTGGGCGCCCCGCCCCGCCCCGCCCCGCCCGGGGGTCGCGGGCACTCACCGAGCGTGGCCACCGCGCCGGCTTCGAAGAGCAGCCCGTCCCCGCGGCCGCGCGCCTCCAGCAGGACGCCGCCCCCCGCCTCCGGCCGCCCGAGCAGCCGCAGCCCCTTGCTCAGCGCCATGGCGCCCCGCGCCGCCCGCCCGCGCCGCCACTTGCGGGAGTTTCCCTGCTCGGAGCTCCCGCCGGCGAGGCTCCTCCCGCCGCCCCGCCCCGCCCCGCCCCGCCGGCCGCCGGGCAGGTGAGGGGCGCGGCCGGGCGCTGCGCTCCCCGCACCGGGAGGCCGGGCGTCGTCCCGGTCCGGGCTGGACCGGGCGATCGCGGCCCCGGCGGAGGGACGTCCCGCGGGGCGGCCGCCGGAGGGAGATTCCACACGTTCCTGCGCGCGGAGGAGGCCCCGGGAGCGGCCGGAGGGGCCGGACCTGGAGCGGCCGCGGCCTTTTATGGGCAGCCCGCGGGGCTGGGGCCGGCGGCCGCGCCTCCCTCCTTCGTCCACTTGGGCGGCGACCCTGGGCGGGTCCCTGGCACTCGCTCTGCCTCGGTTGCCCTGCGGGGAAGCGGGTTTATAATGCCCACCTCTAAGGTGGAGCGAGGACGCCCGGGGAGCGGACAGCGCTGGGTAAGTCGCCTGCTACTAGCTTTCATGGAGGTCAGGGGTGCTGTCCTGGAGAGTCTGAGGCCCCGTCTCTAGACCTGCCAATAGGTGACCTTGACCCGCCCACCCCGCCTGCTTTCCTCACCTCGCAGCACCTGCTCACCCCCACCCCCGCCCTCACAGGGTGGGTGCGAGGATTGGAGGTGGGGGGGTCAGAGGAGTTAAGGACCGAAAGCTCGGGAAGTAAGGAGCAGGCGCAACTGTGAGGTGCCACTTGCCAATCCCACCCCCACTCTGTTGACTATGTCCCCCCAACACACACACCTTTCAGGGCAGAGGCTACAGTAGCGTTGGTGCTCACTACACAGACACCAGCACCGAACCGAGCTGGTCCCCTGAGTGCTGGCCCGACCCAGCGTGACCTAGAAGCTAAGTAAAGCGACTGCGTAACCCCGCACAGTGGTGTCATTATTAATTATTTAACAGTATCTAAACAATAATTATTTAATAGTAGCAGATATTCAGTGAGTGTTCACATTTCCAATTGTCTCCTAAATGTCCTAAGCTGCTTCCCACGGTTTGTGCTTCACACACGTAAACCCCTTTTAATAGACAGTTTCCCTCCATTTCTGTTTTCCCCTCGCCATCTGCTTGTTGAAAAACTAGGTTGCATGCCCAGCACTCCTCCGCCCCTGGATTTGCTGAGTGTGCCCCTGAGGTGTCTGTACCTCTGCCGTCCCTCCTTGTCATGTAGCAGCCACTGGCCGTCAGTGCAACCCTAATCCTCCAAACAGCTCCGTCCTATCCCATCGTTCCTCCTCCACTGGGAACTCACATTCTATTCGCAGAGAATCCCCACCTACTAAGAGTAACAAACAAAGCTTATGGACCAGAGTTATTTTCCTTTATTTACTCGTGTTCACATAATGAGCTGTTTCGAACTCAGTGAATTGGTTCACTGTACCCTCCAACGGTGACCAATTAGCTTAGTCGTTTAACTCGCACTACGAGCTCCTATTCGAGTGGAAGCACGTTTGCTGTGTCCCCGTCCAGGGCGGCTTTAGCCTTGCTGTGCTTGGTGTTCCCTCTGGACGCCACCCCCTGGTCTTTGACCGGCTCCTTGCCTTCTGGTGTGGCAGCGGCAGGCTCCTCTTGCACATTTTCTGCTCCTCGGCCGGAAATGAATCATTTCTCCACAAAGTCCTGATTTTTTTAGTGGAAAAAGGACTTTCAGGACCACAGTTGGTGCTAAGAAGCCTGTGAGTTTGAACCTCGCGCTTACCTGCCCGTGACTCCGGACAGTGCAGAGTTCGGCTCCTTTTCTCTAAGACAGTTATTCCAGCCCCCGCTCGGCCGTCACGCACGCACCCTCGGCAGTGTGCCTGGCCCATCCTTCCCTGAGGAGGTGGAGTCCTCTTCCCCCATCACCAGTCTCCACGGCATCTTCGTCTTCTTCCCTGCAGGGTTGGGCCAGTGCCTGCTCCCCTCCCCGCGTGCTGGGACCCTGTCCATCCTCCCTCCCCAAGGACTTTGTCCCTCCCCTACCCCCCCCCCCCCCCCCAACCCCATCACCCGTCTCTCCCTCCCGGTCGTCCCCAGCAGGTATACATGTGCTCTAGTGTCTCCCACCGGAGAGAGGGGACCCGCCCTCCACCCGCATCACCTCTCACTGGGCCCTTCTCAGAGATCATGAACTTAAGGGAAGCCCCTCTGCAGGATGGTGGGGACTCCCTGGCCCTGTTTAGGGGTGTTAGGAGCAAGCTGGGGTGTCCATCAATTGAGCTACCAACCTTACACCACACACAGGTAAACCTCCCCGGCCCATCTCTCCCCTTGACCGCCCTGCCCACAGTCACTGCCCTGTGGTACCTGCCTCCTGCCCCGCTCCTCGCCCTGCGGCATGCATGCCGAGTGGTCACCGGCCACCAGCGTCTCAGCTTCTCATGGCACTTGGGCGACGTACCCCTTCCCCCCACACCCCTCCCTCCTCCCTGAGTTCCAGGCCTGCTCTCCTCACCACGTTTCCCTGTTCTTTTCCCTCTTCCAGCCCTTGGACATCTGTGCTTCACTCAGTCCCTTCACCCAGACCGAGCCACGCAGGACGGTGATGTGAGACTGGAACCTGGATCCACCCTTTCACCTCGGGCGACCTTGAGCAACTGGCTTGACTTCCTGGTGCCTCGATCCTTCATCTCTCCTACGGAGAAGTGGTGAGAATTACGTGCATCGAGGGCAAGGACAGGGCCGGGCCGGCCGCAGTGGCAGCATGTGGTGGCAGCCATCACACGCCCCACGGTCCCACCGGCTCCGGGAAGCCGGGCCCGTCTCTGCAGTTACTGTTGGGCCCCGCGCCTGGCCTTCTGCGAGGCCTTGCTGAGTGAAGGGACGAGGACACGTGGACCCCTGCTCGGAGCCTCTGAGGTAGACTCGGGGCCAATGCCGTCCCGACACATGCTGCTGCCTGTCCTTCCCTCAGCCTGGGCCCAGCACGCCGCTGCCGAGGCCCCGGAGAAAGACGGCAGCTCCGGCTGCCTCCGGCTGCACGGTGCCCAGCAAGCTCAGAGCCTGGCGGCCCAGCGACCCTCACATGTGCCTCTTCGCCCGGGTCCCCGGCACCGTCTTCCCTCCTGGTCCACAACACAAGTCAACAAGGCCTGGCATCCGAGGAGCTGATCTCCAGGGAGCCTGAAGAAAGAGGCGGAGAGAGGAAATGCCCACAGCAGCTGCAAAAATATCACAGCATTCTTGCACATCTCAAGCTGTGTGACTGTTTTAACCTCAAAACTGAACTAAATCCATGTGAGATGTCACAAAAATAACTAAAAAATCATCTGCCAGGTTTAGCGAGCACAACACAAAGCAAAGGGGACTGCTGCCGGGCCATGGCTCATGGGCCTCCCTCTCCAGCTTCCCCCAGCACCTCAGGAGCCTGTCTGTCTGGTGAGGACGGCTCCGGGACTATAAAAACACCCCGCACTTGTGTTTTTAAGGGCCTTGTAAGCGAAAGGGTTTTATACATTAAAAACCCGTGACAAGCCGCCTCGAGCCAGCAGTGTCTCGTGACAGAGCGGTTTCCAAGCTGAATTCCTTCCTGCCGAGCACGCCCAGCAGACCCCAGCGTCCGCACATGTTTATTTAGACAATCATGTCGACTACGCCGCCAGATTTCTCTCTCTACCTCCGGAAGGTTGGCCCATCATTAGCGAAGTAAGCCTCCCCTGCCTCTCAGTGCCAAGGCTCTTCAGGGAGTGGTGAGGATACACACGACTTTCTCTACCCTCTCTCCATTCTATCACTCGCCCACTCTTTCCAGAACCTCCCTCAAACACACCAGACTCCCTCGGAGCCACAGTGCGGTCAGCTCTGAAGGGAAACACACCTTTTAGAAGAAGGACATTCTTTTCTCCTCAAGGCCCCTCTCTCTGCCCCGCCCTTCCCTCCCTCCTTTGGCCAGAGGGTGAGCATAGCTCTTCGGTCTGTCCTTTCTGCAGCTGCTCTGAGCATAAAGAACCCCAGGTGCTTGTGGCGATGACCACACAGACTAAAGCACTGGGTCTTGTTCAGACAGCTGACCTGGGCCATCAGCTGGAACCTCTGAGGACTGGAAACCGACTTCCCATCCACCTGTGAAATGACCCCCCGCCCCCTTTCAGGACACCCCTGGGGTGAGGTGCTCCAAAGAAAGAGACACGATTACGAGAAAAAGAACAGGATTGGCTGATGAACTGAGAGATGACAGTCTGGGTGGGTGAGGAACCTGAATCCTTAGAGTGACCTGCCACTGAGTCACCCACACCTTTAAGCATCTGATGGAAGATACACACCCTTTCCCCAGAGAAACTGTAAAATACACACAGGAATAATTTGCCCGAAGTCACATGTGACTCACTGACACACACACCCCAGGACTGCATGGACCCCTGGCCGAGAATTCCTGTTTTAGAGGCCAGTTAGAAGCAGCTGATGACAGGAGGCCCTCTGAGGAGGGGCTGGGAATTTCATCTTAACTACAAACACATTTCCCAGGGCACGAGGACACGCACAGCCAACAGCTGCAAAAGAAGGGGGTGAAGAACGGGTGCTCCCCGAGGAAAACGTTTACCTCACGGGGTGAAACGTCGCGGAGCACCCCCATTTATGCTCATTGGCGAGGGGAGAACGGCGCCCCTGAACTGCAGTGGCTGGCCCATCTGGAAGGGATTAAACACATCAACAAAAGAACTCAAGCTCACAAAAACGGTTCGCCTTGGTAAATATTTGTTTTGTTTTGCTTCCTCCTGTGGGCTGATAGTTTTCCAAAGGCCAAGTACTCCTGCTTCACGGAGGCAGCAGGCGGCGTATGCTCAGACCCACCGGTTTGGGGCCCGGGTGGACACACACTCGGGCCCAGCCACGGGAGGGACCACGGCCGGGACAGGCTGCTGCGGCTCCAGGCTGGGCTCCACATGGCAGGAGGAAGATGGCTGTGGCGCCAGCAGCTCTCCAGGCCCCTCTCTCCTGGGTGTTGGCTCAATGTTCTCAGCTGAGCCTCTTTTTTTTCTGGTTTATTTTAACCAATTTACACAGGTGCAGTAATGCACGAGAATTACCACTACCCAAGAGTTCACTACATACAGTTTAACTTATTTTTTAATTGATTTCAGAGAGGAAGCGAGAGGGAGAGATAGAAACATCAATGATGAGAGGGAATCATTGACTGGCTGCCTCTTGCACACCCCCTACTGGGGATCGCGCCCGAAACCCAGGCATGTGCTGGAATTGAACTCTGACCTCTTGGTTCCTAGGTAAAATGCTCAACTACTGAGCCACAGGGGCTGGGTAGCTGGGCCTCTTTACGTCACCTCTTACGCTGATCACTGTAGAAGTGCACACTTTGCTCCCAACTGCTTTTCTTTGGCTAAAGCAGGTCGAATAATGATGCCTGGTTTTACTGGGACAGGGAAGTATGGTCTATCGGTGGGCCCAGGGGCAGTGAGATGCAAATGATGATAAAAGTTGTAATGTCTGCTCAGAGACTACGGGAACACGCTTGAAAATTAAAATGAAGTTTGAGGAATGTGTGCTAAGATGCTCTCTCCGAATGGGAAAACCACCCCATTAGATTTAAAAAATAGACAACAGGCTTTCCACTTCCGGCCACGAGGGGAGCACAGGCCAGCCGCTCCCCTTGAAGAAGAAGACACAACACATGAAATACAGTTTCAGACACTCGACAGCAGGAGAGGACTCTGATCACTGGGGGAATGGAAACAGGTCAGCCCCACGATGGCCCCGAATTACTGCTGGATGAGGTTCCAGGCTCAGTACAGGGCGGGGAAACCAAATAGAGGTTCATGGTCTCACTGTGTCCAGGAGACAGAGACAGCGTTCAGGGTGACCACAGTGGGTAGGACTTGCAGGGCAGCGTACAGGAGAGGAGAAGGAAAGAGAGATCAGATGTAAGTGACAGAGACAGGCAGGCAGTTCAGGAGATCTGCGGGCGAGTCCCCTAGAAACACTTTGGCTGAACATGGTTCTGCGCATTCATGAGAGGAAACCAAGTGAGCACAGTGACTCAACCCCCAGAAACGAATAGGACAGAGGCTGGGCGGCCACCAGCCAGAGTAGACATCCCAACGCAGGCCTCGGGCAGGGCCTGGAGACAGGCATCCTTAGCAGGGCGCAGGCCTGTCCTCTGCAGCCAGAGGGAGCCACTGCCCACGAACACCCAGCTGTCCTCCGGGAGGGGAGCTGGGCCCGCCTGGGGCTCTGCTCCCGCCAGGCGACCTTGTCCAGGTCTCCGCGTCCAGCCTCACCTCACTCCCTGGCTGCCGAGGGGTCCATCTCTGCTTGCTGGTTAGTTTGAGATCAACAAGGGTACACAGTAAAAAGAGGGTGTTGGATTTGCCCGGGTCACAGCTGCTCATCGCCTGCCAGGTGAGGTGCCTGGAGCAGCCGGTGTGACCTGGGGCCAGGCCCTATTCTGAATTGGTGGGGTTGATGGGTGGAAGTGGGGTATCTGATGGCTGAGCGGGCCCTGAAGGCTCCCTGAGGTTCCATGGAGAAGCGGCCCACATGCTCCTGCCCTGGCCACCACTCCTTCCTCCCCGGCCTGCCCATGGCGCCATGGGTGTTGTTTTCAGCAGATGGCCCCAAGAAGCAATGATTTAAAAAAATCACACACGAACACCAAAAGTGCTTTGAAAAATGGTTTGAGAATTTAATGTACAGGTTTTTTAAACAATTTATTTATATGTTCGTTTCTACATGCTCTTACATTTGTGTAAAACATTTATACATATCTTTACAATTTGTACATATATTAAATGGCTATATCATAAACACTGTTCTATGAGATTTTATAAAAGAAAAATCAAGGGAAATTACTTATAAAACATTAACAAAAACCCGTGACACTAAAGAACAAGAAGTTCTCATTCACGTCCATCTGATTTCCTCTTCTACTTATTTTTTGGTTTCACTTCATTCATGCGGCCCAACGTTCATTTTCTGTAACAGCGCGATCAGGGCAGAGCGAAAGCCGTGGCGATCACGGAGTAAGTAAGGCAAGAGTGCAGACGGGCCGCGTCCGCAGGAAGACAGTGTGCGGGGCGTTCAGGCCCACGGGACGGCCTGCAGGCTCTGCTTGGCTTATGCCGTTAACTGAAGTACCAGGGCCAAGAAACCCCGGGATTAGCGCACATTATCCCGGCTGCCACCCTTCGCAGCCGCTAAGCTTTTCCACTTGGTGGGGAGGGGCAGCCAGGTCACTGGTTGTCATCTGTCCGGTAATACCCACGGGCCCACTGTCTGCACCCAAATCAAGTGGCCAGTCCTGCTCTCACTTCTCATTCTGTCTGACTGGGCGGCTGAAGACTAGACACAGGCAAGAAGCCTGAGGCTGGCGTCTTCTCGCCCGACCAGGAGGAGCGCTCGCTCCTTCCCGAGCACAGTCAGCTCAGGGTCGGCAGTCCCCCACGTGCCCTTTCCCGGTAGAGCTGGCCCTGCTGAGGAAGGAGAGCAGGAGAGAATGCCCTCCTCGTGACCATGCCCTCCACAACCTCCTGGCGGCGGGGCGGCGGCATCGCTGCAGGGACCGCCGGTCCCGACCCAGCAGCCCCTCTGCCTCCTTTCCTGAAAACGCAGCACATGAGTCATAAATGTGTCAGTGAAAGGCATGTGGATTTTCCTAAACAGACAGGAATTCCAAGGCATTGAAAAGAATTATAAAAATATATACAAACATATTTTTTTATTCTGGTATATTCCATATTTTTAAGAAAGTAACCATCTGGCCTTGGGTAAGAACTGGAAGATTGTGGGCTTAAAAATTAGAAATTTATGTAAAATATAAGTGGGGAAACCTCTAATTTTCCATTCAAAATTCTGGTAATTTTAAATGCTTTCCAAAAATAGAGACAATTTCCACTGGTTTAAATAATGGCTGTAGAAATGAACAAAAGACGACGATACAACTGATGCGTTTAGGTGAGTAGTAAAGTGTAGTTTTTTGCAACTGTTTCTCTTGGTGTTGATTTTTGGATGATGGGGGATTAGACTGCATTGCCCCAGGTCAGAGAGAAGCAGAGAGAAGCACTTGGGAGTTTCTTCATGTTCCGTTCCGTCTACATCACAGGGAATCGGCCGAGGGCCTGCCTCAGCTTTTCTGCAATCTGGTGGGGAAAGAAAAGGTCTGCGATATCACCTCCATACAACCTCACAGTGATGGGTTATTTCCAGCTCTTCTGCGTTAAACACGGTAACAATCTCAGACTCTTGGGTCTATGCATCTAGGCGCTGCCACGCTGCTGTGGGAGAGACCTCAGACCCGGGACCAGGCTCGCAGG
Organism: Myotis yumanensis; assembly: GCF_028538775.1. NCBI lineage: Eukaryota > Metazoa > Chordata > Mammalia > Chiroptera > Vespertilionidae > Myotis > Myotis yumanensis. The sequence goes on from NW_027223757.1 coordinate 4,716,360, forward strand.
CGAGGGCCGCTCCTCCCAGGGCCCTGCTCTGTGCGCAGCAGCATTTCAAGACCGTCCCCTTCCCCCGAGTGCGGCTCGAGGATCCCTCCACCTACGAGCTCCAAGACCCAGCCGAGGGGCTCGCCCCGTGCTCACACCCCTCTGCTACCTCAGGGCAGACAGTGTCACCTTCCACATAAAGCCAATGCTGTCTCCCCAAGGACACACGCCCCTGAGGACAGAGGTTTCAGTCATCCTTGGATCCTGGGCGTTTGCAGTAAGTGCTTAGTGTGCAACACTGAAGAAATGTTTGCTCCGTGAACAAATATGCACATTTTAATAATAACTGTTAGACCTAACAAAGACACATAGTTTTTTTATATACATGTATATATACATATGTGTGTGTGTGTGTGTGTGTGTGTGTGTATAAATAATATTGATTTCAGAGAGGAAGGGAGAGAGAGAGGGAGACATCAGTGATGAGAGAGAATCATTGACTGGCTTCCTCCTGCACACCCGCACTGGGGATCAAGCCCGTAACCTGGGCATGTGCCCTGACCAGGAATCGAACCTGGGATCTTCAGTCTGCAGGCTGACACTCTATCCACTGAGCAAAACTGGCTAGGGCAACACATAGTTTCCTATTCTGAATTACAGCGGCATTAATAATTAATTCTCACTTGGGCTTGAGAATTATTTAGCAAATTAACATCAGAGTTTCAAGAACTGTCCTTCAATTACTCTCTCACACAGAACACAAGTGCCTGCTCTTCTAACACAGGGTGCAAGGCCACCATCCACTGGCACCGATGACTAAAGTGCACAGGACATGGCACAGGAGCGCAGCCTAGGGGAGAGCACTGCTTCGGAATCCTTTCTGTACACTTTCTCCAAAACCAACTGTTCCAACGCACAGGCACAGCTTGCATCAGGCACATCAACCCGGCTCCTTTCGAGAACCCTGGCGGGGACAGACTTTTTGGCAGTGTCCAGTCCAAAGATGACACATGCAAGGGATTGAGTTTGGGGCCTGCCTACTAAAGCCCTGGACAGCCATGAGATGATACCACGGAACGGTGGAGGACTCAGTCAGAACAGGGCGGCCAGCAACGGACAATTATAAAGTGACGGCGCTTGCCTTCAGATGGCTGACTTCTCATCTCCATGCTGGAGCCTGGCTTTCTGAACTCTCTAGGAACAATGAAGTCACGCAGTGGTACAAAACTACGTTCTCATGTTTTCTGAATGACATATTTAAGGCCTCGCTCTCTCTTTAATTTCCTCTCTGCAGCCCCTTGGTGCACTGAGACCTCAGTCACAAACAGGCCGCCTGTGGTGCCGAGTGGTGCCAGGCTCCTTCCCCGGCTGAGCCCACTGGGCGCAGGGTGACCTCATCCATTCAGCCGTGTTCCCTGCGCACAGAGAGGCAGTGAGGGGGGGAAGGAGCCACACAATAAGGTCTTCTCGGGGCCTCACCAATGGCACCCGATCCCCCTTCTTCAAAAGAAAATCTTTATTTTAACCCAGTGTTATTAAAAACGGAAAGGCAGAGGTAATTAAAAGATTAAAATAAACCCTACAATATATTTAGCCTCTTTGGGTTTAACACTTAGGATTAAAAAATACAAGCAGATTAACTTGATATGGTCAGAGTGAGTGACCAGGAACCCTCCCCTCTGCACAGACGGCGGGCGGAAGGGTGACTCACCGTTTCATAGAACTGTACCTGCTGCTCCAGGTACAGGCGGATGACGCTGTTGTAGTCATAGATCCGGTTACTGTGGAAGTGATTCATCTCCGCTACAACCAAAACCAGCACACGAGTCAGTTCCCTTGACTCCACTACGACCCCGGCTTCTCTGCTCCTCGGCGGCTCCTCACCAGCCAGGTTCACCTGGTTGGCCTCCGCGCAGAGCCGGCTCTTGACAACTCATTTTATAGAGAGACTAGAAAAGCCACTGGACAGTGAATGGCAAACACCACTTTTGAGTAGATGTATGACTTTTGTTGATTCGTACATTAAATACTATGAAACCCAATACCGGTAACCACCCAAATACGGGCTGTTCTAGGCCAGTGAGGGAGCAGGAAACCGACCTGGTCACATTCTCTGCAGATGGCTGCAGTTCCGAAGTTCAGGTGTGTTTACGGGGGACCTAGCCAGGCACCCGGTGGGCTGATGTACCCACTCACAAAGGAATCCCTTCTCACAATGTGTCTCTCGGCGCCACCCCCTCCCACCACGGCCGCAAGGCCTTCCTCACCACAGCTGCCGCTTGCCTTTCCCCTTCCACTCCCAGCCTAGAAAGCCAACTGCTGGCATCAACTCCTACAAAACGCAAGCTGTTCTGAGTTCTGTATTATCTGAAGCTCTTCGTTTATCTATCTGGATAAGCTCAGAGACAAGTTCAATACCAAATTCCCTATTTCAAACCCTGCAACACCCATGTCTGCAATCCGGTTTCCCATCTCTGCTCTAGCTGTCCTGGTTCTGGAAATCTCTCCTACACCTCCTCTCCCACGAGCTCCCTGGCCCTGAGGCGCTCCCTGGAGGGCCAGCAGGGCTGTTCTCCGCCCCAGCACATCTCCTCCGGTCCTCCAAACCCCACCGCACAAGCAGAGGTCTCTGGGCTGGGCTGTCCAACCAACACTGCCCTCCAATGTATCCATGTAACTAGCAAACCCTTCTCCCTTGAGCATTTTTTCTCTCAAAACCTTTTAATGACTTTTTAATGCCCACATCAAGTCTAGACTCTTCTGCCTGGCTTTCAAGGCCCTCCACAATCACCAACGCTTCTTCCCCAATAACCTACAAATCTGTTTTATTCCCAAAGGCCAACGGCATCATTCTGCACTATTTTGTACGCTTCTGTTCATACCAAGAGCATCCTTCTCTTCTCCTTTGCCCATGAATATTCTATCTGTCCACCAAAACAGGACAAATCCAACCCCTGCTCCTAGGAGAACACTCAACTATGTAAAAATCAATGAAATCTTCCTTTTACTAAGAGTCAAACTGTGCCTAGCTGCTACCTCCAAATGCCTTTACACACCATGGTCCTCAGCCATGGAGGCGACAGGCTGCTAATAGCTGAACGTGGGAATTGGACAGAGCATTAGGAAGGTGCTGATATTAAGGCTGGAAAAGGTACCTTCAATGTCTCTAAGAAATAATAAAAACATGCAAACACTCATAGTCATGTCAAGTAAATGTCAGTTTTCATCAACACTGGGATCCTGCGAACAAGTGGCTTAGGAGGATGTTCCAAATCAGCTCTGACTTAACTGTGGTTCACATCTGGATTTCTCTCCAGCAAGGAAAACAGCGACTTTGCTGGGAAAACCAGGCCCACCTGCTGCCACAGACCCCCTCACCTTGTAACGCGTAAGACATGGTGCCCACGCGCTTCACCATGTTCTGTTTGTCCTGGGGGGTGATTTTGCTCGTTGCAACCAGTTTATCACTTTCTTTCACTTTTTCTATTGCTGCCTGTGAAATACAGAAATTAAACGGCATCAGGAAAACAAGGTGAAAGACCATCCTCAGTTGAAAATATAACAAAGCAACCACCTCTTTTATAATGGACTTGCTGTTGAACAGGACAAGGTCCCTACAAGATAACAGGAAAGCATCCAAACGCAACTTCCTTGAAGTCACTTGGATGCAAAAGGAGACGTGTAACGAAGCTATGATCTAGTTTTATGCTACGAGAAGCAGGAAACCCGACAGCACTCCATTTCTGGAGTCTCTGTGGGCACCGCCAGGGTCAGAGCAGTTCCCAGCAGGATGCAGCGTCCTCACAGGTGCTGGGGCGGGGGTCCTGCGAGCACCGCACAGCGCTCGCTGCACCCAGGGGGAGGACTGGCGGGCCGGTGCTTGAGCGCGCAGGCTGGAGGCTCGAGCCTTGCTGTGATTTCCAAAAGACGCACCGAGTCCATTTTAAATTAACATTTAGATGGAAGCAGCTGTAGAAGCTGCTGAACACCGCACAGCGCTCATTCCTTAGCGCCGCCTGGAAGGAACACTTCCACACTCGCAGATAAGTTCGGCTCCATGCCTAGAACTCTCACTCTGTGGGACACACGCCTCCAACAAGTTAACTGAGTTTTTTTGTTGTTGTTTTCTTTAAATATATTTTATTGATTTTTTACAGAGAGGGAGGGAGAGGGATAGAGAGTTAGAAACATCGATGAGAGAGAAACATCGATCAGCTGCCCCCTGCACAGTCCCCACTGGGGATGTGCCGGCAACCCAGGTACATGCCCTTGACTGGAATCGAACCTGGGACCCCTCAGTCCGCAGGCTGACGCTCTATCCACTGAGCCAAACCAGCTAGGGCTGACCTGAGTTTTTAACTGAGATTTTAATGTTACTTTTTTTCAGTTTTATTGGAATGTAATGACATGTAGCACTGCATTAACTTAAGGTGTGCAACATAGTGACCTGTTACATGTGTCTATTGTGAAGTGGCCACCACAGTAAGTCTAGTAGACATCCATCTTCCTCACAGAGTTACAAATATTTTTCCTTATGATGAGAATATTTAGGATCTACTCTCCCAGCAATTCTGCTTCTGTTACATATTTGAAGGAAACAAAATCACATCTCACAGAGACAGAACACTCCCAGGTCACTGTGGCACGATTGAAAATAGCCAAGATAGAGAAACAACCTAAGTGTCCATCAATGAATGACTGGATCAGGAAAATGTTCAGAGATTTATATTAAGTTATCTAAGTTGCACAAAACTTCTTATTTACGTATGCGATCTCTTCATACTTTAATTATACTAGTAAAGCCAAATGCTAAAATGGGCTCCGACCAGGCCTTCGTAGAGAGCTCCCTAGTAATCCCAGCACAGCACTGTGTCCTGGAGTCCACAGCTGTAAGATACCCGAAGTCTGAGGTAATACACAGATTTTGAAACAGAGACAAAAATTAACAGAAACAAAATTTGAGTATGCCCTAAGTCAATTTAGTTTAAAAATACCTTTTTTACGGAATTACATAGCTTCCTTTTTATTAATATGTATGAACATATAATGCCAACACTGGCCATTTGAGTTTTAACTAGAAAACCTGTGGTTATTTCATTTGCTAGGGCAGGACCTTTGAGGACTTGCCCAAGCAGCTGACAAGGTCTCATTGGTAAGAGAAGGATCATTCCTATTACTGTCTTGAATTTCAAACATCATGATACTAACTATATGCATAAAGGTATACTTTTCATATTTTTAGTTCCTTCAAAACAATGTTTTCTTAGTAACAAAAGAAACAAAAAACTATTCTTATATCCAAACATGTGATGGGACCTTGCTAGTTAAACGCCCCAAGGACTTCCAGGGGTCCCAGAAAGCTTCCCGACTCAGGAGTGTGAGAGGTGGGCCCGTGCCAGTTACCTTGTGAGCGCCGATAATGTCCGGGAAGCAGCCAAGGAAACCTTTATATTCATGATTACATTCCATCAGGAAATGGAGGTCTTTCTTTGGCTATAACAAGACACAAGTTGGTTGTTACTGGCAGAGAAATCCAGCCAGCCAAGGAAAAGAACTGCCTATCTGAGGACTATATTAGCCAAATCCTCCAGGTACTACATTAAGCTATTGAGTGTTAAGCATTCAGCTTAGTTTTCCTACAAGAAAATAATCCCAGAGTCCTATACCTTCTACCATAGGCTGTAAAGAAAATTTTAACACATCAGGTAATATTTTAGTGGGTCTGAGGTGGCCCAAAATACAACACCATGAGGAAAAGAATGTTAGAACTACATGTTTACATATAAGGAAATAAGATGTTATAGTTTAATGTCTAAATTTTAGCAGAAAAGGTAAAAATACTATGAGAAAGTCTAGTAATCATTGTAAGTGGCAACTTTAACATTTTCTATTTTTCTGAATTACAATTTTTAATAGCTATGTCATGCACAGTTTTAAAAATTAATCTTTTTTACAAGTAGCAGAGAGTAATTAATGACATGAGTGTGTGTCCATAGGCACATGTGTACATACACGTTTTAAAAAGTTATCTGAAAAAAATTTTTTTTTTAATTCATGGATTTGAAACAACTTAAGATGACTATGTCCTTGGAGGAAGCGATGTCAGTTATCTGTGAGAAGTGGGACGGGCTACTGGAGACTCCAGCCCACACCCTCTCGGTACCAAGGACGGGCTCTGTGCCGGAACTGGAGCAGGAGCCTTCACCTTATTAGCTGCTGCTCCATGCAAGTGAGCTACTTCCAAGGTTGGTGCCTCCATCGCCACTTTCCAGATGGGGAAACTGAGGCAAGTAAGAGTCCAAAGGGGACTTGATCCCTGACAGCTAACGACAGATCCAAGCCCTCGACCCTAGAAGGTATACTTTTAGATTTCTTGATGACAACTTTATCCATCACTTTAGCTAAATCTAAGAAGCACTATTACCAAATACAATTTAAAAAGATACATAGGAGTAGGAAAGAAGAGGATACCCAATTGAGCATTTGTCTTAAAACTGATTTTAAATTAAGTATGTAGGTTAGATGGCATAAAGTATTAAATGGAATTGTGTGGTTATGTTAATACCTGCTCTGCCACGAGACTGGCAATTTCTTCATAAGTCTTTCCTGCTTCTGTTATTGCATCATTGAGATCCGTTTCACCTGAAAGTCATCACAGTTACCAGTGGTTGTAAGTTATGTCTTTCCATTCATTTTATTTAAACATTTTATGCCAGAAAATTTCGGACTTTTTAAAACTGGAATGAATCCCTGTTTACCCATCATCATCTAGCTTCCCAATGAACAGTTCATGGGCAATATTTTTTCACCTATCCCATCCATTCCCACCTCCCCTTTCACTGGCCACATAACATTTCATCCATAAATGATACTTAGAAGATAAAGACTCTTTAAAAAATAAGGACAATAGCATATTACAGTGAAGACAATTGTCCCTGAGATGAATTATCAGTCAGCGCGCAGCTTTCTGGCAAAGAAGCTGCAAGAAAATACACTTAACAACCCTCCACTCTTCTCGAAAGTCGCAAGGTGCGGTTGCACAAGTCTGAGTGGAGCACCAGCCAATCTGAGTCGGTGCCACGGTGCTACTGCAGCGCTCCTGTTGGTCTGCAGGAGCCTGAAGCGGGCGGCAGTCTGGATAAGACACTAACGCTCAGAGGTAAATAAGTAAAGCCCTACCTTGGTAAGCACTGGAACTGAACACTGTTGCTAAGCTCTGCAGGGCCTTGCCTATCTTCTGATATTCCTTGGGTAGTGCTGAAAGAGAAAAAGAAATGCATCGTCAACTGGTCTTCCCCGCAAACTGAAGTGGGACTCAACTATTTTCTAAAAGTGATTACTTTTATAATAGTAGAAATTTGAAGTGATTCAAAAGAATCTATATGCTATAATAAAATGATTGGCTTTTTAATATTTTTTTCCATCAAATTCTTTCAATTTATAATTAATCACTTAATGACTGGTGCATGCTATTATTAACTACCAGCACCACTGCCCATTCTCATTCACTGAATGACATCTGAGTGGACGGGTGGCTGTTAGAGGATGATTCCAGTGTGCGCAGTGCTATCTATCACACAGGCCACCGCTCCATCACAGCGACCCCTCCCTCCACCAGATGCAGACACCCCTCCACTTCATGGGGCAGGAAGATAAGGGTCAGATAAGGAAACTGACGTGCTCAGGGTCACATGGCTAATAAAACTGTGGATGTGGCACTTCTGATTCCAATTACATGGCTTTCCCCACTCTGCTATGTATATACGAATAATTATTTGCAAAACAAAACTCAAAGCAACAAGGTGTGGAGAAAAAGGCAGTGGGACTTCCCAGGACCAGGCAGGAGGGATTTGCTTTCTCTTCTGTTGATAGAAACTGTGTGGATGGTGGAGGCCCACTCGGTGGCTGGACAGCGAGTCCTCTAGGCGTGTGGGGCCACAGCTTCTGCTGCGACTCCTCCCCTGTGCACCGTAACAGGCAGGAGGCCCGACCACACGTAAGTAAATGGGGGCGGCCTGTTCCTGCAGCACTTTATCACAAAAGATGGGGCGGCCAGGTGGGCCTGAGGTCGTGCTTGCCCATCCCTGATGTAAGGCTTTACTTTCCTTTCAAGTCTGGGTCACAGATCTCAGAACTGCTACTCACTTGCTTTGTTATTTTAATATTTCACCCTCAAGTCACTCCACATTGAGTTTCTTGTTCATTAAACTTGTTATTGGACTTCAAATAGATGCTTTTCCATTATTTAGAAGAAAAATTCCACCTTTAAAAAAATCTTCAATAACAGATAATTTAACCTCTTTCCTGTGCTGAGTACCAAGGTATTGATATAACGTTAAAGTGGGTATGTATTACTTTTAGACTTCAAAGCCAAGCCATTTTTATTTTTTAAAAATAACTGGGGATGACCAGGATTCTTGTAGGTTTCAGTGACAGACTAGCAGGACCTCGTTCTCAGGAAGTTGACACAGGTGAGCCCTAACTGCAGCTCTGGGACTCAGAGAGCTGTGCTGGCAATAGGGCAGAATGGATGTAAGGGGAGAAGACTCCTCATCCTCTGAGGCGGTCGGACCACCTGTGTGGACACTACCCTGCCGTGGGTGCGGCCTCTGAGCCTCTGAGCCTGAGGGAGGAAGGGTGGAGGCTGTGGCAGGACCCACAGCGGACTCCGGTGTCTAGGCCGGGCTGTCTGACACCAGAGCTCATGGTTCTGGGAACACAGCAAACGTGGCTCAGCAGGATGACAGTCTGCACACAGGGAAGTGAGGGGACAGGAAGTCCTGGAGGACATGGACACAGCAGCAGGAAGCACACCGCATGCCACTGGGCCTCGGCAGTGCTCCTAGTCTGACCTGCCTTATATTTTCTACCAATCACATTGGTTTTTCCTAACAATTAGGGTGTTAGTCAAATCAGCACCTTGCCAACGGAGGAAGATTGAAAACTAAACTAATGAGCTACAAGCATTCTCTAAACATGCAGAAAGGATACATTTTTCATAGATTACAAAACCCCAGTAACTGGAAATATTTAAGCAAACGTGGTGCTTTTTAAGAGTTCTTGAACTGGCTTTGTTAGAGCCAACTGCCTGCTGTTGACTTGGGTTGAGAAGTGAGGTTCACTGAAGAGCTCCTTCTGCCTAAAGGGTGAGGCCCCAGGGTGACCAAGGCCGCAGAGCGAGCACGCACTGCCCCTGCACTGCCCCTGCGAGCCCGGCAGGGCCGGAGGCGCACTCACGTCCGGTGCATCGCTTCCAGTGCTCCTGCCCCACGGTCAGCAGCTCCTTCACGCCGTCGTCCATGGCCTTGGTGAATTTACCAACAGCGTCGCACTTCTGTTCTCTGTGGGGCAAAAACACAAGAAGGTGCCTCCTGGGCTCAGCCACCGGATGTCCCGGGGCAGGTGCAGGAGAAGCATCACGGTGGTCAGCAGACTCACACCGAACGTCACCACAGGCCCCGTGTCCGGCATCAGAACCACACCCTTTAGGCCCATCAGTCTTACAAACAGGCTTGATCAGGCTTTTAGAGAACTACTTCGAAATGTGCCATTTCTATTTTACTCTGCTTCCTTCTTCCCTCAATTCCTTGTGAATGTCAAGTAAAACTATTCTGAAGTGAATAAAATCCTCATTTCTTGAATATCTTATTTAGAAAAATTCAATCATGGGCAGTACCATGGAACCTACAGAATAACAGGGGCTGCAAATGGCAGGTGTTCATTCTTCCAACAGTGAGTCACAGAAAACCACCTGCACGTACGACCACCTGCGCAGCGACCTGCACCAGGTGAGCCGCGAGAATGTTTAAAACATGCGGTCCCTGACGGCTTCGCCAGGGCACTGACCTCTTTCCCGTAGATTGCCAGATTAAAAAATGACAACAGCCAACACAACAATAGCCACTTGGTGTGAATGAATCAAAATTATAACTATTTTTTATTTTTGTCAGCTTGACAAAAAATATAACATGTTTTTTGGTGTGCCTCAGGTTTTAGTAATTAGTTTATGTACATGAGATGAAAAAGATGGAAAATCACTGCTCTAAGGTGATCCTGAACATATCAGTTCTTTAGGATGTAGAAAGTATTTACCAACCCGAAAAAATCATCACAAGGTAATTTTTTAAAAAAATTATGGAACGCTTCACGAATTTGCGTGTCATCCTTGCGCAGGGGCCACGCTAATCCCTGTATCGTTCCAGTTAGTGCATGTGCTGCCGGAGCGAGCACACAAGATACTCTCACATTTAAAAAAGATGATAAAAGGGAATGCATGTTGTGAGGTCATTTTTGTTTAAACAATTTTTCCTTTAGATACAGATGTACCAAGGAGGGTTTAGATCCTAAACATGTTTAGGCCAACATATTGAGACTGATTTTCTCTCTGGGTAGTGGGAAGATTGTGTGTGGTGTGTTTGTTTTTCCTTGTCTATGTTTTTGGTAACACATATGCAATGATTTTATAAAAGGTTTCTTAAAATAAAAATAAATCAAGACTTTTCATTAGTTCTTAAATAGAAAAGGAACTACTGCAAATTCTCAACCAAGCCCACATTAAAGAAAAGATGACATGATAAAGCAGAGATAAAGCAGGCCAGAGAGTACTTCCTTCGAGGCAAGGCTCAGAGAGACTTGGCTCTGTGGCCTGTGCGGGGTGTGAGCCGGCTGTGCCACTCTGCCTCCTCGTGCTTCACTGGAAGTAACTACCAACCACTGTGTGCGCTGAGGTCACCGACTGCAGGGGAGAAAGGAGCAGGCCTCCATGTGTTCTGCTGGGAGATGTGCTTTCCCTGACTACAAGCCCCACTCATTTCCGATGCTTGAGTCTGACTGAGTCCCGCTTGGGGCTGTCCTGCCAGACCCGTGAGCAAAGGAGGCGGACACAGTTGAGAAGAAGGCAAATCTGGCAGTGTCTCTCACATTTCTATTAGGTCCAAGTCAGGGGCCTCTGGTTCCATGGTGGAAAATATCATAACTCCCACCAGTTCATCTTTCTCGGCCTTCCTCTTCCCAGTTTTCCATTCCTGTAAATGGGAGGGTCATGAGTTAAACTGGTATTTCAAAATCCCCTGGTAGAATCGGCTCACTGATCATCTCCACCTTTCTAATTCTCAGGAAGCAGCTCCCCACCATCTCCCTCTGCACCGTGGGCCACGGCCTGCACACCTCAAATGTAATCTCATGTGGACAGTGCCCTCCCCAGCATGGTCTCTGAGCGCCCAAGCCCTTCCTGAGTGAGGTGACTCAGCCACTGTGCCTTTCTCAACCGCTACCAATCCAAACACAGGGAGTAGAAACACAACCTATGAATTCTGACAAAGTGCCTTAAATTTTTAGGCTGTTTAGTTCTAAAAAAGGTTAACGCTTTTCTAAAATATAAGATAGGAACCAGTATTATGGGCTAGTTTTAAAAACATATTATTGCAAGATATATATATATATATATATATAAAAACATATATACACATACATACAGAAAAGTGCCCCATGTGTGTAATTCTCACAAAGTAAATTCCTGTGTAACTACCACCAAGACCAAGAACGGGGGAAGAGCTAGCATTCCAGAAGCCTCCTCATGTCCCTTCTCCACCCATCACCACCCTTTTCTTCCCCACAAGTTAACCATTTCCCTCTCTCTTTTGTGGTTGTCATTTCATCACTTTTCTTTCGAGTTTTGCCACCTAGGCATGAGTCCCTAAACTATAGTTTTCCTAGTTTTTTTTTTAACTAGCAAAGAACTCTACATTTTTTGTGTATCTGGCTTCTTCGGCTCAACCTGTGTATAAGAGCTGCATTCACACTGTTGTTATAGCTATACAATATTCCCTTGTATGAACACTCCCCCATTTATTTATCCATCCTATGACTGGTAGTCACTCTTGGCCCCTGCCAAGTTACGAATGAAGTTGCTGTGTGTGTGTGTGTGTGTGTACATATATATACATGTATATATTCACACACACACACACGAATTTCTGAGAGGTATAGGAGTGGAAAATTGTTCCGCTTTAGATAATATGAAACTGTTTACCAATCCTCACACCCACCAGCAGTGTGTGAGCCTAGTAGCTGCTCATCTCACTTTTCAGACTTTCTAACTTTAGCCTTTCTGGTGAGTATGTAGTGGTATTCACTGTGGTTTAATTTGCATTTCCTTGATTACTAATGAGATTAAGTACTGTTCTAAACATTTGTTTAGGATTCAGATACTTTCTTTTGGGAAGTCTTTAATCAAATCTACAATTTTCCTGCTGGGTTAATTACCTTATCTTTTTGTTTGGGTTTTCATATATTCTAAAATCCAGCCCTTGGTTGGTCATATTTGTTCATATCTTAGTTTGTTTTTCACTTTTAATGGCTTCTGATGATAAACAGAAGTTTTTAGTTTTAATGCAATCTAAATTTCTAAAAAATCCAAATTTCTTCCTGTATGGTTAGCTGTTTTTGTCTTATTTCAGAAATCCTCCCTTCTCTGGGGGAATGAAGCTATTCTCCCATGCCACCTTCTAGAAGCTTTATTGGTTGCCTTTCACATCTAGACCTCAGAATGATCTGGAATTGATTTAAAACTTTATACAATGGAAACTTCCAAACATATACAAAGGTAGACAGAAAGAACAATAAGCCCCTACAAGACTTAGCCCTCAACAATTATTAAAAATTTACCAATTTTGTTTTATCTAGTCTACTCTACCTGTTTTCTTGCTTAAATGGAAATCTAAGATATAAGGCCATATTTTAAAAACATAACCACCATGCTGTCAACCCTAACAAGATCAACAGTACATTATTACGAGGTGGGAACCATGTTTCATTTTCCCCAGTGGTGCCATCTAAGGCAGTGTTTGCCAACCTTTCGGACCGCACGGACCACCGGTGGTCTGTGCACCAGCGGGTGGTAACCGCTGATCTAATGGACTCAGCACCATTTATTAAAAGTACTGTCCTTCCCCCACTGAATCAGCATCCTCTGCGTCATATATTAAGTGTCTGTTCTGTTCTGCTGGTCTGTCGTCTTTCTTTATGCCACTTCCTTGCTTCTGAAATTCTTTTCACTTTACAGTGAGTCTTGATATCCAATAAAATCCTCCTCCCACTTCATTCTTTTTCAAGAATATCTTGGCTATTCTTAGTGCTTTGATTTTCTACATATGACATCTTTGCTGTTCTTCAATCCATGAAAGATAATGTTGGAAAATTTATTTAAGTCTTTTTCTTTTTCTCAACAGTGTTCCATAGTTTATGTTGACCTTTTGTAAATTCCTTGTATTTACTCCTAGAAATTAGATACTTTTCATGCTGTTGAAATGATAGTTTTTTACTTTCATTTTGTTTATTGCCAATACTATATACAAATATGCAATGTCTTACTTATATCCAGCTACCTTACTACTTATTTCTAGTAATTTTTCTGTAGATTCATTGGAATTTTCTGTATCCATCCATCTACATGAGTTATTGACTACAAAAATCACAGTTTTTAGTGATTGTCTCTCCCTTCCTTTCTAATATCAATTTTTTAAAAATTGACCTGACCATAAAAAAAAAAATCATTCCCTCTGTTTCCCTCACTTCATGCTGGTAATATCCTGCATGGTGTGGGGTCTTATTTTTAGCATTTAGGAACCATTCCTCACCCTCGCCGTCCTTTGCCCCATCTGCTCCGGGCCAATCTGTTCTCCACATGGAAAACCATCCCGGCAGTTCCTTCAGACTTTGTGACTAATTTCCTATCGCTTGAATTTAGGTTTCTATCCCTATTGTCTTCGTAGAGAAAATCAGAAATAACCATCCAACTGACATAATTTTAACTCCTTTCAGACATAAAATTGATGTGAATGTGACAATTATCAAATACCTTTTCATCCCGGAAATTTAGAAACTGCTGGAAAACCTCGCTTTCTGAAATTACCGGATGCCGACACATCCTGGTCATCCATGCCTGAAGTCTCTCCATGCGCATTTTGATAAATTCTTCTTCAAAGCGACCTGCAAGGAATGCACCGAGACGATGTACCACTTTGTCGAAAAGCTGTTTATTCAGCTAATGGCTACTTGGTGGAAAGTTATTAGTAAAAGGTAAACCATGGTGATTTTTCACTAACCTAAAAACGGGCAACAGCCCTAGCACATACCTCAGATGCAGGCTTGATCCCTGGCCCTGGTTGGGGCTTGTGTGGGAGGCAACCGATTGATGTGTCTTTTTCACATCAATGTTTCTCTCTCTTTCCTTCCCTTTCACTTGCTCTAAAAATCAGTGGAAAAATATCTTCAGGTGAGGATTCACAAAAAATAATATAAAGAAAAATAAAAAAAAGTAACATATTGAATGCCCAAAGACCCACAGGAATGATACAATAGACTTTTTAGTTTATAAGAATGAAATTATAATGTAACAAGTCAACAAGCCTTTTAATTGTGATAAGAATATTATAACTTCAAAGTGCTATTTTCCTCAAGGTTCCGAACGTATTTTAAAAATTTAAAGAAATCTTATTTCAATATGAAAAACCTCTTTCTTATAAAGTAATATGTGGCCATATTAAGTCCTATTGACAAGAAAGAGGTAATATTGTTGAATTTATTAAGTAATTCTTATAAAAGTATATGAAATTTCTCTATTTATAAAAATGTGACCAAATGCAGTATAATCTTAGATATACAAATTTAAGTTTAGTACTTATGCAAAGTAACTCAGGACTGTAGCTTCCCCCCCCCCCCCCCATATTATTTTTTAAGTTATTTAAACTGAAAATAGAAAAAGCAATTTTTCCATGAATAATGAAAGCTGCCATTTTTATAAGCCTATCAAACAAAACCACTATCAGTTAAAAGGCTTCCGGCAATGGAAATTCCAGCTACAGTCAAGCAAGGCAATCAGCTAACCCAGTCCCCCCAAATAACTATAAACCCACACAAGCAAAACAATCAGGCTCTGGAAATCCACCGAAGGCCAACAGCCATCTGAGAAATGTCTGTTTGCAAAACTGCCATACTTCAGGCAAAAACAGTAGAAACCTGTGGCGTCTGGCTTGTGGCTGCTCCTGTCTCCCCTGCTGCCCCCACCCTCCCATCTCTGCTTGGCCGACATGGGGCGTCTGCCAGGATGGAGCAGGGTCTGGAGCGTGGGAGATGCCCATGCTCAGTGGTGGGGCAGTGACAATCCAGAGGCTGTGAACAGGGAGGTCAACCGCTCCACTAGCCAAGGTTACGAGGTTGAGCCAAGACTTTCCAGGCGAGGCCGAGGGCAGAAACAGGGGAGACTTGCTGGGGGCCAGGCCAGGCATGCCCTCCTAGCCAACCTGAGGCTACACACACGGGAAGGAGTCACAAAAGGGGCCCTCCAAAATGGAAAAACCAGGGCTAACTTGAAAAGGACCTGAGCTTTGAATTTGCTCCCCTACTCACTCACAGGTCCCTTGGCAGAGGGCAGACGCTCAATGGCCTGAGGCAGGCTCACCACCAAACACATAGACACTGGTGAACCCTAGGAAGCCATACCTAAAAAATAAAATAAAACCGAGCTGCAGGAGAGACAGATTTCAGAGATTTAGCCTAGGCAAGTTACTTGTAAATCCACCAATCAAACAAACAAACCAAAGCAGAAACAACAACTTTCAGAGAGAAAAATCATAATCTAGAATTGTTAAAATATATTCTCCAAAATTTCAGTCTTTAACAAAAAATTGAGAGATTTCAAAGAAACAGCAAGGCATGGGCCATATGAGGAAAAAAGTAGTCAAGAGAAAATGTCTCTAAGTGTTCCCAGATGCTGATTTCACAACAAAACCAAAACAACGAAGAAGCTTCTACAAATATGTTCAAAGAACTAACGGAAGCCATGTTAAAAACAATTAAAGAAAAGTATGACAAGGAATCAACAAATAGAGATTCTTAAGAAGACAGAAATTACAAAAAAAGAATCACAAATTTTGAAGTTGAAAATACAATAACTGAAATTAAAAATTCACTGTAAGGTTTTAACAGTAGATTCAAGATGGCAAAAAAATGAGTGAATCTGAATATAAATAAACAGAAGTTATTTAATCTGAAGAACAGAGAGAAATACAACTAATGTAAAATGAACAGAGCCTCAGAAAACATCAAGCAGACCAACATTCTCATGATGGGAGAACCCAAAGGAGAAGAGAAAGAAGAAAAAAATATCTGAAGAAATAATGTGGGAAAATTCCCCAAATTTGATGGAAAACGTCAATGTACACTTCCAAGAAGCCCAACAAACCCCATATAGGACAAATATAAAGAATCCACACCAAGATATAGCAGACTCAAACTGCTGAAAGACAAAAGAAAAATTTGAAAGCAGCAAATGAGAAGCAATTCATCATCTATGGTGTGTGTGTGTGTGTGTGTGTGTGTGTGTGTGTGTGTTTGTGTCATGGTCTGGACAGCACCTGTAGATGAAAGCACTTCAGATTCTGCACTTGCTAGGAGTAGAGATCCAGTACCACATAGCTTAGGCTGTGCAGAAACAGCCTCATTTGTCGGATATAAGGGGGGACAGAAAAAGACCCGATGAATCAGCATAGACCTCAGTTATACCGACTTCCCCAGGATGACCAAGTGAATTACACCAACAGTTCACAGCCTACGCACTGATTGATTCTCATTCTTCCGGAAAATTTCTGACATAGCTGGTTTATTTCCAAATAATTTCAGGTGTTATTTTGTGCATGGTAAGATTTTTATAGCAGGTTTCAGAGAATTTAGAAAAAAAAAAGGGGGGGGGATTCCCCCTTTCCCATTTTTAATAACCTTGCTTAGGTTTTCACTAAGCATGTGAACATACCAGTTTTGCACCCAGGAGTAAAGCCAGATTCATTCAATATTATTTCACAAAACCCCAAATCTATGAACAAATGAAAAATGGTAGCTGTAGGTTTTTCAGGGACAGCTCAGCAAGTCCACAGAAATGCGGTGACATCACGTGCTGGCATTCCTATTCTGTCCTCCAGACTGAAGTGAAAGGGGAGTTTGTTGACACAGTAATGATCTTGTGGCATCGGGGCAGGAGGCAAGCAAGAGGAGGGAGAGAGACAGTGGCTTCTGTGCTGTGCAGTTTCCTCGGCACGTCTCCCAGGCAGTGAACCAAAGCTCAGCTCTCTGCACACGACGGCGTTGCTTTCTGCTTTTCTATGACATCTCCCTGGCTTCGGGCCTGAACTTTTCTTTAAAAAAACCCATACAAACCTTAATATGGGAACAGAACCATGACTCCACGATGCTTTAAAATAGCAGAGTTATCTGATTTAGACTAAACAATGTATTAAAACCTAAGTGATCTGAAAATTCCTCAGCCCTAAAATAACTCAGTCCACTTATTTCACATATTGGGCCAGTCAAGTTGATAAAGGAGAGTAAACATTCAGGAAACGAACTGCAATTGGAAAATATGGAGACAGGCAGACTGAAGTTTTCATGGAAAGAAATCTAAAATTTTAAAAAGCAAGCTGTGATTTAAAGCGATAGGATAACAAAAGGAGGACTAGTGAACTGTGAACCGGGCACAGAACTAGGGGTACAGCGACCCCTCTGAGTGGAAGGAGGCAGCAATGCACACCAGCGTGGCTACCTGACATGGCTTCCAGTGGACTGTGCCCCGCCCCGCAAGGGGCTGCTCAGGGTCCCCGAATGATGACCTGGTTTATGGGCCTGGCAATGCAGCCCCAGCCCCACTCCCCATTCTGCTGTGATAATTTGAAATTTTTCAAAATTTAAAAAAAAAAATCAAAATCAAAACAACTTTTTAAAAACGTGTCCATCTCCTCAAAAAACTTCAGAGAAACAGAAAACAAAGTACAAGGTAACGTTTGAAGGAGAACAAACTTCTTATCCTAAGGTTCCTAATTGTAACTAAGATTAGTTGGTCCACATCTCATAATGTTAAACAGCGAGCTTTGGAATGATTCCGATTCCAATGCTGGGCAGGGTGTGCTCGGCGTTTCTGAACTAAGACAGCACGGCGACGTGTCTGGGCACAGAGACCCCGGGATGGAGGGATACACTTCACTACAGCACTGAAGTGCCCTGAGCCGCTCTGCATTTGGCTGGGTAGGATTCTCAGTTCCTCTCTAAACTATTTATCTCAACTCCACGGGGTGAGGATTGAACCCTGTCCGGTCTTCTCTGACATCCGGGAAAGGAGCCTTCTTTGCAGACTCCACGTTCTGCTCTCTGGGTTGAGGTTAGCCTGCTGATGCCATCCCTTCTCTCAGAGGCTCTCTACCTCGGACCTTTAAGCCGTGCTCTCATCTTTGATCCTTTCCTTTCTATACTTACTAGTTCCATTTGTTGGAAAAGTTCCTACCTACATACTAAAACTCTTTCCAATCTTTAGTAAAGCTCAGCTTCTTTACAAACTTTTATTCTAAGGAAAACATAACGAGTCCTGAGTACTAATTTTTCAGGTTTTATACTAGAAGATAAAAAAAAATCAATGACAGTTTCAAAACAGACACAGAAATCCTTTCCGCCAGCACGTTATTAGGGGCTCTGGGAGCACGCAGATTCCTGACCAGATTACTTGGGGCAGGGAAAGTGGGGAAAATGACACCTTAAATAAGTAAGAAAAAGCTGAGGGCTTCTCAGCGATAAATAAGAACATTTCACTATGAACAGTCACCTCGATAACTGGCAGCTCCCTGCCTAACAGCTGGAAGCTCTGTGGCTTCTAGCTCCGATGTCTACACACCTCTAATGCAAACAACACATCTGGGCTGCAGGAAGTGCTCACACCACGGGGTCACAGATTTGCATTTCTACTTCAGGCTACTGGCTCATTTCTCAGGTATCATTTTAACATTCATGTACTTATTTTATAAGAAAGGGTGTAGCAATAAAGACACAACAACTTTGCCAGAATTCAGGATATGTCTACAAGAACTCTGAGAGAAAATTTTATGAGCCTTTCTTGTTAGGTGCTTAGGTAACTTCCAAGTACATGCGCAGTATGTATAGTGTATGCAGCTACTGTTTCCAAACTCCTACAACTGGCTCCTCTAGAGGATGGAAAATGCCATTACTGATTTACATCAGAAACTCTAAAAATGGGAAACTCTAAAAACTGGAGTCTTTTTACTTGTCATCCTGAGTTCAGCGCCACACACACTCACCTGTGACTTGCTTGTCTGGAAGAGAAGGAATTGGAATGGCTGATCCAAACTTAACCAGGAGACGTTCATATAACCAGTCAAAGTGCTTATACCTGTGGTTTACAGATCGATTAGTATTCTACAAAATAAGGGAAAGAGGAGAAAAGTTACCATGCCAATTACAGGAAATGAAGAAAAAAGCCAATTCTAACTGGTGACAAGCTTTTGATAACTCGGATACTTACAGTGGGCGTTAGCTGATATTCAATGTAGCTCTTCAGCCCATACATCTTGGAGCCTTTCTTGGGATCTGCTACCACACAGTCAAAGGTAGAGGTAGGATAAACCCACATCGGGCCATAATCTCCAACCTACACAACGTTTCAGGGAGAGTGAACTTCATTACAAGGAAAACTCACAAATAAAATTGATGTAAGTCATCAAAGGTTCTCTTTAGGGCTGGAAGTCCTTTGGAGGGTGGCTCCTGCCCTTGTTTGAGGGTTCCATAAACGTTCTCTGTTCCTGTTGAGGCTCTATTTGAAGAACACACTCGCCAGCAAATGCTTCTGTTCCTCCTCCGGAGGCTCCTCATCCGGGCACTCCAGGCCACGCGGGAGAGGCCTGTGTCCCTCCCTCTGGGAACGCTGGGCGGAACACAATTTTTCTCTCTCTGGTCCAGCTGTCTTAGTTATATGTATAAAGGGCTAGTTTTAAAAAAGTTCTCTTCTCTCATGGGTTGATAGTTTGTGAAATAAAAATTACAGCCTTGTATGTCTGAAAAATGTCGAATTCCCATCAAACTTTCTCATTTTCTGTATACCCTGTCCTATTTCTTTTTAAGGGTGGAAGGAAGAAAAAGTGGGGTGGGGATGCAAGTCAGAGGCTATTAGGTCAGGATGATGACTGGGGTCCAGAGAATTTAATAAGGGACTAGAGAGAAGATCTCTGACGACAAGTCACTCTGACTCCCCAAGTGGGAGTCCTGGTCCAGAAAACCCCTAGAGCTGCAGAGCAGGGATCTCTAAGAGGAGCCTCTGGGGAACTTGCCACAATCACAGCACCGAGATCAATTCTGACCGACTACTGCTCACTACACATGGGTCCCGTCGTATCAGCGGGGATGGTTACTGTGCCCTAAAAGCAAAGAACCAGGTCTCTACTTTCAGTTTCCTGAAGACGAATGGCTGTCCTGGGCCTCCTTTTCCATACAAGAAGCCCACACAGGCAGTGCGCCTGCAGGGCACACGGCCAGTTCTACCTAAGACTTTTGGTACATATGCTGGGGTCCTTCAGCTCTATTCCACCACTGCCACTCTTGTGACAAAGTCCCCTTTGCGAATCCAAGGGCAGGGCCACAGGCTCTTAACTGTGTGGAGTTTTAAATTTAATGAAAAAAACAACAACAAAAACAATGATACATGTTCAGTATTTACAAAAGGTCTGAAGAAAAAAAAGAAAAATAACTTTTAATCTAATGACGACATTAAGAATATCTGTCTTAGAATAGCTCAGAAGATAATTACCCCAAATTTGCTTTGAGGGAAGAAGGAAAAAAGGGGTCTTGGTCATATCCCTTCTCTCTGGAGGTTTCTAGGTTTCAAAGATGTAAGAGCAAGTAATAAAATAAGTCCAGCATCATTCTTGCAATTTTATCAAGTTTCATGGAGATTACAGAATAAGACCAGATGTTTCCTCCTCCTTGTTTGAGTGTAATGGCGATTACACTCAAGGTTCCCCCATCTCATAGTTACAGGGGTAAGTCAATAGGGTAGGAAGGTAGCCACAGTTCTCTTTTCCAGAATTTTATCTGGGAATATCAGCTATATAATGCTTTGACAGAAAAATCTATCAGCAATCAATGTTTGGGTGAAACTAAAGAGCCAGTGCATGTGATGTAATAATCAAGTTATTATAAGACAGATATTCTTAATGGTGTCATTACTCCCAGCTTTTATTTGCCAGCTCCTTATTATGACCTGAGAGCAGGTTTACTGGAAGAAAGACTAATTATATCAACTTAGTGGAAAAGACGCTTTATTCTGATAACATGCATGGACTTTGCCAGGCAGAAACCTAAATATTTGAATTGGGTTTATTAGAAAAATAGGTAGGGCTGGTAGAAAAATAGCATGTAAAAGATACTTCAAGACACCATACCGACAAAGAATTATTAAAAATATATATATTAAAGGGTGTTGTTGGTTCAATTACTAAATCTGAAAGGTAAATGTAAAAAATATCTAAACAATATAATGACAGGCATTAATTTATGCTAATTATCTTTAGTACTTTAAAAATACTAGCACATACTATCAGTTATTTACAGCATTAAATGTGTTTAGAAACTTTCCAAATAACTAATAATCCTCTTAGCTTTAAGGCATATAAGAGAGCTTAATTAGAAACACAGCAAACAAACAAAAATGAACAAACTTACAATGATAGGAATTTTCTCTTTGGGTTTTGCTAGTTGCTTAGTCAACAAATACTGTTCCATCCCAGGTTTTGCAAATCCCGGAAATCTAATCATGAAGACAAATGTTGGTGAGTCTTATGACTTTCTTAAAAGAATTATACGGCTCTCATCCACATTTACTTAATACGACAACTTTAACCTTGTCTGTCTCGCAGATGTACTAGGACTTGGAAACTATGGTAAATGAAACCTAAATTAATCAGATTGTGTGACGGCCAATTAGTCATTTAATTAAGCTTTATCTGGTAAGAGAACAGTTTGACTCCAGAAGGTGTGATATTTATGGCACTCCATTTGCCTAACTGGACCTGAAACACTCTATCACCCCACAGAGTGAAGGGCACACCAGAAAAATGTCCCCCACGTCACAGGAGGAGATGCTACCGAGCATACCAACGGGGTAATGGCCACACACAGCATTTCTAGATCCAGATTAAAGCTGCCTTTCCACATACTCCCTCCTCAGGGAAGCCACAATTATCCCAAAGAAGCTGCCACCGTCCATGAGCGCTTGTGCTATTTCCTTTGGGAATAGACAAAAGAACCAGTTTTTGCAACACAAAAGAAAACCATGTATGCGTGCATATGAGCATAACCAATGGACACAAGACACTGGGGGGAGGTGAGGCCGGGGGATTGTCAAGGGCGGGGGGAAAAAGGACACATATGTAATACTCTGTAATACTTTAAGCAATAAAACAATTAAAAAAAGAAAACCAGTCTTCTTAATAGAGACCTAAAACATAATAAAATTGGTTACTTCCAGAAATCAAATCTAAATCCAAAGCAAATTTCTAAAATTGGAGAATAGCTGGAATACATGCAGAGCCATCCAAAGTGCTACTTCTAAAAAAGACAAGAGCCATAACCGGTTTGGCTCAGTGGATAGAGCGTCGGCCTGCGGACTGAAAGGTCCCAGGTTCGATTCCGGTCAAGGGCATGTACCTTGGTTGCGGGCACATCCCCAGTGGGCAGTGTGCAGGAGGCAGCTGATCGGTGTTTCTCTCTCATCGATGTTTCTAACTCTCTATCTCTCTCCCTTCCTCTCTGTAAAAAATCAATAAAATACATTTAAAAATAAAAATAAAAAAGACAAGATTAGTTTGGGTTTTAGAAATTTTTGCAGATGCAAATTAGAACTGCTTTAATTTGGTTTCAAAATGGAATGAAATTTTAGAGCAGGAAATTCTTAAAGTCAACCCCTTCACTTTAGAGATTAGGCGACTGAGGCTCAACCAGACCTTCCAACTTCTCTAATATCATACAGCATATTAGAGAGCCAGCAGGAGCAGTGGAAAGAAAGCACAGGGCAGTGGAGCCACGGGCCTGGGCACCAGCCACAACCTCACTTTCTAACCACAAAAACCTGGCAGAAAACTTGGCTAGTCATGTGACGCAGTCTCTACTTCCTCATTTTCAAACTGGGACAAAGAGATACATTCTACTGAAATGGTTTTTAAATATACTCTGTGTTCAGGTTTAAAGAACAGCGGCGGGTAATAAACATCTCTACTGACCATACTGAAAACTTCAAATTTGACTCTAAGAAACAGGATACCATCAATAACAAATGACTAATTTTATTATACAAGCAACTGAGCATGAAAATACATAATAGAAGAAACTAGAAAGCTTCATATTGAAACCAAGATGGCGGCATAGTTTAACGCCGGATTTTGCTGCCTCGAACAACCACTTCAAAAATACAACTAAAAGACGGAACGGATATCATCCAGAACCACAGGAAGGCTGGCTGAATGGAAGTTCTACAACTAGGAGGAACCGAGAATCAGAGGAGGCGCAGTGCTGAAGTAAAATACTAAGGTGCGGAGTGCGCGCGGCGTGGGCTGGTGGCTGAGGGCGAGGTTGTCTGTTTCAATCCGGAGGGAGCCTCAGACTCAGAGCTCCAGATCCGGGCGGGTGAGTCTCTAGGGACCCAGACTCAAACGGGAGAAGCAGGACTGTCTGGCTTCGGTCCCTCCGAGGTTTGCAGCTGTTGTTGGGACAGAGAGGTAGAGGCCCTGGGGACGGATTGAGAGCAGCCATAACTGCTCCCTCCTCCGCCCTGTTGATCCCGTGGGACCCGCCCCGCCCAAGCCCCGCACAGAGGCATTTGCCGGATAGCCTCAGGCAAAGGCTAGATTAGCACCTCCCTAGAGGACACAAGTTCTTCCACTGCAAACACAGCTGATTATCACAGCCAGTCGGCCTGGAGGTCAAATCCCTCTAGTATTAACTATAACAATCAAGGCTTAACTACAACAAGACTGTGCACAAAGACCACTAGGGGGTGTACCAAGAAAGCCTAAAAAATGCGGAGACAAAGAAACAGGACAAAACTATCAAGGGAGGATATTGAGTTCAGAACCACACTTTTGAGGTCTCTCAAGAGGCTTCTAGAGTCTGTCGATAAACTTGATGAGATGTACAGGAAATCTAATGAGACCCTCGATGGTGTGATAAAGGACCATCTAGAAAGTAAGCATACACTGACTGAAATAAAGAATATTATACAGACTCCCAACAGCAAACCAGAGGAGCACAAGAATCAAGTCAAAGATTTGAAATGCGAAGAAACGAGAAACACCCAACCGGAAAAGCAAAATGAAAAAAGAATCCAAAAATACGAAGACAGTGTAAGGAGCCTTTGGGACAGCTTCAAACGTACCAACATCAGAATTATAGGGGTACCAGAAGATGAGAGAGAGCAAGATATTGAAAACATATTTGAAGAAATAATGACAGAAAACTTCCCCCACCTGGTGAAAGAAATGGACTTCCAAGTCCAGGAAGCGCAGAGAATCCCAAACAAAAGGAATCCAAAGAGGACCATACCAAGACACATCATAATTAAAATGCCAAGAGCAAAAGACAAAGAGAGAATCTTAAAAGCAGCAAGAGAAAGAAACTCAGTTACTTACAAGGGAATACCCATATGACTGTCAGCTGATTTCTCAACAGAAACTTTGCAGGCCAGAAGGGAGTGGCAAGAAATATTCAAAGTGATGAATAGCAAGAACCTACAACCAAGATTACTTTATCCAGCAAAGCTATCATTCAGAATTGAAGGTCAGATAAAGAGCTTCACAGATAAGGAAAAGCTAAAGGAGTTCATCACCACCAAACCAGTATTATATGAAATGCTGAAAGGTATCCTTTAAGAAGAGGAAGAAGAAGAAAAAGGTAAAGATACAAACTATGAACAACAAATATGCATCTATCAACAAATGAATCTAAGAATCAAGTGAATAAATAACCTGATGTACAGAATGAACTGGTGATTATAATAGAATCAGGGACATAGAAAGGGAATGGACTGACTATTCTTGGGGGGAAAAGGGGTGTGGGAGATGCGGGAAGAGACTGGACAAAAATCGTGCACCTATGGATGAACACAGTGGGTGGGGAGTGAGGGCAGAAGGTGGGGTGGGAGCTGGAAGGAGGGGAGTTATGGGGGGAAAAAAGAGGAACAAATGTAATAATCTGAACAATAAAGATTTAATTTAAAAAAAAAAAAAGAAGAAGAAACTAGACGGAGAGGTAGGAAAAGTGGGTAGCTAAAAGATGACATTTAATCACTGATGCTCATTAAATATACTAAGGGGACTTGTAGGGCTTATTAAAGGTATGCACATGTGTGTAGATCTAGAACTGGAACCTGATAACTAGATACAGATATCAAACATTATGTTGACAATATTTTTCCAGACACAGGTTAATGTTCCTTGGTATCTGCTTGGAATCATGGACTTGGAACACCGAGAAACAGTATCAGTAATTTTAGAAAATAAAACTATTTTAAACATAATTGCTGTAAGAAAGAGCACTGGAAGATTTGTATGGAAGTCATAAATTATATCTCCTTCAAGCTACACGGCGTGAACTACAGACTATCCAGAACTCTCTACCAAACAATGCTATAGTGCTCATCCATATTTACCACATGCTTTCCTGTTAAACAGTGCATCTACAAGTACTGCTCAAAACTTTTTTTTTTTAATCTAAGAGAAAGCTAGGTGAAAACAATATTAATCACCTTAAGCACTGTAGTCTAGAGCATGTACTTAGGAGACTGAGGGACTGGACTGGAATCCTGTGTGAGTCTGGGCAGTTACTTAACCTCTCTGGGCTTCAGTTTTCCCCACAGAACAGAGTTTACATGTACCACAAGGGATATGAGGGTCTCATGAGAATGTATACAAACCGCTTGCACAATGCCTGGCAATTCGGTAAGCGATCAATAAATAATAAAACATTTAAAGAGAGTTAGTTTTGGTTTTCCTGTGACATCAGTAAGGAAACTTTAATACATCCTGGAGTTGATAAAGGTAAAAACAGTGTTTGCAGATCATTAAATAGGACAAATATTTCCTTTAAAATGAAAAAAAAATCCTATATAATAAAAGGCTAATATGTTAAGTGTTGGTCTTCCATTCAACCAATCAAAGCATAATATGCTAATGATATGCTAAGGCCACTCAACTGCTAGCTATGACATGCACTGACCACCAGGGGGCAGACAGTTGATCGGTCAACCAGTTACTATGACGTGCACTGACCACCAGGGGGCAGATGCTCTGACCAATAGGTTAGCTTGCTGCTGGGGTCCGGCCAATTGGGACTGACCAGACACGCCCTGGAGCCCTCCTGCAGTCCCTCCCAGCCCCGATTGTGCACCGCTGGGGTCCCTCGGCCTGGCCTGCGCCCTCTCGCAATCCAGGCTAAGGTTTCCCCTCCCCAGTGCATGAATTTTGTGCACTGGGCCTCTAGTATTAAAACAAGCTACCAAGCTAAGATCCAAATAAAAGTGAGCAAATTACAAAACTTTGTAAATCACTGAGAAGAGAAAAGGCTTCTTTGTATCTTGTGTCTATTCCTACAGAGTTCCTGTGCCTTGACTCCCTTTAAACCTACTTGTTAAGTGGCAGCTTCATGGACGAGGAGCCAGGACGACTGTTTCCGCGCTGACCACCTCCTGCTTCGGCCGCCTCTGAGTCCTTGAAGTAGGGAGATGTTGACTTGGGGTCGTCCCAGTCTTCATCCCAGTCATCATCGTCACCAGTTGCTAGGGGTGGGCACCAAAGATGGTCAGTGAAGAAAAACAAAATAAAAAGGGAATGATTTAATTTTAGGATAAAAATTACCAACTCAGTTGACCAATTAAAAAAAAAGGAGAAAAGGGTGTACTATAGGAGTATGAAGTAGACATGAAGAATATAGGCTCCGTAGTCAGTCATAAGGCTTGAAGTGTAGAGTCTGCCTTTTAGCTTCAAGAGGACTGTCACATTAATATGAAGTTACTATAAAAATGCTACATGGTACACAAGGAAAGGTCTTCTAGAGGCCCATACGTTGATAAATCTAGCGTTATAAACTCGCAAATAAGCAGATCAAACACCCTTAAAGTCAAGAAGATTGGGGAGGTCTGGCCAGTGTGGCTCAGTGGTTGAGTGTTGACTTGTGAACAAGGAGGTCATGGTTTGATTCCCAGTCAGGGCACATGCCTGGGTTGTGGGCTTGGTCCCCAGCAGGGGGCATGCAGCTGATCAATGATTCTCTCATCATTGACGTTTCTATATCTCTTTCCCTCTCCCTCTCTGAACTCTATCTCTATATCTATCTATGTACCTATCTATTTATCTATCTACGACTGAGGAGGACAAAAGGTATAATAAAGCTCTTAAAAGAAATTATCACTAGTAACAATAAAGGTGAGAGAATTGTGATGAGGGGAGAAAGATGGAAAGAAACAGGGTGGGGATGGCGGAGAAAGGAAAGAGAAAAACGAGAGACAGGAGTACAACCAGCACTAGCAGCCTCACAGCAATAGTCTGTGTGCCAGGTAAGGTGCTGCCAGCTCTCCTGCTCCCTTCCTCACCACGGTCTGCCTGTCTCCCACCTCTGGGGGCCTGGCATGTCCTTTTGCTATTAGGCAGGAAATGGCCCTGGCATCTCTGCCTTAAGAGTGCCACAACGAAGAGGCAAATGCCAAAACAGAGAAGAACAGAAAGTATTGGAAGGATCTGGGCCAAGTTTCCTGGGGCCGTGCCCCGTTACTAAGAACTGCACGTCAGCAGTCTGGTCTCAACATTTCTACTCAGCCCAAGACTCCCGGTCCTGCCAACAGTCCTGGTCCTTCTACGAGGGGGGCTTAGGACAAGTACCTGAGCCCTGGCTCCCGTGTGCAAGCCCCTCGCCAGTTAGCACATTCAATTCCTGGCACAATGTGCTCATACAGGAATCATAAAAAATGATGAGCAGATTTTTATCTTATTTAATTTCAGAACCAACATAAATATCCTTCCTTAATTGTTTCCTGGTCTATAAATTCCTCTTCTGCCTCAATATTTCCTTGATAGCCTGGCAGTCAAACAGGAAAGGTAGTTAAGGAAAAGGTGAAACAGCTGGTCAGAGATCACAGCCTGGCAGGTGATACACCATATTTCATCTGTATACACATTTGTTTTTAGCTTAAGATTTAAAAGAAAATACATGTGTGTTAAATGCCAAGATTTTAAAGTGTTCTTTTGCTTTATGAACCTGGCCCCTACAAACATGTGACTCCTTGACAGATAACTGAGATTGGACTAATGATCATAATTAACAGCTACCCACAATAGACCCAGACTAACAGGTTTGCTATTACCGAATAGGAGCACCTGAGAGCAGCTCCTGGTATTTTTATTCCGATGCCCTACTCCCCAGTGGAGCCCTCTTCCTCACCTGGTCCTTGGTAGGCCTGGGGATGGCCAAAGGTGGTGTCCCAGTTATTGGCAGTGTTTTTCTGGGCTGCAGTCCCCTCTGCCTTGGCTCCCCAGCCATCCGTGCTGTCCCAGTTTCCAGATTTGGAGGCACCCCAGGCTGACCAGGGGTCATTGCCACTGCTGACCTGTTGTTAGGGGTAAAAAAGGAGAAAGAGTATTTGTGACTTCTAGAAAGCATTGCTCAATTCCGTAGGAATCACATAACAATTGAATACAACAGGAGTGCTGAAAGACATCAGTAGAAATTTACAACAATTTTAAATTTAAATAATAAAAAATTTTAAACATGTCGGAAAGCACAAAAAACAGCATCAACCGGATTTTACTGATGTTAACATTTTGCCTTTATTTGCTTAGGAACCTTACAACCAGCAACAAAGAAACTGCTTGACTAGCACCACACCCCCTTCATGTCTTCTTCTTCCCCAATAACTTCTTTTCTAACTGAAGTCATTCCTGTGTATGTTTATATGCTGCCACTGCATATGTACACATTCATAAATAACTGTTTTGTAGTTTCAAAACTGAGCTAAACAACATTATACTGTATGTATCTTTTGCAACTTGTTTATTTTTCACCTAACATTATGTTTTTGAGATTATACATGCTAATAATGAGGATGTTTTATTCACTTTAACTGGTTTAAAGCAATGAGTTGTATTTTCACTAGGCTTTTACCTTAATCTGAAACAGTAATACATTCCCAGCAAAAAGAAATTTCAAACAGAATAAAAAGACATGGAGTTTTAAAATATGCCTACTGCCCCAGCAGGTTTGGCTCAGTGGATAGAGCTTCAGCCTGAGGATTGAAGGGTCTCTGGTTCTATTCTGGTCAAGGGTACGTACCTCAGTTGCAGGCTCGATCCCCAGCCCCAGTGCAGAAGGCAACCAACCGATGTCTCTCATATCAATGTCCTTCCCCGCCCTCCCCCCGCCCCCGCTCCCTTCCACTCTCTCTAAAATCAATGGGGAAAAATATCCTCGGGTGAGGATTAACATACACACACACCATCTTAAGATGCCGTCATTCTCTTAAAGACAGCTACTACTAACAAACCCTTACATACACCTGCTCCAACATCCCATGCATAGAGATCCTTCGTGCTTTTAAACATGTGAGCCCAAATGACACTCTCTGCTCTGCACGTTTGTTTCCCCACCTAAGAGCCTGAGACGCTCTTCAAGGTGCGTCAACATCTGGGGGCCTCTCTTTACACGGCTCCAGAGCTCCACTGCATTTACCCCCATAATGTAACCAGCACATGGCGATGCTCATTAACCTTGTTTTCAGTATTTTGTTCCTGTAAATAAGACTGCAATGCATATCCTTGTACATCCTTCCCACGTGTGCAACACACCTTTGTGAAATCCCCAAAGAAACACTGCTGGGCTAAGGAGACTGTACGTTTAGAATCAATGGATTTTGTCAAACTGCGTTCCAAAGAGACTGCTGCCGTTATATTCCTAGATTCCTGACATGCCAAGGAATTCTGCCTGGCATAAAGGTGGGCTACCACATCCCCAAATTATTTTAAAAACATTTTCTCCCATAATTCCTTTGAGTAGTTTAATTATTGTTATAAATAAAATTTTTGAACAGGCAACACATGGCACCCGATTGCAAGGAACATGGCAATAAGAGGCCCATAGCCCCCCTCACCCTTCTGTACCACCTGTGAGTCAAACACGCTTGTTTTTGGTTTTGTTTCCTTGATTTAAAAATTTAAATCTTTCATCTGTCCGGAACTTACTTCAGTATAAGGAATAATATAGTAATCCAGCTTAATTTTTCTTGTAGTCTGTCTGTTGCCCTATCATTTAATGATCCATCTCCACCCACTGATCTGAAATGTCCCTTCCATCACATACTGGACTGGGACCCATTTCTAGGCTCTCTACTGTATCCTAGCAACCATCTGTACTAGTACCAAGCTACTCTGAAGCTCACTAGATAGAATACCATTAGTATTTTAGTATAGCATTTTTTATCAATTTATTTTTAAACAAACTTTCATCAGCTTAATATTTTAAACCTAAAACAATGTGAACTTTAGCACTAGAGTGTCAACATCTTAAAAAATGCTTTGATTTTCATTTCAATCACCTTAAATTTATAGATAAATTCAGGGAAAACAAGTAATGCCTTAAAAAACAACAACACAATTTTAATGTTGAATCTGTTTATCCAAGAACATAAAATAGCAATATCTCGCCTTCACTGGAGTCTTTTTTCCCACATGAAAAAAAAACTGGTGTATGTGGGGGGGAGAGATAGAGATAGAGATATATAGATATTTACAAGAAAATTTCCCAAACTGTTTAATATACCTTTTTAATGTTTTAGAACCCTATAATGTTGGTCTTTGTTTACTCTTCACTGAGAGATGGGATGGATAATTGGCTACCACATACCAGAAACATAAAAAGCAGAATATATGTTTTACATATGGAGTTATGATTTCTGAAGTTACTAGTGATTCTGCTCTAAGGTAAATATTAATAGCAGAAAGCCATTTCATTCATACGACTGTGAATTTCTCCAATACATGGCTCACACGGTAATACTTTCAAGCTACTCTAGTGAAGACTGGAAATAAAGGCAGATACTGAGGGCGGCACAATTAGGAGCACAGCTTCCCTCTAGTCAGGCTGCGGGGGTTACAATCCTGGCTGTCCCTCTCCAGCTGGGCAGCCTCAGCTAAAATTTGAACCCAGGCAGCCTGACTCGGGTTCTGAAAGACCAACAGAACCTAAATGAAGTCAACTGTGAAGGAGCAGAGGGTTATAAACTAAAGCAATAGAAGGGTAGGAGCTCAGCACTGCCATGACGATAAGATTGTTAGTGTCAGCAAAGTGTCAAAGAAAGATTTTCATCAATACTGGAGAAAACGGAATGTGACCTATTCATACCAAGTATCCTAAAAGATTTAAAATTTAGGACAGAAACATATAACATGATAATTCTCTTTAAAACCACTTTGTTCACAAAATGCTTATAATAATTGCTACATTATTTGGTTATGTATATGATCTTAGCTCTCTATCTAGAGCAGCTGTGGGCAAACTACGGCCCGTGTGAAATGAATAAAACTAAAAAAAAAAAAAAAAGACCGTACCCTTTTATGTAATGATGTTTACTTTGAATTTATATTAGTTCACACAAACACTCCATCCATGCTTTTGTTCCGGCCCTCCGGTCCAGTTTAAGAACCCATTGTGGCCCTCGAGTCAAAAAGTTTGCCCACCCCTGATCTAGAGTATAAAATCCCTGTAGGCAAATCTAGTAATGGTTTGCTTCTCTCTCTGTCTTTTGTTATTTTTCCTGGAACTTTCTATCTTGTTTCAAACTTTCCAAACCAGAAATCTCTCCAGCTTCTCTCATGGACTTTTTACTGGCTCTCGCTCTCTCTCTCTCTCTCTGATGACCGTTTACTGACTTCCAGAACACTCTTCTAATATCAATACCTAAAATCAGCTCACACAGTCTGTCTAGTCCTGTCCTCTCTGAGCCCACCGTTCTCTGACTCCTTTGCTTTCAACCCCCCATCCCCGTGGTCTCTCAGCTGCAGACGTCTGGTCACACACTAACCAGAGGTCCTCAAACTACGGCCCGCGGGCCACATGCAAATACAAATATTGTATTTGTTCCCATTTTGTTTTTTTACTTCAAAATAAGATCTGTGCAGTGTGCATAGGAATTTGTTCATAGTTTTTTTTTAAACTATAGTCCGGCCCTCCAACGGTCTGAGGGACAGTGAACTGGCCCCCTGTTTAAAAAGTTTGAGGACCCCTGCAACCCACTCTGCTCCTCCCTACAGTTTCAACTCTGAAGTGCCTCTTCTCTACCTTCTTCAGCTTTCCTTCCTCTCCTTTCTCCCCAGCAGTGTCTTCATCCTCTTCTTTAACCTCTTTATGGTACCAAACCCTTCCTGGCTCTCAACCA
Source organism: Myotis yumanensis (assembly GCF_028538775.1). Classification (NCBI taxonomy): domain Eukaryota; kingdom Metazoa; phylum Chordata; class Mammalia; order Chiroptera; family Vespertilionidae; genus Myotis; species Myotis yumanensis. The sequence goes on from NW_027223757.1 coordinate 4,748,635, forward strand.
CGTCATTAAAAACCCTTCACTAGCTCTCACTGACCATGGAATAAACTCCAAGCTCCTTTGTCCACCCACCAAGGTCCTAACTTTTCCTTCCATGACATTCCCCAATCTTACTTGCCATTAACCTTCACCTCTGTGCTTCAACCTTCTGTTTCCCAAACCTTCCTACATCCTTGCCTTTGCTCAGGCTATTCTACCGACACACAGAGCCTCCTCCTTCATCTTCCTGAACTCGGTCAAAGTCCTACTGCACTAAGGGCTCCGGTCTCAGCCCGCTAGCTCGCACTGCCACACCCTGTATCCTCCCAAAGCTAGTCTTTAAGTTAGGATCATTTGTGTATCAGGTGGTCACTCCCACTAGTAAGTCACAGGTATAGGCCTATCTTATTTAGAAAACACTTTCACTTAAGATTTTTTTGAGTGGCAAAGACTAAACAAAATTATTTTTAACTTAAAGTGATTAAGTATGACGTTCTTAATCATCTGTATGAAATATGTATTATTCTTTGTCAGACATGTAACCTTCATAACATCATTTCACAAAGAGGGAAACTGGATTTTCCTTATGTACACTTGAGTCTTTTCTAGGAAAATAACCTGCTGTGATCGATCACAGACTAACACATTGCAGATGGATCATGAGAATTCTCCGTTCATATTACACAGTGTTTTACAAAGTAGCAAACTCCCAAAGCGTGTTTGTCTGGGACCTCTGTTATATGCATTTTCATCTGCCTTGCCTTCCCCTACACCAACTAAATGAAGTGCTCCTTAAGGCCAGGAACAATCTACTCAAACAGTTGCTGATTTAGCACTCTAAATTTAAAAGCTATCCTATCCTCTTAAAATAAACACAGAAATACATTTACACTGGCTTTATATAATGAGAATTATTTAAATCTAGTTGCTGAAAGGATTAAAGCATAAGCTGAGTTTCTTCAGAAAGAAGCCTGGCTTATACCTGACTGGAGAGCCAGAAAGACCACAGAATGTAGTCAGAATGCCCATGCGGAATGGGCAGTAAAGGGTTTTCTTGATAATTGCAGGAAGCTGTGGGTCTTACAAATACATAATATGGGATAAAAAGGGACAAGGATTCACTGGGTGAATTTTAAATCCCAGGGACGAAGGATTCAATGGAATTTGATTCAAGTAAATTTCACATAGGTACAGTGATTGAGAACTTAAACTTGGGCTCTAGAGCTGTCTGTCTGGGTTTGAACACCAGGATTATCACCTACAAGCTGTTTGAACTTGGCCAAGTTACTCCATCTCTCTTAGTTTCCACACTTATATAACGGGCACAATAATATTAACTTCCTCATAGGGGCTTTATAAGGATTAGATGATACGACGTATGTAAAGCATTTAACACAATATGTGGCATCAGGAGAGGTTATCTTATTATGGGGGTGGGGGGAGTGCCATCTAGAATATAAAGACAAGAATGAAGACTGGCAGTCCTTTGAATAAATCGCAGTATGACAACATACCTATTGTATATGCTTTAGAAGAAAAGATCAAAAGTTGTATTTCCAATTGGTTTCAATGCCAGAAACTTTGTATTAAAGAGGTAATAACAAGCACCAAGATGCTTCCTCTTCCAGCCAAAGATGTTTCCTTCGGCTACACAAAGGACAGAGAAAGAGGCAGAGCTGTCTCACCGACAGTCAACAGCAGCTCCTAATTCTCGGGGCTCTTGGCACAAACATGTTCTGAGTGCTAAACCTGAGATCTTGGTTTCTTCAAAGCCTAACCTAACCGCTACTGTAACACACTGGGCTACAATGATCTGCTTTCATGACAATCCTTTGGCCTCTGACTTCTTTGCTGTCAATCCCAGTAACCCCCTTAGTCCCTCAAATGCAGGCATTTGGTCACACACTAAGCCATTCTGCTCCTCCGTAAGGTTTCAAGCCCTGAGGCACCTCTTCTCTACTGTTCCTTCCTCTCCTTTATCCTCAGCAATGTCTTCCTCTTCTCTCCCCCCCCCCCCCCCACCTTAATGGCACCAAATCCTCCCTGAAATTCATCCACATACTTAAAACTCTTCTTGAGACCTCACTGCAGTTCCAAAGGCTCCACGTGCCCCAGAAGAGCTGTGTCAGATACTTTACCTGAAACAATGACCTCACTGGGAAAAGGTGGTATTACTCCTTGGGGTTTTAAATGTTTATTTCCTTTTGCATTTAAGTTTGAATTTTACCTTATTCATGGAAGAAGGAGGAGAAGGAGAAGATGAAGAAGGTGGTGACTGGCTGAGACTTTCAACACAACCAATCTGAGCCAAAATATCCACCTTAAAATAAAAATGGTGCTCAGTAAATGAAGAAAAAAACAAAGAGTATACCAAAGCTCTTAACTAAAAACAGCAAATTCATAGCAGGGCTAAGTTTCCCAGGAAATTCCAGCATGCCCCTGACTCATACACATTACATGCAAAAAGCAAAGACCAACTGTGAAGCAATGGGCTACCTTCAATGCATTAGCATATATTCTAAAGACTTGTGGCTGTCATAATGCAGTATCTCTGAAGCACTAAAAATAATTATTTATAGTACAGAGGAAATGGAACAAATATCATGCAAGTAACACAGCCAACGAAAGAAACTCCAGAGAAAAAACATAGCCAAGCTTTTAATAATGTTAAGATGTTGAACCCTTTGCTTTCACAGCCACCAGATACATGAGGGAGTGAAGATGAGATGAACAGCCATGGGGCTGACGTGAAGCAAGCTCAGAGCCATGATGACCCCACCAAACCCAGCCGAGGGCACCAAACAGCCTGCCCAGGCCGTGAACTCAGGAGCAAAGGTCTTCTGGTCGGTTCCCGAGGCTCTGACCAGCTCAGTATGCAGCATCGCAGTGAGAAAAAAATAATGGATACACTCCCACTGAGCCAATCAAGGCCAAACCGGGATCACTGTTAAGAGGACAACTTTGGAGTCTAATTTCCAGGCTTCAGATCCCAGCTCCCCAACTACCTAGGCAAGTCAATGCCATTATTTAACATTTATACAGTTTTGTGAGAATGCACTTTTTGGTACAACTGTCTTACAAAGTGGTGGCATTATTTCCATTTTATAGATATAGATAAACTTGGTTAAACCAAGTAATATGCAAAAGTAGGCACTCAAGATGGAGTAACTGGGATGCAGTTACACTTCCATTTAAAACTGAAAAATAAAATTGACAAAATATATGAAACTGATTTCAAATCACTGGACGTAAGGCAATAAAGGACCTGCTCCCTCCTGAAGAGACTTTTGAGGCCACGGATCAGGGTGGGAAATGCACACAAAGCCCAGCGGACTTCGAGTTGCGGAGACAGCTGGGAGTCTGGGCAGAGGACCGAGGGGGGAGATGTGACTGACTGAAGGAGACTCAGGTCTTGGGCTCAGTTCTGATCAGCGCATGCAGGTGAGAACCACCACATGAGAGGGTTAAGTACCAATCTCTCCCACACGGCCCTTCTCACCCGCCAGAACTGAAAACCTCATCATTCATATCATAGGGCCCTGGGCACAGAACTGAAAAGGGTTTTGCTTCCCTGGAGGGGCAAAATGTCCTTAGACTAAATGTTGCTCTGATCTCACTTTAAAATGTTTAAAAAATAAGACGTGAAAGGATTAAATTGTTTCTAAGTAACTTACCTGCATGCCAGAACAAGGATAGAAAGTATCTATGGGAATACAAAACTATCCAGCATATAATAACAAGATAAAAATCACAAATGTCTGGCATCCAATAACAAATCACCAGGCAAGAAAAGAAGCAAGAAATTAAGACCCATAAAAAGAGAAAAATCAATCGAAGCTGACCCAGTAATAACAGATGATAGAATTAGCAGTATTTAAGAGCAAGAAAAATTTCAAATATTGACATCAGAGGAGACACTTTGAATGGGCTAAGAAGTGACAATTTTAAGCATAAGTGGAAAAAAAAACACTCTAGTAATTCCATGTGTCCCTAATAATACTTGAAAAAGGTAGAAAAACTCATTTGTTGCTATTTGAGGCAGCTATTAAAACAACTTCTTACTTCGAAAACTGGCAATTAAAGGGAAATAATCAGACTTCTGTACTGGACTCCAATAGAAACTTTTTCAAGGTAGCTAACAAGCGTCAGTTGATTGAAGAAGAAAGCCAGCTCCATAAATGTGGAAGGATAGCAGCACTGACTCATGCAGGCAAGGACTACCATTTGGTGGTAAACGCTAAGGTGAATGGTTATAGCATTACATTAATACCAGACAGACTGCTTTATGGGCATATGGAGAAACTACCTACATAATGGGAGCACAAGACTATGATCAACCTGACCCAAGGTCATTCTGATCAATAATGGTGGGCTGACCAGATATTATGTCTTCTGAAGTGATGCAGCATGAATATACAAAATTACCCATAATATATTCTTGTCCAAAGTGTTCAATGTGAATCCTTAGAGCCTTTAGGTACAACTTCCAAGTTTACAAATAAGTAATATAATTTACGAGTCTGAAACAGTGCTACAAGAATTGAGAGGGAGCAAAGGGAGAAGAAAAAACAAAGACTTCTAGAGGAGGTAATATTTGATTTGAACCTTACGGGTTGGGCAGACTTCTGAAAGATGGAAGGAGTCATTCTATCATTCTTGGAAGAGAACAAAGATACAAAGAAAAGATGGGGTAGCATAAGGCATATTTGGAGAACAGCCAGTTTGGCTGGAGCCTAATACATAGTAAGGATAAGGTAAGGACAGGGCCGCGTTGAGGACTCATAGAAGTATAAGTGAGATTGGAAAAGTATCTAATCCTACCTCAAATTCAGGTGAATTTCTTACACAATTTCCTACCATGCATTTCACTGTCTGCTTGGTTATACTGACTGATAGGATAGTGACTACCTTCTCCACAACTCTTTCTCTTTGCATGTAGAAATGGTTACTTGTTTCAGGACGCAATGGGGGAGCCCCTAAATGTGTTATTATAGAGGCAGCAGTGTATAAGATAGCTGTAATGAACAATTATTAAATCCCTACTGAGTACCAAGTACTGTTCTCAATACTTTATAACTATTTTTCCCCTTACTCTTTCCCACAATTCTATGAGGTTTTACTGATGAGGAAACTGAGGCACACAGAACCTAAGTAGTTGAAAATATATAAAGAAATAACATTCCCTAAAGCCCATTCACTCTAAAGATGTAGGCAGCAATAATATTCTGATATCCATTCTTTCAATTTTCTTGTCATTCACTATGGATAATCAATTAGCAATAACTGTACTAGGCAGCATCACCTAAACTGATATTTTCATTAAAATCAATGTAAAATTACAGTGTAGTTTTCCCACTGAATTATCCCACTGTTCCAAGTTTCCTAGAAGCAATAGAATAACAGCACCAAGTGCTAAGAGCTGGATTTGCAGCCACTTTTCCCTGTGCTGCGTCTGCGAGAAGAGGGAGCTCCAGCTGAGTGTGTAAGCAAGGTGCCAAGGTCAGACAGGTCGCTTCCTGTCCCAGGCAGAGCTTTGACACTGACCACCTCAGCACAGGACCCTTCTTTTCTTTCCACACCCTCACTTGACAGGGTATTCGCAACTTCCAGGGTCTGTGTTCAGATCATGCCAGACTTTTCAAGGCAACTCTTGATGAACGCCATGCCTTTTCTCTTATAATCAACTTTATAAACAGTCTTTAGCAGGTTCAACAAGCAGGTTCTTTGTTAATACCCAAGAGAAAAGCCACACAAACATCTGACAGCTGTAACGTATCACAAGCTTCCACAAATGCACTTTGCTCTCAGTAAGGCCGGCCACACCCAGCAGGGTGATGTAAGACTTACCTGGTTGTCACTGTTGGCAGCTGACGCGTTAGCCTGAGCTGTACTTGCTGAGAGGGAATCGAGGAAGGCTTGGTCAGCCACTGAATTTCCACAAGAAAATGGATCTTTCCCATTACTGGACAAAATCTGAATATTAGAAAGAACCACAATCACTTTCATAGATCAGAGTTTCAGAGTCAGAGTAACTGAGGGCAAGTAAGAATTGCTGTCTATTATAGAAAAGGGGCTTATGTTCCTAAGAGGCAAGTAAGCCAACAACATTTAACTATTCCTTTCTGTAAATATGCAGAATTCCAGGAAATGCAATTAATGACAGTATCTACTTAAATCCTCAGATTTTTTTTATTCTTGTCAATTTTCAGAATCCTGAAAGCACACTGCACAGAGCTAAATCACAACATACACATAAGACATGTGGACCGAGTTCAGAGGTCTATGAACCCTCTGAAACTGTATGGAAAAGGTTGGGTGCAGGCGTATGCACATATTTCTGAGAAGGGCTACAGATTCCATCAGATTCTCCAAAGGATTCAAAACTTCCCACCCACACTCTCTCCATCAGGAACAAGAGATGGGTAGCCAGCCTGCTCCGCAGGCAGCACCCGGTAAACGTCTTCCTTGGGTACAGCTCCTCTCTACTGGAAGGAGCCGCAGGGACCTTTATTCTGGATCACTCTCTGATTTTACTCACAGGAACCAGGCAGCCTTAGTTTCTATTATCCCAGATTAGAGACAAGCTCGCCTATAACCCATACTTAGTTTTGAGTGACCTCCAGACAACCAGCGGAGTGGGTGTGTCCCAGGCAGGGAGCCTCATTCATTCAGGGTGTTGTAACACTATCCTTGGCATCTAACATAACAGAGCTTAAATCAGGCAATGGTTCCCTGTAGCTCATTCAAGACCCTTCTGTCTATGGGAATGGGAGAAGGAACTGAGAGAAATGTACTGAATTTAAACTTTGTGAATCAATTCTATAATAAACAGTATTGTAGGCAGCGGCTATTACACAATATAAGCAAGTGACAAACAGGGACTTAGATTCAGAATAATGAAACATTGCTATCTTTGGGAAGAACTTCACTTAAATAGTTGGAGTCGCTCTTTGGAGCCTGGGTCCACAGATAATATTTTTTTCTTAATTCTACTTCAATGTCTTCTCACATTTTACATAATTAGCGTGTATTACTTTTGCAATGAAAATTTTTTATTAAAAATAAAGTTGCTATCATCTAGTCTGTCCCTTAAGTTGATAATTCATAAAACTATGTTTGACAAAGACAAGGTTTAATTGATAAATGGCAGTAAGTTCTTACTTCAACATAGTCTGTGGGAACAAGACCTCGTTCTCCTTTGCTGTTTTTTGCTTCCAGCCATCCTCCACCAACATCCTAAGAAAGTTAAAAAAAAAACAAACACACACACACACACACACACAAACACAAAATAAAACAAAACAAACAAACAAAAACAAAGAACGGAAAGAAAGAATATAGTTAGAATTTCTTGCAAAATATTTACTTTGGGAATTGTTATATATGTGAGAACACAATTCAAAATTTAAAATTATTAAGCCTTCTCTTTACTCCAGAAAATAATATCATCTAAAAACAAGAAGTATCAAACTTCAACAATAAGTGATCAAAGACTTGTAAATAGCCTATTCACAGAATGCCATCATTTTGTGATTCCTTCCTATTTATGGTCTGTGGTAGATTACAAAAATGATCTGCAGCTCTGATTGGCAAGAAGCAGAATGCACACCCCACCTCTAGAACTGGGCTGTCCTTTGTGGCCTCTTGGTCAACAGAGTGAGCTGGAAATGGTGGGGTGAGCTCAAGAGGCTTTGCACATTTCAGACTGCTTTTCCCCTAAAAGAGCTGCTATGTGAACACATCTGCGTTGCTAGATGATGAGGAAGACAAGGCCCAATCTGCCTGCTGCCCCATCTAAAGCCAGCCTACCCTGAGCAGGAACACTGCCAGTCACGTGAGTGAGTGAAGACATGTTACCCAGGGGGCCCCAGCCCAGTGCCAGGTGACCTCAGGCTCCTGAGTGAGCCCAGGCTGGTAGAACTATCCAGCTGACTTGTAGACTCCTGAGCAACAACAAATGGTTGTTTGTTTTAGTCACTAAGCTCTGAGATTGCCTATTATTTAGGAAACGCTAACTAACTGATCCATGGGTTCCTTAGTTAGCTCTTCTGATAAATAATATTAATAAATAATAAAGGACTCTATATCAGGATTCCTGTGTTTCAATCTATTATCTCAGCAAAACCCACTTTCCCTCCTTAAAATAGTAAGAGTTGTCTTAAGTTCATAAATTGTGCCCTAATTATTTAATAATTACCTGAATCTAGCCCTAACCGATTTGGTTCAGCGGAGAGAGCGGCGGCCTGTGGACTCAAGGGTCCCAGGTTCGATTCCGGTCAAGGGCATGTACCTTGGTTGCAGGCACATCCCCAGAGGGGAATGTGCAGGAGGCAGCTGATCGATGTTTCTCTCTCATCGATGTTTCTAACTATCCCTCTCCCTTCCTCTCTGTAAAAAATCAATAAAATATATTTTTAAAAAATTACCTGAATCTAGATAAAACATTTTTTTAAAATATATTTTATTGATTTTTTTACAGAGAAGAAGGGAGAGGGATAGAGAGTTAGAAACATCGATAAGAGAGAAACATCGATCAGCTGCCTCCTGCACACCCGCTACTGGGGATGTGCCCGCACGCAACCAAGGTACATGCCCTTGACCGGAATCGAACCCGGGACCCTTCAGTCCGCAGGCCGACGCTCTATCCACTGAGCCAAACTGGTTAGGGCGACATTTTTCATTCTTTTAAAAGAAATTACTCTAAGCCACAACTCTGTCCATTTTTGACAACAGCAACTTAAAGACATTACTATTTTTCTAAGATATGAAGAATATGTCTTCATTAAAAAATTAGGTAGATAAAAGAATCAAAATGTCATCAATGATTTAAAAATAGAATCCATTTACTTATATACACCTAGCATCCTATATAATAAAGATGTAATATGCAGATGGTTGTTACGCCATGAAGCGTAATGACCAACCGCGTAACGACTGGATCATGGATCAGCAGGAGGGTGGGGCAGTGAGCTACAAGTGGGCGGTGGAGAGCTACAGGAGGGGGCAGGGCAGCAAGCTATGAGGGGAGCCGAGGGGGGGGGGGCGGGAGGAGCTACAGGAGAGTGGGGCGGCGGGCAGAGAGCTACTGGAGGGCGGCAGTGAGCTACTGGCGCAGGGCTACTAGTATTTTACAAAACCACATATACTTTTTCTACCCAGTAATTCATTTTTGTACCTAAGGCAGATTTTAAAATAGGTGTGAAAATACTATCACTATGAAGAAACCACCATCCTCCTCTCGGGCATCCCTGTCCTCCCCCTCCTGGTGGAACACCTGCATCTCCTTCCTTCTCCAGAGTGCCCTCGGCCTTCCTGTCGGAGAGTCCAGGGAGCCAGCCCATCTCCAGCCTCCTCTCCAGCTCTGCATTTCCATTCTTAAACTGATGCAACCCACGTTAATTATTTTCTATTCTTTAAACTCAACATATCTAAAGTAAACTCATTTCATCTTTCTTCCTGACTTACATACATTAAGTCCACCATTGTCTTAGGAGTAAAGGACAAAAACCTCAGGGGTCCTTGACTCTCCTCACCAACAGGCCCACGTCACCTGGGTCTGACTCTCCACAGCCTCCAATATCAATTTTCTTTCAACTTCTGTTGCTATGACTCAAAGCCATGTCCCTCGGCTCCAATCCATCCCACACACCTCTACTGGATTATTTTCCGCAAAGTGCAGGTCTCATCATGTCTCCCTGCCAACACCACCAACCACAAAAAACAAGCAAAACCCTTAAAGAAATCCACTACTTGACAAATGAAGCCCAGAACCTGTGTATGGCCTGGCACACAAGTCCTGTCTGATTTGGCTCTAAGAGCCCGTTTTCCTAGCCTGTCTCCTACTGGTCTGTACATACCTGTGCTCCTGGGACACTGGTTTCCATGCAGTGTTCCCAGCAGAGAAAAAAAGCAGAAGCTGAGAGGCCAAACAGATGTGGCTTTGAACCCTTGTTTTGTCACTTACAAGCAGAATGACCTTGGACAAGTTACTTAACTTCTCTAAGTCTCATCACCCTCATTTGCAAAAAGAGATGAAAAATACTGACCTCATAGAGTTCATGGGGAAAATACAATAAAGAAAATAGGCATAGAACTTAGCCAAACACCTGACTCATAGGTTGTCAATATGTTGCTGCGACTTCTAAGAAACACTGAGTACTTTCTAATTTCAGCACCTTTGATCTGGCTGGGATCTGACTAGGATTTCTATTTGATGAAACCCTACCCAGCTATCTTTAGGGGACTTGACTTACTCAATGTTTATAAAATATTCTTGCCCTGGCTGGTGTTGCTTGGTGGTTAGAGCCTCAGCCCATACACCGAAGGGTCTCAGACTCCATTTCCGGTCAAGGGCACTTACCTGGGTTGCGGGTTCCCTCCCCACTCCTGGTCAGGGCAGCAACCAATCGATGTGTTTCTCTCACACTGATTTCTCTCTATCTCTGTCTGTCTCTCTCACCCTCCCTCCCTTCCTCCCCCACCCCCGCCCCGCCCACTTCCACTCTGAAAAAGCAATGAAAAAAACATTCTCTGGTGAGGATTAACAAAAAAATAAATAAATAAAATCTTAAAAATAAGTCCTTAAGGGACAATTCGATTTAAATGCAATAGTTCTCTTACCGGATTTGTAATTGTGATGATTTCTCCTTCAGTAACTGTCAGTTCATTATTTCCAGGTTCAGCAGCAAAATCATACAAAACCCGAGCCTGTTGGGAGTGGAAAGGAAAAGAAGTTACAAATGTAAACTCAGTAAAAAAACCAACAACCTTTAAGTTCCCTTTGTATACATGCTGGTATGAACAGACACCACATGACAGTGGCCGCCATGTTTGGGGAGAAAGGAGACATATTACCAAAATGATTCAGAGCCCAGTTCTGTTTTGGAAATAGAAGAAGTTCTGGTAACTGCCCACAATGCATTTAGAGACTGGCCCCCCAAAAGTCCTCAAAACACACCCATTTCATCAAGGGAAAAAGGGATGCCCCTCCTTTCCAGGAGGTAAGAAGTAGTAACACAGACATTGGTCATTATGGGAACGCACTCTCAGGGACCGAAGAGATATACAGAGACATACAAACATGTAGACACCTGCAAGAGCCAGACATCTTTAGAGTTTTCCCTTGCCATTAAAACTCTCACCATTCTTTATCTAGAGCCACTGGGATGAATCCTGATAATGCATTTTCCCAGACAAGTAAAGGCAGAATGCAGGATATACACTGCATTCTTGTTCTACAATGTTACCCACTGTACAATGACTCATAGGGCTGTGGAGACTGGTCAGTAATTTTCAAACATTTTCCTGCAATGAAATCTTAATTTCTCAGAAAACATCTGAGGGTTCAAAGAGGATCCTTGAGGCACCAACCCAGAAATGTGAGTTCCTTGGAATACTGAGAGAGAATCACTGTTGAAAAAAATGTATGTGTATTATAGATTATATATATATATATGTTGCCCTAGCTGGTTTTGCTCAGTGGATAGAGCATCAACCCATGGACTAAAGGGTCCTGGGTTTGATTCTGGTCAAGGGCACATGCCTCGGCTGCAGGCTCGATCCCTGGCCCCTGTCAGGGTGTGTGCGGGAGGCAGCGAAGGATGTGTCTCTCCCTCTCCCTTCCACCTTCTCTAAAAATCAATGGGAAAATATCCTCAGGTGAGGACTACAACAAACAAACAAAACCCCCTTTTAACCATTTCAAATGCTATAGAAATGCCTTTCACGGACTGTCTCATAAAAAGAAGTCCATCTTATAAATCGAGGCTCACCCATATCTAGAGATATATGGTTTATTTTTAAAGTAACTGTTTGTCCTAAGAGGCAAACTGAAGTTTACTCCAGGGCTAGTCAAGCAGGACGGATGGAACGGCATTCACTTCACAAATATTTACCGCACACCTTCCATATGCTGAGACCTGTGCGAGGCTCTCGTGCTCGCCAGTGCGCTTTCTCACACCTGCTTAACGGTGCCTGAAATCCTTATCACAAGGATTAAGCATTCACAGCTAGTAATAAAAGACAAGGGAAAAACCTAAATATTCATTTTCAAGTCCATCAAAAATAATAAGATGTGCTCTTCCGGGCTCGGTGCGGTGGTTGGCATAGCCCGTGAGCATGCGGACAGGTTGGGGAAGCGGCAGGGAAGCCAGCGGGTCACCCAGGCGGGGCCGTTGGGGAATCCCCTTCGTACTGACCTGTCTTCAGACAGCAGAGACGGAGGTGGAAATCAACGAGAACTTGCCCCAGAAAAACATGAAGAAATCCCAGGAAATTAGCAAGGGAAAAAGAAAAGAGGATAGCTTGACTGCCTCTCAGAGAAAACAGAGAGACTCTGAGATCATGCAACAAAAGCAGAAAGCAGCTAATGAGAAGAAGTCTATGCAGACAAGAGAAAAATGATGACTGACAATTTGGAAAACCTGGTGCTACTGCCAACGAGGTGTACTATAAGCTCTACGACCAAGATTTTGTAGAGTGAACAGTCATTACATGTTACAACATATCTTTATAAAAGCTATTTTAAACTTTACCTTCCAGAACCATTCTTCAAAGAATAAAACACTAACCATGCATGTGAAAAAAATAATAATAAGATGGACTGATGGGTGAATATGTGATAAAGCAGGTATAAAAAATGCTATTTATAGAATCTAGATGGTGGGTTTATGTGTTCAATGAAAAATGATTTCAACTTTTCTACATGTTTGAGAGTTTTCATAATAAAATGTTGGAAAGAAACAAATGGTAGTGTATAGTGTGTCAGTGAAGAAATGGCACCTGATTCCTTCCTTCCATCTTTACGGAGAGGCTGGGAAGGGGATGGGAAGAATGGACTGCAGGCAGAGATTCTGGGAGCATTCGTTTTCCTTAGGTCATTTCAAGCACAACAAAACTGTGCTGAGGGGTTTTTCTCCTACAGCTGCAAAAGTACAAGAATTCTGCTTGTCATGTTGTGGAATATTTTTCAAAAACATGTCATACCAATCTCAATCCGTCGTGCAAAGAGGACAGACATGAGATAAACGGGTGAGGCAGGTCCTCCCCTGTGAGGAGGGTCCCAGAGCCAGGACACACCCCTCAGCACAGCAAGCTTCCTAGGGAGGGGTCTGGTGTGCTGACAAGAGCCAGATGATTTCTTATTATTCCTTAAGAATCCCAGTTAACAATTTTTTTAATCCCACTAACTCCAACTAATCCCCAAATACAGAATACCAAAGCCTCTTTACCAAATTTACAACTTGGTAAAACAGAATGTCAAAAACAAAAACAAAAACTGGAAACTCTTACGCATTTAAATGTTACTAAACATGCCCTAACCGGTTTGGCTCAGTGGATAGAGTGTCAGCCTGCGGACTCAGGGGTCCCAGGTTCGATTCTGGTCAAGGGCATGTACCTTGGTTGTGGGCACATCCCCAGTGGGGGGTGTGCAGGAGGCAGCTGATCGATGTTTCTCTCTCATTGATGTTTCTAACTCTCTATCCCTCTCCCTTCCTCTCTGTGAAAAATCAATAAAATATATTTTTAAAAAATAAATAAATGTTACTAAACATTTATCCAAGACATGTTTTTGAAAAATATTCCACAACATGACAAGCAGAATTCTTGTACTTTTGCAGCTGTAGGAGAAAAACCCCTCAGCACAGTTTTGTTGTGCTTGAAATGACCTAAGGATATCCAAAAATGTATATAAACATTGTAGGGTTATTTAAAACACTGATCAATACTTTTTTAAATCTAGAGTTGTCTCTTAAAAATTAGAAATGAGAATAATTTTGGAGAAAACAAATATTTCAAAGGCACATACCCAAATGAGCATAATAGGCCAACAGAAAAAATAATTGAATGTTCAGCCTAAAGGAGCAACCTTTCTTTTCTCTTCTCTTCTCTCTCTTCCCTTTCTTTCTTCCTTTTTCTTTCTTTCTTTCTTTCTTTCTTTCTTTCTTTCTTTCTCTTTCTTTCTTTCCTTGTTTTCTCTCTTTCTAAAGAACTTTACATTTTACTTTTCAATTAGTTTACATATAATATTATTGTGTATTAGTTTCAGGTGCACAGCATAGCAGTTAGACAATCACATACTTCATAAAGTGGTCCCCCTGATATTTCAAGTGCTCACCTGGCACCATACCCAGTTAGTACAATATTAGGGACTCTATTCCCTATGCTCTACTTTAGCCCCCTGTGACTATTCTGTAACTGCCAATTTGTGCTTCTTAATCCCTTCACCTTTTTCACCCAACACCCAAGCTTCCTCCCCTCTGGCAACCACCAGTATGCTCTGGGTTTATGATTCTGTTTTCATTTTGTTTGTATATTTTGGAGGATCAATTATTCTTCTACAGCTTAAGTAAGAACCAGAACGAATTCTAATAGACCCTGAGAGCATTACTGTATTACATCATTAATATAGACGTATTTGTCCCTATTATAAATGTTAAGGCTTCAATGCTTTTCAGTTCATATCAATCCATGATTTCAATCACTTTAAATTCTGGCTTGTGCTTATTCTGTTGTTATTTTGAATCAAATACAGAATTTTAAATAACTCTACAATTCCATCCTGTTAGACTCAGCCCACTGCTTCTACCTACTGAGTTTTCTGAATTCTGAAGCCACTAATTTATCCCTTATCCTTTCCTGCTGAGTCATCAGAAAGCCCGATAAGCATGCTTTCCATAGTTTGACCTGCTTCATTAATAAACTGTTAAAATATGGTAGCCGGGGAGCCAAGAGAGCCGCTAGAGATAAGAAATTCTCCCAGGGGACATGGGTCAATTAATTACCATGTTTCGGATATGGTACTCTTAACATTTCCAAAGAAGAAAATAAAGTTAGTCTTTTTCTTTAAATGTTCACAAGTAGCATGTTTAATAATTCATTCAAGAATCTATTCAAGCCCTGGCCCATGTGGCTTAGTTATTGGAGCATCGTCCCGTACACCAAAAGGTTATGGGCTCAATTTCCAGTCAGGGCACATACCTAGGTTACGGGTTTGATCACCCCATTGGGGGCTGTAGGGGAGGCAACCAATTGATGTTTCTATCTCTCTAAGATTCAATAAAAACATATCATCAGGTGAGGATTAAAAAAATAAATGAAAAAAAAAAAGATGATTAGAAGGCAGAATCTGTATTAAGGGCTATATATTCCTGCAGTTCTCATTCTGAGTACTGTGGTTTTCACTGTATATAAACATAATATACTTTCACAACAAGGACAAAAGCAATATAATGAAGTTAAAAAATGTTTCTCTTTGCCAAAGGACACAAGTGCTAACAGATCTGAAAGTACCCTTAAAGTACCTTTCAAAACATTATGCATTTGATACATGTTTGCACATAAACACAAAACCACTTAGGACCATAGTACATATACTCTTCTACAGGTCATATTTCATTTACTCTTAGTTCTCTCTCTTTTTTTCTTTTTTTAAAATATATTTTATTGATTTTTTTTTTACAGAGAGGAAAGGAGAGAGACAGAGAGTGAGAAACATCGATGAGAGAGAAACATCGATCAGCTGCCCCCTGCACACTCCCCACTGGGGATGTGCCCGCAACCCAGGTACATGCCCTTGACGGGAATCGAACCCGGGACCCTCCAGTCCGCAGGCCGATGCTCCATCCACTGAGCCAAACCGGTTCCGGCATACTCTTGGTTCTCTTTATATCAGCATATTTACCTTGCTCTTTATCACACTTGCAAGGTTCCTACTAATCTCTAGGGCAAAGCACACGAAAACCTACCTCGCTGTGGTTAAGAAAATAACTTCACTCCCACCCCAAATTAAAATAGCTTTATTATTTTCCTGATTGTAAAAAAACATGTACATGGTAAAACACACACACACACACACACACACACACACACACACACACACACGCTTTTCGATCCCCAAAGATGATTGGTAGAGAACTTATATGCACTCCCAGTAACAGTGTCTGTCTAAGCTGCCACCTCCCAGGCCCCAGTATTGTGTACTGAATGTTTTCCATTCCTCCCACAAAAGGGGAGGAAATGTAATTATTGGCAACACAGCGATTTAGCTGGCTTTGAAACCAGACCATGCAGGTTCAACTAGGCTGAATTCCTTAAAGCTAAAAGTCTCTGTCTGAAATTCCTCAAGAATAAGATAAGGATAACAGCATGAGCCTTGTGACACGAATGATAAATAGGGTAATAAACATAAAGCACTTAGAACAGTGGCTGACACAAAGAGCCCACCAAATGTTAGTGGTTGTAGCCTTTGGATTTTTTAAATACACACACACACACACACACATTGCAAATGCTAAAAATCACTGTATAGCTTTCCTCTTTCCAGCCTCCAAGGCTCTGGAACTAGCCTTGGAGCTCAAGGGAAAGAGCTGAGGGCCAGGTTACTTATTCCCATAAAAGGTGGTTCTGGAATCTGTTACTTCACCACATCGCTCAAGAACCAGATCCACCTGGGGGTTGGGGTTGTCAACCCCAACAACCCCTCCACTCCTGTGTAGTGTGTATGGTGGGAAGGGTTTATCCAGCAATGTTAATTATGATGTCCACAAGGACTCCCTCACCCTCAGTCATTTGAAAAAATATTAGAACAGTAGTAATTTAACTAGATCAATTTTAAAATAAACAGGCAAAAATCAAGTTTCCCTGTAAATACTTTGATAAAAAAAAATAATAGGAAGGATATTCCCAATAGCAACAAAAACAAAATAGAAAAGAAGAGATAACCAAAAGCATAAAGAATTTACTGAAGAAAGCCTATCAATATATCACACCATGTCCCTGAGAATAAGGTGCAACACCATAAAGATCTCTATTTATAAATAAATTGCAATTCATCCAAAATCCCAAGGATGCTCAATGACCTCAGGGAGAATTTCAACAAAGAGATAGCAAACATAAAAAATGGAGATAGAAACAAAAAATAACCAATCAGAAATGAAGAATACAGTAACTAAAATGAAGAATACATTAGAGAAAATCCACAGATTAGATGAAACACAGGACAGGATCAGCAATTTGGAGGATAAGGTAGCAGAAAACACCCAATCAGTACAGCAAAAAGAATCCAAAACAATGAAGATAGTGTAAGGAACTGCTAGGACAACATCAAGCATACCAACTTTCACATCATAGGAGTACCAGGAGGAGGAAAGAAACGGCAACAAATTAAAAACCTACCTGAAGAAATTATGAGGGAAAACTTCCCTAACCTGGCCAAGGAAATAGCATACATAAATAAGCCTAGGAAGTGCATGAGTCCCAAATAAGATGAACCCAAAGAGGCTCATACCAAGACACATCATAATTAAAAAAACCAAAGGTTAAAGACAAAGAGAGAATCTGAAAAGCAGCAAAAGAAAGCAGTTAGCTACAAGGGATCTCCCAGACTGTCACATAATTTCTCAACAGAAACTTTGCAGACTAGAAAGGACTGGGATGAAATATTCAAAGTAATGAAAAGGAAGGACCTATATAACCAAGACAACAAACTACCCAGCAAAGCTATCGTTTAGAATTGAAGGACAGATAAAAAGCTTCTCAGATAAGAAAACATTAAAAGTTTATCACCACCACGCTATTACAAGAAATGTTAAAGGGACATCTTTTAGAAGAAAACAAGATAAAAAAATATAAATAATAAAATGTCAATTACTATAATCTATCAACAATTACTTTAAATGTAAACAAATTAAATATTCTAATCAAAAGACAGGGTGGCTGAATAGATAAGAAAACAAGGCCCTTACATATGCTGCCTACAAGAGACTCACTTCAGATATAAAGATACACACAGACTGAACACAAAGGAATGGAAAAGGATATTTCATGAATATAAAAATAAATTTTAAAAAACTGGGGTGGCCCTATGTTCATAGCAGCACAATTTACAATAGCTAAGATTTGGAAACAGCCTAAATGCCCATCAGCAGGTGAGTGGATTAGAAAACTATGGTACATCTACATAATGGAATACTACACTGCTATAAAAAAGGAATTCTTTTTTTTTTAAATATATTTTATTGATTTTTTTACAGAGAGGAAGGGAGAGGGATAGAGAGCCAGAAACATTGATGAGAGAGAAACATCGATCAGTTGCCTCCTGCACTTCCCCTACTGGGGATGTGCCCGGAACCCAGGTACATGCCCTTGACTGGAATCGAACCTGGGACCCTTCAGTCCGCAGGCCGACGCTCTATCCACTGAGCCAAACCGGTTAGGGCATGCTATAAAAAAGAAGGAATTCTTACCATTTGCAGCAGCATGGATGGAACTGGAGAGCATTATGCTAAGTGAAATAAGCCAGGCAGTGAAAGAAAAATACCACATGATCTCACTCATCTATGGATAATGAACAAAAAGATAGATACAGAGGCAGAGAAGCGTCGAATAGATTGCCAAATTACGGTGGGAAGGCTGGGGAATGTTGCGGGGGGGGGGGGGGGGGGGGAGATCAATAGAAGGACTTTATGCATGCATATAAGCATAACCAATGGACACAAGACACTGGGGGGGGTGGGTAAAGGCATGTGTGTGTGTGTGTGGGGGGGGGGGGGTTGGGGAGGCCAGGGGAAGGTCAATGGGGAAAAAAAGGAGACATATGTACTACTATCTGTAATACTTTAAACAAGAAAAAAATAAAAATAAGAAAAAGAAATTAAAAAAAAAACTGGGGTGGCAATACTTATACCAGACAACATAGACTTTAATATATTTTTATTGATTTCAGAGAGGAAGGGAGAGGGAGAGATAGAAACATCAATGATGAAAGTGAATCATTGATCAGCTGCCTCCTGCATCCCCACACTGGGAATCAAGCCCACAACCTGGGTATGTGACCTGACTGGGAATCGAACCGTGACCCCCTGGTTCATAGGTTGACACTCAACCACCGAGCCACGCAGGCCAGGGCACAAAACAGACTTTTAAAAAAAGGCTGTAACAAGAGATAAAGACCCAGCAATTCTACTACTGGATATTTACCTGAAGAAACTCAAAACACTTAATTCAAAAAGACATATGCATCCATATGCTCACTGCAGCATTATTTACAACTAGAGGCCCAGTGCACGAGATTTGTGCACTGGTATGTGTGTGTGTGTGTGGGGGGGGGGGGGGGGGGGGTGTCCCTCAGCCTGGCCTGTGCCCTCTCACAGTCTGGGAGACCTTGGGGGATGTCCGACTGACAGCTTAAGCCCGCTCCCCGGACATCCTTAGCGCTGCCGTGGAGGTGGGAGAGGCGCCTGCCACTGCCACTGCCACTGTGCTCGTCAGCGGTAAGCCCCGATCCTGCGTTGAGCGTCTGCCCCCTGGTGGTCAGTGCACGTCATAGTGACCCGTAGTTCCACCGTTCAGTCAACTTGCATATTAGCCTTTTATTAAGATAGGCAAGATATGGAAGCAACCTAAGTGTCCATCAATAGATGAATGGATAAGAAGAGGCGGTACATATACATAATAAAATATTACTCCGCCATAAAAAAAGAATGAAATTTTGCATCTGCAACAACATGGATAACCTAGAGGATTTTATACGAAGAGAAATACTAGGTGTACTGGTTAATAATAGTCAATGGGGGAAAAAAGGAGACATATGTACTACTATTTGTAATACTTTAAACAAGAAAAAAATAAAAATAAAAAAAGAAACCAGTGGATTTTGTAATAAAAAAAACATGATAATTTCAAGAGAAACATCAAAAGTGCTTTATTCAAAGTAATGTCCATCGCTAGCGACACATTTCCCCATCTTTCAGGTAATTGGTGGATACCGTCCCAATAGAACTTTTCTTGTTTTGAGGCAAAACATTCAGAGACCCAATTTTCCACTTCTTCGTATATTTTGAAGTGCTGCTCAGAAAGCACGTGTGCCATCGATCGGAACAAGTGGTAATCTGAAGGAGCAAGGTCTGGTGAATACAGCGGGTAGGTTAATACTTCCCAGGCAAGATCTTTTAACGTGTCTTTAACTGGTTTTGAAGTGTGTGACGGTGCATCATCATGAAGCAAAATTACTTTGCCCTGTCTTCTGGAACATTCTGGTCATTTCATGATAAAAATTAATGGTTTCCCCTGGTTTTAGAAGCTCATAATACACCACACCTTCCTGATCCCACCAAACACAGAGCGATTTGGCCTTGCAGTCAATGTTGATGGTTGACCTGGATCAACCCATGATTTTGTGCGTTTGGGATTCTCAAAATAAATCCACTTTTCATCGCCAGTCACAATTCGATGCAAAAAAGACTTTCTTTCGTGCCATTGAAGCAACATTTTACTAATGACATTTTACTAATGACATTTTTCGGTTTTCCATTTGTCTTTTGTTCAGTTGATGTGGCACCCATTTTCCTTCCTTTAAAATCTTCCCCATTGCTTGTAAATGATCGGAAATTGTTTGCTGAGCAACGTTTAATCTTTCTGCAAGCTGTTTTTGAGTTTGACATGCATCTTCATCCAATAATGCTTGTAATTGTTGGTCCTCAAACTTTTTCGGTTGACCTGGACTTTCTTTGTCTTTCACATTAAAATCATCACTTTTAAAGCATTTAAACCAGTGTTCACAAGATCTTGAGATGGAGCATGTTCACCATAAGCTTCCCGAAGTATTCAGTAGCACTTTTATTCAACATAAAGTAATGAATTAAAACTTCCCGCTAATGCTCTTTTTTTGGCACAAAATTCAACATTTTTAAGTGTAAAAATATCTATGATGTTAACACCTTCAGCAAATTTGACATATGCAGTTTTGAAGCTTGTTGTCAATACAACGAAATAGCATACATATCAAATCACATATATATCAAGATATGTGTAACTCCATCTATTGAAAAAAATCCGCATTATTAACCGGTACACCTAGTTAAGTCAGAGAATGACAAACATCATATGATTTCACTTATATATGGAATCTAAAACTCAAACGAACAAACAAAAACACACAAATCCTAGCTACAGAGAACATTCTGATGGTTGCCACATTGGAAAGGGTTAGGGGGATAGGTGAAAAAGGCAAAGGAATTAAGAAGTACAAATTGGTATTTAAAAAACAGTCATGGGATGTAAAGTACAGCACCCGGAATACAGTCAAAAATATTGCAATAACTATGTGGTCAGATGGGTACTGGATTTATTGGAGTGATCACTTATAAGTTATATAAATGTCTAATTGCTATGTTGTACACCTGAAATAAAATATTGTACAGCAACTAACTTAAAAACTAAAAAAAAAGTTAGAAATACAATTAAACTACTCAGAATATGCTTCTTCTTAAGGTAATCTATATAAAGATACATATAACTGGGTTGCACAAGGAATACGAGTGTCTGCTTTAAACTGATTATTTGGATGAAAGCCAGTACTCTTAACTATGACTTATTTTTACTTTTAATTTTTGTTAATTCTCACCCAAGGATATTTTTTCCATTGCTTTTTAGAGAGAGTGGAGGGGAGAGAGAGAGAAAGATCGATGTGACAGAGACATAAACTGGTTGCTTCTCACATGCACCCAGCCCGGGGCCAGGGAACAAACTTGCAACCCAGGTACATGCCCTCGATCTGGAATCGAACCCTGGAATCTTCGGTGTGTGTGCCAACGCTCTACCACTGAGCGATACTGGCCAGGGCATTAACTATGATTTATTTTTATCAGTGGTTCCTCTTTAGGAAAATTTCTCTTTTAGATTCATACAGCTAATATAAAACTCACCACAGAACTACAGCTGGCTTTTATAGTATCACAGTGTAAGATTAAAGATAGAGAAAAAAAAAGACTGCCAAAGAGAATGAAGTTAGCAAAATAAAATACAATTTGAGCTAACTTAATGTTTATTATACCAAAAACAGAAGAATAGATTACACTTAATCAAATGAAGAGATTTAGATTAAATGGCAACCAAGAGATGGGAAAAGATTACAGAATGAGGGATCCGTTACATGGAAAATTGAGAAGCCAGAAAAGCTCCTTGGAGGGGTCCTAACTGGAAATGCGCCTCTGACCAGGTTTTGCCAGCATCTGCTTTTCCCTTTGCAGTGAGTCCTTCCTGCACATGAATAAACATCCCAAAAAGGGAAAACCACCAAGTAGACAGAAGAACAGTGAGGTGGGCGAAGCATCTCAGGCATGAGGCACCTCAGCTATGTCCTTACTCAGTTTTCAAAACAACCCTAAGAAGGTGGCATTGCTGTTTTGCAGGAAGTCACCTGTCTTGAGGTAGAATGAGCTACACGTGAAGAACTGGAATCTTAACCCAGCTCTCAGCCCTACACCTTCTGTGATGTCAGTTATCCTGGGGCTGATCCTGTCCTGACCCCTTAACTGATCTGGCCACGTGCTGGTAAAGGCTCTCTTGATAAAACAGGCATCATGCCACATATGGAAAACTCCTAATGATTCCCGATTATCTAGGATCAAGTTCACATTCATTTTCTGGTGTTTAGATCCTCCAAAACCTAACCCCGTCCTAAAGATCTAACCCTATCTCCCACTCCACAATACCACCCTCCCCAGCAGAGCACTTTCTTTTCTCACCTAGAGAGACACCACTGGAGTCAACACTGGCGTGCTCACAGCGTTCACACCCTCTGCTGCCCTCTACTAGATAACCCTCCCTCATTTTGCAAAGTAACACCATGTTCAGCTCCAGGGACAGATCTAGGCCTGATTAGCCTCAGCCAGTGTTTCTCAACAGTGGTGCAATTAGCATTGGGGCCAACGAAGGGCAATTCTTTATATTCTTTATTTTGGGACTACCCTGCACATTAGAAGTTTAACATCCCTGCACAAAATAGGATAGGTTCTGGCATAATTAGAGTGATTAGTTTGCCTACCGTCACAGAGCTAAAAAGTAGTAAAGCCGGAACTGCTACCCAGGACTGTCTCTGGGTAAAGCCTGGGCCCTTCCTTTCCAGGATACCCAGGTGGCTTGCAGCTCTTACTCAAAAAGTCAGCTACTGAACAGCTACTACTGATCACGCCAGGATATGAAAACACGCAAGGAAGAGCCACCACCCTCAATGGCCGATGGGAAAGAGAAATAGTTACAAGAGAAAGTGGTGTGATAAACAGAATGCACAGCGGAGCGAAGCCCAGGGGGCAGGCTGGGGAGAAGGGAATAGGCAGAGAAAGCAGAGGAGCAGCTACTCTGAGCCTTAATGATTTGGTCACCGTCTTTCATTTTCTTATTCCCTCAAGGACAGAGACTATGTTTGTCTTTACTTCTATCTCTACAGTAAACCTAGTTGTTTTACTGCAAATACCAGTAAGCCCTATTAGGCTCCCTACACTTGTAGATCCTCTAAACTTAAAGAGCTATGATGTTTTCTTTATACCACAGTATTTCAGTAAACTTCATTGTTATTTTTTAGATAACTATTTAAGATCCATTTTCACTGAAAATGTCAGAAACACTTCTGATACATCATGATACAGCACAGATACTGATTTACTAACAGCAGCTGATCCAGTTGAAACAGTAAAGATCAAATACTCTTTGTGTTTCTAAAATCTTATTTTTAAGGGTATATACTAAAATATTTATCATTAAGTAATATCTGAAATTTGCTTCAAAATAACGAAGGAAGGGAAAAATAGAAGAGGAAGGTTAGAGGAAATAAAATCGGCCAGGAGTTGATAATTATTCAGACTGGTGATATGTACAGACGAGGCTCAATGTACTTACTATTTTACTTTTGTCTGTGTTTGGAATTTTTTTAAATAGTTAAAATAAAAAATATTGAATCATGCCAAATGTTTAGACAATATATTTAATAAAACTCACTGCCATGGAAGTTTTAACCACAAATCATATAAAATTTCAATAATATATTTCATACAAAAAAATTACACTCAAAAGAATAAAAATTCATTAAATCTCAAAATCCTAAGCCAGGATGATACCATCTCTTCTAAAGCCCATGAGAACATTGTGACTGGGACTGCTAAGGAAGCAGCACTGCCCTCGAGTGGGCGCATGCCTGCCGTCCATGCATCCTGGTACCGGGCCCACCGGGATAGCAGCAAGGCTCCAGGTCACAGGAAATTATGCATGAGGATCAGGGCTTTGGCATTTATGCTGAGTGAGATGCAAAACTACTGAGGGGCTTCAACACACCTAAACTGACATTTTTTAAAGAGTTGATCTTGCTTTTATTGGCCAAAGCTAACTGTGGGGAGGTAATGCTCTGTTCATTTTTATATCAGACTTAAGTATTATTTCATCCCTTCTTGAAACTTAATTGATTTTATCTAATTAAAGTGACACTACGAAAATCCTGAGCTCCATTTAAGCCAATTGATGCGAGAACTACAAAAGTATTAATAACTATCTTTTTATTTTATATCTGAGGAATATCCCAATCAGTTGAAAATAATTTTTAAATGAAATTTTTAAAATCTCTTAAATACTGAATTTTGGATTCTATTTGATAGAAAATTTTAGATCACATTTCCTGGAAATACTGCAAGTAAATGTAGGGGCTGTCAAAGTAGGTTTACAGTTGTAATATTCTTTAAGTTAATACAGTTATGGACCAGTTAAACACAGGTAGTGGTATCATGCCACAGATTTCCTAGCAATGCCAATGTGCTTCTTATCTCATTCACACTCTTGTCCTCTATGCCTCTAACATTCTGACTCATTTTTATCTTGTTTTGATATATGAAAGGTAATTTACCAGAATTAGCAAGGCACACCGTAGCAATGGCAAAAGAATTAAACTCAAATTGCCAGATATCCAGATTTGGGAAACTGGGTTATCGAAGTTTGGGATAAGAGTCAGTTTGAAGCCCTAGCTGGTTTGGCTTAGTGGATAGATAGAGCATCAGCCTGCGGAATGAAGGGTCCCAGGTTCAATTCTGGTCAAGGGCACATGCCTGGATTGCGGGCTTGATTCCCAGTGTGAGGCGTGAAGGAGGCAGCCGATCAATGATTCTCTCTCATCATTGATGTTTCTCTCTCTCTCTTCCTCTCCCTTCCTCTCTGAAATCAATAAAAATATATTTTAAAAAAGAGTCAGTTCAAAAAGTTCATCACCTCCATAAGAGTAACTTGAAATTAGAAAAACTTATTTAAGCTCCCCGAATACAATCAAGGTAGACCCTAGACCAGCCGTGGGCAAACTACGGTCCGCAGGCCGGATCCGGCCCGTTTGAAATGAATAAAACTAAAAAAAAAAAAAAAAAAAAAAAAAAAGACCGTACCCTTTTATGTAATGATGTTTACTTTGAATTTATATTAGTTCACACAAACACTCCATCCATGCTTTTGTTCTGGCCCTCCGGTCCAGTTTAAGAACCCATTGTGGCCCTCGAGTCAAAAAGTTTGCCCACCCCTGCCCTAGACCTTAGGGTCTAACAGATCCCAGTTTATAGTGCTGTTTCTTAAAATATTTGCATTGATTTCAGAGAGGAAAAGAGAGGGAGAGAGAGATAAAAACATCAATGAAGAGAGAGAATCATCAATAGGCTGCCTCCTGCACTCCCCACACTAGGTATCTAGCCCTGAACCCAGGCATGTGCCCTGACCTGGAATTGAACCGTGACTTCCTAGTTCATAGGTCGACGCTCAACCACTGTGCCACACCAGCCGGGGCACAAAATAGACTTTTAAAAAAAGGCTGTGGCCTCTTTACTGACATAAAGTCATTTTTACTCCTAAGTTTCCAATGACAGTGAATACAGGGAAACAGATTAGAGACTCATTTTTGACACATCAATAAAAAGGCTGTAAAAAATCTTAAATTTAACTCTTGACTCTAAAATCTTATGAAGATGAAGAAAGTACAGAAATGGCTTAAACAAAAACACTGTTGCTGACCAACAGATTAGCTGCTCTGCTTCCTCTCAGGTTCTGAGAGAAGGGTGCAGAGAGGCAGGTAAAATTACAAATGTATTTACAAAGCTGCACTTTTTAGGACACTCAGGTTCAGTGGTGGTTATTCAGTAAGTTTTCAGTTGTTTTTAAAAGTTAAAAAAAACATACTTTTTTCTCCTTTGGAAAGTAAGAAAATATGGTGCTTAAGTAAAATAAATATCTAAGTTTCTATTTGTAATACTGAATTCATTCGCATTTTTTTACTTTTTCTGTTGACATGCCACTTATAAATTAAAAGCATTAATTAAAAACATTTTTTCATCTTAGTAAATCCAAAACAAGTTAACAGAAGGTGGATAAGTTTAGGATTCTGCTTTAGATGCCTGGTTAGTGACAATAAGTTTTTAAATTTAAAAAAAAATGAACTTATTTTCTTCCTTATTAGTAAAACAATAAATATTCATTATTCAAAATCTTGAGAATACAAGACAGGCTAAAAGCTGAAAAATAAGTTAAGGGCAGCCACCATGAGAGAGACAATGACTATTAACACGTATTTCTACATTTTCAAGCCCTCTTCTGTGAATCTGCATTAGAAAATACATGTAACCTGGCATCTAACTGGTACATTTTAAATGGCTCAATAATTTCTGAATGTCAACTCTCTTAGGCAAGGATCCAAACCGTAGCTGCCTTACTTCGACCATCAAGAGGCACACAGGAGCTACTGCAATGTCTGTTAAATTGAGTATTGGGGACCCCGCACGACAGACTGGACTTGCAAACTGTGGAGATGAACTAGGTATTTTAAGAGAGACTGGTGTGATAGAATAAGGGTTAAATCCAATCAATGGATTAAAGGGGAAAAAGACATTCAAGACTCAGCTCCTCTGAAAGCCTTGCTGGCCTGAGGTGCGCCGGGAGCCCCCACTCCTCCAGGCACTACAACTGTGGTGGTGCGTGTGCCCTTTGAGGGCAAGGACAGGGCCTTTCAGGTGACATCCAGGAGCTGAGGGCCGGACGCTGCGCTCATTCAGCATTCAAATGAAGGAGTCCGTTAATGATGACTGACAGGTGATAGTGCCCAGAAGAAAGCTGCATCTTTCGCCCTCGTTAACTTATCCGCTATCTGACTTCATGAACCATAAACAGGTGACTTTTGGATCCTGTCCCTGCAGGTAATACCACTACCTGACTCGATTTTCAGATACTAAAAATAGCTTAGAAGAATTGAGTCATGCTGATTAACATCCTTAAGCACTGTACTTACAGTGCCTAAAAATGAATAAATAGGCTAATCTAACAGGTGTGTTTTTAAAAATCAAAAGGGGAGAAGACGTACCAATTAGAAAGTGAAATGCCCACAGTCTGTTATTTTGATCACCTGACATCAGGTTTGGTTTCAACTAAAATGCTTAACAACTTTGTCTTTTTCTTCCAAAAATAGATTAACCCTTTGTGTGCACATCTTCTATTCTTCACAATCTATTATAAAGATGCTCAAACTTGGATTTTGTTTTGGCAAACACAGCAGGCTGATACGTTAACCACCATCACAGTGAAACACTGAAGTACTGAATATTAAAAGCAAAAGACACACACACACACACACACACACAAATATGCACCTTTTTAAAAAATATATATTTTATTGATTTTTTACAGAGAGGAAGGGAGAGGGATAGAGAGCTAGAAACATCGATGAGAGAGAAACATCGATCAGCTGACTCCTACACACCCTACACTGGGGATGTGACTGCAACCAAGGTACATGCCCCTGACTGGAATCGAACCTGGGACCTTTCACTGAGCCAAATCAGTCAGGGCAAATATGCACCTTTTAAAACACATTTCTCTGAGTCAGCATAAAAGGGAAAGGATCTGGAGAGGTCATGGGAAAGTGAGAGCAGAAACCCTGGGAGAAAGATGTGCTGAGGCAGGATTCTACCCTAGGAGCCTCCTCCAAACCCTGGAGACCTTGTCTGGATCTATACTCTATGCTGTACTGGGGGAGGGCAGGACTCCTGTACTGAGCTAGAAGCTGGGGCCCCAGGGGACCTAAACATAGGGTAAAAGAGAAGAACCTCTTGTGCAAAAGGGAACAGCAAGGAAACTTATCACTGACACAGAGTAGAGGAATAAGGGGAAATTTCCACTGAGATCTGAGGCCCATATTCATGCTACGCAGTGTGGCTGGAAAACATGAAGCCAGGAATGGAGTTAGAGTGGCCCCAAGGATGTAGCATCCCCAGGAGAACGGCATAAGCAAAGACAAATTCTCTCTGGAGTGACTTCAATATAGATATTAACACTACGGTGTCAGGTGAATTTCCCGCCAAAATATAAGATGGCGGTTCGCATACGCAGGTAGGTATCTTTGTGAACGGCAAACAAACAAATACTTGGTAATACGCAGTTACAATCGGCCCGAGTTTACACGTTTCCCGCACTCCACCGCAAATCTATATGAACCAAGTTAAGACAGCTCCCGCGGAGTACGCACAATTCACGCGAGCCGACTTAACACTACGGTGTCGGGTGAATTTCCCGCCAAAATATAAGATGGCGCGGGCAATTATTTAGGTTTCCCGCGCAAAATCAGAGTTAGTTTAAAATGCCTATATCTTTTGAAGTATGGGTTCGAAGTATGGGTATGAAACGGTTCGCATACGCAGGTAGGTATCTTTGTGAACGGCAAACAAACAAATATTTGGTAATACGCAGTTACAATCGGCCCGAGTTTACACATTTCCCGCACTCCACCGCAAATCTATATGAACCGAGTTAAGACGGCTCCGCGGAGTACGCGCAATTCACGCGAGCCGACTTAACTCGTTTCCCGCAATCCAAGTGTTAACTCGTTTCCCGCAATCCAAGTGTTAAAATTCTCTCTGATGACATTCCAAGGAAAATGAGCAACTCATAGAATACAACCTACACTAATAAAAAAGAAACATGGTAATTAGTGTACAACCGCTACCCTTCCCACTGGCTAATCAGTGAGTATATGCAAATTAACTGTCAGCCAAGATGGCGGCCAGCAGCCATGCACTGAAGCGAGCAGGGAGGCTTGCTTGCTCCAGTGACTGCGGACTCCAACGTTCCCCGCCTCACTTGCCAGCCTCTCAGCTGCAACTCTAAGCAACTATGTACTATGTTGCAAATAAGAAGCTAAACAAAACCCCAGAAACCGGCTTTCATTCAGCCGGGCTTCAGCCAGCCGGACCGCAACATTGTATTGATGTTTTCAGCAGCGAGGCCTCAGAGCTAAAGCTGGCCCAGAATAAGAAAAAAAAAGAAAAAAAAGGAGCGGTTGGGAGCTTCAGTCACCCGCTTCCGGAAAACAGCCCTCAGCCCCTCACTCAGACTGGCCAGGCACCCCAGTGGGGACCCCCACCCTGATCCAGGACACCCTTCAGGGCAAACCAGCCAGCCCCTACCCATGCACCAGGCCTCTATCCTATATAGTAAAAGGGTAATATGCCTCCCGGCACCAGGATCAGCGGAGCAGCGAGGCTCCCGGCACCAGGATCAGCGTGACAGGGGAAGGCGCCCCAACCCCCTGATCAGCCCTGCTCTGTGCCTGATAGGGGGGAGCTCCCCAATCCCCTGATTGCCCTGCGGCTCTGTGATTGACAGGGTGGGGCGCACCAACCCCCTGATCGGCCCTGCTCTGTGTATGACAGGGTGCAGCACCCCAACCCCCCCGCCCCGACAGGCCCTGCTCTGTGTGTGACAGGGTAGAGCCATAACCTCTCCATCGGCCCTGCCCTGAGTGTGACAGTGGCGGCGCCCCAACCCCCTGATCAGCCCTGCTCTGTGGGTGATAGAGGGTGGCGCCCCAACCCCCCTCCACGGGCCTTGCTGTGTGTGTGACAGGGTAGAGCCATAACCTCCCCATTGGCCCTGCCCTGAGTGTGACAGGGTGCAGCGCCCCAACCCCCTGATCCGCCCTGCTCTGTGTGTGACAGGGGGCGGTGCCCCAGCTCCCCTATCGGCCCTACTCTGTGAGTGACAGGGGGGAGCTCCTCAACCCACTGATCGGGCCTGCTCTGTGCGTGACAGGGGGAGTTCCCCAACCCCCTAATCGACCCTGCTCTGTGTGTGACAGGATACGGAGCCACAACCCTCCTGATGGGCCCTGCTCTGTGAGCGACAGGGGGCAGCGCCCCAACCCCGATTGGCCCTGCTCTGTGAGTGACAGGGGGTGGCGCCACAACCTCCCCATTGACCCTGCCTTGAGTGTGACAGGGGGCGGTGCCCCAACCCTCCAATCGGCCCTACCCTGAGCGTGACTGAGGGTGGCATCGCAACCTCCCGATCCGCCCTGCTCTGTGCATGACAGCGCGGCGCCCCAACTCCCCAATCGGCCCTGCTCTGAGCCTGACCAGGGGCTGCACCTAGGGATTGGGCCTGCCCTCTGCCACCCAGGAGCAGGCCTAAGCCAGCAGGTTGTTATCTCCCGAGGGGTCCCAGACTGCAAGAGAGCACAGGCCGGGCTGGGGGACCCCCCCCCCCCCCCCAGTGCACAAATTTTTGTGCACTGGGCCTCTAGTAAAATAATAATACACACAAGAAAACAAGGCAGCATGAGTGAGAATGAACAGAAGAAACAGATGGTCAAATTAGAACTCAGATATTAGAATTACCAGACACAAACTATAAATGTTTATTATGCTTAAGTGAGGCTTAAAAATGTGAGGAAAGAATGAGAGACTATAAAGAATGACCAAGCAGATTTAAATAGAATCAAATTTAATATCTAAAACCAGAATATAACTAAAAACTAATGGTATGGATAAAACAGCAGATTAGGCCCAACTTAAAAAAAAAAAAAAAGAAAAAGAGCAGTGACCTGTCCTTTTTTCAGTTGGGTAACAGTCAAAAGAAATTACAGTAAATTAAGTAAAACCTCAGTATAACAGACTAACTCGGGCAAGGGGGTGCCTTAGTTAAAGCCGAAAGTCCGTTATATGGGGCTGCACAGACGTGGAACATTTGTAGCATCACAGACAGTCCGCTACATAATAAAGCAGGTTTTCCAAATGCATGTTAAAAAATTGACAAATTGGTTAGTTTACCTGTTTTCACTTATGTAGACACATTTGTGTAATTAAAATTATGTATGCTTGAAAAGTTTAATTTCACAGAAAAGTTTTCTATATGTATTACTGTAATTTTAAATGTATACTGAATAGGTCTAGCAAATGTGTGCATTCACCAGTCATGGAGAATAAACAAATGCACATGGCAGGGACATGGTTTAGTGTACGTCAGAAAACCAGCCAGAATCTTTAAAACTGCTGCAGAAAGTCTAGTGCGATGCAATACGATCACGTGCTAATCATTTGTCAAACATCGTTTGTAAGTGTAGTGACTCTTGGATTTAAATATGTAGACTATAGGTGTAGATATGTAATAATAATTTATGTCAGTGAAGTTACTACAGTGTTTCCTCCAACATATGGCCTATTTGCTAAAATTTGTTAAAAATAACAGAGTTGATAACAAAAAAAACCCCTGTTAATTTAGTTATAAGCTAATCTTGGTTAAAAGCATTTCAAAATTAACAGGATGTTCATTTCCACATATGACAGACATATGGACCGGAAATTTTGTCCATTAAACCTGAAGTCCATTAAATTGAGATCTGCAAAATCAAGGGTTTACTGTATCCAGAATGCAACACAAAGAAAACATAACAGGTTGAGAGTTAAGAAATTATATGTCTGTTGGACATTTTCATGCTAATTAGAGTTCCAGAAAAAAGAGAATAGGAGCAAGGCAACATTCATGAAATAATAATCACTGGGAATTTTCTACGACTGTGATCCCCAATACAGTAGCCATTAGCCACACGTGGCTATTTAAATTAAGAATCAAAACAAAGTTCCTCAGTCACTATGACCACATTTCAAGTCCTTATTGGCCACATGTGGCAGGCGGCTACCATATAGGACTGCACAGAGAACATTTGCAGCATCACAGAAAGTTCTACTGAACTGCACTGCTCTAGAGCTCCTGAAAGACCCAAGACACCCACTAAATCCCAAGCTGTGTAAATAAAATCCACACAACACACACTGTGAAACTGCAAAATACTAAAGACAGAGAGAAGGTCTTCAAACAGGCAGAGGAGAGTCAGACCATCTCTAAAGGAACAATCTTAGATGGCTAACTTCTTAGCAGTAACTTTGAAAGCGAGTAAAAACAGGGGAATAATACCTTCGAACATGCCAAGAGAAAATACTATCTGAACCTAGGAAACAACATTTCAAGAATAAGGCAAAACATATTTTCACACATAAGAAATTTACCAACACCGAATCTTCCCTAACGGAAATTTCAAAGAATTCACTTTAGGCAGAAAGAAAAGTATCCCAGAAAGAACTGGAATATAAAAAGGTATAGTAAGCACAGATAT
The DNA here is from genome assembly GCF_028538775.1 of Myotis yumanensis. NCBI lineage: Eukaryota > Metazoa > Chordata > Mammalia > Chiroptera > Vespertilionidae > Myotis > Myotis yumanensis. The sequence goes on from NW_027223757.1 coordinate 4,780,844, forward strand.
GGTAAAATGTGATGAAATCTAAACAAATGTTAATTGTAAAAAAAATTAAAATAATGTATAATTTGTGGTGGAAAAGAGAGAATTCAAATAGCATGCAATAACTAGCTATTTGGGGAGAGAGGGCAATAATATTGAGTAATTTCAGACTTTAACTTAGAAGTGGTAACACACATTCTATGATAACCACTGAAAAAAAGGCAGTATGTCGGACAAACCTTCCAAAAAGTTGAGAAGGGGAAAAAGAAGTAAAATAAAAGGGGGGTGGGGTCTCAATCAATCTATAAGATGGTAGCCAGAAATCCAAACACATCAGCAAACACAAATAAAAGCAGAGAAAACTTTCTAGCTACAAAGATTGCCAGACTAGATAAAAGTGGAAAATTATGCTACAGGCTTTTATATCAGGCAAATATTTACCAAAAGAAAGCCAGTGAAACCACATTAACTTTAGACAAAATGGTCTTTAAGAAAAAAAGAAGTATTATAAAGTCACCTGGAAGATAATACTAATTCTAAACTCAAGAGATTTTTAAAAATCCACCATGTTAACACGTCCATCAAGTACACAAAAGGTCACTTTGATACACCAGACCAAGAAGAGTTACTAAGAACACAGATGTGAAAGGCGTAACTAACATAAGTTCAATTTAATGGGCACACACAGAATACACACACGTGTATTAATTAGGGTATATATACTGTATATACATATATATATAGTGCACAAGTGGAATATTTCTGCTTATATGCGAGGTACAAAGTTAGCCTCAACAAATTTTCAGATATAGTATTAGTATCAATCAGATTATCTGATCACAATGCAATTTAGAAATTATTAACAAAAAGACAAAGAGCAATCCTATACTTCTAAAACTTAAACATACTTTTGGGCTTCCAGTAAAAAAGGCGGAGTAGGCAAATGCTGTGCTTACCTCCTCCCACAACCACATCAAAATTACAGCTAAAATACAGAACCATCATTGAGAACCACCTGAAGTCTAGCTGAACAGAAGTCTTTTTTTTTTTTTAAATATATTTTATTGATTTTTTACAGAGAGGGAGAGAGAGAGAGAGTTAGAAACATCGATGAGAGAGAAACATCGACCAGCCGCCTCCTGCACATCTCCTACTGGGGATGTGCCCGCAACCCAGGTACATGCCCTTGACCGGAATCGAACCTGGGACCCTTCAGTCCGCAGGTCGACGCTCTATCCACTGAGCCAAACCGGTTTCGGCTGAACAGAAGTCTTATAACTAAGGATATCAGAGGAAGCCCTCTTGAGACTGGAGACACAAAATGGGCTGGTCACCCACTCAAATATGGTAGTTAAAAATCAGGAGGAATATCTCTGCTATGGAAGTCACCCCAGAGGAGTGAGGGTCCCAGCCCCACAAAAGAACCCCCAGCCCAGGGTCCCAGTGCCAGGAAGAGAAGTCCCCATAACTTCTGGCTGGTAAAAACCAGTGAGGACTGCCCTGCCGGTATGGCTCAGTGGTTGAGCATCAGGGGGTCACAGTTCAATTCCCAGTAAGGGCACATGCCTGGGTTGTGGGCACATGCCTGGGGATGCAGGAGGCAGCCAATCAATGATTCTCTCTCATCACTGATGTTTCTAGCTCCCTCTTCCTCGCCCTTCCTCTCTGATATAAAAGTATGTTAAAAAACCAAACCAAACAAAAACCCAGTGGCGACTGTAGCTGAGACAGAGGGCTGCTGGAGTCTCAGGCATTCCTCTTAAAGGGACTGCTCTGACTTTAGACTAATTCCCTCTGAGCTCCAGCACTGGGGCAGCAGCTTGAAAGGTACCAGGGACATGTAGGGAGGAACTGAACTGTCTGGCTTTAGGCAAGGGCTGGAGGGGCCCTTTCTCCAAGTCAGAAGTGCTGGCAGAGGCCACTGTTCCTTTTTGGAGCCCTCCCCCAATCCAGCCTACACACTGGCCATATCTGAGTCTCCATCAACCTCATGACACTGCTTGCCCTGCCCTGGTGATTCTGAGACCACACCCCACCCACCCAACTCTCCGACACACCCAAGCCACTTCCAGTGGCTTTTCCATGCAAATAGCCTGTCTTGGCTCATGGTGAGAACTTTCTTAAAATCTCTCAAAGGTTCACAAACCCTAAACAAGCGGCATCTAGTCTCCAGGTGCCCCTTATCTCTCACTAAGCAAGCACAAGCCCAACACGGGTGGCAGCTGGCCTCAATTTGCAGCTCACCAGGCCCAGCACAAGTGGCAACCATCTGCAGATCACTTGGTAGCTCATACCAAGTGACCTGGGCAGGGCACAGGCAGCAGCTGACCTTGACGGCACCAAAGCTCCTCCCAAGAGCCTCCAGAACCAACACACCCAATGGCCCGCATCAGACCCACCGCAACATCACCCAACGTCCTCCACAAATGACACACCCAAAGGGTAGACTCAGCAGGCAACAAAGGAACACTAAACCGAATCCTGTGCCATAGGGTCAGCCCCCAACCCCCTATCAACAGCTCCTCCGCTGTAGTCACAACCACACCTCACAACCAAATCGCCTGAGGGTCAACCCCTCTCCTGACATACCAGAAGTAATCAAGGCTCAACTACAACGGGAGGGCTCACACAACAGACCAGGGAGACTGCGCCACTGGGCCGCACAGGACACCCACTACATAGGCCACTCTACCAGGACTGGGAGATATAACACTCTACCTAATACATAGAAACAAATGCAGGGAGGCGAACAAAATGAGGAGACGAAGAAACATGTCCCAACCGAAAGAACAGAACAAAACTACAGAAAAAAAAAAGCTAACAAAATGGAGACGAGCAATCTACCAGATGTAGGGTTCAAAACACTGGTTAAAAAGATGGTCAGTGAGCTCAGTGAAAACTTCACAGAGACAGGAAACACAAAAATGGAGATGGAAAACATAAAAGAGAACCAGTCAGAAATGAAGACTACAATAACTGAAATAAAGAATAAAGTAGATCAGATAAAGTGCTTGATCAAATCAATATTTGGAAGGTAGCAGAAAACATCCAATTAAAACAGCAAAGCCCAGCCGGTGTGGCTCAGTAGTTGAGCATCCACCCATGAACCAAGAGGTCACCGGTTCGGTTCCCAGGCAGGGCACATGCCTGCTGACAGTATCTTAAAGGAGACAGCCACTCGTCATAGAAACATACCTTAAATGACAGTAGGGACATATGTGACCCTCAAGAGTTGGGCAGATCAGGAAGGATTTCCAGAGGAAGTGATGCTTTGAGCTGAGACATATGTATAAAAAGAAGGTACCTGGGGAAAGAGCCAGAGAACAGCATTCCAGAAAAGAAAGAACAGCATCTGCAAAGTTATAAAGTGTTGGGTGGGCATTAAAGTAAAACTCTAATTTAAATTTCAGATGGTCAATATAAAAACAGGGAGTAGAAAATGGCAAATGTTTATGCTTTCTAATCTACTCCTTTAATAAGAAATTGGTTTACCTTTCTACTGTCATCAATTTTTTTCTGACTATACAAAAACTGTCCAGATATATTTACTAAGACACTTTTTAAAATATTACTGTTATACAAAATTGAATGGTTAGCATTTTCCATATTTTTTTTTTACTATCAAAACCAACTTTAACCCTGAAGACTCTTTAGGAAGGTATTTCTATTCTTTTTTCCCCCCAGATAAAAAGGTTTTTGCTCAGAAGAGACCACAAAGTATGCTTTCTAAACTGTTCTCTCTATTGTTTATTATGGAACAGTCCTGAGCAATTCACTCCTTTCCTAGCAGTATTTCAACATTCCACCCCCACTTAATTCCACCAAACAAGCAGTGTAACACAGATGTGTGACTTTAGACATTGGAGCTGGACAGAAAAGTTCTTTTTAAAAAAGCATCAGGGACTCCTAGAATCTTGTTATAATGATTAATCCTAAAAGTGACTATGTAAGCACACAAGGATCCAAATTAGTTACGAAAGGTTAAATTTGAAATGGAAATTACAACTAAGTTATACAGCTATGGATTAACTTTCATTAACTATTTTATGTCCCTTTTAATAAATATGGGTAAAAAATAATTTATTTTCCAAGATTCAATACATAAAACTTAATTTACTCCTAAGTTCACCATATGACTGTCAAAATATAGCCTTCTGAAGCTTCTAACAGAAGTCAAGACTTTACACACTTGTATTAGCCTTTCCCTGTATTTGTTAAATAAGACTGGACTGGTCTCAGAGTGACACAACTGAATTCAGCATACTAGGGAAAGAGTAGATTCAAAGAACAGATAATCCTTTTAAAATATGCAGATACTAATTAACTTTCTTGGGCAGTGAAGAATTGACCAATTCAAGTTTTTCTCCTCAAAGATAATTCCTTTCTATTCTGAGCATACCAGAAAAGTTTTTAAAAAATCATGAATGTTTGAAGGTAAATGCATCTTCAAGAAAACATGTAAGCATAATACACAAGAAAATCGTATCTAAGAGAACCAAAGCCATTCTTTGGTAAATTCAAAGGGAAACCCACCCAGTACTACCGAACATAGCCAGATATTGATTTGTCATCACTTAAAGCAAGAGCCCGAGTGCTAGATGAGTCTTACATTTTATAAACATTAGCTGTTATTGGTTACTGAAAGTACGGTCTCCCCACCTCCCAATTAAAGAAAGGGAAGGGAAGAGCCCAAACCATCAGATGTTGGTAAGGGCAGCAGTGTGGGCAGTCCGTGGAAGGGAAGCAACAAGAACAACTTCACTCTCCGGGAACAATGAAAAAATTCGTGTGGTTTGATACAAAAATCACCAGGAAGTAGGAAAACCAGAAAACTGAGGCAGGGCCCTCTTTTATTATGCGCTTCTTTTCTCTCCCTTTTTTAAAAAAATGGGAGTGGTCTGTCACCACTGCACACATGGAAATGCGTCCCATGTGCAGTGTGATTAGAAAGGCCCGGGAACGCGCCTTCACAGGAGAGCAGAGATAATCAGGCGGAAGTGCTGACACACGCTAAGGCTTGAATTTAACGAGAGCACGTCCCATGCAAGTTTAACACAAGAACCACCATCTTTGTCAGCTTTATGGGAAAACTACGGTCAGGTGTACCCATCGAATAACATCCCCACTGTGTGTACCTGAGCCAGGTGCTAAGCTGGGTCCCACGAAAGGGCAGAACTGGTGGCACGATGAGCAGGTCAGAGCGAGAAATGCCACAGCGCTGACCACGGCACTGACCACAGCACTGACCGCGGAGCGACAGCCACACACAGCTCTGCAGGCTGCAAGATGGGGGTCAAGCAAGACCGTGTCACTGGCCGTTTCCGAGAGGTGTGGCAACAAACCTCAAAATCAAATGTCCTCAGAAATCCTTGCCTTGAGTTCGGTTTTGTTTTTGAAAGACCAACACAAACCTCACCTGTGTTAGAAGGCAGCCGGTTCTGTCCCATCCGATAAAACCAAGCAAGAGCACAGACACCGAAACTTTAACAAAAAAAGGCCACTGTTTCAGCGACGGCAGGCAAACAGGTTCCTTGGCGAAGAATCTCCATTAAAACATAAACTCTGCACCTAGATCAATTCTGAGCACACACTTTCATGGCATCGGACCACCTGGTCTTTCGGAGGGAGTTCAAATTCCTCACCACTTCCCGAAGTTATCGAACAAAAACCCCAACAGCAGCAACAGCAAAAAGTAACCCCAAACAAACTCGGCGATTGCAATCGTAACCACGCGAGAGGGTGCTGATGTGGGTAAAGGCTGCGTTACCCAAAACGCTCGCATAAGTCCAGCCATCCCTCCCGCCACGTGACGAGCTTCGGGGGGAGGGGGGTCCCCACCTCGGGTCGGCGCCGCGGAACCCCGGCTTTCCCCACTTGGCGTCCAGAACGAAGGGAAGAGCCCCGGGAAAGGGGGCGGGGAGGGCGCCTCCTGCAGCCTCAGGCGGCGGCGGCGGCGAGCGGCCGCGGCCCCCCCGAACCGGCCCCGAACCGGCCCCGAACCGGCCCCAGGGCCGGGCGAGCCCCGCGGCGGCCGCTGACCGAGCCCGAGTCCAAGTTCCACCGCGGAGGCGGCCTGGGCCTCTCCACGCGGACGCCTCGCCGAGAGCAGTCGTGTCCCCTCCGCCCGCTGTTCCCGCTGGGAACGCCACGCAGCCCGAAAAGGCAGCAAAACCAGCGGAAAGAGGGAGAACACCAGGAAAAGCGCAGGAAGTGCAAGCGCGGGGCGCTCCGTGCGCCGCTCCGTCCCCCGAGCGGGGCCTGCCCCGGGGGCGCCGGGTCCAGCGGGCGGGGGTCGCGTCCCCGCTCCGGCCGCGTGCGGGGCGCCCCGGCGGCAGCCGGAGGGGACGCGCTCCCCGCGGGGGCCGGGAGTGGCCGCCGCCGGCACGTTCCTGGGTCCCCGAGGCCTGGGGGCCGCTCGGGGCGCGCAGGGCGGCGGGACCCCCACCCCCCCGCCCCGGCCGCCGCCCCCGCTCACGCGCCCACTTGGCGGGCGGCGCCGCTCTCCCCGGAGTCCCGCCCGCGACCCCGCCGCCCCCCGGGGGGTCCCCGAAGGCCCTCGCCCCGCGCGGCCCGGCCTGACCCCCCCGCGCCGCCGAGGGCCGCCGGGGCCTGCGCGCGCCCCTCACCTTGGTGGCCATGGCGGGCGGCTCCCCGGCCCGGGGCGGCCGGCTCGGGTCCCGCGGCGGGAGGGCGGCTCCGGCTCCGGCTCCGGCTCCGGCTCGGCCCGGCGCGGCGGCGGCGCCTGGGCCCCGAGGGTGGGCGCTGGGCGACTGGGGGCGCCGGCCGCTCCCGCAGTTCCTCAAAGTCCCGGCTGCGCGGCCCCCGCCCTCGCGGCCAGCCTCCCATGGACCGTGAGCGGCGCGGACGGCGGAAGCGCGCCCGGGGCCCGCGGCGGCCCGGCCTCCTCGCCCACGGTCCGCCCCCGCCGGAGCCTCCGCCCCGGGCCGCGCCGCCCGCGGCGCCCTTTGTTCCCGCGCCGGGTCTCCGCCCGCCCGCGGCGCGGACGCGGTCAGGCGGCGGGGACGCTGCCGCCCGAGCCCCCGGCTCCCTCACGGCCGCCCCGCGGGGTCCGGGGCCGGAGGCGCGAAGCCGAGGAGACCGCTCCGTCCGCGGGGACCGGCGGCGGAAGGCGCGCGGAGTCCACTGCCGGGCGGCGCGGAGCAATGGCTTCCTGGTCCGACCGGCCCTTCCAGAAGGTTCTGTCTGGAGTTCGCCGGGCTGGGCCGGCGCTGGGCTTCGGTCCCAGGAACCTCCTTCCGGACTTTGGATCCATTTGCAACTCCTCGGGCCCAGGAGGCCGGGGAAGACTCGGCCACTTAGCTCAAGGGGGAGGGGAGGGGAGGTCCGGAATTTTCCATATTGTTTGTCCCTGCGGGTTTTATTGATAATCGATGGCTGAACTCGAGCAGCCGTTTCCACGCAGGATCAAGAGCCGCGCCTGGAAGACACGCCGGAGGTGGCCTCAGCCTGGTGCGCCTGGTGTGACCACTTGGATGTGCGTGATCGCCTGGGATGTGGGTGATCGCCTGGAGTGTGGGGGACCAACTGGAATGTGGTTGATCGCCTGGATGTGCGTGATCACCTGGATGTGGGTGATCGCCTGGGATTTGGGTGATCGCCTGGGGTGTGGGGGACCGCCTGGGTGTGGGGGACCAACTGGAATGTGCTTGATCGCCTGGGTGTGGGGGACCGCCTGGAATGTGCGTGATCGCCTGGATGCGGGTTGCCACCTGGAATGTGGTTGATCGCCTGGGATGTGGGTGATCGCCTGGGATGTGGGTGATCGCCTGGGATGTGCGTGATCGCCTGGGACGTGCGTGTGCGGAGAGGCAACTGTCAAGTCAAGCAGCTTGATGGGGCGAGGAAAGCATTACCGTGGGGCCTTGACTTAGGAATGTCCTGACTAACGAGTTTTTTGAGATACCAGCTGTCTCTCCGCCGATTTTTTGCATTGAGTTGATAGAGTAATTTGAGTTAACGAGCTTGGTCTCCGAACAAATTAAACTCCTAAGTCAAGGCCCCACTGTATTTACAGTTAATGTCAAGTCTGTGTGCATGTGAAAATATTCAACTTGCCCTCCAGAGATTTCGTGAGTGATGTTCAACAATGAAGTTTAAAATAGGCACATTTTAAATGTCCAGAGTTTTCTGTACATTCTTATGTTCACGGAGTTCATGTCCAAAGCCATGGCCATCATGATGTTCATAAACAGTTGTCTACGTAAAAGGATTCACATTCATCCACAGCTGCTCACCGTGTACTAGGCTTTCACATGCCTTCATCTCATGTCATCCTCAGAGGAACCTTGGAGAAAGTCATGATGGTCCACTGTGTACAGCCCTGAAGAATCCAAGGCTCCCTTGAATAACTTGACTGATTGGGTGATACTTAGAAATTTGAAAATGACCTTGACCTTGGACCTAGCAACTTCACTTCTAGGAATTTATCCTGCTGCTGTCAGGTGTGCACAGGTGAGCAAAGCTGTTCAGTAAAGCATTGTTCTGTGACAACCCCAAACAGAAAGTAACCTTTGTGTTGGTTAATAGGACTGTTTCACTAAACATGCTATATCCATACAAAGGAAATTCTAGGAAGCCCACAAGAAAGTGGTAATGTTTTAAGAGGTACTAATAAAGGTAAAAAGAACCTTATGTATAGCACAACCTATTTGTGCAAAAAATAGAAAATACGTTGTATATGCCTAGAAATTTTCTGACGGTTCATCAGATGCCATTGTCAGGATGTTTTGAAAATGTTTTACTTTATTTTAAAAATGAGTTTACATTCTAACAAATAAAATAAATATCTTGACTAAGAAGAGCGCACATGAGTATGTGGAAAAGCTAAGATTTGAACTCGGGTCATACTATAAAGAGTTTTCCATATTCTTTTCGATTTGAAAGCTGGGTACAGCTTCCTGTCACAGTTCAACAATGCACGTTTTGATAGGAAGGTACAAAGTCAGGGTCACTCCTGTGACACCCTCAGTTGATGTGTTCCCAGCAACCAATTCTCCTGGGCACCGGCCACCAAGAAAGCAAGACCAGAGTCCAAGCTTTTCCTATTTGGACAATTTCTGTAGTCATGGTTTCATTTTTATAAGTCATCATGGAGACACCAAACTCATCATGACCAATGCAAACCAATTAAATATTAAAACGTGAACTCACTTGTCCATATTATTGAGAGAGTGAAACACCATGGCATGGTTTTATAGAGCCCAGAAGTGCAGTCACTAATGTAATCCTCAGATGAGTCTGATTCCAGCTCCCTCTAATACCACCCTGGTTGGCATCTGTCTTGGATGTAATTACCAAGTACATGGAATGATCACATGCCAATCCCCTGAGTTATAGTGTAGAAACAAGACCAGGGTAGTTAAATGACTTACCCAGGCCACAAAGTAGGCCAGAACAGGAACAAGAGCCTACTTCTCTTATCACAGGTCTCCAAAACATGTCGCTTTTGAACTAAACATATTTTAGGTAAGAGGTTTGAAGGGACTTGTGTGAAGGGCGAGACAGCCACTGATAAAAAACAGGGCAAGAACTCCTGTCCCAAACTGCGAGAGCCACCACCTACATGGAAGAACAGAGGCATGACATCCTTTCACCTCATCCCATGAAGTGTGGCCGCCCAGTGGAACAGCGGCTTCTCCCAAACTAGGAAGTAGACCTCACTCAAGGTCATCATGAAAAGTCCTGGGCAAACTTGGAAGTCGGTCTTCTGCTTCCATGTGATCACCCATTCACACGTCTTTGTTCCCGCCCCTTCACCTCCTTCCTTTTCTGGGCTTCCACAGAGGTGGTGCCTTACGGGGGCTCCCTCCAAACCCAGATCCCTGGCATTGAACTTGGGACACATGCGAAGTTCAGTTAGTTCCTCTACGTACAGCCTGAGTTTCCATTACTCCCATTGGTGAGAATACGATTGCTAAGTAAGGAATTTGATTTGCATTTGCAGACTGCTTTTGGTTGCACTTTTGAAAGAAAAAAAGAGGTGTAGCTGGAGCAGAGCTATTCCCTTTTATCGTGGTCTTTTTATCACGCCAGGGAGAGGGAGTGATAAGGATTCCTGGGAAGCCTGTGCTAGAGGCTCATCTAACCCTTGCCCTGAGTTTGTCCTGTAATTGGTGTTATGACTATATACCTATGAAGTTAAAGCACTTTTATTTTTACTGCAGAAACTAATTCATCATTGTAATTCAGAAACTCTCTAGCTCCAAACTCACTTTTTCACATTGAAATGGTAGTTTAAAAAAAAATCTTTTTCAAAAACTTGAATTTTCTTAGATACAGCTACAATGGTTCAGCAACACACAAATACAGCCCCCATCCCTTCTCCCTTCTCTTTTTCCCTCTTTTCTTTTTTAAAAAAAATATATTTTTACTGATTTCAGAGAAGAAGGGAGAGGGAGAGAGAGATTGAAACATCAATGATGACACAGACTCATTGACTGGCTGCCCCTGCAGGCCCCCTACTGGGGATGGAGCCTGCAACCTGGGCATGTGCCCTGATGGGGAATCGAACCTTGACCTCCTGTTCATGGGTCAACACTCAACCTCTGAGCCACACTGACCGGGCTCCCTCCTTTTTTCCTTAGGAGCACAGACTTTGCTGTCAATAGGGCTGGATTGTTAGTTACAACCCGTATCACCTTAGGTACATTACTTCATCCTCAGTTTCCTGAACTGCAAAATGGGGATAATAATAATACCTATCTCAGGGGTTTCTTGTGTGATAATGAGCTCAAAGGACTTAGCATGATGTTTTGTACATAATAAACACTCAGTAAATATTAGTCATCATTCCCGTTTCTTTCTGTAATTAGATTGTCCTTATGTTCCAATAGCTCAGATCCCTACTAAGTGCTAGGTCAACTAATGTGAAACTACTGTGGGAAAATGAAACTATGCAAAATAATGTGAAATGGGATGAAAACATGTGATGGTTGCCCACTGTACATGTTGGAGAATGGGAAAAGTGGGGAATAATACAGACCCCCAGAGTCATTCTGGGTCTGGAACGAGAGTATATTTTCTCTCACTTTTTGAGTTAAATGAGGTTAAGGTGAACCTTGGGCTGATGAAAATAAACATCAGAGAGGGGTGTGACAAGTGCCTTTCTATCACAATAAATGTATGTGATCCCCACCTTGTCCCAAGCACTGTTGCAAGTGTTGGAGATAAAAGTCCTTTATCCTTTAGACCTTAGAATCTAACGCGTGTGGGGGAAGGCAATAAACTATAATTACATATATGACGTGTCAGATGCCTTAGTATGTGCTCTGATGGGAAATCAAGCAGGGCAAGGGATTGAGAGAAATGGGAAGATTGTTTTATGTAAGGCTGTTCCTTGGTGTTAAACTAGCCAATGGTATGTATAAAAGTGGATGGTTTCTTGTTTGTTGTGGTTGGTTGGTTGGTTGGTTGGCTAACTGGTTCCATGTTGACTAAGTCACTTCTCTCTCTCCATTGTCTGGGAGACACAGTCCATGTACAGTCACGTGAAATGGTATCCAGAACTAGAGATTTAGCTGGAATCTGATTGCTAGGATCTGAGCAGGCAGGAAGGGACATAGGTAATGGCGGGAAAAGGCTGGGCTTGGCAAAGCTGCATACATGGCAGGGGTGGCACGGGCAGGCAGGGTTCGGCTGCAACAAGGACTGTCTGTTCTTGGTTCTGTACTAGGCTGTTTGCTCATTTTGGGTAGTCCTGACTCCCGGAAAGAAATCTGTGATAGAACAGTGAAATCAGCACAGTGATGGTGAGATTGGCTAACGACTTGGCTTACAGCCTCTAGGATCCTGATGTCCCCTAACGCGTTACCCTAGGACTGCCTTGATTCTTTGACCTGCCATGGACAGACTAAAGTGAGTTCTCAGAAACATAATTACGGACAGTGGCTGTAGCAGTAGTTGGACAGCACAGGGCATTGTGCTGGCTCGTGTGTCATTGCTCAAGTCACAAGCTATGGGAGTTACTTTTAAAGCTACAAGTCCCACCTAATATGCGAGCACACACAAACACATGATTCCTTCTTCGTGGAAGGCAATCTAATGACAGTGCTGCTAACCACAAGTGCAGGACATCTGCTGCCACCAGCATGTTTTATTGCTGGGCGCTGCGAATTACAGCCTCTGTCCCTTGGAGAACTGTTCTTCCCCAGGCCTTTGGTCAGAGAGGCCACCCACTGTTGAGTGAATGGTAAGCAGGTAGCCCTGGATGTGGACAGTCCGTGGCTTGGAGCTCATTCCGCTGCTTGCCATGCATGCGAACCTGAGCAGGTTATTTAATATTGATCCTCCGTTTTCTCATTTATAGTGATGCTGCTCTGAGAGTTGTTCAGAAGATTTAGCAAACCACCTTTAGCTGGAGTAGCATGCTATTCTAACAAATCTCAATGGTTATCAATAACTGTCCAGTTGGTGGATTTCAATTTCTTATTGCGGTTCTCAGATCTATAACCAATTTCCTAATATGCTGTCCCACAATCATTATAGCTTTTTAAATGATTTGCATCCAGTAGCGTATATGCTCATTCTTTCTTCTTTTCCTTTTTATTCATCCTTCTCTTTCTTTGGTATTCTCTTTCTTCGTCCTCATTGTGTTTCAGTTCAGTCATTGGATAGATTTAATTTCTTCTCTCACGGGTCTAACAGCTCTAGTTTCTCGGTATTTTCACAGACACCTCAGCAAGTTTTCTGCTTCTTAAGGTCAATTAGCCTTTGCTTAAGTCAGGAAATGTCGAAATGCAAAATATTCTTTTCTTTAAATAAGCGCATAGAAACAATTCTTGTAAACACAAGTTCTGCATTAGTTTTAAAATAAGTAACAAGTTTAATGTTATACTTTGTAGAAAGAGACGTTCCAAGCTTAGTTTTTAAAAAGTATTAAATAAATAATTGTTCAGAAACACATATGGTGCTTATAAACAGACACTGCCTACCAGTTACTGTGCGTGTCAATATTTGGAAGGGTGCGGTTTGCAGGTGGCGACGGTTAGATCATTGACTGGCGTGATAGGCACCAGAGTCCTGGCCCGGTGGCTGTTTATTAGGGCTGGTTCGGTCTATTAGCTACTTTTAATTTCAGTCACAAAACATTTATTGAGAAGCTAAAATGTGCAAAGAACTATGGTAGATAAGCACAAAGTCATGAAAAATGCAGTTTATGCTCCCCTAGATTGTGGAACGTCATAAGGGAAATAAGACGCCCCTCCTGCTCCCACAGTCCGAGGCCTAAGTCCATCCTGACTGCTTATTCATTCGTAACTAAACAAATGGAACCAAACTCTCATGCTGTTGCCATGAGAGCCATTGGGAGAAACACCTGTGTTTTGAAGAACATGTGGTTCCAGAAATAAAGAGAAGGGAAAGCTGTGAAAAGGCAGTCAAACCACACGGTCCCAACCTCAAACCCCAACACGCTTGCCCCCGGGCGAACGCGCCTTGCAGCCATCTCTTGCCTCAAATGTCCCCCACCAGTATGTGACAGAGACCAATTTAGCATGCTTTCTTGAAAATGCACGTGGTTTATGGTTTGTTTGTTTGTTTGTTTGTTTGAGGATTAAGACATTATTCATCCCTTGTATAAAACTAGTTTGATAAATATTCAGTAGATGGAATTCATTGAAATGAGGGGAAAGTGAATAATTTTGCAACATGGCTACTATCTCTGTTAGAAATCAGATACCTATGCTCTGAGCAGGCCCAGGTCACGTAAAACTGAGACAGCTGTCACCCATGACCGATATACTCAGGAAACTTCAAAAGAAGGTGGAATTTGAGCTATATTTTGAAAGACAGTTAAAACTTCAAATTTTCAAAGTAGAGGGAATGGTGTGAGCAAGGACACAATATAACAGTTCAGGCTGTATTCTCTGATGTCAGCGAATCCAAGTTTACTGGGGCAGAGGTGGTCATGTGGGAAATCCAGATAGAAAGATTGGTAGAGGCCCTAACCGGTTTGGCTCAGTGTATAGATCATCGGCCTGTGGACTGAAGGGTCCCAGGTTCGATTCCAGTCAAGGGCATGTACCTTGGTTGCAGGCACATCCCCAGTAGGGAGTGTGCAGGAGGCAGCTGAGTCGATGTTTCTCTCTCATCAATGTTTCTAACTCTCTATCCCTTTCCCTTCTTCTCTGTAACAAAAATTAAAAAATCAATAAAATATATTTTAAAAAAAGAAAGATTGGTAGAGGGCAGATTATGACTTTGGGAGGCCATGGGAGACCATTAGAAAGTATCTTAAAGTAATGTTCCTGGAAAATGAATCTGACAGTGTGCGCAGGGAGCTTTGGAGCAGGCCTGTTTCGATCTGTCATTGTCGATCGTAAATTTGGTTGACACTTCTATTATAGAGAAAGGGCAAATAGCAATATTAAAATATTTCTTCTAAGTAATTTCCTTTCAATGTGCACAAATCCGTGCACTGAGATACTAGTCCTATATAATAAAAGAGTAATATGCTAATTGACCCTAACAGCAAAAGGACCAGGAACGACTGGTTGCTATGATGCGCACTGACCACCAGGGGCCAGATGCTCAATGCAAGAGCTGGCCCCTGGTGGCCAGTGCACTTCCACAGGGTGAGCCGCTCAGCCAGAAGCCAGCTCATGGCTGGCCAGCACAGCGGCGGTGGCGGGAGACTCTCCTGCCTCTGCAGCAGTGCTAAGGATGTCCGGCAGGCCTAAGCCGTTAGTCGGACATTCCCTGAGGGCTCCCGGGCTGCCAGAGGGATGTCTGACTGCCAACTTAGGCCTGATCCCCTGGGGTACGGGCCTAAGCCAGCAAGTGGACATCCCCTGAGGTATCCCAGACTGCAAGAGGGCACAGGCCAGGATGATGGATCCCCCACCCCCCGAGTGCACAAATTTTCATGTATCGGGCCTCTAGTATTGAATAAAATCCCAGACATCAGCATCTCATCGGTAGCTATTTCAGTACATATGTATAAGAGACATTTTGAATGAAGAGCATGCAGGACTTAGTGTATGTGGAAAGGAAAAAGGTCATGTGGTTCTGAGGCTGGATATTGGTACTTGTAACATTTTCTCAGCACACCGTGGGTGCCGGGTACTATTTTTGGCGTGTTCCATATGAACTCTTCTGGAGAAGCAGGAAGCTATTAATAGAAATGAGGTTCCAGGGAGGAGCCCCGGGTTGGACTTCCTTCCTCTGCAGCTGGGCCTCTGCACCTGTGGAGCATGGAGCGCACATGATCTTTGAAGAGAAGTTTTCGTGACCACGGCCCCACACCCCCGAAGGGAGAGCCTCGGGAGTGGAGGAGGCAAAGGGGTGAGGAGCAGTGATGGCAAATTTGCAAAATTGTTGTAGTTTTCTCAATTTCCAGATCATCTCAATAGTCTGTGGCCATGATAGACGGAGCTTAAATTTCAGAAGGAAAGCAAATATTTGGCGATTGATTTAAATCACCCACTTCCACCAGACAGCCATGTGGGGATTTTCGGCTGTGCGGGAGGTGGGCACCCCTTACCTCCTCGTTGTTCAAGGATCAATGGTACAGCAAGGCAGAGTGATGGTTTGGTTGCTACCAGCTGCCATTTCCACTTGATCTCAAGATTATTTCGTAGAAAGTGAGATGCAGGTAACTGTTTGATTTGCTTTCCGTTTTTTAAATGTTGATAGAGAAACTTTCGGATGTTTTCTTTCCCCACTTAACCTATGTTATCACACACACACACACACACACACACACACACACACACCAGACAGGGAGAGGATATGGGAAAAGGAGATCTGTACATAAGGGAAAATGTTGTTCTTAGCTTTTAAACTAAGGATCATTGCATAGCCAAAGTGGTGCCCATGGAATAAGGTTTCACAAACGTGCCTCTCTTCGCAATTATCGAATATTCCAGAGAGTTCGAGAAACCGTGACACCTGCTGAGGACAAGCAACTCAGGATCCGAGGCCCCTGCGGGGAGGGAGGAATGGCAATCAGGAGACGGGAAAAGGCCCAGCTGATGGGTTTGCCATGCAGAGCAGAAAAAGCGGCACAGAGGAAAAGAGGAGGCCTTTCACTGTGTTGTTTTTTTTTTAAATGATGAAGCGTTTTACAGACTAGCTCAATTTTAGGCTAACACTGTTCTGGCTGTTTATCTTTCTTAGTAGTCTGATGAGAGAAGGAAACATACTTTTATTCATTTTTGTGTGTGTACATAGAATTCCGATAAAATGTTCAAATAACAGCTTTCAACTCACAGACTACCAGTAGGATGGGTGTCTGTTACTGTGGCAGGCACTTACTAAACTGACCTCAGTACCAGGCCTGTGGCCAGGAAAAACTGACGTAGGAGGTGAACTATAACATAGCCTTTCCTACACATCTGGGTATGTTCAGTGCCTGACACGGTGCCTGACCGAGACACTCAACGACGCTTTGCTGAATGACTGCATGTGTGTGGAAATGAATACATGAAAGGGCGGGAGAGGGCCCCATAAACATAGTTGGTTGCACACGAGTCCAGATGGTGCTGTGAAGGTGTTTTTGGATGAGATTAACCTTTGAATCAGTGGGTGTTGAGTAAAACAGATTACCCTAGGTGGGTGGGCCTCATATAATCAGTCGAAGGCCTTGAGAGAAAAAAAGACTGATGTCACCCCTGATGCGGAGGGAATTCTACCAGCTGCAGTGTCAGCTCTTCCCTGGGCCCCCAGCCTGCCCGCCCGCCCGCCCTGCAGATAAAAGGCAGAGCCAGTGTCTATTGCTCACAATGAGCCTGGCCTAGTCAAATAATATTTGTCATTGTTGACAAACTGCAAACACTGGAAAAGGACAAAGAAACAGAAGAAATGCATGTATACCCAGATACAACTCACTTAAACTTTCCCCCATGTTCCTTCCAGATTCCTCTAACCGTGTTTTACGCAAACATATTTGTATGTGCATGGTGCTTTATTCTGCTTGTTCATTCACATTCATTCTAATGCATGTTGGTGTGTCATTAAATACTGATAATCTTACTGATGCTCTCGGTCCCACTCCAGTCCTCTTGATGTGTGCTTCCTGTTCGTTATGCCTCCTCCTTATTTCCTTCGTTTTTATCTCTTGTCATCTGGGATCTGTGCTGTGTTTTATTTGCGTTCATCTCCTAAAGTGATTTGGAAATGCACATTCTGTTTAGGTTTAAGGGCCACGTGGCTAAAATCTAGTTCTTTAGTTTAAAAGCTAAGAACAACATTTTCCCTTATGTACAGATCTCCTTTTCCCATATCCTCTCCCTGTCTGGTGTGTGTGTGTGTGTGTGTGTGTGTGTGTGTGTGTGATAACAGGTTAAGTATTTACTCATATAAATATTTAAGAATTTTTTTTTGCTTAGTCAATTTTGAAATCATATTCCCCCAAATCTGTACATGTTTAATTGGTTTCTATTATTATTATTATTATTATTATTAATGTTATTAAAGAATTCCTGTTCTTTGAATGATGTTCTCGGGAAGGTATATGCTGGTGCATTTTTTGAGCCCTTGCCTATCTGAGCCCATTTTGTTTACTTTCACACACGAATGAAAAGTTGGCTTGCTCAGAGAAGTGCTCTCAGACTATTCCTAGGAACTCCTAATGGCAGTGAGTCAGAGCCCACAGCCTTTCCAGCCATCCCTTACTGTGTGGCTTAGGGAAAGGGCAGGTATGATTCAAAAGAGGAATTTTCAACCCAACCTCATCTACGCTGAAGTCAGTGGAAATCCCCCACGTTCTGGCCCATGGTTTGCTCCCCTCTCTGCTCCCTGTGGTCTGGCGTGCACATACTTGTAGGCCCTCCACTAGGAAGTTCAGGAGGGTCTGCCAAGACAGCTGGGGGGGTGGGCGCCGCCACGGTGACCCCAAATGCTGGCTCTGTGTTAGTTCGCTCTTCTTCATTTCTTAGCCCTGTTTTCAGAGGCTATTTTTGATTTCCTTCATCTGTGTGGGTTAAGCTTCTTTGGGTGCAGGTATCTGAAACGAACTTGATGTAACCTGAACTAAAAGTGGAACTCTCACAGATACAGGAAAGTTTCATGGAACCCAAGACTACAAATATAACTGCCCTCAATAAGGAAATGGAAAGTCCGTAGGACTCTGTTTATTTCTGTTTCTGTCTTCAGTGCTTCATAGAGGAGGAGAAATGGCGACGTCTTCTGAGAGCTTGGACGATGCCACAGGAACCCTCAGACAAAGGTGTTTAATCATCTCTGTGGTTCCCATGGGCAACACACAGCAGTGCGGCTGCTCCTGGCCCAGAGCTGAGGCCCTAACCTCTCCCACCTGCAGTGGGTCTGGAGGAGGCGAGAGCTCAGAGGGCACCCCCTCTTGGTGTCTGTTAGGACCTCCCAGGGGTGGCTGGGGAGAGGAGCAAATGACCTCCCATTTGGGAGTAGCCTTAGCTAAGCACCCTCCCCACCCCAGCCCCCTACATGGAGCTCACGGGTGCCCTGTGATGGTTTCCCCTCGGCCAGATTTCTGTCCCTGGGTCACCCTGAGCCCCTCTGTTTGGACTTGCAACTTCAATTCTCTCAATGGTGCCCAGGTGTGCATGCGCCCCTCTCACCCTGTTTCCTCTCCACAAGGCGCCTAAGATCATGTGAGCCACCCTTGATATGACAAGTAGTCATCTGTGATAGAGCACAGGTTCTCATCTTTATCAAGAAATAGCACTCATATGTACACACATATACATATATACATATACATATGACTATACATAACTACCCACAGAAATAATTTAAAAACAAATATTCACGTACAAAGGGAGCACTGAGAGTACAAGAACATTAATTTAAAAGAAAGGGGGGCGGTGCCCAGATTCCTGGAATTCAAGGCACACTGAGGGCTCCTTGCCTCACAACCTCCTGTGAATCAGTCCTGAGCAGGGCGCCAGGGCTGACTTCCTTTATTCCTACCAGGCCCAGGCTTCATGTCCCACTTCCCCATTCAAGAAAATACTGACTTTGTTCATAGCTTCTTCTTAAGTTCTGACATCTTTTTCATTATGGGCAGGTGAGAAGCACAGTTGTTGTCCAGCTAGTTTGGTATTTTCAGAGCAAGGATGCTTTTACTGTTACACTAATACCCAAAGTTGTTCAATGTAGAAATGGTATTTAGGGTAAATCAGAAGACTATTTCCATCACCCAATGTGCTTTTCAATGTTGTTCACATGAAAACTTATAATGATTTTATGTATAAAAGGAGAAAAAGTAAGACAATGAATTATTGTAAAGAAGTTTCCTTGTTAAAAAAAGAAAGATGAACACATGCGATTTACTTATTTGTTTTAGCAGTCTCTAAAGGCATTGTGATATAGTAGTAGGAAGAATACTACCTAGAGATTTAGGGAGTAAGAAGACTGGGGTTTAGTCCTGCCTTTACAGTGAACTAATGACTTAAATAAGTCCTATGAGTTGTCTTAGCCTTGGTATTTTCTTGGGAAAGGTTGGCCTACTTGGTGGAAAAGATACACTTGGAATACTCTAGAATTTCATCATGCAATGTGGCTAGAGAAACAATGAAATCCCTTTTGTCTCCCCAACAAATCCGCCAGGTCTTAGGCTTCCACAGAAGGGTGATTCTTCAATCAGGCCCGTTGGAGCCATCAACTGATTTCTCTGAGGCTGCCACGCACGGAACGTTTTTGTAAATACGCTCAGAATCACTCACAAGTCATACAAAAAATAAGTCCTAGGCCTTGACGCACATCTCTTACCTTATTCAGTGAGCACTTATTGTGGATTTGCTATTTGGACAGAGACTTGTGCTAGGTCCTAGGGTTGCCGAGTCGGAGGTGGGTACCAAGGTGGTAAGACTAAGTCCCTGCCGGCTGAGGAATTGGCAAGCTGGTGGGAGGGGGAAATGCGCACATAGCAAAACAGCAAAAGCGGATGAATAAAAATCAGGGGAGCGGGGAGGGCATATCTTCAGCACAGCTTTCATATCTCCGGCGCTAAGATCCTTGCGTTTGAGAAGCAGACGCTTCGCTCTCGAGGCTTTCAATTCTTTGTGGAGGCTGATAAAGTGACTGCCATCTGATGCTTTTCCAAAGTGACTCTACTGTCATCAGCCTAGCGCCCGGTGGAGACAGGAACAAGGGCCGGAAGTTAAAGAGTTCAGAGCATCCTTTTGGCCAAAAGCAAACACACTGCCCTCTCGATAATGAAAATAATTAACAAGGACTCTTTTAAGAAGGGAGGCCATGGAAGGTTCCTCACACCAGGTAGGAAGGAATGTCGCTCCCTTTGTTCCCAGATAACCCCAATTAAACACCCCAGGGCTCAGGTACTTCCAGCAGGGGTTGGTTTCTGCTGGATTAGTTCCCCCAGAGCTCTTGTTAAATGGTTTCTTCACAGTCATACCGATAAGCATCTCTTACGTTGATCAGAAATTTTAGTAATTAGTCACTCGTTGATGCTTCTCGGTGCTGACTCCCAGCTCAGACACTGGTAAGAGAAAAGCTGCCATCACCCCACACAAACAGGAGCTTGTCTTATGGGAACCGGCACGTGTTTCCTTGAAGTGGCCTGACCAGCCATCGCTGGACGGACTGGCAGCCGGTCACATTGCTGACGTGGCACCCACAGTCTGTCCAGGAAGGAAGGTGTCACCTTGCCAAGTGCTGGAGAAATCTTTGTTGAGGAAGATGGGCGTTTCAAAAACATTAATGAGCCTAATCAGGAATCTCCTTTATGTATTCACGCAATAGTTACTGAAAACTACCAAGGACCAGTCTGGGGGGCTAGGGTTTATGGCTATTTCAGTCTACCAAACAGGTGACTGGCCGATCAGTCCCGGAGGGGGACCGGTTGGCATTCAAAGACAGAGACTAAACTCATTCTTCGCTTGGCTATTAGGAAAAGGAATTTCCATTGTATGGTTTAAGACTATAAACATTTCTTCTGAACGGAACAGACAATAGTAATAGAAGAGTCCCATCCGTCAGTTAGCCTCATTGAGTTAATTTAACGTGCACTCGCAGTTGGGGACACTGAAGGACCGGAGACGGTGGCAAAGCCATTCAGCAGCATAAGCCAGCCCTGCAGGAGTCTGGGAGGCGCTCGTTTAAAAATTCTCCAACACAGTCTGTTTATAAACAAAACAAAATGAAACAGCAAAGGCAATCTTACTGTACAAACCCACAGTCACAGACCGCAATGCATCTAAGTGACTCAGATAAAATTTGTTCTCATCCTATGGTTTCCCAAGACGATCCAACAGTGCTTATCAAAAAGCTTAGGAGCTGTTCCACCCTTGGGACTCAGCAAGCCGCGAGGTCTTCAGCTTCTGCTGCTTAGGGAGTGAAGAGCGAGCCAGAAAGGCAGTTTCTTGTCCACACCCTACCCCCACGTACTGGAGGAGCAGGCGAGGGGAGATGGAGGCTGTCTGGGATGGAGGGGACAGTCACTGAGACGAACCCCAATTACACCATAGGAGCGAGCGCTGCAGCAGGGCCACACCCACTGCCCTGCGCAGGTGGAGAGGTGGGAACAGCCTGTGGAGGAAATGACAGTGTCTTGCTCTCCTTGGTAAATGGTGACAAACAGGGCTGTCGGGCATGATTCCTGTGCCCTGGTCCTCCCTGTCAACCTCCTCACAAGCTGACCACAAATGAACAAAATCCAAGAAACCATCCTGCGGCCTTCCCTTCCCTCTTTCCTTTCTTTGTCGGTTTTATGCTTATAATTTCCACAGCAGTTTTCCGTCTTTGCTTCTTTCATCCTGCCCGGGCACCTGTGCTGAGGGCGCCGCTCTCACAGCTGCTCTCCTTCGGTCGTGCCTGTCTGCTGTGATTGGCTTTACGTCAACCGTCTGCATATTTGCTTTTCAATTGCCCCAGCTGCTTTTCTTTCTCCCATTTTTTCTTCCCTACTTTCTTTTGCACTAAATATTTTTAACATTCCATTTTAGTTCTCCACCGACTCTTTAGCTATAACTCTGCAATTTTTCATAGTTGCTTAAGTGGATTGTGATACAGACATATATTGTAGAAAGAAATACATGATGTAGAAAGAAAGAATATCGTTCTACATCAAATACCTCATCAGACCATATAGCAGTGTGGTTCCATATACTACACACATACACACACTCACACGCACTCACATGTACACACACACACTCGTACACACACACACACACACACACTCCTTGTGCTACTGTTGTCATATGTATTACATCTACCTCAAGCCAGTCCAAGGCTGTTTCCTGCTTATAAGGAGCACCGGGGTTCCGGAACTTTCCTCAGAGGGAAAAAAGGAGCTGTAAACTTCCAGATCTCACCAGGTAGTTTTCCTCTTTCAGGGTAAATTCCACTCCAGCTTCTACCTGCTTTTTGTCACTCTCCACTGCTTTCAGATATTAAAAGAATTTTCCCTTGTTATCTCTGGGGTTTGGTCTCACCAAGCTACTTTGTCTTTACAAAAACCTAATCTTCACAGTCAACCTTTGTCAGAGAATTTTGTGACATTAAGGGCCTCCCTTGAAATCAGTTTGCGAACACACCCTGCTTGGAGAGGACACACAGGCTTAGGTACACGCTTTACCTTCAGGGCCTAAATGCAACAAGCAGATACCCAAACAAAGATGGGACCCCATGGTCATACAGAGCGTGGAGGGACTGGGCCACTGAGGTGTCGCTGGGCCTGACAGCAGACCCCCCCTCTGCATCCTCAGTGGTTTCTTGGATGGAAGCCTGCATGTGGAACCAGGTGACATGGCCACTGTTGACCTTCATATGACCTTGAAGAACATGGATGTTGGAAGTTCAACCAAATGGTCTCTTACAGTGTGGGTTTCACTGTTTCTCAAACATTTTCTCATGTTTACAAAGTCCTGGAGCTAAAGCTACACTCCCTAGTTGTGATCTGTAGACTCACAGATAGGAGGGACTCACGGACAGGATGGCCACCACCTGGCTGTTAGAATCATGGCTCTAGAAGGCTCTAGGCGAGCGGCCCCAAGGAAAGACTTCTTTTGGCCTTAAGGAGGGTGTCACCTGATGGAACCCTCTGCCACACATTAACATCAACAACAATAACAGATACTGTCCTCTCATGGAGGCAGGAGTTGATTACCGTGTTGTCTAAATAGCATGGTCCTGAGATGCTGACCCTAGAACTGTGGACCTGGGGGTGGCCAGATACAGCCAAAGCAAGCAAACAAATAAATAAAAACAGGATGTCCAGTTAAATGTGGAGTTAAGATAAACAAGGAATAATTTTTTAGCATAAGTACGCGCTGCTTCTCTTACAACTGTTACACGAACCATACTTACATGAAAAAATTGTTTGCCATTGATCTGCAATTCACATTTACCTGGCAACCCCCCCGGTCCCCATTCAGTGCTGCCAAAGGGGACAGCACTCTGGCCCAGGAAGGCCGCACTCCAGGGAGAGGAGCCTCCGGCCGGGATGCTCCCTGGGAGGAAGGAGGCCCCAGCAGAGAGGCCCCGCTCACACGCCACCCGCAGCCACCAGCCGGACTTCCCTTGGAGCCCTCCTACAACAATAATATTTAGCTGCATCAGGAGCTTTCATGGGAGCGCGCTCTGTAATTATCCCTTTGTTAATTGCCACGACATCCTGTTGAGGTTGGTGAATATTTCTACTGCCCTCATGTTGCAATAAAGTCGGCAGGGCCAAGGAGGGGGCGGACTCCCAGGGCAGCCCAGGGAGAGCCTGGCGGGGCCAGCGCAGAGAGCCCAGATAAAACCAGAGAAGAGGAATGAGGATGCTCTGAAACCCCTGGAAACTCCACATTCTAAACAGCCCTGTTCTTGCTAAATGAAATCGACCAGAACAGCCTCCTGAGCTGTGAGACGATATGCTTCCGGTGTGTTAAGCCACCCAGTTTTCTGTACTTTGTGGCGACAGCCCTTAAAAACTAGTACAAATGCCGTACAAATAGTATCACTTTATCTGTGGATAAACTCAGAGAAACACCATCCCTTAAGGCCCATCCTACCCCTTGGACATGACTCAGTGGCCCCTCAGGGGACACCAGTTCACGGACCCCTTCTCCCCCATCCTCCCCACCTCAGTCCCTCTCTACCTCTTTTTTTCTGAGGGGAAAACACCAGTTTCTTCATCTCTTTGTCCTGTGCAGAACAGGCTAGCTCAGTAGCCACTGGCTTCTGTCCTCAGAGACAGTTGCGTGGCTTATCAAAGGAGCAAAGGCTTATTTTTAAGGAAATTCACGAAGACTCACACAGATGACTGTGCATTTAAGTGGCCTTTAGCAGCTACTAAAACAATACAGTTTAAAAAATACAAATTATTAAATGATTGCAACTTGCAGAATACACATAGAAAGTAGAGGTTATCTTCACTTACATCAGGGGAAACTGAGTCTCAGGCAGTTAAGCAACTTGCCCAACATGGAGCCAAGGTTTGAGTCTAAAACTGTCTGATTTCAAAGCCCTTCCTTTAACAACATTACCAAATCGACTTCAAAATTTGTAGCCTTGTAAATATGTGGAGGGACTTGCCAAATTTTCCTTATTTTAATATTTAAAATTTCCTTATAATTTTAATATTTTATAGATTTGCTGGCTGTAAGTAGATATAAGACACTTAAAGAAATTTAGAATGGTGAATCCATATCTCGGTTATTCTTAAGAGCGTATTTTCACACTTAATAATGAAAGTAATAATTATTATTTGGTCAAGCCTACAAGCCTGCAAAGCAATTCTATTAAATTTGTAGACAGTTCCTTAAATAATCAGTTTATTGTGTTATACCTTAAGCTTTGGTAAAAAACAAAACAAAACATCAAACATAGGAATATTCACAAATTTTCTTTTAAGCCCTTTCAATAATAATTTTCTTTCAAATGCAAATTTGGCATTGCATGAGATTCCGACATCCTGTGACATTCTTAGCCAAATAAAATAATAAACCACTCACTTATAAGAAGTCTTTTCTGCCAAACTGCATACCCATTTAGCTCTGGCTTGAGCGGATGGAATTTTTTAGCTTGAGTCACTAACCTAAATGAAACTTGGGTGAGGGAAATTCCTGTTTGACTGAAGCAGCAAACTCGAAGCTCATGTTATTAACATGCCCTCAGTCCCCTAAGTGTCTCCACACTAGCGAACAGTACGCCTCTGTCTGCCCCTGCTCTCGGGAACTGCATCACAAACCACCCTTGGTCCCCTCGCAGACACACACTGCACTGAGCGGGGCCCGGGGGGCTGCCCCTCACTCTTGTCAGCATAAATCAACAATTTCAAGGCCTTGGATGGAGTTCAAGTCCCGTTAGCCAAGGGAAGATCCTGCATAAACACACAGAAGACACTGAGCCCTGGACAGGAACCGGCTCTGAAACCTGCAGGCCTAATGCAAAATGAAAACGCAGGGCCCCTTGCTCAAAAATGATGAAGCTTTCAGACTGTTTTCTCCTCTGCAACCTGTCATCTGGGCCCTTTCTCGCCACATATTGAATCAGTCACCAGGTTCTACTGAAACTGTCACCTAGTTAGCTTGCAAACACACCCATGTTCCCCGGTCCTCTCAAGATGTTTCTCACTTCCGGCCACTCTCTTCCACACCCACCCTGCTCTCAGCAGCCCGCCCTGCCCACGCAGGGGTCCTGACCACCCACGTGGGTGAGCCTTGCAGCAGGGGGCGGGGGGGGGGGGCCAGGGGGTGTCTCATTGCTCTTGGTGGAAGGCCACGAACCAGAACATGGACCTCCAGACCAGTCCCTTCTCCCCCGCTTCCTTCTCTGGCATCTGCAGCTCGTGCCCCCGCCTCCCTGGCCCTGGATGTTTTAGTCTCCCTGGCCTTCTTCCATGCTGCCCCTCAGACAGGGACCTCCAGCTCTGAGCCTCCTCACAGGCGGCCCCTCGGCCTGGGCCATTCTTTCTCTGCCATCACCTGCTCTCTGGTCAGGTCTTGGCTTAGGGACAACATCCTCAGGAAACTTCCCCTGCCTCCCACTAGGATGGGTGCCCTGGCTGCCCACCCCCAAGCACCCTCTCTGCCACTTGGTACAACTTGGTACTCTCACTCTGTGTATCGCCTGCCCACGGAGGGGCCTGCACTGCATAGAAACTCTAGAAGCACTCGTTGACGGACTCCAGGCTCTGTCATAAATTCAGCATCATGGAGCAGCAGAACTACAGTCCGTAACGAGGAGCCGTGTTTGCTGTGGCTGCTGGTGCGGAAAAGGCCATAGAACTCGAATGTTCTGAACAGCCGTGGCTCTGGTGGATGGCCGGGGACCCACCTGACCAAGGACTGCCCACTGCCGGCGTCCACTGCTGGCGGGTATCCAGTGTGCTTTAAAAGGTGCCATTCCGAGATTCTGGGCGATTTAAAAAAAAATTCCTTCTCTACTTTTCTAGTTTGTCATAATACATGCATATATTACACTGATAACCAAAATGAACCACCCTCTCCCCAGCAAATTTTGCTTTAAAAAACAAAGTACTAGGCTAGAGGAATTTCCTATTGGGGTTTATTTTTTTTGCAAATGTATTTCCCCCGGCTGGAAAGGGGAACCCGCACCCCTGCTATTCCACCTGTGACAGGAGAAAGGGTGAGGAAAGTAGTATGGTGCCAATTAACAATTAATATTCTCTTAAAACATTTACATAAAAGCAAGAAAGCAAATACGGCTCAAAATGTAGGCCCCGAGTGCTGCTGATCCAGCAATGGGGTTTCTGCTTTGAGGCCCTGAGCTATGCGACCAGGGAGGCAATGGCCTTCTCTCCCAAGGCCATGGCCGCTCAGAGCAGTGGTTCCGGGCCTCACTGGACAATCTCCCTGGCATGGAAGAAGGCCAGGGAGACCGAAACACCCAGGGACAGGAGTCAGGCCACGAGCTGAAGATGCCAGAGAAGGGAGTGGGATAGAAGGGTCCGGTCTTTAAACACTTAGTTCCTTCTCTTGTATTTGTCTTCTGTTGTCTAGGTAAGAAAGGAAAAGAAACAACATTTAAGAAAGGTCTCTGGGCAGAGTGGGCAGGGATCAGGTGTCTAGGAAAGCTAAAGTGTTCGACGTACATGAGGCGGGGCAGACCAGCACCTGATGGGGTGACCGACCATCTCAGTTTGCCAGAGACTGAGGAACGCTTGGACCCGGGGCTTGCAACTGAGATGGTCCTGGACAAACCCAGATGAGTCGATCGCCTTGCCACCTAACGGCTTGTGAGACAGGGGATGTTTCCGGCAGGGCCCTCCCAGAACGGAAGTTCGGACAGCCCCACTGTGGTGTCACGTGGCTCAGCATCTCTCCCCCCAGACTCCACCCAGGACCTCAGAGCAGTACTATCTTCCAGGGCACATTAAATATATATATATATATATGTGTATATATATATGTATGTATGTATGTATGTATATGTATATGTATGTATATGTATGTATATGTATATGTATGTGTGTATGTATATGTATGTATATGTATGTGTATGTATGTATGTGTATGTATGTATATGTATACACACACACACACACATCTACATAGTTACTGATTTCAGAGAGGAAGGGAGTGAGAGATAGAAACATCAATGATAATAATCACCAATTGGCTGCCTCCTACACACCCCACACTGGGGATTGAGCCTGCAACCCGGGCATGTGCTCTGACCAGGAATCAAACCCTGACCTCCTGGTTCATAGTTCAACGCTCAACCACAAGCCATGCTTGCCAGGTTCTTGTAGGGCACTTTTGAGAATCAACTCTGCCTGCCATTGGGAACCCAGACCATTCTTTTATTTCTATAAAGTCACTTCTTATTTTTCCTAGAATGAGATCCCTTTAACTTTTTAAAATAATTTGTGATTAAAGAGAAAATGGGATCCTGGTATGAACTGCCAAAATTGTTCCCTTTAAGTTGCACGGAATGCAGATTTCAGTTCCTAAAAAAACCCAAATAAGGTAGTAAATACTCAGGGAAGGAGGTCTGATTTATCTCTTTCCCTAAAATGATGACCTGGTAGGAAAATTGCTGATGGAGGAAAAACACGTCAGGGGTTCATGTTAACACAGAGACACTCTGCAAAGCTGTCACAATGATGATTCCATTTCTGCTGAAGTGGGTGGAAGACAGGAAGGGCAGGGTACATCCTAGCGAGGGCCGCCATGAAAATAACTAGCTCTGGGCACCCCATTACACACATGACCTCCAGTGTTTCCAGCGCTCCAAGGAGTGGACGGCAGTGGCATCCGGGGTCTACAGAGAGGCTAGTGGCCTGAGGACAGGCGTCAGGTCTGGCTGCCTCCAGCCAGCAGCACCCCGGTCACCCGGCTGCATTTCTCTTTCTTCACAGGTAGAAAAAAAATCTATTTTCCCTCTGTCTTCCACCACCTATGCCCGATCAACCCATCAGAGCTGGGGAGTTAGACTGCCCGAGAGCTGAACCCCTGCAGCCGAGTAGGAGAGACAAAACAGAAGCTGCTCTTTACTTTTGGGAAATATCCTCTTAGTTTCCCCTTTTATTTAGGGAATTGTTCTTTGTAGAGAGCGCCTGGGAAGGCACATGAGCTGATTGTCGTCTGAATCCAGTGGCGTCAGCAGAGCTACATCCTGGAAACATTCCATGCCAGGGGCAGGTATGTTGTCAGCCTGACCCTTAGCTCAGGTGCCAGGGGGTGGGTTTCATTATCTAAGTTCAGCCAGACGCAAGGAACGGACGCAATTATCTGGGCTCAGCCAGGAGTGACAATGACAAAGAAGCCACAAGAATGAAGAACTGCAGCTTGATCCTTAACCATGATTTCACATAATTTCCTTTGTCTTAAACTCTAGTAACACTTCCTGGAATCATGCTGTGTATCATAAACGCGCTGCACCAGCTCTGGGATGCTGTCTCTCCATCAGTGGGCAGCTGTCCCACCCGGTCCCAGCTTTCCCTACTGTCTCTGTGTCTGTCTCTTTCTTTTTCTCAACCTCCTGTCACCCCTACTCAGGACTTGTCATCCGCTCTCTAGCCGTGCTGGTCGCGGTCCAAGAGAGAAATACTTATATAGGGTGTCCCAAAATTCATGCAAGATTTGAATTTTGCGTGAGCATTAACAACAACAAAAAAATAAAAGCCTAATTTTACTTGGTTTATTGAATCATATTCTAATATCTGTTGCCCTTTGATTTCAATCCCTTCAATTTGATAAGCATTACCAAGTACCAATTATGGCCTAGGAGCAGGGACAATGAAGACCACGGCTTTGCGTATGTGCCAGCAAAGCCGTGGAGGCCATTTACCTGATGTGCTATTTCTTTTTTTTTATCCATCAGATTACCAAAGATCTGTGTTTCATTTTTCAGTGGCCACAACACAAGCTAAGTCCTTTGGGACCCTTGACCCTGATACCATGAACATGCCTTGTCCCTCCCTACTCACTCCAGTTACAATTTCTTCCTGGCAACTGGGAAGAAATATCTCCATAAAAGAGAGATAGTTCAAAAGCAGGAAGAATTTCTTGTTGGTCTGCCCTCTGATGTGCTATTTCATACATAACAAGTGCCTGTTATGTGGGACTTGTCACATGCCAAGTGCATGGGCCTATATTTTTTTCTAATTTTTAAAACAGTCCAATTAGGACACAGGCTCTGAGAGGTGACTGAGCTGGGACTTTATGCCAAGGCTCACCCCAAAATTCCAGCTTTTTGAACTGGATCACATCATTATGTTTGAGTTAATTTCTCTAGCTTACAGTTTAGGAAACTAAGAATCAAAGAGGCTAAAGGACTTGTTAAGTTCACTTCCTTAGCATGAACAGGGTCTCTGCAGAAAGAACTCAGAGCCAGTGTCTGTGAGAAGCTGCAAGCTTTTGATGTTAAATCAGCCCAGAACCCAGAACCCCATGGAATGGTGTGATTCTGAAATAAGAATTTGTACTATAGTTAGAGAGCTTTCCATTGTATGGGCCAGGAGACACCCAGAGTGAAACCAACAAGGAGAATGTAAGTTCTCAGGACTGTCAAACAGAACCAGGAATGAGCCTGCAGCTGAGCCTTGGCATGGACTGGCCACCAGCCTGGAAAGAAATCAGGGCTTTCTCTCTGGTTTCTGTGGACAACTTCCCCTGTTCTTCAGGTCGGGCGGGAGGAGGAGTGGTGGTGGCGGCGGGGAGAGAGCATGGTCCCTGGCTGCTCCCAAGCTTGCACATTTCAAGTCCAGCTAAGGGGAAAGATTTCTTTGTTCCATTTCATTTTCCTGGAGAAGGGCCAGTGACTGGCTAGGCCTGGGAGGGGCGGGCACCTACATGCTGTAGACAGCAAGCAGGTGACCCAGGATGTGCAAGGCCGGCCCAATCCCTGGGAACCCTCATCCCCTGTCAGCTGGACAGATGAGCTGGTAGGTGTCTGTATGTATCCAGGTGTCAGGCTTTTTAAAAGTTAGAATGAAGCATTATGACAACATCCCGACAAAAACCACGATACAGTTAAACAGTGCCGGAGTTCATAGATAGGTAGCTAAGTATTTGTTTCATTAAAACCTTCCAGAAAAAAATATGTGTACTATAAATATTGTCTTTATTGTTGTGATCAATTCTTCTCTTTAAGCTTCTTATTTTTAAAATTTTTATGATGCTAGTTTAGTGGGGAAATGGGCTAAGAGAGTCCCCGTCAGCTACGCGGATGGGCCCAGGACCGCCCCTAAATATTTTTGGTACGAAGGAGTCTGCCACGATAGATTTTCCTGGCTCATGTCCGACTTGTTCCCGAGGCTCCCTTGTGAATAATTATTACAGTCTTCTTGTGAGAGAGTTGGGATGGAACATTAGCAGATGTGAAATGTTTGGCCCAGGACGGCGGGTGGACCCTGCCCAGTCTAACCCAAGTCCATTCCGTCTGGAAAATCACTGAACTACCATCAAATGATAAACAAATCAGAAGGTCAATCCGAAAAGGCTTATGACTCCTGGCCTTCCTCCTGTTCCCTCTGCAGAAATCTATATCACAGGTTTCTACGCAGCCTTTGATACTATTTTAAGTTGATTTGGATCATGTCCATGCAAATCTCAAAGCACTGGCATCTGGAATTGCATTTTGCAAGAGGACTGGGTGGAGCCCAGGCCACAGTTCAGCGTTGGAGGCAGTAGCTGTAACTTTCTGACACGTGGCTCTTTAACTCCAGACAGTGCAGAGAGGGAGAGTCCTCACACTTGGCCTCCAGGAGGACGTGCCAACCTTCCACTCCCGCAACAGCCCTGCTCCCGGCCTCGCTCCTGGGAGCCCACCTCGCGTCGGCATGCGATGGCCCCGCGATGTCAACACATGATTCATCGTCAGCTGTAGGGAAAAACAGACTGTGTAGGAGGGTGCCACATGGTGATACATCCGGGGTTTTTTCTGCCTTCTACTGGGTAACCCTGACCTTATCATCACATGTTCGTGGTGGAAATGTGACGTAATTAAACTGATTTACAAAAGCCACATACAGAAACCAGTGTGACTTTTTTTAGTCTCGGTGTGGTTACGCTTCGCTTCCTCTGCACACTTGCTGTACAGAGGAGGGTTGAGCACGGCCTGGGTAGGGGGGCGGTGGGGGAGTCCGCTTCTGATCACAACTGACTTGCTGCTGCTGCTTCCACAGTGTATGCACCCCTCGGTTTTACCGAGGAGAGGCTCTGTGGCCTCCTTACACGGAGGCTGTGCTCCTCTGCCTCCGTGGGCCATTCGGATGGGAAAGCGAAGGGGCAGGGGCAGAATAACGACGTGGAAACAGGTGCAGAGAGGGCACAGGGGTGGGACACAGCGCCGCAGGCTAGTTCAGACCAGAATACCAGGGTGAAAAGGATCTTGATTCAGTGCAGCAACCGGCTCAGAGAGGCACCTAAAAATGCATGCATTTGCATCGTGTGAGCGGGGGACGTTACAAGGCAGCCTGGGTGTCTCAGTGCGCCCATCTTCGGAAAGGGCCCTGGTGAGGTTAGTGAGCCTTGACGCCTGCTTTGCTGTCTTCCTCTGCCGTGGGAGCCGCACCTGGCGCGAGGCCGGCTCAGTTCATAGGCATTCCATGTGGAGAACAGGAAGCCATGCGGCTGGGCAGCTGGTGCCGCACACGAGGAACGTCAGGAGGCTGATTCTAGACTTGCCAGGAGTTCACTGGAGGCACTTGGCCCTGTTTCTTCACCAATTTTTCTAGGATGAAATCTCACGTGACCTCCCCTCGGGGTTTTCAGGAATTGCCAGTAAGGCAGGCAGGTGCATAGTCAGGGAGACTCGTGGAGAAGGTGGGATCCCACCGGGAAGGGTAGCTCACTTGCTATCTCTCCAGCTCAGAAGGCAAGTCCCCGGGTTTGTGGCTCCCGGCCTGACCCACACCGGCCTGACCCATGTGGGCTTCTTCACATCCGCCCGCGCCAGCGTGGACGGACCTCGAGGGTGTCATGCTAAGTGAAATCAGTGGGACAGAGAAAGACAGCTACCATGTGATTGGGCTTATAGGTGGGATCTAAGGAACAAAACAAAGAAACTAACAGCACAATAGACACAGACTCACGTCGACAGATCTAGATGGGAGGGGCCGTTGGGAGGGCGGGTGGAAAAGGTGAAGGGATTCAGGAGTTCAGATTGGTAGTTACAAAACAGTCACAGAGATGTAAATGATAGCTTAGGGAATATAGTCAATAATATTGTAATAACTGCTCGAAACACACTCGAAACCTAATGAGGCTGATTCTAAATATATGGGGCCAGGTGTGTACTTGAAATATCAGGGGAACCACCGTACAGTACATGACTATCTAACCACTATGCTGTACGTCGGAAACTGATACAGAATAATACCGAATATAAACCGTCATTGGGGAAAAAGTGGTCTGTTCTGTTCCCCTCTCGGCTCGCCCTGTCTGTGAAGCACCAGGTAGGTAGCAGGGGGCAGCCCTTTCGGTACCGATCTGTCTCTGCTGTTAGTCACCCACAGGCCATGGAGGAGGCCTGGAGATCTGTGCGAACAGCCCCGCTCATTCTGGGAGGGTCCGGCCCCCACTCAGCATCCAGGAGGGCAGGCGGCCCATGCCCGGGAGGGCTGGCCCCCCGCCACAGCACCCCGATGCCAGCCAGCATCAGCAGCCTCCAGAGCCCTCTGCCACTCGTTTTCAGGTCCTAACGAAAAAGCTCGTCACACACTGCAGAGGGCGGGAAGGGCCGGAGGGCGTCCGATTGGGGACATTTGGTGGGTGCACAGGCTTTCTCTCCCCGTCCTTCAGAGAAGAAACATCACTCTTCAGAAACGCAGCAAAGGCGATGGCAAGAGAAGAGTCATCGGTTACAAACCGAATCTGCCGGTTGGCGGGGGTGTTGGGGACGCTGCTCCCGGAGCAGCATCTAGACTAACTTTTCCCTCCGAGCGCGACACAGGGGCCCTGTGAGAGCTGGTGAGAGGTGCCCCCTCCCCCTCCATGTGATCACTGCTCCCACGAACCTTCCTTTTCACTTGCTTCCCGAGTGGGTCCCTCCCTCGAGAGCCCTGGCCTGGCTCCTTTCCCCCTGAGCTGTGCCCAGGGTCCAAGTTCCGGTTCTCACTTTACTCGCCATGTCGGCAGTGGAAATGGAAGTTCCTGCTCCAAAGCCACACGTGGCCGCCCTCAGGGTACTCGCTCTGGGCACACGTTCCCTGGCACCCGGGACCTGGGCTTCCCTCTCAGCCCCGGCTTCGTCCGGAAGGCCGTCTGGAAGGATGTCTGGTCTAATTAGCATATTATGCTTTTATAATTATAGATTATTGCCTATATTCCCTATGCTGTACTTTACATCCCCATGACTGTTTTTATAACTGGCAAAGTGTACTTCTTAATCCCTTCCCCTTTCCACCTATTTTCCCAAATCCCCTCCTACCTGGCAACCATCAACATGTTCTCTATATGTAGGAGTTTGTTCCTGTTTTGTTTATTCATTTATTTTGTTTTTTAGGTTCCACATAGGTGAACTCATATGGCATTTGTCTTTCTTTGTCTGATTAATTTCACTTAGCATAATACCCTCTAGATCCATCCATGTTGTTGCAAATGGTAAAATTTTATTCTTTTTTATGGCTGAGTAATATTCCATTGTGTATATGTACCACTTCTTCTTTATCCATTTGTCTATCATGGACACGTAGGTTGCTTCCATGTCTTGGCGATTGTGAGTAACACTGCAATGAACATTTGGGGTACATCGTTTAGCTTGGTGTTTTGAGTTTCTTTGGATACATACTGGTGAAGCCACCAGATCTCTCTTTTGAACTCCAGTCTCATGTCTGTAACTCCTGACCACCTCATGAGCATCTCATATTTACAAGTAGTGACCACCACCTCACTTGTCCTTCATTTGAACTCCTCACTCAGGTATTCATGCTGTCACTCATTCCACAAGGACTTCCTGACCAACTGCTCTGTGCCGTGTGCTCACAGCGCAGTGCTGAATGAGCCGCAGCTCCAGTCCTCACGTAGCTTATTCAGAGGAAATGGTGTCACCATCCGCCCGGTGACCCAAGCCAGAGCCCAGGAGTCACCCTTCATTCCTGCCTCACCCACAGTGCTTAATTATAATCATGGGGTCAGTAAACCTAGTCCCTCCCACTTCCTGAACAAGCCGTCCAAGCCCACCAGGACTGTCTGCTCAGGTCCTTGGTGCCTCTCCCCTGGACTTTACAGGAAGCCCCTCCCGGGTCCTTCCATCCAGAGACCTTCTGTGTTCCAGCCCATCCTCTGCAATGCTGGCGGGATGATATTTTTGAAATCACATTTATGATATTACCATTTTCCTGTATAAAATGTCCCCAAAGACCTTCATAATCTTCAGAACAAATGTCTATGCTCCTTGGCACGATATAAAAGGCCTTCTATGTGACTTGGCTCCTTGTCGACCTCTCGGTCTTCTCATCACCATTCCACTTGGGACCTGTGTTCCAGCTGCAGACACCTTTCTCAGGCCTCCCCACCTTTTCCTCTGCCTGGAATCCCTCCATCCTCCCATGCCACCCCCACCCCCTTTCTCTTCTTTCATTGCCTGCTCCTCCTACTCAACCTTCCAAACTTGTTCTGATGCAGGTTTGCCAATAGGGCTGTGCAGTAGGCATTGCAAAACAAGGGAAGGGTGCATTTGCATCTGTAGTCACGTAGATTACCATGACCCTTTCCTGGCACAGGGTGGTATATGGTCACCACTCTGCATTAGGTGACTCATCTCCATCATGACCATGACATACCATCCTGTAATCATTTCTTAGAAAAATGAGCTTTTAAAGGAGGTGGCTGTGTCTTTTATCTTTGTATTCCTGACAATGAGGGGCATGCAGGGCCCCTGGGAAGTAAGTAGTCAAGAAACCCTTGTTAAAGGAATGAATGTCTAAGTGGTACTGCAGTGAAGTGGCCCAGGACATGGACGCCGAGGGAGTCCTGGTGCTGACAGTCCCCTGGAGTGAGGCTCCGGCACCTAATCCACAAAGTCACTCCTTCATCCGATGAGTGCAAAGCTTAAGTGCGAGTGTCAGGCACTGGGCACAGGGCACCCCCTGGCAAGTATTTTAATGATAGAACGTTTGTAGGAGCTTAAATTGCTTCTGTGTTTTTCTTCACAGTTCACTTCTCTGTGCTCCCTTTCATTGGGCTGTTAATTACCTTAATCTTCCTGATTTTTACTAGAGAAGTGGCATAATCCTGATGCTATAGGTATTTAAATTGTTGGCTCTTGGGGTGGGGTTGGTGTGTGTGTGTGTGAGTGTGTGTGTGTGTGTGTGTGTGTGAGGTTGGGTGTAAAAGATGGACAGCTATTCCAAAATCTGGTGTGGTGATGTGTGAAGTAATGTAACACACACACACACGCACACACACACACACACACACCAGCTGAAATCCAAGGGGAAGGCTGTCCCGACCATCTGGATGATCTGGTCACTCCCAGCAGCTTTAGGGCCTGGAGCCTGGCCTCATTTGCATGTTGGCACCACTGCCTTCCTGACACTAGGGATTCCTATGGCCACACCCTCTGCTGGCTGCAGCTGGCTGGGCCCAAAGCGTTGGACTCTGTTGCCCTCTAGGGATCAGGCCCAATTCTCAGTGAATACTTCCTTGCTGGCTGGAGTATCCCCTACCTGCGTGCTCTTAGGAACTACAGGGGCAGAGAGGTGACTCCTGTCCTCAGGTACGATGTCCACGTTCAAGGAGAGAGAAACTGTAATAATCTTGGAAAAATGTGAACCAGGAGTGAAAGTCGGAAGAACACTCATGCAATGACGCAGGAGTGTCTGTGCCTGCGGATTACAGTGAGCGATGGCAAGGGATCCTACGCATGGGGCGCTTGCGACATATATTTTCTCGGTTAACCCTTTCACCCACACCAGAGAGGATGGCATTAATGAAATAAAACAGACACTTCGCTGGAGACTGAAGCTGCTGTCATCAGATGTGACTATTGACAACTGTCTTGCCAGTCAGCTGATGCTGTGTCTCATCTCAGAGGTCACACTTGAAACGAAGTCTAGTTTCAGAGGAAAAAACCCGGCGGTATGACTCACCAGTGTTATCTTTCCGAGGCACCGGCGATCTCTACCCCCGCTCACCAGCCGTGTCTCAGAAGATCAAGGAGCCGGGTAGACAGATGGCGATGACTGGAGGACACCTTGTGGGTAATTTTCAATTTCTGTCTCGCAACCACGATCCTAGAAATTAGGAAAGGATACGTGTAGGATTAAAAGCATTTAGCTTTACTTCTTCATAGGAACAGAAATCCAAAATTATTCTGAAGTCGTGTTTTGTTTTTAAAGGCAAAACAACTCTTTTCAAGCAACCTCTTTCAAATTCCTTACAGTTAAGCTTAAATCACAGTGATATTGCTACGTGAGAGTCTATTTGAGTAAGTTAAATCGAATAGTGGAAAGGGTCCTTTTCCCCCTCTTTAGTCTTTGAGGGGAAAAAACACAAAGAAAATTCCAGAATGATGCGAGGCTCTCAGAAGTCTCTATCGCTGCACACACACGTTCAGAGAGAAATGCCCACAAACTCGGAGCTGGTGGTTTTCTCTCTGGGACACACCCTCTTCCCACCAGGAAGGAAGCAGTGACTACGGCTCAGGAATACGGTGCCACGAGGGGCTTAGGAAAGAGCGACAACTGAGAGAGAGAGAGAGAGAGAGAGAGAGAGAGAGAGAGAGAGAGAGAGAGACTGTGAATTGTTCTTCCTCCGGGAGGGAAAGCTCCCCAGGCTCCCCCCGACACCCCCAGCTCCTTGGACAGGCTGGGCTGCATGTCTGTTTCATGTCTGTTGCTAAGTCACCCCCTGGCCAGGGGAAAGGGGCTGTTCTCAGGGGTAACCTAGATGACCCTTCTGGAGCAGGATGACTATTGGGGAGTTCACCACCATTTGGACACTGTGTGTAGAAACTGTGAGAGCCGGCCCAGCTGTTCTTTGGTTTGCGGCAGATCAGAGAGCTTTCTGCCTCCTATTGAGGGTCTTCGGGGATTAAATGAAAGCAAAAAAGAGAAAGAAGTGCAAATAAATCCACTGGTACTCCCAACTGGACGTGCAGGACGTCTCTGCTTGTGTCTTGCAGAGAATTCTTCTGTTCCAGGAGCTCCCCCGTCAGCAGGAGGAGAGGACGCTGGTCTCTCTGGGACGCTCGGGCTGTGGGCGATCCTTTCTGCGCGTCTGGGCAGCCCCTGGGCACAGTGACATTGCCTGAATCACCTCAAGTCCCAGCAATTCACTCTTCGCCAAAATTAAAGTCCCCTGATTTGGGATCAGGAGGACATTATAAGTAAAATGAAGCTTTTGACCTTCCTTTCCTCGGGGAAATCTGGAAGCTTCTGGGGAAGGTTTCTCTGATTCTTACAAAACACCGAGAGAAGAAAGCGATAGCCGATCCTCCTCGGGGCTCTGCCACAGCTGGGTGTGTGTGATCTGGGAGAGGGAAGCCTCCTGTGAAGAAGGGAGCCACCGGAGGGCAGGCTGGCTGTTGGGTAGAGCAGACGGAAGACATGTGAACGCCCGGGTCCTTGAGGGTTCTGACTTGTTGAAGTGACGAACTCTGGAGTGGCGGCACCTCTGGATTCCTTGTTTTAGGAGAGTAAGCCCCCTTGTTCAGACCACGCTGAGCTCAGTCTGAAAGCCGCCTCTGTGCACAGACTGCCGTGTCCCCCGGGCCCTCTAGCAGGTCCCTCCCCTCCGTCTCAGCAGTTCTTCTAAGATTGGGGGCAACTCTGAGCCTGGAGCTCGTTAGCTCCACTGAAGAAGGGAAATGCATGTTAACACAATGGCCAACACGGGTGCTACTGCTCCCCTGGCTTCATCATGGGCCCTGGGTGAGGCCAGTGCTGAGTCCTTTGCCTGTATTATCCTATTTCATTATCCGTTTGACTCCATGCGGTAGGGACGGTAATTATTCCCGTTTGATGGAGGAGAAAACCACGGCCCACAAAAGTTGCCATTCCTCAGAGTCAGTAAGGGACAGAGCTCAGGGTCAAACCAGACTCTGGCCACGCCCTTGCCCATCACCCTGAACTGGCCACCGGCCCATCACGGAGACAGCAGGCACCACGGGGCAGCGACCTCTTCACCCGGCGGTTTCTCTGCATCGATACGTGAGGTCCCCGGAGATGTGACATCTAATGAGACTCAAGGCGATGAGGGTATAGATTTGCCGCTGGACACGG
The DNA here is from genome assembly GCF_028538775.1 of Myotis yumanensis. Taxonomy (NCBI): domain Eukaryota; kingdom Metazoa; phylum Chordata; class Mammalia; order Chiroptera; family Vespertilionidae; genus Myotis; species Myotis yumanensis. Next base: position 4,819,401 of record NW_027223757.1, read on the forward strand.
ATCCTTTGTGAGTGAATGTAACCTCTCTGTACTTCACATTCTCTGTTTGGGAGATTGTGACAAAGAGGCTTTCCACCACCTTCTTCCTCAGGATATGAAAAGATAAATGCGATAATGTATCCGGAAGCATTTTGCCATATCGAGAGGAAAACTACCGCCGAATGTGATTTTAGTAACTCCTCCCAACTGTTAGGATGCGGACAGTGCAATGGAACATCTTAATTTGTTGAAAATTTTCCATTCTGCTCCTTAAACTCTCAGGAGAAAGGCTCCGTGAAAATGAGAAGTCAGAATTATCAGCTATCAGTCGAATATACTTTAATGCTTAAGGTTTTACACTGGACAGAAGACAAGGTTGCGTTGAGTTAGGGGTGTTCTTATTTTTTACATTGGTGTTTGCACAGCCTAAGTAAAGCACAGACCCTTTCTTTAAGGCAAAAAATGCTTACAGATATCGATGTCAACCTAAATTACTTTTTAAATATGAACAAACTAAAACTAGGTACAGAGCCTTAGACTGCTAGACCTAATATAATTATAAATCCGAGATAAATTTACAAATTAGATAAAAACAAAATGGCAAAACCAAGAAAAGTCAGACTAATAACATTAATCTGATGGATGATGTTGTTTAGTTGAAATAAAATAAGTTGGGTTGACGATATAAAGAGCGAAATTCTTACAGAGTTTCAGTTCTAGATGCAGGCTGTCTGGGTTAAATTCCCAGCTCTGCCTCCCACCAGCTGTGTGACTGTGGGCCAGTTAGCTAACCTCTCTGAGACAAGAATAGCACTCACCTTAGAGTTCAAGTAAAGATGAAAGATAGTGACAGCTCTCAATTACTTCCCACAGTGCCTCGTACATAACAGGGACTCAGGCTACGTCAGCCCCTCTTTTGTTCTGGGTGGGAACGTACTTTCTTGTGGGCCGTCTTTATTCTGTGTTTTGGAGAATATATTTTCTCAGAGTTCATATTTCAAACAACAGAAATATTTATTAATCTAATCCCCAGTGAGTCTTTGTTTCCCTCCAAAAACCTGCAGAAATGTCTGCTGCTGCTGGTTACGCATCCACCTGGCGAGGCCCCCCCCCCCCCCGCCCCCATTTCCTGCAGGCTCCTCCTCACTCTTAGCCTTGCCCTGGGGTATTGGGTTAAGCTCTGCTTGGCAAGAAGAGTAACTTCCTAAAAACATTACCGTGTGGGCAGAAGCACGCCCCTTGACACCCATTACGTAAGGGCCATGCTGAGTGTAAGGGCCATGCTGAGCGGGTGCCTGGTGACAAGCACGGCAGAGTGACTGTTTACTGTGAATGCCCAGCATCCTGCCCAGTGGGCGAGGCCCACAGGTGGCCTGTTCCGCATTTTTAACGATGACTTTTTAAGAGAAACAACCGTGCCATAAATATATACAAAGTCAATCTTAGAATACGTCACTATGTAGGCACAATGCTCCTCACATATTTTCAGGGTTTCACAGAAGCATTATGTAAGATATTGATAATTACAAATTAAGAAGCAATTTCCAGTACATCGGATCCTTAGGGATCCCTGTAGGATGCCATTTATTAATCCCAATATTTATTAACCCCAATATTTATTAATCCCAATATTTGGTGCATTTTTATTGATTGCTGTTTTGGATTCCATCTCTGTGTGTTTGTGCTCCTACACACAGAAGAACCCAAAGTCCAGGGCTAGTGAGTTTAAGAAGGAGTAACATATTTATGTCACATTGGATTCAAGCAACAAGACTGAAAACTCTTCCCTACATTGATTTGTTTTCGTGCTTTCAGAGTGTAGTTGGAGGAAGAAAAAAAGAGTAATTTTGGACCAAGGAACTGGCGAGGTTGGAGCAGGTCAGGGTGTAAAAAACCTCCTTGAGTCCCCACCCAGGATAAGCATCCAGGCACGGGACACTTTGTCATACATTTATTTCTTCACTCCCCTCCCCCCTTATAAGAAAATCTTTCGTTTTCTCATCCTTGGGGATTCCCCCTCCTCCTCTGGCCAGTGACACAAGGCCAACCTCACGCCAGGCAGCACGTCGGAGCCAGACTTTCCGAGTCAACTTTTCCTACTTAAAATCAAACAGCTCCTGGGAGGGGTCAAGTCCTCTGTTCTCCGATCAACAAATCACAGAGGGAACAACAACATCACTTACTGTACGGAAAGGTGGCTGCGCCTGCGGAGGAGTTTGTTAGGTTTGGAGAAGGAAGACACGTTTCTGAAGCCGACTACGAAAAGCCAGGCCTGGCTTTGCAGGTTGTCCCAAATGGCTTTTTTTACCTGCACGCTGCAGCCTTCACTGACACCTGGCTGCAGCTATAATTGCTGCTATTAAGTGAGCACCTACTATGTACCAGGCTGTTGACACATTTGATTTCTGCTTCTCACAATAGCCTCACCAGAAGGTAATTTATCCACACTTGGCAGATGAAGGGGCAGAGGCTCAGAGAAGTTTGAAACGTGTCCAAATCACATACTGAGTCAATAGTGACAGTGGGCTTTGCACTTAGCTCTGCGTGACTCAGAGCTCCATCGCTTTCCACCACTTTATCTGTGCTTATTGCACAGACCAGGACCCTCTGGGAACCACGAGGCCAGCATTCCAAGTTATGCTGACATTCCAAGTGAGGCCAGATTTGGGGGCTACTGGATTTTAACCAGAGCTCCTCCCATCGCATCTCATTTCATTTGACCTTGGTTTGCCCTTTTGGAAAAGAGTAGCCGATCACTCTCATCTAAACCACATTTCTTCATGAATGTGTCTGCTGCCAACTCTCCCTTAGCCGGGCGGGATGAGCCCAGTGCTGTTCACAGTCAAAGGTGGCTTTGCCGTCAGCCCTTTCCTTCTCCCACCGCCTCCGATCCATGAGAACGCGCTTCCCAACACACTCTTCTCCCCACCAAACGTCACCCTTCGCACTGTCCTTAAATGTCCTTCTAAACTCAGACGTGGCTGGGCTGCCTTTTCTCTTCCCTGCTGCTCTTTCGTTCCAAGTCACAGCTTCTGCGAAATGTCTTCTAGTCTGCTTTTGCAATCATGGGCAGGAATGGGGATTTGAGGGTAAGAGTGCTACCACTGCTGGAAGCCAAGGCTGGAAATGGGCAAGAAGCGGTGTTACATCCTCCTGAGACCATCAGCAGAGCCAAAGGTGTCGCAGTGGGGGAGGGGGAGCAAAAGGCGGGGGAGGGGGGAGAAGAGACCTTTGTTCTCCTGGGCATTTTGTCTTTCCTGGGGCAGGAAGTCAACTGGACAGACCGACTTAGAGAGTCAGGTGAGCTGATTCTTCACTAACCAGGCCTGAGGCCAGCTGTCAGAAATGTGCCCTTTGGGCCCTGGCCGGTTGGGCTCAGCCATTAGAGCATCGGCCTGTGCACTGGGTTCAATTCCCAGTCAAGGGCACTGGCCCTGGTAGGTGTTTGATGTCCCCCGGCCCCCTCCCCGCCCCCGCCCCCGCCCCCGCATCAGCTCCCCCCTTTCTACTCTCTCTAAAAATTGGTGGGAAAAATATCCTTGGGTGAGGAGGATTAAAAAAACAAAAAAGTAAAGAAGTGTGCCGCTTGCTAATTTCACTAAGAGTCTTATTTTGGCCGCACAGGTGAGGTGGCTGCCTTCCTTCCCTGGGGAGGGCCTTCTCACTCAAGGCCCGTGTGCCCGGTGGATTCAGGCGAGGAGCATGCCCCAGGAATAACTCAGCAGTAACCAGTGGGACCGTGGCATGCTTCAAAAACTCAGATTTAATTAGTTTTCATGACGTGCACCTAATTATAGATAGATAAGTAAAATTATGATGAATTTTCTTGTTGCATGAGATATTCATCATGCTCAGACTTCACCGAGTAAGTAACAGCACAGTAACAACACCACAGCATCAGCCATACCTCCCGCAGAGCTTCTCAGGGTGTGGCCAGTGACTCGTTTACCTCAGCGCCCCCTGGGGGTAGCTGTGGGAAACGCAGGTTCCTGGGCTCAGGGGCATCAATCAGAATGTCGGGGGCGTGAGGCCCAGGAACCCACATGCCCAGCTGGACTCTCCGGTGATTCTTAAGAACGGCGAAGTTTAAGAGCCACAGATTAAACGAGTTCTGAGTATGTGTTAGAGATTTTTGTCCGATTAGAATAAAAATCTCCACAATCTTATAAAGGAGATACTATCTCCATTTAAAAAAATAGATTTTTATTGATTTCAGAGTGGAAGGGAGAGGGAAAGAGAGCTAGAAACATCAATGATGAGAGAGAATCATTGATCGGCTGCCTCCTGCATGCTCCCTACTGGGGATCGAGCCCGCAACCCGGGCATGTGCCCTAAAGGAGAATCGAGCCGTGACCTCCCGGTTTGTAGGTTGACGCTCAACCACTGAGCCATGCCGGCTGGGCTATCTCCGTTTTTTAAGCTGAAGCTCCCAGACATCCAATAACATTCCTCAGGTCACACCGCTCGTCAAGGCAGAGCCAGGATTCACACTGAGCCCATCTAATTCTAGAGCCGGCGCCCTTTCCAATTGCCTCACCTGCCACAGAGGAATCGGGGCTCCAGGCCATCCCTGCGGCTGTGACATTTGGGCGGCTGAGACAGCATTGCGTGGGTGTGAGAGCCCCTGGCAGGGGCCCTACCTTCGAGGGAAACCGGCGGCAGCTGTGACCTCTCTTCTCCAGCAATTGCTGTGTCTACTCTCCTCTTACTCACGGGGGCTCCTGGCTCCATGCTCTCCGCTGGTCCCGGTGCTCTATCTAGCCTTGGACAGCCATGTTCTTGGAAACTCTGACGGTTCGAAGCGAAGGGTGGCAGCTGCTGTCGGGAACTCATTCTCCCCGTGCTGGGTGACTGTGCTTCAGGGAGGGACGCCCCCCCCTCCACCCCCCACCCCAGGCGAGTGATTCCTAATGCGCTGATGATCCTGGGAGTTCCGCTCTGCTTGCCAGTGATTCAGCCACGGGCGAGGGGCCCCCTGGGATGTGACCGAGTCTGCGGGGTGGCCTCTGAGAGGAGTCCTTCCTACGGGGAGCTGTCTGAGCTTTCCTACGGGAGGGGCTGTGCTCACACCTGCACAGCCACAGGGGTGTCAGCACTTGGGATCCACGTGGACAGAGCCCCTGGGAGTCGGGCCACGAGGCTGTGCATCCCCTGAAACCTGAGCCACCTGGTACTTCCAATCCCACGTTTACACGTTAACATCGGCTGAACAAAGATTTGCAAAAGAAAGACGTGAACCAACAACTTGGCTTGACTGTGGATGAGCAATAGGGATTGCAGTGAGCTGTGAGAACCGACGCCTTTCTGCTGGTCACCAGGATCCGTTCGCCTGCACACACAGAGCGAACAGGCACTGTGTGCAGGAGCCGTGCACGTCGCCGCGAACGACAAAAAGGCGAATCCTGTCGTCATGAACTTACAGTTCAGCACAACCAGACACGTAACAATGACCTCACATCACGGTGCCATCACTGAGTTCAAGTTGGATCACGGCTAGCTCTAACTGATGTGCTCCATCTTCTTTTGCCCCCATGGCATGACCATCCGATCACTACTTAAAAGATTCGAGGCAACACCATGGAGAGTTGATGGGATGTAGTGAGTGTGGCATCTCCCACCAGCCGGAGACGGCTCAGGCCTCATCCACGGGGCTGTGATCAGCCAGCAGGGGGACTGACCCTGTTCCAAGGGAGGATGTCAAACTGAACCCTTGTCCCTGATATGGTGTGAAGCTTTACAAGGCTACAGATGCATGTCCTTGCTATTGGGTTTATCAAGAGCTAAGTCTCCTTTCTCCCTTGATTTTGTGTCCTGGGGCTCAGTTCTTGGAGGGTATCCAGAGGTTCCCTATAAAATATTCATTCAAGCCCAAACAGAAAAAAGCCTGGCCGGCTCCCAACGCCCTCGGGAGGCTGGTGTCTCGGCGCCTGGAGGAAACCTCCCGGGCCGAGCCTGACGATGCATCTGGCTCAGGAGGAGACACCCAGAGGTGGAGGAAATGAAGTCCAGGAAATGGGCTGGCTGCATAATGGACCTGAAGGTCATAGTTCACCGTGAGAATTTAGCCCTCTGGGGGATTAAAAAACAGAGTGATTCTAGTCTTCTAAGAGAATGTGGGTTCATAAGACTAAAGACACTTTCAATATTAGGAAAAAGAATTTGATCGTCTATGCCCTGTCTGCTTTAAAGGGGGCTTTACGGTGGCTTAAAATATGAAAGCGTGTGAAAAGCAGGGAGTGAAGATAGAGTCAGCAGGAGCCAGGCACGGGGCTCAGGCGAGGTGGCTAACGCAGTGCCCATCGTCTCTAACCAGGACACAAAGGTGTCGTGACCCCTGGTGCCGACCACGTGCCAGATTAGAGAAAACCGTCCAGAGAGAATATTTTCCAGGGACTGAACTTTATGAGGGATTTTTTTTTTTGGTATGAATCCTCATATGAGGGCCTTGGGTAGCACCTTCAACCATGTCTTTGCAGTGTTTTATAAAAGATCTAAAAAAAAAACACCTAAAAAAAGAAAACTAAGAAAACTTGAGAGAGCGTCAGTGTCCACTTGCAGGAAGACCAGAGTTTGGTGCCTTCTCCGAGTGTCTGTGCATTCAGCCCCTGCCCACCTCCCCAGGCAGCTGGAGGCAGCGAGAAACCTGCGAGACTCGCTGACTAAGGGGGCAAACTCGGCTGGGGGAGCCGATGGAGCTCCCGGAGCTCGGACAGAGCAGTGAGCAGGCGGCCTGGTGACGCAGAGGCCGCCCTGTCATCCCTGGGGCCGAGTAAGAGCGTGTGTGACCACAGATGCAGGCAAGACTTACAACCATTTTCTTTTTTCTTTTTGTTAACCCTCACCCAAAAATATTTTTTCCATTGATTATTTTTTAGAGAGAGTGGAAGGGAGGGGAGAGACACAGAGAGAGAAACATCGATGTGAGAAAGACACATTGACTGGCTGCCTCCCGCCCGTGCCCCCACCGGGGCCAGGGATGAGCCTAGGCCTGCAACCGAGGTACGTGCGCTTGACCAGAATCGAACCCGAGACCCTTCAGTCCGCAGGCTGATGCTCTAACCACTGAGCAACAGGCCAGGGCACAAGAACTTTCCTTCCATCTCCTGTCTCGAGCACTTACAGGGACATCGCTGAGGAACCTTGGTTAGGGAGCTTATATCAGGCTGAGATAACAAGAGAGATGACTTTACCTTCACCTGTGCCAGCCAACAGGGGAGGTACTTGTTGGAGAGATAGCTTTGGCCGTTGCATAAGTGAAAATGTAAGAAGAAATTGCCCCTTTGCAGCTTAGGGGTCAGGAAGACATCACAGCACTTACCCTCCTGAGCCCTGCGCACCTGCAGCAGATTGGCTGGCTTCACAGCACCTGCCTGCGCCCGCCCCTCCCCGCCCCTCCCCGGGGAGCCTCTGAAACTGCGCTCAGGACACTGGCCACACGGGAGGGGCTGCAAGCCTCATCCAGAGTCAGAGTCAGGGTGAGGGACAGCCCCTCGGGCCGTGGGGCAGGGCCACCCTGAACTCAGAGACGGCCGTTTGGGGGTTTCTGCCTCGGCCTCAGCTTTTGTGTCCAGGCCTGGCCTCGGTCCGTCATGGACACGGTGCTTGGAGTCTCCGCGTGGCGGGCGTTGTGAAGGGCTCTCACCACAAAGAACAGGAACCACACAGCCGTGTTCACTGCACAGGGAGAGGGGCACCAGGAAGGGAGGGCGGTCTACCAGGCCCTGCAGCAAAGGCGCCAGGCCCTGGGGGGGGGAGGGGGGAGGCCAGAGGAGTGGGCGCTTCCTGGGGGGAGGCCTGGAGCAGGAAGTCCTCCGAGGGGGGGAGGGGAGGAAGGGCTGCTCCCTGCAGACCTCACAAAGCCGGTGGAGAGGCTGGGAGGACAGAGACCCCACAAACAAATGCTCTTCAGCGTTACAGAGGGGGGGGGGGGGCGGCTGGGGCACTGCTATAGGGTAAGCGGGGGAGCCTATGATCACACCTGGATTTTTTTAAAATTATTTTTTCTTGTTGATAGTATTACAGATGTCTTCCATTTCCCCCCAGCCCCCGCCCCCTTCCCCCGCGCCTACCCACCCCTGCAGGTCTTCACTACCCCGTTGCCCGTGACCACGGGCCATGCATGTAAGTGCATACACCTGGGCTTTGAAAGACCCCGTGGTCTTAGAGAAGGAAGTAGGAAGGACCCCAAATCACAGGAGTCGGGATGTCACCTCTCTGAGAACTGACCTCACAGTTCCTTCAGCTGCGGGCGATGGTTCAGGACGAGGCCTCGGTTTCGAGCAGTGACGGTCAGGGCCACCCATTCCCTTTGGCCCGACACAGGCCCTTCCCGCCCGCGGTCCTGGTATGAATACTGATGGTGCCCTTCCCTCTCCCACGTGGCTGGGTTTGGGCGCTGGATTAACGAGCACCCTCACCAGCAACTCCCCCCGCCCCCCACCCCCGGACAGAGTCCGGGCGGCTTCAGGGCCGCTGGTTACCTGGCTCACGGGTCCTCGGAGCCCGGGTTCTCCTCGTCTCTCCCCCCTGCCTCCCAAGGGTCAGCGTGTCCTCAGCCTGGGTCCTCCCTGCTGACAGCGTCGCCTCGGCACCCACAGACCCACCAGCGGAGGGAGGGACGCCTCCCTGCCAACCTCTCTGAGGCTCAGGAGCCGCCTGGGCCGCGGGCACAGCTGCACCGAGGCTGTGATTGCCTGAACGCCGTTCTCTGTGCCTGGGCCCGCACTGCAGGGTCTGAGATAGAGCTACCCCGCTCTTCCTCTTAGACTAAGCGGGGGCCTCCCGATTTGGGGACCCACCCTCCCCAAACCCATGGGCTGCATGCGGTGGAGAAAGCTACGTAAATGAAAATCAGAGTTCCCTTAGGGGAGCAAAGGGGAGCGTGGGGTCTAGATACAATCCACAGAGGATTGTATCACAACACAGGGGCTGGGACACCAGGACTCTGTGTTGGTGAGGAGTTGGGGGGGCTTGCTTGGGGTTTGAGCATATGCCCTGGACAGGAGAATGGTCCTTCTCATTTGGGGAAGATTTTGCTCTTCGACTGAGTGTGCAGCTTTGGGAGGGAGGCGATGGAGCAGTGAGGGAGGGGGACACCCTGGCGAGTCAACCCTGGCCATCAGTGGGTGACAGGTCACAGCCAGGTCGCCTTCACATCCCTTGTAGCGTTTGGAAGGGGAATGCTCTTTATCTTCGAAGGAGAACAAAATTTCTCATGACTAATATCTCTTGGCAAATCCTTGTGACCAGACACACTTAAGAATCTTCAAGAAGATTTCATCTCGAAGGGTGTTTGCTGGTTTCCATTGTCCAGGAGCTGCATTTAATACCAGATAAGACTCATCATAATCCCGTTTTCTCAAGTTTCCAACCAGAGGAGCTGGTTGCTGAGACTAAGGCAGGGATGGTTTCCCCAGGATTTTTACAAATGGATCTCATTTTTTAATATTGGGTTAAGCATTCTCCAAATGGGAATTTCTGTGGAAGCTTTCTTATCGAGTTATATTACCTTTTTCTCTTGCAATGATAATAGCTGTTTCTGGAGTTGTTTTTGCTGTTATTGTTGTAATGTTCATTTTGTATGAAGCTTGCCAAAACTCAGAGATTTACCTTTCACCTTAGAATGATCAAACCTTAGAAACAGAGGCGCAGAAATATCGAGTGTGAAATGGAGGCATGGGCAGCAGGCACTAGACTATCACTTTTATTAAGCCCAAATATCTTTGGGCTTTTGGACCCCTGGGCCCATTGTTTTAAAAAGAAATAAACTCTGGCTTATATTTAAAAAAAAAGAATACTCAAGAAGATCCAAACACCTGGGGTCAAGTGTTGACTCTTTCAGATTCATGCTGGAAGCTGAAATTTACCTCTAGTATTTGTTTGTTTGTTTGTTTTGTTTGTTTGAAATCACTGAGCCCCTGACATGATATATGTATTTTTCCCCTAATAGTGATCCTGCCTTCAAAACATTATCTCCCAGGAGAGACTGAGCCGGACTCAGGGGAAGACAGACTTGAGTTGAGTTTGTCTCCCGGAGTCTAAATGTGTTTGCTTCTGTGTCAGAATCCTGGGCTTCATTCCAAAATAAAGTGTAAGCGCTTTAGGATTGACTATTATTTTCTACTTTCTGACTTTAGGCTCTTTTCCATGAACATAACAGTTACCCTCATCATTTTTATTAAAAAATCAGACATTCTCCTCTGATCTTTGAAAAGGGTGGGGGTGATGGGCCTTTCATTTCATTTGAATGAATAAGAAAAAATAAAGCAATTTCACATTTGTTGAGCACTGAATACCAAGTTAAGCTTGTTAAGAAAGCAGTAAGCTACATACGTCTAATGTGAACCATGCCAAGCCCATCTAGCTTTCATTTTTTCATTCAGGACTTCTAAACTCATGGATGTAGAATTCCTTTATGATGGCAAAGTCTCTTGTATCTTCCAAGCCGCGGTCTTTTTAGAATACATAGAGCAATAAGGATTCAGATTTGAGCTCTAAGAGGCTTGTGACAAGTCTCCATTCGAACACAGGCCTGTTCAGGCTCAGTTACTTGCATGGGGCCTGTTATTTCCACAAAACATTTATGGAGCACCTACTGTGTGCAAGGCCTGTGTTAGGGGCTGGAAGGCACTACAGGCCTGCTGCTTGTGGACACCCCCCTTCTAGAGCATGCAGGGCAGTACCTGGTAGGACAATGCAGGAAAGGAGAGACTGCTGGAGAACTCACAGGGAGGCGGGGAGGTGCGGGGAGAGAGAGGGGGGTTCCTCCTTCCCACGCTGGGAAGGGGGAGAAGAGCCGGGCATGCATGTGACCCGAAGGCCTGCCAGGCAGAGCACAGCTGCTTTCAGTGACAAATGAGCAGGGATGACAAAGATGAACTCTAGCCAACCTCGGTCTAATCCCAGCGGCTCTCCTCTCGTTAACTCTAGGAAAGCATGCGCCGTGGCTGGCCCTGCAGCCCCTGCAGCCGCCGCCACGGCTCTGGCTGTTCGATGACCAGCACGCAGCCCGGCCAGCGCGTGCCCAGGAGCCGCCGCGGGAGCCGAGCAGGGTGCACGCAGTTATTGGGCATTGAATCTGTCTTGTGTGGATATTCTCCCCTCCGTCCAACGAGAGGCGGTAATGGACGCAAGGCATCAATCACTTCCTGGCAAAGTGAGACAAATGTCTAACATGGGCTGCAGCATCCAGCCCATTTCCCATTAAAAGCTGCTCCTTCTAAATGCGGAGAAGCTATACACCGAGCGTCATGGGGCTTGTCGGGTCTGCTCAGTAGACGCTGGGCACTGCATTTAGGATGTGAGGCTCTGGGGGAAGAAAACCCTCCCGCAGAACATTTCAGGCAAAACCCTCCAAGCAGAAAGCCTTCCTCCGCCCGTGTGACAGGCCTCACCGCGTCTGCCTGCGGCCTCAGAAACGCACCCCTGGGTGCGTGGGGAGAACACGCCGCCGAGGCCGTGGGGCCCTGGGCCACAGCCTTCCCATCCACCAAGGGACCTCTTTGGAGCCACTGTGATCATGGATGAAAAAGGTTACAAAGACCCAGAAGGCGGGGTGGGGCGCGTGGGGAGTGACTCACCGGGTCACTAGGTACTGCCCTGCGTGCGTAGCCCATGGACACAGACAATAGTGTGGTGAAGGCCTGGAGGTGGTGTGGGGTGGAGGGGGCCAATGGGGCAAAAGGGGACATCGGTGATACTTTCAACAATAAAGAGACATTTAAAACAATAAATAATAATAATAATAATAAAAAGACAGCGCCTGCCTTAGCAGAGTTGCTTGAAACATGGCCGCCACCCTGGCGGTTATTTTTATATCGTGGTCTCCTCTCCGGCACCCACTCCTTCCTCGCTGGCTGAGAGGACAGTCAACAGCACCCCTTCCTCTTGGCCGCCTTCCTTCCTTCCTGAGCAGGACAGAACCGGTGCAGGAAGTCTCTGCTTCACTGAGTAACAAAGCACACCATGACCTCCCGTCACCCTAGGAGACAGGCCTGTGGGGGGCCCACCCAGCTCTGATTTGTTAAGCCTGGGAAGTGTGTGTGTGTGTGTGTGTGTGTGTGTGGACGGGGGGAGGGGGGAATGGGGGAGGCCAGCGACTCCCTCAGCTGTAGGGCTGTTCTCCTTGCTGCTCGGGGCCCTGCGGGGGGCCGGGCCAGGCAGCCAGGATCCAGGCCTGCCAGTTTGGTCATGAGGGTTGTTCTAACTCACTGTTGGGACGCTCAGCCCTGGGAAACAGAGCTGTTTTGCAAGATTTCTTCATTCCTTGGTTGCACACCATCAGGTTACTCATAAATTGAATGTAATTTGAGTTTTTCTCACTAATGAGTCACATGGCAAGAACACAAAAGAGTTGACCAAACCCAGCCAGGACTTCCTATTTTTTAGAGTTTGACTTGATTTTTTTTTTCCGTTTATACATCGTTTATCCCATAATCTTTGCAGAAGAGAATAATAAAAACAGATACCGATAGGGTTGGCTTCTTTATGCCAGGAGTACCCGAGGGCTCAGAAAGAGGCTTACTTCAGAAAAGCATCCTTGACGCGGACACTGGGCATGAGAAAGACACGGAGGAGCCAACACTCATTCGTTGCCACGGCTTCTTTGCTTGGGTAAAGGTTCGTTGCCACGGAAGCCTTTGTCCAACTGGTATATGAGCAAAAGTAGGTTTACAGTTGCTCAAATAAATAAAATAATTAATAAATAATAATACAAGAATAAACTCTGTGTTTCACATACTCACAACTGTAACCTACTTATTATTTTTATATCCATTGATTTTTTTAGTCAGAGTGGGAGGGAGGGAGGAGAAAAGAGGGAGAGAGAGAGAGAAATATCGATGTGAGAGAGACACATGAATGGTTGCCTCCCCCACACACCCCAGGATCGAACCTGCAACCGAGGTCTGTGCCCTTGACTGGGAATCAAACCTGTGGCGCTTTGGTGCGAGGGCAGGGCTGTGAATCTACTTGTGCCCATCGGTAGGTCATGGAGGCTCACTGAGGAGTGGCAGGTTAGGCGAGGCGTGCCAACTTCGTGGTACAGGCATCATTCCGAAGCTTTGCTCACGGCAGACGTTGCAAAAGGCACACGGTACTCCTCGTGGCGCAGCCTCAGAATTCTTCTCAGCCCAATACTGAGGGCCGTCATCAGCCATCCATCAGTGTAGACGTTTCAGTCACCATCCTGAAGGTCAGGTTATCGTGCGAGCCTGGATTTAGGAGGTGCTGTCAGCCACCTTGGGGCAGAGAACGACCTCTGCTCTCCGAAAACCATAACCACCAGCTGCTTCTCACAGAGGTCGGCCTAGAACACTGCTTTAGAGAGAGGAGCCGGTGAATTGTTTTCTCAAGTCCTACTTTCCCAGTGAGCACACTGCCCTTGCAGAGACAATCCGGTCAATGAGGCCTTGCATTTCTGAGCAAAGCAAAGCTCATCCAGGCAGAAGCAGGCGTCTGCTGTCCTTTGGGCTGATGGCCGTCTAGGGCCCCCTCAGAGGGACACCTCTGTCCTCTGGTCCCTTTACAGCTTGAGGGTAATCTGGGGAAGCCCCTGGCGGGTAGAACTCTTAGGGGGCGGAGCTGTCAGAAGCAATCAGAGGTGAAGGGAAGCGGGGAGGGTGGACTAGAGGATGAGAGGGCCGGAGCAGGGCAGAGGCCGCCTGCTGGGACTTTTCATGGGAGAGACATGTGGGACGTGTCTTCTGTTGGTTTCGAGATTCATCCCTCTACGGGTATAATCCGCGTTGATCATCTCATTACTTTCATCGTCTGCAGCACAGAATTTAGGTGGGAGGGATGGCAGGTTTGTGGAGTGATGGGGTATAGCCTATACCGGGGTGCAAAGATGAGGAGTCCCCAAGACCACCCTCAGGCTCAATAATTTGCTAGAAGCATTCACGGACTCACAGCCATGGTTTATTATGGCGAAGGATACGGATCAAAGTCCACAGAGGAAGGGTTACTGGGCAAGGCCAGGGGACACCAGCAGAAAGTGACACACACGTCTAGAAACTTCTAGGGTAATTTGTCAGTGTGTTTTGTCTACTGAATCTAATAGTGAGATACTGGGGCTTTTCTTTTCTTTTTTAATTTTTTTTTATTGGGTGGGGCTGGAGGACTAGGATGGGTGTGTGTGGGGGGGAGAGGGGAAGGGGCGAGGGGGAGGAGCCGCTGGGCTGAGTCTGGGGGTGCGGCTTGCTGGTCCTCTATTGGGGCTTTTCTATTGCATGACTCTTGATTTTATTTTTCCAGTAATTCATTTTTTATCATATTTTACAGAAGTATTAGTGTGCAATGGATAGGACATTTTAAAAAAATAAAAGCTGTTCTTTATCACAGATGGTTTGAGGAACACTGACCTCAGCTCAGTCTCTTCGAACTTGGACATGACCTTCCAGATTGCTGCTCTCCAGTTTTCTCTTCTGTAGGATGGGAGTGGGAGAGGGTGGATTAGATCAGTATTTTTTCGAACTTTCTTTTTGACCACTGTCAGAAAGCATAGTTATATCCTGGTCCAATTGCTTGTTCTGGTTACAGGCAAAGCAGTTTGCCACTCCCTGTGTGATCCCGCCAGCCTCTCCCATGCCCTCCAAAAGGCGTGTGCCCCCACTGCACTGATCCACGCCTGCTCCTGGCTCCCACCAAGGTGGGGAACACGGCATTAGGTGGCCTGTAAGGTGGCTTCCTGACACCACAGGGCCCTTGAACAAGACTGTGTGTCTGAACCTGCGGCAGGTGAGCCAGGAAACAGGAAGTGGCTTCTGCGGGCCCGGCTGGGACTAGGGATACTCACGTGCTCACACCAGTTCCAGCTTCTCTGTAACTACACCGAGCGGAGGCTTCTCCTGTTATTCCTGAGGATAAAACAGTAAAAAACCCCAAGGAACTCATGTGAGGTCTCCCCTGCCCATCACATTTCCTGTGTCAGGACCCAGGCTTGTGAATTGGGAGGAGCCATCAAGACTCGGTTCTCTCCCGGTGTGTGGGGTCCCTGGAGGGCAGAGTCCTCCCTCTGTGAATCAAATGTATTACTTGATGTATTATTATCAAATAATATGTCCTCTCAAATGTATGATTATCCTTTCTTACCACTGCAAAACGTATCAGGACCAAGTCTACAGTCAAAGAAGTCCTGATGTCTTCTTTCGGATCATCTGTGTACTCGTTGGCTTTTTATAAAACACAGAGAATTGAATGTGGTCCGGTTGGTTACCATGGGTTATGAAAAACGGAAGTAGGTTCTGTTAAAAAAAGAAAAGCAACAGCAGCAGCTCTGCCCCCTCTGGGAACACGCTGCCTCCCGCAGAGCTCAGAGCGGCCCCTTCCGGCAGGTGCGGTGCCGAGGTCGGGCCGAGGGACGCCTCAGCGGCAGACCCGCCAGAGGCTGGACGGACAGGGAGGGATTGGCAGAAACACACGCCAGCCCCTTCCTCTGGATAAAACAGAACTTAAAAATAGGGCAGCCACGGCCACAGGAAGCTCACACATGAAAAGGTTTCTGAAAATATATAGAAGCCCCTTGGTCAGGAGCAAGTGCCCCACCACAGGGAAGCCGACACCGCGGCCCGTGTCCTTTGCCGAGGCCCCTGGTTTACGCCCTGGGCGTGACGGCTGCAGGGCTGTCCTTTCGAGGGAGGCACCAGAGGGCGCCTGGCCAGTGATAGGCAGGTCCGAGCTTCATAGAGGGGCTCCTCACAGTCACATTTCAGTTACCTGCCAACATGTTCTGGATTAGGTTTTATCTCAAGTTCATGTGCACTGAGATCTTGGGAAGACAACTACATACGGCGACCCCAAGTTCCAGTGAGAGCAGAACCCTGAGAACAATGGGTTTAGAACAAGCAAAGCAAACTCAAAGGCTAACACGGGCCAAATAAACAGGGTTTATGTTGATGTGGCCGCAAAAAAACCAAAAGCTTCCATTTTCATAGAAACGTAGGTTTATTTCGATAGAGACATGCTGAATACAAAGGGCTGAAATAAATGAGTCATCGTTAACATAAAATAGAACATTTTAATAAAAATTTATAATGTTTCTTGAACATTAACTTACCAGACACTGGATAACTGCACAAATATATAAGCATGACGCAAATAAACCTATTTTTCTTGTTTTCCGAGAGCGAAATATTTCCTGTTGTGCACACCAAACAAGTCAGTCCAAGACTAATGACGCGGCCATTGCTGCTAAAATATTCGCTGCTGGTATCAGTGGAGAGAAATGGTGCGCCTGCGCGGAAAGCCCGTAAGGGAAATGAATGCAACGTGATTACAGTAATCAGCCATTAGTGAATATTGTAGTTCATTATTAATAACTAGAGGCCCAATGCACGAAATTCGTGCAAGAGTAGGCCTTCCCTCCCCAGGCTGCCGGCACCAGCTTCCCTCTGGCACCCGGGACCCGGGCTTCCCTCATAGCCCTGGCTTCGTCTGGGAGGATGGAAGGATGTCTGGAAGGATGTCCGGTCTAATTAGCATATTATGCTTTTATTATTATAGATTATGTATAACAGGATATTGTAAAAATTAAGTTATGAAATTTTTATTAAAACATTTCTTACACATTGTTATATTGGCTGGGCTGCAAAAATACTTGTTGTGGGCCGCATGCGGCCTGCGGGCCGCAAGTTTGACATGCTTGGTTTAGAACACGGTGGCCTCTAAATCCATCTGTTCTCACTATCCCCAGAAACTGTATTTTCTAGTGCAGTTGCTAGGCTGACCTAACAACCTAATTAAGTTTCGATCCTCAGACTAGATTTCAATCGAAAAGGGACATTAACAGGGACGTGTGCATGTGTCCTCCCCTGTGTACCTTCCCAGAATGTTCCTTAGCTCCAGGACCCTTTCAAAGGCTTTATGAAAGAACCAACATTGTGTTCAGCAAGACGTCCACTGTCAGATACACAGACATGCCTCAGAGCACACGGCATGTTTTCATCCAGGGGTCAACAGAAAGATACATTCTCAACCACAAATGAGTCAAGTTGTATTTAGCGGTAGAGTCATCTGGAATTTCTGCCAGAAAATCATCTCAGCTGAAATTCCTGAAGGCCCTAAAGAAAAAGGAAAAGCTTGTTTTCAAGAGAGAGCTTTAAAGATCATTTAACTGTTTGAATCTCTGGAAATAGGAAATTTAAGGATTTTTTTTTTAGTTTATTTTTTTCTAGTAGAAATGTAAAAAAAATCTAACAAATTCCATGTATTTCGTAAAATGGATTTAATCTACTTGGCAGTGAGGTAGAAATAGCAGCAGCTGGGAAGTCCATTATCTGGGGCCCAGCGCTCCGAGGGTCATAGAACCAGGCTCAGGGCTCAGAACTTAGAGAAGTTTGGGGTTCAGGAATGCTTGGTGGTGATTCGATCCTAGGACTATCATTGGTATTATTTCAGGCAAATTATGGATTACTTTGTAGACTGGCTGAGGATCTAAATACCATTTATGATTTTTGTTTCCATGAAAAAATATATTTCAAGTTCATGGTGAGATTGGAGGCTGATGTGTGTGTGTGTCCCTGTGTGTGTTAGAAGGACCTGCATAGCTCTACTAGTAAAGTCACTTACGAACTGAAAAAGTTGAGAATCCCGACTGTAGAAGACCAACCTGGGTACCTGTGATCAGAAAACCCCATTGTTCCCCAGGTGGGTGTCTATAGTTCGAATTTATTGCAAGTTGATCACACTCTTTTCTACACCTTGTTGACCTTGACAATGTCTGTCTTACAAAGACTGGCGTTCATATTTGAGGACATTAGCAGTTTTTAGTGAAGGAGGAAAATACTTCCTTAATTTATTTCAGGCTTAAGATCAATTCTGCAAATATTGATTAAAACACGAAAGGCACTTCAATAAGCTTAATTATCTCTGAAAACATGCGATGCTATGTGTTATGTTCACTACTGTTCAGATTCATGGTTTTGAATACACTACAGTTCAAAATGCTATTTTTTCCTCATTCATATGAAAATGATTGACTATGAAATATGAACCCAGAATGCCCTGGTGCCCTGAGGAAATGGTTAGCAAGACTTCAATCTTTGTTTTATTATTGTTATGTTATTATTTTTGGCTAAAATGATCTCCATTCAAGTTTCCTCAAAAAATTAAAAATGGAACTCCCATTTGACCCAGTGATCCCACTTCTAGCAATATATCCCAAGGAACTAGGAACACCAATCGGAAAGGATATATGCACCCCTATGTTATAGCAGCACAATTCACCATAGCTAAGATTTGGAAACAGCCTAAGTGCCCATTAGCAAATGAGTGGATTAAAAAACTGTGGTACATCTACACAGTGGAATACTACGCTGCAGTAAAAAAGAAAGAACTTTTACCATTTGCAACAGCATGGATGAACCTGGAGAGCATTATGCTAAGCGAAATAAGCCAGTTGGAGAAAGATCAATATCACATGATCTCACTCTTTGGTGGAATATAATGAACATAAACTGAGGAACAAAAACAGATCAAGAGACAGAGAAGCATCCATCAGACCGTCAAACCTCAGAGGGAAGATAGGGGAGCGCAGGGGTAAGGGGGAGAGATCAACCGAAGGACTTTGGATGCAAGCATATAAGCCTAACTAATGGACACAGACACCAGGGGGGTGAGGGCATGAGTGGGGGAGGGGAGGGAGGCAATGTGGGGATAAGGACACATATGTAATACCTTAATCAATAAAGAAAAAAAAAGATCTCCATTCATACAGAACTGGAAAACACGTTTTCCTGTATATGCCGTACCGCCTGTCGGTGGAACTATCCATCTTATAACATCCAGGGAACTAAGATAGTTGCTCCTTCCTCTTCATCAGTACGACCACATACCTTTCCAGACAGCAACAACCTATGGAAGAACAGTCTTTGCAAAGCACAGGCTACACATCTGCTCTCCAGTCCACTCTGTATCTAACTGCTGGGGCTTCTGAGGCTGGAAAAACAATGGCAGTTGAGGCCATTTGTCTAGTCTTGCGCAGCTGCAAATTCAGTTGCTCCAGGAACAATCTCGTCTTGAAGCTCCCAATTATCTTTAACGTCCAGATTACTGTACTAACCACTCGTGTTTAAAATCCGTCTTGGCTGCATTATCAGGATCGCGTGCGATGGGCAAGCAGACAGAGGATTTGCTGATTTATTTTTAAAAAACTGTTAGCATCTCTGACCTTTATTTGAAAGAAGACAACGCTTCTTAACATTAATACTGCAATAACTTATTTGTATAAGACAGAGAGAGAGAGAGAGAGAGAGAGAGAGAGAGAGAGAGGGAGAGAGAGAGACACGCGTTTCCAGGGAAGAACTGAGAGGCCGTTTTTCACGGGGTAACATAGAAACAGCATGCAATGCCATGCACAGGCCCTCAGGGCCGTGGAGGGACCAGAGGAGTAAGAATTCACAGAAGGTTCTCTCACTCGGACAAGGATCTGCTAGACCCCCACAGCTCACAGGTGCTCAGGAGAGAATGTGAACATCCATTTGATGGAGGCTGTAAGGCATTAATCAGAAAAGTATATTTAACGTCTGTTCCCTTTATTCTCGTCTCTTACCTGACCAAGCACTAAATGGGCGAAACAGTGGACTCACGTGCAGGAAGGAAAGGCAACTGCCTCTGGAGACACTCCTTAAACTATCCACGAAAACCCCGACCCTCCTGGCTCAACGCAGAAGCCGGGGCCTGGCTGGGCGGGCACTGGGGTCCTGGTGGAGAAGATGGTTTGTGGGTGGAGGGGGACAGCCGGTTACAGAGGCTGTTTGCTGGGGCAGGGAGCCGGGGTGGCTCTGAGACCCCCCAAAGAGCCAGTCAGGCCTCGCCCTTCAGAAGCCTCGCAGCCATTGAAAGGTGGGCCCACATGGCTTGGGTTCCAGAATTTCCCTGGAGATGCCACCACAAACTCCTGTGCCAAGGGGACACTTGGCAAATCCATTTTTCTTGCTGTTGAATCAGATGGGAGGGCCCAGGCCCAGGCCATGAAGCGCTAAGGGGGACATGCAGGAATCTACTAATGAATGCATAGGTAAGTGGAGAAACAAACCAATGCTTCTCTCTCTCTCTCTCTAAAAATCAATCTATAGTAAGAAAAGTGTAATATGCTAATTAGACTGGACATCCTTCTGGATGTCCTTCCGGACAACCTTCCGGACAAAGCTGGGGCTTCGGGGGAAGAAGCCCCAGTCCCGGGTGCCAGAGGGAAGCTGGTGCCAGCAGCTGCGGGGGAAGGAAGGCCTACTCTTTTTTAAAAAAAAATATATTTTATTGATTTTTTACAGAGAAGAAGGGAGAGGGAGAGTCAGAAACATCGATGAGAGAGAAACACCAATCAGCCATCTCCTGCACACTCCCCACTGGGGATGCGCCTGCAACCAAGGTACATGCCCTTGACCGGAATCGAACCTGGGACCCTTCAGTTCGCAGGCTGACGCTCTATCCACTGAGCCAAACCGGTTAAGGCAGGAAGGCCTACTCTTGAATGATTTCGTGCATCAGGCCTCTAGTAAATGATATAAAAGGAGAAGAGTTAAGGGGCTTTCAAAGCCACTCAGGAGTGAGTAGGAACATGGCTCGTAAAATGGGGTTCACATCTTGGTTTGAACCCCAGTCAGTATCCTAAACACGACAGGCGAAGACTGCAGTGCACAGAGGGGTGGGCACAGCCCTGGGAAGCACCCAAAAGGTCTGTTCCTGGGTGCCCTGCTGGACCAGGACAGGTATCTGGCACTTTGCTGGCACAGGGTGGATATCTACCATCATTCTCACAGGCTGACAGTTCCATTTAAAAGCTGGAACGAGCATTTTTCATGTGGGTACAGCACGCGCGCGCGCACACACACACACACACACACAAGCCGGGCCAGTTCTCCCAGGCACAGGGCGACGTGTCATCGCGCCCTCTCAGACGCAGGCTCTTGGCTCCCTGCAGCGTCCGTCCTGGGAGAGCAGGGCTTTCAGGCTAAATTCAGTGCCTGGGAAGCCTGCGTGCTTGGAGTGCTTCTGGGAGAACAGAAGCAGATGAATTTTTAAACAGGAAAAAGAGCGTGGATGTGTGTTTGATAATGGTCCAGGCTTTAATAGCACGGTAAAATGTTTATCTCATTTTTTTCTTTCTTAGCTAGCATGCAATCAATCTGTAACACACTGACAGAGCTGAGGAAGACCAAGGTCTGCTCAGCCACAGCTGGATGCAACCACTCAACATTTAAAGAGACAGACCAGTTCATGGGAATGGCAAGCTCATCGCCAGGCAAGCCGCTGTTCCGAAACCATCCCTGACCGGAGGAAGGAGGGAGCTCCAGGAGCACATGGCCCATGCGGAGGGCCCTCCGTGCTTCCCTAGCCAGAGGAAAGAGCGGTGGTACCTCTCTGGTTTTGGGTTTTAAGAAGCGAACTGTCTTAGCAAATTGGCTCATTAAGTTAATCTCCCTCGTGGACCCTGAATAGACTTGATTCATTTCACCAGACTTCCCAACCCCCTCTTTGATAAAGGATGTGGGTCCAGGGAACGGGGCCCAGGCTGGTATGGAAGACTGACAAGAAATATGAAGGAAATGTTCATCATGTCAAGACCAATGAATAACGGCCCTTGCTGCTTGGGTTTTCTCATACTGAGATGGAAAGAAGGGCTGGTTATGGGAAATCAGGAAATGCTGAATTAGAGCATGTGAGGAAGAAGAGGACCCCAAAGGCCACGTCTCTGTGTTCCAGATAAAGAAGTTGGGAACGGACAGGGCCATGCGGGTACCAGAGTGAGACAGAATCACCCGCTTTCTCCCAGGGCCAGCTCTCTCCCAGTCTCCGGGGAGCAGATGGAAGGAGGTGAAGAGCAGAGTGGGAGGCGAGGGTGAAGGCAGGCAGGGGGCTGTCGTTTTTTGCTCACAGGCAGTGTGTGCAGGGGAATCCCTGTGCACTGATGACCGTGAGGTTGATTAAGGAGGGGACACTGTCCCCCTTATTCTAAATTCCCAGTGTGTACAAGTAGTTAGGAGGTCCAGAAACTAAATAATGCCGCCCTGGCTAAGTGGCTCAGTGGGTTGGAGCATCGTCACGATATATCAGGGTTGTGGGTTCGATCCCCAGTCAGGGCACATACAAGAATCAATCAGTGAGTGCATGGTTGGGTGAAACTGTTTTTCTCTCCCGTCCTCTCTCTCTAAAATCATAAAAAAATTAAAAATAATGGCTACACATAATCTACCTTCACGTTTTCTATTCACATATACAGTAGGAAACATAGGGATGGTTCGAAGATACCAGGACCCAAGAACTCTGGTTATTTTCAGCACAATTTTTTGACCTACAAAGAACTGGCTTTATCCCAGATGAGACTTGACATTGAGCTTTTGTCTTTTATCCTTTTTTTCCCTTTTATATAAAATGGCAGCTCTTTCTCAGACGAAACAGCCCTTTCCCATGAGTTCAAACCTTTGGGGACCTCCTGCATCACTGCTCAATGCATCTTGCCTTTCATGTGGTTGCAGGGGCCCCGAGCCCGATGTGCAGCTTGAGTCGGTTTGGCTGTGGGATTTATCACCTGAGAAGCAGGGACAGTCTGCCGAGTCCCCGAAGTCCAAAGCCAGGTGAGAAATGGGCGTGAATGGAGTGTAATTTTCTTAACTCCATTCTGATTAGTGTCTAGGGAAGAACGATGATCTACATGGTCTCGGCCCACACTGTAAGCCGGTGTCTCCTCCCACTGCGAGGCCTTCACTAGGATGGCAGGTTACCCTTCTGAGTGCTGGTGCCTCAGTCGCAGGAGGCAGGGCGGGGAAGGCGGCCCACAGCACACCATGTGCCTGAACGGCCGCTCCCCTCTACGTGCCAGAGATATAAACTGCCGCAGGATAACCTGCGAACGCAGAGCATGTTCCGCTAAAACTATGTCGAAAAGAGATGATGAAAGAAAAGAAAAAAGAAAAATGACAGGAAGCCCTAGCTGGTTTGGCTCAGTGGACAGAGCGTCGGCCTAGGGACTGAAGGGACCCAGATTCGATTCCAGACAAGGGCACATGCACGGGTTGCGGGCTCGATTCCCAGTAGGGGGTGTGCAGGAGGCAGCCCATCCATGATTCCCTCTCATCATTCATCTTCGAAGCCAATAAAAAATATATTTTAAAAAATGACAAGAAGCTGCTCTCTTACATACCCCACAATTCAACGGCTTGATTGTGGCCATTTGGGGACCACTCCTCACTAGGGATACTTCGATAACAACAAACTTTCCACAGCCACAGGATACCTTGTCATTTACGCTGTTAAGGATAACTTCACGCAGATCCAAAATAACAGAGGGCGTCATTTATTGGCTGTCCACAGGAAGTCTGGTCACACAAGGAGGTGTGGTGGGTGTGGTATAACACAAAACCTCGGTTAACTACTGAACAGAAGGTTAACTGATTCTCCATTTGCTAACCCCCGAGCAGTCCTCTGCGGCCCAGGCACCACCTACCCGGGTACAATTAAGCTGAATGAACTGGCGATGGATGGCATTGTCCATTAGTCTTGGTTCCTCTCCCACCATCTTCCCATGAAACAGGACTTGGAAATTCACAAAATTAAAGGAAGAAGGCAGCACTTCCGTCTGCAGACCATCACCACCGTGAACGGACGAGCGTGGCATGCAGGCTCACAACTGGTTGTTTTTGTCCTTTCGACTTTTTTTTTTTTTTTTTAAATTAACAAATGGAATAGCATGTCTATTTCAAATATTAGTAGCATAACAAAGAAGTGCAATTTCAGTCTGGCCACCAGTCTCGCAAGCCTTCTGTGTGTCTGTTCCGAGAGTGGCAGCAGACAGTGCGACTGACATCCGGGCACGTCCTGTCCCTTGGGCCTCTGATCACAGACCCCAGGTTCCCCCATCCCCACGCCCGCCCTGTTCCAAAGGCCTGACAATAGCGACTTCCCTGTTTTCACCGTCATCAAAGCGGTTGGGTGGGGAGAAATGCCAATCACACCAAGCTGGGAGCATCTGGGCCCTGCGCCTCTGCGGGAGAGGGGATCCATGCGCTCCGCAGCGGTCCCTGTGCGCAGGGCCTGAATCCTCGCCACCACGGCCCTGAGTCACCGGAAAGTTGCTGCGGGGAGCAGCCCCTGTCGGCCCCCACTGCCTGCAGTCCGGCCGGGCCCGCGGTCACACGGAGCTGAGCTTCACCAGGCCGCGCACCGAGTCCTCGTGCAGCGCGTCCTGGCTGGCCAGGCCCAGCACGTGCGCGGTGCGGCTGTGGGCCAGGGGGCTGCCGGCCAGCAGCCGGGGCGGCGAGGGCGCCTCCTCCGGGGTCAGGAACTGGTGGCCCACGTGCTCCTCTTTCAAGGGCAGTATGTCTGTGAGCCCGGCCTCGGCGGAGAGGTTGGGCATGGAGGAGGGCGGCGTGGGCTGCCCGAGCGTCAGGCTGGCACAGGGTGTGCCCAGGCCCGGCTTCCCCGACAGGTGCAGCTCGTCGCTGGCGAGGCTGGGCTCGCTCTGCAGCAGGGGCGTGGCCGCGGCCTGCAAAACGAATTTGGTGCTCTGAATGCACTGGTCTTGGTCGCACTGGAGCAGGAGGGAGCCAGCAAAGAGAAGCCCAGACGAGATGGCATAGGGTGGAGGGGGAAGGGGCAGAGGGACAGGGGGAGGGCAGGGTGCGAGAGAAAGAGAAACCCGTTAGTGACACCTCAGTCAGCAGGGCAGGGAGCGTGTGCAGTAGCCGGTTTCACTTGGAGACACCCAGCATGTGGTAAACACCAACACCCGGCACCTGGGAAAGCTGCTCAAGCTCACAGCCCCCCACAGGTGCCCAGGGAGTAGGGGGCAGCCTCGGCCTGCCATGCTCCTGGCCCTGGTTCACAGAAAGGACCTCACTTCAAACAATGCCACCCATGCATCATAGGACTGTCCACTGGTAACTTACATAATCTTATTAACCAACTAGAGGCCCAGTTCACGAATTTGTGCACGGGTGGGGTCCCTTGGCCTGGCCGGCCGTCAGGGCCAATTGGGGCCGATCAGGGCCAGCCGGTGGGGAGGGACTGCAGGAGGTTGACTGGCTGCAGGAGGTTGCCTGTGGGAGCACACTGACCACCAGAGGGCAGCTCCTGTATTGAGTGTCTGGCCCCTGGTGGTCAGTGCACGTCATAGACCTGGGCCCACTCCTGCACACACCCAGGGGCGCTTCCCGTGGCCACACTGATGACTCGTTAAAACTGTAACAAATCTGCACGCAGCCTCATGGCCAGGACCCTGATGAAAGGCTCTCTGGTTTACCCCGGGGAAAACTTAAAGACTTAAAAATGTGAAAATAAAAATGTAGCCTAAAGCATTTCATTAAAAGTATCCATCCGTGGGCACAATTACTGGAACCACGGATCTAAGTCTCAAAATCCTGCGTGCATTCCATAACTCTGGAAATGGTTTGCCCTTCAACTGATTTCCGCTAGAAGACCACGCCCCCGGGGGCCTGGGGCCAGGCGCCTCCCGCAGCAGCGCCCACAGGAGGCTCCTGCTGGCTCCAGACCGGCCACCGGGATGGACACCATGATTCTATTAGACTCCGAACAAGGACAGTGCAACGACTGCCCAGCAGGGTTTATCATCCTCGTCATATTAACTTTGCACGTTCTCAACATCTCCTTCTCGGAAGAAGCCCAATGATTAGGGAATATGTGAATTTTTTTAAAGGTCAGAGCTTTTCCTCGTTTTGCACAACCTTCATGGTTGTAAAGCCCATTGCAGAAGTTCGAGGGAGAAAATGGCCAACACTTCAGGGTTCCCGTGACGACGGCCCAGGGAAAGGTGTCCTTACGCCTAGTCCTTCCTACCTCTGCTTCTCATTCTTATTTGCCCATTTCTTGTTGATCTTTCCACTTGACGGCTTTCTCTCGGTCCCACTGATTCTCGTCTCTTTCCCGCCCACCTGTGTACTTTCCCTCCCACTTCTCTTTTTCTTCTCTTCCCACCTCTCTCCTCTCACCTTGATCTTTTTATATCCACCCCCCTCCTTTCCTGGCGTTTCCTGTCTTCATCCAGTAGAGGGAGACATCACTGCTCAACAGTTTCTCTCCCAAGTCACCCAGCTCGGCAGGATTTATTTCTATCCCAGCACTAACACCCAGAAGCCATTGGGAGTATTTTAATGTATCTAACCAGTTATATACTCTGGGGAAACAACAAGCCCCAGGATATTGGACAACGACAATTCATTACTCTGAACAGGAAACCGAGAAACTCGTGTTTTCGTTCCAAAACAACCCCTTTACAAGTTCCTGTTTATCAAATATAGGGTTGAACCACATGAAATTGCCCTGTCTTTTGGTCAAAAATCACCCCCCTGCTGAGTCCTGACAGAACAGAAGTGGGGTCACTCGTGAGCCTGTTTATGAAAAGCGCCCCCTGTTGGCAGTGTAACACGGATACGTCTGTGAGCCAGAGCGCTGGCCGGACCTGCAGGAAGTCACTGTGGTGGCTGATTTACTGCCCCAACGCAGCGCGTTTTACTTGCAGAGAGATTTATGGCTTCAGGTGTTCGAATGTTACAATTCAGAAGCACCCCAGAGATCATTTACTTTCTGTTTCTGCAGATTTTCAAATAAAATCGCTCATGTTGGAAGACATTTCATTTTACCTTGACTTCGTGTCTGCAGCGACCCTCGGACACAGACTGCATGCGTGCGCTTTCTAGATGGTCTTTATACATATTAAGAATGAATGAAATTACTTAGTTTGCTCCAATTCTGTCAAAGTATTAATGCTGGGCATTGTTCATTTCTGCCTGCCTATGGCGCTGTGTTCTGGGTCTCATGAATGCTCACTTACAGTTATAAAAACACCACAAACTTTAAAACCTACCTAAAATGTAGGCTGTATTCTTCTATTAACATTACCATTTAAATCTGCTTAAGTTGTACTGTTCTACAATATTTGATTTTTCAGATTATGCACGAAGAGTTATCTTCATTTACTAGTTGAGTAAATCATCCCACTGCTAGGTTTAGCCTTGTTTTGATATTGGATTAAGGGGATTTAGAAATTAGGTTAAGTAAATATATCAAATGATCTTCTAAAAAAAAACAAAAAGAAATCCCAACAACTAGGAACTATCTTTGTGGTTAGCATGTGATCCCAAAGGAACTTTGTAGCTACATAAACTGTGACCTGGACGCTATTCACAACTTAAAATTATTTGACAATAGGTTTAAATATAAACTATGACCCAGGTGCTAGACAGAACTGAGACTGACCATCAAATGAGATACACTAAGAACTGGACCACGAGTGATGTCACCACTGTGTGCACATGCGCAGAACTTCAATACGGGGTAACAATGAGAGCCAATCGTGGGGAGAACAGGTGCTCAGGTGGCACTGAGGGGTCTGGAATTTCACAGGTGCTCACAGGACAGAGGCTCTCCTGGTTGCACGCACCATTTCAATGCCACCTCGGTGCTTCCCTATTCTTTCCTCCTTGGGACTCTGTCGTAGAGGGAAGGCTGCTTAGGCACCACATACCTATCCCCAGCCACAAATCTGAGAGATGGTAAGTTAACAGTGCATTGTCCTGTTTTTGAGGAAATAAGACCTCAGTGTTGACTCGGATGCCAGGGCTCTCTAATTAGATTTGCCTAACCTTTCTGACCCGCACTATCACTGTGCTTCTCTAAGACCTAAAGCCTTTACCTCTCATTCCTAAAATAGCACCTATTTCCCCAGAAGCGCTTTTCCTATCATCCAGGAAGTACCTTTCGGATCTGGACTTTGGTCCTAAAATAAAATAATGTGTTCATTTCCTTCCTCTGCTATATCGAATGCCTCCCAACGTCCCTCCTTCAAGGAAAGGTCTGGCTAGAGTGCTCACGCCCCAAGGCTAATGCAGCATTATTATCCGCAGAGTGGGTAACAAAATTGTGCGTCTGGGCTTGTGGCAATGCCGGCTGCAACGCTTCCTCCAATCACAGAGACAGGCTTCTGTTCAAGGGATGATGCATAACCGATACTGGACTAGCATCCCTCTGTACATGGGGGGAGGGGTGTATAAAACTGCCCCAAATAAGTGAGATAAATGATTTCCCATAAGGCAAACAGACAAAGGGAGACTGCAATCCTGAGAGAAGGGAACTCACAAGGCGAGGCCCACAGTCAGCCAGCTCTTCCGTTGGGGAAACATCCCCAACCTGGACGCCAGCTCAGGTCTGAGCAGGGCCCAGCAGCTCTGCGGAGTGGGGCAGCTGGGTCACAGGGCAGGCCCTGGAGAAGAGGATGCTGTGCAGAGAGGGGAACCAGCAGTCCTCGTGGGGGTCCCCCACGTGACCGTGGCCACAGGCTCTGGTGCGCATGTGCAGTCTCCCCCCCTGCAGTGGGGAGAAGACAGCAGCTGCAGTGGGGCTGAGAGAGGGGCACAGATACTAGAGGGCGAAAGTAGTGCTGGGGGCCACTGACCTCATGAACACCGCCAACACCTCGCTAACAGCCCTGCGATCAGCGAGGGCCTAGGGAAGCTGTGCCTTAGGAGCAAGAATTGTGCCCTACAGTGAGACCCAGGAAAGTTCAAGGTGATTAGCGAGTAGCTGAACTGCTTGCTAGAATGAGAATCAACAGTCTTCTAACAAAGATAACAAAATCCAGAGTCTCTACACTATTGTCCAAAATACGCAGTATTCAATACAATGTCAACAGACTTTCAGAGACAGGAAAATGTGATCTGGAGTCCAGAAAAAAAGCGCTCACCAGACATCAAACCCAAGACAGCCCCGATGTCCTTATCTGGTAACGACCTTAAGCTTCCCGCCTCCGGCTCTTCCCCTCACCCGTTACTTCCATTGTTGCCCAGTTGCTCAGAGTGGATACAATTGAGCTGGCTGGTCTTGCAGCCCATGGCTATGAGGGAAATAATAATAAAAGAATAATAGCTAATCCTTACACAGTACTTATCGGTGCTAGGCAAGATGTTAAGTGCTTTGCCTACATCAACTCACTCCTCATAGAAACCCTGCAAGGTCAGGATCCAACAGTCCCCTGGATGAAAATTCTGAGAGGTTAAGTGACTTGTCAAGGTCACTCCTCTAGTAAGTGACAACCCTCTGGCTCTTCACACACGTAGTCCCCCTCCCGGCTTTGAGGGGGGCCGAGGGAAGGCCTGTTTAAGCCTGTGGCTGGCACTGGGAGGATGTCACTGCACACCCGTCTGTCACGGCTGGAACTTCCGGTCCAGGGCGGTGCTGTATACCGGCTCCAGAGTGACCCCTGCGATGTTAACGTTTCTCTCTGACAGAGTCGTTCCTAAGGGCCATTTGTGTGGGCGAGGGCAGACAGGACAGAATGTCCCGGATCGCATGGGGGCGCGTGGCAAGGACTGATGTGTATACACTTTCTTCCAAAGAAGAGGAATTATTAGCAAAGCAAAGCAAAACAACACAACACAAACGAAACACCACTCCCGACAAACAAACCTAGCAAGGCTGCTGGGGCCGGGCCTCGCCTCCCTGTCTGTATACACAGCGGAGGCCAAGGGGCTGAGCGGTCTCCCTGAGCCCCAGTGGCCGGAGGCTGCGCCTTCCCCTCGCAGTTCTCTGTGCTCAGAAGCCAGGGCCCGGGAGCCTCAGGCCTGGAAAGGCCTGTCAATCACGGGAGCTCTGCTGTGGGTGACTCAGGGCCACGGAGGGCAACAGCGCCACGAGGCCCCACGCCCGGTCCCTTTCAGAAACATGGAACTTCACTAGGGAATCTGGTCCAGATAAAGCTGGGATTCCCGGTGCCCGCGGAAAGCCCCCCGCCCCACCCCCAAGTCTGCCACCCAGAAACAAAGCCCGCCTGTCCATGCGCGGCCACACCCGCAGCCCCTTGGAGAGGCTCCCTCAGCCTTCGCTGGGAGAGAGTGAACCCTGGTCTGATTATTCGCACTCAGGTGTGCGTATAAGATTTGGCTGAAAGTGGGGAACTGGCAGTGCCATCCATGGCACACTAAAGAGGGGTGGGATCAGAACAGACCGAGCAGAGGGACAGAATGGGGCCCGGGCACCCTCCAGCCACCCAGCCCTGCCGAGGGCAGCTGGATCCCGTCCCCTCAATGACACTGTGGCCTGTGCAAGGGGACTTTCCATCGCCAGGTGCCACAAGCTGTTTCTGGAAGAGATGTCGTGTGTCCTTCCCCTTCACAGCCCCTAACACACCCGTCACTCGGCGGCCACAACCCCTTCCCCTTGCCCAAGCCTCCCAGTCCCTGGTGTCCAGGAAGCTTTGAAGGTGCGCCTGGTCTAGGGGCGCCAGGTCTAGGGGTGCCTCGTCTAGGGGCGCCTAGTCTAGGGGTGCCCGGTCTAGGGGCGCCTGGTGTAATTGGGTTAGCGAGCACAGAAGCGTAAGAGAACCCTTCCAGGGTGTCGCCCTGCAGGCAGCTCCTACCATGTCGCTCTGCGAGGCGGTGGCCCCGTACGTGGCCAGCCCGTTGGAGGGCGCGGCTGGCTGAGGCGTGTCAGGCTGGACGTACCCTCTTCTGTCAATG
Organism: Myotis yumanensis; assembly: GCF_028538775.1. Lineage (NCBI taxonomy): Eukaryota > Metazoa > Chordata > Mammalia > Chiroptera > Vespertilionidae > Myotis > Myotis yumanensis. The sequence continues at coordinate 4,849,841 of NW_027223757.1, forward strand.
AGGCTACAAGAGAGAACAAAGCAGAACAGGAGGAGAGTGAGTAGAAAGCCGAAGACGCCATCAACACTGTTTATTTCTACTTGGGGGGGGGGGTCCCTCTTTCTGTGCAGGGAGCTGAATGTGCGTCTGCAGCTGTCACTGGAAAACGGGAACCCCCGCCCCCCCATGAGCACATTGTCATACCGCGTAGGAATGTCTTAGAGGCAACTCCAGTGCACGGTCCTGGGCACACAGCTACTGCCACTGTTAACGTCATTGTCGTATCATCACCACGACCGCCACTGCTTCAGGCCGCACGCATCAGCCTCTAACTATTTTGGCATTGACCTTCTATACAGCTCACTCTTAACTCAGTTCTACAGGTTTTCTAATTGCTTCCTGCATCGTGTCCTGGTTCCCTTGCTGTGCTAACGACAGCTCCCTGCTCCCCACTGACCCACAACAATAATTCATGAAGTCACATGCCTCAGTTTCCCTATTTGACCCTGAGGGGATTTTCCCCAAACTTGACACAAATTCATTGGAAGAACCAAGAAGGTGTCAAGTGCAACACAACAAACAGCCAGGTCTCTATGGTCTTTATTTCACTGAGGCCGTGCCCCCGTGGCACCAGTGGACGGTGTGGCCTAATCCACCCGCAGCGGTCACATCTCTTCCCAGTGGGGCCTGTGCTCCCTCATCTAAGGCGTGTTCTAGGGCATGTGCTAAGACATGTTCTAGGGCTTGTGTTAGGGTGTGTGCTAAGGCGTGTTCTAGGGTGTGTGCTAGGGCATGTGCTAGGGCGTGTGCTAAGGCGTGTTTTCGGAGTCTGGTGAGGAGCACCCTGCTTTCTGAACCTCACCTTGGAGAGACGGGCCCACACAGGGCGACACAGCAGTTCGTGAAGATATTTCCATAGCTGTAGGGGTTGTAATTTTCTTTACCTCTTTTATTTGACCAAGATCCTTTAATCTGAAAGAAGACAGTAACACAGCACCCTTCACACCAATGCCACAGTTTGAGCGACTGGACCACGGGAAGTCCGTGGGGACGCAAATCATCTTCCCTCCGTCTTCGGCAGGGGGATGGAGACGCTGCTCTCAAGGGAAACTGGCATTTGTGCCCAACTTGGGAATACCCCCAAACAGCAGGCAGACTAGGGAGAATGTATTCTCTGGGGACGAGCTCTTATTTCTGCTACGTAGCGCCAGAGGCCGCTCACATGAGCCACGCGATCCGGTCACATTCACATTCAGTGCTAAAACAGCCACTAAGTGAACGGCAGCGGGAGGGGTACCGTGGCCCCTGATTGCCAGTTTAGAGCCCGTCTGAATTTGGCCTCACGGTGTTGCCAAAGTAACTGTGCAGATTCTAATAGTCATAGTCACCAAGTTAAATAACTGTTCATGTTCTTGCATCTCATCGGTGCTGGTTTTCTCAAGCCTCTACGACAAGTGGAGCAATTCGGAGACATGGACTGATACTTAGAGCAGAGAGGAAAACGAAGAAGCATTTTCCAACAGAACGTGTCTTGTTTTGATGGCCCCTCTCCATCCGCATGAAGTAGAGGCAGGTAACCCTGTGCCAAGGTTAAACTTTGGGTCTGGCCAATCCCCAGAGCTGACGTGGAGACGTTAGCTAGGAGGCAGGCTCCACATGCACCTGCGATGCCACCTGCCCTGTCTCTCCTTGGGCTTGGTGGCAAGGGGCTCACATAACCACTGGAGAGGAACAGGACAGACCCTGGCTCCTAACCTCTTCTTTCCCTCCCTGCATCCCCCCTCGGTTCCCGAACACAAAAACACAGCGCCAGCCCCGCGCTGAAGGAACTCACATCTTCATTGGTTGTCTGGTTGGAGCTGATGAGATACGTGTGGAACCCCAGGAGCCCGACGATGGACCAGACGGAGAAGAAGCACACCACGGCCTCCAGCACGGTGACCGAGTCAAGGACGGGAACTGGGGGATGGAGCTCTCGAGTGCCTGGGGGTGCCCGGGGGCTGCGGTGGCTGGAGGCGTGGACGGGACACCACGGACACTCACTTAGGCCTCGAGCGTCTATCTAGCCTCCCCTGGTGAGCTCCCTACCTGGAGGGGCACCTGGGACAGGCCCTCCCCCACATCCTCCCGCCACCTGCACAGTAAATGACGGATGGGCTCCCTGCACGCGACCTGCTGCCTTCTTCACGGGCCTCGGACTGTCCTCCCTGCCTGACCTCCTCGCCTTTTCCTGGTGACTCACACTGTGTAGCCACCGACAGCTGCACCGGAAAGCGAGCGGCTGGAGCTGGCAGCGGCCCCCGCCTTCGCCTTCGAGGGAAGGACTCCACATTGAGCATCATTTCGAGCACAGACTCTCATTTTGGCTACTGACGCCGAGGGCTGTGGTGCCAACAGGTTTCTCCCCGGCCTGAGGGCGAGGCTGTGGGGGACTTGGGGTGACCGTGGGTGGCTGTACCGGGCGGGGTTGTCCTCAGGGCTCTCTCCCTGGGCAGCCCTCCCACACCTGGGTGCTGCCTGCTCCCACCTGCGCGTGGGCTTCTCAACCAGCGGGGGCATTTCGCAGACTGGCTCGGGGTGAGGGTCACTTTATTTGGGGACGCTCCCCCCGCCCCTCAGCCAGGCCTGACACAGAAGCCTGGGAGCCCTGGAGGCTCACCGGTGTTGGGTGATGGGCAGATCCGCAGGTGTTACAGCCGCAGCAGGAGGAGGCTGTGTTCTTCAACAGAGCAGATCACCGCCAAGGGTGGGGCAACGTGAAAAGACTAGAGGGTTTTTCTGTCCCACAAATGTTTACAAAATTCTATTTACAAGATACAGATGTTTCTTGGGGAAAAAAAATTCTCATAGGCCTGGGAGTTTCAATCTGCACCATGCATCCCCAATAATGAATCACAGGCCAGAGAAAAGAAATACTCAGGCTTCCTGATGCTCCCACGCGTGGAAACCACAGGTCGTATGTGACAGAACCACTGATTTTTTTCAGGATTGGAGGTAATTCCCCTTTAGACCAGAGACATGCATACACTCCCCAGGCAGCGCCATGACCTGCCACGTCACAGTGACTGCGTGCCCGCCGGGGACGGGCTGCCTGGGGAACGGGAGAAATGAGGGGTCCAGCCTGCTAACCCACTGTCAGCATCTCCGGGAGAGGCAGACAGCGCTTTCCTGTCCCAAGGTCTGAACCTCGAAGCTGCGAGCTCACAGAGAGGCAGCCCCGAGTCAGCAGGACCTTTCGGGGAGAGTGTCCCCGGGCAGGTTGGCCGAGGGGGACAGGCGGGTCCTCTGGAGTCTAGACTGCCAGCACACGACGTCCCGGTGGCCCCGCTGCCCTCACGGAGGAAGGAGGAGAGGAAAACCCAGGTGGTGTTTCGGAAAAGCAGATAGACGTGGCTGGTAAGGCGTAAACATGCACGGGTAGGAGGGCCAGCGGGGGAATAGAGATGCAGAGAGGTGGACCCCTCCCCATCCATGTTTGTCTGCTTTTCCCTGGGCAGCCCGGCCACCCCTTCCTTTCTCCCAGGGCTGCTCCGGTGGCAAATGGTTACGGTGGGAGGCCTGGTGTGCACCTGGGGACACGTGGACAGTGGCCTATGTGCCGAAGATGGTCTCATTCTCACTGCCTCCCGACAGGTCACTCTCGCAGGTGCCCCTTCTAACCCCATCGGCCACCCAAGAGGGGCAGGCTGAGGGGCAGCCCGCTGGGAGCCATGCCCCCATGTGTGAGAGCAGAGGCGGAGTGGAGGCCAGGGGCCGGCAGCCGGGAAACTGGGTGTCCAGGGAGGTGACGCTGGCAAGGAATTTGCAGAGGCTGGCGGTAAAGCCAGGAGACAGACAGGTGAAACCAGCCAAGAAACGGTCGCGGGTGGAAAAGAGAGAATAAAAAACGGAAGCAAAGACTTTTCACCGAACAACACGTGACGAGCTGACCTCAGAAGTGCTCCGTATCCCCAGAAGTTTACTTCCAGGGCGGCCGACGGCCATGCCCAAGACACACAACATTCCTGTGTGCGAACCATGGGAAACTGCTAGTGGGGGTGAGGGACAGCGGCAAGGGTGGCTGCCGCCCAGATCCCGTCCCTTTGCAAAGCTGCCTCTATCGCCACCCCACAGGCAGGCACTGTTTTCCGGTGGATGTGGAACATTAAAGGTTTAGCGCAACAACAAAATATGCAGCTTTCTATATTAGTATCTCGTGCCTTAGAAACGTTTTATAAATAGCAGAAGGCAGTCTCCCCATCAGCTCACTGCGGTGTCAAAATGACACGATGCAAGGTGGGGTGTAGACTGCGGCCCCCACAGCTGCTCTGAAGGGAAATCATCACCTTTCCTGCCCATGGCTGGCGTCACGGGCACATCAACCAAAACTGGGCGCAATGCGCCACTCGGAGTTGGAGCATTCGGACGCCATTCCTCATGCAGGTGGACGTCAGGGAGTTCTCCGGGTGCTTTACGGGACAAAAAGAATACGATTGCCGGGAAGACAAGCCAAGGCACGGGGTGAAGGGTAACCGAGGAGGTCGGTCCAGTGCGTAACGCCTGAGCCTTTCACACACCACACCCACAAAGGATATCTGGCGGGACTGTCCTTAATCGCATTAAGGAATCCTGTTTGCTGTGAACCTGGGGGAACAAAACCAACATTTAGTATTAAGACCAACACTTAGTATTCAAACATTCACCTCCAGAAAAACAGCCTTCATGCGGAGCTCTCCCATCTGCACGGAAATAATCGGTGTCTCGGGATCAGTGCAATAACTGCATCGTGTATGTGCTGCGGCACCAGGGCACGGAGCCTGGATGGCGATGCCACTGAAGTTACTCAACAGGAAAATGGCAGATTCACGAGAGGCAACAGCTGCAGGATGAGTTTTCAGTCAAAGCAGATGGATGTCTGCATCCTCACCCATAAACTGTAGTTCTGATGACTCCTTTGTTTCCCTCATTTTAATAGGAAAACAGAATACTACATGCGGTTTTTTCTCTTCTTTCATGAAAGACTGTTTTCCCAGGGTTTGTTAACTCCTGACCCTGGAGGTCCTAGCAATGAGGCTACATATAAAATACGTCTTTCTCTGCGCCCAGAGTACACACACGCATAACGCTGAAGTCTACTACTGGCTCCTTTTGGGTTTAAGACGTGTTAATGTGAGCTGTCTGTGCCAGAAAACATTTCTCTAAGAGCTTGAGTGAAGATGCATCTGACGAGAGGCAATCTTTAGTTTATGGATTGACATTATGGTTTCTGTGACTCAGCCCATAGGAGGAACTGTGGCTGTTCCACTGTGGGGGTGATGCGGGTCCCTGGTGTACTGAGCAGAGCCCTGTGTTTGGGGACATGGTGTGGCCCCGGGGCAGAGATGAGATGACCAGGGAGGACTGACAGAACAGGATGGTCCTAGTGCATTCCTGCGGCACACGGGGCTGGCGTGGCTGCAGCGTGGGAGTTGCAGGCAGGGTCCCAGGCCCCGCTGTGTGCGTGGAAACCTGTCCAGCGATGGGAAGGCTGTGAGTGGACGGCTCCACGTTCTTCCTCAAGTTCCCTTTCCCTCTGTGCGTCCTCCCTCCTCTGTGCGTCCTCCCCTCCTCTCTGCGCCCACTGGCCACCACGAGGCACGAGGATGTGCCTCGTGAACTAGGATGCCAGCCGTGGAAGAGCTAACAAGGAAGGCTTAGGGCTCCTCTTCCATCCCTGCTAGGGCCATAGGGCAAAACCCGCAGGAGGACATGGCAGGTCTTCGAGCAAACACAACCTTGAGCAAGATGAGACCTGAAGCAATGATTTCTCTGTCCCTCCTGGACCCAATGTGTATCACTTTCCCAAACTCTCCTTCTTCCGTGAGAATTCCAGACTTCGCCTTGTCAGGGATCTGCGATAACAGATCCTCACCCCACGGTACCCTCCCAGCCCCGTCCCCCATGACCTGGCAGGGAGAACTCGGGTGACAGCTCCCCAGCTGCAATCTTAGGCGGTCGTGGGGACTAAGATCAAGCCAAATGGGGGTGGGGTGGGGGTGTTGGGGTGCAGAGCAAGAGGAGAGGAAAAGCATTATTTGCGTTTGTACAATCCATTTGGGTAACTTGTGGACAGATCCGTTCCAAGTGCTTTTTGTGTGGAGACTGGATTAACAACACACAAGCATGAAGCCACAGCAAAACTGTTTTCTGAGCTCGGGTGAGTGAAGTGTAAAGGAGGTGACAGTGAAATGTACATTACAACCCGCTGTGGTCAGGCGGGGGCCTCGTGTGTGTGTGTGTGTGTGTGTGTGTTCCCAGAATTATTTGTGTGTGTGGCTGAGCAAATAAAAACGGGCCCTTATTATCCAGAATGTAAGGGCAAGGCCATACATACAATGTGATCATATATATAGGAAAGCATTTTGAGGCTACTAAAGATGACAGGAAAATGTAATGTTTAGCCTTAGCTGGTTTTGCTCAGCGGTTGGAGCATTGGCCCATGGACTGAAGGGTCTTGGGTTTGATTCTGGTCAAGGGCATGTACCTTGGTTGCAGGCTCTATCCAGGGCCCCTAGAGGGCAACCAATCGATGTGTCTCTCTCACATCGATATTTCTCTCTCTCTCTGCCTCCCCCCTTCCCTTCTACTCTATCTAAACATCAGTGGAAAAAATATTCTCAGAGGAGGATTAACAAAAAAATGTAAAGTTTAAACACTGCTTTGTAGTGTCATAGAAAGCGTGCTGGAGCAGCACCTAACTCTCCACAGGTGTGTACGTAATCGCGTCTTCTCTCTGATTCTTTGGGCTGTTTACACAGATAGGATCCCGGCTGCTTCTGCCATTATCCGGCTGAAAATTGCAGTCATGTTGGCATCCCCGCAGGCCGCGTGGGGGCGGTCTGAACGAATGTCACCCCTGTTCTTGCAGCCCCACCAAGTGATGGCATGGCGCTCAGGCATATGTTACAAATCTGTGTCACCTTCAGATGGAGGGATTTCTAAAAATGGGAACTAGGATTTAAAATGCTGTTGAAATTTTGGGGTCCTCCATTTAATGTCCAAAATTGACCAATATCTAAAAAGAACTAATATGAGTCCGACTGGCATGGCTCAGCAGTTGAGCGTTGACCTATGAACCAGGAGGTCATGATCGATTCCGGGTTGCAGGCTCGATCCCCTGTGTGGGGTGTGCAGGAGGCAGCCGATCCATGATTCTCTCTCATCACTGATGTTTCCATCTCTTTCTCCCTCTCCCTTCCTCTCTGATATCAATAAAAATATATTTAAAAAGAAAAAGAACTAATGTGAAACTTTCCTTACTATCTACTTCCCCAGCCCCATAAAGGCCCACACGGGCCCCCTGGAGAGAAGGGAGGAAACATTTCTGGCTGCAGCCTCAGTGCACCCACTTTGTGGTTTGAGAGCTGCTGCTTGGGAAGAAAGTGAGGCATGTACTCAGATACCTCCTGGAACATTCCAGAAAGAGGCTCTGTACTTGCTAATGGGTGGCTGTCCTTCAGGAATGTGGACAAGAGGCCCCGCTGGTCTTTAATGTTGCTAATGGCACTGTAATGGGAGTTTAAAGGCTTAAATTTATAGTTCAAAGCCAATTAACTTCCTTCTCATCACTGCCTATTGTAGGAAAGTAAAAGGCCAAGAGACAAAAGAAACAGTTACGGCCTTCAGAATGGGGAATGAAAAATGCCGTTTGCTTAGGCAAATACATATATCAAAGTTCTTTACATCCAAATCCCATTTTTAATCAGGTTGCTTCCTTTCAATGCCCGCCGTAGCTTCCTCATGTTCCAGCAGATAACTGAACATCTTCTCCAGAGTGTGCCTTTAACATTTGCTCTGTGCGCAAGAAAACCCAGGCTTTATCCCCAGACACCTTTTTCTAGGGAGGCGACTGCTCTGCTGAAGTAGACATCACGTTAAAAATTAAAAAGCCCCGTGACTAGTGCAGCACAATATCCTTTGAGAAAATGTGGGGGTGATTCTTCCAGGGGACCCCCTAGCGGACGAGAAAGTGCAGTCACTGAGGTGGGAATAGGGGCAAGTATCAAGGAGAAAGTGGGGAGCCTGCCCCAGGTGTGACCAGGCCGCTGCCCCTGGAAGGATGGGGGTTGGGGAGTGGAAAGGAGGGGGCTGAGGTGGGAGGGAGGAAGGCAGAAGCAAAGGGGGGGGGGCAGCTGGAAGTGAGGAGGGGACAGGGAGAAGGGGGGTGGAGAGAAGGAAGAGAAAGCCTGGAATGATCAAAATAGTAAATCAAACCTAAATCAGAAAACCGAAGTCGGGCAAATGGTTACATACGTAATCTGATTGCGCCAGCATACTTACGAAGAATGACGTGGGTGATAACGAATGCAAATATAAAGACTGTCAGAAAAGACAGAGATAAAATAAACATATAAAAAAATCTGTAGTTTCTTTTCCCCACACAGTTGCCTACCCAGGGACAGTGGTGATCAAACCGTTCTGAAAAGAGAGGCAGAAAAGAAAAAAAAGGGGAATCAATTAATCAAGTGTCTTTTTACATGAAGGAGCCTCCCTCCCTCCCCACCCAATGCCGACAATATAACAAAAATAACACGACTACGTATTTACACACGAGCCACTCAGAGCAAGGCTTAACATGAAGACATTTCAAGAACATGATTATTCTTTCCACAGAACTTGTCTGTTTAAAGGAAACAAAGAGTATACATTTATTCTCATTACAATGAGAAAAGTAAGATTTCACCCTTTGGTAAAAAACAAAACAAATGCAAATATAAGGGCTCTGGTTCACAGAACTGTCTTTCCTTAAGAGGGTACCAGCACCTCTGACGTCAGTGCTGGGCAGGATGGTGTGGGGTCCCCGCCTTCGTGGGTACAGGTTCTCATGGTGACCATACCGAGAGGTCCCAAGGGGCCAGGACAGGACAGAGGGACAATCCCTGGCCTCCCATCCCAATGACAATTATTTCCTAAGAAATGTCTCCGCTATTTCAATAGTCAGAGAAGAACTGATATTATTATTATTTTAAAAAATATATTGTTATTGATTTCAGAGAAGAAGGGAGTCGGGGAGAGATAGAAACTTCCATGATGAGAGAGAACCATGGATCGGCTGTCTCCTGCACGCCCCCTACTGGGGATTGGGCCCACAATGCGGGCAGCTGTCCTGACTGGGAATTGAACCCGTGATCTCCTGGTTCATAGGTTGACGGACGTTCAACCACTGAGTCACGAGAAGCAGCCAGTCCTCGCAGAGGATCTGGAGAGAAATCTCAGCGTCACGGTCCTGGTGACAAGCCAGTGGCCTCTTAGCTGCTGGCCCTCAAAGGAAAGCAGTTCTGACCGGCGTCCATGGGAGTGCCGGGCTCCGAGGGCAGCTGGGAAGGGAACCCGAGTCCAACTATGTCATTTCCCACGTCGGTGACCACACAGGCTGCGCAGTGGCGAGGTCCACGCGCAGAAGGGCAAAGAGAAGACACGCGGATCAGCCAGATTTTCCCAAGACTCTGAGGCTGTTGTCTTGGGAGACCTCTTCCTTCTCTACCCAGGAGCGCAGGAAATGGAGAGGCGTGGAGGCTGGGCCAGAGGCCCGGGACGGAGCCTCCACTCCAGCTGTGAGGCCGACTCCACATCCCACTGTGGAGGCTGAGCCTCTTCCAGAGCTCACAGCTGCAGAGGACAGCAGGGCGTGGGGGCATAGTTAACAGCGTGGGCCCCACACAGTGCCAGGCTGCCTCTCCCCCTCCATGGACACCTGCTCTCACGGGCAATCTCTCTACCCCAAGTTCCAACACCAGCTCTACCCGATGGCGCCAAAGTGGCCACATGCCGCCTTCAGCAACAGCCTCCTGCTGAGCCACCTGCTATCTCAGCCTTGACCCCAGAGAGAACTTCCCTTATCCCTCCCCAAACACATTCCTCTTCCCACTTCCCGCCTCCTTTCTGTCAACCCAGAATCCCACCTTTTCCCCCCTTTAATCTTGAAGATACGTTTTTATTGATTTTGAGAGAGAGAGAGAGATCGGTTGCCTCCCATACACACCCTGACCAGGGTTCGAACCCGCAACCTTTATGGTAAATGGGATGACACTCCGACCAACTGAGCCATGTGGCCGGGGCCCAGGCACCATTCTTGACTCCGTTCTTTCCCTCCCCCTCACATCCCATCCACGAGCAAGTCCCATCAGCAACTCCCACTGTTATCTAAAATTATCTTAGTTATTTATTTGCTTTTCACTGCCCACCCTACTCTGAGCCATTAACAAATATCTGTCACATAAATGAATGAACCTTCTTACCACCAACAGGACACCCAGGCGAGCAAGCGCATCGCCCGATGTCACAGAGCTGACATACAGACCTGGACCACCAAACACCAGTGCCACCAGTGAGCAGGCGCCAGCACCGGCAGGATCCGGGGCGAGGCTGCCGCGAAGGAAAAAGGCCACAGTGCCTGGCTTCCAGGCGTTCCTTGCCTTCTTCATGGGGGACCCTTATTCTCAGACTCCAAATACTCCTCAGTCCCAGGCATGGACTCTAACAGGGAAACCTAACTCAGTGTGGAAATCAGGCTGCTCCCACCACACACATCCTCCCTTCATGGGTCGAGGATAAACTGGGACGGGGTGAGGGCGTGGGGGTGGCTCGCCCAGTCCCACACGGTTCTGCTCTGAATGCCCGGCCTCGGCTCCAGGGAGTGGGGGAAGCCCGGAGCTGCCTGGGGCCGGTCTGAACGGGAGGCTGATGTTCGTGTTACGTGGTTTCCAGGGAGGAAGAGCATCGAATCTGGGCACGAGCTGACACGGGCATGGCTCCTGGGGGCCTGGCTGAAGCAGCCACTGGCTGGAAGGGACAACATCTGGAGGGGGGGGGGGGCGCCGACAGCTGGCAGCGTGAGCTGCGTGCAACCACAACATCTGAGACGTTTCAAACAACTATTAGTAGAGGTCGGTGTGTGCATTTCTGTGGAAACACTGACGGGGTGTGCTCTGTCCTGGGGGGCAGGCGGGGGGGGGGGGGGGGCGGGGCGGTGCATGTGCGATGGGTGGGTCTTTGAAAAAGCACTTGGGAGTCATTGCCACATCCACATCCTTGGTTCTGAAGATGCTCCAGCCAAAGGGAGGGTCTCTGTGCTCCACATCTCAGCAGGATTCCTGGGAGCTATTCCCTAAGAGGCCGCATAGGAACAGAGCCTGGGGGGGGGGGGGGGGGGGGGGCGGGGAGGGTTGGGGCGGCAGGGGGGAGCGCTACACCTAGAAGGTTCTCTAATCACAGAGATCCGAGTCAGCGTGTGTGTGTGTGTGTGTGTGTGTGCACGCGCACTGCTCACACCTGTTAGCATCTCACTGCCCTGGGATAGTCTGTGGGTTTCCTCTCCTTCCCCAGGTGAGGTTGTGAAGTGAGAAATCATTTCTCATCACCCCAGTCGCCCTGGCCCCTATGCAAGTGCCTGGCAGGGAGCAGTCGCCCCCAATATGCTCTAAGTGAGGGGAGACGTCTTCAACGGCCCTTAGTGTTTCTGACCGCGGCTCCTGCTGCCAGGGGGAGACACTGGGGCAGTGGTTCTCAACCTTCTGGCCCTTTAAATACAGTTCCTCATGTTGTGACCCAACCATAAAAGTATTTTTGTTGCTACTTCATAACTGTAATGTTGCTACTGTTATGAATCGTCATGTAAATATCTGATATGCAGGATGGTCTTAGGTGACCCCTGTGAAAGGGTTGTTCGATTGCCAAAGGGGTCGCGACCCACAGGTTGAGAACCGCTGCACTGGAGAGTGACAGCAAAGGTAAGATTCGGGCGCCGAGGGCAGGAAAGGCAGGGGCCTGTGAAATGTGAATCTGTTCGGGAGGGCTGAGCGCTGGGCAACGGTGACTCGAGCTAAAAGGGCTGAGCAGACGGCTGTTCTGTTCACGTGAATCAGCTCCGGAGAGACGGGGCCTCTAGCTCCCAGCGGAGGCAGAGGTGGTTAGTAACCACAGCTCACAGGACATTACGGGGACCCAGAGGCATCGGGGGAGTTCCAGTGGGGGCAGCAGTTCCGAAAAGTCACCTGCCCTCAGATTCCAAGTGGGGAAGAAGGTTCCTTTAAAATGGCCCGTGGAACCATAGTCTAGGAAAAGGCGATACATCCTATTTTGTTAGCCCCAAACTCTAGGTATAACGAAAAGGACATCATTAACGACGAGGAAAACTACCGCCCACTGAGCGCCCGTGACGTCATTATTGCATTTATCCTTGACCACAGCCCACACTTTCCACCAGAGGGAGCTCCCAGGGAGGTGAGGAGGTGCCCCAGGCCCCGCAGGCATTGGGCGGAGTGACACCTGCCCCGATCCTTTGTCCGCCACAAGCTCTATAGACGCAAATTCAAATATTGTGGCGTGTGGGGATGGTTTCCGTTTTGGACGTGTGGCAGTTAATGGTTAAATGAAGGTTTCATTTCTGGGAGAGACGGAATATAAAAAAGAGCCCTTAAAAACAAGGAGAAACGAAGAAGTATTAACATTGGAGGGGACAGGAAAATCCATTGAAATATTAAGGGAAAAGTATTCAAAATGTTCAGAATTTGAAATGTCCCAGAAGCTGGGCTCTAACGTAGGCCCTGGAGAGTGGGATGCAGGGAGAGATGAGAACCTCAGGCCCAGCGCAGGCTGGACATGTTGGACTGCCCGTCGGCGTGGGCTCGGGGAGCCTGGGCCTCAGCGTGGTCAGGAGAAGGGATCATATCCGACTCCGCTCTCCACGAGTGGCTGAGGTGTGTGAAACAATAGATGTAAACATGCAACTGAAATGTGAAACTCCTACTTTGAATGGTAATTAGATTTTAATGAAGTTAAATGTTCTTAAAGGTATGAAGTGGAAAAGGATGTTTCTTTAAACCTAGGACATTAGCTCGGCCGGCGTGGCTTAGTGGTTGAGCGTCGACCTCTGAACCAGGAGGTCACGGTTCAATTCCTGGTCAGGTCACATGCCCGGGTTGCGGGCTTGATCCCCAGTGGGGGACCTGCAGGAGGCAGTTGATCAATGATTCTTTCTCATCATTGATGTTTCTATCTCTCTCTCCCTCTCCTTTCCTCTCTGAAATCAATAAGAATATATATTAAAAAATCTTTAACTGACTTAAGTGCTAGAGGACCACATTCTTAGACACTAAATAATTCACGCTGTTCCAAAACTTTTAGCGAAATCCAAGTTCTTTGTGTGGAAACTAATACAATAACTAATACAGGATAATATAAGAATGAACTCTGTTTTGAGTACGCACAACTGCAAACCAATTTTGCCCCAGCCTGTACTTCCGTTCCCTCAGATGTTCTGGGTCTGACCTGGAGACATAAACCTGAGACAAAGACGGACTTCGGGATGCGAAAGGGGGTGAGACTCAGAGATGAGCACACGCACTCCCCAGACACCGGCCAGGAGCCCCCGTCGGGGGAGGCAGAGCAGGGCGAACAGGTGACAGACGGAGACGCAGAGAGAGACTTTCGTGACGTGATTGCCCGTGGCTTCTCTGGGTATCGAAGCAGAGCTGCAGTCTGACCATCGCAGGCAGCAGTGAGGCGAGCACTTCTCGGGGGGGTAAACACAGAAGCCCTGCTCTGTGACAGGTGGCCATCCCCACGCATCCCCAAGGCCTGGGCTTGATGGCGGACCCGGACGGGGGCAGAGTCCCTGCCCAGGCTCTCACACTTGCTAAGAATCGCCTGGCGGTTTGCTAAAATGCAGACTCCTGGACGCGGGTATTCCATCTAAGGAATTCATACCTACTTACATGTACTTAGACCCTAACAAACATGTCATGAAGGAGATTATTCTGAGCGATTAAAGACTTGGTGGGATTTCATTGTATTTCGGTTATTGCCTCTCTTGCAATTTTAATGTTCATGGAAGTAACTCCTGGTTGAGAAGGAGCCTGCCGGGAGGAGGGGGTGGGGAGGGGGGTTATCAGGCTGAAACAAAAGCGTGGCTCCAGCTACAGCGTGGAGACTCGAGGGGGACAGAGCAGGACTGAGAGGATCTGGGGCAGCCAGGGACGGAGAGGGAGCCGCTGTGAAAGGCAGGAAATGAGAACTGGCAGGAAGAGACAGAGAAAACAGCGCCCTGACAACTGGGAACGGTTTTAATTTGACACAAGAGGAAGGGAACGGCTTCCAGGAAAGAATGTCAACTTACAGCCGAGTGAGTCAGAAAGGTGACCTGGAATGTGTCGCCTGTCCCCGGAGCTACTCACACTGAATCACTGATAATGAGCTGGAATGAAAACCACCTCTTTCTGAGAAACAGCTGAGCTGCTCATAAGGAAACCAGGAAGAAGTCAGCGCCAACATCCATGCCCAAGTCTTATCTGCCTGCTTACAGGGGGTACACCTGGCTCTGAGCTCGTCGTATCGACGACTAAAACCTCTTACGAAAACGGCCGCCTCCTGCACAGCCATGGATGAGTCTGGCTCCCTCTAAGTCTTGCAAAGTGCGAGTTGCCTCACAGCGATGGCAACGTTCCCCGACTTCTCTGTCGTGCAAGTCTCGTGGAACCCCCGGGCCCCACCATAGATGATCTGTGAGAAGAAGAACCTCCCACTTTGTCTTCCGCTGACAGATCTCGTGACTGTATGCGCTCATTTCAAGTCAGAGGTGGGGACAGTTATGGGCCAGGCTGAGGCACGCAGGAGCCTTCCGGAGGGGACACGGAATGGGAGGGAGGAAACATAACAGGTCGCTTGAATCCAAAGCATGCACAGGCTCTGCTGCTTCAACCAGAGACGCTAAGGAGAGTTGACAGGCCAACTCGAAGGCTCGGGGCCCCCTCAGGAGCAGAAATCCCAGGGGCAGCCTCCGCGAGTAGCAGACAATCTCGGTGATTTGCCTCTTCCACTGCTTCCAAACACCCCTGCTCCTCCCGACTGGTCTCTGAGCCTCCGTCCTACTGTCCTGTCCGCCTGTCTACCTGCTGGGCTTCTCACTCTTCTTCAACCCAGTAACTCCTACCAATGCCGTGACACTTGGCGTAGTGACCGGCACAGAGAAATCTGGTCTCTCAAAGACGCCCCCCCATAGCCTTGAGCGCACCCCACTGTGCACTCCTCTCCCACAGCCTTCCCCAGCAGCTGCAAGGCCCTCTCTAGCAAGAGCTGTGCACGTAATGGTCACTTTGGAGACTTGGAGAACGGAAGTGGACAAAGCAGAAACCACTCACACACATACACACATGAGCCACTCCAGCTGATCTGTGGGTTAGGAACACACTTCGGCCTTCATACTGTCTAACACTGCATCGTTCTTTATCCAAAGTGCTGTTGGTTATTGTGGCTGGCTTGGTCTTTGAGTTGAACTTTACTATTATCTTATCGTGTCCCCTGCCTCAAATTGCATTGAGTTTATAAATAACTTTGTGGAGACACTGTGTCTTGACTTCTACCGTGGTTCCTGATACACAGTACACTATTTTATTGCATTTATTTGGTGTCTAAAAAACCTACTAAACTTAAAAAACTAGCTCTCATGTTTGTTGGTACTGTTACTGTTGGTTTTCTCATCATCTATAAGAAAGTGATAATAGTGTCTGCTCATTTTTGATGGTTATATGTTCATAGCTTTCTCATCCTACCATGTTAATTAGAAAAGCTAGAAATGTTACATATTAGCAGTGATAGTGGGCATCCTAATTTGTTCCTAACTTTAATGTAAATAATAAAGTATTTTATTATTTTTTGAAAAAGTTAGCTTTGAAAAAATCATGTTAAAGGAATATTCTTCATTAGTTTTCTATTGCTAAAGAGCAAATTACCACGAATGCAGTGGCCTTAAACAACACCAATCTATGGCTTGGAAACGTTAGCCGTCAGGAGCCCAGCTCAGGGTCTCTCCAGGCTGAGATCACACGGGCGGGGTGCAGGCCTCGGGCCTCCCAAGCTGGTGCGGTTGGCAGGATTCTCTTCCTCTCCCCTTCCCATGCCCCCCCCCCCCCCCCCCCCCCCCCCATCTTCAAGCTGCACCGTGAGCTCCTCCTCCTTCTACTTGGAATCTCTCCATCTTCTCTACAGGGCACTTGTGATCACGGTGGCCCATGGACAGCCCAGGATCCTCCCCCTCGTTTAAGATCAGCTCATTAGTGGCCTGAATGGCGCCTGCAGTCTCTCTGCCAGGTGAGGTGACAGAAGCCTGGGAGCGATGTCCCAGGGCCAAGGTCACGCAGCCCAGCCGAGATCCTGCCGGCCACGCCTCCAGCCTCAGTGGTCCGAGGATCAGAGCTAGAAACAGAGGCCAGGCTGCGGTGTCCATGATCACGATCACACACTTCCGGCCTCTGACTTACTGATAAATTAATAGGTTCAGGAACATTAGAAAATCATCGCATTCCTGGAATACGCCTTTCTCTGTCAGAATGACGGATCCCTTCTGGATGAAGCTGGCTATGCCATCACGCCGGCTCTGACGTGCATTTATAAATGAGAATCTCTTTTCCCTTTTCTGCATCTCATTTCTGTCCGGTTTTGGGGTTCACTGTCTTGCTGAAATGAGCTGAAAGGCCGTCCAGGTGCTCTCAGCTCGAAACACTCCTCAGAACACGGGGAGCCACGCCTCTCTGGCGAATTCTTCAATAAACTTCTCAGCTTTCCCCTGTTAGTCATCTAGTTAAGTTTTCCTCTTGTTCTCTGGTTAATTTCCCATAAAACAATGTTTCATTGGGATTTTCATTTCAATTGGTGTACAAAATAGTGTATTTTCCAACAAGTAAAAAAAACCTACATTTATCTCATTTGAATCTGCTATTTTCACTTTGTTCTTTTCTTTCAGTTTCACCAGAAGTTTACCTTTTTGTTGTTTGTTTTCTACAGAATTAGTTCTGTGGTCGCTTTTTTTCTGGGTGACTGTTTTCTTCCTCCTCTCCCCCCGCCCCCACCTCCCCGGTTTATTTTGCTATTCTTTTTCTATCTTGAGATGGATGCTGTGTTTGTTTATTTGCTTCTAAGTTCGGTTTTGTGTTTTTTTTGTACTCGACTTTTAAAAACTTCTTATTTCACGGATTATCCACCATCCAAGCAAACTTCCTGTTTGGGGAGAACCCCAAAATAGGTGCCAGGCGAGGCCCCACTCTCCCGCCCCATTATACAAGCTGGGAGTGGGGCAGGGCCTGGTTGTAGAATGAAACAGGCCCAGATGCTCTGGCCAGACCTCCGAAGCCAGCACTCACGGGCCTCCCAGAGGGAGTCACAGTTCTAATCGGACGTCAGCAGCGGAGTTAGAGCCCAGGGTGGGGACACACACCTTGCTTGTGGTCCTGCCACCTCCTGTGCTGTCCTGTCGCTGATGTGACCGGCTTGGGGCAGCCACCCAGCCTTCCCAGGCTCTCCCTGGCTTCCGAGCCCGATTCTCCAGCCTTTTCCTTCATTTTTTGAGCTACCTGATAGTTTCCAAACAATTACTTTCCTGCTTAGGTTAACTGTTTTGTGTGTTTAAAACTTAGAATTCTGACTGGCATAGAGTTTTCTTTTGCATGGTCCTTATGGTCATTCCCTAACTATTCTATACTTGCAATTTCAAAGTTTCTGTCGCCCAGGAGTTATGATGTAAAGTTTTAAAAAATATTACAATTGGTTAGGTTTGTATATTATATCTTTGTGGCTGATTTCTAGTTTTATTGTTGTGTCATCAGCTACATAGTCTGTGCGACATTTGCTTTTTAGGAAGTTAGAAATTTTTGTGTGGCCTCATGATTACTTTTTGTAAATGTTCTACAAACAGTTTAAAAAGGTAAGTACACTTTGCAGAAACAAAGTTCAGCATCTACTTAAGAATGATATCATTTTATCCTTTCAGTGTGCTTATCCGAGCCATCAAAACTGGAGTTAGGCTACTGTTTCTCACTAGCATTATGTTTATACCGAATTACCCTTGCATTTCCTAACACACTTTACTCTCTGTATCTTGACGCCGTGTTATTTGGTACGTGTATTTTGATGACTACATTGCTCACTGTAGTCTTTACTCTCATTGCTCTCTCTGACCCACGTAACATGATACATATAATGCTTTCTCCCTTCAGCTCTCCTTGGTCTGTTTTTAATGATGATGGTGGGGACTGCCTTTTACTTTGATGCACCAGCTGTGAGCACAGCGCCTGACACACAGGTGCGCATTAAACGGGAGTGAAAACCAGGATCCTGGAGACGAGGTGCACAGCACAGCCCTGTCTGTTTCGGCTTCTGGTGGGATACATGTGCCAGGTCACTCCATTCCTTTCGAGTGACGGGCTTTCCTATGGGAAGGGAACGGCCTTCTCACCACCCAAACAGTTAAAAGGCAACCCCAGGTGCTGCCTGCACGCAGACCAGAGGGAAGCTGCCTGTGGCTCTCGGATGCACACCTCTCAGTACAGGCACAGCTGCGACGCAGAAAGGGGCTCCCTGGGCAGCGGGGGCCCGGCAGAGCACACACACAGGATGTCTGCAGGCCCAGCTCAGGGGCCCACATCCCACAGGAAGCAGCTGGATGGGGCGGGTGCTGAGGGGCAGAGGGAGAGCGCGGAGCGAGGTGTTCAGGAGAGAAAGCGCAGCAACAGAGGTGGGAGTGAGAGAGGGGACAGAAGGATTTTAAAGACAAGGGTGAAGCTCTTCCAAAAACAAGAGCAAAGGACATCAAGTCCCCGCAGAGGGCCTCTGGAGGTCCTTCGTGCCCCCACTCCAGAAATGACAGAGGGGACAGGAGAAAATGGGACCAGCACCCCCTCTCCAAAAGTCTGCACTGCTGAGCTCCCAGGGCTGCCATGGCCTCAGGCTTCAGCACCATCGTCTCCCCCAGATGTGGCCTGCAGTGCAGAGAGGGCCCTCCCAGGCAGGGCCCAGGCAGGGCGGGGTCTGGGGCCAGGCGGCTGCTGAATCCGGAGGCCACCTCTCAGTTCCAGGCCAAGCTGCCTCCGCCTGGCCAGTTAGCTGGGTCCTGACCCAGAGCCCCCTGGTCAGGGCAGGGGTGGGGACTCATGTGGGATTTCAGGACACACGCAGTCAGTCTGCAAGGACCTCACGGTGCACGTGTGCTTCCCTGGCCCCGGTGACTCTGCTTTAACGACGGAGGGAGCCTGGGGCTGCGAGGGCAGAGCTGGCCCCACTGCCCGGCTGCTGGTTGTGCCGGATGGACAACAGCCCAAACACTCTGTTTTGAGTGCGCAGAGCAACGCGATGGCAACATAGAGAGAGACCTAGAGAGAGAAAGAATGAGAGAGAGGCGGAAACAGGTGACGAAGCCAGGGAGAGAGGCATCCGCTTCAGTGCGACCATCACCTAGTCCCGCCAGGCTGCAGCAACGGCCCGGCCGCTGTGGGGACAAGCCTCGCGCTCTGCAGCATTTGGGAGGTGCGGCAGCATCTGTCCTGTTACTCATGGCAGCAGCATTCATGACAAGCAGTCCTGAGCCCGGTGTGGGTGCCGGGCTTCCTGGGTGCTTGCTGGGCGCTATCTCCCTTAACCCTAAAGACACCTCGGAGGCAGCTCCGGGGTAACCCCTCGTGCAGGGGTGGGAAAAGTCGGGGGTGGGGGTGGGGGGTGGTCAGATCACCTGCCCAGGGGCCAGTTGACTCAACGCCAGCACCAGGACTCGGGCCTGCGTCTGTCTTAGAGCCATGTCCCCGTCACTGGCTCTGCCCACAGGTTCTGTATTTGCACCAGAGTTCACTCTTCCAAACCGTCTGGGAAACGGCATTTCCCTCTCTCCGCTCCCAGCGCAAAGCTACGTTTACTTGTGAGCCTAGAAAGGATCAACCCAAAGCCAGCGGTTACTAAGGGAAGGGAAGCCAGTGGCAGCCCCAGCTCTCAGCACATCACGTATGTTTCACCCTGGCTACGAAGAGTAGAATCCCTTCAATAACAACTTTCCATCTAAAAATAAACTAGTGGCCGGCCCTGCCATTACACCTCCCAGCCGGAGACGCCTGCTTTCCACGCTATTCCCGAAGGCGGGAGGTCCACCTCGCTGGTCTGCTAATGGGCCCCACAGAGGCCGGAACGGAGCTCAGTGAACGGGAGACCTGAGCTGGATGGGTCGGAAGCAGCGGTGGTTTCCCAGGAGGGCTGTGAGCAGCTGCATCTGACAACCAACTGTAGCTACTCATTCCACCTTCCTCCACGGTGCGGCCCCCGGTCGGGGGTGGGGGTGCAAGCTTCAGCCCTAGGACCACCACATGATGCTCAGAGGCAGCTGTTGGCAATGGGCTTTTGGTCCAGTGTTTCTCCTCTTTTTACTTATTCATTAAATATATTTATTTTTATTAACTTCAGAGAGGAAGGGAGAGAGATAGAAACATCAATGATGAAAGGGAATCACTGATCAGCTGGGGATGGCGTCCTCAACCCAGGCATGTGCCCCGACCAGGAATTGAACCGTGACCTCCCAGTTCACAGGTCGACGCTCAACCACTGAGAAACACTGGCTGGGCAAGTGTTCCTCCTCTTGACGCCACCCCCAAACATCCCCTTCCTCTCCTTTCCCTTCACTGTTCTCCCAGTTACAGGCGCCCAGTATGCTTGGCTGTGAGAGCTGACTGCCACGGGACTGGGATTTATCGCGTCGGTTGCGGAAGGCTCCTGGCCATTCCAGACTAGGGACTCTGATTTTCCCAGCTGGTGGTTTCTACGAGAGAGGAGACCGTCTGAAGCAGTTATACCAGAGGAGAAGTGCACCGTTCACTGGGGTCGACACTTCATTTTGTAAGGGGATTTTACACCTAATTCCTCAGGGTCCTTTAAGGAACATGTAAACCTGTGGGCGATGGAGGGAACATATGAGAGAATTAGATGACCTTTTAGAAAGTGTTTTATAATAACCCAAAGGGATTTTTAAAACACTATGAGACAGGGAAGAAAGCTGTGTCATGTGTCATGTGTCATGATTAGGCATCTAGCCTAGAAATAAGACACGAGGACTGAGACCAACAAATGAATGAGCAGAAGCAGTCAGGTGTCTGGTAGACATTCCACAAATGGTAAAGAGAAGGGAGTGTGAAGTTAACTCCCTACTATACGTAGCAGCTGGACAAAGTCTTTGGACTCCAGGGGAAGGTGTGCAAATCAGAAGATTTTATGTGAAAAAGTGTAACTTACATACATTCCATCCCATAATATATGTAACAGCAGAATTACAGCTCCCAAAAGGGTCCTGAAAATCCCTAGATTGTTCCCCTGAAGATACTTAAGCCACTGTGATGTGTTGGCTTAAAAATGTCCTCAAGATGGGCCTGAGCTGGAGTCCCCAGGAAGGGTATGAGAAACCAAACAAGGCTGTCAGTGTCCCTGTAGAAACCCCGATGTGCCCTCACATGGAGGACCAGGTATGCTTTTGGTCCTCCCACCGCAGATGGCTATAGGACAGTGGTTCTCATCCTTCCTAATGCCGAGACCCTTTAACACAGTTCCTCATGTTGTGGTGACCCCCAATTTCATTGTTACAAATTGAACATAATTAAAGCATAGTGATTAATCACAAAAACAATATGTGATTATATATGTTTTCCGATGGTCTTAGGCGACCCCTGTGAAAGGGTCGTTCAACCCCCAAAGGGGTCACGGCCCACAGGTTGAGAACCTCTGCTATGGGAGATCAAGAAACTGTCCAGGGAAAGCCAATCAAAAGTATGAAGAGAGCAGCATTAATCACAGCAACAGTGCTCACAATTACAGAGCATTCGCTGCACACCAGGCACCAGGCACTATTCCAAGTGCTCTGCGTGTGTTAAATCACGTATTCTCTCAACCATCCCACGAGGAAGGTATTGCTATGGACCCCGTTTGGAGATGAGAAAACCGAGGCACAGAGAGCTGAAGTAGCTTGTGTCCGTCACAAAGCTCGGATCTGCGTCCAGGCCATGCGGTGCCCGATTCCAGGCTCTTAACCACAGGCTACTTCCCACCTGGGACAGACTGAACCGAATTCCACGCTGTCCCGCCGGGAGCGAGGCTACAGGTGATTCATGTGGGCCAATAAAACCAAGACAAGTTCCGATAGGGGAATCTTGGCCTTTCTAACGAACCGTAGAGGATTCGAGTTAGAATAAAGCACGTTTCAGATAAATAAGAGGAAAACGGCTTTGCACAGCAGGAAGTACATGATACCACTTTACTTTCCCCAAGGAGAATAGACCACCTATTCTGACAGACGTAAAGAGAATGTTGGCAATCGATCGTGTGTCACCGAGGGAACAAGTTTGCTCCGAGGCGTCTGGTCCTTTCTGCAGGAGGGAACGGGGTTTCGGGGCCTACGTGCTCAGGAATGTCCTTGGGTATGTCTCTTAGAGGCAGGTGTGGGGCTGAGCAACGAGGCCTTCCCTCGTCCGTTTCTCCCTGCCCTCCCTGTGCCCGGGGTCTGCTGCCATCTCCTTAACAGGAAGTGCTTGATAAAAAATTCCAAGGAGCTGAGGAGCCAGGTGGATTGTAGAAATCCTGTGCTGGGTCGGCGGTGGCCTAACAGTAGGGCCGAGTCCTGCAGCTGAGGACCGCTGGTCTCCACTGGGCTCCCTCTGTCCGTCCCCTAGTCCGTCCTGGGGGAAGTCAGTAGACAGATGGGAGGTCTCAGTGGTCTCTGGGAAAAGTGACAATCCTGACGGTAGGCCCGGAAGTCTCCTGGCCCCTGTCCCTTTTTCTCTCCTTCACTTCACATGCCTCCAACTCCCTACACCAGCTGCCCCTGGAGGCACCACACAGAGCACAGCCGGCAACTCCCGCAGCCGCTCACTGGGCAACGGGGGGACCTCGGGGTGAGGTGGTCTTATGTCAAGTGCCTGCTGATCTGGCGGCTCCAGGGAACAGGAACCCCTGTATGCGTGCTCAGGCCTCGGGCGCTGCACGGGACAGGGGGTGCTGCAGGGTGTGAGAGAGGAAAACACGGGGTTTGGCAACGCTGGGCTCGGTGCCCGGGATCAGCGGCAGGAGGCAAAGACGGTGAAACATTAACGATTACTGAGTGTCGGTTTCACAGGCTTACAGAGACGCACACACTCCTTCTAGCAAAGGCAACCGGCCACCCCATCAGCCACAGGCGCTCGAGCACAAGCAGAGCTGGGGACAGAGGCGGTGTTCGCTTCTACTCACCTACGCAGTTATCACAAAGGCTACAGTGAGAGGCACGAGGGGGCCGGAAAATCTTGCAGGTGAAACAATATTTCAGTTTCACGGTCTGGCCATTGATGATGACTTCTTTGGTTCTGGGAGGCGAGCGGTACCCCCCCCGAACTGCTGCCGTTTGCGATATCTGTGGAGAAAAGAAGAAAAAGAGCACACGCCCTTAACAGAGCACCTCCTCTGCAGGCCCTCGCACCTCGGGGTCCCTGCGCCTTTCTGGGCGTCTCCTGACACCGTTCACACAAATGCGCTGAGGGCCGGAGGGCTGGCTGTCCCCTAGCCTTCCAGCTCCTTGCCAGGCAGGTGGGAGTGGCCACGTGACGGAGCTCTGGCCAACGGGGTGCCAGCACGCGGGCACTGCCCAGAGGGTGGGAACCTTCCCAGAGTCCTGCTCACTGTCTTCTCTCTCCTGGGGTTCCCGATCTCGGGACACACTGGAGCCACAAACCTGGGTCTTGAAGGATGGACTACGCCCAGGAAGACCACCCGAGAACTCTTCACTGGGCTACGTTGTTACATTGTTGCCTAGGGCAGTGGTAGGCAAACTGCGGCTCTCGAGCCACATGCGGCTCTTTGGCCCCTTGAGTGTGGCTCTTCCACAAAATACCGGCTCTTCCACAAAATACCGACTTCTGCGCATGGGCCACGAAGTTTCAATCGCACTGTATGTGCGTGCCCCCACGTGGTATTTTGTGGAAGAGCCACACTCAAGGGGCCAAAGAGCCGCATATAGCTCGCGAACCACGGTTTGCCGACCATGGGCCTAGGGAACTCTGCACTGGGCTATGTTGTTGCAATATCCAAAGGTTTGGTTTCACCTGTTACAGCAGCTAGCATTGCCCTAATTAATACTGAGGGTGATAGTGAAGCTGGGCAACCAAGGGGTCCAGGCTGCCTGTCATTACAGGGTTGGATCATATATGAGCGTTTATTCCAATACTGCAGGCAGCATGGGAGAGCAGCAGGTCACCCACAAAAATCTGCTCTGCAGCCCCCATAAGCCAGCTGCTTAGATAGAGTAGGACAAAGATTACTTGGGGGAGTAGGCAATGCAGGCTGGGGTGGGACGCCATTGTTTGGGCAACTAGGTTGTTAATCTTTCCATGATAATAGGCAGTTATTGAATGAGAATGGACTGCATGGGGGTGGGGGGGGGGGGCGCATACAATTCCCAGCCAGGTTAGAATGTCCTTTCTTTAACCAGCACAAGGCAATCAGAGTTGACAGCATGATTAATATTTCTCATAACCATAGCCAGTCCCCAATATTCTATTTTTGCCCCTAATGATAGTACGTCAGGAACACTTTGTCCGGTGTACTGCAAACTGAGCTCAAATATCTCTTCATTTTGCCCACTGGCCTCCTCAAAAACACCAGGATATTGCTGTGGGGAATAAATAAATAAATATGTATATATATGTGTGTGTGTGTGTATATATATATATATATATATGCAATCATTACGTGTATATTTTAAAAATAATGTCTATGTTTTGTTTATTGTCTGACCTTATTTTTTAGAATCATTTTTTAAATGTTGAAGAAAATAGAAATACATCTAATTTTTAAGTGCCATGTTATCTTACAGCCTGGTTCTCGTCCCTGAATCACAGGGAGCTTTTCAAACTCCCCCTAATGCAGGGACCCTTCCCCAACCCATTACATCAGAGACTCCGGGGGTGGCCCCGACGTTGCAGCGTGGAGAGCCCTGCTCTGCGGGAAAAGAAAACACCCAGTCTTATCCCCGCGTAGACCCTCACAGCCCTCGCAGGTTGCCCGGGAGAACTGGGGCAGCCAGCTGTGTGGGAACAGGCCACAGGCCACAGGCCACAGGTGACAGCGAACAGCGAGGATATCCGTGCGGGCTCCGGCCAGGGCTCTCACGGGGAGAACACAGGCAGAGCAGGCCCGGGGCTGCAGGAAACCACGGGAACCTTCGTGTTTCTCAAAATAGTGTTGATACCAGAAAGGTAGCTGCTCACTTTAGTCCACACACACTCGAAGGACAGACAGCGACCCTGCGGCATACACCTGGTAAATTTCCAGAGGCAGGAAGGAGTCCCATCATCCACTCAGCCCCACACACACTCAGCCTGACTTCATCGGTGGAGGACAGTCTGGCCCCAGGGGAGGAAAAGGCTCCCCAGGGATGGGACCCCGCAGCCGATGCTGAGGACCATGTTGCAGGGCCTGTCACTCCCAGCGTGGTCTGGGCAGCACCCACTCACCAGCGCCTGGCAGAGAAGCAGGCTCTGGACGCCCCTGAAGTAGCGCCGCAGACTCTACGTTTGCCAAGACCCCTGGGGTTCGTGCGCGTGGAAGTCTGAGAACCCTGCTCTGAGGCCTGTGGGTGCTCCCCCTCCGCACATCACCCACGCCTCTTACCCTCCCATTCCCCCTGGTTATGTGCCCAAACACACGCCCGAGTCTCGCTCACAGGAAGCCGCTTCACACGCCACTCCCAGCCACCCAAGCGTTTCCCATGGAGACCCCACCCCGGTGACCCAGAACAGCGATGGTATCTGCAGAGCCGCCCTCACTCACCGACAGAATCCACCACCCACCTGGGATGATTTCAGGCCCCTCCCCTTCACCCCAATCTTCTTTAAGAGGCTCTCAGAGCCCGGCTGGCGTGGCTCAGTGGTTGAGTGTGGACCTAGGAACCAGGAGGTCATGGTTCGATTTTCAGTCAGGGCACATGCCCGGGTTAATCCCCAGTGTGGGGAGTGCAGGAGGCAGCCAATCAATGATTCACTCGCATCACTGATGTTTCTATCTCCCTCCCCTCTCCCTTCCTCTCTGAAATCACTGATGTTTCTATCTCCCTCCCCTCTCTCATAGCCCCGAAACCTGACTCTCACCCTTTAGATCAAAGCTTTGGTATTTGGAAAATACCAACCCCATTAGCAAGGGGGACCTTTTGAGTGATTACTATTTATGGAAAATTAAAGTTCCACAAGCGATTAGAGAAGGAGAGGAAGGAGAGTTGAACCCGAGGGGGAGACAGCAGTCTGGTGGGCACGGAAGTGGAGAAGCGAAGAGCAGACTTCCTACTTTCCCTCCGTGAGGACAACCCTTCTACTTAGGGTGAGTAAACGGCTGTGGCGCCATCCCAAGGGCTCTTGGTGGCCTTGCCCGGCAGGACACCCTCCTGGCATGTGCCTACCGGCCTGGCACCCCAGTGGCTGCCCTAAGGGACGGTGCTAAATGCAGCAGACCTCCGGGGAGGCCCTGAGCTCCCACAGCATCGACACTGGAAGAGGAAGGATCTCAGCCAAGGAGTTCGTGCTTCCCTGAGCTCCAGGGTGAAATAACTGGCTTTGAACACCAACGTGAAGGTCAGATCTCTCCTGGTGCCAACTGGGTGCCACTGGGGCCTGAATTAATTATGACCTGGTGCCTCCCTAGCCTTATGTCGGCTGTGAGATCTACTGTGTCTGTTTAGCTCTTGCAAACATGGGTAGAAAAAACTAGAAAGCAGACACAGGTTTAAAAAGAACCAGAACCCAACCAATAATATTTGTGTTCATTTAATGAGAAGAAGTTTAAACACTGATTTGTCAAGGAGATGTTTTAAGAAGCAGGGATGACAAACGCATCCACTATTGCAGTGGTTCTCAACCTTGGCTGCACATTAGAATCGCCTGGGAATCTTTTTAAAATCCTGATTTCTGGGCCTTATCCCCCGGAAATTCTGTTTCTTTGTTATGGGGTGGGGCCACAACATTAGTAACAAAGAAACAGAATTTCCGGAGGATGAGGCCCAGAAATCAGGATTTTAAAAAGATTCCCAGGCGATTCTAACGTGCAGCCAAGGTTGAGAACCACTGCACTAGAAGGACCGCTAAGCGCGCCTAGTTCTGTGCGGCAAGGACTTGGAGGAGGGAGTGTTCGTTAGCGCACCTTGAGACAAACCAGTGACCTCGTCGTTCCAAAGCACGTTTTCGAGAGATTAAATCTTTGATATAAAGTGAGCTGAAGGCCAGAACCCAACCTGGTCTCTGGGCTGGACAGATGCTATGATGTTCACAGCTACCACAAGCTCTTTTCTGGGGGTTAGGGGGTGTCTGTTATATATATTCACTAAGTAATGCAACTAAAGACAAGAAAAGGAAGTGCTTAGTAGTTATGACCTTTTTAATTTTAACCAACTGAGTTAATCCAAAATATGCTTATAGCTAAATGAAAATTAATGGCCCTCTTATTTTTTGCCAGATTATATTTTCCACCTGGGTGCCCAAGCCTTTCCCTCCAGCGTAAAAGAAATAAAGGTGGCTTTGTCCTTGCAAAGTTTTCATTTGCCTCCAATTTTGTTAGAGTCCCCTGAGCACACACACAAAACTGCTGTGCTGTGTGAATGAAAATCGATTCTTCTACGGAGGCCAAAGCTAGAAATATCTGTGTTTCTACTCCACGGGCACAGCTTCTGCGTTATCAGAAACCACCACATATTATGTGATGACAGAGATCCATTTGGGAGGTCAGTGTTTGCAATACTGTAAGACAAATAGATGAGAACGAAGGTAAGAACTGGGCACTAGAAATCATGCCAGGGCAGGGCCGTGTTTCATTATTATGGCCAGGAAAACCTGAGAGTCTTTTATTGAAATCTGAGTGGCACTCATACGAGGGCATCAGCAAAGACCTGAATGCAAGAACTGGCTTACATCTCATTCTGTACAGTAATGAGATGTGATTTTACCTTTAACAAGGAAAAGAAAGTTAAGGCTGCCAGTACAGAACTAGTATATAGTATCTATAAATACACTCTATTTTTTTTATCTATTAAATGTATTTTATTGATTTTTACAGAGAGGAAGGGAGAGGAATAGAGAGTTAGAAACATCGATGAGAGAGAAACATCGATCAGCTGCCTCCTGCACACAGCCCACTGGGTATGTGCCAGCAACCAAGGTACATGCCCTTAACCGGAACCGAACCTGGGTCCCTTGGGTCTGCAGGCCGATGCTCCATCCACTGAGCCAAACCGGTCAGGGCTACACTCTATTTTAAAGGAAAACCATGCTCATCCATTATGGTCTCATACTCTTATCCCTTTAGTCAATACAGATTGGTTAAAATGAATAAGAATCTTCAGTGACGACAATCAACCCATCAATATCTATCTACCTATCTATATGCAAGTTCCAAAAGTGTGTGTGTGTGTGTGTGTATAAAGTAAAAGCATAATATGCTAATTAGACCGGACGTCCTTCCATCCTTCTGGACGAAGCCCGGGCTGTGAGGGCCAAGGCGGTCACTGCCATGGCGGCGAGGGCTGAGCCCCCTGCTGCAATCGGAGCCCGTGGGCTGTGGGGGAGGGACCGGAGGTGGTCAATGCACCTCCATAGCGACTGGTCGAGTGGTCATTCCGGTCATGACGCTTATGGCCTCTGGCCTTTTATTATATAGGATGGAGAACAACTTACAGTAAACCAGAGGCCCGATGCATGAAATTCATGCACGGATGGGATCCCTAGGTCTGGCTGGCGATCAGGGCTGATCAGGGCCAAAAGGCCCTGGCAAGGTTGGGAGACAAGGCGACGGTTGCAGGGCCGGGTGTGGAAGGAACGGACGCCAGATGCCAACGCCACCCTCGGTGCCCCACCACCATGCAGTTCCCCGCCTCCCACCCTCCACCTTTCCTCATGGCCACCAGGGCCTGCTGGGTCGGGGGAGGGACAGGGCATGCTGGTCGGGGGAGGGATCACAGGAGGTTTGCTGGCTGGGGGGAGGGGCCGCAGGAGGTTGACCACCGGCCCTGAGGAAGGAGCCAGCCCTTGGCCCCCCTGGGAAAGGGGCCACGTTCTCTGCCACCCACCCCTGGCTCCCCATCCCAGCCCGGGGCCTGAAGGCCCTGGAGAGGTTGGGAGAGGAGGCAACAGTTGCTGGGCCAGGCGCAGAAGGAAAGGACACTGACGCCGTCGCCGCCGCCACCACCACCACCACCACCACCACCACCACCACGTGGTTTTCTGCCCCTCCCCCCCCCCCCCCCCCCCCCCCCCCCGCTTCCCTCGCCACCGCGCGGATCGGGGCCTGCCGGGGGAGGTTGCCTGTGGGAGCACACTGATCACCAGGGGGCAGCTCCTGCATTGAGCATCTGTCCCCTGGTGGTCAGTGTGCATGATAGTGACCGGTTGTTCTGGCTGTTCGGTTGTAAATGTTGTTTAGGCTTTTATATATATAGATGTCAACAAGAAGGAAGTGGTTAAACAAGTTATGATATATGGTCATACACCTACTAACGGTGGAGTAGAATGGTTCATGATATATTAAAATCTGTTTTCAAAATAATGTGCAATGTGAGTCCATATTTTTGTGAAAATATATTATGTAGAGGAAAAATACTGGAAGGATACATCAAAATATTAACCATGAATATCTCTGATTGGTAGGATTAAATAAATAAATAAATTCATTAAAAATAAAGAATTAAACAAATTCTTTCTTATGCTTTTCAAGATATCTACAACCTATATTATTTTGTAATGAACAACAACAACAAAAAGATGACTTTTGAGAGAATTTGGAAAAGGGCATACATTTGCAAAAGGGGTTGGGGTA
Source organism: Myotis yumanensis (assembly GCF_028538775.1). NCBI lineage: Eukaryota > Metazoa > Chordata > Mammalia > Chiroptera > Vespertilionidae > Myotis > Myotis yumanensis. The sequence continues at coordinate 4,879,454 of NW_027223757.1, forward strand.
GTTTTGGCTCCCTACAGTTCATAAAGTTAGATGTCAATGGAAATACCTCTGCTGCTTCAAAAGCTAATTATAAATTCATAGGTTTCATCCGTGGTTTTAAAAACATGTCCTTTCTACCTCTCCTGAAGACTGGCTGTGAGCAACATGTTTTTCAGACTCCTTTTCATCCCTGAAACTCTTTAAGAAGGAGGCTATGTGACTCATCTCGGGCCACTGGTCACTCTTGGACGTTTCATTCTCCTCTTGGGCCTCTGGCAGCCACACAGGGCTGGACGAGGCCACGCCACACAGTCAGATCACAACCCAGGTGATCTCAGCGTCACATTCATCTCCAGGAGAAGTGCCTTCGTGCTGCTGGGCACTGCGTTCTTCGATCTGTGAAGTGTTGTCCATATATCATGCCAGGAGAAAGCCAGGGGAAAAGAACATTTTCCTGGGCGTAGGAGACCCTGTCACATCGTCCATGCTCTGCCACCGCCACGTGACGTAACTTCTCTGGGTTCCTCAGATCTATATAATGGGAGCTGGAGAGATGACTGATGAGGTTCCCAACTGCTTTGGGGTGTAGGACTCTGTACAGGGCTCGTGTTCCCCAACTTTTAGACTCCACTTTGCTTTGTGCTCTTCAAAGGCATGTGACTAAGTAGGAATTAACTGAATGACTTGCCTACGTTGTCCGTGAACACGATTCTTGTATTTTGCAGATGGATTGAAGGTACACTGTAGGTAAGCACTTAACGAGTGCTTGTTGACCTAGATCCAGCCCACCCTTAGATCAATACCCTAATGCAGTGGTCGGCAAACTCATTAGTCAACAGAGCCAAATATCAACAGTACAATGATTGAAATTTCTTTTGAGAGCCAAATTTTTTACACTTAAACTATATAGGTAGGTACATTGTTATTAACTTAATTAGGGTACTCCTAAGGCTTAGGAAGAGCCACACTCAAGGGGCCAAAGAGCCGCATTTTGCCGACCACGGCCCTAATGCAACACCGTTCCACTCGCAGTGACTAAAATGAAATGATTCAAACACCCCGACTTTGGATGCAGCATGAGGACGTGTTCCTTTACTGACAAGAGCTCATGCACAGGTCTCCAGGTCTCATCGAGGGCCCCACCCACCTCAGTGAACCCACAGCGGCCTGCAAAGGCCCAGCTCTGTGAGGGGCCTGGTGCCAGGTCGGAAAAAGGCCAAGAATGAGCTTTCCCTAAACCTGACCCAGATTGCAGGAGTGACTGTCTGCCCTCACTGCCCATCGGGACTTTAATAAAGGCCTGCGGGCGCCGTGAAATAAAAGTGTAAGTGAGGAACAAAATTCAGTTGAATTATTTACTAGAAGCACCTTGTGATCAATAACAGCACAGTCTAGACTTTGACAAAAACAAGACAATTTCATTTTCCTTTGTATTCTTTCCCATGCTCACAGCGACGGCCAACTACTCACTAAATGTCTGTGGGACTGGACTGGATAAGAAGCAAATTGAGTTTCCACTTCTAGAGGTTAGCAGGCAATGGCCACCAATTTGTACATGTTGTAAAAAAAATAGGTATGCGTAATATAAAAGACGATTCCTAAATGCCTGCCATTCTCCCTCCAGCCATTCAGACATAGGTACCTCTGACTTTTCCTTCCCTTCTGACAAATAGTGATTTATTTGGTCCCAAGCTTGGTTGGCATGAAGAGTGAATGACAATCTGAATCTTTATGCATTTGTCTCTGATTATCCAATGAAGCCCCCGTCCCACTCCCAGTACATGTCAGCTGAGACCACCACAGAACAGTTTTATTTGTAAAGAATGTGACGCTTGTTTCTCTGAGGTTATCTGGTTAGCAGGGTAGGAGTGTCTCGATTCTTCCGTCAATTTCTTAGAAGAAATGTGACAGAGGGATCCTTTGTTTCCAGTCCAGTTTCACCTGGGAGGCCCCCACCCTTCTGTATTCTCAGCGTGAAGCACGCCCTTGGACTTGACCTGACTAATGGGTCCCGGGGTGGCCCCATGCAGGAGGACGGATGCCTGAGCCCCTGAGCCCCACAGTACCGCATGGTTCACGCTTCAGGCTTCTAGAACAGTCCCAGCACTGCACTGCAGCCCCACAGCCTGGCTGACCTAGATGCTCGGCCTTTATAGCCCTCGAAGGCTCTTTCACGAAGGGGAGGGGGCGTGGGTAGTGAGCAATCCCCCGACCTGTCACCCACGCCCTTCCCGGAGGGTCTGGACCACAGCATCTCTGCCTGACCAGGGGTCCCCACCACCCTCGGCCCTGGACAGTGCCAGCTGGTCTGCCCTGCTGGCTGGAGACCCTGTCTAACCCCACCCCCATCTTTTCTGCATCTGTACTGGATTCCTTCCATCGTTATTCCTTCCATCGTCTTGTTATTTTGGTTCCCACATTCATCTCTAAAATGCGATACAACTGGAAAGACAGCTCCTAATGCTTCTTCTACAAATTCTAGGTCTTCAACATCTTTTCTCCCAGACATTTTTCTGTGCAAAACATGTATAACCAGTGCACTACAGAATAACATCCAAGACAACCTGGAGCTGGAAATGAGGAACACAGATCAGTGAAATCAGTGAGTGGACTATCACTTTAACGGAGAAATGGAGTGTCCATGAAATAGGAACAGCACTTCTCCTCTACGAAGGTGCGCTCTATGACTGCAGTGAGGGTCCCCCTCTCCATCAGAGACAGCGGTGACAGATTCCTCCCACCGGCGCAGGCCCACAACGCCTGCAATGGCCAATCGTACGAACAGGAAGAAGCGAGTGGCTAATTCTGGAGTGAGATCCCCAGGGCACATGCAGGAAGCTGGGCTGCCTGGGAGAAGAGAGCATCAGCACAATGGTGTGGCTCAGTGGCTGAGCATCTGTGAACCAGGAGGTCGCGGTTCGATTCCTAGTCAGGGCACATGCCTGGGTTGCAGGCTCCATCCCCAGTAGGGGGCGTGCAGCTGATCAATGATTCTCTCTTATCATCGATGTTTCCAACTCTCTCTCCCCCTCCGAAATCAATAAAAATATATTAAGAAAAAAAGAGAGCATCAGAAGGTAGCCAAATGCGGTCTCGGCACACCTGGTTCAAGAGGCTGCCAAGCAGCCAGGTGCCGAGTGGAATCGCTTGCCACAGAGATGGCATTGCCTGACGGCCACTGCGTCCAGTGAGTCTCCAGTGCCGTGTGCTTCTGGAATCGCCATCAGACTCTCTGTGCCCATAACTGCCACAGTGTGCAAGCAGTTATTAAAATATTGATGGGAGAAAACCAACCACCATTCATCCTCAGGGAAGAGCAGTTGTTCACGGCATCTATCTCGGAGCGCTCAGCGGGAGGCCGTCACCCACGGTTTGTGCGTTTGGAGCTGTAATAACGCTGAAGCGTGATGAGAATCGGAAGTGCTCACTTCCATTTCTCTCAGAGTCGGAGGGAAGCCCAGCCCTGGTGACTGGTGGCTGCAGCCCTCCCCATGGCCAGATGTTTTCTCCTGAGCCAGCTCCTCCCTCGGGCTCAGCCAGGGATCGAGAAGGAGCCTCCATCAGAGGAGAAATCTCCATCCCACCTGGATTTCACACTGTCATACGGTTTCACACTCCCCAAGTTCACTGGGTGATGTTTGCAAAGCGCCACAGCAACAATTTCTACTTTAGTAACGACTCCCCAGAACCACCCTGCGCAGCCAAGTGGAAAAATGGAACCATAGGATCTGAAATGAATTGCTCAGACAGAAGAAATAAAATCCAAAATGCAATTCTTTGTCTTTCATTGCTTTAGCCTGAGTCCAATCTTTCTCTGTTGATGGGCTGTTGCCTTCCCCATATTAGAAATTCCTCCTCCCCACACACTTGAATTCCATTTCAGACCGAAGTTATTGGTTTTGCTTTCCTCCGGAGTTGGGAACGGCTGGATGTTGGGCTCTGGACGGGCCGCGGTCGTCACTGAATGGCCATCGGGGGCTCCCTGTGTGATGGATGGCTCCGAGGCAGTTCCCTCTGGTAACCCGTGTGGGCCCAGGCGGGAAAGGACCCGCAAGCCGCGTTCCTGCACACCAGGCAGCGAATGGGAGGCAGGTGGCGTGGGAGCCACCAGCTCAGAGTAATCCCCAGCCGTTCTCCGGACGGCAGCAGGGAGCTTAGAGCTCCGCCGTCCAGTACGGTGGCCCCCGCCACTGGTCGCTCTCTGACACTGAAAATGAGTCCAGTCTCAATTGGGATGTGTTGCTGGCATAAAACACACACCAGATTTTAAAGATGCAGTATGAAAAGGAGAATGTAAAATATCTCCAAACTCTAAATATTGATGACATGTTCAAACGGTAACATGGTGAAAAACTGGATAACACAATAAAACATATCGCTACAATGGATTTCATTTGTTTCCTTTTACTACTAAAATGTAGCTTCTAGGACGTTTAAAATGACACGTGTGGCTTGCATTTGTAGCTTATGATATATTTCTATTGGGTAGAGTTGGTTTAGGAAGTCAAGAACCTGGCGTAGCCTTCCTTTCTCTCCTAGTCTGTTCCTCAGGAGACGGCGACCTCTCCTTCCGAGGCCGCCCCCAGGCCCAGGCCTGCCCAGGCCTCAAGGTCACCTCCTGCCAGAGCCGGCCTCAGGGTCAGCCTCGCCCTCCCTGCTCCGATTCTTGGGGCTGGCGGCACTGACCTGTCTGCTTGGACTCTTTACCTCCAGCTTCCTCTGAAATCTGGGAAGCTATTTGACTATTCCTATACATTCCCGACATTTTTGTAAACTATAGTATTTTATTGCTTTCAGCCTTTCCCGACCACCTGGATTTCAGACCCACTCGGCGGCCCGTGGCCAGAGTTCCATCACCCCGCACGGCCTTCTCGGCCCCCTGTCCCAGCGCAGGGGTAAGAACACGGTCTTGGCAACCAGATGGATTGCTATGGTGCTGACGATGGCTCTGCCATTTACTCACATTTTCTGTTGCGATTTGTTCTTTCTGTGCCTCCGTTTCTCCTACAATTGCCAAGAGGTTGACATTAACGTCTGGGATACATGACACACTGCGGGGCACAGGGTGTGTGCCAGGGAAGGATTAGCCATGCTCACCCTCTCCTGGTTCTGCCTTCGGGCCTGAGCAGCTATTACCTGTCCGACACGGGCCAGTTCACGCATCATTACTCCTCACTCTCGTCCACGCCCCTGCCAGCCAAAGGAAGCTAACGTGGGCGCCTGAAACACCTCTCTTCTCCTATTCGTGGTCTCCCCACCCTGCCCCCAAATGCCATCCCCTTAGGCAATTCTGATCCCTATCCTCACGTCTTTTGAAATCCTGATGGAAGATTTGTTTCCTCCAGACAACTCCCTGTGACGAATCTCTCTCGATTCTCTCCTAGGCCCAGGCTCCCTCTCACAAACTCAGTTCACACTGTAGCACGGGTTCTGCCCCCCAGGGACACTGTCAGGAGATAGTTTTATTGTCACAGCTCAGGGATGGGGGTGCTAGTGACATCTAGGGGGTGTTGGGGAGGGATTTGCTACTGAACACCCTGTAAACACAGGACGTCTCCCCCACCCCCCCGCCCCCGAGAATCCTCTGGCCCAGACTGTCAATAATGCAGAGACTACACACTCTGCACTGCAGTCACCTATCCTCATCGATGTTCCTCTGTTAAAAAAAAAGCCACTGTCCATCTTGGCCATCTGCAACCCACGGAGAGAGGCCTCAGGGAAGCCGCACCTGCCTGACACCTTGATCTTGCACTTGCAGCCTCCAGAGCTGAGGGAGAATAAATGTCCGTTGTGCTGCAGGAAAAGCCCTCCGTGCTGGCCTCCAGCCAGGTTTCTTCTGATTCTGCCCCGGTACTCCAGAGGGTGCGCGTCTAAAGTAGATTGATTCCAGACAATGACTGTTTTCTAACTAAACAGCCAGCCAGGGATATTTTTCATTAAATGTCTCGGGATATGTCATCACAAGATACCAAACGGCCACACAAATGCACGGAGCACTCTGCACGTGCAGAGAGAAGCATGCAGCATCTCCTGTGGTCACCAACCAGAAGTCTCCGCCTCCAGGAGGGCTCTGCAGTTGGCCTCCGTCAACAGCAGCCGCAACGACCCAGGGAACCCGTTCGCCACGTTGTCCTCTCTGCTCTCTTCTAAGAACTTGACCTTTTTGTTTGTATTCACAGGGTTGCCATATATGACAGCAAAACCCGGTCATCTGCATCTCAGAGAAAATGTCTCTTTTTTTCTAAAACGGGAGTGGCGGCGGCGGAAGGGGCATCAAGGATCCCAAGTGGATGTGGAGTCGTTAGGGCACGGGGGGAGCAGGACACCGGGCCATGTCCCCGCGTCTGTCACAGGTCTGTCCTGAAGAAATGACAGGAAACAGTAGGGAGGAAAGACCATCCCTCCATTGCACCTCTGGTGGCAGCGCATGTTGCGAGTGGAAATGGGGTTCTTCCACGGGGTCGTGAGAGAAGCCCTTGGGGGACGAGTGCAGAGGAGGATGTGAGCAGCAGCGGCGAGACTGACGGGAGCAGAAGCAAAGGCCTGCGCCAGGTGCCTGTGGTCTCCGCCCGGACCAGGTGGCTCGGCTCCATCTCTCTGGGAAGAAGTCCAGCTTCCGGGGCCTCAGCCAGGCACCTGCGCCTGTCAGGCCCAGGGGGGACAGGGCCCAGACGCAGAGCTTCTCTGTGGCCCATTTCTCACCTGTATGCCTGCCACCAAGGCCGCTAAAGAGCACACACAAGCTTTACGAAGATGGTACCTTCTTGGGTTCGGGAAGGGGTGAGCTTTCTTTCCAATGAACCAATTTTCTTCCTAATTCTTCCTGGGCTTGTGCTGGGCCCGCCCCCATCCAACCCCTATCCTGGATCTTCCGGGGTTCTGTGTCCCTGACCCTAACTCCATGGGGTTTACATAGCGTGCAAGTGACCAGACCCTGAACTCAGCCCTGCCCAAGGGGAGACTGAGGAAGGAAGATGGCAGAACAGGCGTTCTCGCGCTACTCTCAGGAATTCTTCCTCTGCACAGCGGGGAGCAGCATCACAGGGAGCAAAAGGGCTGCCCTGCCCCGGCACCCATGTTTTAGTCGCTGGCTTGAAAAGCCTGAATTCCATGCTATTAAGGAGACCCGCACCCTCGCAGGTGGAATTTGTAATAATAATTAGATAAAAGGGTTCTGGCTCGGAGAGAATGTGTGCCATCTTTTAGACAATGCTCTGCCGACATTCCAAGCTCAGTAAGGTAGACCTGAACCGGGGGTGGATTACACAAACGAAAAGCAAACAAGGCATCAGCTCACCAGCAGGCAGAGCGGGCCTCTTCTCAGGTGCTTCCAAAATTCCCATCGAGAGTTTGACACAGGAGTGTTACCAGGGCCCAGTCAGAGGTCCTGGCCTCACTGGCGCCAGGACAGCCCGACCCTCACCCTCCCAGGTGCATCCTTGTACCTGAGCGAGTGCATACGATTTACTCCGTGTAAGATCACATGTGTCCCCCGGGTGCCCCTGTGAGGATCGTGGCTTTGGAGCAGGCCTTGACAAAACACACACAACGGCGGTTCACATTGTCTGAGCACACACGGCGGTTCCACGTTGTCTGAACACACACACACACACACACACACACACGGTGGTTCACATTGTCTGAACACACATGGTGGTTTACATTGTCTGAGCACACACGGCGGTTCACATTGTCTGAACACACACGGCGGTTCACATTGTCTGAACACACACGGCGGTTCACATTGTCTGAGCACACATGGTGGTTTCACATTGTCTGAGCACACACGGCAGTTCACATTGTCTGAGCACACAACTGTGGTTCCATGTTGTCTGAGCACACACGGCGGTTCTACGTTGTCTGAGCACACACACACACACACACACACACACGGCGGTTCACATTGTCTGAACACACATGGTGGTTTACATGGTCTGAGCACACAACTGTGGTTCCATGTTGTCTGAACACACACACACACACACACACACACAGAACGGCGGTTCACATTGTCTGAGCACACACGGCGGTTCCACATTGTCTGAGCGCACACGGTGGTTCCACATTGAACACACACAGCAGTTCCACGTTGTCTGAGCACACACGGTGGTTCCACGTTGAACACACACAGCAGTTCCACGTTGTCTGAGCACACACGGCGGTTCCACGTTGTCTGAGCACACGCACACGACAGTTCCACACTGGGAATGACAACGGCTACACCTTGGCTTTAGGGATCAGCTGTCCCCGACAGGAGGTGGAAGGAGTGTCTTACACATTCTTTGCAGGTGCACGGCACCCAAGGGCTTTGGTAACCATGGGATGCCCAACCCTCTCCCCTCTCCCCCAGGTCAAGTATGAGGCCTGGAAACCTGTGGCAGGTGCTCAATGGCAGCTACCCGGTCCTTCGCACCCAGTGGGTCTATGCACGGGGGGTTTGCTCGGCCATGATCTGTGGCGCTGGTCCCCAAGGTGAAAACATGGGACGCTCCCCTAGATGAGCCATCCAGGTACTGGATGAGCCATCCAGGTACTAGGTCACTCATCCAGGTACTGTTCTTAAGTTTCTCAAGGCATTTCCCACTTGGGGCACGGCCTCTGCATCTTAGAAAACAGACCACAGGAAGGCGATCCACCCATTCCCCGACTAACCCCTTTGAGATGCATGAAAACTTGTGGTTGTTCAACCCTCCAGAGATGCTCAACTCTGCCTCCAGACGTGTGGAACACATAAAAGGTGAAGGATCTTCAAGGGGAAACTGTGATTCTCAAAGGGTGGCCTCCAGCCCCGAGTTATTAACAACTCCTGGGAACTGTCAGAAATTCAGTGATGGGCCCCACCCCTGACCTACTGACTCAGACTCTGGAGGTGGGCCCGCAGCCCGGCTAACAGCTCCTTCAGGTGGTTCTCTGCCCGCTCAAGCCTAAGGACCGGTGGCCTCATGAAATGGCATGGAGTGTGACCCTAATAATTAACAGCACTACAGAGCCTGTTTAGGTATTTCAGATGACTCCACTGTTTATAACCTCACAATCACACTGACAGAAACCCAAAGAAGAACTTGAGAAGAGCGTAATTCCCCATTACCACGGTGAGCACCCAGTAAATACACGCTCAGTGAGCGAGGGGGTGGATGAATGTTATGAACTTCCCCTTCAAAACAAACAAACAAAATGGATGAAGTTAAAAACCATTCGCCCCAGCTTTTCTTTCAAATAGTCCAAAACAAGATAAACAGTCTCAATAACTCTGAGATTCCAAGAACTATTTAGGTCCAACTTCTTGTCCTCTAAGTCTGTGCTGCCCAGCACGGCAGCCACCAGTGCTGTGTGTCTACTGGGCACCGGAAGGTGGCTGCTCCGGATTAACGTGCCGGAGAGTGAAATACTCAGGGACAAGACAGGACCGACATAAAGAAGGTAAGAGATTTTGTAAGTATTTTTTTATACTGAATACCAGTTGAAATGATAATATTTTGCATATACTAGATTAAAATATATTATAAAATTAATTTCACCTGTTCCTTTCCATTTTTTAAATTGTCGCTGCTGGAAAATTTACAATGACACGTGCAGCTTGCATTGTGTTTCTAGTGGACATACTGATCAGTACCTCCCCGGGTGTGACTTTTTTAGTGAGGGTCCCTGGAGATTCCATCCTATTAATTTCCATTAAGTGTAAGGAGCAAGTCTCCAAACTTAAAGGAAAATAGATTTTTCAAGTGCACTCTCCAAATTTTGGTGGCATTCACCCACTTGGAGTTCTGTTTTCTGAAAGGTGTTAATCTACAGTTTCCAAACAAGCGGTCCTCACCTCCATCACCTGTGTAAGCCACACCTTTTCCTCCAGGAGCCTCAGAAGGTACATTTGGGTCCAGGACAAACGTGAGGAGTTCTTTCCTCACTCTCCATGGTGGCAAGAAGAGCCTCACTGAGGATCCCACCATGCTCCCCACGGGCGGCCCGATGCCTCCCCCGCCCTCTCTCACTTGTGCCTTCCAGCCTCTGCACTGGCCACAGCTGGGCCCCACTGCCCATGTCCACTCTGGGGACATAGCAGATGCCACTCGACTCGTGTCCTCAGGCAACGGTTCTGAGCCTCAGATCTTTTCTACGAGAAACACAAAGTACCGCTGCTCCGTCTCCCACAACTCAGACCGTGTTCCAGGGCACAGAAGGGAAGGAAGGTACAGCCCCCCAAACTGGCCATCAGTCCCCCTATAGCATTCAACGCTAAAAGGAAGAAGGAGAAATGCACTCGGAAAGCAAACCACGAGTCGGTTCCATTATAACGAAGCGTCAGAGGGTAACAATTGTGGCATAAGTTCATAAATATCACAGCCCCCAAAGCGACATCTCAACACAGCGCCATGTTCGCAGGGGGTACTGCTCCCTGGTCTGTTAAATAAAACAAAAAAGCTCTTCCCTAGAGAGCCTCAGTGGCCCACCACCTACTGCTTCTCTGACCATCTGATGCCTCCTCTGGCTCCTGTCACCTGCTCAGCCGCCCCTGCCTCCTCCCCGGCCGAGCCCCCACCTCCTCCCAGGTCCCTCTCCTTCCCCCTCAGGGAGCCCTTTGTTTCCTTTGGTTCCTGAGCTGCCTCTCCCACTGTGCCGCCCTCATAGGAAGAAAACGCCTCCCACTTCCAGGCCCCAAGAGCGGCCCATTCTGCTGATGAACCTTCTCCGGGGCTTTCTCTCCTGAAAAGCCATTCTCGCCTCCCTCCTCCTCCCACCCAGCGCCCTCTCTAGATCTCAGCCCAACATGCCCTGCCTATTCCTGGATGAAGTGCCGTATCTTTGACTTCCCTCAAAAACCTTCCTGGAAGACTGACTCACTCCTTCACTCAAAAGAGCTATTGTTTCACCCTCTTGCTTCACCTCCCAAGCTTACCAGTTAAATAATGACAGCAATATCCCCGTGAGTCATTTAAATCTCACTTATTTTGCAGCACATACCGTATACCTGTTGAATTTACATGGGTGTGCATGTAGCTCTGCATTCTAAAATTATTAACAGAATATGCCTTTCCTTCCGTTTAAGTAGCTAAACAGGCTAAGGAGCCTTCCGAAGTATTCAGATTCCTGGACTTCCATGGCCAAGCAAAGGAGGAAGAAGGATTTCTTTCTGGAATCAGAATGGTAACGCTGGGATGGACCTTTGCCCTCAGCGGGTGACTGTACATACAGTGAAATCAGGGCCCAGAGAAGGTAAAACTTTCCCCAAGGTCACACAGCAAGTGGGAGAGCCCCTGCCCATAGCCACAGTTTACTTCTAATAAAAACATATGGACTTTGAAATCGGTAAAGCACTATCCAAAGAAAATGGATTTATTGACATAGTTATTATTAATAAGCAATAATAATAAGTAATAATAATAAGTCAGCGTGGCTCAGTGGTTGAGCATTGACCTGTGAACCAGGAGGTCACGGTTTGAGTCCCGGTCAGGGCACATGCCCAGGTTGCGGGCTCAGCCTCTGGTGTGGGGTGTGCAGGGAGAAGCCAATCAATGATTCTCTCTCATCACTGATGTTTTTATCTCTCTCTCCCTCCCTCTTCCTTCCTTTCTGAGTTCAATAAAAATGTATTTTTTTAAAAAAGAATAAGATACCACTTACAGGCACTGCAGGGAGGTTGTTCCACTGAATGGGTCTGCCGTTAAAATATGACTTGAGAGCTTAAGAGGAGGGGAAACAGACGCTGACTGTGGGAGAGGAAGTCACAGGTCGGGTCATGGTCACGGTCACCGTCACCACTGAGAGGTGGGAAGGCATTAAGGCCCGGCTTCTCAGCTTTCAGGAACCACCGCTGTCTGGTTTAAAAGGCAGCTTCGGGCTCAGCTAGTGGGCCGGGCCTGCGGTTCTGCCTGTCTCCTAGGCTCCCAGGTGTGTTGATGTGGCTCTTTCCTGGACCTCGGACCTTGCTTTGAGTAACAAGGATTTAGGGTTTAGGTTTCAGAAGCAAACAAGTCCAAGGAGGGGCATAGGACCTCACGTGGAGTAGGGGCCCCAGGGCCAAGTCCGGGGGCTGTCACCGAGGAGCAAGCACAGGTGGATGTGCACCAGTCTCCCTCTGAGCCTCGCCTGCCAGTCTGTAAGCTGAAGGGCTTGTCCAGGATGCTGGCCAGGACTGCTGGGGTGTCCTGCGCCACGGAGCGCTGCGGCGGACCAGCACGCCTGGAGGCAGGAGGCCCCCTCAGCAGCTGGGAGGGTCCCCCCATCAGCAGCTGTCTCTGTGCCCCAGTGGGGAGGGTGGCCTTTGATCTCCAGTCACATGCTCCGGACCACCTGTGGCATATTCTTGAACCACATGGTCCCAATTTTCCCACCCTTTTCATGCCATTTGGTCTTTCGCTTCCCATGCTCCCTCGAGGCTGACCTTTTCCTCCCCCTTGCTACTTCATCATCCTTCCCCTTCCATGGCCTGGGGTACAGAACTGATTATAATTACAGCGCGTTTCCTTTCTTTTTAAGCAAAGCATGTCAACACTGTTCTATGCCATCATTTTGCTGATTGAACACAAACTCGTGAAAGAATGTGACACTGGTGCTGAGAGATAAAGGTTTAGAGAGAGAGAGAGAGAGAGAGATTTAGAGATAGAGAGATTCCCCTTACCTGAAATGAAGTAAGACCACTGTTTTTAGGGAGGAGTTCACCAATTCTAAAAGATTCCAATCTTTCCTATGGAATTGTGCACACGTACACATAGGTAAGTCACACCTTCAACTATGTTAGGAGAGGCACCCAGTAGATTCAGGATGGGAAGTACGGGAGCCACTAAAACGCTATGTGGAGTTAGGAACTTAGATTCCTGAGCTCAGAGCAGCCTGAGCTCGAAAGTGTGATCTCATCAGGTTAAAGGGCCCCCTTATCTAAATTTCTTTACCTGTGAGGAGCCACGCACCACCCACAGAGCCACCTGGAGGGCTGCGGAGGTGACCCTGTAAGGGCATCATGAGAAGGTGGGGCTGTGGGTGGGTGCCTCTGTCAGTATAATTCTCCACTCCGACCAGCACAGGCCCCGTCCCAACCTCACAGACGAGTGGATACGTTCAAATCAGAAACTGGCTTTGGTTCCCACACCATGGACATTCCCACACATTCGCATTTTATTGGAAGAAGTCATACAGGCCCCAGTGAACTTTCCGGGTGAAAAATGCCCATCCTTCCAAACCCTGTGGAAACACAAAATCTCCAGCTCCTTCCCTCCCTCAGAAGTAAACCTTCAAAGCCTCGTGGCATTTCCCCGAACACCGAACGCCGTAATTTGGACGGTGACATCTGGTTCCAGCTCTCCCGGCTGGGATTTGTTTTTAAAGGGACAGTGAGGCATTCTGACTTTCAGAGGCACCACCCTGCGTTTGTGCGGGAGGATGGAGGCCTCCCCTTCCCCGGCATCTGTGCACACTGCACAAAGCTAGCAATTTCCCACAAACAGGGATCTACTGTTTTTTATTCCTCGAATGCCAGCTTCTTCAAAAGCCCTTGTCTCTTCCAGAAGGTATTTCGGACACGGGGACGCCCGCTGCCCACTTTCCCTGGCTCCTTCACAAGCACCTTGGGGAACCTGATGGGGGGGACGATTCCGACATCACTGGAGAGGCCCCTGCATCGCCAGGCGGCTGTAGCTTCCCTGTACTTCTTCCTTCTCTGCCCACGGGGGCCAGGATTTGAGAACCAGGCCCTCCAGCCGCCGTGATGTGATGGGAGAGGCAGCGTATGGGACAGGAGAGTTGAGGGCTGGACGATGGAGACAGACTATAACTTACGGGCATTGGGAAGTGCCACCTGCCCCTCAGGGCCTGGCTCCCCAAGGCAACTAGATGGTGGGCAGTGCCGTGCTGTGGTTCAGGCACGGACCTGCACAAACCCCAACCCTGGCCCAGAGACCTGTGGGAAATCACGTTTCCGCCTGAGCACCGGCTTTCTCATCAATGCAGTCGGAGCGTTTACAGCGACTCAGCGTCGGCGTGCGGCGGTCCTGAGTGTTGGATGAGGCCGTCATGGGAAGAGCTTACCTGATGCCCGGCTGCCCGGCAGGGAGAAGCCCTAGATGAGAACTAGCTACTATTATTCTACCTGCTCATCGTGGACCAATAAGCCACTGCTTTACAGGACAAGCACAGGGAATGTTTCATTTTAAGGGGCGCAGCTAAACGCTTAAGCGGGTGCCTGGAAGGGACTGTCCCAAAGCTAATGAAACGGTGTCACAGTCCGTCTGGGAAGAACAGGGTGCAGAGCAGCAGGGGGGTGGGGGTGGGGGAGGCGGGGGACCCTGAACAGTGCGCTGAGCCTCACAGAATGGTCACGAGACGCTGAAGCGACCACTGCAACGAGAATTCCACAGAGGATAAGCTGCGGGCACTCTGGAGGTGAGTCGGGGATGCAGATAAGAATTGGGGAAAATGGTCAGAAAATGTCACCTTCCAAAAAGAAAACTGGCAAAAGTCAAATTAACCGCCCATGCTGCCTGCTGGCTTTTTTCACCTTTTTTTTTTTTTTTAGCATATTCAGAAGTGTGAACATCTAGTGTGCAATGCACACAGTGCTCGCAAAGCGTGTGGGAGGTCTAACCACAGATCAACCACAGGCAGCAGAATCATCACAAGGCAGAAAATAAGAACCATAAAAATTTAAAGCAACTTTATGGTGAATACTACCAGTAGAAATAACTAACAAAAAAACAAATCAATAATGGCTTAAAAAATGTACATGGTAAAAAATTAAATCACCAGGAAAATTTGACTTAGTGGATATAACAGTTCTGTAAGGAAATTCATATTGCAATGTTCGTGATATAAAAAACCAGTTATATATTTTATGTAGAGAAAGCAATTACTCTGATAAAAATAATTTTAGTAAAATAAAAATGTAAGTGGGAAAAATTGGAAATGGTTTAGCTTTGCAATAGAGAAAATTGACTAGGGTCTTAAATCGGTGTAATAGTGTTCTCGGAAAGTATCTTCTTCAACAGAAATCCATTGGTGCTGTTAAAATTGCAATTATAATATTTCTACTGTGAAACACAGAGTGAAGAGTCTTTGGGGGGCAAACTCTGGCAAGTGGAATAGGTGCTGGCACCATCCTGTCCCCGTGGAACTCCTCCCAGGCCCTGGGCTCTCTGGCCCGTGCAGACGGGGCTGCCAGCAGAGCCTGTGCTTCCCCAGCACCCAGAGCCACCGAGCCGCCTTCCTAACCCTCTCCTCCGGGGAGGTCCACTCTGAGGGCTAATTTAGGAGTCGGTGCGAGATAAACTTTAGTCTTAGAAATAGTGATTAGCTCTGTGTACTACAAGAACGCATTTTGTATGAGAATTTGACCAAAAGAGTAGGGGTGGGAAGATGAGAGAGGAAGAAGGAAGAGGAGGAAAAGAGAAGGAGGAGGGGAAAAGGAGAGGAGGGGGAGGAGAGATGAAGATGGAGGAGGATGGTGGAGGGGGAGAAGTAAGAGGGAGGGCTGGAGGAAGAAAGGGAGGACAAGAGATGGAGGAAGACAGAGACAGAGAGGAGGGACACACACACACACCGCACTGTCTGGCAGCGTGGTGTTCCAGCCCGGTAGCAAAAGGTGCCCAGTGAACAGTGTTCAGATCTGCCACAGCGCAGGTGACTTTTTAAAGTCCACCCAGCTTCCTTGGATCCGATTCCACCTCACCGAGCAGGATCACTTCTTGGTGTCGGGGTTACCTTGTCACAGGAGAGTTTCCTAAGTAACTCGCCTTGTTTTGGTCCCATTTCTGCCCATGGCTGACTTCCTGACTTTCTCTTCCTTAGGAGGGTCGGGGGCCGGGAAAGATGGTGCACGGTGCACGTGGGCGTGAGCAGAGCGAGGCCCGCTGCGGTGCTGCCTTGAGATGTCTATCTCTAATCGAAACAAAACGCTCTGACCCCAAACCAGTCGCTGAGTGCCTGGCTGTCCGAGTGAACTAAAGAAATGGAGTTTCTGAGACTCGTTTCCAAGCAGGACTCCAGGGACCCATCGAGCCCTCCCTGGGCCCCTGCTGCCCGTCTTTGCTGTCTATTTGGTGACAATGTAAGTTACCGGGAAAGTTCTTTCAGAAAAAAACTGTGTAAGGCGTTTCAGGAGACTTGTCAAGACTGAGACACACAGCCTCCTCCTCGCCAGGAGGCTGAAGACAGAGTGTTCAGATCCTCGGCAAACCTTTAACAAGTTACCCAGAGGGCTGACTTCGGGCGGGTATTATGGGCTTTTAGAAGTAGAGGTATTCTACAAATAATTAGAATTAATAACCTTAATAATAAAAAGTTTCTAAGTCTCATTTTTCGTGTTTTTAGTTAGATAGCACAAAATAAATGTGCTAAGATTCCATTGAAACATAATGTTATTTTCCACAGAAACACATGGAGGGCTCGATATAAAGTATTAGACCCCCACTACCAGCGCTGCCGTCCATTCCTACCACATTTCGGGTCGGTTTTTATGAGAATCTATATTTGTGGAAGGTGAAGAGAGAACTGGGTGGGGAAAGAGGGTAATTTCTCTTAGAAAAGTACTACCATTCTCTGAGCTAACGCGACAAGAACGCTACAGGATGTGTGGCATGGTCCCCATTTACGGATGAGAACAGGAGGTATGACGTTCAGAAGGTGCAGACCAGCCTAGGGTCACACAGCTGAGCGGGGAGCCCATCTTCCTCCTCTCTCCTTCCCCTCTCCGTCCTTTATAGCTTTGGCGGATGTGCTGTGTTATAACTTACACACCGTAATGGTGTAGTTGTGATAGTGCAGTATCCATTACAAATGTGTAGTAGAATGGTTTTAGCAAATTTATTATCACTGCAACCTAATTTTAGATCATTTTCATTACTCCAAACAGTCCTGGCATGTCTGTGTGCATCAACCCTCATCCCCCCACCCCCCCAGCCCAGGCTGTCACCAACCTGCTTTCTCTCTCTAAAGATCTGCCCTTTCTGGACATTTCATGTAAACAGAATCATATAAGCACACACATAGTCTTCCGATCTGGCCTCTTTCACTTCGCATAACGTTTTAAGGTTCACCCACGTTGTAGCTACGTGCTCATGTGATGTGGCACAGACGACGCGGTTTCTATAGGCGAGTCCTGTTCCCTGGAGGACACTGGGCCTGAGCGCCCTCCCTCCCCTCTGCCATGTCAACCTGGAAAGAACGAGGGCTGAGATGAGGAAACCTGGGTTCGAGGCTCTGGCTCGGCCACTTTCTCCCATTTAACTTCTTCCCCACAAACGTACTTGGAAGTGATCAAGTTCAATGATAGCCTTTATAAATTATTAATGTGCTAGAAATGCAAAGCCTGAAAGCATGAATTATTTGAAATCCCAAGATGCAATGACTAAGAAGGAGCTGTATTTATCCCCAGGGGAAGAAAGGGATTTTCCTCCCCCTTCTTCCCTGCCTCAGGACACAAGAAGGCTGCTTCCCACCTGACTACTCGCCATGCACTCCCACCAGCAACTCCTTTACTGCTCTCCTCCCAGGAGACAGAGACGAAGGATGGAGGCAGAAGCTCAGAGAAGGACACAGCTGTGCCTCGGGGCCTGGGGATGGTGGACCAGAGCAGATACTCTCTACTGAGGCCCAGACCCGCACCCACTGCCCTGCGGCAAGGGGATCTTTCAGCCGAGTGGGGCTGGGCCCGGCGCCCGGGCGTTGGGGGAGCAGGGAGAGGACATCTGCCCATGGTTTCTCATGCGTCACCTGACATCCACGGAGCCCTCACTGCCCTCCGCCACTCCTGTCCAATTATCACCGCACCCCCAAAGCTACAAGTTCACAAATGCACACTTCCTAGAAAAAGCTCTCATCTAATAGAAAAAAGGACTTTAAAAGTTTGTTGTGTGAGGGATTAGGATTTGTTTTAATAGCTTTCAAGTGGATTTCGGCAAACTTTTCATCATAGGATCTCATTAGGAAACTGAAGCTATTCATCTCAATACATAGATCACAAATACGTAGCTTTGCTATGCTGTAATAAAGAGATTCTTTCTGGTCCTCGGCCAGAGAAATGAGCCAGTAGTTTCAGATTTAGTTTACAGTTTAGTCTGTTTCCAGGTTTATCCGAGGGGGCCAGAGTTAGGCTACAACAGTTACAAAAGAGCACAGAGCACAGGCACCGACCGCAGACCTGCAGGACTGACGTGGACACCTGGGTTTCATGGAAAGAGCAGGAAACGGAGCTCAGTGGCGATGCTCGGTGAGGGGCACCACCAGCCGCCGCAGGGGCACCCGTCCTGTCTTACCTCTGACCACCTTCCATCCCACCTTCTACTCAGGCCATCCTGCGGACAGAATGCGTGAAGACTTCTTCGGGGACTCCGCCGCAGCTCCTCGTCCCCGTCAGCGCCCGGGCCCTCTCGCAGGGGCGCCTGTGGTTGGGCATGGGTGGGAGGGGACCGAGGCTAAGGGCAGATCTTCGGGGTTACCTATTTGCCTTTCCAGGTCGGCGGCTTCATCAGGCGTGGCTCGCGGAAGGACGCCGGGGTCACTGAAGCTGGTGCGAAGCAGGGTCCCCATCACGAAGAAGAACAGGATGCCACCAACCACGGGAATGGCAGGCGTGATTTTCACTGCGAGGTACGGGCAGCTGCCAGCAGGTGGGAAGGCGGGGGAGGGGGGAGAGAAAGGAAGATAACGTCAGTAATCAGCAGTACCCAGTCTAGATTTTCCAAGAAGCTGAAGGCTTCTTTGGAGAAGCGAAATTGATTTCCATTAAAAATTCATCTATGCTCAGCATTTACACTTGGGGAGGCCTACCACTCTCTCCTGCAGACGGTGTAACCCTCCCTCCCAGCCACAACCAGCCAGGCCCTCGGCTCCCACAGCGCCTCCCGCACAGACACTGGCGGGAGAATGGGAACAGCCCTGCTGTCGGATCAACACTGGACGTACAGACACAGCCCAGGGGTCTGTGACCTTCCTCCCATCCCTGGAGACAACAGAATGAGCTGGCCTTTCCTCACTGGGTCACACAACCTGGGGCTCAAGATGCTGAGAAATGCAGAGTCACCCTCAAAAGGCAAAAAAAGATTTTTTAATCAATATCTTTGGAGTTTATCTATTAAAAGAAGTTAATGAGCCATGGAAATGAACTTGCAACCAGTCTCCAGAAAGAATGAAAGGGGGTTCGGTGGCTGGGATATAATAACCGCCTGCTCTTCAGGAAGGATTGGAGCTACCATTGCTGAGCACGGCCAACACATTCTGGGAAGCCCTTCGCTGTCCTCCAGCCCATCACGAAGGACAGGATGCCACCAGGAATGGCAGGGGTGATTTTCACTGTGAGCTGACGTGCAGCCAGGGTGGTGGTGGCCAGGGAAAGGGGTCCTTGGACAGACTCAAGTCCAGGCCAGCAGGGCTCTGGGGGCCAGGAGCCAGGGCAACTGTGCGTACCACGCCCTGGCCCACGGTCGCTGCCCCCTGACGCCACAGAGGGCGAGAGAGGCCGAGTGAGAATTAGCTCAGTGCCTGAAGCTGAGTGAAGGACGGGGTCTGCGGGGCCGTGGTCATCTACTGTCACCATGCTCAGTGCCATCACGGGCGCCGAGGAGCACAGCACGGACACACAGTTGTAACAGCCAGAGTGAAAAACGCCTCCCAGAGGCTCCACCTCATCCGTGACTCTCTTCCAGGTACTGAAGGCGAAACGGGGGCTGGAGAAGGATGAGGAGGTGACTGGGCTCAGTCGTGGGGGTGTTGGGGACCAGCACCCCACTCCCGTGCAGTGCTTACGGGGGGCGGCGGGTAAGGTGATGGGACGGCAAGGCGATGTCCAGGCCTCAAGGACCACAGGCCATGATCCCCTTTGCCAGGGCCAGACACTGGCGAGTTAGAGGCCGGGCCTTCAGGAGGATGGGGACGTGGACATAAGGGTGGTCACTGTGCACTGCAGGCCCAAGGCCTCGCCTGAATCCCCTGCTCTGAAGAAACCCAGAGGCGTCCCAACTACTCTAAGAAGGTGGACGGGGACCCCAAACTCGACCAGGCGGGACTTCCTGCCAGGCAGGTGGCCTCCAAAAGAGCCATGTGGTTCAGAGACAAAAATATATGACATTTCTAACATCTCTTCCTCTCTCCCACACCGGCCACCTGAAACTGGGCAAAACAAACAAACAACATCATGTCACCTCATCCGGACTGCCGGTTGTGACTTCTCGTCACAGGATTCATGGGAAACCATAACAAACCACTGTCATTCCTGCTCCAATGTGGCCCACCCGAAATCCCAGATACATGGAGCCTTTTTAACATCCTCAGGGATTGTCATAGGAAAGCAAATTTGGCAGAGAGAGCAAGAAGATATAAAAAACTTGCCCTGGCTGGTTTGGCTCAGTGGATAGAGCATCGGCCTGCAGACTGAAGGGTCCCAGGTTTGATTCCAGTCAAGGGCACACTCCTGGATTTCGGGCTCGATCCCCAGTAGGGGGGCGTGCAGGAGGCAGCAGATCAATGATTCTCTCTCATCATTGATGTTTCTCTCTCTCTTTCCCCTCTCCCTTCCTCTCTGAAATCAATAAAAATATATTAAAAAAAAAAAGATATAAAGAACTTGCTGTGGGAAAATATATGTGAGAGAGTCTACCTAAAAAAATCCCCTTTGGGGAAGTCATCGCTTAAATTATGAAAAGGACTTTATAAATCCAACTAAGCCTGCTCTGCATAAAAATGGTCATTGCTGCCCTGGCTGGGTGGCTCAGTCGGCTGAAATGTCCCATACACCAAAAGATCTTGGGTTCAATCCCCGGTCAGGGCATGTACAGGAGGCAACCAACCCATGTTTCTCTCTCACATCAATGTTTCTCTCCATCTCTCTCTCCCTCTAAAATTAGTAAAAATGGGAAAGCTTCAAGTTAAATAAGGATTTAAGAAAGTGGCAAATAGCACTCGGTGTATACTCCTGGATTTGTAACGGGAATATTTTCCTGCACCTAGGAGTCCTGACAACGAGAAAGAAGATTGTAAAGGATGGCACCCCCTCTCACGTGGGCTCGTGCAGAGCTGGCATTTCAACTTGAGACACATGGAGAATAAAAGTCTGGTCAGAAAATGACCGTCTTCCCTTTAGAGACTCAAAATAAACTGACAATAAAAATCACATATATACTGCACCGAACTCCAAGTCCAACGTGGGGCTGCAGTGGGAGCAACACATGAATCTGAAACACAACTTTCTCCGTCTCCCTTTCAGACCCGCCCCTGCCCCTGCCCCTGCATGAAGGCAGGTCCAGGGCTTTCCCGGCCATGAGACGAAGGGAACTAAAAGTGCACAGTCCCAGTGAATGTGGACACTTCTAACTCGATGAGTTAAACCTCCTCCTCGCACCCATCTGGCAGGTGCATCTGGCCCTCGGTGGCTCAGGGTGGGAAGGGGGGGCTGGAAAGTGCTGATCTGAACAGCTCCATCCCACGTGGCTTTCGTATTGGGGGTCAACCAGATGTTTAAACCGCGCTCTGAGTCTGTGAGTTCTTCAGAGCCCCCAAGGGACCCAAGTGTATTGCTCTGAGGCACCATTGTCCTCCTTCTACCCAGAACCCCCCCCCCTCTCAAAAATATATTTTTATTGATTTCAAAGAGGAAGGGAGAGGGAGAGATAGAAACGTCAATGATGAGAGAGAATCACTGATCGGCTGCCTCATGCACACCCCTACTGTGGATTGAGCTGAGAACATGGGCATGTGCCCTTGACCGGAATTGAACCTGGGACCCTTCAGTCTGCAGGCTGACACTCTCTCCACTGAGCCAAACCAGTTAGGGCCCAACCTCTCTCTTTTTTAAAAAATATTTTTTTATTGATTTCAGAGAGGGAGAGAGATAGAAACATCAATGATGAGAGAGAATTATCGATCGGCTGTCTCCTGCATGCTCCCTACTGGGGATCGAGCCCGAAACCAGGGCATGTGCCCTGACCGGGAATCGAACTGTGACCTCCTAGGTCAGTGCTGGCGAACCTATGACACTCATTTGAACCTATGAACTCATTTTTTTGGTTGATTTTTCTTTGTTAAATGGCATTTAAATATATAAAATAAATATCAAAAATATAAGTCTTTGTTTTACTATGGTTGCAAAGATCAAAAAATTTCTATATGTGACACGGCACCAGAGTTAAGTTAGGGTTTTTCAAAATGCTGACACGCCGAGCTCAAAAGGTTCGCCATCACTGTCCTAGATCAATGCTCAACCACTGAGCCACTCCGGCCGGGCAACCCTCCCACATTTCTTTGCCCCCCACCCCCACCCCCCGTTCCTGTCTTGTCTAAAACCTGGTTGCACTCAATTCCTTGGCTCGGGCTTCCCTCACCGGGGCACAGCTGGAGCAGCCCCCTCAGCCCCTGCCCACCACAGGCTGCCCTCTCAGTCTGCCCACACACTGGCAGCTCTGTCCCACACGGCTCCGCTCAGAAGCCTGCAACCACCCCTTTTCCTGCCAAATCAAGTTCCAGCTCCTGGTCTGCCATCCATATCCTATTGCACACACCCGTCTCGTCCCTCCCCCTCCCCCTCCTCCTCCCCCTCCCCCTCCTCTTCCTCCTCCTTCTCCTCAGTCCCACTCCCCTTTTCTACATTCGAGGGCAGGCGGACCTCTCAGCCTTCCCAAACAGCCCCCCGCCCACCCAGCCCCATCTCAGCTCCTTAAAGCCTCCCCAACGTTCAAGTTCCTCTAAAGACGCTGTGAGAAGCTGACCTTGGCTCTCCCCAAACAGGAGTGATGGCTTCTTTGTCTGACCCTCCCTGATATGTTCGCTTGCCCCTCCCCTCCCTGTGGGACTGTGGCTCTTTGTGGACAGGCCTCCGGTGCCTGGCTGGGCTGGAAGCCCCGCAGGGCGAGACCCGCCACAATGCGCCGTGCATGGCAGGTGCCTGGTGAACACCTGTTGAACTCAATGAATGGGACCCACTGACGGACGTTTACTGGAACACGGAGAAGAGGAAAGTGAAGTCAGCCAGGCCTTGAACATCAACATGTGCCTGTGTCTGGGCTCGCTTCTCTGTCTCCCAAGCTTGCCAGGTCCCATGACTTTCTTCAAACAGCTGCAGAGGCTCTGCCTGTCCAGAGTTTACAAAGTGTGGACTCTCCTTGGTTCCCTGAGTCGGGCACGTAAATGAACACGGTCCCAGCGTTAACTTGAACCTCTAACCCCTCCACGCACTAAAGTTCTAGCAGATGAAACACCTCATGTTGGTACAACTTGGTACAAGACGAGGTGCGCTGACAGTCCCCTGTCCTATCAGCCTCCATGTGACAAAGAACCATGTCAGTTTCTCCTTGAAATTCTGGACAATGCTCTTTACAAAGGCAGCAGAATTCACGCCCCTCAGCAAACCCTGAGGCCAGAGCTACACACACCCCTTGGAGCTGCTGCTTGGAAAGGCAGGGCACGTCTGCAGTCCTTCTGGTAAAGAGGAGGCAGCAAGTGGGCCTGATCACTAGACCTCCAGAGGAGGCCAGGCCCGTGGGGGATCTCCGCCAGCCAGCCCTCAGCCACTGCGGGGTGACAGCCAGAGCACCACAAAGAGAGAAGAAAATTCCTAGCCCGAGTCCAGAGCACTCGAAATGGCTCCTTCCCATTTCTGAGCGACTGTGCTGGGAGCTCCGATCCCGAGTGGCATCTGCGAGGAGGAGCCCTCCTTCCCTGAGGCTCTGGGTTTGATACAAGATGAGGCTGCAGCTGCCACAGCTATAGACACCAAGCGGAGTCCTCTTTCCGTCTGAGGAACCGTGACCTACATACAGCCAGGGCCGCGCGGAAAAAGGCTACCAGCGTCTCAGTCTTCCTGAAGCTCAGCGGGAAAGTGGCTGGAGGGAGGGCACGGGAAGCTGAAAGCATGCATCTCATAGCAGAAAAGGAATGGGCGATGGTGGCACCAGACCAAACAAATGCTAACGGATGCACAGCCTTCGGAACGGCCCCTGCTCCCACGCACATCCCTGCGAGCTGTCTGAGTTTCGATGTGATGATTGAATGTCTATTATAAACTGTCAGCTCCCTGTGCACTAGAGGTGAAGAAGGGCTTCCTGGTAACGAGTAGGAAGTGAAGCATTGCCAAGGATGGGAAGGAGTTTTTTCAGTTCCAATGGCAATCTTCTCAAATCTCTCTCTCTCACACACACACACACACACACACACACACACACACACACACACAGTGATTTCAGAGAGGAAGGGAAAGGGAGAGAGAGAAACCTCAATGATGAGAGAGAATCATTGATTGGCTGCCTCCTGCACATCCCACACTGGGGATCGAGCCCACAACCCGGGCATGTGCCCTGACTAGGAATCGAACTGTGACCTCCTGGTTGATAGGCCAATGCTTAACCACTGAGCCATGCCTGCTGGGCATCTTCTCAAATCTTTTAGGAAAAACAATTATGTGCGCTTCGATCTTCATACATGAAGGGTGGAACTGTTTGCTGGGTGCCATATTACCGGGCACCATGCAATTAGTGTGTTTGGTCATTAACTATGACAAAATTATTTTGTCATCAGATACTGACGTCCCAGAATCAATACTGTCAGTAGTCCTGCTCTCATAGTCAGCGGCTGACTGCCTCACATGCTGGAATTTGACATAAAACTTGTTCCTTGGACAGAATCCTGGGACTAAATTAACTTCTTCAACATTTCAGATAGAAAATCTGGATTTCATTATCGGGTAGCAAGGTCTCTCTGTTTTTTTCCACAGGACATTCTTTGGGGAAAGATTAGCTTTCCTTAAAAAACAAAATCAAAACAATATTAACAAGATGTAGCAGAAACATTAAAACCAAGAGGCCTTGGGAACAAAAAGTGGAGAATCTTTTTCCATATCAAAACAATTTGAGTCATCTGTTAATATTTTGCCTGCAAATGGATGCACAGACAAAAAAAAATCCTGTTAACTGTGGCTCAGGACCCATAACTACAACATGGCCTGGGCTTGACGCTTTTGTTCTGTGGGAACTTACGCATTCGGATACTATTCTTTATACATCAAAACGAGGTCGGCAATGAAAGCTGGTACAGGAAGTGTAAGTGGCCTTGCTTCGTTGATGCTGCATCCTAGCGGGTCCCTGTGCTCCAGAAATCACAAAGTTAACCTATTATTTTAAATTTCAGGGTCTTCATTGCTATGCATTTCCATAATGAACAGTTAAGGCAAATGATCATAAAGTGAAATAATCTGAGCCAATGACTCACACGTCTGAAACAATAACAGAGTAGCTTTGTGAAGAATGAAGGTTGTAAGGGTTATAATAAAAATGATCGTTCTCCTTTGCATATGAGTCAATGTAAAAATAAATGTATTTTTCATTTATAGGCAGGGACATAAACACCATTAACTTTATGGTTTGCTTCTTAATCACATACACAGAAATGTACCATTACAGGGCAATGCTAAGTACATTCCTTGGAGACAAATCGAGGGGAAAGGAGATGCAGAAATAGCATCCACTCACAATGCCAGGATGGGGAAAAAACAAACAGACGATTTCATAAAGCCATTCCTCTACGAGACACCCCACGGCAGCACCCCGTGTTTGCAAAGCTCCTGCTCAGTAATTGCACACAATCATGAATCTACCAATGTGACATGTAAATAAACAGGGTCAGGGACCAAAGGGGGGAATGTAATAAGAGAAACCTGGAAGGAATAACTCAGACCCAGGGAGTAGGGGTGGGTGAGAGTGGAACTCCACTCATAAATCTGTAGGCTGTAAAGATGACTCACCACGTCATCAAAAGCTCCGCAGGCTCACTGTTACAACCATCTCCATCTACTTTCCTATTGGACAATTGTAGCTTCCAGGCTCACGAAGGGAAGAAGGCGAGGACCCACCCTACGGACTGGGCACAGGCCTAGGGAACCGGGTGCTCCCCTGCAGGCCTCCCCACCAGGTGCCGACGTACCACAGGGATGTCCCTGGACACAGTCCAGTCTCGCCTGAAGCCTGTCGAGCTCCTATGTGACAAAGTCAGTATCATGATTGTTAACTCGGGGGTCCCCAGACCACCCAGATAGATGCAGTTATAGACAGAGAACCTGGGAAACTATAGTTTACAAACACAGGCGTCAAATCAAAGTGTGTTCACAGCCCGATACACCCATCTACCATCAGGAATGTGCAAGGGCCTATGAGGGAAAACTAGTGTTTCAAAGTTTTTGCCAAGTGATTTTGAGTTTGACTCAAAATTCCAGGTTCTGATGGGCGTGTAAACAACGGGAGGGAAGCCAGCACTCCTCTGCCCCGACTGGCTCTTCATTACTGAGTTGTACGAGTTCCTTACCTCGTGTGGATATCAAACCCTTATCGAATGTATCATTTGCCAACAGATTCTCCCAGGCAGCACGTTGCCTTTCTGTTGTGTTGAGTTCCTTCTCTGTGCAGAAGCTTTTTAGTTCGATGTAGCCCCGTTTGTTTATTTTTTTCTTTCGTTTCTCTTGCTTGAGGGTATGTGTCCAAAAAGATATTACCCAGACTGATGTCAGATAGTTTACTTCCCCTGTCTTCTTCTGGGAGGTTTGTGGTTTCAGGCCTTCCATTTAAGTCTTTTCCCATGTTGCGTTTATTTTTGTGCATGGTGTAAGAGAGTGGTCCAGTTTTATTTTAATTTTTTTCGCATGTTATCTGTCCAGGTTTTTCAACACGAATTCTTGGAGAGACTGTCATTATTTTTACCTCCTTTGTCATAGATTAATTGCCCCTATAAGCGAGGGTTTATTTCTGAAGCGTCTATTCTGTTCCACAATCTATGTGTCTGTTTTTTTTGTGTGCCAGTACCACACTGTTTTGATTATTAGAGCTTTGTCACATAGTTTGAGATCTGGGAACATGGTGCCTCCAATTTTGTTCTTCTTTCAGGATGGCTTTGGCTATTCAGAGTCTTTTGTGGTTCCATATAAATTTTAGGATTATTTGTTCTGATTCTGAGCAGAATGACATTGGTATTTTGACAGGAATTGCACTGAATCTGTAAATGGATCATATAACTCAATAACAAAAAAAATAAGCAGTAGGTATACCAGCTAAGAGGAAAGACATCGACAAGACACAAACCCTCCCCTGTATTTACTGTGTCCAGGCCTCCATGGCTGACTGATGAGTGATAAGGCAGTCTTCTCAGACCTACTTGGACCGACTCCACTGTCAGGACAGGGGTCTCTCCAGGTTGTTCAGTCCCTGCCCTATCCCTGGTGCCCAGACACTTCCTGTGGCAGAGCAGACACTGGAGAAGTACTTGCTAAATCGAATTTAATAGAATTACCAGAGCAGACCTGAGAGATCGGGGTTCATGCCGGGTGTGCTGGCATAAGATGATTTACAGCAAAGACCTTCATGCAGAGGAAAAACGTAAAGAAACCATGGATGGGGATGAGAGACCCTCATTCAGCGCACTCCCTGCTTCTGCTGGCAACGCCACAGCGACCTCTCCCTTAGCTCCCTCTCCCTACTCCAACCCCCACCCCCATCACTGCTTCCTACCCCTGGAGCTCAAAGGGGGCCACCTCCTTCAGTTTGCAAAGGCAAGAATTACCAAGTAAGTTTTCCTTTATGATGTTTCCCTAAGATTGAAGAGGGATTGAAGATTTGGTTTTCAACATACCCACCATCACAACTCATAGAATCAACACTAGAGGACAAATACGGGCTAGAAACAGCCAATCGGTTAGGCACAGCTGCACGTGACTTCGGACAGCAAAGGTAGTAAAGTCATAAATTCACAGAACAACGCAGTAAGTAATCAAGACACCGTGATTTGAAAAATAGTATATGGTACTTATATAACATGGAAATATGATGCTTTTGACTCGAGAAGAAAAAGGCTACAGTGTATTAAAGAAAATAAATGTTTTATTACCCAAAAGGAGAGAAATAAAAACAAAATAAGGCAAGTGGATCAGCAAGCCCATGACACCAAGTTGGGGGCCACCGGCAAAGACAGCTTCAGGGCACAGATCTGGTAGGAAAGTGACCAAAATTAACTTCTGCAAGAGTTTCTGGATACTGGGTGGCTGCTGATTTATTTTTCCCTTCTCATGTTCACAAATGATTCATCCCCCCGCCCCCCCCGGCCCCCACAAGACACGGCCCATGGTATCCACGATTCTCCTTTGTCAAGTGCCCCTGCCCTAAACACCGCTGAAGGCATCCCTCCTGCCCGATGGGGCCAGGGCTCCTGCCAGATAACTGTCCAGCCGGTGGAAGGCAAGGTCAGAACAGGCAGGCACAGGGGGGAGACCCACCCTTGCTAGACACATGGATGTGGTCACATGGTTTTTAAAGTAACTGGCAGCTAGACAGAGACTGCAGGGAAAAGGGGAACTTTACATTTTTTGATCAAGAACCTATGTTTTGTTTTAATGTTCACCCGAGGATATTTTTCCACTGATTTTGAGGAAGAGAGGGAAAGAGAGAGAGAAACATCGATGTGAGAGAAACTCATCGATTGGGTGCTTCCTGCATGCGCTCGACCAGGGCCGGGACCGAGGAGGAGCCTGCAACCGAGGTACGTGCCCTTGACCGGAATCGAACCCGGGACTCTTCAGCCCACAGGCCGACGCTCTATCCACAGAGCCACAGCGGCTCAGGCAAGAACCTAGGCTTTAAGCAGAGTCACGTGGAATAGTTCCAGTATTCTCTACAAAAACTCCATGAGCTGGGTAATATTGAGACCGTTTACAGACGAGAAAATGAAGCCCTGAGAGGCTCACTAATCGGACAGAGGCAATCCAGCTAGGAATCCAGAACCAGAATTCCAATCAGATGAGGGCGTCTGAATTCAGAGCCATGTGCCCACAACACGTTCTCTCAGCAGTACCACCGTGAAGCCTCTGCACTCTGGATAAAATACACTGACAGTTGCATCTTTTTACAATGATCTCCATCGCTGTCACTGTGTGTAGCTGAGAAGGCCTGAAACGGACTGAGCCTGACGGCGCCTTGCCATTCGAAGACACAGCTTCGGGAGGCATGGCCGACGGTACTGCTCCATGACGATCGCCAGCAGATGGGAAGGAAAGGAACGGATTCTCGGACCTGCCAAAAAGACAGCTGACGCAGGATGCCGCCTCCTGACTGCCGAGAGCACGGCGGGAGCCCGGCGCGTGGGCACCGCAGTGGGCGGTGGCTGCTGTCCCAGGCGAGCTACAGCCCATGACACGTGGGACACGAGGGAGGGAACACGAGCCACGTTTGATTCTGCACCTGCAGGAGGGACACACGGGTTTTCCACTGCTCAGGGCAGCTCCCGAGCTGGAGGTAAGACTCAGGAGCCCAAAGTCAAGAGCGTTTCTCGGGCTCTGCTTCCTCCTTCCACGGGGTAAGTAACGAGCCCCCTGACTTGTACATGGCGCAGGGTTTGGACCCCCCGAGTCCCTGGTGACCAAGCCTGGACACTGAATGGCGAAGACTGCTCCTCTGATGTCAAAACACATTCCCACCAACCAGTCTTCACTTGGCTCTCGGGGGGTTCTGACAGGTATAAAGCGAGAGCAGATCTCCCTCAAGTTCCCAGGGGAGGCCCACGGAGTAACATGCTTTCTGCGAGGAGCGGGCGGGGAGCGTGTGTGCAGGGAACATTCCGCGCCCATGCACACTCCTGTAGGAGGTGAGACAGGACCCGCAGGAGGACCCAGGGGGCGGGCACCAGGTAACACTGGGAAGTCTGCCGCCTCCACCAAATACTACTAAGCCCAATGACACCCTTTTTATGAAGCTTCTAGAACTCTCTGGGAAAGACGGAAGACCCTGTGCTGTTGACCAATCCCTGCCTTCACCACCTTCCTCATCTAGTTGCACTTTTCAAGTCTATTTTCTGGGGTTGAACATTCATATAGTCTCTCAGTTTTCTTTTAAGCCAGACTTCTGAGAGAACCATCTTTCCAGTTCATGTAAAAACAGAACAGGGCTCCTGAGGACTGTCCAGTGGCAAACATGACGACTAGTTAAAGTGCAAAAAGAGGAGGTCAAAGGGCAAAATAATGCCCACTAGTTCTGGGGAAATCGCAGAAACAACCTTAAGGGCGAGGGTGGAGCGACTCCTGGGAAGACACTTCATGGGTGACCTCCACCAGGCATTTGGGCAAAGGAACGCAGGCCCGGCTGTCCTGGTGGCATCTGGGAGACGGACGGCCACGGCAGATTCAATGATGACACGACTGCCGCCACATCCCTGACGTTCGCCAAGCAGATGGCAAAGCTGAGCATCACCTGGGAGCGGGGAGGGGGGGGCCAAAGAGGGAAACGTCAGAAAGGCGGCCCCGAGCCAGACCTCATTCGTCCAGGGCTTGGGCCACGCTGGCCAGTTGGTTTAAACAGCAGAACGACTGCATCCCAAAGAAAGGTCAAGTTCTGAGGATGGCCTTTCACGTCTGCAGAGACAATGGCCTGACAGGGCTGTCACGTGGCTGCCAAAAAGCATCACTTCAGGTCGTGAGCCCTGGTGAGACTTAATGATGTCGCCACGCAGAGGTCCACCAGGCAGGGCGCCGGAAAAAGGCTCTCCAATGCGCTCACTGCGCCTCCATGCTCAGGGGAGAGGCCTCGTGTGGAGTGCTGGTTCTGGACGCTCTTGAAGACTCTCAACCAGAGTTTCCCTCGGCGGGAAGCACGCCACTAAGCTGCTCAGGATGACAGGGCTGCGGTGCTGCCTACATGCGGCGGCAGGCTTTGCAAAAATGCTTCTCCGAGCAGAGCTCTTGAACAGGACCTCTAGGAAACGATACACTGAGCCAAGGAACAGCCATGGCTGCTACCAGTGACTGAGAGCTCTCCCCCAGAGCAGGAGGAGGAGCCCGGCGTCTGGGCGGAGCGGGGACACTGAGGCAGCCAGCCTCGCCTGTGGCTACCTGCCTTCCGGTTGCCCAGCCCTGGGGAGGCTCAGTGAAACCTCGGTGGCCGTGTCTTATCCAGTCTATGGAGAGAAGATCCACGGAGGCTCCAAGGGGCCTGTGACCCCGAGAGCACTGTGAACACCTCCTAGGAAGGCAGGCGTGTACCCGGGTACCTGTTCGGAAATGCACTCCCGCACTGGCTGCTAAAGGTGCTGCCCCAAGTGCCACAATGGTCCCCAGCTGCCCCGCCCTCTCCCCACACCCCCAGGACCGTGCCACGAGCCAGGAAATAGAGCCAGTGTCTGCCCAGGTCGGAGGCCTGCAGGTCCCAGCTCCAGAAGTTCGTAAGTAATTTGGCTGCCTGCTCTGCCCATAGGCCTTAAGGGGGAGCCAGCTTCTCAGCCGGTGTGGTGCACACGCCTCAGTCTCATCAGAGCAGACGGGTGCAGTCACTGAAGAGGGGGCAGGGAGAGGGGCCACTTCTCGGCTGGTGCCAATGAGGGGCAGGTAGTGAAGCCCCTCCCCCATCCGTGAGCCTGAGGGTGGGCATGACTCCTAAATGCTGGAACAACTGCTGCATGAAGAAGATAGCAAGGCAGCCTGGCCGGTGTGGCCCGGTGGTTGAGCATCAACCTATGAACCAGAAGGTTATAGTTTGATTCCCGGCCAGGGCACATGCCTGGGTTTCAGGCTCAATCCCCAGTGGGGGGCATGCAGGAGGCAGCCGATTAATGATTCTCTCTCGTCATTGATGTTTCTAGCTTTCTCTCCCTTTCCCTTCCTCTCTGAAATCAATAAAAATATATTTTAAAAGGGAGGAAGAGGAGGAGGGGGAGGGGAAGGAGGAGGAGGGAGGATAGCCAAGGCAAATAAGGAGGCAAATGAAGGAGAGTATGAAGGAGGTTCCGGAAGAGACTGAGGAGGGTACCATCTCATCCCCAGCCGTGTCCAGAGCCTGAGAACTTCACCTTGACAAGACCAAGCAGGCCGACAGTTAGAAGAACCTGACTCAGTTCCACACTGGAATCGGAGGGCGCGGGGTACAGAGCCGCCATGGAAGTCCCATGGTGTTGTGGGAAGTCCGTAGACAGTGGAACCAGGCCAACTGGCTTCAACTCTTAAATCTGGTGCTTATTTTATAGGTTTGAGAACCCTGTCCTTTGGGGTTTTGTGAAAGTTTCATTACACAGGCATTACCGACTCAAACTCCAGCTCCTCTCCCCTCCGCGAGGTCAGGAATGGGACAAAAGTGCCCACCCTCTGATCAGCCCCCATCCTTAGGTGCTGTCCAAAGGCACCTCATTAATTAACAAACACACCTTTGTTCTCCCTCATCACTTTGGAAATTCCAAGGGTTTTGGAAACTATGAGCCAGAAATGGTAGACGAAGGCCAAATACATATTTATTATAAATCGCAACCCCACAGGATGGCAGGTAGTCTCCTGGACAGTCTCCTATCCCTGGAGTGGGGGCTGGGCCTAGGGACTTGCTTCTAGAAAATGGCAAAAGTAATGGGTGTCACGCCCAGAATTAGATGACAAAAGTCATAGCAATGTCCCTCTGGCTTCCTCTCACTCTCGCTGGCTCTCTCAGAAGGAAGTCTGGTGGCAGCTGTGAACCGCCTCAGGGGCTCCCGCGGCCAGACTCAGGACAGAGATGGCCTCTGGGCAGCAGGCACCTGGTGAGTGAGCTCAGCAGCAGATCCTCCCCCAGGCAAGCCTCGAGGTGACGGAATCCCCAGCCCAGTTTTGAAGGCAGCCTGTGGGACACCCTGAGCCGGAGGACACAGCTCAGCTGCACTGGATTTCTGACCCAGAAATATGAGATAATAAGCAGTTGTTGTTTTAAGCTCCTAAATTCCGGGGTAATTTGTTACACAGCAATCGCTGACTAGCACACATGACTCTCTCAGGCACAGACTGCATTTGGAAACTGTATATGCCAAGTAAAATGAAATCCTCGTCTTCCTCTAGTGCAGCGGTTCTCAATCTGTGGGTCGCGACCCCTTTGGGGGTCGAACGACTCTTTCACAGGGGTCACCTAAGACCATCGGAAAACACATCTATAATTACATATTGTTTTTGTGATGAATCACTATGCTTTAATTATGTTCAATTTGTAACAATGAAATTGGGGGTCACCACAACATGAGGAATACATTAAAGGGTCACGGCATTAGGAAGGTTGAGAACCACTGCTCTAGTGAATGGAATGGCATCCCAGTGCATAGAGCAAATCCTGAACATCCTTTCTACCTGTGACGTGCTCTGACTAGCTGAGTGGTACACAGGGGTCCCTCTGGAGAGAAGGAAAACTTACGAATGATTCGTTTGGGCTCTGTCTCTAGTTAACTGAAGCCTGAGTTACCTTTCCATGGGCTAAATGGCTACATTCAAGGCAATGTGAAAACTTTATAGAAACAATGACCAGGGCAATCTGTGAAAACTTTATAGAAACCATGACCAGGACAATCTGACTTCTTAATAAGTAAAAAGAGAAAGCATATATTTATGCACAGCTATATGCCACAGGGACCTTAAAATTAAACAAGGGAGCTGGAAACTGACTACCTTCTTAAAAACTGCAAATAAACAGAAATTCATAAAATGAGTGCAAATAAGCCCTTCTGGCATCTCCTGAAGATCCTCTGAAATCTCTTTATTTACCCACTGCGTCTCTTTAATCCTGTGCGAGACGCCACCAAACATCTATTTCCCCTTTTGCATTTCCTAGGAAAATGTGGCCACCTTTTATATAAAATGGTAAGAGAGAAACACTTAGCAGTGAGCCTCTGTTTTTGCGTGAGTTTAAAGAATATTCTTTCTGGAATTAGGCTGTGCCAACGTTTGCGCTCCTGTGTGGTTATTGTTGTGAGTGGCATGAAATAGTAAGTCAGAAGTCTTTGTGGCGGGTGTGCATAGCAGCAGACAAGCCTGTCCGCTGTCCCCCTCTCTAACTCCCATTAGAACCCTCACGGTGACACAAAGGAAAACATGTCAGCAGCAATGATGGCTGCAGATAAGAGCACTCCACAGGCCACAGGCCAGGGGTTTTTCCACTGAGAGGCTGCTGGTGTGGACGAGCAGAGAGAGGCATTTGTGGATTACACATCACACATTACACAAACCGTAAAGCAGACAAAGCAGATGGCCCCCAAAGGGCAGGAAAGGACTTCAAAACAGAAGAAAATAAAACGGCCATCAACCCCTCTAGTAATCACATAAAGGCAAGTTAACAATAGCATTTGTAGATTCACATGGACAAGTGCCCCTGGGACTTCAGGGAGAAGGAAGGAGGACAGGGAGGAGGGAGAATGCCCCTCCCTCCCCCGGGCGGGAGCACGGAGGTACGTGCAGCCTTCTTAGAAGATGGCCTGGAAATACCGCCCGGAGCCTGACAGTTTAAAGTCCCTTCTGTTTTAAGCCCTTTTTCTGTGGAAAGAAGGAAAGGGGGTGGGGAGATGGTAAGGAAGTGGAAGGCAAGAAAAGAAAAAATAATTAATTTACAGCAAGTAGACTTCTAAGAAGCATAAAAAATTACTTTTACATTACTTTTAAATAGCAAAAAAAAAAAAAAAAATTATTTAAAAATGATTTGGGCAGCTTTTTGAGACGGGAATAATTTCCTTAAAGGCTATACCACCCCAAATGAGGCTGCCAATGGCCTTGCCTAAGCCTGTGTTTCCCGCGTTAGTTATTTCTCTCTGATCACAGCAGCGGAGGACGGGAGAACAGGGGCGGGCGGCCCTCCCAGAGGAGAGCTGGGACACTGTCAAGTCCACTCCTGCTCCCGACACAGACTCACAGGTTTCTCGTTAACATCGGAGTTTAATTTGAGATGATACGTCAGGTCTAAACTCTAACTGTCTGATGGTAGAATTTCTCATTTTTAGTTGTGAAAGCTTTTGACATAATATTCACATTTATAAAGGCAGGAACTAACATGGAATGAATAGGCCCGGGGACCTGACCCGAAGACGGCATTTAACTTCACCAAGTCTGTGTGTGGTGTGCAGGTATCAGGGCAGGTGATGAAACAGAGTCACTAAGCAACCTGCCCAAGGTCATCTAAGCTGCAGTGAAAGGGCAGAGCACCCAGGACCACCTCCTGGCACAGCTGGAGGTCAGCACAGCCCGCGCTGTGAGGTTTTCCGTGCCATCTGTCACACACGCAGGCAATGTTCAGGTTAGTTAGGTTCATGCAACCTTCTCCAATCCTCCCCTTTCCCACGTGCCCTGAGAGTCTCTAAAGCTCCATTCTGCGCGTGGATTGGGGGCTTTGACCCGTCCACCGAGGAATCGTGGCTGCTCCCCACGTTCCTTGGAGAGAGAGATGTGGCCGTGGAAGCTGAAGCCCCACCCCCACCCCAAGAGCTCACGTTGGCCCCCACCCTCCCTGAGCCCCGTCTCTCCAGGAGGCAGGGGACCCCTTCTCACACCTGTGCAGCCTCCTGCTCGGAAGCTAAGGTTCGGAGGGAAAATCACGGGAAGCCTTTCCTCCAGGCTGCGCCCGGGACTGTCTGAGGCCACCCCCTGTGACGGGCGGTGGCACTGAGCTGGGCTGTAACTCACTTAGCTGTGACGTCTGACTCCAACCACAAAACAAAGCAAGAGAGATCTGACTCCTGTGTGGGCTCTTGACTCCATCTCCCCAGGCCCCCGCTTTTTCAGCTACAAATAAAGGTGGACTGACTGCCCCCCACGGGCTCCAGGGCTCAAACATTCTATGGCTTTAAATACACATCTACACGCACATTTATCTTTCTCTCTCCTCCCCACCCCCGCCCAATCCACTGACACACTGTAAACACAGTGCAGGGGCACTTTATGTGGATCTGAATGTATGTGGATTTGAAATGGTGTGATTGTAAACATGTTAATGAAACTCTATTTTATGTGCAAAAATCCAGCACATCCCTCTAAATTAAAAGCATTATCAAGAACCGTATCATTTTAAAGTTGCCCCTCCCTGTGAGTACAGTGCTCGGTGCTCCTTCCTCAGGTAAAGGGAATGCCAGCCACCCCTGCATCAGCATCCCGTGGCCAGCACTTGTGTTTCATGTCTCAGAGCACATGGACATGACCTTGGTGACTATCGTGTTGCTATTTCAATATTTACTGCTATTATAATTTAAAATCTTTAAAGAACATTGTATAGAAATGTTTACATGTAGATGCCAGGGCTGGTATTGGGAAACACTAGAAAGTTAATACTTTGGAAAGAAATTTAGAGATTATAAAACACTATTATTATGTGTAAATATTGTGCATTTAAAATATTTTGCTCAAAATGAGAAAAGAATGTTTGTAGAGTCATGCTTTTGAAGATCACATCTCCCTCTGTATAAACTTATTCTTATGGGAAAACTTGCCTCAAATTATGTGAGTTTTAAGTCATTGAGGTCTTCAGAAAGTCATTTCTTGCGTAAACTCTGAGTACCTCTGTGATGGGCTGCTGTCACTCACACTTAGCTGTGACGTCTGACTCCAAACCACAAAACAAAGCAAAAGGGATCTGACTCCCGTGGGGGCTCTTGCCTCGATCATTAACTATGTCCCCGTAGGACTCAGGTCCCTGACAGCTGGGGAGGGAAGACCTAGAAGCAGAGACAGCCAGAACACATCACGGGCCGGAACGGAGGGAAACGGCTGAGCCTCCTTGCAGGTCCCTCCACCTGGTCAGATTGGGGCAGGGCCACCCCCCAGACCAGCACGGGGCTGGCTGGGATCCAGGGGAGCCCAAGTTCTGGAAGGATCCCGCACCTCAATTATATCTGACATTTTAGATTTGGAAGTGGACTTGGAAATCATCCCTCATCCTACCAGGCCCTTCCCTTCCCCTTCCACTCCGATGAAATGCCACCCCTCCATGTCTTTCCTGAGCAGCACCCCCAGGTCATCAGTGCCACCAACGCACCTGGGCACCCCTGTTCCCGCTGCAGTCTCATTGCTGACTTCCTATTTCTCTGTCTGGTCAGGATGGGTGGTTGGCTTTTTGCCCCTTGGACCTAGCAGAGCGACAGGCTCCGGTGGGCACCTGTCGATGCCTGTCCGATGCAACACACCAGGTGAATGAATCCTTTACAAGGAAGAGCTGCGAGGGGCGTTCCCAGGACCACACAGCGCCTGGCCCCTAGGCCTTCCCGTGTTGGTCATCCAGACAATGATGGTTCCGAATCTTAAATGGACCAGTTGCAGTCACCTCCAGAACCCGACTCTTTAAATGACCAGCACCGGCTTTCCTGATGGGTCCTGGAGCCACGGCCACATTCTCAGCTGCGAAACATCTTTTCTCCAGACACACCAGCGGCAGGTCCCACGATTTCCGGGCTCTGATGGGAGCTAATGGCTCCGAGAGAAGGGGGATGGTGCTGAAGAGCCTATTTCGTTTCCCTCTCACCGAGAGCAGTGGCTATTAAGAGCAATCTGTGCTTAGCGGCAGGAACACGCTGGGCCAGCTCTCCTGGCGCCCAGCTAAGTGTCTCCTCAGAGGAACAGCTTTACTTAGAAGCGGCTGCGTTACTTAGTGGGGTCCTCGGTAAACTCTCTTGGGGAGCTGATGCAGCAGTTACACACATGCCTGGTTCCATGCTCCCAAACATGAGGACTGTGTTTATTTTCTGGGTTCTTTTGAACTTGTTGTTATTGATGACGAAATCCTACTTGTACACAGAGGCAGAAACATAAGCTTTTCCTGACATTAGGGAAAATATTTCGTTGGAACGTGTAGAAGATGTAACTCCTCAGGAAGGATGATGAGAAAGCTTTAAGAATGTTTAGTGTAGTTGAATCCTAATTTCTAAGGAGCGCACAAATTAGAAAATACAGACATCGAAAGACGGACATGATCTGTTCCAACAAATCTACCCACTTCTAAATAAGCAGTTAAGTTATTCTCACTCTCTTTCCCTAAAGAAGCCCAGGGTGTGTGTGTGTGTGTGTGTGTGTGTGATGAACCACACACTGTGTTCTACGTAGCACAGAAATGTACCATCTTTGAAAGATGGATTGTAAAAATCCTAAGGGAGAAAATAGACAAGTTGAGAGCAGAGCTGTTGATCTTCCAGAAAGATGTGCAGCCGTGAGCTATGGAGACAGCTCTTGGGGGGGAGTCAGCCTGGCAGGGAGCCCACCCGAGACAGCTGGGCAGCCACAGGTGTCGAGCCCGGTCAAGGTGACGGTGTTCAAATCCTGGCTCACGCGTACTTGCTATGTGACTTCAGCAAGTTACCTCACCTCCCTCTGCTGGAGGGTCCTTACCTCTAAGGCGAGGCTAATCACTGGACCTACTGAGGAGAGAACTGTGTACTGTTACATGTGCGTTATATCACCTTTAATATCAATAAAAGAGGAAGTTCTCAAGGAAACGGCAGAGACACAGGCAGGAAGCGGTAGAGCTGTGGTGGCTGAAGCACCGCGGTTCCTGAGGACAGACGCCTGGAGCCTGGTGGCCGTGTCTGGCCCACAGATGGGCGTGGCTGGCTGGCAGGGCGCTGTGTCACACGGAAGAGGTGACATGGGCTGGTGAGCCCATGGCGGTCTGCACAGGCCCATCACCCCGGCGACCCTCCCATCTACGCTTCCTGCAAGCCCCCCCAGAACGGCTGCACTGGCTTCCCCTTTGCAGAAGCCTGAAAGCAGCAACCCTTGGAAGGAAGGCCGAGAAGGAAATCGGAAACGTGCCTACAAAAGAGGAGGCAGAGTCAGAAAAGAATCCAAGGGAGCAGCCACAGGAAGCCAAGAGAAGGAAGTCCCCGAAGCGGACCGTGGCCAGCCCTTCTAATGCTGAGGGTTAAATGACACGGGACCTGCCTGGTCGCCCAGGGCAGGCGGGCGAAGAGAATGAAACAGAAGACAGGCGCCTGCCTATGGATTTGTGCCCAGCGCCTGCAGGACTCAGGACACTGAGGAAAGAGAACCTTCAAAGAGCGGGGAGCTAGGGGCACTGGCCAATAGCCTCAGTCATTTAGGGTCAGATTAGGAAGCTGTGCCAGCCCAGTGCCATCTACTGCCCAGTGTGCAGAGGGCCTGCTTTCCTTCAGCTACAGACAACAGCTCTCCCTAACTCTCCCCCAGACAAGTGAGCCCATGAGCTCAGCAAAATTAGCGGACGTCTCCGCACACCATCTGAGCTTTATATCCCTATACTCTGGAGAGACTTGGGAAGGTTCTGGCTTGTCGTTGCTAAGTTTACTATCATTTGCGTAGTTTGAGGGAGGTACCTAGAATATAATCAAGACGACTGAGAAGGATGTTTGCAGGGAATTACAGAGGTCTGCCTTGTCTCAAGCACAGATAACAGTGTCAGCAAGGGGGCAGGTAACGGCAGCCTCCTGCCACTAGGAGAGGTGAGCAGGCCGTGGGGCTCTTTACCAAGAGATTCCCTGAGTCTCAGAGTTGGATCTGAAAGAGACCTCAGAAATCTCAAGTTCAACCCTTTCACGTTACTAACGGGAACATGAGAGAGGGTGACAAAGTCACACTGTCCCACGCAGCCATTGGGGTTAGACAGTGACTTGAACGCTGGGCTCAGTCTAGGGTTTACACTTTGAGTGAGACACAGTGTTCCTGGGGGAGGGGGGTACTGACTCAGGTGGATGCCCCCACAAGCCTCACCTTCTCCTGAAATAGGACTTGTTACTGAGCCACCGAGAGATGCTATTTTAGGCTCAGTTGGTAGAAACCCTTAATAAACCACAGGAGCTGTGGTGTTTTCCCACTGAGGATCCATGCCCGGGGGAGACGTGGAAATCACCAAACAGGTGTGCCGTCTGCACTAAAGCTCATCTGTTGTATTTCTGAGTCAAACAGGCCCTGCTGTTGAGCTTACACCTCATCTGCTCAGCGTTTCACCACCTGGCTTCCTCGCCATTCCCTATGACCAAGGAATCCTCTGGTTTGTGCATTCCTCTTCCAAATTATTTATTAAAAATATGCAATAAGGCAAATATTGACTCATCACTACGGAAACGAAAGCCTTACACTTCTGACCACAGATGAAGGCTCATTAAAGTCCTCTTTTACATTTGTTTTTTATTTCTGATCTGTGCCTTCCTAAAAATGATTTTGAAGAAATTGCAATTTTTTTCTAGTATGTATCTTATAAATGTACACATACCATATATAGTATATATACTTCAGTTAAATCAAACTGTATATGCATATTCTGTTCTACAAGATAACTCCAAAAGTGGTGGCCAAATTATACTCCCACCAGCAGTGCCGGAGGTGTCTGTTTCTCTACACACATCACCGTCAACACTTGGTATTGTCAGGTTTCTTAATTTTTGCCAATTGAGTAGAAGTAAACGAGTGTGTGATTGTAATCCCCATTTACATTTCCTCGATTACTGAGGCTGAGCATGTTCCCATGTTTTTAAGTTGTCTGTCGCCTGGCTCCTTGGGTAATTATTCAGAAAAATACCAAGAAATAGTTGATCTCTCCCCCCCCCCACCCCAAAATCACATTATTTCCATTTTGCACATTTTTTAAAAAAAGTATCCTAAAGCAATAACATAGTTGTCTTAGGAACATTTAGATACCATAAAGTATGTCAAATTATTTTCTGCGGAGGGAAAATCTGATAAACAGCCTGGGAGGAAGGAAGGAATAATCGCAGAACAAAAGGAAAGGAAACAGGAAATCCAAAATGAGTCCACCCAACTCTGAGTATTGTTTCTACAAGAAAATTATTTAAAATTTCAGATGCCAGGGCCGAGGAGAGGAAAATGGGAATTTTCATTATTTGCCTCCTTTTCACCATTAACTGTCCTGATTGTGTCTAGGATTCCGATCCAGGGGGAGAAACCTTACATTAAACCCAGTCTTTCCCATACACAAAATAATGCACTTTGTAATGAGCCACGATAATGGGTCTCTTCTTGCTGAAAATGGCAATTTACTTTGTTTTTCTAAGGAACATCTGCTGTGGTTTTGGAAGATTGCTAAGGAAAGGTTTTTGTGTTGTTTTGTTTTGTGTGTTTTTTTTAAGGTGCTACAAAGTAAGCAAAATCTTTATTCTATTCTTTACTGAAAACATATCACATTTAAAATTTCAATTTTTATGTTAAATTATGAAAGCCATTTAAGGCTTCGCTCCTTCTTCACCTCCATGAAGGGGCCGTGGACTCCAATGCCATGGACCCTATTCACTCTGGGGCAATGGGGTGGGGGTGGCAGTGGGGGTTATGACCGTGGTCCATGGGATCCCCCAACTGGAGACTTAGAGCAGAGCTGCTGTCCTGATACCCACATCCCTAATCCATCCATCAGCAAGTCACATCAGCTGTCAAAATACTCCCCGTCCCAATCACTTCCTATGTCTCCATTACTCGCCCCAGTCAAGTCCACCCCAGTCTCTCACCGGGAATCTTGCAATAGTTTCTGCGTTTCCCGCTTCCTCTCATGCTCACCAATAGCCCACTCTCCATACTGGTACAATTGATAGAGTGATTTTAAAAAACGACTTCCTATTATACTTAGAACAAAACCTAATCCCTGGACCACTGTCTGTAAGGACCCTGCAGATCTGGCTTCTGGCTCTCTCCCTGGCCTCATTTCTACGACTCTCCCCTTGTTCAGTACACTCCGGCCACACTGACCTTCTCACTCCTCAAATACGCCCGTTCCATCCCGCTGCAGAGCCTTTGCACTGGCTGTTCCCTCCCTGGAACTCCATTCCACCAGATATTCCAAAGCCTCACCCTCTCCCATCTTTCATATCTCTGCTCAGTGCCATCTCTTCAAAGATGCCTTCCCTGACAATTCCACCTGGAACAGCCTCATCTCCCCAGGTCACCACCTGGGTCTTACCTGCTCTCATTTTCTTCTAACCGTCACAATTATTATGTGATATCACATTACACAGCTCTTTGTGGATCTGCATATTGTCTGTTACCCCTACTAGAATGTAAGGCCGCGGAGGGCAAGAACTTTGTGTTGCTCATTGCTAGAACATGGTCCTAAGAACAATGCCCAGTCCTCACTAAATATTTGTTGAATATTAAATGGATGACGCTATTGCAGACCTAAGAGTTGCAAAATCCAAACGCATCCCTACTTCTTAGATAAAATAGATTACACATGATTATAAGCAGGTGGCAGCTTGTATGCTCAGGGTGATCCCAGCGGCAGAAACCAGCGCCTCCCCTCCCGTGAGCCGGCCTTTACAGGCGTCCTTGGGAATGTCAGCCCCTAAACCCTCCTGGTGAGGTGGGTCTGGACGGAGGGGTTCAGACCGAATGTTTCTCTGCAGCAAAGGGCGGCCTCAGCCGTGCCCACAGGCGCCCGTGTGCCCTGCGCCCGGTGGAAATGCAGCTAAGAGAGCTTGAAGAGCTGCACACGGCTAATGGCACTAAAACCGGGCGGTTGTCAGCATTTTCTGCATGTTTTTTCTTCGTTAAGTTTTCAGAAATGAATACATCATCTAACCACAAATAAAAACAGTGTCAAACACAGTTCCACTTTACCAAAGCTATTAAGAACCCATATGAATCAAATTGTGTTAATTAAGCAGGAGGGGCGGTCATACTCTGCTCAGTTATTCCTGCAGAGCAGCCACGGAAGTCAGTGCAAAGTCAACACGGATAAAAGCAATAGGTAGCTTTCATTCAATAATAAAGCCTCAATTTAAATTAACAGATGTTTTGGCACTCTTCTTTGGATACATTGTGACCTTTATCTGAATTCCTTATTTTTATTTTAACATTTATACATGCAAATGGAATAAAGTAAGACAAGAGGGGGCATGAATAAAGTGCTAGCATCTGCTTCAGTAAGAGTCTCTTTCTCCCCATTCAATGGGACAGATGTTTGCTAAGGGATTCCAGGGACAATGTGCCCCAAAGACCTTCCATAAACAGAAAACTAACCTGGGCAATGGTGATGTCTATACGGTATTATTCTGCACCAAATCCCTTGAGTCACTGATTTGGTCTGGACCCCAAATACTGGCTGGAAGAGGTACAGTAACCCCCCATCCTAGTCCAACTGATCAAGCAGAACAATATGCCCCCTAATGCACACCCTCCCACCTCTGCTCATGCTCATTCTGCCTGGGCACCCTCCTCAGTCACGAATGTCTTCTGTCGAATCCACACCCACGACAGACACCGCATGCGGTCTCCTCTCCAACTCTCCGCCAGTCTCTCTTCCCCGGGCTCGTTGTTGCTAATAATATGTCGCCATTCGCAGTGCATTTTACTGTTTTCAGATGACCAGTTCAGGGGACAAGACAGATACTATTAGTCCAGGATACAGATGAAGACTTTTTCCCTGAGCTAAGGGATCTACGGAAGCTTGGCTGCCTTTATTGCCCTTATTGTCTTCAGCACACACCACTGGCTGATTGGCCTGGCCACTCTGATTAGGTTACCGGCGATAAGAAAGTGTGTCTCCTTGGAAAATGGGATTCCGGTTCTGAGTGTGTCACTCTGACCCCATAACTCATGAACAATGTATGCTCACAGACACCACGTCTCCTTCACAATCTCAGGTTGTCAAATCCGCAGGCTCAAAACCTCTTGTAAATGCGACGGAGGTTCTGACTGCCGTGGGCCCCCTGGAACCTTCCCCTCAGAACTCCTTCCTCGCAGGACTCACATTGTGATGGGCACATGACACACGCAATCCTGACCACACCCCAGTGGGATAGTGTCTTCAGATCCACTGCCACTTAGTAGAGACCATGACCTTTGGGGACTACTCACAGGACAGTATAAACTCTTAATCCTAATCCGTGAGTGCCAACATCCCACCAACTGTGCCAATCTATACCTAACTACTGAAGTTCCAGAAACCCCTAAAAACTACCCCTTTTCCAATTCCCAGTTAGCAATGGAATCCACCCTTGTTCCTAAATGCCTCCTCACTTTCTCATTACAGTCAATCACTCTCCAAAGCAAGGAACAACTCCCCAAATCAGAGAGCCTTCACGTCCAAAGTCATGAAGTTATGTTGGATTTCGCCCTGTCTCAGACCTTCCTTATCCACCTCTACTCTGGGCGGGCTCCTGGCTTCCTCTCACCCACCTCCACCCTCCAAGGCCCCTGGTGCCCGGTCTCCATTCTGGCGACAGGTTCGACAACTCTTCTCCCTAATCCATCCTACTCACAGCGGACAGGAGGAACCCCCCGCCTCCCCCCCCCCACACCCTCCGCCTCTGCTTTGCTACACCGCCCTGCCCCTATGCCCGATAAATGTTTGATGTTGCTGCGTTCACAAGAAAAGCAGATAAGAAGAGATCAAGAGGAAGTGGTGAAGGAAATATCGAGTCTGGTTTCTGTGACCTGTGTCAAAGGAAGCCTTTGAAGGCTTATGCAAGCTGGCGTGTGTATCTGTTGCCATAACAAAGGACCACAAACCGGTGCCTTAAAACAACAGACACTGACAGCTCTGGAGGCGAGATGTCTGAAATGCAGGTGCTGGCAGGGCCCTGCTCTCTCTGGAGGCCCTGGGGAGAACCCTCCCTTTCCTCTTCTGGCTTCTGGTGTTTGCCCGCGGTCCTTGGGGCTGCCTGGTGCGCAGATGCATCACTCCAACCACACGGGCGTCTTTTCCTGTGTCTTAGTCCGTTCTGCCCGCTACATCGAATACCACCGACTGGACAGCTTATACGCAACAGTTGGCGCCTTTAGGAGGTGAGAGAGGCTCCAGAGAGTCCCAGGCCCTTCCACCACGTGAGGACCCAGTGAGATGGCTCTCTGAGCCAGGAAATGGGTTCTCTCCAGAATGTGACCCTGCTGGTGCCTTGGTCGTGAACTTCCGGCCTCCAGCACTGTGAGAAATACGTTTTTGTTGTTTGTGAGCTACCCAGTCTACGGTATTTTTGCACAGCAGCCTGAATGGACTAGGACCCAACATAAGGAGGGCAGCCCCCCGGGCAGTGC
The DNA here is from genome assembly GCF_028538775.1 of Myotis yumanensis. Lineage (NCBI taxonomy): Eukaryota > Metazoa > Chordata > Mammalia > Chiroptera > Vespertilionidae > Myotis > Myotis yumanensis. The sequence continues at coordinate 4,924,131 of NW_027223757.1, forward strand.
TCCCTGTCCAGCCCCCAGGGGCCCCAGAGCCTCCGTGTGCCTGTGCCATCTCCTGCAGCCGCACCAAACATCAAGTCAGAGGAGAGCGGAAGGCAACACATGTGCTGAGCACCATCGTGGGCAAGCACGGAAGTGGGACCCTCGGTCCAGGGGTGACACAGATGTGGTCCCTGTCCTAGGAGGTTCACCGGTTGGTGAGCTCTCTGCTGATGTTTGAGCCGGAGCTGCACACTCGGCCCTGCCTGCCTCTCGCAGTGGCCTCCACCTGCCTCCTCACCCCCATGGGAGCCTTGCTGCCCACCATCCTGCCTCATTCTCTCTTGTCCTCCGTATCCAACATTTGCCATCACTTCCCCTCTGCTATCTTGTCTCTCCTCAACACAATCCTGATTCTCTTAAAGCTGACTCGGCTGAGCCCTCCACTCTGGGGTACCACGCCGCCCTGCCTCTTCCTCAGGGCTGGTTCTGGCAGCAAACTCACGGCCCGGGTGGGATCGGGCTTGGGCACCACATTTCTCTCACCAACACCCACGTTGGTAGCCATTCCTGGCTCTGGATCCTCCAAGAGCTCCAGCTGCCCGGTGAGACACAGACTCCTCGTCCTTCCTTCCACCCCAGCCCGCTCCCCGTCCACTCCAGAACGAAGGTGCAGCCATTCACCTGGACTCCTCCACATCCTCCCCATCCTGCCCTGTCCTCCTTCCACACCTTCATCGACGCCATCCGTTCCCGCCTCCCCTCCTGACAGACCCCGTGTCCCCAGCACTTCCTGCACGGCCACCCACGGTGGTTAAAGGAATGAAACCGGAAGTGCAGAAGGCACAGATTCTGTCCCAACCTTAGGCCACCTTTAAAAAGTCTCAGGGTTACACAGGACAACAAATTAGTGCTTACTTAAATGCCCCACAATATAGACGCCTGCGTTTCTTGGTGCTTGGCCAGAAATCCGCAAATGGGAGCTTTGGACAGGGCGGGAGGGGGTGGGCGGTGCCTGGGACACTCAGTCTCCTTGGGGTGCACTTCTCCTACGTCCACTTCGAAAGGAGAGAAAAACGACCCTGACCAAGCGCTCCAGGAAGCCCCTGCCCCGTGTAACAGCGTCACCAGCCATACAGAGAGGCTGAGATACCAAGTGCAGGTCAGGCTAGTCTGGGAAGGGGAGACAGAAAAGTGCTGCTTCTTTGCGGCCAAGAAGACAAGAGGCAACGCTCCAGCTGTCGGCGAGCGTTTCATCACTCGCCTGTTGGTCTCGCCGTCCCCGTACTATTCAAATGCAGGCTGTGTTCAGGGTATGAAACGGACTGGAGATATACATTCAGGAAATGGAATGGATTTGAGGCTTCAGAGCCTACAAAATGCAATTTCACGTTTTCTCTCTTGGAATGTATGAGATATTTAAAACGTTATTTCCCTTTAAACTGCCTTCAGGAAACAAAGTGAACTGCGTTGCCACAAAGGGTTTCCCGAGGGTGTTCTCCCAGGGCCTCTCCACGGGGAGAGTCAGCATGCTCCTCTTCATGAGAACCTGCCAGCATCAGGGGCCTCTGGCATAGATTTGCGGGGAACGGCCAGAGCCTGGGAGTCCAGTCCTGGTTGCCTGGTGTCCTCTCTAGACCTCAGGTCACCCTCTTTCTATGGAAACAGGAGCAAGTGCCTGGCGCACCCCTCCAGACGGAGGCTCAGATGAGGTGATGCACCCAGGTTACTGTCGTCACTGCCATCCGACTGCAGCGCCCCCAGGGAGAGGGGCCTCGGAGGGTCAGGGGGCTTAGGAGAGGTCGGGAGGACACGCACCCAAGGACAGGAGGCCTCCCATCCCGTGTCACACAGCGAGCAGTGCCCAGCGTGAGAGTGACCTCGTGGACTGTGCCTTGGCCTCTCAAACATTTAGGGGTTTTAAGGTTCTTAAAGAACATCAAGTCCAACCCACTCATTTCAGAGCTGAAGCAACTGAGGACATGCCCAAGGCGGCTGAGGGTCAGTGCCCAGCCGGGACGCCCGGGCTCCTCCGGGAACCACACTTCTTTATAAACGAGGCACCCCAAACCACGTACAAACACACTCCTTGGTCCCACTCCTTTCGGAAGTTAAAGCCGGGGGACCTGGTATGTTCAGTGGGCTGACAATCAGGCTGAGGACTAAGCACGCCCCAGGGGGCAGCTGAGCGCAGACGGTGCCCAAGGACAAGGACCACTTCCAAAGGCTCGCCAGCCCGAGGCGGGGACACAGGCTGTGTGCCTCCCCCAGCCCAGGAGATGGCAGGACCTGGAGCTGGAGCCGCTGAGCGACGCCTCCGGGGGAGCCCCTCCACCCCAAGTGACCGAGGCTCAGAGGACCGCATCCCGGGCTGGGAGGGGGTTTCCCAGTCACACCGACCTCCTGACGCCGCCCACTGGCCAGAACGCAGGCTTTTCTGAGTCTTGGCCCAGCTGTGGGTTGGGAGAGCTTTCCTACTGCTGATTATTTCCCCTAGAAAACATGTCTGACTGGCCTGCTTTCGGCTTCAAGGACGCTGACACAACCAGCGGCAGGAGAGCATGGGGTCGCTAGGCGCTCGGGGCCCAGCTGCACGTGCATCCTGGCCGCCGGAGCCCCTCACCCCGGAGGGCACGGGCCCTGAGCCGGCCGGCGACACTCAGCCTGGCTCTGGTCTGCGGCGGTCCAGGCGATTCTGCCTGCACACGGGTCCTCACCAGGGGCCCTGGCTGTCCCGTCCTGACCTTCTCTCCAGGGTTCCAGACCGCAAGCTGTGCGAGAGCGAGGACTTGGCTTGGTTGCCTGGGGTAGTCCAGCCCGAGAGCAGGGCCCGACCCGGATGGACACCGGGGTCTGCGGCAGAGGAATAACCGGTGGAGAACAGGGCTTCCCTTTCTGGGCCGGCTGTCCCGCCCACAAGAGCAGACCTGCCCGAAGCTCGCTCCCCAATTCCAGAACTGGCTGTGCCTCCCAGGAAGCGACGGCTGACGGGAAGGGCAGGGAACAGGCAGGACGGACGGTGAGAGCCCGGAGGGGGAAGCAGCACCGGGTTTCTGGAATGAAAGGAGGGCAGCGTGGTGGACTGAGAGCGAGGGCAGGGGAGGCGGGACGAGGCGCACAGGTGGCCCAGGTGGGACCCAGTGCTCGTTCCCAGCCGGGAGGTGACAGATGGGGCTGGAATATGGAAAGGCCCCGGAGCGGATGCAGGGAGGGGAGACCTGTACTTGGGAAGGGGGTGCCGGTGGGTTAGACCAGGGTGGAGGGAGAGGGGCTGCTGCGTGGGACAGACGAGGTGACGCTCAGGGCGGATGTGATGAGGGGCAGGTCGGTGGGTTAGACCAGGGCAGGTCGGTCTGCAGGGAGAGCTCTGCGCTTCTGAAAATGGCAAATCCGCACCAGAGATAATTGGATAATCAAAATAATTAATCCTGAGGATTATGACTGAGCTGCCTGCCACGTGCGGGCTCCATGATTACTCTCCAATTTCCTATTATCTGCCAGTTTATGGGGCCAGAGCTGCTGATGGGGTGACAGCCAAGGCCACTTGTCACTGAAGCCAGACTTGAGCCAATTGAAGGGGCCCAAGGCTTGGGGACCCCCCACCAAAATGGATGATTTGAGCCTTTGGTTTCTGAGTTCAACAAATTAAATTTTAATGTAGAAATTCACATTCAGCTCATTTACAGAGATTGATTTAAAAATAAAAGGGAAAAGCTATATGATCTCATTAAAAATGTATTCATCAAATCCTACAGTTTCTCCCTTTACAAAGCCTTCTGATGAATTTATCTCCTTTCTTTCCATTTCCAGGGACAGTAACCGAGTCCAATCAATCATGCCATGGATATTTCATGAGGACCCGCTACATGCCAAGCAGTGTGCCAGGTGCCCGGGGGAGCAGGAAATACTAGTAAATGTGCCTCGTGCCCTTTAAGCACACAGAAGAGCTGCAAGCGTGGACTCTTCCTCACCAAGAGGTGGATGGACCGCCACCGTCACTGAGGAGGGCCCTCCTGTGTGCCTGGCCCTGCTTCACACACCTCTCGTCCTCTCATTTGCATGCCCCCCCAGGGTGCGCACACAGCCCTGGATGTGGCAGTGTGGGATGAGGTGCCAATGGGGGTCCCCTCTGATGAGGCAATAAGAAGTGCCCGGGTTCAGGATGAAGTTCAGTGTGGGAAGTGGTCCCCTCACATGACTGTGGCCACAACTGGCTGCCGCTCATATCTTCAGGACACAGCCTCAGGGGATGCCCTTCCCCCTCTTCCCCCCGCTTCTAACAGCTCCTAGATCTATGGACCCCACACATGCCTAGTTTCTGCCTCACCCCATCCGTCTTCTCACACTGAGCAATGTAGGTTCAGGCAAAGGGTGTAAAAGACTTTAGGGGAGTAGGCCATCGTCCGGGTGATGAAGCAGGCGAGGTCCCAGGGAGGTGGACGTGGGTGATGGATGGGAAGGGAGGGAGGGCGCCACGGGCGTGCCGGCCGCTTAAACACGGTTCCGAGGCAGCGGGCTACACTCAGTTACCGCCCAGAAGGGCCTGGCCAAAGCAGGGGTGGCTCCGGTGACATTTCCAGAGGACTGCGGTGCCGGCTCTGTGCTGGGACAGAGCGAAACAACTGGTGGCTCCAGGCAAGCACACGGCAGAGGCGGACGGAGCCAAGAAGAATCACGACCTGGGTGGCTCTGGAGCTGCAATTTCAATGCTGGACAAGCATCCAGGTTGCCTGGGCTTTTCGCTATTATAAACAAGACATCAGTGAAGAGCCCTGTCTGCTCTCGGCAGCAGGACAGCGCTGTCCCCGAGTCACCAGGAGCACACCTCGGAGCAGAGCCGCACAGACACCAGGCCCCGCTGATGGATAGGCCAGCAGTCCCACTGACTGGCACACACACAGCCACCTCGTTTCCCAGTGCCAAAGTGAAGGAAAACATCCGCCATGGAGCTACAGGTGTGACTTAAATGGTAACCGTTCCAGAAGTTAAAATCCAGTCCCGGAGCCCTGTGCGTTCCTGCCAGAGACAAAGTCAAGGTGGGAGAGCAGGTCTCCCGCGCAGAGCAGGGTTCCAAGGCAGCAGCTGCACTCAGTGATCAGAATAAAAACAACTACAAAACCCACCGCAGAAGCACGCGGGGAGCTACAGACACGACACGATGGCTAAGGCTCAGCCCGGAAAAGGTCTAAGGAAAGGAAAGGCACCGCAGGAGAAGGGAAATTACACCCCAATCCCTCGCTCCTACACTCTCTCCTGGAAACCTTTCTCCTAACAAAACTGCCTCCCAGGTGGGCCGGGGCGTGGCGTACAGTGCATCCCTCCCACCCGGGGAGCAGAGGCCCCGGTTCTGCTGCAACATCCCATGCACCCCGGGGGGGGGGGGGGGGAGCTCCCCCAGGCCCAGACCTCCAGAAGGGGGGCAGGGCCTCAAGTTCATTTCTAGGCCTGAAAGTCTATGATCCCAATATCTATATCATTTTAAAAGGAAGCAAATCCTCCCATTTCTATCAGCTTCAATATCCCCAATTATAAGGTAGTAAGGAATTTTCAAAGAGGTTTCTGGCCCCAGTTTTATTCACTTGGGTTTGTAGCCCCAAAGTCTTTGGATGCCTTTGTATTTTTCAGCATGTGGAAAGATTTTAGAAGAGTACAAATAGAAATAAAGAGCAATAAGTCATGCATCTTACAGTCCCCCCAAATACAGAAGCCTGGCCTCCTCGCAGAGTGAGTGTATGTGTGCACACACACATGTGCGCATGCACACACATGCACGCACGTGCACACACACACAGAGGAGAATGGGATGCAAAGGGCTCTACCCACTGTCGCACGGCCTGAACCACTTCTTGGATATTGTCTTGTCAGAAACCCTAATAATTGCCCTTACAATGGAAAGAATTCCAGGAATTAGCTGGAATGACCATGAGATGGTTTACATCTCAATCAAGGCCACCATCATTACTGGGAGCCCACATCCACTTTGACATCATCCGACTCTGATTTTATATACAGGAAAGCAAGTCACCAGTTAAGAACAAAATAAGCTTGAAGAGCACATTTCATCCAATGTTAAGGGTCGTTTCACAACAAACGCCGCACTGCCCGGGGCTCCAGGTCAGACACTGTGTGTGAGACGCGCTGCTCTGTTAGGCATAACCTCACACGGAACTGTCTGCAGAGCGTCAGCAGAGAGAAAGACACTCTTTCTAAAGATGAGTTGATGAGAGCAGGGCTGGGTGGCAGGGTCTCTTTCCTCTGTGCCACCACACTTATTTCCTTATAGTCTGCTGAGTCCTGAGAGAGGCTCAGATTGGACAAGCTGCCCAGAGAGAGGACCGTGATCACACACGCAGCCAGCACGCGATGGCAGCCGGCTCAGGTCCACGCTCACACTGTCTCATCGCCAGATGCGCTCTGGGGATCACTAGATGTCATCAAATCCTGACGAGAGCAGAGAGGGCCGTTCACACCAAGAGCAACAATTCAGGCCAATTAGGCTGGGAGCCCAAGGGCTGCGAAGAGGGTGTTGACTGGCTTGACCTTCACCTAGATCCGTGGTCGGCAAACCGAGGCTCTTGAGCCACATGCGGCTCTTTGGCCCCTTCAGTGTGGCTCTTCCACAAAATACCATGTGCGGGCACGCACATATAGTGCAATTGAAACTTCGTGGCCCATGCGCAGAAGTCGTATTTTGTGGAAGAGCCACACTCAAGGGGCCAAAGAGCCGCATGTGGCTTGCGAGCCGCGGTTTGCTGAGCCACAGTTTGCCGACCACTGACCTAGATCATTTTTTAAGGGAGAAGCAGTGAATGAAATACAGACACTAGAATGTTCTACACACTTGCCTTCACTGTACTCAGGCACTCGAATCAAACATTTCCAATTGGCTACTATCAGAGCCCAAGTTATACTTTAGCATAATTTCCTAGAAAAAAACAACTCCCAGAATTTGAAGATCAGAGCATAAAGTCACTTTTTCGTGAGCGTTCTTTGTGAAGTAGTATCGATGGGGATGTTATGTGCCAGGAATTGGTCAAGTTATGAAAAGTTCACTTAGCTTAATCAACTCGCTGAGATTCATTCTGAACGCAAGCCTTCTCCGTGCACCCCTACACTCATACCGGATTCGGGGACACTGGTTACAAAGTGGTGGAGAGGTCACAGCCATTATGGAAAGCGGTTTCCATGACATGTCTGCACGCTACCCTCCCCAGCAAGCAGCCTCTGTGTGACGGACAGACATGATCATGACAGAAGGAGCAGGCAACCCCCTGCAGGAGGGTGCTTCATGGCCAACTCATTCATACATTCAGTCAATTAAGACTGACTGAGCCCCTCCCAGGTGCCAGGCACAGTTCTCAGGGCTGGCACTGAAGTGATGAGTAAGGTAAGGTCCTTGCCCTCATGGGGCGATAAATGAGCAATGAACCCAGATTCACTGGATGAGTTCAATTCTTTTGGTGGAATTACGGCCATGCATCACTTATGACAGGAATACGTTCTGAGAAATGCATCATTAGGTGGTTTTGTCCTTGTGCAAACATCACAGCATGCACTCACACACACCTAGGCTGTATGGCATAGCCTACTGCTCCCAGGCTAGAAACCTGTATGGCATGGACTGTCCTGAATACTGTAGGCAGTTGTAACACAATGAAAAGTATTTGTGTATCTCAATGTAGAAGAGGCACAGTGAGAATGCAGTATGAAGATTTAAATGGGGTATACCCATACAAGGCGCTTACCGGGAATGGAACCTGCAGGACTGGAAGTTGCTCTGGGTGAGTCGGTGAGTGAGCGCAAGTGTGAAGGCCCAGGACATACTGTACACACTGGAGACTTTATAGACACTGTACACCAGCATCACCACAAACACGTAGTTGCTATGACGTCAGAACAGCTGCATGTCACTAGGCCGGAGAATTTTTCAGTTCCATGTGATCCTATGGGGCCACCATCAGGTATGTGGTGTATTTTTGTTGACCAAAACATTGTCATGTGGCACACAACTGTATTGCAACAACCAGTGTCTGCACCGTGACATTAAAAGGCAGGAGGACACCGAGGCAGGGTAGTCTTCATGTGTACAAGCCACACAAACCCTGTGCAGAACTTATAAACATCATTCTTTCCACCACTCTTATTTCTAAACAGTGTGATCAATTACAAGCAACTTGAACAGCACAATCAAAATAAGACTGTGCTGAAAGACATTGACACAACAAAGAGCCTCAAGGACATTCACATGCAACCTACTACACATCTGGGGTGAATGACTTCTCTCTCTGACATATTTGCCCCCATAACAACATGCTCAGGTTCAAGGGTAAACATCTCGCCACTTCTGTTTACACCTTCAAGAGGGAAATCCAACCAGCTGCCTGTGAGCTCAGAAGCCTGAGGCAAACGCAGCGCCAAAAGTCTGTGTAAACTCCTGTGCGAAGGGCTTTGAGGAAAACTGAGAAAAGGCGGGGGGAGGGGCGGAGGGGGGGGGGAGCAAATTCTATAGGAAGTCCTGTGCGGAAGGCGTTCCCAGAGCCCTGAGAGGGCTCCATGCTCCTGCTGGGTGTGAGGATCCCATTTACCAAAGAGGGGTGATGGCCAACTAAAAATACGAACCCGGTGAAAAAAGTCTCTAGACACCTAAAGTGATGACAAACTCTTACACCGAACTCAGGATGTGCCAGGCGCGGTTCTAAGAGCTTTACCTGTCTGTACTCACTGAAGCCTCAAAACACCCTCATGAAGGAGGCACTGTATTGCCATTTCCCACAAAAGGACACTGGGGCACAGAGAGATTAAGTAACTCGCCCAAGATCACACAGCGACCGGCGGCTGCGCCAGGACCTGCGATCCGGAAGCTGGCTCCAGGGTGCGTGCTGGCCTCGGAAGGCGGATCACAGCGGGAAGACAGGAGAGGCCTCCGACTCAGTGCAGCTGGCTCACGTCACATCTCCCCACAGGCCACCCCCAGGTGCTAGAGGGGTCATAGGTCAACTGACTTCATGGCTAAAAAAAACACATTACCTGTATCTATCATCTATCTATTTATCTATTTATCTATCTATCTATCTATTTGACTTCACATGCTCATACTGATCTTAAAGGAAATATGAACCTGAAATGGTTTTCCACCTAAATATTTCTCTATGAGCATTTATTAAAGGATTAAATATAACGAACACTAGTTAAGCACTTACTACGTCCCAGGCACTATTCTAAGTGCTAAGGATACAAAGCTAACCTTTCGAATGATTCTGTCACTGGGAGAGTGCCAGCAGCAGTGCCCAGGGACAACCTGAACCGACAGTGTCCCTCTCTAGAGGCAGCTAGGGCACCGCTCTTTGACCTCTTGGTCTGATCAAAGTGTGGATCATCCACCTCATGGAAAGTCACTTCCAGCAAAATGATCAGAAGTAAGGAGAATAAAACATGACAACGGAGGTCTCAAATCTGAGTCTACCTTCCTTTATGAAAAATAAAATAACATCGGTCCTGTGGTTAACGCTGGGAAGAGGTAAGAGTATGAGACTGTGAGGTTGTTATAAGAGAAGCACAGTTGTGCTGGTGAAGTTCTAGTTTAGATTAGATGATAAGCTTATGGGTGTTCCTTTTATCACTTTGCTTCATAACTTACATGCATCCTATCTCATAATACATAATACAAAACTCTATCATTGTTCAACTTTTCTTAATCATGACTGCTTCCAGGTAGAGGTGACTGGAGGCTTAATATATCGCAGACTCCTGGGCACATGCTTAATGCAAAGGTCTCCAATGATGTGCTCCGAAACCAGGACTTCTCATCAATCCAGGATGTGGCACTGCACTGTTTTAATTACCTTGTAGCTCTGTGTTAAAGTCAAATTGATTTAAATAGACAGACATATAACTGGACAGCAAAGGGCATTTAATTAATGTCTACGAGGATAAAACCCACAGCACCAAAACACAAAGGAGATTGCTCATTATGTTGCCTATGTCAAAAGAAAGTTAACATCATTCATACAACAATATGATAAAACTCCTACTATATTAACAAAAAGACTAGGGAAAGCCGTTCTTACTTGTTTGCTCCAGCGACATAAATAAATGACAAAGATCCCAGAGGCAAAAGACAGTGTTACAACTTCCTAGATACAAATAAACACTATAGCTATGTGATCCAGAGCTACACTGTGGTTCCATAGAGGCCTAAAATAGAGAAAATTTCAAGTAATTGTTTGTAACTTTATCTTTATTGTAATCCATCTTTGTCCATATATGCCTAATACTGTTTAGCCAAGTAAGCTTTTCCTTATGATAAGGATAAATTTAAAATACATATATACCTTATATTTAACTTGGGGGGGGTCTACATTTATGGATTCATAGGAATATATTCAAAAATCAAAAGTGAACACAACTCTTAAAATGGGCCATAGAATTTCAAAAGCACCCATCATCTTGCTGCCTTTGCTTTTCAAAGTGTTAGTGTAGGTAGTTACATATTAATAAAGAAAGGAAGCAAAGGGAATCGGACACTGAAAAGCCGAATAAGCTGGGGCCTACTTCACTAGGAAGCTACAACTGCACACATTCCCCAGGGGACCACCGGTCCATTCCCCGCAGATTACTGGGGGGAGGGGCAGAACAACAAAGGGGCGCATGCCCCACAGAAGCCAAGATGGCACAGGGAGAGGTGCTTCTACTATGAGGCATGAGCACAGAGGCCTGTCAGTCTAGCCTGGGAAAAGGATCAGATTGGATAAGGGACACAGAACCCCAGACCTAGGAAGTGGATTGGTTAGGGGGAGGATCCAACACCAGCCCACAAAAGCTTAGGAAACTGATTGGTTAGTTTGAAGAAGAGCCTGGTCCTTTCCCAGCCAGGATAACAGAACCCAAGCTAAACAAAGCTCTCACTCTCGCCTGGTAACGCACGGTAGCCCCCATTTGTTCGCTAGGATTCTCCCTCCAAGCAGCCACACGGGCCTAACAGCCACGCGGGCCTAGCAGCTACATGGCCGGCTGGTGTGCAGACTCCAAGCGCGGGCCTGGGCACAGCCAGCCGGAGCGCAGCCAGGAACAGAGACTAAACGAGCCAGATAGTGACAGAGACTGGACCGGAACGAGCCAATGGTACAGAATGTCTGGACACTGGGCCTGTTTCTGGGCCTGATGAAGACAAGGCTGGGACAGACGGAGAAGAGACCCCAGGAGCCTGGGGCAGGCTTCTACTTCCAGCCAAATGAACCCTCCCACTACGCCTCACTCTCCCGTGTGGGCCCCCGAAAACGCTTTTCTCCTGACACTGCAAGGACCCGCTTCCACTTGCAACTAAAGCAGTGTCTACAAAGCAGTAATTTCATTCAGAAAAGTGACACGCAGTGTGGCAGCATGGCCAACTGATGCTGTCGGGTATAAACTTGGTACTTGTGTTGTCTGCATCTACGAGCAGAGCGGCCCTGAGTACACCTGGAAGGACCACACACGCCTCCCCAGTTAGACCCTTCATCACACTTCTGCAATAAGTGTCTCATAGGCTCCTGCTGGAACACGTGTTCTCAGCTGCTTTTCATGGAAAAGTACCACCTAGCAAAGGAGCGGGGATAACAAAAGGAGAAATTAAACTCTATATTGATTTTAGACATTTCACATAGTAAATGTGGATTCTGGCATTAAAATTGTCTTCTTCTCCCAGAATCAAATCTCCACTCCACTTCCTCGCTGGGTCAAGTATAGTCTGAGGTCAAAGCACGAGTCGCAGCTCTTGTTCCTGGAGACACACACGCTTCTCTCTCTGTGAACGGCCCACCGGGGCCCACATCGACTCCCCGTGCCCAGATGATGGGACAGTGGTTTCAAGGCCAGGGTTAACCTCCCCAGGTCTCCTCCAGGCACAAGGGTCAGCAGCCTTGGGGCACACACTGTCCCATAGCTGGGTCCTGCAGCCACATGGTCAGCCACCACCAGCCAGGGGGTCTCCGCAGGTCCCGCCGCCCGGCTGTGGACAGGAGTCCTGACCACGGGCATCTTCGCTGGTGGCAGAGGGGCGGGCAGTGACGGAAGTGCCCTTCCCTGGCCTCACCTGCAGGAATGCCATGAGCACGCTTTCACAGGAGGATAACAGCACCCTGCTGAGCCCTTTGTCTACAACATTTCATCTGATCCACAGGGAGGCACCACTGTTAGGCCCATTTCACAGATGAGGGAACAGACACACAGGGTCTCTGAGCATCATCTTCAAGATCTGGCCACGGAACACGCAGCTGGCTCGGAGGGGGTGCTTTCAAAGGCGTAAACAATTAAACGTTTGTTTCACTCCCTCTGCTCCAGCTTCCAAGATGTTCTTCTCTCCCAGGGGGGTTTACAACCACTGTGCTCAGCAAAGCAGGTTCAGTGTTCTGCACAAAGGCAGCCATTTTCCCAGTGATTCTGAGCCCTCAAACTCTTAATTTTAGATAGCTCCCTCCTGTGATAATCTCCCCCTCCTCCCGGGACGCGCATTAACCAGCACAAACCACTTCTCGCAGAGGCTGGAGTCCCTGGGGAAGCCGGTTGTGCAATGGAAATCCCGGCTCCTGGGGGAGCCCAGGGGGAGAGCAGGTGTGCTTGGGGGTGAGGGTGGGGGTGTGTGTGTGGGAGGAATGGTCCACAGGAGGGGGAGGCTCGGGGCCAGAAGGCCAGCAGACAGGAATCACCAGGAAAATGCAAGCTATGTAAGTATTTAGAGCTGAATTCTTCTCAATTCTGGATAGTTTGCTCATCTCACAAACATCCTGGAGGCCTTCCTGCCGGGGACAGACTTGTCCTCACACATCACGACCAAGGAAAAGCGATTCCTAGCCCCTCTCCAGAGGTCTGAAAGGAAATCCTGGGTGGAAACTCAAGAATCTGAGCTTGAAATCAGGCCCTGGTAGGTTCTGAAGACCATGTCAGGCACTGGAACAGACCCCAGAATTAGAGAATGGAAGGGACCCACTTCACACACAGGCCTTTGTGTCTCTGTGGGAGACTCATGTGGCGCCCCCCGCCCCCCGCCCCCCCGTAACAACCAAAGGAGTGGTCGGCTGCTACCCCAGCCCCCCAGGCTGGCCAGCCGCACATCTTAGGAGCTTTCTACTCATAAATAATTTTTCACGTTGCAAAACTTTGTATCTCTGCTCACATTTGGAAGTCATGGTGACATGTGTGTGCATACATGTGCTGCCCAAACATGATGCTCTATTAGCCCTGCTTTTTAAAAACATGTCATTTTATCTCTGACCCAATTTCTCCCACTGGATTCAGAAACTGGAGATAATCTATGTAGTATTTTTAACTATGTCAGCATGGCACTAATGTATCTCACTTTACAATGTCTTGATAGTTTTTCAGGCATAAATAAATGCATGCACTTAGGTTATTTTCCTGAAGTTTTTCTAATCTGTAAAATAATAGTTTTTAAAACCATATAAGTAACAATGAAGAGCATTCATAATTCTACAACTCTAATACACCTGCCATTTTTTGAAATTTTTATTTTCAGTCTATCTTCAACTATATTCATTTGAACATACTTGTGGTCAATGACTACCTACAACTTTCTAATACGCTTATCACCAACGTACTATCGTGGGCATTCTGCATGTTGTTACATGATCTTCCTTGTTATGTTTATGGTTGTATAACATTTCACAAAGTCAATGTATCATTATTTACTTAATCATTCTCCTATGGTTGGGCATTTAATTTTGGTTCCTTCCAGTTTTTCAAATGTATATATAATAGCATTTTAAAATGTATTGATTTTCTACACTTAGAATAGAATCCCAGACACTGGCTTATCTAGGGAAAATGGAATTGAAAGACAGTGGAATACTGGACTTTTTTTTTTTTTTTGGCTGTTCAGAAACTGTAACTTTCATAATATATAACGACTCACAAGGTATCATTTACTGAACACCTACTAGGTGCCGGGCACATGCAATCACCACAACAACATACTGCAAAGGAACAGTAGTCTCCATTTTACAGAGGTGATATGCCCAAGGCCACACAGCTTCCTGGGTGGGGGCTGGGTCTCTGACTGAGGCCCATCCTTGTTATAACTCATGGTGAGGCAGAGGAGGGAGGAATACCTGAAGATGCCTGTCTGCCGGTCACTTCCAGCTCCCCTCCAAAGTACAGGCGGCTCGGAGGGCTGCATTCTGGCCCCTGTGGCTGGGGGAGCCACACGAATTGTTCTGACCGATGAGCTGGGAGCGGCAGCGATGCAGGTCACTTCCTGGCCAGAGCATCTAAGTGCTGGAGGTTACCCTCCAGAACGCTCTCTCCCCCTGCCACACAGCCCTCACCCTCGGAGGACACTGCTGCTCCATCCGCCTGGAGGGGGAGCTTAGAGCAGAATCCCAGCTGACATCAGCGGTCACGCAGCTTGAGCAAGAAATAAACTTCTCTTGTCATGAGTCACTAAGATTTTGCAGTTGTTTGTTACCACAGCACAGCCCAGCTTATCCTGCCCGAGGTGATGTCCTTCCATTTCCAGAGTGGCTGTCACATATGCCTCTCTGGGGCACAGCTGCCCAGAAACACTGCCTGAGTGACGTTCGTTTGAGCGAAGGACGGTGAATGGTAACGTGGTGTGCAACCCCAGTCATTCCACCCTTACAGAGGCCGGCTCCTCAGCTCCCCGTGAGAGAGGACAGCGCGTTGGGGCTGTATTTTGAGCAGGGTGACAGGTTTGGAGTAGAGGGCTGGGCACGTGGGACTCACCTACTGAATAGCTTTGCCTTCCACCTCTTGCCTCGGAAAGACGTGACTCTGTCATTCACATGGAGACCTCACCAGCTGAATGACCTTAGGTCTTTTCACATGTCTGAGCCTCAAATTACTCCTCCATTAAACGGGAATAAAAATATCCACTTCATAGGATTCTGGGATAATTAAAAGAGAAAGAATGTGCTTATTAGCACATAGTAGGTCCCCAATATATTGTATCTACTGCTTTGATTATAAAGCATGTATCCTCCCAGACATAAAACAGGAAAATCTGCAAAATCCTCCAACTGTAGCAAAACAAAGTCACAAAAACACAAGGCCTCCTTCCACCCGTTTCATCTTAGACTCAGGGAATCATTCCGAAAACATGGTTTGTCTTTGGGGTAACCGAGGTAGGGGAGCTTCTCGCCATTAGGGGAACTATTTGAGGGGCTGCAGTGTTTGCCAGATTGGACACACAAATGCCACGGGGCTTCTGGCAATCCTGAGAAACCCTCTTCCTAGCTGAGCCGCACCCTCTCCAAGCAGCCCCCGGAGCAGATGCACGCAGACGGTAACAGGGGGACAGGTCTGCACGCGCCCATGTTCTTCCCACTGCCCCACCCCCACACCCGTGCACCACGACGGAGCTAAAGCACCACAATGAATGGTCTTTTAAGAATGTGGGTGCTGCTGCCTCTGTGTCCAGAGCCCAGAGGAGCTTTGGTGACCACTAGGAGTTACAATTTCCTGGGTGCCTCTGATCAGAGAGATGGCTGCCAGCCACAGTGCCTAAGGCCCCCTCCGACCAAAGACCAAGCCTCCTGCGTGTCTGTGCTCCCTTCCAACCGTCGCCTCCTCTCTCCCCTCAGCACTCCTTCCTCTGGATCCTCTCCCTGGCGTTGCCCTTCCCTCCTATAACCCGAGAGTTGCTAGGCTGTATGTTCCCTCTTCAGTGGTGCTTTTCCAAACTTTAGAATGTTGATAACCTGTCCTTGTTTTTCTGCTGTCAAGTTTTCTCCTCTGATCCCTAACATGCTACCCAGTACACAGTCACTCAATAGGATGGACGACCGTCCAGGCACTATTCATAATAGCCAAAAAGGGGAAACCACCCAGATGTCCATCAGCTGATGAATGGGCAAGCACCATGGTTACCTATGCAGTGGAATATTATTTAGCCATAAAAAAGGAATGAAATACTGACACATACTACAACATGCATGAATGTTTAAAACAGGATGCTAACTGGGCCCTGGCCGGTGTGGCTCAGGTGGCTGAGTGTCATCCCACGTGATGGGGCCCAAGGGACAGGCTGGCTTTCCTTCTGTGTGGACGGGGCAGTAGGGAGCACATGGCACTGCACAGCATGCACTGAGCTGTCCCAACAGCATGGCAAACTGAGGCCCAGAGTTGCCATGGGAACGGGTGTTGCTGGCGGACACAGTCAGACAGGTGGACGTGAGCTGGGAGCCCAGAGAGGCAGCAAAGGACCCTCCCCAGTTTCCACTAAGAGACAAGCGATTGCATCACTCAGAGTGGCTGCGGACCCGGGCAGGGCAGGGGAGCCTGACCGCACTCAGCTCAGACTGTTCCGGAAAGACTGCAGGATACCTGAGCACAGCACTGCCTCAGGCACCTGGGAGGCCAGCCTGGGGAGAGTTCTGGTTCTCTTACTCCCTTGCTAAATAGAACCAGGTTAACTAGATGTTAACTGTCCAATGTCCTGGTTAAAAGCAGGTCCTACCGGAAAGAAGGGCTAACTAGGCTGGTTCACTTTACTCCACTTCACAATGTCCTGAGCTCCTGGGGGAAAGTGTTGTGAGGGTGGCTACTGTCTAATGCGCTTGGGATTTTTACTTCGTTCACTGTAGGGAGTTCACCGTCTCCCCCTGCCCCACCCTCCGCCCCGCGCTCCCCAGGAGTTCTGTTCTTAAGGAGGCAACTCTCAGAAAGGCTCTTAGGAGTAACAGTGAGTCAGGGCCTCAAAGCTGACCGGCGAGCCTTGGTTTCGAAGGGGCACCGAGACGCAGGCTGCCGGCCTGGGAGTAGAGGCATCATCTAAAACTGCCACGATCTACCATCTAATGGCACCGCGGGAGAACCGAACATGTTTGTGCATTTCGAAAACAAAAATAAGTCTCCCTTTGTTAACTGGTCCAACTCAATAAGCAATCATTAAAATGTAAAAAAAAAAAAGCTACTTTTGACTATGTCACGTGGTAGATTAAAGATGGCTGCAAATTCTTGGCTGCTTCTGCCATTGAGAGATGAAACCTAACCGCCCTCCCGTTGACCTGGGTCGGTCGCAGTGACTAACGTGAGCAAGAAAATGTCCCAGAAGGCTCTGCTGCGATCTCTAAGTCATCAGAGCCCGCAGCTCCAGCCCTGGCTCCTGGGAATGCGGCCTCTGCAGTCAGACCGCCAAGGCCACCAAGCCCCGAGGAAGCTGAGGCAAAGCACATGGAAATGCAGAGACGCCCGCCAGCCTCCACGGTCCCAGCCACAGCCACAGCCACAGCCACAGCCACAGCCACAGCCACAGCCACACAAGTCTCCCTGGTGCGTGAAGAAGCCATGGGCTTCCAGCTCAGTCGGGATCAGACGGAAGCTGCCGGAAATATCCCAACCCCACATGCGCAGCCAAACCAAGTCAACCCACAGAACCAGGACAGCATGAGAAAGTTTGTTCGGAGCCACCACGCTTTGGGGTGGGTTATGAAACTGTAATAGCTCATTCGAAAAGGCAAAAAAGAGAATGCAGTTATTGTTCATAAATCATTTGCAGAAAGGCGGGGAGGGGGTAGTGAATTTGGACAAATGATAGTTTCACATATATTTACCCTAAAATCGACTTCATAAGTTACAGGTGTAAGTTGAAGAGTAGAAGGATTCCTTTCATATTTATTGGCCACCACTATGTACAAAACTAAGAACAAGTTAAAACTTCCTGATCTGAGGGAACTATGTGTAGTCACAGGAGTAAAAGGGTAAAGAAATGACTTGTTTCTCAGGGAGATAAATTATTCGGCATAGATCATTAAGAACACAGCTCCGCAGGTATGGGCATTAAAATACACGTACAAACTGAACATCCGGCTGCAGCTTCCCGGGAGCAGGGGGCCGTTCCAATCAGCCTCGAAGCTCAGAACTCCAGAACGTAATCCTCTTGCATAACTGAAACTTCACACCCTTTGACCAGCATCTCCCCACTTCACCCTCCTCCCGGCCCCTGGCACCCCCGTCTACTCTCTGCTTCTATGGTGACTATTTTAGACCCTCCTGTAAGTGGTATCATGTGGTATTTGTCCTTCTGTGTCTGGTGTATTTCACTTAACATAATGTCCTCCAGGTTCATCCATGTTTGCGCATTCGGCAGGCTTTCCTTCTTTTTCATGGCTGAGTACTATTCCACTGGATGCATATACCACATTTTTAAAATTTGCTCATCCATCCATGGAAAGTTAGGTTGTTTCCGTATCTTGGCCACGGTGAGCAGTGCTGTGGTGAACGTGGGACTTGATCAAGGAAGTAAGGTGCCCAATGCCCACCCACAGAGCCTCCCTTGGAGCCATGTCACATGCTGAACCCGGATCCCACCCAACAGGGCTTTTAAATTTGTTTCTAAAGCGTAATTATCCTAAATGAGTTGCAGAGTCTGTGTTTTTTCTTTTTTGTTCTTTGTTGCAGAGTCTTCATATACTAGTCTGAGGAACCACTGTACCTCTGGCAGGGGCTAGGAGCTCTGAAGGGTGGCTTCCGAGACTGATAAATGGCGAACCCTGAAAGCCCTGGGTATGGCAATGTACACAGAGGCCGGCTGGAAAGTGCTGGAACTGAACTTCCTGGTGTCCCCTCTATAGGGTGGAAGAGTGTCACTAGGTGGCTGGCCCCGCCCACCACTGTCCCTCTGTTCCTCTGCCTCTGCCCTTATTTAGCAGCAGGGAGGTGTCAGCTGAGGCCCATTTCTCCCTGCCCTGCCCTCAGACCTGGCGTAGGCACTGCCACTGGGACACACTGTCCCAAACCTAACAGGTACCCTCATATTTTCATTTTAAATCTACAAGAAGAATGTATTTGTAAGGGGGCTTCTAACTTAAAAACCCTAATGCAAAATAGAGCTGCTGTCACAGAAAAAGCTAAGGCCTAGGAGGCATGACCAGGGAGCAGGCTATTTGCCAACCCGAACGCCTCTGCCATTGGGAATGACGTGAGCCACAGGGCTTGGGCCAGTAATGAACCGCACATACGAGTTCAGGAAAGCCAAGTTCCAAATCCCACAGCCATCCATCTGCCTGATTCCTATGTCTTGCGATAGCTGTATCCTGAAGACCCTTTTAAAGCTATTTTCAGTGCCAATCATTATTCTCCAGGGAGGGTGAGACATTCACACCCAGTGTATTCGCAGAAGATAGGAGACTGCCCACAGGTGGGCTGCTTTTCAAGGCGTCTTTCCCTACTGCGACCCTTGCCCCCGAACCATTCGAGGTTGACGCCTCGGTTGAAACAGATTCAGTGAGATAGTGTTCGTGGCAGCGGCCACCTGGGAATTTCCCAGGCCCTGGAGCGTGTGTGTTATTTCAGATTCCAAAACAGAAGGACACAGCAATGACATCAGCTTCTCCACCAGCAGCGACCCCGGCTTTGCTGCTAGCTACGCCGATCGCCGGGAAGCAGGCAGGAAAAGGAGTCTTCGTTTTATCCATTGTCCAAACAGGAAAAAACAGAGCCAGGAATTATTTGCCTGCCTCCGGCCGTTACCAACCTCTGCGACTGGGAGAAGCATCACTGACCAGAAAACCGTTGTCAGGAGGCACACGGTGAGTCTCTGCACTGCCCCGTACATGTCGCCACTCCTCCTTGAAACCCTTCCTCACTCATTTCTTTAAAATGTATTTTTCTTGATATCAGAGAGGAAGGAAGAGAGAGAGAGAGAGAGAGAGAGAGAGAGAGAGAGAGAGAGAGAGAATCATCGATCTGCTGTCTCCTGCACGCCCCACACTGGGGATGGAGCCCACAACCCAGGCATGTGCCCTGACCGGGAATAGAACCGTGACCTCCTGGTTCATAGGTCAACGCTCATTTGCTAATGAAGCAAATGGAGAATGTTTAGACACAGGTCCAGTTTTAGGCACGCTCTTTTCTGCCTCTGTTCAAGTCAAATGTGCAAGTGAGAACTGGAACTCCTGATTAAAATAATACATATTCCAGACCTCTCGGATGCTTTTCAAAGAAGGATTCCTGCACGGGTGGGAAGCTGGATTAGGTGACATCTAAATGATCCTTTCCAACACGGAGAGTTTATTCTTTATTCCCTGAGCAGCAAGCTTCTGCACACCTCCTGGCCATAGAAATTCAGGAAGTGCTATGTAGGTGTCAACAGCGATCCTTGGAGAAGCAGACACAGGAAGACTTCTTTTTCAAAGACGTCGCCACTGGGTGTTGACAGGTCAACTCAGAGGAAGTGGGGGTCCTGCCCATTAACTGTCCCCTCTCGCAGCTACCCCTGCACCCCATTTAGGGACGCACAGGCCACTTGTGCACCGCCAGGTGCTCCGAGCCTCCTCGATCTGGAGATTCCAATCCTGAGGCTGCCTCTGTTCCAGACTCCCCCCAACCCCAACCCTTTCCACACCAGGAGACTGTGCTCATCAGTGAGTGACACCCAGACACAGGAAAGCTTGGTCAGGCTTCGCTGTCACACAACGGAAAGTGTCTCGCTATGTAACTCCTATCGCCCCTCCAACCAAGTGTCCAAACTTCCAGCCACCACCACAGAAACAAGGACCCTGTCTCCCTCCTAACACCTGGGAAATCGGAAACGCTGGTCGGGAAGGGGATACAGGAAGAGGCCAAGGAGAAACAAACTTACTCTGCCTCTAAGGCTGGGCCACCAGGACACAGTAATCTAGGATGCTGTCATTTAGAAACAGCAGGGGCTATATGGCACATTTTGGACATTACAAATGTCAATCATTTATTTTCTAGAAAGTTCTTTCATAGATGCTTTTGGAGAAACACCTTTATCCTACATCTCCCTAAGCTTCCATATGGATCAATGCTACTCTGATAAATAGCTCAGAGGTGTGGTTCCGGATCATTTCAAGGATAGGAACTATTTTTTAATGTTAAAAAATTATGTGCAACCCCATATGGTAGCAGTTGTATTTTCTATCTTTTAATTATTGAGAAAATGTGTCATTAGAGAAGGCTATCATGAATTCAGCAATGCTTTGAACTGAATCTATGTTTCATTAGTCACACAGGACATGTGCTTGAAAACACACAATAGCACACCCATACACATAAGGTACACTATCTACTGCTTAGGGACGGACGACGCTGGATTCTTTTTTTTTTTTTAAATCTTTATTGTTCAGATTACATTTGTTCCTCTTTTTTTCCCCCCATAACTCCTCTCCTCCCAGTTCCCGCCCCACCCTCCGCCCTCACTCCCCACCCACTGTCCTCATCCATAGGTGCACGATTTTTGTCCAGTCTCTTCCCGCATCTCCCATTCCCCTTTCCCCCCCCAAGAATAGTCAGTCCATTCCCTTTCTATGTCCCTGATTCATTATAATCACCAGTTCATTCTGTACATCAGATTATTTATTCACTTGATTCTTAGATTCACTTGATGATAGATGCATGTTTGTTGTTCACAATTTGTATCTTTACCTTTTTCTTCTTCCTCTTCTTAAAGGATACCTTTCAGCATTTCGTATAATACTGGTTTAGTGGTGATGAACTCCTTTAGCTTTTCCTTATCTGTGAAGCTCTTTATCTAACCTTCAATTCTGAATGATAGCTTTGCTGGATAAAGTAATCTTGGTTGTAGGTTCTTGGTATTCAGCACTTTGAATATTTCTTGCCATTCCCTTCTGGCCTGCAAAGTTTCTGTTGAGAAATCAGTTGACAGTCGTATGGGTACTCCCTTGTAGGTAATTGAGTCTCTTTCTCTTGCTGCTTTTAAGATTCTCTCTTTGTCTTTTGCTCTTGGCATTTTAATTATGATGTGTCTTGGTGTGGTCCTCTTTGGATTCCTTTTGTTTGGGGTTCTCTGCGCTTCTTGGACCTGTAAGTCCATTTCTTTCACCAGGTGGGGGAAGTTTTCTGCCATTATTTCTTCAAATAGGTTTTCAATATCTTGCTCTCTCTCATCTTCTGGCACCCCTATAATTCTGATGTTGGTACGCTTGAAGCTGTCCCAGAGGCTCCTTACACTATCTTCGTATTTTCGGATTCTTTTTTCATTTTGCTTTTCCGGTTGGGTGTTTTTTGCTTCTTCGCATTTCAAATCTTTGGCTTGATTCTTGGTTCCTCTGGTCTGCTATTGGGTGTAATATTCTTTATTTCAGTCCGTGTATGCTTAATTTCTAGTTGTTTCTTTATCATAGCATCGAGGGTCTCATTAGTTTTCGTGAGGCTCTCCACAAGTTTATTGCAAGCCCTCAAAATTGCGTTTTTTAGCTCTATATCCTCCATTTCTGTCATGTTTTTTTGTCTCCACATTTTTTATGCTTTCTTGGTGCACCCCCTTGTGGTCTTTGTGCACAGTCTTGTTCTAGTTAAGCTTTGATTGTTGTAGTTAATACTAGAGGGATTTGACCACCAGGCCGACTGGCTGTGAGAGTCAGCTGTGGGAAAACTTCTGTCCTCTGGGGAGGTGCTAATTTAGCCTTTGCCTGAGGCGATCCGGCAAATGGCTCTGCGCAGGGCTTGTGTGGGGCAGACTCAACAGGGCGGGCGGAGGGAGCAGTTATGGCTGCTCTCAGTCCCGTTCCCAGAGGCTCTGCTTCTCAGAACCCCGGCAACTGCTGCAAACCTCGGAGAGAAAGCTGCCCTCACGTTCCAGCTGATGCTAGACAATCCCGCTTCTCCCGTTTGAGTCTGAGTCCCTAGAGACTCGCCCGGATCTGGAGCTCAGAGTCTGAGACTTCCTCCTGATTGAAAACGACAACCGCGCCCTCAGCCACCAGCCTGCTCCACGCGCACCTCCGCACCTTTAAAATTTCCACACTGCGCCTCCTCTGAGCCTGGGTATGCTGTTGTCTTTCCTTCTAGTTGAAGAGTCTCTCCTCAGCCAGCCTTCCTGTGGTTCTGGGTGATGTCCGTTCCGTCTTTTAGTTGTATTTTTGAAGTGGTTTTTTGCGGCAGCAGTCTCCGGTGTTTACCTATGCCGCCATCTTGGTGGAGTCCAATGCTGGATTCTTGACCCCTTGAAGTAACCCGCTGTCCCCGTCTCTCCCAGGCTAAGGCCCACCGACGGGGAACCAATATGAGCTATCTCCTTGTGTGAATTCTAAAAAGCAAAACTTTACTAGGTAATCCCAAAGGAATTTTGCATTGACATTTTCAAGAGGAAAAAAGCAAAACCACTTACTATTCATTCTTCTCCTTGCATGACACCCTTCTATCTGTGGAGCGGTATCAAGCAACGTAGCAGATTTCAACAGAATAGATTTTCTACCGTTTTCTGTTATCCAACCATCAACAAACATTAAATTAAACAAGGTACTAAGGACTCACAACCCTTTCTGCTCCTGGGGACTATCAGAGTCTAATTAAAACTCACAAGATCAATGCAACGCCTAACGAGAAAAATCACCATGGGAACTCTGGAGAGGAGAAAAGACTTGTTAGCAATCACATAAAATTATCCCAGGCTCCCGTCCCCCTCCCAGCTCCCCACGAAAACTCTCCTCTTGGCTGGAACGCAGATAAATGTCAGTCACCAGATTCCCGGGGACACTGACTCGGAAAGAGGAGAAACAGCCCCAAGTGCATGGGGTCGAGTGGGGGACAGGCACTGGCTCTTTATCCATCTTCCCTGCGGAGCCAATCTAAGCAGTGTTTTCCGAGTTGGTTTCTTTGGTGTTGTGTTTCTTGTTGTTGTTGAATAGATTTGTTATTGATTTCAGAGAGAATCATCGATTGGCTGCCTCCTGATCCCCCCACACTGGAGACTGAGCCCGCAACCCAGGCATGTGCTGACCAGGAATCGAGCTGTGACTTCCTGGTTCATAGGTCAATGCTCAACCACTGAGCCATGCCAGCCGGGCTGGTGTTGTGTTTTAATTCGTCCAAATTTGCTCTTCTTTGTCACCGGGACAACCCCAGGCCAACTGTAAAAGCTCAGCATGGAGGTCGAGGCTCTGCACTGGGGGACCCTCTGCCAATGCTGCCCTTGGTTGGGAGGGAGCAGGAGGGGGGTGGTGCCAGGCAGTGGGCGCTGGATTCGACCCCTTGCAACAACTAAGCCAAGACTGCAGAGTACATGCAGGAGCCACAAGCCAGTCCCCAAGGAGATGCCACTTCCAGGCATAATTTTTGACATGAATCTCACCTCTCAGCAGGTGACAGGAAAACCATGTTTCTCCGCTATCCTGCTTATGAGAAAGGCAGGGGGAGAGCATTTACATGGTTGGTAGAGATTCGAGTGAACATTGTGAGATCTTCACTGCATTCCTGTGTACTCTTACTCGCTGACAAAGGCCAAAAAGGAAAACAGTGCAGGCCTTATTGTGCTTTTTAGATCATTACAAGGCGGTTTTGCTCTAGAATTCCTAGAGCAAACTGCCAATTTCATATTGGGTGACAGAAAATACCATTCCCAGCTGACCTTGACCAACCCAATCCACAGAACAGATTCTACGGTCCCGACTCTTATTCCTGCCCCTGAGCCCAAGGGCGGGTCTGTTCACTGTGGCCAAACCGGTGCAGCCCCGCGGCCTGACACGGAGTCCGGCCTGGGCCAGTTCAGGTCCCGGGACGTCACTGACAACTCAGGCGTCAGACCCGCACGGCCAATGACCGGAATCACCGAGGTTGCCCAGCTTGAGGCTGCGGGTGTGGGCAGAAAGGAGGGTGAGGTGGCCGCACAGCCGGACCCCATGCACAGCCGGAGTCCAAGCCCGGCTCACACCACCTCTCTACCCCCAGCTTAGCGGGACTCAGGTGGGCAGGAGCCCTTTCCGCCGTCCCCCAGGGACCACCCCCAGGCTTGCCAGGAAGGTTTGCTGAGGTGGGCAGTGCAGGAGCCGCCCGGAGAGAAGCCAGCTCCTCCAGTCAGCCTGGGGGGAGGTGGCTCGCACCGCGCAGGGGAAACCCCTAGGCTCCTCAGCTCAGTTTGAAAACCCCCCTTTCCTCTGAGCCCACCCTCAGGAGGTGGAAAGGCTGCAGGAGTGGGCCGAGCTCCAGAGGTGCCCTGAGCGGCCTCTCGTCGAGTGATGCCAAGCCACGGCTGAGGCACTGGAGGGCCTGGGAACGGGGTGAGGAGGGAAGGTGGCCGGCAGCCTTGGCAAGGCCCCCCCAGGACTCCGAAGGCAGGTGTGACGGGTCCTGCCTCTTCTGCCTGCCCCATTCTTGCCCTGGGAGAGCTGGTGCCAGCGCAGAGGCGTCCCCGGTGAGGGGGAGCCCGCATCGCTGTCTGTCCTGCCTCCCTGCACAGCCCTGCCCACGACTCCCCTGCGTACTTGCGGCTCTGCTGCTGGACCTGCTCCAGCTCAAAGACGGTGGAGGGGCGGGTGGAGCGGTGCCCGGGCAGGCTGGGCCCCACGTGCGTGGTGGGGAGGACCCTGGGCGAGGCAGAGGGAAGGGAGGGTCGAGTGTGAGAAATCCCATCTCTCCCCCCCCGCCCCCCCACCCGCCACAAAGCAGAGGAGGCTGTTTGCACAACCACAGCAGCAAACAGCCAACATCAGGGAACACCAATGATGAACCCGAGCCATCGCCAAAAAGCAAAAAACTCCCCTTCCCTCTGTTCTCTCTCTGATGCCCACGGTCAGTTCTCCTCTCTCCCCCAGGAGTCAGCCAGGGGTGCGGGCTGGTCCGTGGCAGCCACAGGGGATGTCATCTGACGCTGAGATAAGTGCTGGGGAGCACGCTGCTCACACACACACAATGGGCCAACATGTTTCTCCAGCTCCCTGGCTGACCTAACCGCTCTATCCGAGGAAGGGCTGCTCCGCAGTCATCTGCCCTCTAACAAGGGCCGCTTGTCTGCCCAGCTGGCTGGGAGAAAGGTTACATCTGTGCCTCGTGGAGACCATGACAATGGTCCCTGCACGGCTGGGCCTGCAGAAAGAGCAGCTGTGGCCAGGAAGCTGGGAGCTGCCCAGCAGGATCCCACCACCCTGTGGCTCTAGGAGCCAGAAAACAACAAGAACAAACAAAAAGCCCAGCCTCCTCAGGGCTCTGGACTTCAGAGGAAGCCCTGCGGGAAGCTACTCTCTGCAAAAAGCCCGGGCGCTTCCCCTTCCCCTGTGATGTACCTGCCTCAAGTGGGGTGTGAAGGTCAGCGATGAAAGGAACCATGACTCCACGTGGACCCTGCATGCCCACGTGACCTTCAGGACCCACCTGCTCCCCTTCCTTGCTTTTGTCCTTTTTGGGTCCTGAGTCATTCTACCCAGAGACACGGTGACCAGCCTCGGGCCGACCAGGACCACCGTGCAGACTAGGAGATGCTTCGAGAACTTGGGAAGACAATGCTACTGCAGCAAATGCCCTGCATTAGAAGCATTTTTAACATTGGTAATAATTATGTTGTGTGTTTCTCCTTTATTTTATGGATAAACACGTTTCACAGCCAGGGGTCTTCTAAAAGCTTTGTGCTGCCTTTCAGAGAGGCCTGATGGCCTCCCAGGAACCGTCAGGCCACAGACACGCCGCTGGAAAAACGGCAGGCAGAGCGCTTCCATTTTCGAGAAATACAGTTGTTAAGATAGATGACACCTAAACCGAGGCCTGTTTTCAACCAAAGTAACCAACAACATTGTTCCCAGGACCAAAGGCACATAAAAGGATGCTTTCGGTCCAACTGAAATCTCTAATGTGTTTAGACTGTGGCCCAGACAGCATTTAAACATGATGTCAGCAGCAAATACACATTAGCCAAAGGAAGTACCAGGCTGGCCTGGAGCTGCCATCAGATAAACCCTCCGCAGACATGGAGAAAACTGCCGGATTTTCAGACAGTTAGTGTGCTGGGAGAGATGGGAGCACTGATCTCCGCCTGCTTTTTGTTAGTTCCTGTTTAAAGATGCATTAGAAGCATTTCCCCCCAACTGATTTCTAGAGAAAGTGGGAGGGGGGAGGAGAGAGACACACTCACACACACATCGATTGGTTGCCTGCCGCACGTGCCCCTAACTGGGGCTAGGAACCTGCAACCAAGGTATATGCCTTGATCCTTCGGTTTCAGGGCCGATTCTCTAGCTGCTGAGCCAAACCGGCCAGGGCCATTAGAAGCATTTGTAACATTAGTAATAATTATGTTGTATGTTTCTCCTTTGTTTTATGGATAAACATGTTTCATAGCCAGGGGTCTTCTAGAATTAAAGAGCATGAGCTGTTACCATACTGTATTTAGAAAAGGCGACAGAGAATCACTCTTCGATATCAGAAGGAAAGTATAAGTATATTCACCAGCAGCAAAGACTGAGATCATGGAGGGAACAGGAGCAGACAATGGTTAAAAATGGCAGACGCATATCTTTTGACTTTATTTCTTTGACCCTTGACCTTCAGGGTGGCTGAAATGCAGATGTGATGGCTGGAGCAGCTGTGTCGGACTATGAGGTAATCTCGGGAATGTCAGTCAGGTACAGCTAAACACAAAGGAGTCTGGACTTGCCTGGCCGGTGTGGCTCAGTGGTTAAGCATCGACCTATGAACCAGGAGGTCAAGGTTTGATTCTCCATCAGGGCACATGCCCCAATTTCAGGATCGATCCCCAGTAGGGGATGTGCAGGAGACAGCCAATCAATGATTATCTCTCATCACTGATGTTTCTCTCTCTTCCTTCTCCTTTTCTCGCTGAAATCAATAAAAATATATATTTTTAAAAACAGTTTGGACTTGAGAAACGTGAGCAGCACTGCCACACCAACCCTAGCCTATGAGAGAGAAATAAACACTTATTTTGTCTAAACAAGTGATTATTTTTCCTACTCCTCACAGACAAACCTCAACCTACAGTATATACCCCTCACCTAAAGCACTTGTAACAGCAGCTGCCAATGAATAAGCAGGGCTGTTTTCAGAGCCAGGACTGGAAATAACGCATTGGCCACCAGAAGTAAGTACATACGTGGGGTCATCCGTGGTCCCTCCCACAAAAAAATAATGACCACAGGGTGAATGAAGTCTAATAGAAGTTCAGGTGGACCACCTTGTCACCACCTGGTCTTTGAAGGCAAGACGCTGCACCTCTAGCACCTGCACTGTGCCTGGGACGCAGCGGATGCCCAATAAACACCTACTTAGTGAATGAAGCTGACGTCAAGGACTGCTAGCCAATCTGAGCCCAAGTATGAGAGGATCCTTTTAAGTACAGAACAAAATAATAAAATATAAAACTCTCAAGTTTGTATGAAATGTGCCTTAGAATCAAAGCCCTTCGATGGTTCAAGTTTCAGGGTGGAGGGGCCTGGGAGAAGGGAAGTTAACAGTTCATGCAAAGTTAAAGCTTTATTCTGTGGGATCAGAAAGAGTGAGCTTACGGTTGTCCAGGTTTCTGTGTATCGTACCCTGTCATTCAGATTTCCTAAAGCTTAAAGATAAAAGATCAACACAGAGACTGACAGAACGTCCTCTATGAATCGAAGGAACAGAGATGGAGAAGAGAGATCCCTTCAGAATTCCTGTCTGAAGAAACTGCCCCTAAGGACCTGGAGATACCAAGGCCAATAACACCTTCTGTTTTCGTAAACAAATCCACCTCATAACAGCAGCCCTGCAGGGCAGGTTTCTATCCCGTAAAAAGCTGTATCTAGCAGGCGGTGGGGGAAACCAGAGTATTGTATTTATTCCTCTCACTGGAGGAGTGACCATAGTTTCCTTGTTAAAAAGCACACTTCCCATATTCCAGCGTTCTTTATGAGACTTGTCAAACACCTTTTTCATTCCGGTTACAAAATCTAAGCCCAAATTTCCTTGACAGTACAGAAAATTAAGATATCATGAACTCTACCAAAAGCACAGGCTGAAATTCGAGAGTTAATTTCATGGGGGCTGCTGTATTTTAAAAGTAGCATAAAGTCTCTGGATCTTTTTAAAAAAAAAACCCCATAATTGCGTTAGGTAATTTTCATACCAGAACATAAACACACACACACACACACACACACACACACACACACACACACATATTTCCAAGAAAATCCGACCTCAGACTTATTATTGCTTGAAAACAGAGGCGTCGGAGCAAAGGTGGCGAATTTCATGTTGGAGAGGGTGTTTCATAAGCAGATGGGTTAAGTGGTTCAGGGACAAACTTACGTCCTTTCAAGTGAGTCCTTTCGTAATTAGTAGCGCAGGTGGCAGGCAGTTTGGAAATACCGGCAAAACATATATCCGACACTGGAAACCTGCCCAGTCCAAGGTCAGGCTTGGGTGGAGGGAGGGCTCATGGGCACCCTGACCTCAGCCCCAGGACTTGCTGCCCTGGTAGCAGTACCAATTTCCTGCTTCCCCCAAAAAGTACATACCAACTTCAATAACTGGCATTCGAGAAACAAGGCAGAGATGAAAAAGAGAGATCCCTTCAGATCCCTCCATAAAGCAATGAGAGTGTGGGGCTTTTTGTTTTTTAATTTCTGTGAAATGCTTCTACACTAAAGAACTGAGTTTGGTTTATGTGAACCTAATGGTCTCTTAAGTTCATTCTTTTCACTGTAGTCTAGCAATGGATTAATCTATTATTTCACCATCTCATGTATCCATTTATTAGTAATTGCTTATCGAATGAATACATATTTATTAAATCAATGTTGACTGAATAGCGAGCCTAGTATGTGCCAGGCACTGTCCCAGGACCTGGGGACACGCTGACCTTTGGGAGCTCTTAGTCCAACTCGTAGAATGACTCAGCTTTTAAGGAGCAGGTATAGACGTCACCTTTCTCTGTCCCAAACAACAGCACGTGACACAGAAAACAGACAAGGTCGTCATTCCTCCATTTGTTACTTCTCCAAATGCCTCAAAAATTGTTATTACTTCTGATATTGATTTGTGCTAAATTTATCAAAGAAAGATGCACTGAGGATTGGCAAGGGTGAGCTCTGGTGAAGGTCAAGATCACAGCAAAGGTTACTTGGTTTCTTTGGAAACCATGAGCGTGGCGTACGCATTCTAGTTCATCCGCCTCAACATTCCACCCCACAGGAGGTCCGAGCTCACACGTAAAGAAGGACACCAGTTGTACAGACAAAACACCAGATTTCTTACATCAAAATATCTCCCGCAGGTGACAGCAACAATGAAATAAAAACACTAGCCTGTTTTTGCATGAAGAGACCATCATATTGTAGGAAGTTAGAATGCGGGTAAACTAACAGGCTGGTTATGGATAGGCGCCTTCGGGGAATGTGAGTTAGGACTCTCCTTGGGTAGCATCTCCAGAAAGCACAGCTGCCTGCTCCGTCCCAGCTGTTTGCACACCTGCAGTGGCTGGCTGAGCTCAGGCTACAGAGGTGAGGAGGGTGTCACAGCCCATCGCCAAAAGGCATAAACTGACTGGCAGTAAACACATGACACTTTTAGAAACTGGTTTGTTTTTTTACTTATCTCTTGAAGTAATGAGGTTGATCCATGCAAGGCTGGTTAGTTCCAAACTCTTCAGTTTGCAAAGAAAATACTGCACACCAAAGTGAAAGGAGAAGAACAGCGAGTGTCGGGAATTCCTCCCGTTCATGAAACAGTCTGGTGGTTCACTTCTTCCTTTAGTTCTTAACCCAGGGTATTTCATAGACTCGAAGCCATTCCTCTTTGAAGACACTTCGCTGCTAACATTGATCAATATTTACTGAAGTTGGTACCATGCATCTCAAAGGCACCATCAGATAAGGCTCATGATCTGTTATGGAAAAATCTGCAATTTAGCTTGGTTTGAGAAATACCATAAAATGGGTAATTTCCTTCACCTCACCGTGTCAGCCCGTAGCACTGATGAGTCAGAAAGCAGAGGTAATGGCTGTGCTTAAAGAATCCTCATCCTCATGCGTTCTCATCACATGCCCGCTTCTGCTAAGTACTTTACATGTAAAATATCAGTCAGTCCTCAAAACAGGCCTTGCCAGGTCTACACTGTCCTCTTCCGCACTGCACAGCTGAGAACCCCAGGGCCAGAGGACTTAAACCTGCTGGAGATCACACGGCTGGGAAGTGGGAAGGCTGCAGCTCCAACAACAAAGCTGTCTGGCGTCAGAACCCAAGAGGGACGGGGGGGATTCCAGGTAGCGGTTTGCCTGAGGTGCCTGACTCGCTGAACTCTCCCACCCACGACAGGTCAGAAGGAGGGTGACACCATCTGATAGCACTTGGAGAGCAAAGCTGAGCTCAGGTGCCCCGGGACTCAGTTAAAGTGAAAACAATGAACAGTGGGCTCGGAGTAAGTAAAACACACACATAAGACCGCACATGGTCTGATTCCATTGAAATGAAAGCATTTAAAATGGGTTAATTTTATTTTATGTAAACCATACCTTAATAAATCTGATTCTTAAGTGGGCTTAAAAGGAAATTGAATAATATTCCTATAATATACAATGTATCCTCTTTCTATTCCTTTTTAAAATTTATTTATTGTTGACAGTATTACTGACGTTCCCCACTTTGCCTCTCTCCACCCAGCCCCCGCCCCACCCCAGGCCTCCCCAACACTATTGCCTGTGTCCATGGCTATGCATACACACATCTATGTCTAAGTTTCACGTAAACCTACGTTTGGTGGAAAACTCTTTTTTTATTATTTATTTTTATTGCTTAAAGTATTACATATGTCTCCTTTTTGGTGGAAAACTCTTGAATATATTTGAAGAACCAAAATCTTTCATGGTTTGAAGTTCCTATTTCTTTATGAACCTAACCTCACCCCACAGGAAAACTATCCTTCCCTGACTGACAAATGTTTGTGATTGTTTACGATGAGGTCACAGTTCTGGGCACCTGGAAGGTGCAAGGTCTGAGCAAAGAGGCCTTCACTGAGAGTCAGATGAATTTTACTCCCGATCTGGCCCCTCTGCACCACGGTTGTGTGACCGTGGGCAAGTCACTAAACTTCTCTGAACCTAAATTTTCTTCTTTATATAATGGGATCATAGTGTCTCCCTTTGAGGGTTTATGAGAACTAAATGGGCTGATTGTAAATTTTTAGTATTTTAATGTGACAAGGTGTCTTTTAAAAAGTAGGAAAATAGTCTCTTCAAGACACTGACAATCTGCTGTACTCCAGCACCTAGAGCTGAAAGCATAAATTCTAAAGTTTATTAAATTTCTTACTTGTCCTCTCATTGTTCCAAGCACACTTAATGATTTCAATAGAAGATGATAACAGGACGGTAAAAGGGTAGATCAATACATGTTGGTAGAAGTGAATGCAATATAAGTTGAGAAATAGTATTTGTTGAAATGAACTGAATAGTGAACAAAAGGCTTTTTTATATTGTTTGTGAGGTTGCTGTGCTCAATTTATCCACCCACCACACACCAGACAGGAAAAATATTCATTTGGTAAACAGATAAACTTCATGATACAACAAAGTTTCACTCAGCAATTATCCCAAATATATCCTTGAAGTCAGATTTAAGAACCAAGGAAATCAAATAAAATATTTTTAAACACTGCGGACAAAAGCTGATGGTTTCCCTGGGGAGAAAAGCCCCAACAAGCGTGGCGTCCAGGACAGGAGAACAAAAGTGCCCACTCACACCCACCTAAGCATGTGGATGCTACAGATCAAAGGGAGAGCCTAATGACACGGGTTTATCCTCCTTGACAAATGTCTTCACAGGACCCGAAGGTCAAGTCCTAATTGAGGATTCCTGCCTCCTAGGCTTTCCTCACCCAGCTCCCAGCCCGCCTTCTCCCCACCATGGCTCCTTCCTACCCATCATGTGGGGACAGCCCAGGATTCACCCACCTGCCTCCCCCGACAGCCACCTGCCCACCCCTCAGTCTTAGGGGTGCAGAGCAGCACGGGGAAGAGCCTGCATGGCCAGTGTAAGTGGGTCCAAGGTCATTTGGGCAAAGAATTCTGGGTCCAGGGCAAGTTCTCCGAGAAGGGGAGCTGTGTCCATTGGCCCCTTGGTCTCCTTAGCCCATGGGGAGACACACGCCACAGAAAGCCCAGAGCAGGGGCCTCTCTTGCCCACACTGGAGACTAAATGCACACAGAAGACCTTCAGCAGATAAAACAATATTATAATCAGACACCATGTATCGATAAATGTACGCAGCTACAATCGTGTGCATATGTACACATACATCCATGTATCAGCATGTAATTCTGATATAGCAAGTCACTAATTATATGAGACAAACAATGTGTCAAGAGAAGGCTTGGCATGAGTGTGAAGACCGTGTATGCATCAGGGAACAGAGGATGAGCTTCCGGAGATGGCAGCTGGACAGCAGAACAGCTCCATCCAGGGAAGGACTAAACCAGGCGCCGTGTGTTCAAATCACCAAATCAGACGTGATTGTAGGGAGCAAAGGGAAGTGTGGGCACTTCAGCTTCATGTTGGAATAAGGTTATAAACAGAGAAGCGTGATCAAATGAAGCGTCACCGCTAAAACCCATGCAATGGCCCTAATGCGCTCCATGCCACCAAATGGATTCACTCTTTTGGGTCAACACTGTGTACGGAGCCTGAGCTGGTGCAAAGGCTCCTGCCCCAGACGTGGCTGTGGGCTCGAGCAACGGCTGGGAGGGGGGTATTAAGCTTAATGTCTTGGTTTCATGACACTAACTAAACTCTAGGCACTTGGAAGCATTTAGTTTTACCTCCTAACTCCCCACTGCAATCCCACACATCTCTCTTCCCCCCCACCCCCCCAGCTTTTTCCAAAGTAAAACCACCTTGTCTCAGCTGGGTTTTTTCTGCATCTAAATATAGTTTTTAAAAAACAACATTAAAGGCCTGGTATAAAAAAGTGGAAGAGGGATGTTTCGCTTTCAGATCAGACTCTACTTAAATAGATTTCCCAGATAACACCTATGGGGCACCAGGATTAAAAGAACTTCTCCACAGCCCATGCAGGTGACCTGCACTGCTCTGGCCCTGGCCCTGGCCCTGGCCCTGTCCCAAGAAGGCAGAGGAGACTCATGAGTCGCTGTGACGCGAGGCTGGCAAAGCGAGGCGCTGCACCCCTGGCACACCCCCGCTGGCCTCTCCAACTCCAGTCTGAAAGCATCCTCTGTTGCTTTAAAAATAGAAACTATTTTGGCCAGACAAGCGCATAAAATGGAAATGTAACAGGAAGAAGACAGGGGCAAGACAAATGAACCAAGATGTTATCTATTTCTAGCCCAACCTGGTTTTGTTGATTTTTAATAAACTATGATGGCCCTTGTTTAAACAAAAAATGCTGCAAGAAGCTGGTAGAAGACGGAGGCAAATTAACTCTTAGAATCCCTCTGTCCCGTGGGGTAATATTAACTTATCTCCAGTAATTCAGAGCGCCCTTTTCCATGGTTTTACATAAATATAACCTCCAGAGGTGCGCTGTGATGGGAGCGGAGTGCTAAAACCCAGTGCCAGGAGTCACTGGGAGTGTCCCCGGGCCCCGCCCAGGCCCCATTCTATCCACCTGCTCAGAGTCACTGTCCCCAACTCTGCCTCCACGGGCACTCTCGCCCCTCAGGGCCTCCACGGGAAACCCAACTTCTGGCTACATGCTCATCTCAGGACTCTGCCTTAGTCATTATACCGACCCTCCTGCGTGACCCTCCACCTGGCAGTGGGCCCCAATCCAGGCCACCTGGGGACAGTTACCTACGCTGCTCAAACTGGTAGCAAGGAAACAGCTACCTCCTTTTGCCCAACGATGTTCTTTGTCTAGGTTTGGATAACTCTTCCTTTAAAAGTCTTAGAATTGTTGCTTTAAAAAACAAAACGCCCAGCAGGAACACTGCCAGGGCAGAGGCCGCCTCCAGAGCGCACCTGCGGGAACCGAAGGGGAGGGGCTGGTCCTTCCCGGGCCGCTGCCCCCAACCGGGCTGCCTCCGCAGGGCCAACAAAGGCACACTGTTCGGTGGCTCAGGGAGCGCTTTCTCCATCAGGATAAGAGAGGCCTGGGCAGAAGGCCAGGGGGTGATGCACTGCAAACATTTCTCTTCTCTTTAGTTGATGGAAATAATATTTACTTTGCCGTCCACACACCAGCACTCTAGGAGAGGGCGTTGCAGACCCACGGGGAGCTCTGGAGGCAGGAAAGGGGCTCTTGTGTTCCATGACGAATCGACTCATCTGTCTCGGACCAATCTCATCTCTCAGAGCAGCACCGTTGCGGCCTCATTAATGAATGCAGCCTGGGAAGTTTCCATGGACCGTGTGCCTTCGGTGGAGCTCCGCTGCTCCTATTCTGAGGCCGGCTAGTGAGCATCCCTCTATGAGTCCTACAGTTAATACAACGGCTTCATGAGGATATAAGATGTGCATCCTGAGTTAACTTAATGCTAATGCTGAACCTTAACATACTCACGACTCAGCCTGTGCTGCCTCTTTTTATAAACTTCACCTCCTTCCATTATGGAACCTGAGAGTGAAAACGTATTTATATTAACACGAAAGACTTTTCCTATTGTACACGGAGTAGCAAAATGTTTGTACCAAGGAACAAACAGGTTCAAACGTAACACCTGTTAGAAGATTCAAAATACACAAGAAATGAATGCTGGCCCGGGAGGGGAGCTGAAGGGAGTGGGGAGAGGGCCAGAGACTTTTCACCAGAATCCTTTTGTCTCTTGTACTTTTGAACACTGGGAATGTAGTGTCTATTGAATAAATAACGCTGTGTGCATTTTTTAAATAATAAGTTGGCTCCAGAAAGCTCTGAAAAATTGATCTGAGGTTGGAGAGGAATGCGCCCGAAGTCGTGTTCATCCACACCCCGAGCTGCGACTTCCAGGGGAGTTCACACCCACCCTCCCTCCCTATTCATTTATTCACTTATTTATCTATTTTTAATCCTCACCCGAGGATATTTTTCCATTGATTTTTAGAGAGAGAGGGAGGGAAAGACAGACGGAACTATAGATGTGAGAGAAACATGTCCATTGGTTGCTTCTTGCCCGACCTGGGCCCAGGCTGGGGAGGAGCCTGCAACTGAGGTATGTGTCCTTGACCAGAATCGAACCCTTTGGTCTGCAGGCTGATGCTCTATCCCCTGAGCCAAACTGGCCAGCGCCCACCCTTCCTATTGAATTGTGTGGCCACTGACGGGCCTGGTTAACCCAGCATCCTGACGGTGACACGGAGAGCTGAAGTCACAGCGGCGGTTCTGCTCTGCGGCCACCTGCCTCCCTCCAGGCAAGTGCCCACTCAGACTCCTGTCACCACGTCACCTCCCCACACCTGGGCGCCGCTCTCTCAGTCCAGAGCCACAGGAGGCCTTGCTCTGGTGGGACAGCACGCTAGTTCCGACTCATGGGCCCCAAGGATATTGAAAGTCAAGGTCATGCTTCCCAAGTCAAGACCATTCTCAAAGCTCCTTACACACGAGACTGGAGCGTCAACCACTTTGCTGCTTCCTACAGTCCCCGAAGCAGTTCCCAAAGGGAGTTCAGACGCTGGAGTGAGAGCAAGGAATTGGAAGCTTAGCTGCACAGATTTTATTTCCAAACCAAGGTCAAACACCTAAGCCAAGGTGGCAACCTCAGAGCAGGCCTCCCCCTTACATGTGCTAAGAGAAGGTGCGGACAGCTGGCTTCTGCAGGCTCTACTCACACTGCCCACCGTCCCCTCCCATCCCCAAGAAGACCACACACCACCCCCTTTGTCTCATGACCCGCAGTGCTTCCTGGCAGGCAGCATATACCTCTAACCCCACCATCCAGGCCGCCCAGACCTGCTTTGGCCATAGAATGTGAATCAATGTGACACCTGCCACATCAGAGGAGAAGCTCGAAGTTCAATGTGATGGTTCAAAGTGGCATCTTGCTTCTGCCCTCTGCCATGAGAACGGCATGTCCAGACATATGCTGCTCCCGGAATGTCAGAAGCCATGCTGGGCCATGCTGTGTTACACGAGCAGGAAATACACACTCATTGTTAAAAACCAGTGAACGGTGCGTTACAGTAGAAAAGCTGACGCACTGCCCGAAGGCATGAATCACATGATTATTGGGTTTGATCTTCAATTTCTTTGCAAATGTGGTCCTGCTGTGGCTCCTTGGAAGGGCTCAGGTGACTAACAGTGACGCTCAACATGCCTGAGCTATTTCCAATCGCACAGAGCACTGGATGGTCGTGGGACTAATGATGGTCAGTAATTGATGGAATTTATCATTAAGCAGTGAAATTGAAACGATCTTTATTTATTTTTAAACATTTTTTAAAAATATATTTTTACTGATTTCAGAGAGGAAGGGAGAAGGAGAGTGAGACAGAAACATCAATGATGAGAGAGAATCATTGATCAGCTGCCTCCTGCATGTTCCCTGTTAGGGATCGGGCCCGCAACCTGGGTATGTGCCTTTGACTGGAATCGAACCTGGGACTCTTCAGTCCACAGGTCAACACTCTATCCACTGAGCCAAACCGGCTACAGCTGAAGCAGTCTTTAAACATTGCACTGCTGGACCACTCTTGGGCTCAGTGGAACTGAATGATCTCAGCCTCCTAGTTTATTCTGACATTCTGGCATTCATTACCAAACGCTGTGCACGCAGAAATTCTTTGCATAAATATTTACTGGGTACCACCTGTGTACGAAGGACTGTGCCAGGTTATTCTGTTGCTGTAAGCTAAGTAAATTTCACTGCAAACAAAGGTTATTTTCAAGTTTTGCAAAGTAAATGGTACTATGACTGAGTGCATTTTGGTGTGAAGACTGACAGAGCAGGCCAGTGTTAAATGCAGAATACCTTTTTACATCACTAAGCGTCATTCCCCCATTTCTGGGGCGTGGCGCGAGGGGCTTTAGTACAGTGAGAACAGAGCCTCTGAAACCAGGCCGTCTGCTTTAAACAAGAGCTTCCACCGAGCAGTGGCTGTGCGACCTTGAACAAGACCTTGCTAAGCCTCACTTTCTGCATCTGTAAGAGCATCCATCTCACCGGCTGGCTTATCGTAAGAATACACGAGAAACCCACATAAAGCTTCAGGCAGAGATCTTGGCACCAAGTAAGAAGACAACACACATTATTGACTACTAGAGGTCCGGTGCACGAAATTCGTGTACTGGTAGGGTCCCTAGGCCTGGCTGCCTATCAGGGCCGATCAGGGCCTTCCAGCTGCCAGCCGGGGCCTTCCTTCATTCCACGCCACCCCCTAGTGGTCAGCGCACATCATAACGAGCGACTGAACTCCTGGGGTCGAACTCCTGAGGAGACACTTTGCATATCAGCCTTTTATATAGATAGATAGATTAGTCAATAGTTATCCATTCTGCACCCATGGTCATCAAGTGGAGCTATTTCGTGTTGTTTTTCACTTAACAATTTTATTGCCCCAATGCTCTCCACTAACAAATAAACTACTATAGTTGAGATATGCAGAACTTCTTCCCTGATTAAATCCCACATGTGAGTGGGATGCACATCTTATATCCTCCCTCTCTCTCACGCCCCAGAGAAGGAAAGGAAGCCCATACACGTTCTGAACATAGATTTACATTACACAGGGAGCCTTTTCTGTGTGGAAATCACACACACACTAAAGAATGGAGACGTTATTTCTCTTTCATCCTTTACTTTTATACAAGAGGCTTGTCTAGATTTGCACATGTGCTTGTCAGAGAGAAATTAACACAGGGAATTTTCTTTCCTTCCTCCCACACAGCACATCTGCCAATCTAGTGCTTGCAGAAGCAGCAAGCCACGCGCAGACTGCAGCCCCAGGAACAGATCGCCAAACGAACAGAAGCTGGGAAATCAGAACAAGCATTTGGCGTCTGCCTGGGAACAACCTCCAGCGGACAGCTCTCTTCTCAAACACCAGCAACGGCAGGGACTAGCGCAGGAGCTGCGCAGCCCGGGCAGGTGTGAGCCACAGAGATCAGACACACAGACAGATCTCTACTTCCCGACTGCCTCGGCCTCCCCTCCCAAAAGCTGAGCTGGGCGCCTCTTTGCAACTTCCACTGGCGACTTACCTGCAGACACGAAACTATTACAGACACATGAAAGGGGCAGCAATGAAAATCTAGGAAACTATTAGGTTCTGGGTTAGCACTGATAGGGTCAAAGACCCTAGAAAGACCTAATAAGTCACACAGCCTGCTTCCCTCCCTGCAAAAAGTTCAAGGTCTAGCACAGGGAATTGTCTACCTACAAAGTTTAGGGTCTAGCACAGGAGATTGTCTACATACTTGTGGGTAGAGGGTACCAGATATTTATTGAGGTAATACTGTGTGCCAGGTTCTGCAGGAGACACAGAAATGAGTGCATGCCATTAATCATCAGGGAACTAATACTGACTGTGAACAATATTACTCATCATTCATTCATTCAACAAATATTTACTAAGCTTCTACTGTAACTAGGCCCCGTTGCTGATACTGAATATAAAACAGACTTAAAAATTCTGCCCTCAAGAGCTTAATGTTTTAATTGAAAGAATGACATAAAAAAAATAAGACATGTATTATATTAGATAGTGATCAGAATAAAGGGTTAAAATGAAGCCGGGAAGAGGGTGATGGGATTTCCACTGTAGATACTAGTAGGGCGGCCATGCACCTGGGGGGGAGGGGGGCGGGGCATGACAGAAGGTGACATTTGACTGAACACCTGAAGAGAGGGAAGAAGCCATGCTTACCTCCAGGGGAAAAGAATTCCCAGCAAAAGAAACAGCAAGTACCCAGATCACGAAGGGGAGTGGCTGGGCGTGGGGGGAGCAACTCAGAAGCCAGGGTGACCTGGAGCAAATGGACCAGGGAGAGGGTGGGACCGGGCTGACCGGGGCAGGTCAGACAGGTGAGCTCACAGAGCCTCCCCAGCCGCTCTCAGAGCTCTGACAATCCTGAGCAGAGAAGCAACATTATTTAGGTTGTGTTTGAAAAATTCACTCTTGTTGCTATGTTGAGAGGGTTGGAGATGGGGTAGTGGGAACGGTTAAATGCATCAGCAGGTAATAGTGACGAAGGCCTGGACTCGAGGCAGCCGTGGAGGTGGTGACTAATGTCCCATCACAGTCGCATGCATGTTCTCTATCACACGGTGCAACAGAAGGGCCATCGCTCCACGGAGCTGGGAAAGAGTGCGTTTCAGAATCTGACCCCTGGAAAGCAACACGGAGAAGTGGGCGCACCCTGCCATGCACTGAGCACCCATTTCCTCATTTATAAACGGGGCAATTAAGACGACAGTGATCAG
This sequence comes from Myotis yumanensis, assembly GCF_028538775.1. Classification (NCBI taxonomy): domain Eukaryota; kingdom Metazoa; phylum Chordata; class Mammalia; order Chiroptera; family Vespertilionidae; genus Myotis; species Myotis yumanensis. The sequence continues at coordinate 4,964,150 of NW_027223757.1, forward strand.
ACCCGGCGATGACCACGGGCAGCCGTGAACCCGTGGCTGCCATCAGAGGTGCCTCCTTAAGCCAAACCATGTTCCTCCCAGACAGAGCGGCCTGGTCAACAGCCATGAGGAAGGGAAGCTCGTTCTGGGCACAAACGTCGAGATGCATGAAGGCAGCCAACAAGATGCTCTTTAAAGAGAGGCTCGAACCGATCACTGAAGCAGAAGAAAGCCTCACACACCTCGTGTGAGAGCAGGACCACGGTCACCTGCTGGGCTCCTAGCTTCCAGGTGTGAAGGCGACAACCGCAGCCTCGGTCACTCAGGCTGCTCTTCCCGACGAGTTCCCGTTCCCTCGGAAACTGCGTAACCAAACGGAACACGGCATTCTGACAGGGGCTGATAAAGGCCAGGCCTTTATACACGGAGGTGCGTTTGCCGCAAGGAGACACCAGGTCTGTGTCGGCCTGTCTGTCCACGCCCACGGAGGACTTGTGTTTGAACTGGTCTCGTCGAGGCTCTGCCGTGTGGATGGACAGTTTCTTACACACAGACTTCAAGTCCACTTTGAACTCAATTGCTATCTTTTGAGACATTAACAAATCCACCAGATTTGGTGTTAGATGTGAATCTTACAAACACTCTAACCTTGACCTCATCCAGGTTACCGCAAATCATTAAATAACACTGCCCGTTAGCGCACAATGAGTTCCGGGACTAGTGGGGAGGCACCCGGAGCGCCTGAGCAGGGCCCGGCATTGTGGGAGGAGCTCCCCTCCTGACCCCCTAGGAGAGGCACGGGCAGCAGGCCCAGCTCCTGCTTGAGGTGCCCTTGGAAAGCGGCTCACTCTTCCCCTGACTCAGATTCCCCATCTGTGACATGGGCATAGCCCTAGGACAAGCATGTCAAACCCGCAGCCCACAGTGAATATTTTTGCGGCCCAGCCAATATAACGGTATGTAAGAAACGTTTTAATAAAGATATCGTAGCTTAATTTTTACAATATCCTGTTATACATAATTATTAATAACAAACTACAACGTTCGCTAATGACTGATGACTATAATCATGTTGCATTCATGTCCCTTACTCGCCTTATGCGCAGGCGCACCATTTCTCTCGACTGATACCAGCAGCGAATATTTTAGCAGCCCATGGCCACGTCATTAGTCTTGGACTTGTTTGGTGTGCGCAAACAGGAAATATTTCACTTTCGGAGAACAAGAAAAAGAGGCTTATTTGCTTACTAATTTGTGCAGTTATTCAGTGTCTGGTAAGTTAATGTTCAAGAAAAAAAATATTAATTTTTATTAAAATGTTCTATTCTTTTATGTTAACGATGACTCATTTATTTCAGTCCTTTGTATTCAGCATACTTCTATCAAAATAAACCTACGTTTCTATGAAAATTGAAGCTTTTGTGTGTTTTTTTTTTGTGGCCCACATCAACATAAACCTTGTTTATTTTGCCCGTGTTAGCCTTTGAGTTTGACATGCTTGCCCTAGGGCAGTGATGGCGAACCTTTTGAGCTCGGCGTGTCAGCATTTTGAAAAACCCTAACTTAACTCTGGTGCCGTGTCACATATATAAATTTTTTTATCTTTGCAACCATAGTAAAACAAAGATTTATATTTTTGATATTTATTTTATATATTTAAATGCCATTTAACAAAGAAAAATCAACCAAAAAAATGAGTTTGCGTGTCACCTCTGACATGCGTGTCATAGATTCGCCATCACTGCTCTAGGACCCACCTCACAGGGTTGCCTTGAAATGAGAACACATATGAAATATTTAGTAGAGAACATCCATACTCAGTAGACAGACTCACAGGGAGCTGCAAAAATAGTACAGAGGGGTCCTGTGTCCCTGGCTCTCCGTTTTCCCCAGGGGTAACATCTGATATGAGCTTTATCTTTTTTTAATCATCACATATTTTGAGGCAAATTCATTATCAGCTCATTTCACAGGCAAGAGGTCACACAGCTGGTCAATGGCAGAGCTGGGATCCGAACCCAGGCAGCCCGGCTGTGGAGCTCCCGTTCCTCGCTGTCCTCGTCTTGGCTTTCTGAAGCCTAAAAGGGCCTAATAAACCCAAGCAGGCTGATGCTTCTGCCCTTCCCACATGGCTCTGCTGGGTCCCACAGACTGCAACTTCCCTGACTTTATCGTTCACGTACGGATGCCTTGTCTTCTGAAATGGCTCCCAGGTGGGCTAGGAAAGCGTCCTGCTTTCACTGCTGCTGTTGCTTGCACAGGCTGAGTCCGGCGAGAAGCGCTCTCTGAGTGTGACTCTGCATGGCTGTGCCATGGGCATGCTCAGTGAGGGTGGCACCTCCGCTCTTCCTGGAATCCCACCGACTGTGGCTCAGACCCTGGGCGCGTCTTGGTGCCCGTGTGCAAACGGCTTGCTTGTCTAACTTGGTGCCTCGGTGCCTTCCCAAATACAGGCAGGCCAGAAATCAATACCCACCCAGACTTCTTTTCTTTTCAGTAAGAGATTTCTTAGAACCAGTCCTCCAACCTTTGCAAAGCTTCTCCTATCTTCTACAAATTCTTAACGCTAATTTCTAGTGTCCTACAACTGTAGCTGCTGTTTTCTTAAGGGCCTTAAGATGTTTTGAGAATGAAGAAAGGAAATATTTAGCAGGAAATAAGAGCTGTAAATGATTGTACTAAATGGGGAAAATGACAGAGTTTCTTTGGCCAAGGAATTATGCCAACTCTAAGTGACAGAATGTTTTCAGAAAAAGTCCCTAATGACCCTTGCATGCACTGCAATAAAAAGTCTTTGTTGGCAATATGATTCTTTAAGAGGTAAAGGAGCTAATTCAGCATGAATGCTCAATTCCAGATGAATTCCGTTCTTGGAACTCACTACCGTCTGGACAATACCCTGAATTATCACTTATAAAATGTATTTGTCCAAGGCTTTCCCTCCTATCCCATAGCCAAATACATCCACAAATTCCATAGCTTTGGCTTAAACGGCTATTGGAAATAGTGTTCTAACTTCCTGACACCAACACTAACATTTTGGCTGCTTCTAATATGACATCCAGACTCCTGGGTTTCAAAAACAATGCCTGGGATAAGGGAGGCATATCCTGTGGTACAACAGGAGGAACAATTTCCTGCTACTCCCTGAGCAAGTCCTTTATACAGGCACAGCATCTCTTCCTAACAATGCTAAAATGCAAGTTTAACACAGATGTTACTATGGTGACTCACACTGGCAGGTTCACACAGGGTTTTACATTGTGCCACGCCGTACATAACTGTGAAGATAATTTGTTAACTCCAGCTGATGAAAAATGCAGAGGTCTGCCTACACCTGACATTTGTTTTCCAGTCTCACTGCTTTTCTGTGCTTCCCAATGCAATTCAAAGCCCAGATTTTAGTCTTACAATCTCTACAATTCTCTTATTTGGCTAATTTAGAGATTTCCTTCCTCCTCCAACAAAATAAAAATAATCATTTCATATAAAAAAACCAATCCTATTTCTAGAATCTATGAGAACTTGCCATAAAGCATGTTTATCTTAAATGCTTGCTTTCTTCTTGCCCAAAAAAGCCCACGTTTGTGACACTCAGCATCCAGTTCAAGAAGTGTATTTTTCCGGGTACTTTATTACACTTCATTTCTTTTTGAAGATTAAAAATTTTTTCATGATAGGATTAATTAAAACTACACGAGATCCTTAATGTCAATGGTCTGTATCCTTAAAAAGGGTTGAAGTGGTAAATTTTGTTATGTATACTTTACTTCAATAAAAAAGTTTACAGGATATATGATCGACCTAGAGGGTATTATGCTAAGTGAAGTAAGTCAGAGAAAGACAAATACCACATAATTTCACTTATGTGGAATCTAATGAATAAACTGAACTAACAAAACAGAAACAAACTCATAGATACAGAGAACATTCTGATGGTTGCCAGATGGGAGGGGGTTGGGGTGAAAACAGTGAAAGGGATTAAGTACAAATTGCCAGTTATAAAAATAGTCCCAGTGATGTAAAGTATAGAAAATATAGTCAATAATATTGTAATAGACACAAGACACGGGGCGGGGGGGGGGGGGGGGGGCGGGGGGTAGGGGCCGGGGGAATGTCAAGGGGGGGAAAAAAGGAGACATATGTAATACTCTTTGTAATACTTTAAGAAATAAAAATTATTTAAAAAAAATATTGTAATAACTATATATGGTGTCAGATGGGTATTGGACATATGGGGGGATCACTTGGTAAGTTATGTAAATGTCTAAACATTATGTTGTACACCTGAAACTAACATAATATTGTTTGTCAACTGTCACTGAAAAGTTTTAAAAACAGTTTTGAAACTTTTTAATTTTTTATGTACATGTATTTTAAAATTATTATTATTGTTATTTTAATCCTCAGCCGAAAATATTTTCCATTTATTTTTTTAGAGAGTGGAAGGGAGGGGGAGAGACAGAGAGAGAGAAACATTAATGTGAAAGAGACACATCGATTGGTTGCTCCCACAAGCACCACCTAACCAGGGACAAGGATAGAGCCTGCAGCCAAGGTACGTGCCTTGACTGGAATTGAATCCCAGACCCTTCAGTCCGAGGGCTGATGCTCTATCCACTGAGCAAAACCGGCTAGGGCTTAAATATATTTTTAGACAACATTTTTCCCAGCCTCATTGAGATTTCATTGACATATAACGAACGCTGTGTAAGTTTAAGGCATACAACATGTTGATTTGATACACTTACATATGGCAAAATGACTATCACCACAGCTTAGCTAAGAGTGCCATCATATCACATAATTGCTATTTCTTTTTTGTGGTGAGAACATTTAAGATCTACTGCCTTAGCAACTTTCAAGTATATAATACAGTATTGTTAGCGATAATCACTGTGCTGTACATTAGATCCCCAGAACTTATTCATCTGATGACTGGAAGTTTGTACCCTTTTGCCTGGACAAATTGTTAAGGAGTTGCAAGCAGATTGTGGTCACTCGTCCACTCCTTCCCATCCGGTCTACTCCTGGTCCAGCCTCTTCCATATTCGCATCTGGAGAGCCCTCGGTTCCTCCTGATGATTTCCTGGGGCTCACACATCCCTTCCCGCAGCCCATGCAGACCTAACCTCTCCTGCAGCATTTCCTGATCTGCCCCAAACTGAGTTCTTTCCCAGCCCTATTTAAACTTCAGTCTCCTCATGGGGCTGACCCGAGCCAAGGGTCAGGAAGAAAGTCCTCTGACTAAGCTAATTTGAATCAAAGCGTTTGGCTACTTACTGTAGCCTCCAGTAACTTCTCTGAGTGCGTTCGGTCATTTTATAAGTAGTAACAAGAAAATGCTGGCTGAGCCTCTGAGGGAAGGATTCTTAAACTAGGGTCCCCGGGGGACCCATGAACCACGGGGAGGACCCAATGCTACATATAAGCTCATCAGGAACTTTTCTGGGAAGATGAATCATTATACCCTTTTTAAAAGATCAAGACCCTCATCTCACCACAAAGACAAACTCACGCACGGTGGGTTAAGAACGGAACGAGGGCCCGTCCAAGGCGCTCAGGGCGGAGCTCAGCGGCACCACTATAAAGAGAATCTGGGTGTCCTCCGGAGGGGCGTGGAAACGGCCTCCTTACCAAGGGCACATCCACTGACCTAGTTTGGTGTCCCCACTTCGCCTCCGTGGGTACCACTGCAAGATGAAAATGTGCTGTCCGGCGAAAAGCTTCATGGGACGGGACACGATGACCCCCCAGCAAAGGCATCGTGGGATTCCCGCTGCGCCCAGCTCACCCACCCACAGGCGCGAGCACTCTGCCCTGGGGCCTTCCTCCTGATTCACACACTCTCTGGATGAGGGGTCAGGCCTCTTACTACCTGTAAAGCTCCTCAGTTAGGACTAAGGGTTCAGTGGGCTACACAGAGGTAACCCCAGTTCCTCCCGTGTGACCACAACCCCATGGCGTGATGGAGGATGCTCTGTGCCCAGTGACGGCAGCAACGGCCTGCATCGTGTCTTTGTGTGAAGGTCAAAACAACCGGCCACTGGAGACCCCCAGGACGCTCATCCTCTAGGCTCAGCTGGCGGTCCAGGAACGGGAACCCCGCACAGACCCCTCTCTGAGACCTTAGCCACCAGACGGGGCCATTAGAAACCACGCCACGTGAGGATTCTCTCCCTGTGCAGCAGGTCCAGGTTCATTAAGCAAATAGCCCCATGGGCACGATCAATGAAGGGAGGAGACCACAGCAGCCTTTTCTAAAAGAATCCCGGCTCTTCCCACGATGTAAAGCTTACGGAGTGCTCATCTTCACGTGGCCCAATCCACCTTGACAAAAATCGGAAAAACTGAATAAAATGCAGTGAAAGATCCATTTTTTAAAAATCCTCACCTGAGGATTTGTTTTAGTGATGAGAGAGAGAGAGAGAGAAGAAACAGCGGTGTGAGAGAGAAACATCTATCTGGGGATTGAACCTGAAACCTTTTGGTGTGCGGGACAACGCTCCAACCAGCTGAGCCACGTGGCCAGGGCAAAAGTTCCACTTTGAAAGTCGGAGGATAGGAAAAGAAAGCCCGATTGCAGCTATTGCTGTGGCCTAAATGACTCACAGAATCATTTCCAGTGACCCAAATCCTTGTGTATCTGTGTGGGAGCGCCTCTGAGCATTATAAGAACTGGTGGGAGGTGACCACCACAAGCTGAAATCATCTTATTAGACAAGGTTCTCACAGGACTTACAGAGCAGAAGGGAGAACGCTAGGGCCGTGCCAGCCACGGTGGGGGCTGACATGAAACCCCACTGCGTCCAGTCTTCATCTACTCAGGACATCAGAATAGCTCCATGACCCTGAACTCAGACTGTAATAGAACTTCTGTATGTAAATACATGACTTATAAGTATATGTAAGGTAGGTTCTCTTATTTGGATTATTGGCAATTAATCACATATTCGTTATAATACTGCTTTTCTTTCCTATTTTCTTTTTGTTGTTGGCGGTTGTCATATCAGAGCTGGATTTTTCTAAAATCCTTTGGCATGGCTCTCGGCAGAGACTAAAACCACCCCATGAAGCCTACAGTTGGCTGAGTCACATACAGATACGATTACCAGGAATGGGTGCGTGTGGGGGGACTGGACCGTTTCTCCCACCACTGCTACTTCCTTTACCTCACGGTGCAGTGCTCCCTCAGAAAGATGCCAGCCAGCCCCCGGAAGACATCAAAGCATCCTCCACGCTCACAGCGCACGTCATGTCACAATTTGTTAACATCTGCACTGGAAAAGGACGCTTGCCAAGGTCACCAAGGGCCACCAGCTGTGCTCTGGACCATGAGGGGCTGCATCTGTGCACATGTTTGCACACACCACACTGTCCGGCTGCTGTTGCCAAAACCTGCCTTCAAGCACGCCAGTCGTGCAGTCAGAATCGTTAGCCTGGAACTGACCTGGAGCTCACCCGGCCACTCCCCCACCGTAACCAGCACAAAACAGTCGCCTGGAGGCCCGACAGCTGTTCCCCAACATCTCCCCGCAGGCCCGCCTCCGAGTCCGAAGCCTCCGGTTTGGGCCTAGCCACCACTTCGGTAACCTTTTCCTCCCTTTGTTTAGTGAACACCTATCACTTTTGCATTTAGGCAAATAAAAAGCATTACCTGGGAGGAGGCTGTAATTATTCAAAGGAAGCCAGCCTCCTTTCCGCATCGGGAAAGACACACGATGGTATCTGGCATTTAGCTTGCAAACGTGTGCCCACATAAAATTAAAATCATTAGTGAAAGGGCCAACGTAATTCGATTATAAATTCCTATTACCCAAATAAGTCTCAAGACACAGAGGGCCCGTGCCAGCAATGTGCTGGATTTCATGCCCAAACGCAAACGTGCCATCTGCTAAGGCACACGCAGAGGTTCTCAAAAAAAGTGACCCCCGGCCGCTGAGATCTCCATCGGAAGCAGCTGCCCTCCGTCTCTGAGGTGAGAGGCGACAGGCCCATGGCCACAGGAGCAGGACTGTCTCCACGGCGATTTTAAAGCTTTAAAACGTTTTCTTTCCTTCCCACTGGATCAGCAGGATAGTGCTCCTTTTGGAGCAACCATCTGGATCCAGAAACACAAAAATGGTCCCGGAAAACAGCACATGCTTAAATGTCAGGGGTATGTGGCAACTTTGAAAAGCGTGGAAGAGCTGCTCTGCCCACTACATTCTTCTTTATTCCTTTACTAATCATCGAAGGATGACACTGTGGCTCATGTCAGTAGTTTAAGTAGCATGAGAGCCACTGTGCCATTCATAAAACCATGTGGCAATTGCTCTAATTAGATTTCTAGCACAAAACAGGTCTGCTCTAGGCAGTCTCAACACCTTTTATTCTATCTCGCAGGAAATCGAGTTTTGAATTAAATTATAATGGAAATTATCCAAGAAACCGCCTGCTATTGGAAGGCTAGCAGAAGGAAAGAAACTGCGCAGGGAAGCAGCGACGCCATCCCATCTCAGGTGACCTCCGGACGCTGCTGCTCTTTCCACCTCCTATGCAGCCGCTGACGCACCGCTCGCGGGAGGCTCCTGAGGCATGGGCCCTGCCTGCTCTCTTCTGGCCCCACACAGCCTCTTCTTCAAATGGTGTTTTATTGAAAAAGGGGTGAATAATGTGATTATTCACTCTACACAGTTGCCGTGCACCCACTCTGTCCAGTCCTGGAGACATAGACACCAGTAAGACGAGGTTCTTTTGTTTTCCTAAAACGTTCCCATTTATTTTAAAAATAAAATCTACCCAGCACAAGAGGCCTCAAACCGTGTCGTACACACAGTTCCCCACAAGCGGAAAGAAACTGCGAGGAGGCTGTTTCCTCACACGGCCTGTTCCGAGCCGACTCACGAGCCCCTTTACCTCATGTGTGCTCCTGGCTGAACACTTCCATGAGGCCCCGGGAAAGAGCTCCAGCGACAGCTCATCACAGAGCCAGAGGGACAGTGCCGGGCACTCGTTTGGTTATTGTGACCACCGGTTCAGATGAAGTTTCCTAAGGAGTTTCAGGAACCCTGGGATCAACAGCTGAGAGAGTTCAACATAACCCACGCTGGTAACAACGCAGAAATGTGCCCCTAAACCACATCAACTCTACTACGGCCTGTCACCCTCAGTCCTCCCATCAGAATTCCCGCCCACTGAGCGCTCCTTCGCTCTTTCCCGTCACCGCGGCGTCCCTCGCATTGGATGTAGACTCCGGGGCTATCACGCCCGTAATGGAGGTGGGGAACCTGAGCACACGGATGACCCAACAAGAAAGATTCCCGTCCAGCGCTCAGAGCCTGGCACTGATCTCCCCGCTCCGTGTGCAGGGCCGGCCTCCAGGCCCTGACACTTGGACCAGCTGAGTCATCCACTGGATGAATTACCAGCCCCCTCGAGCCTTGCTTGCCTCATCTCTAAACAGAGATAGGAATGGCACTGACAGGGGACAGCTCTCCTGGAGGTTAAATTCAAAGACCGCTGCACAGAGCTTCCTAAAGGCTCTCGGCTACTATTCACGTACTCACACTCATTCACCGTGTGTTCCATGTATAACCTGGCAGGTGGGAGCAGGTGAGCCAGGGGAAGGCAGCTGCTACCTACAGACCACGTCGTGAGCACACAGCAACCCTAGGACAGCTCTGCGAAAGCCCCACCCAAGAGCGTACCGCAGCCAGGCTGTCCAGTGCACCCAGGCCAACCAACTGCCAGGCCAGTCTACCCCGGGGCAGCCACCCAGCTCGGCATGAATGGAACCATTCGTCACATCCATCAGATGTCACGGCACACGTGCCCGGCCCGACTGGACTCCCCACAATACAAAAGTGCTGGCAGGGCCACCACTGATCGGCAGTTACAGAACCACAGACCATATGTGGTAGCAGAACGATGGCTCCACAAGATGTTCACGTCCCAATCCCTGGAACATGTGAATATGTTGGATGACATGCGAAGGGGAATGAAGGCTGAAGGGGGAATTAAGGTTGTGAAACAGATGACTTTTCAATAGGAGGCTATCCTGGGGCAGCGGTCGGCAAACTCATTCGTCAACAGAGCCAAATATCAACAGTACAACGACTGAAATTTCTTTTGAGAGCCAAATTTTTTAAACTTAAACTATATAGGTAGGTACATTGTTATTAACTTAATTAGGGTACTCCTAAGGCTTAGGAAGAGCCACACTCAAGAGGCCAAAGAGCCGCATGTGGCTCGCAAGCCGTAGTTTGCCGACCACGGTCCTGAGTTATTCTAGTGAGGGCCCTTAAAAGTGGAAGAGAAAACTGGGAGCAAGGACCAGAAGGAAGGCAGCGTGAGGAGGACTCCACCAACATTGCCGCCTGTGAAACAGAGGAGTGAGGCCACAGGCCAAGGATGTGGCAGCTGCCAGAGGCTGGAAAGGGCAAGGAGTCGGATTCTGCCGCAGGGTTTCCAGGAGGGATGCAGCCTGTCGGCATCTCCATTTCAGCCCAGTAAGACCCATTAGGGGCTTCTGAACAGTAAGTCACCACCTCGCCCCTTCGCTCCCACGCACATGCACACACCATCTCACACCTCCTTGATGAGAAGAAACTCAAGGAACTGAATGTGGAGAACCGTGACTCACGGCTCCCATCAACCAGGTACATGACTATCAATGTCCCAAGTGAGACCACAGCAAGGGGCTCCGAGCAGTGAAGGACAGTACCCACAGACCGGACCAAGGGAGGGAGGTGAGGCTCGATGTAAGGGGAAGCTCTAGGACATTGGGACAGAACAGCCAGTGACCGGAAACGTGCTATAATTAACTTCAGTCACCCCACACACGGGGAAGGTTACCAGGGGATATGCAAAAGGTCTGGTCTCCGGCCTCGCAAGCCTTTGCTAAAGGTGACCAGCCGAGCAGGATGGCCTGTCTCCGTGCTCACCCACAGGTGCCCTGGCCACCAGCTGCAGAGGCCTCCCTGCAAAGAGCAGCTGGGGGAGTCACGGCGCCCTGTGTGCGAGCGCCTGGCTCGTGCAGGGATTTCTAAAATGGGAGATTTCATTCTCAATGACTTGTCATTCCACCCAATGACACATCTCAAAGCTTATCTTTTCATGGGCTAATTTTAGACTGCTACCCGTTCACAGATCACTAGCTTAGAAAAACACCACCCTGCTTGGTAATCCAGTCCACTCTCCCTCGCAGAGCCCACAGCAGTGAGGCCAGGGGCACTGCAGGGTGCGGTGGGCCACGTCTGTGAGGTGGGCGAGCAGCCCTCTCCCTTCGGGCTCTGTGCTGGTGCTGCTCCGACAAGGGGGGGACACAGATACCACAGAGGCGATTTCAGGGTCTGGGCACATTCCGACCTTGCCCTTGCAGAGGTTCCCGGGTCTTCTCAATAGTTTTTCTGGCAGGAAATGCTGAGGTTGAGGAGGTGCTGAAAGAGTGCACGTGGAGGACAGCGGCCCCAGGAAGGAATTCAGTGTTCCTGTGCTCACGATGCCCCTACGAGCGCCATGATGCTGTGACTGGGAGTCCCGCCATGCGTTTTCCTCAAGCGCCACAACCTCCTAAGCAGGGTCTGCATTAGAAGATGCTTCCACAGGCTAACGGAAAGTGGGTCAATTTCATCTCCTATCTCTGATCCTCATTCCTGCGGGATTAACAGCCCTGCTGCCCTTGAAGTACAGTCCAATTGAATAGGCAGGCTCGCCAGGCCTGTACCCCTCTCTCCTCCTCCCTCCCCCCCGCCAGCCTGCACCCCAGGATTCGTCACTTTGGTTTCTCTCCTGCCATCGTCTTTGGCTTCCCGGCCTCCTGGTCCTGCATGTTCTCTGCTACCTCTTGCAGCCCTGCAGGAATCAAGCCAAGCATCCCCACCTGCACACCAGCCCCATGCTCCTAGGCCGGCCGTGGGCAAACTATGGCCCTCGGGCCGGATCCGGCCCGTTTGAAATGAATAAAACTAAAAAAAAAAGACCGTACCCTTTTATGTAATGATGTTTACTTTGAATTTATATTAGTTCACACAAACACTCCATCCATGCTTTTGTTCCGGCCCTCCGGTCCAGTTTAAGAACCCCTGTCCTAGGCCCTGCTGGGGAAAACCACAGAGCAGGGAGCAGAGTCCCCCAAACGGGAGTGGTCCCCAATCCTAGAGGCCAGGAATCCCGTCTCACCTCTAGGCAGGTGCCCTTCCTAGTTCACTAAGTGACACATCCAAACCTCGGAACTTCACATCTCTCCGCACTTGGCCTCTAAGAAAATCCAGGGCACCGGGTGAAAATGCCCTCGGCGGCCCTTCCACACACCCTCTCGCCTCCCTCCCTCCCTCGTCTTAGGGCAGGGACGGCCCTCCCCTGCCCCAGGCTAACACCCCACACCCTCCCCAGGGCCCTGGCCCGTCAGCCTTTCTCATCTATTTTTTCTACCTTTCCTCTGGACTGACTCTTCCCCTACCTTCTCCTCCAGACACTGCCTTAAATTCCTCCTTCCCTTTTATGAACCGGCGGTCTACCGTGGATGCTACCACTGCAATGACATCCCTGTTTCCACAAAAACGCTCTTGCTAAGGGTACCAGTGACCTCCAAGTTGACTCTAGTCTCACTCCCGCTCTTGACAGTCCCTCCTCACAAGGTTCCTGGGTCCCCATCATCCTTGTTTTCCTTCTCTGGCTTCACCATTCCTTCCTGGTCTCATTTGCAGGTTCTGCTCCTCTCTCACCTTTAAAGCTGCTTCTTCCAAAATTCCCTCTTGACTGTTCGACAGCTCCCCCTGGTTCTGTGTCACACTGAGAACAGAACCTACCAATACCGGCTCTGTAGACACTCCATAAATGATGGCTGAATGAACGTCCTCAGCCAAATCCATCACTTTCCCCCTCAAACCTGCTCCTCTTTTTGGAATCCTATCTCAGCAAATGGCACCACCCAAGACAAGACCTCAGGCCACCTTAGATGTCCCTTTCCTGTCCCCTACCCCCTGCCTCTAGTTAGTGATCAAAACGTTTAGCTTTTATCTCCATAATGTCTCTCACATCTGGTCACTCCTTCTCACTGCCAGGACCACCACCTGATGCCAGTGCTCATCATTCGAACGTGAACCAGCATGATGGCCTCCTTCGGACCTCCTACCCTGATATGGCCACCAGGGATTGACTATGAAGGCACCTCATGATCTGACTCTGTCTGGTTCTATGGGGAAAAGATAGGGAAGTAGGTGGAGTTCCATTCCAGCCAGGGGATCAGGAGCCTTCCATGAGAGTGGCTACTGCGATGAGCTCAGAAAGACAGTAGGATCTGTCCAGGCAAAGAAATGTGGGGTGGAGTGGGTGGGAAGGCAGTGTGATGAGCATTCCAGCCCAGGCCCAGGCCCAGAAAGCACTGGGTCCCAGGGTTCTAAGAGTGGAAGGGGCATGGTGTGCACTAGAAGCCACAGGCATCCAGTGTGGCTGCAGCCAGGGAGCAGTACTGAGCACCCGTGGCTGGTGAGGACCAGGGGCGGGAAGGCCCAGGGCCTTGGGAGGCAGATGGGGGTTTCGGCATCAGAGCAATGAGAAGCAGGGGGGTGATGTGAGCAGGTCTGAGTTTTCAAAGATCACTCTGTAATGATGCTTCATGAAGTAATGATGGATACTTCCCTAACGTGATAAAACATCTCAACCTAAGACTTAGCATGTAGAATGGGAAGACTGGTAGCATTTTACTATAGAGAACAAGACACAGCACCTGCTATCATCGTTCTTTAGGGAGCCGGCCAGTACACTTGAGTGGGAGAAACTGTACATTTAAAAATCAGAATAAATGTAACAAGAATTGGACAGAGGCATATGAAAAAAATTTAGACTAACCCGGGGGATGCTGAACACTTGAAAAGTCTATGGACAGAAAGATTCAACAATATAATCATGTTGATTCTTCATAAAATAATCTGTCAACATAGTGAAATCCCAATAAAAATGAGATCTCATTTTAGAGTTTATATAATTGTATGGTTATAGTGTAGCCATATATGAAGGAGTGAAGGTGGGTGGGGCTGGGGATGAGTTAGACTTTGCAGTGGTCCCAGTTGAGAGCTGAGGAGATCTGGGCTAGGCTGGGCCTGGGCTTGGGGTGGAATGCAGACGGGGGATGAATCTGAGATGTTTATTTGGGGGAAATCGTTGGACATGGTGATTGACTGGGCCTGGGCAGTGAGGGGAATGTCCAATGAGTTTTGTTTCTGTTTGTATATTTTACTAACCAATCAAATCTCCTGCAGATGCACCCCCTCTTGACTGGAATCACTGCTGGCGGCAGGGCTTCTGGGCGAGGGCCTCGCCACCACTTCAACAAGGCCCGCCAGAAAGGCCGTGGAACCAGCTGCTGACTGTAAGGAAGTGCAGCACCGATTCTGCTTTCTGACTGGCCATTAGGCTTTCGGTGTGGACCTTTAGTGGACAGAAGGGTTTCAGCCTCAGAAAGCCGGCTGACCCCTTTCCCTCTGTGCTTTTTGCCCCTGTGATTCCAAACTGTGCTAGAAAAACACAGGGCAGTGATCCTGTTTGAGTTTGACCTAAATCCGCTCGATGTTTACCTTCGCTGGGGCTGGGCCGCTCCGCCCTGCCTGTAACCTTCCTATTGAATGTAAATAAATCCTTAATGTCCAGCAAAAGCCCTCACCTCCAGGGGCTGTCATGTGTCAGCGCAGTCTCCCTTTGAGGCTTGCCTTTCTCCTGTTCCGAACTCTTTCCAACACGTTATCAAACAGCACAGAGTTTAAATCTACCACACAGAAGCTGCCTCTCAAAACATCTGCAAAAATTATTCCAGTGGACGTGCTGTGTGATATGAGAAAGTAGTCTATTTGTTTTGGGTACAAGGCACAGGTCTGTTAAAATTCAGGTGGCATAAGCCAATGCTCTGTGGGAAATAAGCTGAGGTGCAGTTTCCCTCGACCCCCCCGCACCCCCCCCGCACCCCCCCCCCCCCCCCCCCCCGCCAGGCCGGGCTCTCTTCGGGTCCACAGGAAGCACTGACGAGGTGCCTGAACCGGCCCGGACACTGTCCTGCAGAGGAATCGCCTGGGAGTCCAGGTGCAGGTGCAGAGTCTGCAGGTCTAGGGGGGCCCGAGACTCTGCATTTCTAATGAGCTCCTAGGCAATGGCTTCCTACCAATCCCCAGCGGCACGAGGAGGCCAGAGCCCAGGTGGGCTCACCATGCAGAAGCCACGCTGCCCACGAGTTGCCCTGCAGCTGGGGGCTCGTTCTCCTGATCCACCACACAGGGCCGTGTCACCGTCTGTCAGAGAACCAGATGCGACGGGGATCATGCCCACAACCTGGGCATGTGCCCTGACTGGGGATCGAACCCAGGACCTCTTGGTCCATGGGAGGACACTCAATCCCCCGAGCCACACCAGCCAGGCAGTAAATTCTCCTTTAAAAAGAGAAGTAAAATGCACATATTTAAGCTGTTTTTCCTGTGTCTACATGGATCCGTGTTTCTGCACACACAAGGCCTTCGGGGTGGTCATATTATGGGAAGAGACGCTCTGTTCTGCAAGAAAATGTGCAAAAACAGAATAAAAAGGTACAAAGTTTTACAAATACCAGGTAAAGATACAGAAAAGCACAGAAGAGGTCCATGCCAATGCCTTACACATCTTCTTCTCCTCCTCCTGGTATCATGCCTATCTGATAATGAGGGGGGAGGGGGAGAACTTAAAAACATGAGACATCCTCAAAAATCATTAAATTAAAATAGAAACCATTGTGTGCTCGGTGGATGGCCATGAGGAGTTCCCAGGTAACTTGGGTTTCGTTAAGACAATGCAGAGGAAACCCACTGCTCGCACTGCTTCTCCCACGGTCCACGTTCACCTGAACAACATGGAAAGCTCCCCGCCGTCCCGCCCTCAGCCCTCATTCCTCTGCTGCTGCTGCTGCTGCTGCTGTCCCCTAACTTAAAAAGCCGCAGCGGCAGGATGGGTGCCTGGGAAGCCGCTTCCTGCAGGCTGCAGTGGGGCCTGATGGGAAGGGCTCAGCACTGAGAACCAGCAGCATGGGCTCCAGGAGCCTCGCCCGCCCAGCGCCACCCGGACCTCGCATGGCTCCCCTGCCGCTGGGTCTTGCTTTGTTCCCTGTGGTGTCCCGGAGCCTGGCACAGTGTCGGGCACGTTGGACAGAGATAAACCAGCATGGGGATGCCGATCCCGCCCCCACAGCTAAGTAACCGTGTCTGGGGTGTCCTCATTTACCAGGTGGAGGGCGTCGGGCACTGCTGACAGTGGGACCTGGTGGTGGTCACAGTCAAGAATGATGATCATAATAGATGCGTGGTGAGTAAACTAACCTGAATAGTCTTGTTATCTGATACAGGGGCTCCACTATCTCATCACGCGGTGGTACCACCCTAGAAGCATGAAGTTCAGGCTGAAGGTTCCTTAAACAAGGGGTCCTGGCCACCAGACAAGTAAACGACGTCCACACAGCAGGTCCTAGGTTCCGTGTAACACACTGTCTTTCCCACGTGTGTCGGCCTGTGCGGTTCCAGTCTCGCCCAAAGCAGCGGGACCCTGCGGGCTCGAGGCAGTGTGCAGGGAAGGAGGACAGGTGCCCCGGGAGGCCACCCCTCGCACCAGGCGTCCGCTCCGTACCTGGCTCGGACCCTGGCTCGCTGTACCTGCTCTCGCAGTGGAGATCCGGGCAGGCGAGAACCTCCTCTCCAGCATTAGTGGAGGGATTGTGCCTGGGCCTCCAAGAAGCTCATTTAAAAACGCCTCCCCCCAGGCCCTTCCCCTTTCCTATCACATCATCTCTCATCCAAGCGAAATTATTTAACGTAGAGGATCTTTGAAAATGGAAGGAATCATCTTTAAAACTCCACCTGGGTCCTCCTGGACCAATTATTTCCATGACTGAGAAAGGCAGGCAGCGCTGTACCTGACGCGCTGGCGTGACCTACTTTCCGGCTCTATATAGGTCCCCGCATGCAGCGCTGACCTGGCTGCGAGCGGTGCCTTTGAGTGATCCAAGAAAAATAAACAGTTCCGAAAAGCTGAAAATGTGTGCTAAATTTATGCAAAGGAAAAAAATCTCCCAACGAAAGAAGAAGGCTGTTCTGAATGTTAAAGAGGGGAGAGAAACTGCAGAGTGAAAAGATATAGCAAAATGTACTTCTCTTTAACCACGATGGCATCTGCTTGTCAAGGCCGGGAATTTCAGCCCTGCACTCCTGGCTCAGGTCTCCGAGATGCAAGCTCCCTGGGGCGGGGCTGCTTCCCGGCCTGGCCCATCATCAGAATCGCAGAAGGAGTGAATATGTTGTGTTTGGTATTTTTCAGGTAAGAAAATTGTACCTCACCTAGAGTTCTTTTTGCCACTAACTTTTAATCCATTTTCCTAAAGCATTTCAGGATTTTTAAAAATAGACATCATGCTCCCGATAAATTCTTTTCTAAAGAGCTTTTCTCTCATGAGCGCATCTCACCTGTCCTACAAAAGCCCTGATGTTACACAAGTCCATTCGCGTTCAGTAAGCATATTGGTGGTCTTGTCCATTCCTGACATAATGCCGCCCTGCCTATCAAGTCATCTGAGTGGGGACTGTTTTAGTCTTTCCCATCCCTTGCAAAGCTCTTTCATAAACTGGCAATAAAGTCAATATCCATAAACTGTTAAGACCATATCACTGAGTAATATTAGTTAATGGCTATGTAGAGCCCAGAACATAACAGAACTATTTTTAAAGGGTTTATTGATGGTGTATTGATTGGAAAGCTGGGCAAGTCCGATATTATTGGTGTAGTTCTCCTGACAGTCAGTGGGGCCAGCCTGGCACCCACCTTCTCTGCCAACATCCTGCCAACACCCTCTCTATGAGGCCCGGCCCTTCAGGCCTTTGAACCCCCATAGAGGTGACTGAAGCGCTGTAACTAGCGAGCCAAGCGAAGGGAGAAGAGACAAGGAAACCCAATCTAATGTTACTAAAACATCGAGAAAACGTGTGGTTCGGACAGGGAGAATGAAAAGGATTCAGGATTCCATCGGGCAGGTAAGAGATTTGAGAAGGAGCTGTGGCCTGAACGAGGGTGCAGAACGAAGTCTCCCTACAGGACCTTAAGAATGGAAAGAAGTTGTGAAAGAATGCCACCAGGCTCAGAGAATGCCACCACCACCCGCAAGGAATGGACATGGAGTGGTCGCCGACATCACAGAGACAATGAGCAGGGCCCCACATGTCCACCGGTGGCTTCAGGAGAAAGACCCTGCACACATGCAGCCGTGGGTCTCTCGGACGGCAGCCACGGCCCAGCGGAGATGGTCAGTCCCTCACAGTCACGTGCTGTCCCCTGGGGACCTCGAACTACAGGACCAACGCTCCCTGGGAGATGCCCACCTCCCAGCAGAGTGGGAACCAAGGCAGAATATCCGTTTGGGTTTTCTTTTAAAAGCGAGGGGGGAGAGCTGGCACCACAGGGACTGGTTCTAGTGACCACGGATGCCAATTTCCCCGCTTCTCGGATCGTCAGGGCTGGAGGAAAGCTTAGGATCACCAGGGAACTTTGACAGATGAAGACAGGAGAGCACAGAGAGGGAAGGGGGGCTGGCCAGGCGCACACAGCTGCTTTCATTCTTAGAGAAACAAGCCAAACACTCCATGCTCCACGCCGAGCTGCCCCGCTTACCAAATAACCCACAGACCGTCCCCCTTCTTCTGAAAGGAGGGCGAGAAGCAGAGCTCAAGATTCTGCACGAGCCCAGGTCTTCATGCCTGGAAACCAACGGGCTGTGGAGGGGTTGGAAGTGTCTGATGCCGGGGATGCCTTTTCCTCATGCAATCGAGCCAACGCCGGCAAGGGGAACACAGCTCCGTGTCCACCAGAGGTCGACGACGGCACCCGCCGGCACTCTGGGGAGAACCCGCAGAAAATTCCGTCTAGAAAGAGCGAGGGAAACTCGGCCTCGGCCCCAGTTCATCTAAAGTTCAATAGCGACCCCCACCCCAGGGCTCTGTCCACCCGGAACGGGCTGGTGGTGGGAGAGTCCCTGGGGGACTCGGAGTTTCTGCTCTGGTCTGAAATCATTGACCACCTTCCCTTCTTCCTGCGTTTTCTTAGCTCCTCCTGCTTTGGTAGACATTATTAGCATTTAGCATTTAAAGATATAGCTACAGAGTTTAATTCTGTCTAATGCATCATTGCCAATGTGAAATGCTCCGGGAAATTCTGTCTATGTCAGGAAGCCCCTGGAAAGCACAGGGAAATGTCTTCACATGCAGGGGCTGTGGTACTAGATACATGAGGCACTGCCCTCACCATCCCCGCTAAGATCCGAGGTGAGTGGACTGTGTTGGAGGACAGAGGAGGACGTCCAGGACTTTAAAGTAAATCTTCAGCCACCGGCAGCAACATCCCAGGTGGATTCTGCTTCCTCTGAGGCATCTCCCGGAGTCTCCAGGGAGATGGGTCCCTGTCCTGAGGCCAAGCCCTTCATCCGGGCTTTGGGTCCTACCCTCCGGCCTCCTCGGGGACCCCGCACTGTAAATAAACCCTCCTTCTCTCAGCCTCATCCCCGCTTCCAGCTGCTGACCTACGGCTGCCCTTCCCTCATGGCCACACTTGAAAGAGCAGGCTGCTTCCTGCCTCCCACTGACTCCAGCCCACTCCAATGGGGTGTCCCCACCATCGTTCCACTAAAACAGCCCTCGCTAAGGTCACCAATGACCTCCCTGCCACCAAACTGGCCATCTGCTTTAGCAAGGGCATTCGTTCCTGCCATCACCCTCCCAGAAACAGGCTCTCCCTGCTCCGCCCACAGCAGCCCGTCCCTACTGCCTCCCCTTCTCTGCCACTTCTCAGTATCAGTGACATCCTGCTCTGCCCAACCTCTACGTGTCCGTGTCCGGGAGGCCTCTCCCAGGAGTTAACGGTTTCCTTAGATGCCTGTAATACACAGATAACTCCCAGGTTACACAGAGCACCTCAGATTCAACAAGCCCCAATTATCACCAATGCATTCTCTCTCTCTCTCTCTCTCTCTCTCTCTCCCTCCCCCCTTCCTCTCCTGGCCCCATCCATCCCACACTGCAAACCAGGAACCTAGGACTGACCCATGATCTCTCCCTCTACCTCACCCCCATCCCCACATCCAATCTAAGCACAGGCAATGATACCTAACTGTACCTTCTCTGTCTCACATCTCCCCACTCCTCTCCATCTCCTCTGCCAGACCTGGACCATACCCCACCTGGTTTTCCTCAACAGCCTCTCCAGTTCTCCCTGCTCCACTCCGGCCCCTCTAATCGGCTCCCATACTTAAAGCAGAGCTATCATTTGAAAGCACACTTCTGATAGTGTTCTATCCCCGCCCATCTGATAGCTTCCAACTGCTCCTCTGAAAGGCCTGCCAACTTCACCCAGTTAGCTTCCCACGCCTCCCACTACAGGGAGCACAGAGGACGGGGCACAGCCCAGCAGCCGCCATGGAAGTCCAGCTCAGCGAGCGTGCGTGCTGGAGGCCATGGCTCCTGGGGGCTGCCCCAGCTGATGGCTGAATGCCGTGAAAATACTAAGACAGACTCTTTCCTGGGACCCCTTGTCCTCGGACTTTGAGTCAAGGACTCCCAGAAGCTCTGCCCAACCTCCCTGGACCCCACAGAATGCTGCTAGACTAACTTCTCTCCCTCCTGCCCTCGCCGAGGGTCAGACTGGATGGTGTAAAAGGCTGTTCCAAGTTTCTGACTTCCTCCTCATTTTCCCCTATGCGAGTATTTCCCCTCATAAAAGCCTTGCCCGTTGGATCCCTTTGCTTCTGCTTCTCCAAGGACCCAGACCAACACAGCCCTCAAACTATAAGCCCATGAGTGCAAGGACCTCGTCTGTTTTGGCTGCCAGTTAATTTCAACACCTAATGCAGCCATACCAAATGCATATTTGTGGAACTGAGTAAACCAATTAATATGTCTTTTTTGAAGGAACCTGGAATACAAACACCAAAATCTCTTCTTGATTCCACGCCCTTTATTCAGTGCCGCGTGTATCTGCATTAGACACTGAGCAGATCCCCAGGCAGTCGCCGAGTTAGGGCAAGTTCCCCGTAAGTGGTAGCGGGGCCGGCCGCGTCAGCGCTGCGTCCACTCCCAGGGCTGGTAAGTGAGTGCACAATAATGCGAGGGTCGCCTCCGGGGAGCCTTCCTGCACCGCCAGCAGCGCCTGCCTTTCGGGAGGGAGGACTACATGGCGACGAACAGACAGAACCCCGTCCCATGGCAAGAGCAGCGCCCACGAGAAAGCGCCACTGCTGGGAGCCTGGGCTCAGGCACAGAACTTCCAGAGAAAGGAAAGGGTCGTTGGTGGGTAGGAAAGAGCCTTGAGGCCCGCGGAGACATGCTTTAGACATTAAAAGACATGTCAGAAAATGCAGTGTAGAAAGATTTTTAGCGCCCACACCGCCTTCCCACTAAGTATCTGAATGTGAGAACATTTTGGCTGCCTTCTGACTTTTAAAAAAATGCTTTTAAAGAGAGACACCTAAAAAAGAAAAAAAAAAGCCCAACATTCTGAAAGAACACTGTATGCCATTTGAGGTAATCTTAAAACAGTGAGCGAAGGAAGTCTTCTTCCTGGGGCGAATTGTCTAAGGCGGTGCCATCACACCATGGAGTACTGGTACAACAGAGGACTCTCCACCTATAAGACTCTGAACGGCGGGGTGAGAACAGGAGTGTTCGCAGTTCTCTCTCTACAGAAAGGCTCCAGAGCATCTCGTGAGCAAAACCTCTGTCCTCCAGCTGTTTGGAGTCGTAAAGATAGTCTTGACCTGGTAGGAACAGAGAACCAGGACAATTACCGGGCTGCCCCTCCCCTCAGTAGGGCCCCACATGGCCACTGCTCCACACGTTTTTACATCTCCTCCCTCGTTCACACCCGCCCCCCGGGCCCCACCCCCCCATTCAGGAAATCTCCCTTCAGTCTGTCACTCCGCAGGGGAGCTAACCTCCTTTCACTTTGCTGGTGAGCCCACTGGCTCTCCAAAGCACACAAACGCATTTGAAAGCTGTTATATGTGCAACCTGGGGGGGCGGGGGGCGGGCAGGGTGGGAATACTGATTCCCAAAACCTTTTCTCCTTTTTAAAGATCTTACTTTCCAACGCTTTATGAGCACAGGTGCTCTCCTTCAAATTTATTCCCAGAACTTCAATGCCCAAACTTCGACCTATTGTTTTGCTCTGATTTTAACCTGTGCACGTAGGTATCTATTGGACTCTTCCCCTCCCCAAGTGCCCTATGGCACTCTTCACTCTCCAGCTGGCCAGGTCCCTTCAGTTGTCTCACTATCTTCACCTGAATTTGGAAGGCAACGATCACTCCACGCTAGGACAGTTCCCACTGCAAAGCGGATTCCATGACGCAGCCATTGATGAAACAGTCAGCACGCTGTGGACCCAAGGCTAACCTTCCCAGCCCTGCCCCGTTTCACACTGACCCGCTGATGAGCACGATCGCACACACATCCGATCCCTGCGGGGTCCAACCCCTCAGAGGCATCTGGCAAGTTCCTTCAAATGTTTCCTTTGAAATAATTACAGACACACAGTAAACAGTCAAACAGTACAGAGGACTCAACCTTCTCGCTTCCCTTTTCCTGCCTTTCCCTATTTTTCTTAACCTTAACCTTTCACAGACCTGATTGTCTATGTCAGCAAGTACCCATCAGCCAACCTGCCCCAACAGTGATACCTCACACAACTAAACGAGGTCGGTGACACAGTGCAATGAACTGGACTATAAACCCTACTCCGATGGCACTGTTTTTCACATATTGGGTGTCTTTTTATTTGATGTCTTTGCCTGTGGTTTTATGGCATTTTATTACATTTATGGATTAATCAAGATGCAGAACTGTCCCAGGCGCTTAAAGAACTCCTGCTGCACTTCATGGTCACAGCGTCCCTCCCCGTCCTAACCCCTGGCACCCACTGTCCCCTCTCCATCTCCATCGTGTGGAGGATGTTATAGAAATGGTGACACACAGATATAATCTCTTGAGATTGGCTTTTTTCACTCACTGATAGCTTTCAATAAATAGAACCCCCTACGTTTTACCACTACTCCCCGTCCAAGCCCAGCATTCTGATTCTGTAGGTCTAAGGTGAGACCCAAAAGATTTAAACCGCTTCCCGGGGAATCCGTATCAGCTGTAGTGTACGGGCCACTGGCCTCGCCCACTTCCTCCCAGCCATGGGTGTCTATGGTGTTAAAGACGGAGTTAGTTAAATCTCTTGCTCAAGGCAGGTACCACTGCACCCACCACTTCCTTCACCCGTCACCCTGCAGGACTGAACTGGGCTTGTCTGACGTGACAACGTCCTCAGAAAGTTCAACCAGCTTTCACTTCCTTGCCAGTTCTTCTTAAGGTGCCTAATCATTGAGTTTGTATGAGGTTGTTTTTCAAAATTATATCTGGCTCAAAAGTCTGCAAGCTTTTATACATTAGTTCTGACTTTTTCATTCAGAAGTCATTTCTTCACACAAAATACGCTGCAATAAACCCAGCCAGTTTATTAGAGAAGCATCCCCTATGGTCAAATAGCCCGAATGGGATCGCAGAGTCTATCTACCCATTCTCGCTTTGGTGAAGGGTGATCCTATATAACAGCGGTTCTCAACCTGTGGGTCGCGACTCCTTTGGCGGTCGAACGACCCTTTCACAGGGGTCGCCTAAGACCATCCTGCATATCACATATTTACATTATGATTCATAACAGTAGCAACATTATAGTTATGAAGTAGCAACAAAAATAACTTTTGGTTGGGTCACAACATGAGGAACTGTATTTAAAGGGCCAGAAGGTTGAGAACCACTGCTATATAATAAAAGGCTAATATGCAAATTGACCAAAAGGCAGAACAACTGGTCACTATGATGCACACTGACCACCAGGGGGTAGACACTCAACGCAGGAGCTACGCCCTGGTGGTCAGTGCACTTCCACAGGGGGAGTGCCGCTCAGCCAGAAGCCAGGCTCATGGTTGGCAAGCGCAGCACCGGTGGTAGGAGCCTCTCCCACCTCCGCGGCAGTCGGACATCCACCGAGGGCTCCTGGACTGCAAGAGGGTGCAGGCCAGGCTAAGGGACCCCTCCCCTTACCAAGTGCAAGAATTTCGTGCACCAGGCCTCTAGTTAGAAAATAAGAACAATGTATTTCTTGATGCAATTTGGCCAACTTTGGGGACATAGAGGATCCCAAGCAGAAGAGAAAAACAGATGCCACTGGGCAGAGACAGCTCCTGGTCTCAAACAGAAGCCAGCAGGAGCCTGAGAGCAGTGCCACGCGAGCCCCACTTTCGACAGGCCCTGGAAGCGCTCTCAGAACTGTGGGGCACGGCTACAGTGTTTTGGCCAGGTTCAAGCCTCAGACTAATGAAAGGACAGGGTCCTCTCATTGCCACGTGCACTCCCAGCTGGAGAGCAGGGCCCACCCAGCACAATTATAGCCAACAGCTGTGGTTGTAAGCTTGAACCTATGGTCCGAACACGTGGCCCCACGTGCCTGTGTGATAGAGTTCAGGTGCATGTAGTTGAATGGGGTTGAAACTCACGAGAATGCTGTAAACAACGTGATCATGCCCCTACTTTGCCTCGTGGCATCTGCTATAAAATAAAGACACGGCTTGTGGGTGCTGGCTCCTCATCAGGGAGCAGCGTCCCACCGAGACCAGCTTTCATTCTCTTGTCTGTCTTTCCTTAATCCTTTCACCACCACCCCCCCCCCACTCAGAGTCACTGAACCAGGCTGAGCTGGCATGGCCGTGCCGGCTCCCCACAAGAACAGTTGTCCTAACAGTCAGTCCTAACTCAGCAACCGAATCCCATCCAACTCTCAGAGCAAAATCTTCCTCTAAGTATACACCTGTGGACAAGGGTCAGGAATGACCAAGCAGACACACAGGTCCCTCTGACTTCAGATCCCTTTTAACCTGCTCTCGCTTCCCCGTGCACTTCTCGGCGCCGTTCCCTCCCGGATCCCAGTCCTGCACCAGCCCTCACGTCCCAGCAGCTTCCTGTTCAGAGCTCAGGGCTGGAGGGAAGGTGATGAGCTGCTGCACACTCTGGAGCTGGTAGGATACAAACTGAATGCACGGCCTCTCCCACTGGGAACCAATATTTAAAAGAGTGTCCCTCACAAGGACGAGGCTCAACTCAACAAACAAATCCAGGGGTGGTATTATCCCAATTAGAAGGAGCAATGGAGAGGAAAAGAAAGGGGTGGTCGCAGTGGGGGTGGAGCTGGGGGGGTAATCACCCAGCATTCTCAATCAACACCCTGTCTGGGACAACCTGCACCGGCACATGCGAACCCCTCGCCACACACCGAGTCATTAGGGAGCCAGGACAAAACCTCTCTGCTGTACAGTGCTTTACGCTGAAGGTCAGTCTTTACGTCCAAGCACCAACCACACACGCCATGTGGAAGCATGACCAAGCGGTTATAGTAAAGAATCAGTTATATTTAAGTAAGTCACTGCTCGTAACTCGGCTCCCTGTGCAGATATGTACTGTGGTTTTCCTCGCCCTCACCACATACGCTCCACACCAGCATCACCAGCATCATCAGTGCAGACTCTGGGACAGGTTCACTGACCACATGTCTACACTCCAAGAGGAAAGAATCCTGAAAAGCAACACGTTGGAGTCTACTTGGGGAAACTTGTGCACTGGACCTGGGTGAGTAAAAATGTTCCCAGATGGGTTTCTCTCCTTGTGTCATGTTTCTGGAGTCAGACTCTAAGGTAATATGGTCCTGAGCTACTTCGAATACATACCATTTTTAAGGCGGCGAAAAAATAAATAAATAAATAAAATGGAGGTGATTCCGCTCCATTGCTCGTGGCAACCCAAGGCTGAGCTCCCCCACTTCTAAAGGCACATGTGTAAGCGCTGTGCATTGAGGGATGGGGGTACTGGACCCCACCCACTGCCTTAGTTCCCTTGGTAGCTTCATTCATTAACTCTTAACTCTCCATGGGAAAATCTATCAATGGCAAAAGAATGCATGAGGAAGAGGGGAAATATGAGCAAGCAAACGAAGAAGGTGCCTATTTTCACAGTGATTCTGCACATCTAAAATATGCAAAAATAAAACAGTTACTTAAAAACAAGTTATCGAAGCAAAGAAACGGATCCAACTTCTGTTTAGCGTGTAGGAGCCAAGCACAGTGCTCAATGCTGCCAGGTACGTGTTCTCCTCAAAGAGCCGCCAGGAAACTGCCAGAAGCTGCTATTACCCCACTTTTAGAGAAAAGCAAGGCTCGGGCGGCTGTACCCTGAGGCATTGGGGAGAAACTCTCCATAGAGCAGCTCACAGATGTCCACGCAGGCTCAGTACTGGGAACCCCAACAAACAAAACACCGCTGTTAGTCTAGGGCAGTGATGGCGAACCTTTTGAGCTCGGCGTGTCAGCATTTTGAAAAACCCTAACTTAACTCTGGTGCTGTGTCACATATAGAAATTTTTTGATATTTGCAACCACAGTAAAACAAAGATGTATATTTTTGATATTTATTTTATATACTTATATGTCATTTAACAAAGAAAAATCAACCAAAAAAATGAGTTCGAGTGTCACCTCTGACACACGTGTCATAGGTTCGCCATCACTGGTCTAGGGGCATGGACTGCCTTTTAGCAAACACCGTTCGCCACTTTCAGAAAATACTATTCTTAGGGACAACAGGCTCTCACAATAGATGACTTCATCTGTCTTCTCAGCTGTAAAATGGGATGCTAACAGTACCTACTGCCGAGGTGGTGTGAGGATGAAGTATCATAACGCACAAAAGGCCTTACAGGCACCTGGCACTTACAGGCAAGCCACACCGGGAAACGTCCTCAAGCTCGTGTGCCCACCTGTGCGGTCCATGCCAGCACCTGTGCCCACATGTGTGGTCCATGCCAGCACCTGTCTGTGCTGGTGCTGGTGCCAGTGGTG
Source organism: Myotis yumanensis (assembly GCF_028538775.1). NCBI lineage: Eukaryota > Metazoa > Chordata > Mammalia > Chiroptera > Vespertilionidae > Myotis > Myotis yumanensis. The sequence continues at coordinate 4,991,088 of NW_027223757.1, forward strand.
GCTCAGCAGGTGCCCAGGCCAGGGCAATCGGCACTCTGAGCGGGCCTGCCGCCTTCCGTGGCCCCTTTCATCCTCCAGCACCGGTGGCTGAGAGTGTGTGTGTGACAGTGTCACATTAGCTAATGAGATCATACTTGCTAAACTAAGCCAAGCTAATGAGCTCTGCTTAGCTAATTAGCTCTACAGAAATGAGCTTTCTTCGCCGGTGAATGGGAAGACCCCAAGTTAATGCATATGCTGGTTGTTGAAAACTGGGAGTGCACTTTGCCAGAGATAACAGGACAGGTGAGGGCAGAGCTCTATCAGGCCGGCCCCACGCCCCTTTTCACCTTTAAGAAAGGGCACAGGTGCAGAGGGCCGGGTCCCAGCTGCTGTGGGCAGGAAGAGTGAGGCTGACTGTCATCCCCTCTCCTAGGTGCTCGGGTTGTGTGAGGATTGAAAGTGGAAGAAAAAATAAACAAAATAAACATCAGAGACTATTCCATTCCAACCTAACTACAGGACCACGAATTCCACAAAATGAATGCTTCAGTTCATCACTCACAAGCTTACTCACTTTCATTATGGCTGGCGACATATCAAAATGGTATTTGCTGAAGGGACAAAAGAGAGAAATTTTGTGAAAACCCCTTTCCCATCCAAAAGCGCCTATTAGGAAATCTGTTGGCAGGTCCCCGTATGTGCGAAGAGCTTTCATGAAAGCAGGCGCTCGGAGAGAAGCCACGCCTGTCGAGGGGGGGGGGAGGGGGGTATCGGCGTAATTTTTATTGTGGAATGCAACGAGACCAGGCCAGGGAGCAGGAGTAACTACGCAACACCAACCGGAGAGTGTCAATACCTACATGAGAATGAAATGACGGCCGCGCATCACTTTCCCCAGGAAGGAACACAAGCTTAAAACAAGCAATTATCAAGCGTTTCACGGTGAAGACATTTGTTGACAGTTATGAGGATGGAGAACATCACACCCCCTTGGCCATCTGAGTCACCTTCCTGACGTTGAGAAGGGCTGACTCGGTGGGAAAGCCCCTGAGGACCATCAGAAGATGTGCATCCGCCCTACCTCCGCTGGCAGGCAGCTGAGCGGCCTGGCAAAAGCCACCTCGCCTCCTGGGCCTTCGGTCTCCTCTGCAAAACAGGGAACCTTTCCCAGTTCCACCACTACACGATCAGAGGGCCCCCACACACAGCTGGTGAGAGTCTAGAATACAGTTTACAGAGTCAACACTAATCATGAAAAAAGCATTTGAAAAGCACCAATTTTTACGTACTTTCTTGCTTCTATATGAGGTGTTTAGACGTCCACTATTTGCAACACCCATGTTTCAATCTGTCTCGGCCCTCTGTGTCTAAACACTGGGTTATACTGACGGTCACCTCCATGCCCCTGGCCCACACACAGTGAAGTAGGCGTATGTACACACTGCGTGCATGGGAGCCTGGACATGGATGTGCCTGCCTGGAAGGCAGGTTTTGGTTGGCCCCGCCACTCCAGGGCATCACCTGTTTTAATGCAATTCCAGTAGCACTGATTTAGTGCCTACTGTGTACCACACACTAGTACCAGATGCACAGGACCCAAACAGCAGTCCGACAGGCCGTGGGCTCAGTGAGCTCCAGGCTGGCAGATGACAAAGGTGGGCACACGGGGCAAGCACCAGAGATGCAGGAGGAGGGTGCTGGGTCACTTCAGGAAGGCTGCAGGCAACATGCGTGCCTGCGTGAGACCAGGAAAGCTGGCTGTGTGCATCTCAGAGGTGCAGGGTTGGAAGAGGGAGGAGTGTGGGTGGAGGACCCAGCAGGAGTGCAGACAGGAGGTGTGGGGACCTGGCGTCCATGGGACCCGGTGGCAGGGTCCAGGGTGCTAGGCTGTGGCACAGTGTTTGTCAGCTTGCAGACTGGGGGTCATGAAATCAATTTACTGGGCCAGAAACATTATTTAAGTGAACTAGTCTAGAATAAAACATTAGAACTGAATAAAATAGAGCTCAGCACACATGTGCTGCTTCAGGAACTTTTCATCTCTATTGTGTGTGTGCGTGTGTGTGTGTGTGCGTGTGTGTGCACATGCGCGCGCCCTGGATTTCCATGATGACTGCTTGGTGTGGCTCACTCTCTAAAAATCTGAAAAAGATGCTGGTCAGCTATCCAGGCATCATCCCCATTGCCCATTGCACCTTCCAGGATACAGAGCACAGTGGTGACCCTGGGACTAAAGAGATGACAGCATTCTCACAGGGGGAGGGCGGGACTAAAGACCAAACAGCATTCTCACAGGGGGAGGGCGGGACTAAAGACCAAACAGCATTCTCACAGGGGGAGGGCGGGACTAAAGACCATGACAGCATTCTCACAGGGGGAGGGCGGGACTAAAGACCATGACAGCATTCTCACAGAGGGGGAGGGCGGGACTAAAGACCATGACAGCATTCTCACAGGGGGAGGGCGGGACTAAAGACCAAACAGCATTCTCACAGGGGGAGGGCGGGACTAAAGACCATGACAGCATTCTCACAGGGGGAGGGCGGGACTAAAGACCATGACAGCATTCTCACACAGGGGGAGGGCGGGACTAAAGACCATGACAGCATTCTCACAGGGGGAGGGCGGGACTAAAAACCAAACAGAATTCTCACAGGGGGAGGGCGGGACTAAAGACCATGACAGCATTCTCACAGGGGGAGGGCGGGACTAAAGACCATGACAGCATTCTCACAGAGGGGGAGGGCGGGACTAAAGACCATGACAGCATTCTCACAGAGGGGGAGGGCGGGACTAAAGACCATGACAGCATTCTCACAGGGGGAGGGCGGGACTAAAAACCAAACAGAATTCTCACAGGGGGAGGGCGGGACTAAAGACCATGACAGCATTCTCACACAGGGGGAGGACGGGACTAAAGACCAAACAGCATTCTCACAGGGGGAGGGCGGGACTAAAGACCATGACAGCATTCTCACAGGGGGAGGGCGGGACTAAAGACCAAACAGCATTCTCACAGGGGGAGGGCGGGACTAAAGACCATGACAGCATTCTCACACAGGGGGAGGGCGGGACTAAAGACCATGACAGCATTCTCACACAGGGGGAGGGCGGGACTAAAGACCATGACAGCATTCTCACAGGGGAGGACACAGACAGGGGCCTGAGGGCTGGGCTGGCACGCTGCCTCTATCCCAACAACTATCTAGAGCAAGACCTCCACTAATTACATCCAGAGCCAACCACACATGGTTTAGGACATCAGCAGGGCAGGGGTGTGAAATATAGAGAAAAATTCAGCTTCAATCAGCTTATTCAGAATTTGGTAACTGGAAAAACATGAGTTTTGTTTTTTACAATTTAGTTTAGTATACAAATTACATTTGGTGGTGGGGAGGGGGGCTGGCCACATGAATTTCTTAGTGTTTATGGCTTTTTTAAGAAATCCTCACCCAAGGATATGCTTATTGATTTTAAAGAGAGGGGAAAGGAGAGGAAAACACCAATGCGAGAGAGAACATCGATTGGTTGTCTTCTGCATGCACCCCAACTGGGGATTGAACCCACAACCTAGGTCTGTGCTCTGACTGGGAATCAAACCTCCAACCTTTCGGCGTACAGGAGGATGCTCTAACCAACTGCACCCCACTGGCCAGGGCGTGCTTACGGCTTCTGAAAGGCTTTAATCCAGCCCTGGTGGAGACAACACAACTGATTCTGAGCAAAGCTCTCCTTGCACCAATGTCATCATCCCCATCCCTTTCCACCCTGGGCCTGTGTCAACAGCAGGCACAGTGAGTGGCACCAGGATGACAGTCGCCCAGACAGCCCGGTCCCTGGAAAGGGGTTCACAGAGAATAGGGACGAGCAGGTGTGGCCTCAAAAAGGTTGTGACATGCGAGGGAAGGTGCACAGGGAGAGCGACTATCTGGGCTGGCTCCAGCCCCAGAGAGGCTCCAGAAGGGGAAAGTGCGTGGACAACGAGAGATTCTGGTTCCAGATCTTTCTTCTTCACGAGCCTACTAAGCTTCGGGGGGTTCTGTTGTCTTCATGTGAGTGACAATTAGCCAACAAGTGCTTTTTACCTTTGAATCAAGAACCTTAAGAAGGAAAAGGCATGAATTATAAGAAGAGATCAAAGCCCATCTAAAGAAAGGGCACAGACCTGCAACTACATAGAACAGATGATGGAAACACCTTTACTTTTTATCTCACGGCATAGTGCTCATGGAGACTCAGAAAATACTAACCTTGGCCCTGACAACAGACCTTAGCACCTCAATTTTCCCAGCACACACGTACTCTCCACTACATGGCACCCGTGCTTGGCATGCAATAACTGCTCAACAAATATTTCTAGAGTAAAAAGACCACGATATATTAGAAAGAGTAAAAGAAGAGCGAAAAATTCATGAAGAAAGACATGGAAAACATAAGCCTGAAAGAATGGAAATGCGTCCCTTGCCCAAAAGGCTGCACCCACCTATCTAAGTGCTGTAATCAGGAAGGCGGGGCTGACGGGCCATGAGAAGAGCCATCGCGGGTTCCCTCCAGAACATCACAGAGCTTCATCGGCGTCGGAATCATTGTGATCGATGTCTGAGACCAGACACTCCAGCGGAACCATTCTTCTTTGGAGGCTGACTTAACCTAATTGACTGTGGACACTGTGGGGATAAGCAAGCTACGTGCCAGCGCGGCACTTTCTGTCCATCGCACAGACGCAGCCCGGGCTCGCCTCTCCCCGGCGCTGGTCGGCGTAGATGTCAGGAGCAGCCTCGCTGCTGGAAGAATTGGTATGGCTGCAGAATGCCTTTCTCTGACAAAGACAGAAAATAAATGAGAACAGCGAAGTCTGTTATAGAATAGAGAAGAAACAGTACGATTTCACACACTCTACTGCAGTCCTATAAAACATGCCCACAGTCTTGCTAACTCCAAAGACACAGCACTTCCTTAAGGTTTTCTCTAGAGCATCAGTAATGCTCCCAGGATCCTATCTTAGGTGGAGAGAGAGGCAGAAACCATGAGATCTTTTAAAACCTTCTTTGGGAAGACAGGGTTATCCACACTGTGAAGGAAATTGAGCTACACGTCAGATTCAGCCTGGATTCCGGCCTCATTTTCCCTTTCTCCCCCCAAATGCAGGCTGGCTCACAGGCCCTGAGATGCAGACCCAGCGGGGACGGAGCAGCCACAGCCCAGGCTGTAGGGCCTGTCCTCCGCCAGCCGGCCACCGCCCTACCCTGAATCTGTGTCCAGTCCTAGTCCCACATCCCCACCCTGGTCTTGTAACGCTGCCTACCCAGAGGCCCTCTTCTGCAACCCTCCAGAACTAGAGCCCGGCCGGGCACTTTTGGGCCCCACCAGCCCGGTCCCCCTGGGCACAAAGCTTCTTGGTGGCCCCGCCCTCCATGGCACACCTCCCTGTCTCCAAACTCTACCAAATTAAGTTACCAAAGCCGCCCTCATCCCATCTGTTGCCTGCCAGGCTGGTTCCCTCTCCCCCACCAATGCCTGGGTCATCCCACTGGCCAGCGGACCTATACAACATCCAACTGCCGTTACCTGTAGTGGACACTGTTGTGAGCCAGAAGGATGACCCCTCCTGCCCTCACCACACCCATTGTCTATTATTTCAGGGCGGAAGCATTCCTTCCCCGGCCGCTGGAATGCTGGCCTCTGCTAGTGTGGGCCGAGTCTCCCTCAGGAAACTGCCTGCAACTGGAGAGCTACCTGGTCCAAGGTCCTGCCCTGCCGGGGCAGCGCACAGCAATGGCCGCTTGTGCGGGAGGGGAAGGGCCTGCTGCTCCTGGCCGGGCAGACCAGCAGGAGCCCTACCTGCACTGCACCTGCCCCGTGCTGCGCCCTGCACTCCCACAGCTGTCAATCCGAGAGCAGCTCCTGGAGAAAGTCCTGCAGGCAAACCTCTGTCAGGGTCAGCGTCCTGGGGACCTACCCATGCTGTTCACCAGGCCAGCCTATGCTTTAGGTCCTCTGCCTCCTCTCGTTGGAAGGCCTCGGGATTCGCAGAGAACTAACAGGTCCATTTCATGCACCGTTTTATGGTGTCTGATGAACAAGCCCTTCTCGGGGGATGTTTGAAAGTCTCCGGAATTTCAAATCCAGTTTAATATGAGCAACTCCAAGGATGGAAGAACAACTGCAGTAGACAGAACAATGGCCACCCAAAGACCTCCATGTCTTAATCCCTGGAATTTGGGAATAAGTAACCTTACACTGCAAAAGGGATGCTGTGATGAAATACAGACTGAGATGGGGGATTACCCTGGGCCATGGGGATGGGCCCAACCTAGTTACCGGGGTTCTTCAAAATAGAGAGCTTTTCCTGGCTGTAGTCAGAGGGAGATGTGGCTGCAGAAGACAGGCTCAGAGTGCTGGACCATCCAGCAACGGAGAGAGGGGGGCACACGTCAGTTCTAGAAGCTAGAAAAGACTCTCCCCAGAAAACAGCGCAGCCCTGCTGACACCCCGATGACAGTCCAGGGGGACCCGTGCCTGATGGTAACCTATGGCACTGTAAGATAATCAACTTGTGGTGTTTTAGGGCACTAACTCTGTGTGTGTGTGTGTGTGTGTGTGTGTGTGTGTGTGTGTGTGTGTTAATTTGGCAATAATAGAAGAAAGAGAATGAGAATGAAAAATAACTCCTCATTTATTTCCACACTTTATCTCCCCTTTTCTGCTTGATCAGGGCTACCCTTCAGGGAAGCCTGAGATCATTCTTGCAAACACCAACCAGGATCAACTCTGGGTACCAGGAACAACGCTGGTCCTGGATAAGTAATAACTTTATGAGGATGAGTGGGCTTCTCTAACTATCAGTATCTATTTACCTTGAAAAAGACAAGAACATGCCTTTTGGATTATCTGTGCAAAATATGCTTATAGCTAATGAAATAGGAACACAAACTCAGTCTTTCTCCTAAATAGAGTAGTAATCACCATTGATATGTGTGTGTGAGGGCCATGCTGGAATTTAATTTGCCTGGGTTGCTATCTGAAAAAAGCAGGAAAATTTGTATCAAGTTAGCAAATGTGAGATAATCTGAGTAAAAAATTCTTCTCCCTGGTTAGAAAGACAAATAAACTATATATAGTTGCAGAATTTCACTTGACTTTGGCTTATATGTTCAAAAATGCCCTTATCGGCCATCAAGAATGTGGGTATGGGAAATTCATGACATTAAAAGACCCCAAAATAGTAGTATTCAAGATGACAAATGGTGTTGATTTATAAATCCGAGGCCCACTCGAAAGCGCAGATCACTGGGCGCCAGTAGCTGTCCGGGTGCCCGCTGCAGGGCAGCCTGGCTCTGCAGACGCAAGGCCACCACCGGCTGCTGTTGGAAAGGCCTTGGTGGGGGAGACGCGTGGCGGGCAGGTGAGCCAGCTTCATCGTCACCCGGAGAAGAGTGAGCACCCCACACACCACAGTCAGTGTCGAAGCGGCGCCTCTCCCAGGGCTGTTTCCACGCTCAGCCCCCTCCTCATCACCAGGCCTGCGCTACGCAGAGACCTTAGAGAAAGAGATGTGCGTGTGTCACTTAATCCACTGTGAGAAGAACAGAAAGGCCTTGGACACTGCTCTTAACCGTTTCGTGTGGCTTTCTTTCCACACAATGTGTTACCCCTGTAAGTGTAACAGCATAATGGGAACTCAAGAAAGGAAGCTGGGACTGTGGTCCAGGCATGGGATGAGGGGGCCCAGATAATTAGGACTCAAACTTCTTTCCCTCTGGACACGCGTGGCAAAGGACACCCCTCAAAAGAGCTCTGGGGTTGGCACAATGGTGGCTGCATTATCCAGCTGCAACCCCTTTCTCTCCTACTCCGGGCACACTGGAATGAAGCGTGAGTGGTAAGAGCGAGCCTTGACTTTACCGTAATTTTGAGAAATTCTCCAGTTTAGCACTACAAGGTTAGCATTGCTAGTCACACACTAACTGCTGCACCTCCAAACCAGTCTCAACACTTCATTGGAGGATTTCTGGCAGTAAGTCCTCCAGTTACTACGGCTGTCTAGCAACGCCCCCCAAAATGCAACAGCTTAAAAACAACAAGATTTTGCTGACGAATCTGCAACATGGGCAGAGCTCGGCAGCGATGGCTCACGTCTGCTCTGTTCAGCTTCGACTGGGACGCTATGTGAACCATGGAACCACGTGAGGGTTCGCTCACTCACATGTCTGCCTCTGGGCCATGAACCTCACACAACCAGAGGCTCAGATAACTGGGGGTCCATGGGCACCTCTATCTCCATGTGGCCTGGCGTCTCTCAGTGGTTCTCAACCTTCCTAATGCCACCACCCTTTAATACAGTTCTTCATGTTGTGGTGACCCTCAATTTCATTGTTACAAATTGAACATAATTAAAGCATAGTGACTAATCACAAAAACAATATGTAATTATAGATGTGTTTTCTGATGATCTTAGGCGACCCCTGTGAAAGGGTCGTTCGACCCCCAAAGGGGTCGCAACCCACAGGTTGAGAACCACTGCTCTACGTGATCAGTGTGTCATGTAGCTATAATCCTAAGATAACAGCTCCAGCTCGGGGCTCCAAAGGTGCATGGAGAGAGGGGAGGAGAGAGAGAGAGAGAGAGAGAGAGAGAGAGAGAGAGAAGAAGAAGAAGAAGAAGGAGGAGGAGGAGGAGGAGGAGGAGGAGGAGGAGGAGGGGGAGAAGGAGGAGGAGGAGAGGGGCAGCCATGCACTAGTTTCATGTCTTTGAAAGTAATGGAGGAAAATGAAAATAAAAAGACAACAGACTTTGTCAAGGTAGTGCTGGGGACACACATTTTTGCAGACCTACTTTATTTCTATAACCTGAACAAGGAGAGCCAGTAATTTCTCATCTCAGCAAGTAGAACGAATGAGTCTAATAGACCCCAGCATTTTGTGATAAAATAAGCTGTTTCTCTGTATTTGTGAGAAGTTTCTGAAAAGTACCAAAGGATCAGACTTCTGGAGCTTAAACGCTTTCCCAAGTGAGTGAGACCACCATTCCTCCACTGACAAAGTTATCTCAAAGCAAATGCATCCAGCCAGGGCCATTGGCCACACCCTCCCTTATCAGCCACCTTCCCACTGTCACATTCTGATGGCTCGCAACAGCAAGACCAGTTCCCATGGATTTTGAGGTCAGCAATTTTTAAAACCCAGCTTAAAGACGTATGTAAAGTACTGTATCCTTGTTTTTTTCAAACGATGTGTTCTGTCAAAATGTGCTTAAAATGTCCTAAAATAAAAAAGGTCTCTTTAGTATTGAAAGAAAGCCTACTTCAAAAATCTCTAGAAAGGGACAGGGAAGTGTATTCTAATGGTATGTTAGCTCTTAGCTGTGAAGGTCCAAGTAGGTAGAGGCAAAAATCAGCCTAAATTAAGGAGAGTACAACTTCTACAGATTGGAAGAATGGAGTTGAGAGAAAGGGACACACACACACACACACACACACACACACACACACACCTGTCACCGTTCTCTTCATCCTGGGCCTGATCTTGGCAGAGGAAGAGATTGTCTGTCATGTACAGCATCAGGGAGACAGAAGAGTCTGTAAGGGCTGAGGGCTGGCTGGTTCAACTGGAAGTCCCTTCTATCAGCACTGCCAACTACAGCCAGCTACCTGAGAAGAGGTTGGTAACAGAACCTTAATTACAAGTTCTCTGAGGGGCTATATCTAAACTAGACAGGAGATCAGAGAAGAGCTTCCAAATCCAAAGTATTGTAAGTGAGGGAGGAAAAGTGAAAGCCTTCTTTCAAAATCAATAAAAAACTAGCATCAAATTAAACTACGAAGATGAAACTCGTGATAAAGTACTTCACTCATCATAAAATTTTATATTTCTTTAAATCTTGCTCTTAAATGTATACAACTTCACTGATTAGTTGATAGCCATAATTTATCATTTGGATATTTTATTATCATATAAAAGCATAATGGAATTAATCCCTTGCTAAACTATTTCAGTAATCCAGGCCTAGGCATTGAGTCTGGATGTCATAGACATTGCTAGGACACACTTAAGAAGAAATTAAAATCCATGGAGAGGAGGCCTTGCATATCCTACCCTTTAAATGATAGTAAATGCCAAGAATCGGTGAGAAGTCAAAGAAAGAAAGATCAGCAAGAGTATAAAGAATAAATTGAGCATATTTATACAAATCAAATATTATAGCAATAAGAACTAATTACATATATAAACACCAACAATCTGAGAAACACAATAGTAAGTTTTTTCAAAATCACAAATTGATCATGGTAAGTATAATCACTGCATTCTAACAATGAGAGCAAGTGGTATCAGCTACAAAAGCACTGTTTTTAAAACATATCAGGGAACTGAGGCTGCCAAGAAGTCTAAATGTGTCAAGCCCTTCCTCCTCCCAAAAAAGGCCAACATCTGCTTTCATTCCTAGTAAACTGGCAGAAAGTACAGAAATCCACCACAGACAGGAGTAAGGAGAAACCAGGAAAATTTGTAAACAAGTTTAGTGGCCATGTATGGACTGCCACATGGATTAGAATCCCACGGAACCTCAGCCACGGAGTAAGTCTGCACCACCAGCCAGCTCTTCCCAATGGGTCGTCACCAAGCACAGCAAGAGCACACCAAAGGCTGGGGCAGGGCAGGGGAGCTGAGAGACATCTTCCCTGAGGCCTACGGGAACTTCCCCAAGGATAAGGCAGGAGTCAGAACATAAAACTGAGCAAATCTCCCTCAGGTGCTTCAGGCCTCCACCCAGGGCACTGCAGCAGTCTCCACCAGCTGAGGCCAGACCGCTGGGCAGGAAGAGATGTCCTGAGGTACAGAAAGTTGGGGCTGGGCTGAAAACAAAGAAAGCTACCCAGTAACCCAAAAAGCTGGCATTCTGGCTGACAAAGAAATCTTCCAGTTCAGTGAGCTGGCCTTAGGCTGTGGAATGTAAAGAAATCTTCAGTTTAGACAGGGCTCAGATCCCACTCCCTGCTAAAGGGAAAGTCCTGATACTTCCCTCAAAACACCTAAAGTCAGTGATTAAGGGAATCTAACCAAAGCTTTGGCAAAACCCACACTCATTTCAATTATATATGAGATTGACTCAGCCCAACCACCAGTGACCTGATAAAAGAGCATGCCCTTTTAAATTACTACAGCCTCAGCTCTAGCCTGTTTGGCTCAGTGAACACAGCAACAGCCTGCAGACCAAAGAGTCCCAGGTTAGATCCGGTAAAGGGCATGTACCTTGGTTACAGGCTCACCAGGCCCTGGTCAGGGGCAGGAAGCAATCAATCCATGTGTTTCTCTCACACCAATGTTTCTCTGTCTTTCCCCCTCTCTTCCACTCTCTCTAAAAGATCAATGGGAAAATATTCTCAGGCGAGGATTGACAAAAATAAATAAATACAGCCTCTACAATTCTTTTATGCACAACATCTGTTACTCTATTAAAAATTATGAGGCACACAAAAAGAGAGGAAATATAACCCACAATCAAGAGAAGGAATAGCCAAAAGAAGCAGACCCCGAGATAATATAGATATTGGAATCATTAGACAAGGATTTTAAAGTCACTACAAAAAATGTTAGATTATTCAGTAGAAAATATGGACAGGAACAGATGGGGAATTTCATCAGAAAAATGAAAATTATTTTTTAAACTATATAAAAAAACTATTTGTAAAATAGATAAATGTTCAAAATAAAAAATTTGATATCAAAAATGGCTCAACATAGACATAGCAGAGAAAAGGATCAAGTAAACTTGAAGACACACTAATAGGAATTATTCAAACTAAAACACAAAGAGGAAAAAAAATGGCATCAAGTATCCAAGATGTATGGGACTATATGAAATAGTATCACATATAAATAAATGGAGTTTCAGGAGAGGAAAGGGGATAAAAGATATTCTGATGAAAGATATTAATCCACAGATTCAAGAAGCCTCAGCAAACTCCAAGCAGGATAAATATGAAGAAAACCACACCTCAGCATGTCATTGTTCTGCTGTTGAAACCAAAAGATAAAGAGAAAATCAGCTGGGACAAAAACTGACAGGGGGAAATGCTAAAAATAATAGTGAACTGCTCATAAGAAATAAAAGAGGCCATATTTATGGAAGAATTAAACAAAAACATTTAGATGGTCCCCAACTCTTATCTGAGCCAAATTCCTAAGTGTAACTAATTATAAGTATCTACTGACCACTATTTTCCCTTTCCTAACAACCTCACCTACAAAAGAATAAATGTACTTCCTTAAAACGCTTAATTTAAATTTTCCTGCCAAGACATAATAACTTTGCCATGAATAAATTATGTGTAACACTATACTGCAAAATAAAAATCTCCAGATTATACAGTTATGGCCCATTAAATAATTGACCATCACTATCATAGAGTCATTTTCTGAATGATTTGGTATTCACTTCCCACTAGCTGCAACTGAACACAATAAAACATAAGTAATCGACAGTATCCTTCTAAGCTTTATCAGGTGAACTCAAGTATCTGAAGTCAAGAATCTATAAAACGCGAAATTATTCTAGGTGCTGACGGTTGTTAGCTAACGTTCATACATGTCACAGATCACTTTATTGCTTAACACATTAGTTCAATAAGAAAAAACTAGAAAGAAGTCTTGGTGAGCCAAGAGAACACCCCAGCTCTATCATTAGTTTACTAAGTAACAAAAAAAAAGTTTTTATTTTCTCCACTTCAATGCATTTGTAAAGGGGTGATACTTGATTCTGAATTCAGAAGAACTATATCAAACAGTCCAAGTTTCTAAGGCAAATATGTTCTATAAGACATTATTAATTATCAACTTTATTAATGTTCACTTTACAAAATAAGAAACTGAAGACAAAAGTTATTTTTTAGTGTTTCAATATTAGCATTATTTCATTCAGCAACAAATATATTACTGAGAGCCTGCCATTTACCAGGATGCAGCAGCAAATGGAGTCCCTACCATCAGGAAAATTACATGTGTTGCTCATGCACACAAAGGCAAGGGTCCATGCCCTCATGCCAAGAAATCATTAATAAGGTTTTGAAGCAACCTACGATTTGCATGGGGCCATGGTGGGTTATGAAATGTCCTTGACATCAGGTACTAATGTTCAGTGGTGAGGTCCTAATGACCATTACTATCATCTACTATCAACCCCATGGGATTCCACGATGCACAGCATGGCCAGCATTTGTCCAAAAGAAGATTGGGCACTTTCTGGATGTTTTCTGAGGTGGTAGAGAATTTGATGCCGTTCTGAAGAGGGTGGTTGAAAAAAGATGGGATGCTTACATGTCATAAGAGCAATACCTTCTGCTAGATAATAAAGGCCCTCTCATCTGCAAAGGAGAAATTATTGGAAATGGTGCTTTTGTTTATGGGGACAGCCCTCTGTTCCGTCTTCAAGGTGACTACCAATTATTCATCAATTACAGCAGGTCCTTGAAATATGCCAATTTCGTTCAACATCGTTCATGAAAATGTTGAGATGCCATATGCCACAGGAACTTGATTCTTGTTTATATCAGTTAGCCTATGTTTCAATTGGTTTCATTATCCATTTTGCTTAAAGTCACAGAACTTACTGTATTTCAGAGGTGATTAGCCAAAGGTGGAAGATGAGTAGGAAGAGGAAAAGGAGGAGGAGGAGGAGGAGGAGGAGGAGGAGGAGGAGGAGGAGGAGAACAATGGATGGGGGAGAAATACATATGGCTTTTTTAAAAAATCATCAATAGACTTCTAGTGATGAAAAATTTAAGAATGTTCCCACATTCTCAAGTGTTTCAGTTCTAGTAACATCTCCAAACTGTCCATGGTGACAGCACCGAACTGGGAGGCATTCAAGGGCACGATCTGAGCAGGCCTCCCCTCACCTCCCAGGATGCTCCTGAAAACAAGAATCTGCTCTGCCTCCCAGTTCATCTCCTTCTTCCTGCCCTTGTGATCAAGAGACTATGAAATGCCCGTATTTCAGGACCAAAGACTTTATTTTCAACTCGAAACAGCCGCAGACGTGTGTGTGTGTGTGTGTGTGTGTGTGTGTGTGTGTGTGTGTGTATGGACAGAAACTGGCAATGCTCACCGATCTTTTCCCATTGCAATCATGGGGATGTGAGATGAGAACAGCGCAGGGAGTCTCTGATGAGCCAGCCCCTCCAGGAGCAGCAAGCTGTCTCCGTAACTGCAACCAGCGGCCCCCCTTCCCTCTTAAATACAGCTGTGAGATGTGTCACTTTGCATCCACACTCCATCTGGTGAATAAAAGATGCCAAAAGACAAGTAGCCCTGCCCTACTTGGAAAAGACGGGGAGTTGCATCAGGTTGCTCCTAGTAGCGCTCTTTCCTGTTTCCACGGTTCTGAGATGGCAGCTCCCAAAATGGAAATGAAATCCAGTCCTCGCTTCTTGCAGGCTTGCTCAGTGCTCTTCTTCAGGGTCTGGAAAAAGGACGGTCTCCAGCCATCCCTGCAGGACCCACTCTGAAGGGACAGGGTGAAGCCACTCCTCAGAGGCCTTTATTTTAAGCACAGACTCCACAGTTCTGCATTTTCAGCCCTAATAAGCTGTCACTGTCGTGCTTGCTTATTAACCCACATACCCCGTCCTTCCAAGGCTCTCAGGGAGGGAAGGCAGAGTCTGCCAGAGGCTATTTCTAAGGTTTCCTCTAATCAGAGGCACTGTTTATTAAGCACTTGCTATTCTCCATCAGACACTGTACTAAGTAGACATGTTCATTTAAACTTCACAGCATTTAAAGAAAAATATTATTAATCCCATTGAATAGACTGGGAAGCTGGGGCTTTGAAAAGTCAAATATTTTGCCCAGGGTCATTCTTCTGGTAAGATTCTTGGGAACCGCTGTCCATCCAAAATCCATGTCTGTAACCACTGCTGTGTATCAGAGGAAGAGCAGCACCGGGGCCAGAGAGGCCACTGGCTTTGCAGTCAGAGCCCTGCCGCTAGTTACTGTGCAATCTCAGCGGTGTTTAACCTCTCCAAGCCTCCGTCACTTCCTCTCCAGGGTGGGAAGAGTGATTCCTACCTGCCTTTCTCCAGGGTGGAGGACAGGAACAGCACCTGTTGCTGCGCTCCGGTAAGTTCACTTCCCTCGCACGGACTTCCTCATCCATCTGCTCAAGGGTGGGAATGAGAGAGATGGGCAGAGAGTCCCAGGATAAGGAGGTCGAAAACTAACTTTAGAAGTTACATGTCTTCTTTTCAAAATTTGAATTTGCCTTTGTGTAACTGTATGGGAAAGCACAGGATCTAATGTTTGAAAACGAATTCTACTAATGTTAAAGTTATCTAGACAAGAAATCAATCAAAATAGGCAACCACATCGTATGTGCTCAATAAATAACTAAAGAAAGGGCAGAGGAATCAGGCTGGAAGCAGACAAAATCAGCATTTTGTCTGGATCGCTTTTATTTTAGCCTCTTTGTATTTCATTACCTACGCATGTAGCTAATTGGTTCTCGGAGTCTCTATCAAATTAATTTAGCCAAAGTTCTTTTCACTCTATAATTAGCAATGACAAAGAACTTAAAAGCAATACAAATATTATTTGCCAAACCATCATATTCTATAGTCTGAACAGCCCTATGTTTTTTCTCAACTGAGGCATCATGATAGGATGGGTCTACTTTCTTGAAATTTCAAATTGCCTAATTAAGCAACACTCATGGAGACCAAACAGACACACACACACACACACACACACACACAGCTGATATAAAAATGAAGCTGCCAACAGCAGCTAATAAAACCCCAGGGCACATGTTGATTCCTACAGCCATCAGTTAGCACAATGCTGATGCAGAAAAGGATCCGTGACAGCCTGCTAATGAGGACTTTTGGGAACTCTTGGAAGAAAGAAGAGAAAATGAATTTATGATGGTTTAGTTCAACTAAATGTTTGAACGAAGAAAATAAAAGGTGGTAACTAATAATTGGTGGTGGGGGACCCCTAACCATACAGTGGGGATTTGGGTAATATAGCAAATGAAATACTCCTCATTCTACATGAAAGACACCTGTGGCTGATGCTCTGCAACACAATCACAAAATTAACCCATTTTCTCCACTCTTAAAATTGCTAAAAGGAGCAAAAATGCCAAAATAGATCCCTTCCAAACTTTTCTTTTAATATATTTGTGTACTGATTTCAGAGAGGAAGGGAGAGGGAGAGAGAGATAGAAACATCAGTGATGACAGAGAATCACTGATCAGCTGCCTCCTGGATGCCCCCTTCTGGGGATGGAGCCTGCAACCAGGGCATGTGCCCTGACCTGGAATCTAACCATGATCTCCTGGTTCATAGGTCGACGCTCAACCACTGAACCATGGCAGCTGGGCCCTTCAAAACTTTTTTAACAGTAGGAACATAGTGAATACTCTCCGTCTAAATGACCACCTGTAATGAAAGCCACCATTAATTAGAATGATGGCATTCATTTCCGCGCAACCACATGGCATCATCATTCCGGTGCCTGAATTTAAGTCTCAGAATGCAAACTCACCGGGCACATCTCACCCCTTCCTCAGTTCCCAGGTCTGTAAGGACAAGGATGGCTCCGGATGAGGACAGCAGCAGAAGGGACAGAGCATTTCTCCTGCCATTCCTAAAGCCCCATCACAACCTTCCCCTCCTGTCCCCAGGTCCCCCGACAGACTCCCCCAACTAGTCTCAACTGTGCACAAAAGTTAGCCTGCTAGGAGAGACCTGGGTATTTTACGTAGTCAAAATGGAGGATTTTGTGTGAAAAGAACCTGGGGGAGGAGAGTAGCTTAGACCGAGCTCTCTCTCCTCACCTGTTCTGACTCAATCCTGTTAAAACTGTTCACCACAGTCAGATACAAAGTGTTTCCCCACAGAGGGCCTTCAGTACTACATTGGTACACTGTTGAGACAGCACTGATTGAGACAGCATTTTGAATATCAAACTTCAGGCACAAAATCAGAGCCTATTAATACTAATCAGAAACAAAAGTAAAGAAAGACAGGGTTTTAATTAACTCTACCCAACAGAGGGAGATGAAAGGGTATGGTGCCCCATAACAATCAGGATATGGGAAGCACAAAAAACTCCCAGGAATATACTGCTTTTTTGATTCTGGGGGGAAGTAGCTACAACTTTCACTTAGCATAAGATACCAGGAATTACGTAAGCAGCTGCACTGCAAATGTTGGCCCTAATAAGAGCAATTGAAATCGATTCTGGAATGTGGTTAAACTGCTTTATCTAATACCATTAATAAATACGAAGATCTTTCATTAGTTGGACAGTTGCTACTGGCCAGTTTGATCTTCCTGAAGATAGCCAAGACTTACATGCACTTTTGTTCCAGATAAAAGCGCTCAAGTCCCAAAGTACAGCTCCTGGAATGAGAAAGTTCCAGGCAGTGCCACACTTCTCCTCCACGGGTCTAAAGTCTCCTTCCACCTGTTCCCGGGTTCGGGAGGGGAGGGCCAGGTGTTTGTTTGGAACACTTTCTGTTGAACATTTTTTTAAAAGTGGACCTTTTAGAAATATCGTGGTAAATCAGAAATTGTTGTGCAAGAGTGAACGTCTAAGCAGAACGAAAAATGCCGTTCCCCTTCCGGGCCACACTGGGTGGCCTGCACTTTGAAACCTAGAATGACCAGGACTCGTCATTATTCAGCAAAGGTATGCACCGTAGGAGATGCAGTCCCCCGAGCTTAACAAGGTGCCCTACAGCTTGTGCGCAAGAAGGGAAGTCGCTTCTCTTTATCCCTGACCTGAGACTCGGCCTCGTCCCCCTTCCCTCGGGTTACATCTGGGTTTGCTAGTCTCCAAACTACACAGAGACAGCGCCAAGAATCGCCACCTGCGCGGTGCCACCCAACCCGGGAGGCAGCAAGGCTGGTGCACCTTACAAGTGTCCCCACGCCCCGCGCCTTCCTCCCAGGGCCGACCCAGAACTGCATTATCTTGGGACCCAGAAGCAAACACCTTCCACAGAAAAAGAGGGAGAGAGAGCTTGCATTATATAACAATATTCCGTAGATAAGGCTTCTAGAAAACGAAAGTACCGAGGGGAGGGGAGAGGATGGGCGGGGAGGCGAGGGGAGCCCGCGTGGGGAGCTTTCCCCGCCACTTACTCGAAGGCGAAGAAGAGCCCGCTGGTGACCAGGATGAGGACGAGCGTCAGGTAGAAGACGCCCGTCTGCCGGGCCATCATGATCCTCCCGTTGCAGAAGAACTTGTTTCTTCCCGGGAAGACCTCCCATTTCCTCCGGGCCGGGATCTTCTTCTTCTTGTGGGGCGACTCCATGGGGGAGGAGCTGTGGGTGCTGATCTGACTGTACTCGCAGTCTTTCATGGGCCCGCCGCCGCCGGGAGACATCCACGAGGGAAGCCGGCGTGGGGCGCACGCCCCCCGAAGCCCCCTGGCCGCGCGGGCCCCGCCGAGCCACGACCGCCGCCGGCCGCCCGGCCGCCCCTCGAGCCGCGGCGCGGCGGCCCCTAGGCGGGATCCGAGCCCGGTGACAACTTTGCGGAAGACGCCCAGGCTCGCCCCGCGGGGAGCCCCGCTCT
Organism: Myotis yumanensis; assembly: GCF_028538775.1. Taxonomy (NCBI): domain Eukaryota; kingdom Metazoa; phylum Chordata; class Mammalia; order Chiroptera; family Vespertilionidae; genus Myotis; species Myotis yumanensis. The sequence goes on from NW_027223757.1 coordinate 5,009,649, forward strand.
CATCGCCGGGTTCCCTGCCCGGAGGGAAGCTGCTCGCCCGCAGCCCGCGGGGGCGCTCAGTCGCTTCCAGCCCGCGTGCCGGGGCGCCGGGCCCCCGCGGGGCGCGTGGGGCGCGTGGGGCTGCCTGGCCGCCCCCGTGCTCGCCGCGCGCCCGCCCCCTCGCTCCGCTGCGCGCCCGGCCCCGCCGCCCCCGGGCCGCCGGCCGCGCCTAGGCTCCGGCCCCGCCGACCGGCGAGCGCTGCGTCCGGGGAGAACACGAGGCGGCGGCCGCGGAACCGGGGAGAACACGAGGCGGCGGCCGCGGAGCCGGCTCGCTCGGGAGCCACTTGTGCGCCTCGGCCAGGTTCAGTCTAATCCTTCCTCGCGGCGGCGGGTCTTCCCCAGGAGAGAGATGCAAACTGGGAGGCCGCTCGCGGCACCGGCCACCCCTCCCAGGGGTGGGGACACCCCGCACGTTATTCGGTCCGGAGCGGGCTCGGCGACACCCGGGAGCGGCTCGCGCGGCGACCCCGCGCCAGCGCCTGGCAGCGGCGCTGAGCCCGCGGCCCCCGCGCGGGGCGGCGGGCTGCGCGGTCAGGGCCCCTCGCTCCCGCCTGTCCCGCAGGAGCCGGGCGGCGCGCGGAGGGCCGCGGGGGCGGAGGAGCGCGTCTCAGGCCGCGGGGCGAGCGCCACAGACACTTGTTTGCAAGGCTCAGCCCGGCGCGCGCCGCGCTCGGAGCGGGTCCGCCTCCTGCCGGCCGGGTGGGCGGCGGCCCGCGCTGCGCCCTCGCGGCTCCTCCTTCCGCTCCTCCTCTCTCTGCGGAGCCCCGCACCGGCCCGGCCGGGCCGGGGACCGGAGCCCGGCTCCCTCCGGCATCGCCCGAGGACGTGGCCCCCGTGGCGTGCGCTCTCCGCCAGGCTCCTGTCCGCCCCCCGTTCCTCCCCCGGGGTTCCCGGCAGCAGCTGCAGCCTCGAAACACACCATCCCCTCCTAGCGACTCTGGGGACCCGAGGACCCCGCACGGAGAGGTGACCCTCCGGGGCCTGCCAGGCACTTCCTCCTGCCCCCCTAGCGGGGCGCGTGGTCCAGCTGCGGGTGGCTTTAGTGCTGCTCGGGAGTGGGGTGGGAGGGGGCCTGGTGACGAGACAGGCCGGACTCCGGGATGAGCTGCGGGCAGGGGTCTCGGGCCAGGTTTCGGGGATCCCCGCGGGGAGGCGAGGACAGCGGAGCGGTCTGGGCTGCTTCCGGGCCTGGCCCCTGCCTCCCGCCCGGAGGACCAGCCCGGAGGCTTGTTTTGCGTGGGCTGCTGCCTCCCGGGCCTGTCCTTTCTCACGTCTCCACTCCGGGCGCTTAGCGTGCTCGCTTTATTTCTCTGCTTCCCTCGAGCCCCCACGCCGCGGAGGGACCTTCCGCCCGCGCGTGCCCGCCCGCCCCGCAGCCCCCGCCGCTCTGCTGGTGCGCTGGCGCCCTCCCTGGCTCTGCCGCGGGGTCTGAGCCCTCCACGGGTTGGCACTGCCCGTGGGAAGCAGAGAGCGGAGGCAGCCGGCGCAAACGCTCGGTTTTCCGAGCCCCACTTTCCTTTCACGGCCCACTGGGAGGTGTAGTTCTTCCTCTCGCCGTCCGGCTCGGAGAGGAAACGACTTGGGAACTAAAGGACTACAAATCCCAGCATCCCCCGCGACGAGGGCGGGAGAGGCCATGGTGCTGGGCATTTCTGGTGCTGGGTGGTCGGAGGTGGGAGCTAACAAAGAGAACGGAGGGGACGACCGTGCCCCCTCCGTGCTAGCACTGTACACGTTACGCACGTTATATGTGCAGGCTGTACCTCACCCTGCGAGGCACTGCTCTCTGCAGCTTGGAGATGCTCAACTGCTTGCCAACGATCACAAAGCGCTCCTGTGGTGGAGATGGGATAGAGCCCCAAACCCTGAGAATTTCCCTTGCAAAGCGCTGCCTCCTCAGTGAGCTGTGTCAAAGGGAGAAGAGATTCGTTTAATCAAAAGAGAAAAAGATCAGTAAGGAAAACGTGGTGGGGGTGGCTATTAGAAAAAGACGAAGTTATAAGGAGTTAAGAATTTTAAAAAATGGGATTTACAAGCGGCCATCCCAAAGCAGGTTAGGGGAATGAGTAGGATCTTATACAATCTGAATTGAGTTCCAGTGGTGTTAGATATTGCATGATGGATAAACACATTATGGTGACAATTAAGTGCTTTTTGGCTACATTGTTAAAAAAAACAAACAAAAAAGAAACTGGCAAGCCTGACATTTCAAGTGAAGGCTCTCATATGCTGTCCTGCCCTTTAGCTCATGGGATCAATGGGATGCTATTCTTATTCGAATTATTACAAGCACTTTTCTCAGGGTGCCCAATCAAGATCCATGACGTGATGGCTTTAAAATAAAGATTCTCATCCTTGTTGTCAATTAAGACCTAATTTTTCTGGCATTGTGGTTCTGTTTTTTAAAAGTTAGAGATACATACTAAAGTATTTGCACGTGCTTTAAAATACTCCAGCCCACCCACTCCTCCCAAAACATGACAGTATAGATGAAACAATATTGGCAAACTGTTGAAAAATGTTAGTTAACTATTGCAGCGAATTATCACAAACTTAGCAGCCTAAAGCAACACAGATTTATTACCTCAGTTCCCGTGGGTCAGGTGTCCAGGCACCTGGGATTCTCTGCTCAGGGTCTCACACCTGCCAGCAAGGTGTTGGCCTGGCTGCATTCTTGTCTGGAGCTCAACTGGAAAAGGATCAGTTTCCACACTCAGGTCACTGGCAGCATTCACCTCCTTGCACCTGTAGGACTGAAGACCCTGGCCTTTTGCTGGCTGTCGGCTGGAGTTGGCCATCAGCTCCTAGAGAGCACCCGGAGTTCATTGTCACTGTGGGCTTCCCCAGCATGGCCACTTGACTTCAACAAGCCAGCAAGGAGAGGCCCCAGCGTGAGTCTGCTAGCAAGATGCAATCTTACATAACATAAGTAATCACACAGAGGTGACATCAAATGTGCCATATTCTGTTGGTGAGAAAGCCAATCACAGGTTTCCACACACTCAGGGGAGGGGATTATAGATACAAGGGGATGGACATTAGGGTGGGGGGCCACTCTAAGGGGTGTCCATCACAGTGTACAAGCAAGTCCAATATGCTCTTCTTATCTACCACATCTACTTATGTTTATGTTTGGAATTTTCCTTGATAAAAAGAATTATTCTCTTTAACTATATCTGAATTTTCCATTGCAAGTAAGTTTCTAGATAAACTGACATAATTGTTTGCAGTTCTCTTTCTAGGAGTTCCTGTTTCTTCCCACTCCATGTTTACTCAGAGCTATGGCAATAGTCATGTAGGACACATACCTAAAGAGGTCCACTAGAACCTAGCAGGATAGCCACAGATTTGAGCTTGCCACCTAAAAACTATAAGGCATGAGAGGGCTCACTCATTCATTCATTCATTCATTCATGCCACATTTATTTAGGGGCCTAGTTGGTGCTAAGTACTATTTTAGCAGCAGGGATATGAAAGGATCCAAGATGTTGGGGGGCTAGAGGAAGAGGTAGGGAGACAAAACAATGAATGCAAACAATGAAGTCAAATAAATGATAAGACAATTTCAGAGAGCAGTGACAGAAGTGAAAACAGCCTTGTGGGATAGACAGGTGGAGCAAGAGGCCTCCATGGAGGAGACCTTGGGCAGAGAACCAAATGATGAGAAACAGCAAGCGCAAAGGCCTTAAGGCGGACCCAGCCTGGGAAGGCCCAGGAGTACAAAGAGAGAGGATCAGTGGTAAGAGGTACGACTGGGAGGTGTCTGGAATTGGTTCTACATGCACTGGGTAGTCACTTAATTCAGGACCACCATTGTATTAAGTGTCGGGTGGTCAGAAAGAATAACAACATACAGTCTGTGCCCTCAATGAATATATAGATTCCAAACTTTAATGCTAGGAGGACCTCAGTGCATCTAGAAATACAGACCCAAACGCTTGTTCTGCATCTGAGGAAGTTGAGGCCCCGAACAGAAGTGACCTGCTAAAAATTCTTTGAGAATTCCTCACACTAAGAAACAATCTGTGAATGAATTTGAATTGATGTAAAACTTTAGGAAACTCAGGGAGAATTTTTAGTGCCTGCCATGGGCAAGGCAATGTGGAAAGAAGTTAAATGTGGCAGAGAAGCTACGGTCTAGTTCAGGAGACAGGATGGAGATGCATGAGAAAGTCAATCAGGAAAGAGAACAATGGACTACAAATAACTGTTTTCTGGAGTATCTTCTCGTATTAGTCAATATCCTATCTTGGCTCTTTACATACAGCGTGTCCCAAAAAATGTATACACACTTTGAATAATTATAAAGGCAGTGTTCAGTAAGATACATTTCATTTTCAAAATGTAATAGAACCTACAGACAAAGTGTGCATATATTGGGGGTGGGGGAGAGAGAAGACACCCTGTATTTAGTTCATTAAATCCAGAGAACAACCCAACAAGGCAAGGAGGAAACTGAAAGTCAGAGATGTTAGGTGATTTGCTCAAGGTTCCAGCTAGGAAGTACCCAAGCCAGGACTCGGGGCCCAGTGTCTATGTCTGGTTCCCACTTTTTCTATCCAGCCCACTCCACAGAGGAGAGGTATACTGTGTCTGACTACCTGCCACATGAGTAGAGTATCTTCCTTTCAGAGGAAGGAGAAACCTCTGAGGCCTAGACTGTAACCAGGTGGGACGCTGGGACTGTGACAATTCGGATGGGCCAAACTAGAGGGCTTAGATCTCAGGGAAATGGGAATGGCGGGGGCGGGGGGGGGGGGGGGGGGGAACACATAATGTCTAGCTGGAGTAGACTGGGCTTAGGAAGGGGTTCCAGAAAACACTGCTAAGATATTCCGGAAGCGAGGTAGGGAGGAGAAGGAGCCTATGAATCTCGGGGTGAGCAAGTTACACTGTGGGCAGCCGAAGCTCAGCCCCCCCAGGGCCTGGGAAGTGGCACAGAGCCTGCCTCGTGGTCACCCCACCTGCGGATCGAGGAAGATGGACTTTATCCACCAACCTGCTTGCGATTAGTTAGAGTTCCTTCCGGGAGCATTAACTCTTTATCCTCTTTACAAGACCACCCTCCTAGTGCTACCAGAGTAGCACGCAGAGCACCAAGATGGCCCTCCCTTGACAGTTGGCGGGATCTTTGATTCTAGTGGGTCTTTCCCTGTTGTCATCTGGCGCGGGGGCCACTGACAGCAGGGGTTATGCTATCCACGAAATTAGAGCTTTGTGCCTTTCATCTGAGCAGCTCAAAGCATTCCACAAACCCACCTGGGTAATACTCAGCTCCCCTCCAGGCAGCCAGGAGGAAGTGTGGGCTTACCTGTGGTGCAAGAAGAAGATACTCAGATCTGAGAACAGTATGTGGGGCCCGCAGGAGTCTGCGCCCTGTGTGCTCAAAGTTTGTAGACGTCAAAGGGACATGGTCCTGGAAGGAGAACTTTGAAATGACCAGAAAGGGACTTCCTCCAAGCCTGTGATGGCAGGAAGTAATGGCTGAAACTCCCAGACCAACAAAGTTCCTCAGAAAGCCAGACACCTGAATTCCCGTCAACCCGGAGGCTTGCTCCCATTTTCACATGTCTCAGAACAACTGGGAACATCTTGTAGCAAAACACATAAGGTGTTTAAAGTAATAAACGCAGCACTACAAGAAAAATTGGATGAGACAGAAAAAAATTAAAAATGTTCTTGTAATTTCCTCAAGTGACTTTTTCTTGCATTTTAGCACTAAAAAAATACTTTAGTGTTTTTATAAAAAATAATACATATGCATTGAAAAAATATTAGAAAGAAAAATTATATTACACATAAATATTTAAAATGGAAAAGTTCAAATTCCCATCATTTTAATCGTTAACATTTTGTTGACCATCCTTATATAGTTCATGTATGCACACATACACATCTATTATCATTTAACAAAAATGTCATGGTATCATGCATGCTTTCACGCTGTATGCAACATATATATATATATATAATTTTGCCTCTTAATCTTTCACCCCCACTCCTTCCCAAGTATATGCCCTCCTCCAGGCTCATATAATTACAGGCAAACATATATACACACATAGATACAGCCCATATTCCAATTTTATCAATTGTCTTAACAATGTCCTCTATAGTCCATTTTCCCCAGTTCAGGAGCGAACATGGCATTAGGTCCCTTGAGTATCCTTCAATATGGAACAGGCCCCCACCCCCCCTCTTTTAGTTTCCTGCTTTTGACAATCCAGAAGAGTACAGGCATTTATTTTGTGTGTGCAGTGTTACTAAGTTTGGGTTTACCTGGCATTTCTTCACAGTAAAATCCAGGACAGGGCTCCCAGCAGGCTTCAGTCCTGTGCACACAGGCAGCGTTGCTGAAAGCCTTTGCCTGGGTCAGGCCTGCTGCTCCTTCTGGGCCCACAGTTAGCTCCAACCCTGAGAAGAGCATTTTTGAAGAAGCACATCCATACTGCTTCCCGCTGCAGGTGCTGGATAAATCTGGAATGTGCCTGCAGCCCAAGCCCAAGCCCAAGCTGACACCCAAATACAGACACTTGTGAATTAAGAGGCAAAAAGGTATGCACTCAATTTTCAAGAAGCAAAAGTTATGAAGAGGTACACAGCTCTCAGACTATTTTGTTTTGACTTGTCAGACATGCACCAGAACAGTCAACCTCATGGTAAAAGGAGACGCTCTGTATCCGCGACGAGAAACAATTCTACTAAGATCACACCCAGGCAGGAGACCCCAGAGTCCAGCGCTGAGTTCTACAAAGTCTATTTCCAAAGGCGAGAGCCCTGCCTCCGTTTCCAGAACACCTCCATCTGGACAGTCAGCGCCCACATGCTCCTCTAAGGACTTGAACAAAACAAAGAAATGCTTATCTCAACCAAAAATGCTGCGTAGCCAGAAAGAATTCCAAAAGAATCCACAATGGATTTCAGAAATTTCTTCTCTCCTCTCTAAAGAATGGATTCTGAGTAATGTCTAAGGCTACTTCTGAACTAAAACTAGTCAGTGGAACAATGTTTGACTTTTATTATTCTCTGAATACATGGAAACCAGATCCAAGAACAGACTCTTTTGTGTGTGTGTGCATCCTTGGCATTTCTGGGAAATAAAAACCTCATTGAATGAATAATTGAAACCTACCTACCTCAAAGGTAGGTTGTGAGATCACAAAAATATGTGGAAGTGCCTTCTAAATAGTCAATTCAGTTGCAAGTATTAATCGTATTCTTCTTTTTCCTTTTCTCAGCAGTTTTCATTGTTCATATTTTCTTTCAAAAGAAAATTGAGATCTTTATGAGAGTGTCTACTTACTCATGAGTAAATAGTTTACTGTTGAACTTAGGGGTAGAAGTTAGTAGTTGAATAATAAAATCAGGAGGGGACAAGACAGACTTATTCAAATAGACTTTTTCCCACCAAACTCACCTTAATTACAATCCCTCTATCCTATCAAATAAAGAGGGAATATGCTAACTGACCTTCACGCCCTCAAAGATGGCGGTGCCCATAGCCAATAAGGCAGGAATATGCTAATTGACTGTCACGCCCTCAAAGATGGCGGTGCCCAGTCCCCTCAGCCCCGCCAGGGCGGCAGGCATGCAGCACCTGCCTCCAGGGTCCCCTCAGCCCCCCAGCTGCCCAGGGCCGCCCGAGGCTCAGGTAACCAGGGCCGGCCGAGGCTTGCGCTGCCGGCAGTGGCAGCAGCAGAGGTGTGATGGGGGCGTCGCCTTCCCCTGATCGCCGGGTCGCCTCCCACCCCTGAGGGCTCCCGGACTGTGAGAGGGGGCAGGCCGGGCTGAGGGACCCCCACCCCTCCAGTGCATGAATTTTCATGCACCGGGCCTCTAGTGGATAAATTTAAGAGAGAGACATTGGTTGAGCACCCTTTAATACAAATAAATGAATTTATATTTTTCATTCAATGCACATTCAAATAAAATTCCTTGTCAATATTTCTTTTCTTTTGTAAACCTATGACTAATATTTGAATCTTTCCATACTTCCATTTAAAGATAAAATTTGAGCAGTCTTGGATTCAGATTAGTGTCCTCCAATCCCCTCCCCATTGTCTAGTGCAAAATTCAGTTGTAAATGTTGATGCTAATGAAATACCAAACGCTGGCGAGGAGGTGAAATAACGGAGTTCTCATAGACTGCATTCATCCGGTGCTATTCAGAAGAGACAGGTACAGCACAGTCACTGAAGCAGTGTGTTTTTTGATAGTAAAAAGAATTTAAATTTGAAATAACATATATGTCCATTAGTAGACTAGATAAACCATGGGTTATTCATACAATGGAATATTATGCAGAGTGACATGGGAAAATTGGAACTATAACATGTAAATTTCAAAACATGTAAATTAAAATGATATAAAATGGAAAGAGAATTTTGCTGAAGGTTACATACATATATCATGTTTTTATATGAATTATAATAGGGCATATTATTTGTGGTTATATACATGTATGCTAACTTTCAAAAAAATCCAAAGGATGCCAAACAGAAAATGCGGGAATTTGTTCTCTCTGAAAAGGAAGGAGGAAAGAAGAAAAAGAGGACCCAGCGTTTAAGCTGCATGATTGACACAGGGGAGATTATTATATTCAATAGCTCAACTTTTTTAAAACTCTGCAATATTCCTTCACACATTTTTGAGGAACAGAATTTTCTTTCACGTCCACAGCCTGATATGTTTAGAAATGAATGAAAGTGTTTTCAAACAATGCATCTTCTCAGATAAAAACCTATTCTTTAGGAACCAGCAAATGGAAGGGAATTTTCTTTTGACCTTTCTCACTCTGTGATTAGCGAGTCCCTTTCTGGCCTTGCCCCGCACTGAGGAGGAAGGTCTGTATCTGCTCAGAGATGCGGAATGGCACCTCATCAGCAGGGTTGACTATGGAGGCTTAGGCAAAATGTGAGAGTCGTCAAGCCCAGGTCAGAAGGAATAGCTGGAAAAGTAAGGTGTGTTTCATTCATCACTACAGTGCAAGTAGGGTAAAGAGCTCAGTTACACATTAAAATCTGTTGGGCTCCCTTGATGGCTTTGTCCACACATACTAGTAAAACCATCACCACAAGAAAAACTTGGCCATGTTACCTGGTCTCAGTCAGCTCTTCTCTGCTAAATATTTACTACCCTCCTGGCAAAAGGGAAAGTGGCTAATAAAAATTCAATTTTCTTCACTTTGGTATTTTAACAGGGAAACAGATATATCTGGATTAATACCAGTGTTTGGTGAGCTTAGGGCAAAGTCTTGAAAAATCTCTTGTAGGCTGAAAAAAACAAAGAGTATTGAAGGGCACAACTGAGAAGAAAAAAGCGGACGAAGTCTGTATGATATAAAAAATGTAAAGTTTGACCCTTACAAGTGTTGGATGCCCAAGGTAAACATGAGTAATACTGATGAGCTATGTCAATATTCCTCAGAGGCCACAGAATAACCAGTTGTGTGTGTGCCGCTGAGGTGAGCAGGGAATAACCAATTGTGGAGTCTCATGGGGAAGCTGGCATCTGGTCTGCACCTTTACCGAGACTCTACTCACCCTCAGTCAAAGGTATAAAAAAAATTCCAAAACCAAGGATAAAATGCAACTTCCAAGGCATTGTTGAAATCTTTGGGGGAAAAAATGGCATGCGTGGAGAATCATTTTTAAAAATATATGTATTATGGGCTGAAGTATGCCCCACGCACCCTCGAAATTCCTATGTTGAAGCCCCAGTCCCCAGTAACTCAGAAGGTGGCTGTGTTTGGAGATAAGGTGTTTAGTCACAGTGGGCCCTAACCCGTTTCACAGACTTACACGGAGGCAGATATGTGAACACGGAGAGATGATGGCTGTCTCCAAGCCAAGGGGAGAGGCCTCAAAAGAAACCAACCCTGCTGACACCTTGATCTCGGATTTCTAGCCTCCAGACTTGTGAGAAAGTAAATGTGTGTTGTTTAAGCCACCAGTCTGTGGTACTTTGTTTTGGCAACACTAGCAAACTAATTTAATATAGTACACTAAAATGGTCAAAACCCTTTAATATTTAAGCCATATTGTTGAATGTTAAAAAGCATGCTATCAAACACTTGTATAGAAAGATCCAATTTTTATAAAATCGTGGAACTATATACATAAATACTAGAGGCCCAGTGCACGAATTCATGCATCAGTGGGGTCCCTCGGCCTGGCGTGCGGGGATCAGTGGACTTCTGCTCTGCCACACCCCAGCCTTACACCAGCTCATCGGGCTCCAGCCCACTGTCCACGTGTCAGTCCCACACAGCAAAAGTAATGCGTGAAGCAGTGGGTGGCCAGGGAGGAGCCCAAGCCCAGGCCCCCCTGCACCTGCCACCACCGCTGTGGCCTGCAGGGGGAGTGTCCACAGGAGAGGCTCACACTGCCGCAGCTGTGCTCACCAGCCTTCAGCCTGGCACCTGGCGCCTGTCAGCACTGACCAACAGGGGGCAGTTCCTGCATTGAGTGTCTGCCCCCTGGTGGTCAGTGCGTGTCATAGCTACCGGCTGGTCGTTTGGTCATCCGGTCATCCAGTCACTTAGGCTTTCATATATATAGATAGATTAAAAATGTCATTGGTGATGTTTTGTGCAATTTAAAATTTTTTCTCCATTGGGCTTTTCTGTGTTGGTCCATTATTTGAATAAGCATGTGAGTAGCAACAGTCAAGTGGGAATAAATATATAGAGCAAGAAAAGCATGTAGCTCAGGGCAGAACCTTGGGGAATGCTGGTATTTAAAGGACAGAGGTGGGAGTGAGCAAAGGCAACAAAGAAGGATCAGCGGGAGAGGAGAAACCCTGGGGTCTAATTCCAAAGAAGCTGGTGAAGGGAGGGTGCAGGAGAACAGGGTGCTCGCTAGTGGTAAGCACTGCAGAGCTGCCTGGAGGTCAGGCGGGAGCATGTTGCACTGGGAAGCTGGGAAGTCATTTCCTCAGGGAGCAGTTTGAAGGAGGCGGGGCCAGTTTGTGAGGGTCTGTGGGGAGAATGGGCAGAGAGGAAGGAAGGCAACAAAGCCATGAATAGTGAAGAAATGACAGACCTTCAGGAACTGAAGCAGATTGTCATCGTCATACTAAGAATAGCCTGAATACAAACCCGGGATGTGGAGATGCCCGTTACCCTAGAAACCCAGGGAAGGGTACCGTGGCAACATGGGCAGCTGTTTCTGCATGGTACCTAAGGTGCTTCTAGATCCAGTCATTCTAGTATAATCTGTCAATTAGCCTGTAGTCTGTGCTAAGTAGGAAGATGTTTCTATGAACCACAGGTCTTGACAGTGAAATCTCTTCATAGCCCCTCTAAGCTAAGGGGCTGGCAGCAACCAGCAGAATTGGTTCCTAGACAGGTTCCATAATGGGGCAAGAAAATGCTTGGAAATGCATTTGACGACAGGAATGTGCCTTCTCGTCTGGTTTCCCTACCTTTTAGCCAGGTTCCCATGGGATGAGGACACACAGACACACAAAAACTAAATAGATAAAGACAGAAGGAGAGAGAGGTGGAGAAGGTGTGTATTTAGAAAGTGTTCCAGGCACCACTCTTTCTCCCTGTATCTTAGCCAGGTAGCCCTAGGATGATGTATCATCAATGTTATAATAATACTAGAGGCCCAGTGCACAAAAATTCATGCACTTGGTGAGGGGGTCCGTCAGCCTGGCCTGTGCCTCTCACAGTCCAGGAGCCCTTGGGGGATGTCCGACTGATAGCTTAGGAGGCAGGAGAGGCTCCCACCACTGCCGCTGCGCTTGCAGCCAGCAGCCCGGCTTATGGCTGAGTGAACTTCCCCCTGTGGGAGCGCACTGACCACCAGGGGGCAGCTCCTGCATTGAGCGTCTGCCCCCTGGTGGTCAGTGCGCGTCATAGTGACCGGTCATTCCTGGTCATTCCGTCATTATGGTCAATTTACATATTACCCTTTTATTACATAGGATATATGTACACACTTACCAATCTGTGGATTTGAGTATCATGTCCTAAGCAGCATATTACCCACTTCACTTGTATTATTTACTTTTTACACAATTCCAATTAGGTAGGTACTATGACTGCAGTCTTTTTATAGATGAGGAAACTGAGGCTTAGAAAAAGTTATGTTATTTGAGATCACACAGACTACTTTTTTGTTGTTGGTAATCCTCACCCGAGGATATTTTTTCCATTGATTTTTAGAGAGAGTGTGAGGGAGGGAGGGGAGGAGAGAGAGTGGGGGAGAGAGAGAGAAACATTGATGTGTGAGAGACACATTGACTGGTTGCCTCTCAAGCATCCCACCGAGTCCAGTACGTGCCCTGGACTGGGAATTGAACCCAAGACCCTTTGGTTTGCGAGCTGACACTCTAACCACTGTGCAACACTGGCCAGGGCAAGATCACACAGACTACTTGATTCAAGGTCATTTTCTGGCTACTGCAGAGGGCACGAAGTGTCCTTCGACATTCTATCCCTGGCTGGGGAACCTGCAGGTGCTGCTACACTTAGGCACACACCGAGTGAACAACACCTATGAGGAGAATATCAATGCTGTGAGGGGGCCAGGCGTTCCCTCCAGGTGGGGGCAGCCAGAAGGTTTCTCAAAGCAGGTAGCTTTAAACTCTGGCTTTGAAGAGGAGGAAGAATTTTAATTAAGTGGAGATTCCTTTTACCACAAAATCAAAACATCTTTTTTCTACCTTTCTCTGTGTTATTCCTTCCCAGCTCCCTTGAAGCTATCTCTGAACAGCAAGGCAAATCCTGGCACCCGAGTCTTCTTGTTCCCATCATCTCTCATTTCCTTCCGGACACTGAAATTCCCTGGCAATAGCAGGTAGAGCTGGGCATGCTCAGAGGCTTGGACGCCAACGTGGGCTGTCATTGCTAAACCGCGGGGCAAGGATAACCCTGTCACAGTGACTTCAGTAAAAGACAACAGCCACTCTCCTTCCAACAGGGACCTCTGAGTGCTGTGCCAACCACTTCCAGGAGGGGCATTGTCTGAGGCAACCAGAATCCACCCTGGAGGCAATTCTAGGCACAGCTCTGCCCCAGGATGGAGGTGTTGTCTGAATTCACCGTTAATGGTTGTCTGTTACGAAATTCTAAAGTTCTCTGTCTCTTTAACATTGGATGATGGAGAGGTTAAATGGTCAATTTCACACCTGCTCTGCCCGGGGCATTTGGCTGGGCGTCTTCCCAGCACTTCCTGGCACCCACCTGACGCTGTGTCCTCCAAATCTGTCTCTGGTTGGCTGAGTTGCTTTACCAGAAAGCAGAAAGGAATTGTTCAAGTAGACCAGTTTTTAAATGATTAAAAACACTGTCGCTTGCTCACCATCAGATGTCTGTAATTCCAAAACCTGAATAATACAGGAGTCCAAGAAAGGGGACATGTTGAGAAAGGTCTGTAAGCAGTGAGCAATCTCTGGACAGCTCTAGAAAACAAGCCAAAGATATTGAGGAAAAATTCCAAAGAGTCATTTGCTCTTATCAGAGTCGAACTATTAATTGTGAGAAGGAACGCTGTATTAGTCTATTGATAGCAGCTGGCTAAAAGAATCCGTAATAACTTAAGAAAAAAAAAACTCTCAATAGACCCAGATTTTCACATGTTTGACTTGTAGAAAAGGCTTAAGTCTTCAAATCCTCATTCAAACACATGTAGGATATGAGGAACTACATCCTCATTCAGAAGGGGATTTTAGTTTTAAGAACAGTTTAGATCAGTGATGGCGAACCTATGACATGCGTGTCAGAGGTGACACGTGAACTCATTTTTTTGGTTGATTTTTCTTTGTTAAATGGCATTTAAATATATAAAATAAATATCAAAATATAAGTCTTTGTTTTACTATGGTTGCAAATATCAAAAAATTTCTATATGTGACACGGCACCAGAGTTAAGTTAGAGTTTTTCAAAATGCTGACACACCGAGCTCAAAAGGTTCGCCATCACTGGTTTAGATTATATAAATGAAAAAAAACACCTTACCTCTAGAATTACGATAAAAAATAAGATACTAAAATGATTTCAACTAGCTATCCTGGAGCAGGCTGGACCATCACAACAAGGGACCACTCACAACCTTCCTTGCAACCTGGTCCCAGGTCATGTACCCAAAGAATGCAGCAAGGGGCGTTGGGAAAACCAGAGCAGCAGGGTCTTCACACATTTCCTCTGTGATTGTGATTAGTTTAAATCTGGACACCTAAAGGGCCACTTCTTCCCAGTTTCAAAACAATGCTATTTCATTATTGTTTCCTATGGAAACCGTTTCCCTAGGCGTGGCGACAGCCATTTCTGAGCAGGGCCTTCTGTATCGAAGCTGCTTTCCCTTGTGGAGCTTTGGATGACACAAACACATATTTCACCCGAGTGGATTCTTCAAGGCTAATCCTGCCCATTGGGGAATCAGCTAGTGCTGCCATAGCCACACTCCCAGCCGCTACGCAGCCGCCGAAAGCCATTCTGTTCCCCCGAGATCAGTTTGAGGAACTTCAGGTCCTCTGAGACTAGTGGAAAGTTACAGAAGCTGTGACCAAATTGTCAGAACTCTCCAAATCTGCTTGAGGTCAAATGTCGAATGAGGCAGTGAGACCCAGAAGACACATAGCATCCCGGGAAGCCTTCCCGCTGGCGTGGGAGGGAAGGAGAGTTCCCTCTGCAGAGTGCACATTTCTGACAACATATGCCTCTTCTTTAAACATTAAAGAATGGGAAACACAGGTCTGCTAGCACCTGTGTACGAATACCTTGCATCAGACTAACTCTCCCACAAAAAGAGCTATAAAAACAGCCCCTCCAAATACAAAAGCTATTAAAACAATGGGTAACCAAAGCAGCCAGGATTAAGGGCTCAAGATCGTGGAGAGAAAGAAAATGCATTGAGGTGAGCCAGATAGTTCAGATAGAGATAGAAATAGATATAGAGACAGAGATGGAGACAGAGAAAAAGACAGAGACATAAATAGTCGGTGCTGCAGGAGCCTCACTGGTCTAAGGAGATGAAAAGTAGACCTCGGGGCTGTCAAACTGAAAGGATTTGAAGAGCCAGCATCCTGGAGGCATGAGCCCCACATCCCCCCCCCCCCCCACCGTGCAATTCCCCCCCAAGGCATTGAACTATTTTTAAACTAAGCAGACAGTCCAACAGGTAGAAACCAAGCAACCCCACAACAGAAAGCTTCTCAGACTAAATGGGTCACGGGAGATTTCAATGGTCTTGGTGCAGGGAAGACAAAACACGGAGTTCAGGGCCCTCCAAAAAAGAGAACTGCTGGTACACACCCCAAACTTCCAACTGAGAGCACCGAAGGGCCACACCTGGGAGTGAGGGTGGGGTAACTCACAGGTGAACAGCCCTCATGCAACCTAAACTCAGCTCCCATCTGCTCAGTTCCTGAGTGGGTCAAAGTGATCTGCTTGTCAAAATAAAATTAAACCCCCTCTGTAGGATGGTAATCATCCTCTAGACTCTATAAGTTATTACACGCAATGTCCATCATTCAGTCCAAATGACCAGACGTGACAGAAGATGTGACCAAGGACCAAAATTCAAGGGAGAGAAAAAGCCAAGACAATAGAAAGAAAAAACACATGTGATCCAGACATTGAGGTTCTGAAACTCCGACTTTAAGTGTGCTGGAAATGGTCATGGAAATTGATTAAAATACCAGGTGGGGCAAACGTAGGCTTACAGTTGTTTGTATGGGGGGAAATACAATAATTAATTATTAATAATGCAAGAACAAACTCTGTGTTTTGGTTACCCACAACTGTAAACCCCCTTGTGCCCCACCCTGTATGGAGGATTTCACCAGGAACTAGAGTCTATTACGAAAGTATTATTAAATAGCAATTCTAGAACTGAAAAACACAATAACTGAATTGAGAATTCAAAAACTAGATTTAATGATAGATCAAAAGCACAAGAGAGCATTAGCAAAGTGGAAGAGAGATTACCTAAAAAATCTAATTGAAGAACGGAGGAAAATGAAAATGGAGAAAAGAGTGAGAGCTACATCGGACATGGTGAAAATAATTATATATGTGTAATTAACATTACAGAAGAGGAGAAAGAACGGGGCAGAAACTATTTCCCCAAACTAACAAAAGACATGTCTCACTGCTTACCCCCAAGGTCACTGGGGCAGCCCCTCCACTAGTCTCATACAGCCACAGGGACCCCTGCGTGTCCCGGGCGAAAGCTTTAGGGAGCTGGGGAGGCGGAAGGCAGGCCAGATTACAAACTGTGTTTCCTCGTGCCTCCAAGTTCAAATTACAACTCTTAGTCTACTTATTCAGACAGTAAAACAAGAATAATTAATTCTACTTTTTCTTTCATTAATGACCAATTACATCAAGTTGAATAAACTAAACTCCCTTAAACAATCACTGCCATTTGCATCTTGGTTAATTAAATTCCCTCCAATTGTAAAACTGCAGTCATAAGTGTAACATATCCACTTTTCTTTTGAATTACTTCAAAGGCCTATCCTAAGCAGCAAAGCCTTTCCAAGTTCTTAAATAACTGTAATAAGTCTAAGAAATTAAACTCTAAATACTGTGACTCTCGAGTTCACTTAAATATTCCAAGTTGTTTACAAATTTAATCACCCTTCTGCATTTAATTTAGATCACAAGTCTAAAGTCATTTACTTAATTACACATTTTAAATTGGAATCACAAGGCTAGTCTGTTTTTGTTCTGATACATTCAATTCTATTACAAACAGGGAAATCCAAGTACACCCAGATTTGCCAGTGATTTCTAATGTATTCCTGAACTACATAAAAGGCTGAGTATTAAGGGTTAATTCACTTCTATCTCCAGGCTTAATTCTAAACTTTCCTGGGACTCAGCACACAGTTCATCCACTGAGGGAATAATTTCATCACCCCCAAAAAACCGGGGTTGTCTTCCCAGGTGTTAGAATCACTCACTGGCCAGGCAGCCAAGTCCTGGAGGAGACCCATCTGTGTGAGCCTGCATTTGCCCAGGATCCTACCTGCACCAGGGACGGCCCGCTGAGCCCTTCTTGACCTTGGACAGCAGGGGACTCCAGGTCCTCACCTTGAGGAAGGTGTTGATCTTGAAGATGCCTGGATTCAAGTGATAACATGACCGAATCTTCCAAAGCTTCCTTCAGCGTTCCTGCCTGGCCGGGCATGGCGGAAACTGCATCCCCACTGAGGTTTCAGTTAACTGTCTCTAGTCCCTCACTACCCACAGGTAACTGAATCCTTTCCATCTTCCTGTAAGGCCGGCCACAGTTCTTACACACCTGCCATTCCGATTGGTTCTGCAGGTGCCAGGTCGCTGACCGGCTCTGCCATAGTGCTGGCTCTGCCGTGTCCCTACACAGCGCCCTGGGGAGCCTTCTCTAGGGGCTGCTGACCTGAGTCATCCAGACCAGAAGCAACCGCTCTCTGTGATCAAACACACCTGCAAACCACGTGGGAAACCGTGAGGTGCGCTTCCCACAAGAGATTGGCTGAAAGAGTGGAAGTTACAAACATCCATCATATCAGATGCCAGTCGTGTATTCACTTCACCAACATTATTGAGCACATCCTGTAGGCCAGGGAGTGTGGATACAGTGATAACAAGACCTACCAAGTTCCTCCCATCATCCCAGTGAGGGAAACCAGACAGTAAATGAGCATAATGGCTCCCCCAGATGTCTCTCAGATCCAGTCCTCCTGGGGCTGAGCACCCCAACAGCTACCCTTTCCACCCAGGGCATTTGCACATACAGCCCAGTTTGAGGCAGCACCTGCTGCCAGTTCCAACTGTCTGCCCCCCAGAGATAGAAGCCCTTTGACCTACTGGCTGTGTGACCTGGAGCAGGAGACGACCAATAATTCTACGGACAACGATTTCCTCCTGTGTCAAATGAGGATCATAGCACCTACCTCACAGCTGTGGGGATTAAATGAGCTCATGGAGGTGAAGCAGGTGGCACTGTGCCTGACAATGAGCATGTGCTTGATAAATGACAGTACAGTCTTCAATGTATGCATTTTTAATTTTAGGTACATGACTAGTTAGCTTGGCTGGCGTAAAAGAATGCCACAGACTGGGGGGGGGGGGGGGGGCTTAAACAATAGAAATTTATTTTATTGTCTGGAAGCTAAAAGGCTGGAAGACTGAGATCAAGGTGCCAGCATGGTCGGGGTCTGGTGAGGGCTCTCTTCCTGGCTTGCAGACAGTCACCCTCTCACTGTGCCCTCAAGTGGTGGAGAGAGAGAACAAGAGCCAGTCTCTTCCTTTTCTTACAAGGTCACTAATCCCATCTTGAGGGCCTCACCCTCATGCCCTCATCTAACCATAATTATCTCCCAAAGTCCTCACCTCCCAATGCTATCACATTGAGAGGCAGGGCTCCAACGTATCGTATGAATTTGGTGGATACACAAACATTCAGTCCATAACAGTATGTTTTTCTAAAATTTCCCTGGGCCTGAGACTAAAAAAAAAAAAATCTCTTGGAAATGATACATTCCTGAAACCATTCACAACTGAACCTTGCGGCAGCATAGCTAACCAGTGTCAAAATTGTCCTCATGTGTTATCACCTTTCAAAGAACAAAACATTGCTCCAGGGAGTGAGCTGGTCATTCTCCACTTGGCGCCCAGCTCCTTCCTCACCCTCCCTGCTATGCTCTCGAGAGCTCCCTTTCAGCTGACTTCTGTTAGGATTTGGCCAATTGGAGGCACCGGAGCACCTGGGAGTGGGCAGTCTTTCTGTTCCCGTCCTGCTTCGGGGCCCGAGTCAGGGAGTGAAATCCTTATAGGCTACACCTCCTGCCACAGAGAGGTCTTCCACCTGACTCCAGATCTCCCTGGGCCCCCTTTTCTCTCCGGGCCCAGGGCTGCCCACCACTGCAGCCTTTGGGTGCCTTGACCTCTCTCATAGGTCCCCTAACCCTGTAAAGAGTCCCTCCACGAAACAACCCTCTGTTGAACCACCGGAGACATTTTCTGTTTCCTGCGGGGCCCCTGGTTGACAGATGTGCTTATAATAAATTTCCATCTTTTTCCATGCAACCTGCCTCCCTATCAGCCATGCTCTTAGTTCAATAAAACATTTTTCCACCATGAAAAAAGAAACCCTGGAGAATTTCCAACGGGCACATGTGGCTTTTGCAAGGTCATGATGATAACGCCTCCAGGGAAATAGTCATTTTTAGTATTACTTGGAAGTGAGACTGTAAAGGAAATCCAATCCTTACTCGTGGCTTGATGTATTAAGAAATATGAAAAAGAGGAAGTTTAAAGCTACAGGAATTTGCAGAACCAAGCTCTCCAAAGATCATCTGTTGTTGCTCGTTGCCTTCTCACTGCTTCCTCCCTTAACGCAAAATGCTAATTATCTTCCACAGGACGCCCACACGCACCCCTCAGCCAATATCTAGTGTCTTCCACGAGGCATATCTTCATCCCAACACCCACCAATCTTGGAAACCAGGGATATAAGGTTACTCTCAAAGAGTTCAACTTTAAGGCCTTGTACTGATCAGAACAGAGAGAGGCAAAGCCTCCTTAAAAAGCACAAGGACCCTTAGAACTATAAGGTTGGCTTTAGCTTGGTTAAATATATTAAACTGTCTAATCCAGTGATTCTCAACCTTCCTAATGCCTCGACCCTTTAATACAGTTCCTCATGTTGTGGTGACCCCCAATTTCATTGTTACAAATTGAACATAATTAAAGCATAGTGATTAATCACAAAAACAATATGTAATTATATATGTGTTTTCCGATGGTCTTAGGCGACCCCTGTGAAAGGGTCGTTCAACCCCCAAAGGGGTTGCGGCCCACAGGTTGAGAACCGCTGGAAAGTAAAACCATGTTAGTCCAAGAGGCAACTAAAGGAGATCCCAGCGGACATCAATTGTGCTCTGAGGAGCACCATGCGGAGGAACAGCCTGAGTAAGCGGAGGTTCTGATACCCTCATAGTGAGAGACACGCTCAGCCAGACCCCATTAAATAAGCAATTCCTCTAATCCCTCCATTCCACTCTATGCTCACCAAGACATATTTTTATAATGGTAATTTTCTTATTTCAAAAGTAATGCATGTTTATTACAGAAATCATCAGAAAACTGGGCCCAGGGATGACATTAATGCCTAGATTTATTCTCTCCAATGCCATTTCTCATACACTTAAGTACATAAATGTACATAGTAACAAAAATAGAAATGTGTTATCTTTACTGAGGTGTTTTTCAGCTTGCTCTTCACTTAATAATGAATAATAAACATCTTTGCATGTAAAAAAAATGCTCCGGGCTATAGCATGCTAATGGATACATTTTTTTTTTTTAGGTGGAGCAATCCTATAATTTATTTAAGCAGAACTCCATTATTGCCCATTTCGTCCATTTCCATAATTTTGCAATTACCAACAGCGCTGCAAGAGACATTCTTGCCGCAAATCTTTGCACTTCATTAGCCATTTCACGGTACGGTACAGATTTCCAAAGGGCATGCGCCTTCCAAGACTCCTGAGACATTCTGTCAGATTGCTTTCCAGAAAATAGCATTGCCCCAGCACTTGCCAATTTTTATAGCTGATAAATCATGAGGTTTATTTCCATTGATAATTTTCTGATGACTAGTGAAGCTAAAATTTTTTTCATCAATTTACTGATCACTTAACTTTCTTTCTTTTAACCTCCCTGTGTATATTCTTTGCCAAATTTATTGGAGTATCTGTCTCTTATTCATTGTAGAGGTCTTTATATTAATAAGAATTTAATTTGTGTGACAGACATTGCAAATATCTTTCCCTGTTTATTATCTGCCTTTTATTAAAATATGGTGTTTTTCCTTAAGCTCAGGCTCAGTTAGAAATGAATGTGATTTTTATGTAACAGAAACCCAACTCCACTGACTTAAACGAATAGGATTTATCTCACATAACAAACCATTAGAGAGGCAGTAGCAGGAACTGGTTCAGAGGCTGCACAGAATGAGGGCTTACATCGCTGCCCTCTATTGGTTTTCTCTCGCTTCTCATCTTATGGTCACTAAATGGCCCCTGCAGCACTAGCCATCGAGTCTGCATTACTGGAGAAGGAGGAAGGTGGAGAAAGAGACAACACCACAGACTCTTGCTCATTTCCATTGGCCAGAACTGGTCACATGGCCACTCCCCCCGCAGCAAGTGAGGGGCAGGCCAGGGCGAAGGAAAGATGAAATTAATTGTGTAAATTTACACGGTCTGCCATAGAGCAGTTTTAAGATTTATATCGTCAAAGCAGTGCATATTTATTTATTCCTTTGGTTTCATGCTTAAGAAGTTCTTCCCCAACTCAATGATAATAGTCATCTGTATTTTTTTCCATCGCTTTTATGGTTTCATTGTAACATGACGTAGAATGCAAACTTTTTTTCCAGATAATTGGCCAGTTGCCCCAAAATCATTTTTTGCTTTCTCCACTGACCTGAAAAATCGTAATTGTTTACTAAGCTAGTAGCTACATGGAGGTCCATTTGGGCGCTTCCTATCCTGCTGCCCGGATCTCGTTAGTTACTCTGTGCTGTGGCGGACACTTGCATGTGGGTTAGCATGCGTTCCAACATCGCAGGGCAGGTCCCCACTCGGGATACTGCTTTGTAAAAAATTTCTTGACCATTCTTTAAAAAAACACACACAAAACTTTTATTAGCATTTATCTTATGCTGAATTTACTCCCCTGCCATAAGTTTTTGGGTTTTTTTGTTTGTTTGTTTGTTTTTAGTTTCTTCTGGGATATCTTTTTCTTCTGCACAACCTCCCCCTCTGGTTAAGGAACAATCTGCTCCTCTTCAGACACTCAGCAGGTGGAACTGTGTGTGGCCACCCTCCTCAGAATGGAGCATGTGATTGGCATGCATCACATCCTTGACTTTCTCCAGTACATACTGCTCCCATTACCACAGCACTTGGGATTCCTTTCAGAGGAAATATGCGTAAGATAGAATGTGCCCAAACCAACTGGTTGTCCTACGATCAGGAGTCAAGATGGACCTGCTGCTGAATCTGTACTTAGGAGAATTTCAGTGCAATCCTTCGTGGATACAAGATGATCCGCTACATGACCTCTCAAGGTCACTTCCATTTCCACAGTCAGGCAACTCTGTGAAAAGCCACCAAATAAGGACAAATAAAGAGCAGGGCTTGAAATAGTAAGTCTAATTCTACTGTAAGTCAGTCTATTTTGGTTTCTCAACTATACTAATTCAGAATGTGCTTTGGGGACTGCATTTTTCTTCTAATTGATTGGAATGAAGTAGATTATTCATGACCATTTTGGCTTCCTCCCCCTTCTCTCCCTCCACCCCCCAACAAATAGCTCTCTTTTTTTTCTTTCTTAGAATGTGAAGAATAGCTCTAAATTTGACATGGGAAATTGAGATGTTATTTTTGGCTTAAGTAGAATTAAAACCTCCATCCCTGAGTGAAATCTGGTCTTTGCTCTTTCAACCACCTTAGGGTTCAGACTAATGGCGTAGTGAAGACATTACATTTCAGATCTGACCTTGAGCTGGAAGAGGAAGGAGAGGCCGTGCTGTCTGTCCTCCAACAGAATAGCCTTGTTTCTCCAAAGTTAGCTGGATCATAGACGGGGAGTAGAAGGAACCCTAGTGACCAGCTAGCTCAGTATTTCTCAAACTCCAGTCTACAAGCTGCTCCCAAAGGATACCACGGGCCAATAACTCACAGATTCATTGTTCACTGTGTCCTCCCCATGAAGACTTTGAGAAGCCCGGAAGCAAAGAAACAGGCCATGTTTTGTTTGTCAAACTTATTTGATCACAAAACCATCCCCTCCTTCCCCCTCTGAGTAATGCCTAACAGCTTCTGGAACTGACATGCCATGAAGCGCTTTGAAGAGTGCTGATCTATGCAATGCTCCCCTCATTTTACAGAGGAGAAAAGTAAAGCCCATATCAAGAGGCCTGGAGACCATCATGCGCCCTTACTGGCAGGGCTGGGACCTAGACATTGGCTCTTTGAATCACCTTGAAAGAGGGAGGCATCGTTAATGGTGGTAGCTTTGATGTATCCCCAGCACATTTTCATTGTCTGCAATTTGAGGTTGTATTTATTTATAGAGCACTCAGCAATGAATCCATCAAGTGCTTTGAATGTTTTAAAAAGGGCATCGGGCCCTGTACAGTTGACCTAAATAAATGAGACTATCTTTTAAATGGCATGTAATTTACTATACACTGAAATATTTTACTGTGCTGTATAATCATGTTCTAAGAGGTTAGTCCTTTTATACATGAGAGTAAATCAAAGAGCTCAAATCTCAGTTAAATTTGTGACTAAGATGGAAATAGACTGCCCAGCAAGAAGTAACTGTAGACATTTCTTTTATCATGTGGAGTGCAATAGTTGGCGAGCCAAAATTATAAAATACTGTCCAAAGGTGATATATATATATATACATACATATACATATATATATCCTATATAATAAAAGCCCAGCAACCAGACGACAGAATGCCCAGAACGACCAGTTGACCAGTCGCTATGACGTGCACTGACCACCAGGGGGCAGATGCTCAATGCAAAAGCTGCCCCCTGGTGGTCAGTGCACTCCCACAGTGGGAGCACCGCTTGGCTGACCAGGATGAGTGGTGCTCCCACAGCTGGCCTATCCCCGCAGGCCACTCCCCCCCACCAGTGCACAAATCCCGTGCACCGGGCCTCTAATCTACACTAATAAAAGAGAAACATGGTAATTAGC
The DNA here is from genome assembly GCF_028538775.1 of Myotis yumanensis. NCBI lineage: Eukaryota > Metazoa > Chordata > Mammalia > Chiroptera > Vespertilionidae > Myotis > Myotis yumanensis. The sequence continues at coordinate 5,033,414 of NW_027223757.1, forward strand.
GTACAACCGCTACCCTTTTCATTGGCTAATCAGTGAGTATATGCAAATTAACTGTCAGCCAAGATGGCGGCCGGCAGCCAGGCAGCTGGAAGCGAACATGAGGCTTGCTTGCTGCAGACTCCAACGTTCCCCGCCTCACTTGCCGGCCTCTGAGCTACAACTCTAAGCAACTATGTACTATGTTGCAAATAAGAAGATAAACAAAACTCCAGAAACCAGCCGGACTGAAAGCCAGGTGGACCGAAACTTTGTATCCATGTTTTCAGCAGCGAGGCCTCAGAGCTAAAGCTGGCCCAGAATAAAAAAAAAAAGAAAAGAAAACAAGGAGCGGTTGGAAGCTTCAGTCACTCGCTTCTGGAAAACAGCCCTCAGCCCCTCACCCAGACTGGCCAGGCACCCCAGTGGGGACCCCCACCCTGATCCAGGACACCCTTCAGGGCAAACCAGCCGGCTCCCACCCGTGTACCAGGCCTCTATCCTATATAGTAAAAGGGTAATATGCCTCCCAGCACTGGGATCAGCGGAGCAGTGAGGCTCCCGGCACCGGGATCAGCGTGACAGGGGGCAGCGCCCAAACCCCCTGATCGCCCTGCGGCTCTGTGTGTGACAGGGGGCGGGGCCACAACCTTCCTATCCGCCCTGCTCTGTTCATGACAGGGGAAGGTGCCCCAACCCCCTGATCAGCCCTGCTCTGTGCTTGATAGGGGAAGCTTCCCAATCTCCTGATCACCCTGCGGCTCTGTGTGTGACAGGGTGCGGCGTCCCAACCCCCTGATCGGCCCTGCTCTGTGTGTGACAGGGTGCGGCGCCCCCCCCCCCCCCCCCCCACAGGCCCTGCCTCTGTGTGTGACAGAGTAGAGCCATAACCTCTCCATCGGCCCTGCCCTGAGTGTGACAGTGGCGGCGCCCAAACCCCCTGATCGGCCCTGCTCTGTGGGTGATAGAGGGTGGCGCCCCAACCCCCCTCCACGGGCCTTGCTCTGTGTGTGACAGGGTAGAGCCATAACCTCCCCATTGGCCCTGCCCTGAGTGTGACAGGGTGCAGCACCCCAACCCCCTGATCCGCCCTGCTCTGTGTGTGACAGGGGGCGGTGCTCCAGCTCCCCTATCAGCCCTACTCTGTGAGTGACAGGGGGGAGCTCCTCAACCCCCTGATCGGCCCTGCTCTGTGTGTGACAGGGGGCAGCACCCCAACCCCCTGATCGACCCTGCTCTGTGCGTGACAGGGGGTGGCGCCGCAACCTCCCCATCGACCCTGCCTTGAGTGTGACAGGGGGCGGTGCCCCAACCCCCCAATCGGCCCCCACCCTGAGCGTGACTGAGGGTGGCATCACAACCTCCCGATCCGCCCTGCTCTGTGCATGACGGGGGTGGCGCCCCAAGTCCCCAATCGGCCCTGCTCTGAGCCTGACCAGGGGCTGCACCTAGGGATTGGGCCTGCCCTCTGCCACCCGGGAGCAGGCCTAAGCCAGCAGGTCGTTATCTCCCGAGGGGTCCCAGACTGCGAGAGGGCACAGGCCGGGCTGGGGGACCCCCCCCTCCTCCCCCCCCCCCCCCCCCCCGTCCCGAGTGCACAAATTTTTGTGCACCGGGCCTCTAGTATATATATATCCTATATAATAAAAGGCTAATATGCAAATTGTCCCCTCAGGAGTTCTACTGACCAGGAGTTCGAGTGCTCACTATGATGTGCGCTGACCATCAGGGGGTGGTACGGAATGAAGGAAGGCCCTGGCCAGCAACCGGCAGCCAGGGGAAGGAAGGAAGGCCCCAATTGGCCCTGATGGCCGGCCAGGCCTAGGGACCCTACCTGAATTTCATGCACTAGGCCTCTAATATATCTATATCTATATTCATATTTATATATATAAAAATATAAATGTATATGTGTGTGTATGTGTGTGTATATATATATATATATATATATGTGTGTATATAATATATATATATATTAGAAGCCCGTTGCACGAAGATTCGCACAATAGGCCTTCCTTCCCCTGGCTGCCGGCACCGGTTTTCCTCAGGCACCTGGGACCCAGGCCTTTGGTCCAGCTGCAGCGGAGAAGCCAAGCCTCTTCAGTCTTCAATCTTCAGTCTTCAGTCTTAAGTCTTCGCCCCTTGTCTGAGTATGCAAATTAACCGCCATCTTTGTTGGGTTAATTTGCATACCCATCTGATTGGCTGGTGGGCGTAGCGGAGTGACATCAATTTGCATGTTTCTCTTTTCTTAGTGTAGATGTGTGTGTATATCTTTACATAAAGTCAGTTCAAGTAGGCTGAGCATGTTAGCACTCTCAGAAGCGCATTTCTGCTGTATTCTCTGAATTCCAAAGGGACTTGGAATCTATACGCACTTCATTTGCCATACAAGGGTTTCTGAGACCCCAGCCTGGAAGCTTTATATTTTTCTCAAGGTTTTTTTTTTTCTGCTTTAACACACTGAGGTACAGACACTCCCATCAGCTGGGATATCTCAAATTGGTTTCTAACCTCTGAATATCAAGTTGTCAATGTCAGGTTTCCAAAGCCAGTGCTGCCCACATGCTGCCTTCTTTGTGAGCCAGAAAAGGTGACCCTTCTGGGGGGCAGTGGCAGCCCCGCAGGGGACACGGGGCTTGGTGAGCAGCGTGCAGGCTGGCTTCCAGCCCCGCCCGTCCCCCAGACGGAGGCCCTCCTGCAAGTGAAGTTACACAACCAAAGGCAGGGTCCCGCCTGCTTCCCTCGCTCTCATCCAGCCCCCAGCCCCTGCAGGGCTGAACCGATTCCCACCTGCAGAGCCGGCCTTCATCCTGACCCAATTCAGGTTCTGTCTACGGACCTTGGGCCTCCCAACCCGCCTGGCTGACTCAGCACCACAGTGTTCTGGGTCTGAGAACTGGGCTCCTGACCGTGGTCTCATGTTAGCCCCCTCCCTATTTTAACCGGGTTTGTGCCTTGCGATGACCAGCTACCATCTCTGAATCTTCAACTCTACGCAGGGCTGGGGTGCTGTTATCCATGGATGAATCTCTTGCTGATGCCAGCTTCCTGCCTGAAGGAACTCCCTCCCCTGCCCTGGATCCCGTGATGCTAAGGAACCTGTTTAGAAATCCTTATATTCATCTCACAACTAGACCACCTGGACTGCAGACCTCTTTTGCCATGAACCCTAGGCATGTGCTTTGTCTCCCAGAACAAGCCTACTTGCTACAGAGTCATTTGCTGGAGACACAGTTGCTGAGCTACTTCTGGGAACTAACCCCTGCCCACATGCCCCTCTGAATTCTGGGACCCACCAGGCCCGGTTCCGCACAGACTCGGACCTACCTCCTGGGCCCTCTTTACCTTCACGGACGGTAACAACTGATATTCAGAGGGGTGACCTGAAGCACCGCAGATTTCATCAGAAAGAAATAGAAATGTTGCTTTAGTTCATATTTTACTTATTAGTGCAGAAAGTAGAAGGAATACAGTTAGAAAGAATATTGGCCACAAAGGTTGAAATAAGATGCTTTGATAAAATTCCCACTTAGAAAAGAATGATAAGCACAAGAAGCCGAGGGCTGTGCCTCTTTACGTCAACCACACGAAATTTAATGCCCAAGACCGTAATAGGTGCTCAGTTAACACCTGCTGAGTGAATGAAAACTTAAGTCAGTCTAAACACAGTATTTGATCACGAAAGGTTTCATTAGTTTATGTCGTCACTCATTCATCAGACATATTATTAGTCATGTGCTGTTTTTTAGTCATTTTGAAGTTTATAATTTTAATACATCAGAATAGAAGATAATAAACACACAATAAACATAATAAACATGAAGGACACAGAGGCCAATATTGTGGATCTCACTAGGAAATGTGAGTGAAACATATGTGCCTGCATATGAAATCCTGGCAAGATGGTAATGCATAGGTAGAAATATATTTGACTTTTGGCAATGATAGAGGGTCTTTCTATGACTGGGATACACATGGGACTAAACATAATAATGCTTTATATTGTCAAAATACTTGACAATTTACAAAATGCTCCAACATATGAAATCATATTTGTTGTTCAAAAGAAGATAGAGGAATATAGTTAAAGAAAATTATACGCATCCCTCTCTTATAAGAAAATATCTAGTGGCTTATGAAATACAACAGCTTTCAAAGAGATTTCTGCTTTATCATTAACAGTAATGATTCAATGATAGCAGAGGAAGAGGTAGGAAAGGTATGCTCTACAATAAAGAAAAATGGAACGGAAGGAGGCTATAATGGCAACTCCCATTTACTGTGATGAAGACAGACTTCTATTATTCCACCTGGGACAGTTCTACCATGCGGTTCTAAGAGATAAGTAATGCGATGCTGAAGTGAGTAATGAGACTCACTGAGGAGGAATTATTACATGCTTCCAATTTATGTTGCACTGTATTGATTGTAGCGCACATCGAAGCAGCGCTAACTCTGGGAACCCAGAGAAACCATTGGCAAGAATTCAAGAGGCAAACTGAAGATGCAAATTCCGCGTGGGTTCTTGGCCAGCCCAGTGTCCTTTCTTACAACCAATCAAAATTATACCTATTTTTTTGTTCATAATTCAATATAAAGTCTGGCAGGTCTTTTCTTCTATGCACACACTGAATTAGTCAATAACTTGGAAAGGTCTCTGCACTTTATTTTTGATAACTATTTTGTATCAAGCAGCAGGGAGAAGAATGACCAGTATGTGTGTGACTCTTGTCAGATTTTAAAAATAATTCAGCCTCATCATTTAAGCAGAGAGAAACTGAAGCTTCAAAAAATGTTTTAAAAATAGGTGGAAGAAAAGTCCATCAGTGTTTGGAATTAGCTAGACTGAGGACTACTCAAATTCTGCCCAGCTGGTATGGCTCATTGGTTGAGCATCGACCTGTGAACAGGAGGTCACAGAGGGCCATGCAGGAGACAGCTGATCGATGATTCTCATCATTGATGCTCTATCTCTCTCTGCCTCTCCCTTCCTCTCTGAAATCAACAAAAATATATTTTTTTAATTATAGGAACTTGAACTAGCAGGTTTCTAGCTGTCAAAATTGAAATCAAATCTGCAGGGGCCAAAATCTATACTAATAAAAGGATAATATGCTAATTAGACCAGATAGACCAGACATTTTCCAGACATCCTTCCAGACAAAGCCACGGTGGCGGGGGCTGAGGCAGAGGCGGTTAGGGGCGATCAGGCCGGCAGGGGAGAGCGGTTAGGGGTGATCAGGCAGGCAGGCAGGCAGGCAGGCAGGTGAGTGGTTAGGAGCCAGCAGGATTGGGCCTAAACCGGCAGTCGGACATCCCCCAAGGGGTCCCGGATTGGAGAGGGTGCAGGCTGGGCTGAGGGACCCCCCACACCCATGCACGAATTTCGTGCACCAGGCCTCTACTGTTGGAAATAAGAATGTGGTCAGATGCATCGCTGGTGTGGACTTCAGCTGACTAAAACACCAAAATAGCCTCACAGTCTGTCTCAGAGAAACTTGCTTTCCCAGCAGCCCCTTTGGCTTGCAAAAAATTTCTATTACATTTTCCTAACAGGGGGTCATGCTTCCACTGAAACGACAGTCCTACTCAAATTATATGGAGCACCGAAGTTCCACAACTTTCTGAGCACTGGTTTCCACGCTTGGAAATGCTTGTGCTACTGTTTCAGAACCAGCGGCCCTGACTTGAAGAGGCTGCGTTCCATATGTTTCCGAGTCACCTGTTTGGAGCTTGTAGCATGCATTGCTATAGAAACCAGTCTCCGTGGGATTTGGGGGCTCCTACAGCAGGCCAGATCATCACATGGCACTTGATGTACCTACTGTGTGCACTGTAGAAATATGAGACCTGGGGTAACGTCTTTAAAATACGTTTTCTTTAGGCATCCTAATGTGGGATGTCTGGAATGTGGTTCTAATCTTAGGGCCAGGCACTCCCCGTCCTTGTGCCTCACAGGTTTCCCAGGCCCTGGAATCGCCATCCCCCAGAACGTAGTACACAGCAAGTGCCAGGAGTCTGGGGCAAGTGAGGAATGGGGTTATAATTTCCCACTAGCACACCCTGTCCAAGGAGCTCTCAGCCCCTCCTGCTCAGGGTGTGCATCTGAGGAGGATCTTCAAAATGCAAACTGCTCACCTAAGGCAGAGATGACCCATAGGTTTGCTCTAATTGCCTCCTCCACCCTCTGTATTCCGGGAAAGTAGGAAGGAGTAAAATTGTCCTTTACTTTGGGGAGTTAGAAGGAAGGTAGAAATTTGTGGGCTGCATCCCCGGGAATAAAAGCAGGGTTTGTAGTTACTGTCTCAAAATAGAGACAGGCTGTAGAGTACAGGATGCTGCACTCTCCCGAGATTTAAAGATGTTATCATCGCTCTTCTGTTCCTTTCAGTAAATAGCAATAAAATCCTTAAAATAACAAGTTTCCGTGCTTTCTGGGGAGACAGCATAGACAGGGCGAGTGGAGGAGGCTGCGCATTTCCTCTCCGAGTGCTACAGTGGGTTCTAAGAGGTGTACCCTGTAAGAATGCCGCTGAGAGAAGTTATCCAACTGGACCCAGCAGCCTGGGCATCACTGGCACCTCACTAGACAGGGGAGTTCTCAGGCCCCACCCTAACCCAACTGATTCAAAAATTCTGGGAGTGAGGCCCCACCCTCTATGGTCAACCAGCCCTTCCAGGCGATTCCAATGGTCAAGATCCAGCTTGAGGACCACTGGGCAGGGGGCAAGGACTCTAACAGAGCTGCTCTTGAATCCTGGCTCTGCCACTATACAGTTCAGTGAGTTGAGCAAGTTAATCTCAGCAACCCTGTGAGGTAGGTACTATCAGTGTATTTTACAGATGAGGAAACTGAGGTATACAGAGCCTAAATAACCCAACCAAATTCACATAGCTGAGCAGCGGTTTAGGACCTGAGCCCGGGGTTGAGCTATTAATTTCATTTAATTGATGCAAAAAAAAAAAAAAGATGCGCTCATTTACTCATTCATCCAATATTTACTTAATATGCACGACCAGGTGATACACCGAGAGGCGAGGAATAGGAAAATGAATAAAGATCTCCATTCCCCTCCCCAAGAAGTTCACGACTTTTTTCTTTTGGTTCAGAATGAAGAAGTGACAGATGGACTCATTTTAAAAGATGATGCTCTGTGTCTACGTTGGAGGAAGAACAGGTTTTCCGCGACTCCTCCCTTCCATGGCCATTTACAGAACCCGCCAGCGCCAGCGGTTCCGCTCCCCGCCTGCAGAGCAGGCCCGTCTGCGGCCGCCGGCGCTGTGCGTCCCCTCTGCCCGCGGGGTGGGACCTGCACTCCATCAGCTCGGGTCACCACCCCCTCCCCCTCCCCCTCCGCGGGACCAGCCGTCCACACCTTAGGGACGGAGGCGCACCACCCGAGGGCTGGTGGGCTGACTCCCCCCGGACGGAACCTGTCACTTACACCGGAAGTGCCGACTGTTAGGGAATTTCCCAGGAAAGTGACAGGGAAGAGGCTGAGGCCTGCTCCTTAGCATCTGCCATGTTAGCGCTGGCCACACCCCCGTGCAGGGCTCGAACCCGGCCGGAAGCGGGCTCCCGGCGCCATCTGCGGCCCCCGCCGCCGCCTGCAGCCAGGGCTGGTGGCTGCTGCCCGTGCACCGCGTTAAAGTGCAGCGATCGCCCCGTCGGGGAGGCCCGCCGTCTCCCCGGGAGCCAGCCTTGGCGGACTGCGCCCCGGGGCCGGGCTGGGACCCCGCGGGCCGCCCCATTGCTTCCCTCCGGGCGGCGGCGGCCGAGGGGGTTTGGGGACCGATATTCCGGTTGTACAGGGCCGTGGGGCGGAACCTTTCTCCCCCGCCTGCTGTCGCTTCCCCCCGGGCCCAGGTGTCGCCGGACCGGGAGTGGAGGCTTCATTACAAACATGGCTCCTGCGGGCCCTGAGCCTGGGGAGCGGTCCTCCGGGCTGGAGGCTCCGGGACTCGCCGAAGACCGGCTCTTCCTGGTTAAAGGTGGGGTGTGGTGAGCTGCGGGCGTCGGGGCGAGCTCACCCCGGCTCTGCCCGCGCTGCAGCGGGCACTTGCACTGCCACCCGCCCTGGGGGACCTCCGCCTGGGTTTGTCCCTGAGGTTATGGGGTGCGGTGACCCGGGGGAGGTGGCGGGGTGGGGGACAGGAGCTGTTCCTGGTGCTGCATCCCCCCCCTCCCCCCCATGCCCTTGCAGTTTCTCTCTGCCCTCCTTTTTCTTTTTTTAATTCTGTAGAACCAACATTTTTTCCTTTTCGTTGCAATTATTGGGGTGACATCGAATAATGAAATTATATATTTCCGTTTACATTCCTAATAATACATGACCCGTATATTGCATTATGTGCTCCCCCTCCCTGCTTCTCCTGGTAACCACCATTCTGTTGTCTGTCTCTGAGTTTTTGTTTGTTTGTTCATTTGTGCTTTCAGTTCTATGTCCCACATATGGATGAAATCATATGGTCCTTGACTTTTCTGCCTGACTTATTGCGCTTAGCCCGAGGTTCTCAAGATGGGTTTGTCCCCTAAAGGGTCCCTGCGCTTGGAGATGATATGTCAATGACCTCGGAGGTCATGAGGTCAGGCAGGTGTCACAGCCCCTGCCATTTACCTTTGGCAAGAGCTGCTTAACCATTGTTTCTGGAATTTCAAAAGTGACTTTGAATGTAATGTCATTAGCAGCTGAAATTTACCTGTGTACATGCTTTTAACCTCTGGTTTCTTTTGTCCTTTCTTTTATCTCTCTCCCCATCCTCCACGCCTACCCCCAAACTCTTGGCAGGTGGACTTTTCCTAGGTACTGTTGCTGCTGCGGGAATGCTAGCTGGATTCGTTACAACGTTATCTTTGGCTAAAAAGAGAAGCCCTGAGTGGTTCAATAAGGTTTGTGACACTGACATACATTCATAGCATTGTTATTGTTTACCAGTAAATGGCAGCTCTTTTGCACAGGAAAAATAAAATGTCAATGACCTCTCATAATGCTTCTACAAGTAAACCTATGTACACCTCATAGCTCCAAGAAGTGCATAAATTAATCAACAGTCTTTATTTTCATGTAAAAGGAGGCGCTTAAATGTGTGCTTCCTTCACTTTTAGCAGAACAAGATTTTGAAAACTCATCCAGTACATTTTCTGTTCACAACATGACTTTAGTCTAAATCTAGGTAATTCACTGTCAATTGTGAGAGGCCCAATGTTTTATGTATCACTAAGAAAGAAAAAGTGACGTCAGTTAAACTTTTGACATAATACTGATTGCAAGAGGCATTTCTATCTCAGAGATGTTAAGATGTTGAAATAAAGTGTATCTTAGCATTGATGGAAAACATGTCAGCTCCTTGAACTGAGAGATCACAGGTGCTTGTGCACTGCTGCAGCCCTCCTCTCTAGAAAAGCGCCTGGCACACAGTAGGTGCTCAGGAAGTTTTGGTTGAATGACTGTAACGTGCTTAAGGAAGAAAATCCTTACTCCAAGAGCAAGATTGAGCAATCACTGTCGTGGTCGTGTATAGCTCATTGACCTAGTTGATGACAAATTTTCTTCACATTTGCTTGTAGTTACTTGTTCTTATGTGTTGCTCTGTGTCTGCCCTCCCGTTAACTAGTACTTTTTTTGCTTCAACACATGCAACTCGGGCCCTTTCATGTGGAGATGAGGGCAGATTGCTTTATCATAGAGAATGGCTAAGGCATATCCACAAAAAGTGTAAGTCAGCAAATACTGAGTATCTGCAGAGTCTAGGCACGTGTCAGGTACACATGCCTAGCATAAGCATAATTCCCGTGTGCTGTCAGTAATACTCACAATCACAAAATACATGTGTAGAAAAGCCTGTATTAAGAAATGGTGTTGAGCAAGATCAAGAAAATCATTTTTAAAAAGAAAAAGACAAATTAAAGAAAATTCATTTCCAGGTGGAAGATGAGATGTTACAAATTTGCTATTGTTTATCAGATTAGCTAATTAGCTTGAAAATTAGCTGATGAAAATGCCAATGAATGGGCATTTTCTCTACTTGTTTGGGGATAGGAGAAATCTTGACGCAATGTTCTAGGATTTTTCTGGAAGAATCAATAGGCAAAAACAGCAATGGAATTTTTGAAAAAAGTAATGAATATGATGTACTTTCTGGATATTAAGATTTTTTTTTCTATAATTAAATCTGTGTGATTCTGGCATAAAAATAGATGATAAATTAGTGGTACAAAAATAGCTTAGAAATAAACCTGTCTCTATAAAAGATTCTCAAGTAAGTTGGGAGAAAAAGGATTAATCAACAGAGTGGGGCAGTTGCTAAGGTTTGGGGAAGTAAACTCCCTTGAGTCATCAGCTCCCATCAAAACCAAAATAAATACCAGATGAACTTAAAAGTTAGTGGTGAAAAGAAGAGACAATTTAAAAATAAAGCTGACAGAAAAGAGAAATGGCTCTAACGTTAGGATAGGGGAAGTTTTAGTGAGCTTCAAAGCATCAGAATGCGTCTTTGACCAAAAACAAAAACTAAAAAGCAAAATACAAGGAATGAAAAGTAAACCAAACTGGGAAAATATAATAGCTCATATGACAGATATAAGGACTGAAGAACATTAATATATAAAGAGAAGATACAAATAAGAAAACTCTGTGGGCAAATAACATGAGTATATAACTTAAAAGGCATAAACAGGTGGCTCATAACTTGGGGAAATGTTCATTCTCATGGACATCGGAAAGTAAGTTATAGTTTTATATAAATTTTTAAAATTTCTTTGGGGGTATTTTTGTGTGTGTTTGCTTTTTTTTTTATATTAATTTCGAACACTCCCGAATATTTATTCTTTTTGAACTGAGATTTTCACCCCAACCTTCCTGTCTTCATTGCAGGGAAGCATGGCCACCGCTGCGCTGCCGGAGAGCGGGTCTTCCCTGGCCTTGCGAGCCCTGGGCTGGGGCTCACTGTGTGCATGGTGCGGGGTTGGTGTGATCAGCTTCGCGGTCTGGAAAGCTTTAGGAGTTCACAGTGTAAGTAGCCACGGTCCTTAACTGGTATCTGGAATGTTTATTCTACTTCCTGCGGTCCAGATCTTCCTGATTCTCAAATTTGTATAGTTTGTTCACTGTCTTAGGAAGTGATGACAGAGACGGTGACTACATTCTTATAATGACTAGGCAACTTCTCATTACTAGTAAATGACATAAGTAATTTAAATATTTGAGGGTGGTGAAACTTCAAATGTAATTAAGTAATGACTAATTCATAGGAAATGTTCATTCTATATAAATTGGTACTAGCTATTTGTTCAGTGAAATTATTTAACTTGGAACAACTTTCTATGCTGTTTGACATCCTTATATATAAATATTCTTCTAAAATAGTTAAAGCATTGTAAAATTATCATTTAAATTATTAATGCACTTACATATTATGGGAGAAAATCTGAAAAACCTCTGTGTGTGTGTGTGTGTGTGTGTGTGTGTGTGTAATTTAGACTCCAAGCTGTGAAGCTATACATTCAGAAGGTTGTCTTATTACACTACCAGTAGGAAGTTCTGTGGACCACGCTGTCTGTGACAGGAGGGAATGAGGGTGGTGTGGAGCAGGTGGCCGCAGTGGAGTTGATGCAAGTAGGTTCTGGATATATTTCAAAGGTAGAGTCAACAAGGATTTGTTACGGATTGAGTGAGAAAGGTGAGAGAAAAAGTGAAGTCAAGGATGTCTCCACGGTTTGTGGCCCGAGCAACTGGAAAATGGATGGGGATCAGTGTGACAGGAGCAGATGTTGTTGGGGGTTAAGTCAGGAGCTCAGTCTGGGACTTGTCCATGTGAGATGCGATAGCCAAGTAGAAAGTCAAGTAAGCAGTTAGATAAAAAGGCTAGAATTCAGGGGAGACGTAAAGGTGAAGACAGAAATTTGAGACTCATCAATCTCAAATAGGTATCTTAAATAGATGGTATTTAAAGCTACAAGACCAGATGACCTCACTACGGCAGTGGATGTAGAGAGGTCCACGGAAGGAACTCTTGGGTAGGCCCAAGTTTTAGAGGTTGGGGAATGAGGAAAGTAGCAAATGAGATTTCCCTAGTGAAGAGGTAAGAAAACCAGGAGAATGGTGGCTTGGATGCCAGGTGAAGAAAACCTTTCAGGGGGGTGTATGCTGGGGATAAGTCATGTGGTCCTTCACTCAGTTAGCAGATGGCAGTCATTGATGGGTAAAGCCGGAGTCGGGTGGATCCAAAAGAGAGATTGGAGGCAATACATATAAGCAAGTCTTGAGTTTGGCTGTAAAGGGAAAGAAAGTGGGGTCATAGAAGGGAGAGTTGGGGTCAAGAGAGTTTGTGTTTATCTTTAAGTTGGGAGAATTAACAGCATGTCTGCACACCGATGGGAGTGATTCCGTTAGAGGGGGCCGGGAGGGGAGGATTGCTGGAGTAATAGATTAGTAGTAGTAGTAGTGCTGGCAGTATTGAGTTTTTCACATTTGGCTTAATAATAACTAAACATGGGCATTATTGTATTTTTCACTCAAAATATACCAGTAGACAAACAGATGTTGCTTTTCTCCTTGTCTGACCAACCTTTATTTTTAAGGTAACTGTGCTGGCAAATTTTCATAGACCAACAAAATTAGGTTATTTAAATTAGATTATGTGCTTGAGAACTTGGGCTTTATGGGCTAGACCAATGATGGCGAACCTTTTGAGCTCGGCGTGTCAGCATTTTGAAAAACCCTAACTTAACTCTGGTGCCGTGTTACATATAGAAATTTTTTGATATTTGCAACCATAGTAAAACAAAGACTTATATTTTTGATATTTATTTTATATATTTAAATGCGATTTAACAAAGAAAAATCAACCAAAAAAATGAGTTCACGTGTCATAGGTTCGCCATCACTGGGCTAGACTGTGCTATTTTAGTATCTAGAATGTGAACTTCTTTGTCCTATGGGACTGATAAGAGGATTATTGCCTAAATTAAATATTTTGGGGAGAAATACTCGTTTCTGATGGGCACTATTGAATCTAAGGGTACTTGGAATCCTTTTAAAGTGCATCTTAATGTCTTTAACTAAAAAGAGGCTGCAAGGACACACCCTCCCTCCATGCTGGTCATTGGGCATATTGTTTGATTTTTACTATTGAAAAGTCTCACAGAAAAGTGAACCACTGGTACTTTGTCAAGGATACGTCCTTTGAGAGCAGTTGTGTATATTGATGTGTTCATTCGGAAGACATTTGTGGGCCTACCCTGAGCCAGGCTCTGTGCTAAGACAGGACTCCCCAATAGACTTATTATGGACAGCTTAGGCTTTAAAACTTTCTACACACATTCTTACCAGATGGCTCTGCCTGAGGCTTGTGGAGAGCGAAGGGGTGCATTTCAGGTCTGCATTTAGAGAGTTTTGATGAGAACTGTGAGGCTGCTCACAAAAAAGTCCGTTGATGAACTTTTCTCACTATTTACTGTCTCTTATTGGGAAATACCATCTTTCTATGACTGAGGAGAACAGTCTGTGCACTCAGTAAATAACTGAGACGATTGCTCTAGATCAGAGTCAGTTCCAGTGTCAAATACTTGTTGGTTGCTGCTTCAGTTGTATTAAGTCTCCACTGTAAACCCAGTTTTATAAAAGGGGTGCCATCTAATGGCTGACCCAGAGCAGCTTACATTCCCTATTTTAAGTCACAGCGACATCTGCTGGCCTGAAAGGGAATATGACAGTGCTTAAAGTGAATGCCTTCAGCATCTTAGAAATCTTTTTTGTTTATTCATCATTTCATATAGAATATGTATAATATATCAAATATTAATATAAATTTGTATTTTACACAGTGATATATCATTTAATCAGAGATTTCAGAAAAGGAGGGCTAGTAGAAGCTACTTTGTCAGCAGAATGAAGCAGATAAGTGCACCCAGATTTAAGATGGGACCCTCCCTCCACCCCACTGACCAGCCATGGGCCACAAGTACAGCCTGACTGCTTAGTATGGGTTCAGCAGTTACTTTGAATTATAGTATTTTATCATCTGACTAGAGGCCCGGTGCACGAATTTGTGCACCAGTGGGGTCCCTTGGCCTGGCCTGTGGGATTGGGCTGAAACCAGCTTTCCAACATCCCCGAGGGGTCCCAGATTTCGAGAGGGCGCAAGCCAGGCCAAGGGACCCCACTGGCGCACAATCAGGGCCAGGGTAGGACTTGGAAGGTTGACCAGCCAGGGAGGGACTGCGGGAGGACTCCAGGGTGTATCCGGCCCATCTCAGTCAGTCCCCATTGGCTGGACCCCAGCAGCAAGCTAACCTACCAGTCAGAGCGTCTACCCTCTGGTGGTCAGTGCACATCATAGTGACTGGTCGACCAGTCAACTGTCTGCCCTCTGGTGGTCAGTGCATGTCATAGTGAGTGGTTGAGCATCCTTAGCATATCATTAGCATATTATGCTTTAATTGGTTGGATGAATGACTAGACACTTAGCATATTAGGCTTTATTATATAGGATTATGATTGAGGCAGCATTGATTTTATCACAGTAACTTAACTGTGAAAAGAATGAACACTGATTATGGGTTCATGGTCCTAGGAGACTGGCACGTTGGTCGGTGAGAGCCACCGTGCCACTGATAGATGGCGTCACCAGGACAGACTTGTTAAGCTGAGAAAATCCTTGAGGTCAGTGCTCTTTAGCTAGTTGGTACCTTAGTGGTACCAACTGGTAATTCCCCAGTTATCAAAAGAAAAAGCCATGCCACCTACAGTTAACTTGCTTGTTACTCAAGAGCAAAGATTTGTTAACTGTTTTACCTCTTATTATAGTAGGTATTCATACTTGAAAGGAATTCTGAAGAAGTTGAGCATATAGTTAGACTTTTATCTTTTTTTCGTCCCCTTAGAAGGAAGAACAATAGGTATATAAATAACTCCCAATTGATACTATTGGAAGCTTTATGACGTTCATGGACCCATGTTTTAAATTTGTTTGAAGTGAGGTTATAGTCTCAAAGTACTGGTCAGAATCATCCATTGCTAACGTTTACTGTGGTTTCTGTATAACATGTTCATGATAATCAGTGTGGTTAGAATTTACAGATAATTTATAGTTGTTGCCCTCAACTAGTAATAAAACTATGAATGAAAGTGTTCTTAGTTATTTGGAAATACTTTAAATTGTCCAGAGATTTAAATTTGAAAATTAACTTAACTTATAAATGAAAGGAGGTTTTTGGTTTGTTTACCCTTTTTACCATGGGATAAGAGGTATTTGTGTGTGTGTGTGTGTGTGTGTGTGTGTGTGTATATATATATATAACAGAAAAATATATTTTGGACCTATCTTTCTTAAAACAAAAATGGCTTTTTTTTTATGGTAAAAACGTATTCAATATTTTTAAAAAAGGATTAATGTAGAAAAGTACAAGAAAGGAAACAATTACCAGAAATCTCACTGAGTTGTAATCATCTGTTATAGTAGAAACATTATTTCGGACCTTCTTCTATAGGCACATTCACATAATCGTACATAAATGTTGTTTTACGGTACTACTCTGGAACCTTTTTTCACTGATTAGTCATAGGAATTCTTTACACAGTAAAGTATATAAATCTCCATCACTTTTAATGGCTACATGGTACCATATTATGTATTTTAATTTACTTAATCAGTCTGTTGCCAACAGCAGTTAGATTGTAATTTTTCACAATTAAACACCATAGTGAACCTCTATAGGCATATATCTCTTTTGTATTTTTCTTGGTCAAGAAATTTGTCCTAAAGACAGAAGTTGTTGTTGTTGAATCAGAGTGCATGCTTTTCATACAATTTAGAAGATATCAACAGTGCATACAAGTTTCCTGCCACCCTTGCCACTGGTGGCGTGTATGACTCTGAAATGTTTGCCAACCTGATAGTCATCTTTCTTCCTTGACTGCATCCCTCCGAAGGCCCTGCTGCTGTAAAGGCTTATAAAAGGAAATGGTCTGTGACTGGGGCCTTGCCCGCTCTCCAGCCCCAGATTTGCCCCTTATCTGCTGAGGTAGGTTGCTTCTTTCTAAAAGCCCAGGTCTCTTGTTCTTTAAAAAACAAAAAATAAAACACACATAGTTTAAATATTTCTCTAAAAAATTGTCATTTAACTTCCTATTCTAAGAAAGATCCTTTAAGACAAGTAACACAAGACCTTTCCTCTAGGACAGTAGTAGATGCATGCTAATATTTATTTTCTCCAGCGCTCTTTAGTAGCTGCTCCTAGGCATACTTTTTATGTTAATATTTAGGCTCACTTACTAATTATTTATGACTAACCTGAGGATTTTGGTAATTATAGTCAAATCTCTTTCTTGTGACTTTGCTAATTTCAGTTTTCCCAACATTCTGATGTATCTCCTGCTAGATACATTTATTCTTACATTATTTCAAATGAAGCAGCATTATAGAGTGAATACTAGAACGCCACATGTAAAATGAAACTATGGAGAAGCTTAAAAGTGTTTAGCTTCTAATATCTAAGAAGGAAACGGACTTCATGCTGTATACTTTCCATCAGTTTAGGTCAAAGACCAAAAGCTGATCTGAGTCTCCTGCAGATTGTTTAGTGGCAGCCACTCCTGAGTCATCTGCAGAATCTGAAAGGCAGCGGAACATTTCCCTCCACGTCCCTGCCTAATCTCATTTCAGTGCTTCCAAAGATCCGACCGGCCCCTGCCCCCAGGAAGCAAGCTCCAATTTCTTATTCCGATTACCGACGTCAGCGACGTCAGCAGACCAGCCTTGCTTCCTCCTCCTAATGGAACTTACTGGAAGGCCCAGACACAGTCATCATGATCTCGCAGAGATAGTTCCAGCTGTCAAGCTCTCGGCCTTCAAACAGCGTAAGCACCAGGAGTATTTCCCTGCAGCCGCTTTCCATTAATGGGAAGTGGCACTGCGCATCAGTTAAACTTGGGGCCGGGTGACAAGAACATCTCTGCGACCCTGCTTCCTGCTCCCCTGCCACTCTAATGGGCTTGGCGTCCCGGTGGTGAGAGCACTCCCAGGAGCAATTTGGTGACACAGAGACCGCATCACAGGGACTTTTGCTCAGTTTGAAAAGGGAGATAATGACCAATGTACATTTTTTTCCTGGGGGACGGCGGAGACACCAGCTGTTTTGGCCTGTTGCCAAGATAGCTCTTTAAAAACCCACCAGTTTCCTTTTATAAGTAAAATAGGGCCCCAGGCATTTGATAGAGTGAGAATGTGCAACAATTACTAAGAGAGAGAAGCTTTGCTATGAAAGCCTTCCCGTTCAATCACTTCAAGAATGTTCACAGCCTGTTCCACCCAAGGAGAGCTAGCCGCCTCCTCACTTGTGTTTTCTCTTTCTTTGTCCTTATTCTCACACTGAGCATGGAAAATGGGATACAGGTCTCTAACTAAGGCATCCTGAATGCCTGCAGCCTCTGCTTTCCCCTTAAGCATTGTTCAAAAGGTACCTGTTACTGGTTAGTCACTTTCGAGTATGGAAAACTATGAAAAAGTTTCATGTATCTTGACATACTCACATATTTTTATGCATTTACCCTGTATCAGAAAATGGAAGTGTTCTCTCAGATTGAATTTTACTGGCTGAAATATTTCTAAATTTAAGAAGAAGGTTTTAAAATGTGCTGTGTATCTTTCCACAGTGTAAATTGCACTGTGTCTTGACGACTCAGTTATATCAGTTATTGTTCGCTTCTGGTGCTAACAGATTCTGAGTGTTTACAGTTCTTTATTCTTTTGGTAATTTTTCATGACCCTAGTTTGGCTCTTGTTTTTCACTTCGCAGTATCGCACTTACTTCTGAAGTGCTGCTGCTTTCCTTTGCGCACAATATGCTGGGATTCCTGCCTTTACTCTTCTGTCTTCTTCGTGGGTCCCGTCCACTCTGGTGGCTTCGTCCACGTGCAGACAACTGCCAGCCTCCTGCCCAGACTCCTGAGCTCCTGGCTCGGGGCCTGCTTGAGTGGACACTGATGCTTGGGTGTCCTCCCAGCATCACGTGTGTCGCACCGAACTGTCACTTCCTCCCAGCCTACTCCTGGGTCACACTCAGTGCATAGCAGCGTCATCCACAGGCTGCCTACAGAGACAAGCGGATTCTACTCGTGACTTCACTCTTTCTCGGTCCTGTCTGACCGGTCACCATGTCTTGCTTCTCCCCTACCCACAGCCATGGCTGGGAGCAGCTTCCTGTCCGTGTTATCACACCTGATCTCTGTGCTCCCTGCCTCTGCCTCTGCCTCGCCTCTGCGAGCCCCTCTCCACACGGCTGCGGAATGTCCTGGGCTTCCCTTTCCCCCGACTCCCACCTGCATCTGCACCACTCACTGCTGTCCTTCATGTCCCCGCGGGCCACATGTCCACGGGGCTGCCTCCCCCTGCTCCTAAGAGAAGGACATTTGGCACTGTCTGGACATGTTTCTGGCTGTCATAACGGCAGGGATGCTACTGGCATCTAGTGGATAGAGGCTAACCATCCTACAGGACAGGTCCCCACGAATCATCTGTCCAGATGTCAGCAGTCCGGTCGGGAGCCTGCTGAGCCTCTCGTAAGCCTGTCACACGTAGTCCTAGCCATGCCAAGGGCCAGTTCTTCCCAGCCTCTGAGCCTTGTACTGCTCATCCCCACCCGGAGCACTCCTTCCTCCCCTGCTGCCGACTCTGTTCTTTGCCCAGACCAGTGGTCGGCAAACTGCGGCTCGCGAGCCACGTGCGGCTCTTTGGCCCCTTGAGTGTGGCTCTTCCTAAGCCTTAGGAGTACCCTAATTAAGTTAATAACAATGTACCTACTTATGTAGTTTAAGTTTAAAAAATTTGGCTCTCAAAAGAAATTTCAATCGTTGTACTGTTGATATTTGGCTCTGTTGACTAATGAGTTTGCCGACCACTGGCCTAGGCAGTCTTGCGGCAGGTTAATTTTTAACCTTTACAACATGGAGTTAATCCGGTTTGGCATTTGGGAGTTCATAAAGGTAACTTCAGTTTCTACCTCAAATTGAAAGTAACAAAGATATTCTTCATGTCAGTTGTTCTAGATGAATAAAGCTGTTGTTACCGAGGACTACAGTACTACTTCTATTACTCAATCCACCGGCAGAAAGTAAATGGGGTAATAGAATACCTATGCAGTTAAACCCTATAGGTAAAGTTTCTCACTTTTTAGTTATGATTTGGGCTGTTTACACACATACTGATGAATTTTAATTTTTTATGTTTTGTGACACATTAAAATACTTCCCTTTCCTCCTTTTTTATGATTAATACAAGGGTCTCTTTTGCACTGCATCAAAATTTATGTGTGCGATGATACCTTTAAAGAACAAAAATGAGATTTGGGAAATTATTAGAGCTTGCCTATCCATGTTATACTATTTGAATACCATAAACAGGACACCGACCCCAGTGGTGCTTTTTGCTTTGACAGTTTACTTTTATTCTGTTTGTGGCCCTGCTTTTGTCCTTCCCCAGCATTCTCAGTACGGCTGCCAAGGAAAATACTTTCAGGTGCTGGGATTAGTAAAGATCCCTACACAAGGATTACATAGTATCTATGAGCAATAGGATTACAGCCCCTAATTTGTTTGAAAACTACAATTTACATTTTATGACAGTCAAATCACAAAGAATTTTACAATAATTGTTTATATAATGCCCTACTTACATGCGGGTGAGTTTATAGGCTATTTTAGATCAGCTTGTAATATTAATTAACACTGCTCTCAGTACTTTTTTGCAAATTGAGAGTTTTGTGCATAGATTTTTTTTTAAGTTTTCCAAAGAACAAAACATTTTAAATAACTTTAAAGATTAAAAATATTCTCTCTGTCATTGCACTTACTTGTTCCTAGCACTGTAGACATTTTTTTCTCTTAATCTCCTAATTTTTTGTATGTTCAAACTTGGTAAAGGTAGGTGTCGGCTTTGAGAATAGTTAAGAAATCTTCAGCTCATCAATAGCTTCATTTGAAATTTACACCTCAACCTTGCTAAGAAACCCCAGACACCTGCATGTTTAACCTACTCCTTTCTTCAGTGCCTTTCCATCTCTCACCTTTAGTCTCTAGCCTCACGTCACTCAGTTTTGTAGTTATTCACTTATTCTTCCCTACCACACGGTTACTGCGCTCCTCTGCATGGACCAAGCTCTGTTCTAGAGGACAGGGATATGCTGGTACATAAAAGGCGATCCCGTTTGGATTACACTTAATTGTGTGTAATAAGTCCTATCATGGAGAGAGGTACAAAGTGCTTTGGTGGTACAGAATTTTATTTATTTATTTGGTACAGGATTTTAAAAAGTCAATTCTGCTTGGGCATTGTAGAAGAGCTAGGAGAAGATGGAGTATAGATACTCTGCAACTTAGGATAGTTCGACTTTATGGTGGTGCTAAAGTGATAATGCATTCAGTAGAAATGGTACTTCAAATTTTGAATTTTGATCCTTTTCCCGGGCTGTGGCTATACAGTACAATACTCTCTTGTGATGCTGAACAGTGGCAGTGAGATGACTTTGCCCAGCTGGAACTAATGTATGTGTTCCAGCACGTTTTTGGCGGGCTATTGTCCACTTATATTGTCCACATATAATACATTTATCAGGACATAACCCCATCGTAAGTCGAGGAGTGTCTGTATTTGAACGGGACTCCTCGACAGAAAAAGAGCAGGGGAGATGGGGGTGTCAAGGTGGAAGGAATAGAATGACTTAGTTGTAGTCCTTCTTGGTCCAGAGACTTGGTAGTCATCTTTATTTCCTGCTTCTAAGTGGTGTAACCAAAAGTACTGTGGCATCGTCCTCCCATCAGCTGGAATATTGTGCTGCATTTTGAATAGATCCTTTGAGTTAGGTTTTCCATTCAAAAGGAATAACGAGCCACCTAAGACGGAAGGTCATTAGGGTAGGGAGCTTGCCTGGTTATATTTGGCTTCCCACGACTTTGAGTAGACCTAAATCTGCTGTGGAGGTCATGTACATTTCTTCATCTTCCGTAGTTCTTTCCTTCTTATCTCAAGACTTATTGTACATAAAAAAACTGCTTTGTTTGAGGTATTTTATCTTGGAGAGTGTTATTTTTTTCTCAAAATTGATTTAGTTATGGTTAAGGGGGAAAACTGAAGAGGCAGCTCTCATAGAGATTGTATTTCCAAAGAGGTTCACATTCGACAAAGAAAATTACTATAGAAAGAAGCCATCTAGCTAAGAGTCTTTATGTCCTTGAATTTCATCCTCAAGAACACTTATCTTAGAAAAGACTTGACTAGTCAAAGGCATCATTATAGGAGGAAGGTGGGAACAGGCGTTAGGTTAAAACATTTCAAGTTATAACTGGGATAAAAGAAACAATAGCTATCAAAAGTTGGTCTTTTAAAAGGATCACTCTAAAATACTGGCCACCATTAAGTAAAGATCAATTGAAAATTTTCCAGTTTTAAATAAAAGTAAAGATCAGTTAAAAATTTTCCAGTTTTTAATTTGAGAATGGTTGCTACAAATCTAACCACAGTGTGGAGAGAAAGCATATATGTGGTGCTCTTACCATTTCTTGTGCCACAGCTTATTGTGACGGTGCCATTCAAACAGGCTCTCTGGTCCCTGCTCAGGTGCCAGGAGGTCACACTAGAAGAGGTTTGCAAGAACTCTGCTAATTGCCACGCTGTTCCCACCCCTCACCAGCTTCTTTGCTTATTTTTCCTCTCTTCTTGGACTACATTTCAGTGGCAGGAAGAATGAATATAAAATACTCATTTTGCCAAGATTTGGTATTCTAAAACAAAAAAAAATTTTTTTCTGACCGAGAGGGAGCTAGCTGCATGTACCAAGAGCACCTTGCTCTCTCCGGAGGAGAGGAGAGCTTTACGTGGTCATAATTCTGTTACTAACTGGGGAGAAAGTACCATTTTTATTTGGACTTTGGTCGGTTATTGGGTTTATTAGGATTTATATTTCATCAGATGTAAAGTTTTTATGGCCTGAGAAACTTAAAAGGAAGTTCATGAGAATAACCAGAGAAATGCAGTGGAAGGTAAGACAGGCTGATGCCCTGTTGTCCTAGCGGATATAGCGGACCCTTGAAGAACGCAGGTGTGAACTGGGGGGTCAACTGAGGAAAACCCACATAGTGGGCACAGTTCAAACCGTTGTTCGAGGGTCAGCCACATTTTATTTTACTGCTTTAATCAATGATCTTTGTGCATGGGTTAAAGTTTGCCACTTTAAGGACATTTAAGGTATATTTTCATTCTAGTAGAGGCTATATCTTTGTACCTGAGAAATAGTTGTTAATCAGGACCCTCCATCACAAACTGTCCTTTGGCGTGAAAAGGAAGTAACAGCCTCTCCCTGTGAGTTTTAGTTTTGGACCAGCTCATGGAGGTCCCCTTGCCCTGGTTGCCCTGTGACTTCCCCACAGCTGGGGATCACGGTCGTGACTGGCATGAAGACGATGGAATCCTTCCCAGGAGGTTCTCAAACTGATGTGACCTGGAAAAGGATCCCCACTTGTGCGTATGCAAGGAAATGGTGCGGGGACCCGGGAGACATTGCACAGGCCCTTCCTCTTCCGGCACTTCACAGTCCAGAAAATTCAACCTTGTTTTCATCGGTACTTCAGGAAAGCATTTTTACTTGGCATGCATACTGAAAACACAAAATCTGAGTTGGCCAATTAGACACATTAAATATTGAAGAGAATTGGCGTTTGTAAAACTTGAATTCAAGGAGAAGTATTTTGTAGAAACCATTGTGAGGTCTTACAAGCTAGGGCCTGCCTTGTGCAGCCGCAGTAGCCAGCTTGAGGAGGCGTCAACTATCCACAGCCTCGCGCAGACACAGGACCACCCCGAGGGATGTCTAATGGCCACAGCCTCGCGCAGGCGCAGTAGCATGCCCAGGGGGTGTCTAATGGCCAGTCTCCCGCAGGCGCAGTAGCATGCCCAGGGGGTGTCTAACGGCCCACAGCCTCGCGCAGGCGCAGTAGCATGCCCAGGGGGTGGCTAACGGGCCACCGCCTCGCGCAGACGCAGTAGCAGGCTGAGGGGGTGTCTAACGGCCACGGCCTCCGCAGGCGCAGTAGCAGGCTGAGGGGGTGGCCAGGATCACAAGCGCCCTTCCTTCAGGCCTCAATCCTTGCCTGCCGCATTCCTCCATTCTCTCCCCTCGCCTTGTGAGTGAATGGCCATGGGCTGGGCTGTGGGCGTCTGCTGGGCCAGCCGGAGAGTGGGCGCTGCGAGAGCGCGTTTCCTGAGTGCGGGGATGGCGCCGGGTCCCCGCCAGCCTGCTGGCGTCCCACTCGGGGGTCCTTGCTCTGTTACCCCCGTGTCTAGGATGGCGACTGTCCAGGGTGAGCTTATAAAGAATTTAACCTCAAAGGAGAGCGTTCCCCATAATAAGATCTCCATCATAGGATCTGGGTCGGTTGGCCTGGCCTGCGCCATCAGCATCCTGCTGCGCGGCCTGAGTGACGAGCTCGCCCTGGTGGATGTGAACGAAAGCAAGCTGAAGGGCGAGACGCTGGACCTCCAACACGGCAGTCTTTTCGTGAAAATGCCCAAAATCGTTTCCAGCAAAGATTACCAAGTCACGGCCAACTCCCGCCTGGTGATCATCACGGCGGGTGTGCGCCAGAAAAAGGGAGAGACGCGCCTCGACCTCGTCCAGCGCAACCTGGCCATCTTCAAGCTGATGATTTCTGACATCATTACGCACAGTCCGAACTGCAAGGTGATCATCGTTTCCAACCCGGTGGATATCTTAACTTACATCACCTGGAAGCTGAGCGGAATTCCCCAGAACCGCGTGATCGGGAGCGGCTGCAATTTGGACACCGCCCGTTTCCGGTTCCTGATCGGCCAGAAGCTCGGCCTCCACGCCGAAAGCTGCCACGGGTGGGTGCTGGGCGAGCACGGGGACTCGTGCGTCCCGGTGTGGAGTGGCGTCAACGTCGCGGGCGTCCCGCTGAGGGACCTGAACGCGCAGCTAGGGACCGACCAGGACCCCGAGCGCTGGAAAGATGTCCACAAGGAGGTGGTCACCAGCCCCTACGAGATCATCAAAACGAAAGGCTACACCTCCTGGGCCATCGGCCTTTCCGTGGCTGACCTGGCGGAAAGTGTTCTGCGGGACCTTCGGAGAGTGCATCCGGTGTCCACCATCGTGAAGGGTCTCTACGGCATCCGCGAGGAGGTGGCCCTCAGTGTCCCCTGTGTCCTGGGCGCGGACGGGATCGCAGGCCTGATCCAGGTGAAGCTGACCCCCGAGGAGGAGGCCCGCCTGAAGAAGAGCGCGGAGACGCTGTGGGAGGTCCTGCGGGCCCTGGACGTGTGAGCCCCACGGAAGCACCTGCTGAGGGTGCGCACGAAGAGACCGTCCTTACGGTGTCACTTAGAGTCCCACACGGTGCAAAAGGAAAGGGGTAGAGCGACTGATTCCCTGTTTGTTTAGCCCCCAGCCCTGTTGTTTAACTTCCAGGTTTTGAGTTTTTTAACAGTTCCTAAGTGAGTGCATCAAAGGTTTTTGTTTTTTCTACCACTAATACACCAATACTTACCTTGAATTTATATGTGGTTGCCATTTGGTCCAAAAGAATGTGGGGTGTAGGTGTTTATTGTGTTGTAGAAATTTATTCTTTTCATTAGTACGTGTTCATTCTTTCATTCTGACTAGCTTATGTACTATTTTTAAAGTTATAGCTTTCTCTGCAGTGAAAAATAAACGTACAGAAGTACTTTTTGTAATGGAGCCATCTGCTGCCCTCATTCTCCTGTGACAGCCTATCTGCAGGGCCTTTCAAAGGACATCATGAAATGGTCCTGCATATTCGTGTGTGTGTGTGTGCATGCGCGCGCAAGTGCTGTGCACTCTCATGCCAGTGAAGTAGGATCATGAGGTTAAACTATGAAAATAATAGTGATCAGGTTGGTAGCTGTTATGAAGTGTTTAATGCAGTAAAATATAAAGCTTTTAAGAAGAGGCTTGACAGTCAGAGGTGGTACAATTAGTCATTTATTTGGCATAGAAACATTCTAAAATTTTGCAGCTACTAAAAATAAAGACTGACAAATCATTTCAGAATTGCCTCTGAGAACCTGACCTATTGGCACCTTAAATCAAGGAGCATGTCATAAATTGTTCTTATTGGGCTGAGTCTTCACAGCAGCGTGGCCCTGGCCCTAACACTCTCCAGGGTCGTCCCTGTTGCTCAGTGTCCTCACATTAACGGAAAGCTTTTGCTTTTGAATTGTGCCCTGTTGTCAATCACTGTCATAAAAATTGGCCATTTCAGTGAGTACTTCAGGGGTTGTATTTCTCAAAAAGTTACACTTTTCATTTTTATTCCTAAATCAATAGCCTTTACTACAGATTTTAGACTTTATGCATGTGATACATGAGTATTTAGGAGAAAGTAAAGGGACTTGTCTGACCTTTACCTAAATGATAGTATTGTAACTTACAAAATAAGAAGTTGAGATTTTTGTATTCATGTTAGCTTTCCTAATACAATTGGATATTAAATAAATAATATGGTATATCTTAGGACCCATATGAGTATCAGCAGGCCTAATCAAAAGTGAAGAGTACCAGCATCGGCTCTCTAAACTAAACCAGTTCTCCTTAGTTGAATTTAATCATGTAGATATAGGACAGTGATCTGCCAACCAAGATGACTCTACCATCTGAGTTCCCTTACTATTTCATTGACAACATCTAGAAGTGTTCTGATTCCCTAGGAAGCAGTCCCGCATAAGAAAAGCCCAGTATGCTAAGAGTCCCATCGGCCATTCAACCAATCAAAGCATAATATGCTAATGATGTGGTAAGGCTGCTCAACCACTCACTATGACGTGCACTGACCACCAGGGGGCAGACGCTCTGACTGGTAGGTTTAGCTTGCTGCTGGAGTCTGGCCAATTCGGACTGAGCAAGATGGGCCGGACACGCCCTAGTGCCCTCCCGTGGCCCCTCCCCAGCTGGCCAACCTCCCGAATCCCTTCCCAGCTCCGATCGTGCACCGGTGGGGTCCCTCAGCCTGGCCTGCGCCCTTTCACAATCTGGGACCCCTTGGGGGATGTCGAAGAGCCAGTTTTGGCCCGATCGTGCAGGCTAGGCCGAGGGACCTACTGGTGCACGAATTCGTGCACCAGGCCTCTAGTATCATATAATGGGACTGATTGATGTATTGAGCACCCTGAAGGTGGGTAGGGTGTGGGTTCATTTGTTCCAGATAGTTATAAGAGTTCTTTAAGCTCAACTGCACAGTTTCTCCTCTCCTTGGTCCAGGCCTTGTTTCAGCTAACGTTAATGTCCTATTGAACAGCATCAGAGCATATCTCGTATCTTATAATTCTCTTCATCATTAATGTCAGGATATGTTGGGTTATACTGCACTAAAAAACAATCTCCAAGTGTGCAGCTTAAAAGTTTATTTCTGTCTCATATAAAATCCACTGTTGGTTTACACGACTCTAGGGAAACTATCCTCCATAAGCTGGCTTAGTATCTCAGATTGCCTTGACTTCCATGCTTGCTATGGAAAGGGAAGAGAGGCCTGGAGAATCAAACACCTGTAGTTAAATGCTTCATCCCGCAAGTGACATTTCATTTCTATTGCATTTCATTTGCCAGAACTGATCAAATGGTCACCTAACTTCAAAAAAGGGTAGAGAAGTCTAACCGCTCTGTATCCATGAGTGAATGAGTACAGGCTCTTGGTGAACATGGGTAACAATCTGCATGCCATCCTATATAAAACGGTCACCATGTATGTCGTTTTTAGTGAAGCTCATAGTAGAGGCTATAGAGGTACTGGTCTTCCCAGGTCACAGAACCAGAGTGACTGTCAAGAGCGAGCTCTGGACATCAGTCAGGCAGTTGTACTTGTAAACCATGTCACCATGATCGGGTGACCTCTCTGGTCCCTGGTTGCTCCGTGTAAACTGACAGTCCTCATTTCTGCCACATAGAATTGTGAAGGCTACATAATCGCCTGTTTCGTAGGTGATCCCAGATGGCAGACATTATTATTCCTGTTAAGGTAACATTTATAGTCTTATTCTGTTTTAGTTTATGAAGAGGCTGAATTTCCAAGGTCTTCAAAATTACCACTGGTGCTGTAATTATTGACATGTCCAAAGGCTTTGATCCTAGAAAGCTTTCATCATTCTAACCCCAGCACTGAGGCCGACCTGCAGATAAGCTGGTCAATGGCAAAGGCACTTTACAACTTGGAGCTTTTAATCCCAGCAACTACCTATTTATTAGAATCAATGATGTAAGGATTTTATGAAATTAACTATTAACTATATCAGGGACATATCCTGAAGCTTTTTTTTTGTTGTTGACACTATTACAGATGTTCACCATTTCCCCCACTTTTCCCACCTCCGCCCAGCCCCACCGCCTTCCCCTGGCCTTCACCACTCTGTTGTCTGTGTCCATGGGCTTGCATATATGTTCCTTGGCTCCTTTAGTTTCTTTTATCCAGTTCCCCCTCCCTCTGACCTCTGTCAGACTGTTCCATGTTCCTATGGCTCTGTTTCTCTTTTGTTCATCAGTTAATTTGTTCATTAGATTCCACAGATAAGTAATATCATATGGTATTTATCTTTCTCTGACTGGCTTATTTGTATCCTGAAGCTCTTAAGTAATTTCTCAGCATACCACATATTAGACTGAAAGTTTTCACATTGGTTTTCCCCACTAGGACATGCATGGTAAATACACAGCACAGCCCATGTTCACTCCTGGCCCTTCCAGAAGCTACTGAAATGTGAAGGAGAGCGACATTATTGGAGATGTACTCTTGAATCTGTTCTAATGTCTAAAAAGTCTATTGGATCCAGTCTTCAGAACGTCCGGATTAGTGACAAATTACCCGTTGCCATGACACTCCATTTGAGAACTGCTGCCTTGGACACTGTACTTTCTGATAATGTTAGAACCCAGCACAAACACTGGGACCTAAGAGAGCAGTTCTCGGGGCAGCAGGCTCAGTGCCTAGGGAGTGCCATCATCTGTGGGGAGCACCTGGGTTGTGCAGTGCGCGGCTGCGTGCTCAGAAGGGGAGCCCTCTGGGCCAGAGCCACAGAAAACTCCCTGCTCAGAGGGAGCAGATCCCAGAGTTTGGAGTGAAACTGAGTTGCTGGATGGAGACCCTAGTTCCCGGCATGTCCCATCTTCACCAAGCTTTTGGGGTATAGAGGAGGGATGGTTCTATGGCAATGGCTGTGATTGTGATCATGGACTTCAGTACATTAATAACCAAGTTTGTCAAAATGTATCCAAGCCCTCCATCTTTTCCAGCACACTTTAAAGCAGCAGAGTGTTCTGCTGGGCTGTGATAAGAGTATCACTGGTAAGACCTACACCTCTGAAGCGCATATCAGAAATGGATCTAGGTGGAAAAACGAGGTCTCCATTTACTGTGCATGCAATATAAATAGTGTATGCTTTAAAACCTTCTATGAAGTTCCATTGTTTAGAGCAACTTGAGGCCCTGTTTGTAATGAAATGTGGACTCTGGGTTTCCATTTTCGCCGCTGCAACCTTAAAGGAGAGGGCTGAATGGTGTTCTTATCCCACTTGCCTCCTCCCTTATCTCGCTCTGAAGCCTGTCCCTAGTGGGCTGTTTCTGAGATATGGTTCCTTCTAGTGGCTCAGTTACTCACTTAGGACCCTGGGTACACGTGAATAATGCAATACTGGAGAAATGAGAGGAAAGAAAAAAATCGGGCCACGAGGAGAGAATGGGAACAGACCTTGCTGAGGAAGGGCAGCCACCCCTTCCTCTCCTACCCGGACCCGGATGCATTGCCCAGCACCCCCCTTCTCAGCAACCGGCCATGTCCCAGATCGCTGGGAAGGTGGAGCGGAAGGTGATTCTGTCCGTGTGCTGGCTACCTGACACTCCATTTGAAAACCCTCACATTAGGCCGAGTGGTAACAAATGTGCAACCAGAAAAGCGAAGGAAAAGAACCAGGCAGCACATTGTAAACCAGAGAGCTGTCCGTCTTTCAACTGAGAAAGGCCGATGCACATCTCCTCAGCAGGGGCACGTGGTGTTTTGGACAACGCCGTTCTTTTTGTGGGCCACCCTGGACATGACGCACCCATGCCCTCCAAGGTGAAAGTAGCTATCCCCTGTGATGTGACAACCAAAAACACCCCGCACTTTCAGGCCCTCCCCAGGGATGCAGTCCTGCCCCTAACAACCTCTCCTGAAGGGTTCATCACAGTACGAATGAGAGAGCGGCACGTAAGAGGGGGTGCGGCGTCCCGTGCACACGTGTGTCTTCAAGATTGGTGTCTGGGACCCGACACTGACACTATAGATACTGTCATGGACTACTGTAATGGATATAGCCTATGTATCTTCTAGTGTCAGTGCTTAAACCAAAATGACATATAACTATAAAATAATGCTCTTCATAAACATACCATAATATATCCATATGAGCTTTGTTCTTGGAACATAGCACGTGTACTTTGATGAAGCGGTAATGGCAGTAGCTAATTATATTGAGCACTTACCAGTGTTCGGTGCTGTGCTTCCTATGTATATCTTCCTCCCCACAACCCTGGAGCAGGCAATTGCCTCCATCCCACACACCTGGAGACGACTGCTCAGCAGAAGCAGCTTTCCCAGGCGCTGGGCCTGGGTTTGCACAGAGAGGCCTGTCCGAGCCTGTGCTGCTCACAGCAGTGCCCAGGCATCCACAGGTCCCACACAAGATACACCCCCTGGATTTGGAAGCCAAGTAAGGATCCGGTTCAAATGGGAATAAATAAGCATCACCATACAAAGAAATTAGCTGACTCTCAGGATGACAACGAATTGAGCGCAGTTGCTGAGCCCAGGGTGCCTCACACACCCTGGGGAGATCTGCAGCCTTGGGCTATACGGGGTGTGGCTGATGAGAAATGGCAGAGTTGCGCAGCAGTGCTGCTGGAATTTCCCCATAGCGGGACGTGCAGATACAAAAGAATGAACCAAAGAGCATGTAGCTAGTACTCTGCAATGTGAAACTTATCCAGCTCCCATAAATGAGGGTCTCCCTCCCCACCCCGCCCCCGCCCCTGAGGGTGGTGGGCCCTGTAGGTGGAGCCAGGTGCCCCAGGTTGACCCTGGAATTAAGATCTTTCACTTCCCTGCTCTGGCTCCCGGATTCCAAATCAACCTCCCCTGGTGAAACCTCCGCCTGGATTTTCCAACACTGTCTGGCACATAAAAACATCCAGTTTACCTGCCATTCACTGACCCATTCTTTTATTAACTCACTACTGAGTTTCTTCTCTCCACTCCCTCGGGCTCTAAAATTCTTCTGACTTGGACCGACCTGAGTGTTTCCATGGGTTCAGGTGGACAACCCTGGCTCTCAGCGGCTCTTTCCTGTGAAAGCCGGCAATGCCCCCTTCCTCCGGGGGAGTCACTGTCAGGCCAGGGACGGTGCGAGCCTGCTGCTTTCCCGAGCCAGAGTGGAATTTTATGTCATTAAAGGCCCCAAAGGGTGATACGTAGAAGGAAAGGGGTGTACCTCACTGTCTTCCAAGGAGCTGGATGGTTTCTTACCTGTTGCTGGTCTTCATTGGCCTGGAGCAGTGAAGTGCCCTCCCGCCTCAGCTGCGGCCTCTAATTGTGTGGCTCTTTCCCTTCTTTTAACATTTGATGGTGAACTTCTTCTTTCTTTTAGATGAAAGACTTTCGAAGTAAAATGCAATCAATATTTCCAGCAATTCCCAGGAACTCCCAACCCGCTGTTGAGTGGGAGGAAGCACTGAAATCCAAATGAGATGAGCATGGCGGGAATTCCCGAACGGTTGTGACAGAGCGTGGCCTCGCAGACGCCCGGCAGCCAAGGGACTCACGGATTTGTCCTCGGGAAGACGCGCCCAGCGTGCTCTGCCCGCGGTGGACACGGCGTGTGTGCACACTGTCCCTCGCTTTGCTGTAAACTTCACGTGGCGCGCCTGCACATGCTCATGTCGTGTTGGGGGTGGGGGGGAGGACAAATTTTTCCCAAAGTCAGGGAGACCGTTTAAAATGATGATACGATAACTTCTCTATGTGGAGGAGATCCCCGGGGAGTACTTCTGTGTTATGACTAGAACAGCTGAAGCCCAGTTCTGTGCCTGAAAAAAGTTTGTAACAGCCTCTGATGGAAAATGCTGATAACAGGTCCCAACTGCGGCAGTGCCTCGAGGTGCCTAACTGAATGAGTTCCAGCAGGTCTTGCCTGTCGGTCGTGGCTGTTGGGACTTGGGACACCCGCTCCTGCCGCAGACTCTGCAGTGACGGCCGGGAGGGCCTGAGCCTGGGCAGCTGGGCGCTGCCCTCGGAGCCAGTCTGACCCGCACGTGCTCCTTACGGACCTACAGCCTCACCTGCAGCCTGTAAATGCTCCCATTGGGCAAGAGCCAGTGACAGATTACAACGGCTTGGAAAGGTACAGCTGTGCTCAAATAAGGGCAAGGACATCATGGGTATTAGACATAGTATTTTGAGAAATTGGTCCCGGGTCCCTAAACATTAACTGACAGTTTGTAGTTTTGTCTCAGTTGTCAATGTAAAAATTGCCCAGTTATCGCCTACCTAAACAAGTATTTTTAACCAGAAAATTATCTGAGTGTTAAGTCTCAATATTAATTATTTAGTACTGCCTTGCTGACGAAACTGGCAAATTCTTATATACACACCCAACCCTTTTCTGTTCTCCACGAGCTCTTACAGAAAACAGAATAATGTCTAATTTCGATTATTTTTTACTGGAGATTTAAAAATTTTAAAGAAAAAGTATATGTCAATATGTCTGGAAAAATAACCTCTGGTTGAATATCAATTGTCCAATTTCTTTATCATTGCATAGGCCCTAATTAGCAATCAGGTTTAATAAAGTGTATTTGAAATTAATCTGTTATAATGAAATCTTTTAGTCCTAAGGAAAATTTTTAAGTGAAATGTCAAGTATATAACATTACATTTTCCTCTGCACCACATTACCCTGTTAAAAGTGCTGCATTATTAATTAATTCTGGGATCCATCTGTAACCTGTTAAAAATCCCAGACTAAACAGAAAGGATTGTAAAGTTGATCAGGGTATGTGGTGCAGCAAAAACTCTTCACCCGTCTTTCATTTTTAACTACATCTCAGCTAAGGAAAGATTTCTAGCTGTTGCTTCACAACCTCCTGGGAGCTTCCCAAGTGGAATCTGAAACCAGCCCCTTTCTGGGGGCAGGGAGAGAGTAGGGGGCAGGCTTAATGAGCGGAGGAACCTCCTTACCAG
Source organism: Myotis yumanensis (assembly GCF_028538775.1). Taxonomy (NCBI): domain Eukaryota; kingdom Metazoa; phylum Chordata; class Mammalia; order Chiroptera; family Vespertilionidae; genus Myotis; species Myotis yumanensis. The sequence goes on from NW_027223757.1 coordinate 5,065,682, forward strand.
GCTGGTCTTGGGTGGCCTCAAGACTGAGTAGTTTTCCACAATTTGTCCTCCAAATCTTAACAGTTTATGTAGAGGCCCTAAGAGGACTCAGTCACATACACCATCTAGATCAGCGGTTCTCAACCTGTGGGTTGCGACCCCTTTGGGGGTCGAACGACCCTTTCACAGGGGTCGCCTAAGACCATCTGAAAACACATATATAATGACATTGTTGCCGAAGCCGGTTTGGCTCAGTGGATAGAGCGTCGGCCTGCGGACTGAAAGGTCCCGGGTTCGATTCCGGTCAAGGGCATGTGCTTGGGTTGCGGGCACATCCCCAGTAGGAGATGTGCAGGAGGCAGCTGATCGATGTTTCCCTCTCATCGATGTTTCTGGCTCTCTATCTCTCTCCCTTCCTCTCTGTAAAAAATCAATAAAATATATTAAAAAAAAATAATGACATTGTTTTTGTGATTAATCACTATGCTTTAATTATGTTCAATTTGTAACAATGAAAATACATCCTGCATATCAGATATTTACATGACGATTCATAACAGTAGCAAAATTACAGTTATGAAGTAGCAACAAAAATAATTTTATGGTTGGGGGTCACCACAACATGAGGAACTGTATTAAAGGGTCACGGCATTAGGAAGGTTGAGAACCACTGATCTAGATAGTCTCAGCACCACATTCTGTCTCAAGGCTTCTGGGAGCCTGGAGGGCAAGCAGGGCGCACATCCCAGGGACAGGAGGGGTGGGGAGCCTCCATTGCCCAGGTCTAGCTCTCCGGCCAACCAGCAGTCACGTCTTCTCAATGACCTTCCTCCACACCAGCCTCTGAATGAATAAAGGGAAGAAAGGCTGGAACCTAATTGAACGGGCTTTTGTCCATATTATTAGTCTGAGCCTAGGTTCCCCTAATAGGATGGGAGCTACCTACAACTACTTACAGCTAGAATCTAGATTTTTATTTTCCTTAGGTGGAGAACAGCTATTGATTTTTTAAAAGCCCTCCACTGAGTGGGAGAAAATGAGAATTTCTACCTTGTCTGGGATAATAAAAGGGAAAATCATTATCAATCTTGATTCTATTTAATACAGTGGTTCTCAACCTTGGCTGCACATTAGAATCACCTGGGAATCTCCTTAAAATCCTGACTTCTGGGCCTCATCCTCCGGAAATTCTGTTTCTTTGTTATGAGGTGGGGCCACAACAATAGTAACAAAGAAACAGAATTTCCGGAGGATGAGGCCCAGAAATCAGGATTTTAAGAAGATTCCCAGGTGATTCTAATGTGCAGCCAAGGTTGAGAAACACTGATTTAATAGGTTTCTGCCTTGTAAGCTCCGTTAGGGTAGCATCTCCTCTCAGGGCCTTGGAAACATGGCACCCATGGCAGCCCAGCCCTGGGAGGGCGCCAGGGGCACGGGGTGCACTCCGTCCCCACGGGCCGCACGTGGGAGGCCTGGAGGAATGAATGTCTGAATACAGCTCGTGTGGCCGCCTCCGTTCACAGAACCCTTCCACATGTATCGTGGTCCCTGAGCGGTGGCAGGGATCACATAATGATCGTGAGTCACCTGCTGAGGGAAGCTTGACGGGGACAGAGTCCCTAGAATGGGCACCGAGCTTAGGCTCGGGTTGCATTTTAAAAGCCAAGATGAAGTAACAGGTGAAATGGAAAGGAAAACAATCAGTGTGACGACTGGTATTTTTCTGCACTCAGGGCTCAGATATCAGAAGACGGAGTCATTTGTCTCCTCCTCTGTACCAGAGGCATATTGTTAAATTGGTTAATGGAAAGGAAAAATGTTTCACAGATAATGTTATTCTTTATGTGAAGTACCATCTGTGTATTGAGTTCTGAATGTTCCTGGATATGGAAGAGGAAATGTTATGGAATTTCAAGTTTGCCTGTGCTGTCTTTATCTCGGGTAGAGTATGACAAACATAATCACATTTATCTCCTGGAGCATAAAGAGTTTTAATCACCCTATTAACCGGGATGACATTTTTCACAGACTTAAAAAGGAATAGAACAGACATTATCTCCCCATAAGCAATCCATTTCATGGGGGCTGAGCACCAGGAATTTTTTACAGGCTGCATAACACGAGCCATTTCCACTCCGTGCTAAGCCAGCACTAAGGCGGCTTCCAGTGAGCATGCCGCCTACACCAGTTGAGCAGTTACGCTTTATATTTAGACTCGCAGCCCCCCAAAGAGCTGTTAGAGAAAGCGAGGTAGAGGAAACAGTGGGCAGAGAAGTGGGGACTTCCGAGGCCTCGGGATTTATTCAAGAAAAAACACCATGTACCTTGTAAGTGACTGCTGTCCCATAAGAATGGATCCATGGGCTGCCTTAGTATCAGAGTCAAAAAACTGTGGTTTCTGCACAACCTGGGAATGGAAAATAGGGCATGGGAGCTGCCTCGGAAGATGCCGAGCAACCTGTGTGCACCAGAGCACGGGGCCGAATACGTGGAGGCGCGGCTGTCCAGGCCCAGCGGGGCGGAGGCCTGGCCCCGGGTGACCCGCACGCCCTCTCGCTGACACCACTTCTCGCTGACGCCCCGGCCTGGGGGAAAGCCGTTCTTCACCTGCTCAGTTAAAAGGTGGTGCCTGATCTCGCCCCTCAGACACTCTGCCTCGTTCCATGGCTAGTCAGGGACTCAACTTGCAAATTAATCATTGCAACCTAAGGGGGAAATGCAAGAATCAGGGTGGGGGGAAGCCCATGGGGAGAAAGTAATTAAAATCCACTATTTAGCTCTTCCACTTGGGGCAAGATTTAATCTCCTAAGTTTGGTTCATGGAAAATGTTGTATATTTCACCTCATTTTCATGTATTTTCCCTAAAAGTAAAACAAATAGTTAAGTACAGATGAAAATCAGCTAGGTGAAATTTAGAAAAAAAATTCCTCCAAATAAATTTCTCATGAAAAGGAGCAGAATACACATTTTTATAGCATTTTATCGTGTTCAAGTGAGATTTTTTTCCCCTTTCTGCCAGGAGTCACTGAACACGCCCAGTCGTTGGGTCTCTGTTGGTGTTGAGGATTGTCAGAGGCTGTGATTCTGAGTCTAGAGAGGAGAGCAAGTGCCTCTTGCAAGCAGAGCCATTCACCTGTGACCACGAGGGAGGCTGTGGGCAAATGTTGTCTGATGGCAGGTGCCTGTTGGAGAAAAGTGGACCAGCAGTGACAAGCGGCACACAGTACAGTTTCAGCTCTCCCGCCCCAGCATCTACCAGCGGTCTAGGTCAGACACTTTGGTGAGGCACAAGCACTTACTGAAAAAGAAAACAAGAGCAGAAGGAGGCAGGAGAGGGTGTAGGTGTCCTTAATGCCAGACCGGGGGGAGCCACTCTAATGGACTCTCCTAAGAAGCAGAATCTGGCCAACAGGACTACGGCGCGGTGCGTTTATGGGACCCCTGCTACCTGCCTGTCTGAAAACACTCCCCAAACTCAGCTTCTACCCGCCAGGCTCCGAGGGGGGTCCAGGTCCGCAGCCGTCCTGCTCCTGGTGAGACTGAATTGCCGCCCGCTCATGCTGACCACATTGACCTCAGCCACCCCAACTCCAGAAAATAAAAATCCCGTCGGAATGAACACCTCGCCTCTCAGGTGGGTCCTGGATTCCCAGGGGTTTCCAACTCCCAGGCCTATAGCTAGAGAGTCCAAAGATGAAAAATTCAAGCAAGATTGCAATGCACGCACCAGCGCTGACCTCCTGGGCAGGAAGGAGCAGATAAAATGAAGATCCACAGAAGCACATACTACTCAGGGCGACCCGGAGTCCCGCCGAGGAGGTGGCAGTCTGGCCAGGCCCCCAGATGGGGGCATCGCTAAACACAGGGCCTCCGAGGAACCCGCCACTGCCCGTGTTATCTTTGAAGCCCCACACTCAAAGGTTGTGTTGGGCGATGCCCCCCAGGAATGAGGCTCCTTCCTCATGTCGGGCGGAGAGTTCTATTTTGTAGGGAGAGCCCGAGTTGAAGTTCTCTGAGAGGAAGCGTGGGAAAGGCACAGGGATCACCTGGGCACCGGCTGTTGGTTGAAGAAACCAGACAGAAATCAACCCACCACCCACACCCCTGGGAACCTACTGTGCCCTCAAAGGCGGTCCAATCCTTCTACCTGATCTACCCGCTGTGCCTTTGCTGCCAGCGGCAGCATGACATCCTCCGATTGCATAGCCCCTGAGTCCCCCTGAGCTGAGCGCCGTCACCGCTAATTACTCAGCACGGCAAGGCCTCCTGGGCTGTGTCCTGGGCTGTGTCCTGCCCGAGACAGCGGGAGATCTCAGGCAAGTTCGGCAGGAGGTCCCCCATGTGTGAAGCCACACTCCGTGCCTGGGCTTTAAGAACGAGAATGAAACAGCTCTCTTCAAATACACAACAGGCTGAGTCTCGTGGGCCCTGAGCCATGCTGATCGGGTGCAGTGACTTTATTCTCTGTGGCTCCAAACTTCTAAATCACCCGCTCCTACCAGCTGCTGGGGGGCCTGAGAGCGAGGCCACCGCGCTGGTCAGGGGTCTTGTCCGATGGTGGTCGGTGACACGGGGACAGGGCAGGCTCCGTCAATTCCTGAGCTCAGTGGGGCCCCAGGGGCCGGCATCTCTAAGTATCTGCATGTGTTTGATCTGCCCCAGAAATCGTACCAAAACCCCCTGGCCACTCGGGCGCACCCGGCCAAATAGAAGGCACCGCCAGTGCGGCCCGGGGCACGCCGCTCCCCGCCCAGCTGCCCCCTCTCCTCTCCTTTCCCTCTTTGCTTTATCCCGAGGGTGCCCCACGGCGATGCGCACCTCCCTCCTGGCCTCTGTTTCTGCCTCACCTAGACTTGCTCCCCCTCCTCATCTCCCAGGCCCTCCCCCTCCTCCTACAGAAGCACCTGCAAAAGCCAGACAGGACCCTGTTCATAAGCAAAGGGACGGTGACTCCAACCTGGGGGCCGTCTCCCCGACCTCTTGGCTGGCAGGAGGTCGAGGCAGAGGGTTTCGTGCCCCCAGGTTTGGATGCTCTGCGCCGGGCCCTGCAGAAACCCCTTCAGGCGGCAGGACAGGGGTCAGTGGCGGGGATCCTACCCAGGCCCAGGCCCGGCTCTTCAGGAGACTCAAGTGAGCGGGACTCGGTGAGTTTGCCTCAGCTTTTTCCTTTCCTTCAGCTCGAGGGCCCGCAAGGCGTCCCGGTTCCATCCTTGCTTTAGCGACCGGAAAGCTGGGCCCAGCGCTTGGCCTTGAGCCGCTGGGATTTTGTCACCTTCTCCGCTCCCTCCTCCCCCTGCGTGGGTTTTCAATTCTCTCTTCCCATCTCAGCCACCTTGTTGTGCACAACTTTTATCGGAAGCTGCCTCTCACCTCTTCAAAAGCTGACAGGATCTATGTTATAAATAGAAATAAATCCCGTGGAAATCTCCCCATGTTGCTCTCTTATTTCTGGAGTTATCACAAGCCCGGACTTGGCGTTTGTGATCAATTCAGCACAAAGCATTTTATGCACCGACACGTTTTGAAATTGGTTTCTGTAAAAGATCCTGATGCTGTGGTCCTGGACTCACAACTGAAAACTTTCAAGGGAAAAGGGTGTAGACACGGTTACTTCAAGCAGTGGCTGCGTGCGACGCCTCACTTAAGCCTTAACGAGCACTGTTTGAAAGTTGGGGATTATCTAGGTGCTGGGAGCCGCTGAGGCGGGGCATCGGGAAATGTAGTCGCTTCTGCCCAGGAACTTACGCTTTAGAAAAGAGTCAGGCGTCTTTCCTTTTCTTTCTTTTTTAAAAAATGTCTTTTTCTAGGAGGCGCTGCCATTTATTAAAATCAAGGAAGAGTAATTTGGCTATTTTTGCTTGTAACCTTTTCTCATTTTTTTCCTTAGGATTTCTTCAGTTATATGAGTCCAGATGGAAGAGCAGATATGTCTCCTGGTTTGTTTTGGTTCTTGCTTTCCTTCCCCTCTTTCCCGAGAAACTAGTTTCACTTCTGTTAGCTGGTGTGTGTGTGTGTGTTCACACCTTTGTATCTACATTTTATGCTTGTATTGTCACTTTTGATTTTTCAGTCTCGGGCACACTTTTCACAACAGAATATGAAAACCTCGTCCTTCCTTCCCCAGCCCCATGGCAGACCCTTTCCATTTCAACTTCCAGCACAATCTTCTTGTGAAATTGGCTAAATCAATACCCAGTGTTCACATTGTAATGGCCGTGATAGAATAAGAGAAATGCATTGGTCTCTGCCTCCGGCTCCGACACAGAACTCCTGAAACCCTTGCAGTTGCCATCGGGGCGCCGGGGGCATCTTTTATTTCCATACAGTTGACCCTGGAGCCACACAGAAGTGGGGTTGCCAACTCTGCACCGTAGAAAATCTACATATAAGCTTTGACTCGCCAAAAACTTAACTATACAGTAGCCTCTTAGCATTGTGGATGCAACCCGGTACAGATCAAAAAAGGGATTTTCAGTCCCAGGTTGGGAATCCCAGGTTGGGGATCCGCTGTTGGGAATTTGAAAATACTGGGTTCTCTCTGAGGTTGGTTGAATCCCGGGTGTGAAACCCGCAGAACCAAGGGTGGACAGTCTTTTTTTGGTGGGGGTGGGGGTCAGGGGGCATAAATAAGTGGATCAGAGCAGTTCAAATCCGTGCTGTTCAAAGGCCAATGGCATAACGTCATTCCTTTTCTCCTGGATGTGCCACGAGGCCCTTCCCTTCCAGATCCGTCTATGCGCCCACATTTCCCCCTCGCGCCTCCCCACGTGTCTGTTCTCCAGGCCTTGATGGGACCGCCGGGCCGACAGGAGGCTGCACTTCACGCTTCGCCCAGCAGAGGGCGGCCGAGCCCGGGCCCCGCGGCCGCTGCGGGTGGCCGTCTGTGCGGACGCGCGCAGTGTCTGTGCGGCGTGGGGCGTGGGGCGTGGGGCTCGGCTCCCATCCCCCGGGTCCAGGACGTGGCTACCACGGCGTAGGCCCGTGTAGTTGGGGGCGCCCAGCCCAGCCCAGCTCGTGCTGCCCCCGCGTGGCCGGCTCGTCCGCGAAGTGGGCGGGAATGAGTCCTGTGGCCACGGGGGAGGAGCCTCCAGCGCCCCCTTCTTTCCTCCTCCTGCCTCCACGCCGCAGGGCAGCCCGGGGGCAGCAGCGCTCAGCCCAGGTCACAGGTGCGGACACGGAGGCACACGGGTGCGGGTGACGTCCCTGAAGCCACCCAGCCAGCCGCGGAGGAGGCCGCCCCAGGCTCCCCCCCTAACCCAGAGCTGACCTTGTTACCAATGGTGCTCCCCGTGCTCCCTGCGTGCGCCGTGTGGGTGCCACGTGGGTGCCACCGTGTGGGTGCCTGGGCTGTGTGAGCACGTGTCTGGCCACTTTGAGTTCAGCCCCTTCCAAAGTTTACAAAACCCCTAAAGCTTTTAAAATAAAAATAGGGGTTAAACCACTTGGATCTTCCAAATTAGAAAGAATAAATGAACCTCCAGCTGTAGTTCTAGGCAATTAGTGTGATTCTGGGAGGGCTTCGCCGCGCCATAATGGAAAAGCTGATAACAAACGAGCCGGGAGTGGCGAGGGAGGCAGCGCAGTCCCCCAGCTCCGAGGGGAGGCCAGCGCTCCGCCCCCGCTGCCACCTGCCGCGGGCCCACCCCTGCCTGCCCAGGCACAGGTCTCCCCGCGCCCGCCCCTGCCCGCCCAGGCACAGGTCTCCCCGCGCCCGCCCCTGCCCGCCCAGGCACAGGTCTCCCCGCGCCCGCCCCTGCCCGCCCAGGCACAGGTCTCCCCGCGCCCCGGCTGCCAAACCCGCCCCCACCCTGCCGGGAGCCTGGGCTGCTCTGTGTGGCCCCTGCAGCTTCGGAAAGGGAAGCAGCTGAAAATAAACCCAGGGCCGGGCCAGGGAAACGAGGCCAGGAAGGGAGCGCCGGCGGGTCCCCCTGAGAGCAGACAAAAGCAGGACTCTGACCTGGAAAGACCCGCAGGAGCGGGAGGCCGAGCCGCCTGCGGGTCTGAGCTGCTCCCCTGTCTCCTTTTACTCCGCAAGGAAGACTCTGAAAACCACATTGCAGCTCCGCTTGGTCCCGAGGCAGCCCCCTTCCCCAGCCCCCCAATCCTATTTGCATTCTAATTGTGATCTTGTCTTGATTATTTTTAAAACCACTCTCCTGGGAGATCATATATATATATATATATATATATATATATATATATATATATGTGAATGTTTATGTCTTGCTTCCTTTTATCCTACTGCAAATTCTTTTCTAAAAGCAAGCCGGAGCATGAATGAACAGACGAGCACAGGAGCCCATGCACTTGACACTGAGCTCCCACTGTTGCTGCGGTTCAGACTGAGCTAGAACAGTCTCTGCCTGGAGCCTTTTTTGCTTCCAGACCTGAGGTGTGGGTCGTGGCCAAAGGGGCCTGGAACTTTTTAAAAATATATATATATATTTTTATTGATTTCAGAGAGGAAGGGAGAGGGAGAAGAGATAGAAACATCAATAATGAGAACCGTTGATCAGCTGCCTCCTGCACGCCCCCTACTGGGGATTAAGCCCATGACCCTGGCATGTGCCCCTGATCAGAATGGAACCCTGGACCCTTCAGTCCACAGGCCAATGCTCTATCCACTGAGCAAAACAGGCCAGGGCCACCTGGCACTTCTAGGTCAGGCCTCTAGGCCTTCAGTGGGCAAGGCCTGCCTTCTGGCCTCACTTGGCTCCTGAAGGAACTCTCTGTCCACGGATTCTGAGCTTCCTCGAGACACGAGGTGCTCGTGTCCCTCCTCAGACGGTCCTCGGACGGTCTGGCTGCGAGGAGCCCTCCCCACCTGCAGTCTGTCCCTGGGGGAGGGACGCTGTGCAGCCTCAGGACAGCCCTGCCCTCGGAGCACGGCTCTGTCCCCTGCGACCTAGCCCTGCCCGCTGGGCCGAGTGACGGATGGCTGCAGGCCGTTCGTACCTGGAGTCTGGTGGCTGGGTTGGCAGGGAGGCTGTGAGAATCCACCTCCACGCCGAGGGAAAGGTCTAGATTTTATTCCACCTGCAGGGGAGGCTGTGCTGTGAGAAGGGCCCGAGGCACGGATGCCAGTCTCTGGGCTGTGGAGGGGAGAGGACGGGTGGGGGGGCGGGGGTGAGAGCCAGGACGGTGGCCTTGGAAGCGGTGGGTGTGGGGTGTGGTTTAGAGACAGAGCTGAGGGGCTGGCTGTGGGCAGGGAGGGAGCAGGGAGCTCGGGTGGCATTTGCAGAAAGGCCTTGGAGACGCCCAGTAGGGACCCTGTGTGACCACGGAGGGCAGGCCGGGCCTCTCCTGGGGAGGCCGTGCCTTTCTAAGCAGCCGCCTTTGCTCTGTCCTCACACCGATCCCAGCTCACGACTAGCCACAAAGCTTGCTAGAGGCTCTTCCCAGCTGGCGGTCACGCTGCCAGGTGCTCAAACCCTCCCCTCCCCCCCACCGCCGCCCTGAAGACAAAGTGTGCGGCTGCCACCGTCCAAGACCAACGTGTACAAACGGCGCAGAGCCCACGGCGCGGAGCCCTCGGAGAGAAGTGGCAGCGCCCCTGCCCCATCCTCGGCCTGTGGCTGCCATCCAGGCCTGCCACCTCCTGGTCACAGGGTCACCGCCCTGCCAGGCCACCAGCCATCAGCCCACAAAAGCAGTCGAGGCAGGAGGAAAGCAAAGGTGTAGGAAGACTTTTTCCTTAATTGGCTTTGTCTTTTTAGCTGGAAAACGTGTTCCCAGAAGCCCCACCGACCGAGGTGTCCGTGTCTCATTGGTCACAACGGAGCCACATGTGCTGTCCTGGGGCCTCCGTGGACTTGCCTCTTAGACGGGGCACCGTGTGCCTGGTGAGGGGGACACGAGGCTCATTCCCTCGCCTCAACCGCGTCCGGCTGCTCCTGGCCGCAGGTGGGAGCCGGGAGCCGTGTGGGCGAGGGCAGCGGCCGCTGGGCAAGGCTGGCAGGGCCTCTGGCCGGCGTCCTGTTCCACATTTTGAGCATCACCAGGAATGAAGGGCTCAGATGCTGGCCGTTACGAGCTCCAAACCTGACCCAGTTCCGCCAGCGGGGCCGGCGGCCGGAAGTCCCCGTTTATGACAGCAGAGCCTCGCCGGATCCCCGCTGTGAACAGGTGTCGGTGGGAAAAGCGCTCTGAGGGCGAATTGGGGAAATCTGCAGGCGATGCGTCGTTCCTCAGGTTTGACGCTAAGGTGCCGTGTGACCTTCCAGAAGGGGTAACGTAGGTGGGCTCTCCAAGGAGTTTCCCTGCGTCAGAAGGCCAAGGCCAAGGCCAGCGCTCGGCCTCTCCGCCGTGTTTCCTTGTTCCCGGACACAATCCGCTGTCACCGCCTGGTCCTTAGCAGCCCTGGCCGTCTGGGTGCAGAGCGCACTGTGAAGTGGTCTGTTTGCCTCCACGGCTGAGTGATGGCTCCTGTCTGCAGGTCTGATGCGTCTGCGTCTGCCTTCCCCGCGGTGCCTGTGCAGACACCCACCCTAATGCGCCCGCCCTCATGTGCCCACCCTGTCTGGTGAGTACAGCAAAACGCTGCAACCTTCTAAAATTACTTCGTTTCTGGATCATTTGCATTTTTTATAGTTTGCCAACAAAAGATAGGGAGTGGGGAGGGAACTTACTAATGTTCAAAGCAATACTCCAGAAAGGGGAAGAAGCGAGCTTTCTCGGCGAGACCCAGAGACGTGCATCTAAGTCCCACACCACGTGCTCTCGCCCTCTGAGCCAGCTGCGGGTGCCCACAAACTCCCGGGGCGAACGTGACTTTATCCTGGGTCTGCATTCTGGGCCGGTACCGGCCATTTTCAGAAAACAGCCACAGCAGCCTCAGGTTTGCTGTCACAACAGGCACACCAAACATAAAGTCAGCGTGAATGGGTGCAGCAATTGGCAGAATAACAAGCCATAAAGAACTAGCATGAGTGCGTGCCCCGATGACAACGCCGTGTGCCCTTGGGGAGATGTGTGTGGGGGGGGTTCCGTGTCCCCGCGCAGTGGGGACAGCCAGCGCCTCCCCTAATTCCGCATCCTGGCAGCAGAGGCGCTGAGCTAGGCCCGGAAAGCCACTTTCCTTGGAGCGCTCCCATGTTTTCGTGGCTGACACCTCATAAGAGGCAGATTGGAAGTTTTCATGGCTGACCTCTAGCCCCAAACGTGAGTTTGGAGAAGGACAGAGCTGCAGACAGCGGGAGGGAGTTGGGGAACACGTTTTGAATTCAGCCGTGACACGTGGAGAAAACGCATCTCCGGATACTGCTGTAAGGGGACAGAAAGCACCTCCACGCTAGAACGTGCTGTCACCATAGGCACATGTGCATGTGGGGCTGGCCTTTCTGGTCCAGGGGCGGCCAAGCTGTCTTCACCAACTGGTTAACGGTAAAGTCTGTGGGGCTGCCACCCCCAGGGTGGCTGGAAGTGTCATTGCTTCCTCCCACATCCAAACTGGGTGCCAGGGAGACAGGCAGGGAGCCCGGAAATCCCCAACTCCTCATCCTCTCAGCCTTCACGGGTGGAGGATGGTCGTGGACTAGAACAGAGCAGCAGACACTGCTTTTATCGGAGCATCTTACGGAAGTTCTTGGAACATGGTTTCCCAACCGAGTTCCCCGGTGTTCACAGGTGTGGGGTGAAAACAACGAAGCGCTCGAGAGTAAACGGGGAATGGGGCCAGATTCCTCCGGGGAATGGGGTCGGATTCCTCCGGCTTTCACACGACGAGGCGGGTGTGGCCTCACAGAGAGGGAACGCAGACGGGTTTCTCCAAGAGTTTTCCCATTAGGAACCCCCTTTTATAAATGATATTTCTTCGTGGGTGCAACACGCTGGAAGGAGTATCTGCAAGTATATTTTATCCTGGAGACAAAGCCCATGACGTTCAGCCTTAAGAGAGGGGGAGCTTGAGGAGCGGGCGGAGTTTCTGCCCGGCCAGGACCAGCTTTCTTTGAAAAAGGAAACCTTGTTAGTGTTATTTTTTCAGGTCAGCACCCATCCCGTTATCTGAGGGGACGTGGCTTAAAGAGCCAGACAGTGGTGCCCAGCTCTGCGGCCTGGGGGCAGGAGGGGCCAGGAGCCAGCCGACAGCGCTGATGGGCTCGCCTGGCTGCGCCTCCCGGCTCTGCTGGTGTTTGACAGGCGCCCATCAGAGGTCAGGGAAAGTTAAGTAACTGAAATGAGGCACCGAATCATCTCATCAGCCGACCGTGAGTCCGGTGCTTTGCCGAGTGGAGAGCTGTTCTGGCTCCACCTGGTTCCTCTCCGCGGGGACATAGCGGGTTCTTCCCATGCTCCTCCCCAGGCGGCTGCCGGAGAGGCAGCCGGGCGGGCTGTGGGGAGGTTCGCCCTCGTTTCCGAAGGCCGATGGGATCTTAGTCAATCTTTCTTGGAGGCTTCGCCAGCCTGGTGGGAATGAAGAGGTGAGGTGCCAGGTGGGCGGCAGGAGGCGGGGGGTGGGGGGGGTGGGGGAGGGGAGGTGGGGGGGGTGCTCCGGGTCCTCCCGGTGGCCGGGGCTTCAGAGCCTCCTGGGCGTCCAGGGCTGTGGCCAGCGTGGAGGGAGCTGCACCGTCGCCCCACAGCCACGGTTTCAGTTACCCTCAGTCAAGCGCAGTCTGAAAATATTAGGCGGAAGGTTCCAGAAATAAGCAATTCATCAGTTTTCAGTTGGCACTGTTCTGAGTAGCATGGTGAGATTTCGCACTGTTGGGTCAGGACATGAGTCATCCCTTTGTCCAGCGTATTCACACTGTAAACACTCCCCCCAGTCAGTCACCTTCACATTCACATAACGGTTACTACAGCGTATTGTCATCATTGTCCGTGTTATTTTTAGTTGTTGTTGTTAATCTTTTACTGTGCCTAACTTATAAATTGAACCTTATTCATATATATATATATATATATATATATATAGAGAGAGAGAGAGAGAGAGAGAGAGAAAGGAAGAGAGAGAGAGAAACAATATATACAGGGTTCAATACAATGTGTGGTTTCAGGCATCCACTGGGGTCTTGGAACGCATCCCCCATGGATAAGGGGGAACCACGTTATAGGCTCCCTGGACCCCCAACCTCTGGGAGAACTGCATTTATCTGTAGTCCAGCTCCCCTAGGGGAGAGGGGAGCGCAGGCCAGGCTGCTGTGGTGAGGATTCAACAGTGAGCAGTGCTGGGGGCAGAGAAGGGGCCCTGTCCTCTCTGGGAATCATGGGAGCAGAGAGTTTCAGTTCAGGATTATACAGTGAAAATCAAGACACTTGCGAGGACTGACTGTCAGCAAAGGGTGCAACGGCAATTCCGATAAATGATGCCGGGGCAACGGACAGCCATGTGCCAAAAAATGAACCTCCATCCACACCTCACACCATATACAAAAATCAACTCCAAATGCACCATGGACCTCATTGGAGAGCCTACAGCTATAAAACTTCTAGAAGAGCACATAAAATTTGTGACCTTGGTTTAGCCAGAGTTTTTTAGCTACAACACCAGACATGACTCATATAACATCAACAAAAATGTGATACATTGATCTTTATCAAGATTTAAAAAAAAGATTGAAAATTTCTGCTTTTTGAAAGAAGATGTTAAGAGACTTAAACACCATAGACTGGGAGAAAATATTTGTAAAATACCTATATGTGAAGGTTTTTTACCCAGAACATATATTTTAAACTCTCAAAACTCAATAAAAATAAATACAATTAAAAATTAGACAGTTTACCTAATTGTCAGATAATGACAGAGGATATATGGATGGCAGATAATGCCATGAAAAGTCCTCAAACAGTTCACCACTAGGGCCACGCACACTAAAGCCACAGGTGAGGAGACTGACCCCGCCCAGTCCTGGCGCGGAGGCCGGGCATTGAGATCTCAGGTCTGAGTTAGACGGAACCTGGTTACTTTTAGAAGAAGTTATTTTGGAGGAGTGCTGTCTTACAAATTATGATTCATTTGATGTCAGGATCCTAAAGCTCAGTGTCCTGGGCCAACAATCCCAAAAGAAGGTACGATTCTTATCATCCCCACGTAACAGACACGTACCTGACACCTGGAGAAAACAGGTCACAAAATAAGTTCGTGTTCAAGACTCACAGCAGGTCCGCCAAGTCCCGGCCCACTGCCTAACCACTGCGCCACACAGTTAGCCACAGCGCCATAAAGACCACACTACAGGACACGCCACAACATGGATGGATGGAGAGGAAGATGGCTCCCCACCCCAGGTGCACGGCTGTATCATTAGAGGCTGTACAGACCTTTGGGTTAAAAGACAACCTTGAGAAGGTTGGCAATGTTATCAAAAGTTTCTCTGGGAAGAAAAGTGGGATGTGGCCGTGAGCATTCTGTCTTTGCTACCCTCAACCAGAAAGGAAAAAGTTAAATGTAGACTCTGGAGATACTTCCAGACTTGTGCAAATAGACATTAGGAAGATTCTCAAAAGTTGCAGAAAACCTTGAAGCATAATTAACATGTTGTTCATTGATCACTTGGTATTGCCAAGTTTTTACAGAGGTTTTATCTGGGATAATGCCGTTCGTTCGCTGAAGATATTACCAGATTTTAGAGACGATTCAACGGGCCTACAGAGAGGTTAAGTATTCGCCGAGGCCACACAGCTAGGAAGCAGCAGAGTCAGGACCGGAGCCAGGTGTGTCCCCTACCTGCCTGCCTTCCCCATTCCCTGACTGCCTCCTCCATCCGCGTGGTCCCTTGGAGGTGCACATACTCAGTCCTCCTTGGGCAGGTGTGTGTCCTGTCATCCTTTACGTGTATGCAGTGGTAAGAGATGTGTTTATGGTTTGCTCGGTGATTTCTAGTGGCTGCCTGTCTTTCGAAAGGTTCATAAATACTTTCCCGGCAGGGATTACACGCAGTCAGCCTCTCTCCTCCTCTTCGTCAGCCGCTTGGCCCGTCTCTCTAGCCCGAGAGAGGAACCTGAAACAGGCTCCGTGACAACGCCAGCCCCAGACAAGGAACGTGGCCCTGGCCTCAGCCCCCACAACTGTGGCTTCACATCACCTACAAAGCCCTTAGACCTCCGGGTATTGGGGTGTGCCAACTGTGAAGACGAGGCCGCGTTTGACAAGCAGCATTGCTCTGTACAAGCGGCAGTCAGCACACTTGGCAAGAATAAAGACTTGGAACGCATTGGTGATGATTTTTAATTGGATGGGCCTTGTGGCTGTAAGAGAAATTAATGCATTTCCGATGGGGCTGCAGAAGCGCTGATCTGTCTTGGCCCTGCCTTTCCCTTCACACCCCAACCCCCCACAAACCCCACACCCCCATGGTTGGGCCTGCGAAGCAGATGCCCTGGGCCCCACAAGTCGCTCTATAGACCAGGGCCAGCAGGGAACGGGGCGGGGGGCTCCGGTGTGTGTTGGGGGAAGGGTGGGGCTGGGGCCGGGCACTCGGGGTGCAGGTGGGCACGGGTGCATGGCAGAGGGCAGTGGCTCTCTGCACGGAGGATCTGAGATGTTAGTGGCATGCAGACCCCAGCTGAGGATCTGCGGGCCCAGACCCACAGCAGGGGCGACACAGATCCCAGGCAGAAGGTGAGCTGGGGGTGGCGAGACGGGGGCTTCTCGTGCCGTGGCGTCTGGCGGAGTCACCCCTGTGAGACGTGGAAACCAAAGCAACAGAAGGCGCCTCCTGGAGGGCACGGAGCCCCCTCTCCGCCCCCCCCCCCCCTCCGCCCCCGCACCCAGGGCCGTGGGGAGGCAGCCTTGTTGGCTGGCTTTCATTTGTTTTGTGTTTTCCTTGTTGCTGGGCAGGGAGACTGTCTATGAACAAAGACGACGAGACGGCTGCTCTATGGAGCCTTTAACGTTTTTTTCTCTCATTCAAGACCATGCTTTGAGGAAAGAGACAAGCATGGGCACTCACACTGTTAGAGAACCTGGGGCCTGGTTTAAAGGTTTTTCTCAAGAAAGACAATGGCGTGGTGCCGGGAGATGAAGATGGGGGATCCCTCCTGTCCGGGGGCTGGGCCTGGAGGGGACCCCTCTCGGGAGCGGGTCCAGGGCCAGCACAGCAGCGGGCAGGCCTGGGACCGGTGTGCACGCTGCGGTGGGAAGTGCCCGGCACATGGGCCCGCCGCCGCCCCGCGGTGACATGGTTCGGAGGGTCTCCGGGAGCCGTGTGCACCCAGTAGCCTGGCCGGGAAGAGAGGGTAGGGCAGTCTGCAGCGCCCGGGGCCGCCGCAATCCCTGTGAGCTGTGCCGAGCTCTACATCCCCGAACCGAGAAAGGTCCCGTTCACACTCACCACCTCCAGAATCCTGCGGACACTCTGTGATCAGCCCGGCCGCGCGGCTCAGTGGCGAGCGTTGCTCTATGAACCAGGAGGTCAGGGAGGTCATTGATGTTTCCATTTCTCTCTCCCTCTCCCTTCTTCTCTGAAATCAATAAAAATATATATTTAAAAAAACTTTGTGATGAGCCTAATCACAGTTCCTGACCTTTGTCCTGGGTGGGTGTTTAACACACACACACACACACACACACACACGTACACACACACCCCTGAAGTAGAAATCTCAGAGTGCAGACACCCCGGAACCCTCCCGGCCGGGTTCTCGGGAGGACCCCCGGCGGCTGCACTTCCCACGAAGCTCTGCCCTCCCAGCCGCATTCGCGCTCCCAGGCATGGCGCCTGCGGATGGATCAGATTTGCCTCCTCAGTCCAGAAGTGCAATTTTTTTAACGGAAGAAAATCCGTTAAGCTGTTTTGGACTCAGTCAAGCATGTAACAAGGGCATTTCCCACCCATAGTTCAGACACTTTGTATGTCCTCAGATAGCTCCAATAATGCCAATTTAAAGCTCGGAATTGGGCCTCTTTATGTAGCATCTAAAAAAGGTGCCATTTATGAAGAAAAATATGGTTGTGAAATAAAGGATCTGGGAGTAAGCGACCTGCTGGTTGCAGTAATAGATGGAGGCTCATAAATCCCAGCTTCCGTGGTTGGCTCTGGGAGGAATGTGTGTGCGCTGCGTTTGGCACATGGAGGCAGCCGGGAGGCAGACTCAAGAACTTGGATGTGAACGAAATAAGAGCTTCCTGTAGAAGCTAAATTATGAACTCCACACATCAGAGACCGGGCACACATGTGCAAACCACTTGAAAGAAACACAGCAATTTGCAAGTCGGGGTGGGGGGGGGGTGAGGCAGGGTTGCTGGGGAGAGTCACAGAGGCAGCTACTGGAAGCTCACCTCCAACCCCCAGGAAAGGGGAAGGGCCAGGGGGATGGGAGAGGGGGCAGCGAGGCATCTGGGCCAAGCACCGGAGCACTCTGCCTGCGGGAAGCAGTGGAGTGTCTCTGCCGACTGGGATTTCAAGCCCCTGCTCTGCCATTTCCTGCTGAGGGTCTTGAGCTACTTACTTAACCTCTCTGAGTCATAGGGCCTTATGTGGGAAAGTGGAGATGACTGTACTTACCCCACAGAGGTGCAAAAGGGTAAAATAATAAGATTTATGTAAATCACTCAGCAGGGTGCTGGTAGTGAGCACTGGGGTGATGGTGACTGTGGTACTAATGGTGGATGTGATTATATGGTGGTGGTTGTCATGGAAATGGTGGGATGATTATGGTGGTGGTGGTTGTCATGGAAATGGTGGGAGTGATTATGGTGGTGGTGGCTGTCATGGAAATGGTGGGAGTGATTATGGTGGTGGTGGCTGTCATGGAAATGGTGGGATGATTATGGTGGTGGTGGTTGTCATGGAAATGGTGGGATGATTATGGTGGTGGTGGTTGTCATGGAAATGGTGGGAGTGATTATGGTGATGGTGGTTGTCATGGAAATGGTGGGAGTGATTATGGTGGTGGTGGTTGTCATGGAAATGGTGGGAGTGATTATGGTGGTGGTGGTTGTCATGGAAATGGTGGGTGTGATGATGATGGTGGTGGTTGTCATGGAAATGGTGGGTGTGATTATGGTGGCGGTGGCGGCTGTCATGGAAATGGTGGGTGTGATTATGGTGGTGATGGTTGTCATGAAAATGGTGGGTGTGATTATGGTGGTGGTGGCAGCTGTCATGGAAATGGTGGGAGTGATTATGGTGGTGGTGGTTGTCATGGAAATGGTGGGAGTGATTATGGTGGTGGTGGAGATGGTAGTAACAGTGGTCCTATCCTCAATGCATTGATGGCCAGTTTGGGTTGGCAGAACCTGATGCCATTAACAATGTCCACCAGACAAAGATACAAGGAACACATGGGTATTTGAACAGAGTTGGGCCTTTGGTACTTGTAATCACAAGGAAGACTGAACACAATGGGGAAACTTGAGGTGTCTCTGTGAGGGTGTGACGGGGGGACCGGTTATAGGACTGGGGCTTGATGTTGGGTGTGAGAACACTGAGACTGCACATGACTGGGCATCACTAATTTCTCTGTGGGAGGAGGAAGTGGCCGAGGCGAAGGCTGTCATCAGAAAGAAGTGGCTGCCATTCATACTAAGAAGGAGGGAGGGACGTTGGGTCATTTTGTGATTTAAACTCGGTGCTTGTGTTTTTTGTCCGTGTTCAACCATGATTACGAGTGGCCTTGTTTTTGTCTCTCTCCATCTGGTCACGGAGTGACCTTGTTTGATGTTGGTGTTCGGGGGGATGGTGTTTGTTCAACAAAAGCACAGCCCAGCCCAGCTGTGAGCGCGGGCGGTGCCAGCTGCCAGCTGCCAGGCTGCCTTCCTCTTTCTCACCATCCAGCCCCAAGCCCTTGGCTGGTAGCTCGGCTTCCCCCTGCGGGGCTGCAGGGGCCAGCTGTGGGCAGAGGGATCTGCGTATTCCGGGTCCCCACGGTGCGGTTCACGTTGAACCGTATGAAACCGCCACTATTCTGGGTCAAAAGCATTTGAACATCGGCAGTTTCGCACGGTTGAGCCTCAGTTAGCAAACCTGGAGCCCACACCTGCCCCTGGAACCCGCCGGGAGAGGAAAGGCGGTCTTTGGGTGGGAAGGACTTGGCGTTTCTGACCCTTCGAGGCAGAGAGTCTCACCTTAAACCACACTCACACTGACCAAGGCCACCCGAGGCTTGGCGAGAACACCAGGGGTTTGTCAGGCCTCTCCCTCCATTTATCAGGGAATCTGCCTCCAACTTTCAAAACGACAGGATTGTGGCTCAGCCTGGCCCGGGCGCGCCAACTGGAGGGATTGGGTCCGGGGCAGGCGCAGGAGAGGAAAAGTCAAGACAGCCAGCGGGGCAGGGAGTTGAGAATAAGCATGTAACTAGGAAGTGGCTGGGCCACGGAGGAAGCCACCAGGGCCACGTATGCTGCCCAGACACCATGCACACAGGGCATCGGGTTCTGTGACTCGTCCCCAAGCTGACTGTGACCTCAGTCAACTCCAGTGGCGACTGCTGCTGGAACGGACACTTTCCCTGCCCCTGGCAGGAGTCATGGGGCGCCTGAACGGGCTGACAAATGCAGGTGTCAGAGTCACCTGCCCCTTCTGAGGCCGAGAAGGGAAGCAGGACCGGAGTTTGCAGCCTCTGCCAGGCTGGGCAGTCCCCTTGGGCACTTCTGGCCAGAACGGTTGTCCCCAGGAATGTTGGGGCGACTGCTGGAAGACCCCTTTCTGAGCCCAAGTTTGGGGCTGCCGCCCCTAACGACTAGGACCTTGGGGGCCTAAACAACAGAAATGGACTTTCTCATGCTTTGGAGGCCAGAAGTCCAAAGCTGAGATGGGGGTCAGGGCGAGCAATCTGCTGGTGCCTCTCTCCGATCTCCATCTCCGGTGGCTGCTGCACTCCTTCCTGCGGGCCCCTCGCCGCCTCTGCCCTCCCTGTGGGCCCCTCTCCGCCTCTGCCCTCCCTGTGGGCCCCTCTCCGCCTCTGCCCTCCATGCGGGCCCCTCTCCGCCTCTGCCCTCCCTGTGGGCCCCTCTCCGCCTCTGCCCTCCGTGCGGGCCCCTCTCTGCCTCTGCCCTCCCTGTGGGCCCCTCTCCGCCTCTGCCCTCCCTGTGGGCCCCTCTCCGCCTCTGCCCTCCCTGTGGGCCCCTCTCCGCCTCTGCCCTCCCTGTGGGCCCCTCTCCGCCTCTGCCCTCCCTGTGGGCCCCTCTCCGCCTCTGCCCTCCGTGCGGGCCCCTCTCCGCCTCTGCCCTCCCTGTGGGCCCCTCTCCGCCTCTGCCCTCCCTGCGGGCCCCTCTCCGCCTCTGCCCTCCCTGCGGGCCCCTCTCCGCCTCTGCCCTCCCTGCGGGCCCCTCTCCGCCTCTGCCCTCCCTGCGGGCCCCTCTCCGCCTCTGCCCTCCCTGCGGGCCCCTCTCCGCCTCTGCCCTCCCTGCGGGCCCCTCTCTGCCTCTGCCCTCCCTGTGGGCCCCTCTCCGCCTCTGCCCTCCCTGTGGGCCCCTCTCTGCCTCTGCCCTCCGTGCAGGCCCTCGCCGCCTCCTCGCTGTGTCTGGGTCTCAATCTCCCTCTGCCTGTCCCTGACAAGGACACGTGTCACTGGATGCAGGGCCCACCCGGCTCATTGAGGGCGAGCTCCTCATGTCAAGGTCCTCCCTGACATCCGCCAAGGCCCTGTTTCCAAAGAAGGTCACATTCCCAGATCTTTTGGGGTCCCCTGTTCATGCGCCTCAGGGAGCTGGGGAGCAGCCTGGCTCCTGCAAGTGTCTCCTGCCCGGCCCTTCATTCACGTCCCCAGGAAGGTCCCGCAGTGGGGGTGGGACTTCATAAACCCGCGACAGGTGTCTATCCATCCCCCACGGGAGCGGTGCCTCCCAGAGCTGGCCATGCTCCCCTTTGAAACCTGGGTGTCGGCTGCCTCCCCTCCGCCCTCTCCCTCCAGCGGTGACCCCGCAAGGACCTGAGGCAAGGTGCGGGGACCTGGAGAGGTGGGCCAGGACCACCCTGGCGGAGGGTGACAGCAGGCCCGCCCCCCCTTCCTGGGCAGGGCCCAGCTCCCTGACGGGACACACTGTGAGGAGGCGCCTCTGGAACGGCTCCCTCTGCCCCGACAGTGACTAAGCACCTCCCAGTCCCCGCTGGGCCGGCGTCCTCTCCCCTGCAGCCCGGTGTCCGCACAGCCATTGATTTAGGAGACAATATCACTGGCTCCCAAGTTTACGAGGCAATAAACAGCCGCATATTGATGACCGTGAGGTGTTTGCTCAGCACATTTCCTGGGAGCATTTGTTAGGAGGCTGCGCTTTACAGCAAATGGAGCTGCCGCTGTTTTCATTCCCTTTGCTGGGGCCAGGCCCCTCCCGACAGTTGTTGGAACCTATTTGGTCCCGATCCCTCTCCCCCTGGTGCAGGGTGCAGCCCGGGGCCCATCCTTGCTCCCTGGATGTTGGGGAGTCTGGGGGGTGGGGGGCGCACTGCTGGGAGGGCCTGGGAACAAGAGGGGGTGGAGAGGGCCATTTTCTGAGCTCCCTCCCCTTGAGGCTCCTGTTGGCCTGTCTCTCCTCCCTTCCTCCCTGGAGATGAGCACACGCGGTGATAATGGACCCAGCAAGCCGCCAGCAGCCACTCCCCGCGGCCCCAACACCAAATCAAACCCCTTTTCATCTTGAGGAGCTGGGACGCGCCAAGACTGGGCTGCTGGTCCATAAAGATGAATCTTCAGAGCATTTACTAGCTGCAATGCCCTGTGAATCCAAACTGGTTTATGTATAAAATATTAGGAGGGTTGGGAGGAGGTGGTGAGGCCGGGGCTGGGGGGGAGGGGCGGGGGGCGGGGGGCGGGGGAAGATTGATGGCTAACTTTGTGCCAGCCGAGCAGTTCCGTGCGTGCCAACCGGCGAGAACAACACTTGAAAAATGCATTAGATTACCCGGAACACCAGGTGATTTATGGCACGGCCGTCCCCACCCCGCCATCCATTTCCGTAACAGAGCGAGATTAGGGCGCTGGTGGCGCTGTGCTGGGATTTTCCAGCCCCGACCCCACCCACAGCGGCCCCCAAACCCCCATGAATCACGCAGCGAAAGCCAGAGTTAGCACTTTCGGCCAGACGCCCGATGTGGAGGGCGCGGAGGTTTGAAGCATTTCAGGGTTGGGAATGAAACCTGACTGGATGAGGAATTTGTTTCAAAAAATCGAATACTATTGATTGCGTGCAATCCCGGTTTCTAGGGAGAGAGGGGAGGTGCCCCAGGAGCCCTGGGATGGAGCAGCAGGGCGCCCACCTCAGAGGCTCCTCACGTGGGCGCTGCCCGGGGGCCCCCTGGACGTAACCATGGCCCCGAGCACATGGCCCTGGGGCCCCCGGAGCGAGGAAGGACGAGGCCGGAGTCTGCCTCGAGAACGACAGGGGCCCTCCCCTCGCCGCTGGCCATCTGTCTGTCCGGTGGGCAGCAGCCAACACCCAACACGGGCGCAGCACGGCGCGGGGCAGGTGGGAGACACCAGGCATGGGCGCCTCTGCGGCCTCCTCAGGGCTTTTGGCGGCAGCGGGGGAAGCAAGTCAGCGCGGCCTCACAGCCTCAGCGGGGCCGGGCCTGCAACCAGGACGAGGAAAATGGAGCAAGTGCGCACAGTGAGTAAAGAAGAACGGGCACCTGTCAAGTCGGGGCGGCGTGGGGAGACCCAGGACTCCGGGGACGAGCGGGGAGCTTGGGGACTTTGTCTGCGCCAAGGGCGCCAGGGAAGCTCTGGGGGTGGGAAGTTGGCTGAGTGGACATGGCCCGGCCACAGGGCCGGCTCAGCGGTATTTTCTGCCTCTGGAAGAACCGTACCCCTAAGAGCTGTCCAAACCCCCCCCCTGCTCCCCTACTAGGGAAATCTCATCCCCTAGTTTTTAGTTCTAAGAACCCGTTGAGATAAGCCTCATCCTTTCTTCTAGCTTTGCACACGCCCACAGCCAAGACTGTCCAAAGCCTCCTCGGGGGCTGGGGCAACTCTCCCGCCGAGTCGCCTGTGCCCAGCAGACCAGGAGAGCCCGCGGCCTGCACACCCACTCATCACAGGGACTCTCAGCCGGGATGGGGAGGCGCTCGGGGGCTGGGGAGGGGTGTGATCCCACCGCCCTGCAAGACTCCCAGCGGCCATAGCTCATAGCTGCGGGGATGAGGGCTGGTTCCTGCCATAGAGCTGACCCCGGGAGAGGGACAGGATGCCTGCTCTTGGGCATCGCGAACGTTAGGACTATGAGATGAGATGTGCTGTGCACCAAAGCTCATGGCATAGCCTGTGGTGTAGGCACAGTCACCACAAATGTTGGGTGATAACACTGAAACCCAATTGCTGAAAGATCTTGAGGGGGTGACCACTATCATCATCATCACCATCATTACCACCATCACTAGCACCACCATCACTCCCATCACTATTACCATCATCACTACTACCATCATCACTACTACCATCATCACTACTACCATCATCACTACTACCATCATCACCACCATCTCCATCACCATCATGCCCAGTATATGCTACCACTACCATCAGCACCATCACTATCACCACCACCATCACCAGCACCACCATCACTCCCATCACTACTACCATCATCACCACCATCTCCATCACCATCACCACCTCCATCATCACCACCATCACCATCACCAGCACCAGCACCATCATCACCACCATCACCAGCACCACCATCATGCCCAGTATATGCTACCACTACCATCAGCACCATCACTATCACCACCATCACTACTACCATCACCACCACCATCTCCATCACCATCACCACCTCCATCACTATTACCATCATCACCACCATCATCACCACCATCACCATCACCATCACCATCACCAGCACCATCACCATCATCACCACCATCATCACCACCATCATCACCACCATCACCACCACCAGCACCAGCACCATCATCACCTCCATCACTATTACCATCATCACCACCATCACCATCACCAGCACCAGCACCATCATCACCTCCATCACTATTACCATCATCACCACCATCACCATCACCAGCACCAGCACCATCACCACCTCCATCACTATTACCATCTCCATCACCATCATCACCTCCATCACTATTACCATCATCACCACCATCACCACCACCATCATCACCACCATCACCATCACCAGCACCAGCACCATCATCACCTCCATCACTATTACCATCATCACCACCATCACCAGCACCAGCACCATCATCACCACCATCACCACCACCATCACCACCTCCATCACTATTATCATCATCACCACCATCACCATCACCAGCACCAGCACCAGCACCATCATCACCTCCATCACTATTACCATCATCACCACAATCACCAGCACCAGTACCATCATAATCTCCGTCATCACCACTATCACCAGCACTATCACTACCACCATCACTACTACCATCATCACCATTTTGAAGGCACCTCTGGGCCAGGCCCTTTGCTAACTGTTTGACATGTATCGAGCTTAATCCTCACCACTCAGTGCCTGAGTGGCCACATGACCCCGTTCTACAGGTGAGAGCACTGGAAGTTAAAGGAAGGTAAAGGTCACCCAGAAAATAAGCGACAACGCAGGAAGCCAAGCCTGTGAGCCCGGCCCCGAGCCTGAGCTCTCACATACCGAGCTCTCTTCCCTCCTGGGGGTCTGGAGGGCTTGACCTGGGAAACGGAAGGTGTCTATCGCTGTGGGCCGTGAGCAAGCTGCAGGGACGACAAGAGTGGCGCCGCCACAGCTACACCCACTTGTCCTCTGCTGTTCGTTCACTCACCTACCGCTGACCTGGGAGAGACGCAGGGAGAGGCGGAGGCAGGCTTCTGGAAGGCGCTCACCTGAGGCCCTCAGGAGCCGGACATGGCCGTGTTGCCGGCCTGGCCTGGCCTGGGAGGATGGCTTCTCTGCTTGAGAGCTGCCCTGGGGCCGGGCCAGGAAGTTCGTCCGTCACCAAGGCCCCCTTTTTTCTCTCTTCCCACCGCCGACCGGAATATGTGACACAGGCTTTTTAAAACACTCCCCACACAAGACAAAGCCCCGGTCCTCCTTGCCAAAGACATCGTCCCTTAGATTTAAAACCCTGTGCAATTTAAGAGATATGTAATCCATGTGCCTGCATTTAAACCATCAAAGCGCTTTGAAAAGAGCTGTTTGAAATCTTCGGAGCTTTATGGCCCTTGAAAGCCCTGTCTTTGAAGCATGGGAATCACACACTGCCAAGGCTGAAGAGAGGAAAATACCAAAGGCCGGGGTGGGCTCCGACTCAAAATCCGTGACATTTCACTTTGCAAAGCTGAGTTTCTCATCGTTACCGTCCACTTCCAGCTGGGAGTGCAGCTGACGCGGCTCCTCACACCTTTGCGCCCCTCCCGGGCCAGCACCCCCAGCCCCACCGGGACCGCTGCTGTCTTTGCTCAGTTCGGTGCAGGGCGAGCACCCCAGGGCACCCCGAGGGCGGCGCAGGCCACCAGGGGAGGCAAGGCGTGCCGCTGGCAGGGGGCGCCCTCTCCGAAGCGCCATCTAGAGGGCAGGAGCCAGCGGAACAGGTGCCGTCACTGAGGCTAGAAGCTGGTTTAAAATGCGGAATCCCCGGTGACCGGTGACCGGTGACCGGATGGTTGACCCCTGGTGACCCCAAATCTACGAGTGGCCAGCGGCCCATCCCCAAACACTCACACAGGGGCAGGGTGGGACCTGGACTCACTCAGGCGCGGGGACACCGGCCAGAGGTGGCTGTGTCCACGCCCCCACCCACCATCACTCCACACGAATAACGCTGTGATGAAGCACTCACCGGGGGAGGGGCGGGCCCTCAGTGTGGCCCGAGAGCGGTCCGTGCCCGTCCTGGTGTTCATGCCATAGGCCCCTCCGCCCGCAGGGAAGGGAGAGGGCCGAGCGGCTCGCCCGTCGTCGTCCAGGTGCCGTCAGCACAGACGCGGGCGCTGTTGGGGGAGCCCACCTCTCAGGAGCTGTGCCCGCGCACGGACGCAGCACGTGTGTGACGCACACGCTTCTCCGGGCCCCACCCGGCTCCTGCCCCTGGGCCTCCTGGTCGGAGGCATTTCCCTGCAGGTGCAGAAGGCATTTCCCTGCAGGTGCAGAAGGCACTTCCCTGCAGGTGCAGAAGGCATTTCCCTGAAGGTGCAGAAGGCAGTGTTAAGTGCTGGCATCGAGGCCCAGGTGGCTGGGGGGACACGTGGATGTGTGACAGGTCGCTCTGGCCAGGTGGCCCCACCTCTGAGGTATCTTCTGACGTTGCCCAAGATAATCACCAGGGAGTCTCCTGCCCACCCCCAGCCTGTGCCAGGCCTCCGGAGAGCAGACGCCTGGGGTCCTGCCTGGGGTCCTGTGCCAGAAGCCGGTCCATCCTTGCTGCTTGACACAGTCGCTGCAGGAAAGAAACATCTGCACAGCATATGTTTCAAGGGACCTGGTGTATATGGCATACTGTTCTTAATGTTTGCTCACCTTCTTGGCGCTGTGTTTTAACCAAGGTCACCTCTCCGAGAAAGGTTGTTTTCCCAGGTGGGGATTTTTCCCTGAAGTTAGGGAGGGGATAAAACCCTTTAACTAAGTGCCAGGCGGGTAGTTAATCACTTTAACTACAAACAATCACGCTTAAGCTACATAATCTTTACTCCCTGGAATGGAGATAAGAAACGCCCTAACCTTTGCAATAGAAATTGACAGGATTAAAATAAACTGGTATAAATACAGATGTAACAAGACAATAAAATCCAGAACCGCCAGAACTTGGCTGGAGATCCAGAACTTGGCTGGAGTTCCTGGCTAGAGATCCTGGCTAGGCTGCTGATCAACTGAACGCTGTCTTCGTGTCATTCCTTCTTCGCCGACTCCGTCCACACCTTTGGGGACCCCTGGACCTGCTGGGGTTGGACCCCAGCAGTCCCGCCTGCGGCCCCACCTGGGCCCTGCGCTGGGTTTCTGGTGCACCCTCACTTACTGACATCATAGGGCTGGGCAGGACGGCCAGGGCAGATGCCACATGAACTCCTGCCCTTGACCACCGACTTCTCCTTCATCCCGACTCCGCCATCTTGTGGAGTCACTCTGGTCCTCTTCATGTGCCATCTGGCGAACCCTGGGGTTCCTGTCCCTGGTGCCAGCTGGCGTGGTGGGGAGCCCACCCCTTCCTGAGCTCTGGTCACGCCTCCGGAGGTGCTGGCCACCTGCCCTGGGCGCTCACAGAAGTTGAGCCAAGGAAGCCGTCCTGGTCGGAGATCGCTGCGCCTACCGGCTGCACTGGCCATTTCCTCTGACCCAGGGCAGCTGGGGCTCACATGGCCGCCATGAGGACGGCAGGTCGTATTTCCCAGCAGAGCCGCCCGCACCTCGCACCGCGGCGGGCACTCAGTCCCACGCGCTCACTGCGGTCTCAGGGCAGAGGGTGGGATGTTGGTAATAACACACTTCGCACTTCTCGGCCAGAGTGAGATTTTGCAGCTAATTCTGGCTGCCGAACGTCTTCATTTAATATTCATGTATTTTGTTCAGTATTTTAATTAGGCCCAAAGGAATATACTTTTGAGTTTGGGTAGACTTCGTTTGTTATATTAATGAAAAGCCACTTTAAATCAAGTTTCGCGCTGATATTTCATTACGTGCGCTGCTCTCACATGTCTCCGAGAGAGATTTACGTTACAGGTGGCAGCCACAAATACTGGCGCAGACGCGCTGTTCATGTAAAATGCAAAGTTCTCTTTCGCGGCGCAGCAGAAGCGTAAGGTCACCCTCACCCGGTGCAGCTCACTTCCCGGTGAGGTGGCTGCACCTCGAACTCCAAGTAGAGTCTCCCCAGGTCCCAGACCCACCTCACCCCCTTGTGCAGGCCCGGCCCCCAGCCCGCAGGGGCCGCTCACACTGAGACTCACAGGACTAAGCACAGAATCACAAACAGGCTCAGAGCCCAACCGAGGGGTCAGCTGCTGACATGACTGTCAGGCATCAGCACCTGGGGAGGAAAGGGTCCGGGGACCTGGGGACTTTGGGCCCTGACACTGCTGTGGTGTGGCTCATGGCGCGCACACACACACACACACACACTCAGTCATAGTGGCACACACACACAGTCATAGTGGCACACACACACACACTCAGTCATAGTGGCACACACACACACACACACTCAGTCATAGTGGCACAAACACACACAGTCATAGTGGCGCACACACACGTGCGCACACACTCAGTCATAGTGGCACAAACACACACAGTCATAGTGGCGCACACACACACACGCGTGCGCACACACTCAGTCATAGTGGCACAAACACACACAGTCATAGTGGCGCACACACACAGTCATAGTGGCGTGCACACACACACACACTCAGTCAAAGTGGCGCACACACACACACACACACTCAGTCATAGTGGCACAAACACATACAGTCATAGTGGCGCACACACACACGCTCACGCACACACTCAGTCATAGTGGTGCACACACACACACACACAGTCATAGTGGCACAAACACACACAGTCATAGTGGCGCACACACACACACGTGCGCGCGCACACTCAGTCATAGTGGCACAAACACACACAGTCATAGTGGCACACACACACACACGTGCGCACACAGTCATAGTGGCACAAACACACAGTCAGTGGCGCGTGCGCACACACACACACACTCATAGTGGCGCACACACACAGTCATAGTGGCGTGCACACACACACACACACACTCAGTCATAGTGGCGCACACATACAGTCATAGTGGCACGCACACACACATACAGTCAGTGGCACACACACACACACACTCAGTCATAGTGGCACACACACTCAGTCATAGTGGCAGCATGCACAGCCCCTCCCCTAAGAACGTGGGTGCCCTACGGTGGTGTTGGCCTTGCCTTTGGCTGCTGCTGAATGTGTCCATGTTCCAGGCTCTGTGCCGAGCGTTGAGCCACGTGCCATCTCAGTGGACCGGTGCCACCATTCCATGACGGCGGTGGCACTGCCCATCCCTGTGTGGCAGAGGAAACCGAGCTGGTGGCCAATGGGCCGTGGAGGAAGGACCTGAGGGCAGGCCGGGCCCCGAGCCCACGTCCCGCTGGGAGCAGGTCTGCTGGCGACGCTGAAGGAAAGGCCGTGCTTCCAGTCCCACAGGAGGAGGGGCCTGCAGGCCCTTCATCGAGCCCGTGGCAGGCAGCCTTCCAGGCCAAGCCCTTAGACATGTCCCTGCAGCCACCGTCCTCCCTGCTGAGGGGCAGTGTGCTGGCTCCCCTCCCTCCCCTCCACGAGCTGAAGGCAACATTCCCGCCATAGCATCCAGGGTGCGTGACTTAGCTCCGACCCCCTCTGCTCACCTTCCAGGCGAAGGAGGCGACAATGGGGCAGTTGTGATGGGAACAGTGGGACCTGCTTCCTTCCCGCGGCCCTCGGGCCGCACATGGACGTTGTTTCATGGGACCCTCGCGGTGACGCGGCAGCAGGAGTTACTATGATTCCGTTTGACAGATGAGCAGCCCGGTTCCCGCGAAGGCCCCGCGAAGGCCAGGGCAGGCCCCACTCCCACAGCAGGTGCCGCGCCCGGGGTGGGGGTGGGGGTGGGGAGCAAAGGGTGCGGGGAGCCCAGGTCCCGGCGAGGGCACCTGTGTTCACAGCTTCCCTAGGGACACTCGGGCCAGCAGAGGGGCCTGGTGAGAGCTTGTGATGGAAAATACGAATTTCAGACACTGTTCTGCTTCTTAATTTTGTAAAGAGAACTTTTAAATGTGCAGGCCAGTGTGTTACGCATGGCATTCACCCACCTGCACTGACATGGCCTCTTTATAGAAAACTAATAGGGCAGTTCAGCGACTGAGAGTGTTCTACACCATGTCTAGAATTCACATTAGACCTGACATTATTATTAATTATTAATAATAATTAATTAAAATTAAGTAATTATGAATACTTAACCTTAATGATAATTATTAATAACACACAGTAACTACAATTGGTTGAGCAGCTGCTCGTTGTGGCCGGGTCGATTAGGCCATCAGTTCAAGCTGCACACACCTGCCTGCCGGCCGTGTGACTGGGGATCCGGAGACTCTTTCCCAGCCCAGGGCCTTTGCACGTGCTCTGCTCTGCCAGGAGTGTGCCCCCTCCCGCTCTGCTTTGCATATGGAGGCCCCTCCCATGCTCGGGGGTCCGTCTCTACCCACCAGTTAACCCCCGGGACGCTCTCACAGGGCACTGGCTTGTTCCTCCCAGCAGCTACCAGGTCACGAATTATGTTATTTCCATATTTGCTCATTTGCTTTCTTTCTTTCCTACTTAGGTTTGTCAGATAAAATACAGGATACCCAGTGAAATTTGAATTTCAGATTAACAACAAATATTGACACTCACACTAAAAAAAAAAAAAAAAAAAAAAGACTGTTTATCTGACATTCACATCTAACCGGATGTCTTGACGACCCTATTCCGACCAGCCACAAGGCTGCATGAAGAGCCACTACGCTCCACCAACGTGCTCCAGGGCCCGGCCCACAGCGGGTGCGCAGGAATTGCTTACTGGACACACCTTACGAGTGGCTGCGTGGAGAGTCCATCCTGGCCCGGCCCACACCTCAGCCCAGGTCCTTCCAGATGTGCGTAGAGCAGCCTCGTCCCCCCCCCAGGCCGCCACAGCCACACCCCACAGCATCTCAGCACCCCGCCAACTCTCAACCCACCGTCAAGAGACGGGTCCAGAGCAGAACAGCAGAGGTTCAAGCAAACCGTCCTTGAGATACTTCAAACTGGACAGAGAGGAGAGAACGGGTGGGGGTGCATCTGAGGAGGGGAAACCAGACCCTCTGTGTGATTGGGGGAAGGGGAGCTGGGGGTGAGGCGGGGCGTATGCAGGCAGGGGGATGACAAGAGGCAGCGGCCATGACCTCTCAGGAACAACCATCCATCAGGGGTGCCGTTGCCATGGAGACCAGACCAATGGCCAGCAGGCCCAGGGAGGCAGGAATGAAGGGCTGAAGGGACAGATGTTGAAGGCGAGTCAGAGAGTTAAACACACAACACGTTGCTGGATGAAGACTCAGTACCACCTCCCTCTGCATGAAGTGGGGAGGGAGGGAGGGAGGGAGGGGCTCTGCACCAGGTCCCGCAGCTGTGACGCCGAAGTTAAGGTTCCAGACGGATGTCGGGTGGCGCCTGAGCTGGAGCTACCCCAAGTGGCATCCTGCTGCTCACAGATGACCCCCAGGGCCAGCGCCCTGGCTGAGGGCAGACCACAGAGGCCTCCGGTTACTGTGGGGGCGGCCCTGGCGGTGGGAGTGGCTGCAGGCAGCACCTGGAGGGGAGAGGACAGGGTGCTGCTCACGGACAGAACTCCCGCGTGCGGTGGAGAAAGAGGAATCTAAGGCCCAAATGCGAGGGGTAGGCCCACTGCCTAGTGATGCGACGGTTAACAGGGTGCGTTTCCAGATCACGCTCTGCGTGGGTGTCTGAAAGGGCTTCCATTGTTCCGGAACCCACTTTTCTTATTTAAAAGTAAATTCTTTAGGCTACAGCCTTTACGTCCACCTCGAAGTCCAGATGGGGATGTGACTTTAGCTCCACAGCCGTCCTGGGGGAGGTCGCCCCGACTGAACATGCTCAGGGCCAGGCGCCCGCAGGCTCCGCAGGCCCTCGGGGAGCACATCAGGCTGTCCTGCCTCCTCGGGCTCTGGAGACAGGAGTGCAGGGTTGGCCACATGGTGAAGAGCAGGCCGAGCTGGGAGGGTGTGTGGTCAGAGGGGCACCGGATGGGGAGCCGGTGGGGGCCGCTCCTGGGTCAGGGCCGGGCTGGCTGCGGGCGCAGAGCTGCTGGGCAGGCGGAGGGAGCACCGGCCTGTCGCCAGGAGGGAGCCGCGCTCCACTGGCTGTGCCCTCTCCAGCGGTGCCCGTGCGAAGCATCCACCAGCTCAGCCCCCAGGAAAGGCCCAGCAGCCCTGGGTCCCCCTCCAAAGGCTGATTCGTCCCAGAAGGGCCCAGCGGCCAGCAGCCGGCACAGGGCGAGGCCGCGGGGCTGCCTTCCTGTGGCTTTTGAAGGTTGCTCTGCGTTTGACTGACAAGGGCCATCGGCCCTCCATGCGGCTGTGCCCTCCCCTGAGCCCCCTCCCTCGCCTCTAACACAGCCCCTCTGCTGTGACTGTAGATGTGGGATTTCTCAGGCCCGATTCTGTGGAGGGGGAATGCAGGAGCCTGTTTTGTTTGTTTTGTTAATTCTCACCTGAGAACATTTTTCCATTGATTTTTTTAATAGAGAGTGGAAGGGAGGGGCGGGGAGAGTGAGAGTGAGAGAGAGAGAGAGAGAGAGAAATGTGAGACACACATTGATTGGTTGCCTCCCGCCTGCACCCCCACCAGGGCCAGGGATCCAACTGGCAATCCAGGTACGTGCCCTTGATCAGAATCGAACCCGTGACCCTTGGTGCACAGGCCAACGTTCCAACCACTGAGCCACCGGGCAGGGCTGGGATGCAGGAGTCTTGGCCCCCCACTCCCAGAAGGACCCCACCCCCGCAGCCGGGCCCTCCGAGGGCTGCTCCCTGCTGGGCGCGTTGGGCACCAGGACGAAGGCCTGAAGGCTCAGGCCAGGAGAGCGCAGGCCTGTCCAGGCCGCCCCACCGGCAGGGCCCCAGCTCCTGAGCAGTGCCCTGGCCCAGGGCGCCCGCAGCAGGGCTGTCACTCCTCACCCAGGCCTGGCACTGCCGCCTGCTCCTCCGTCCCAGCCCTTGCCCCTCAGCTCCTCTGTCCTTGTCCGCGGCCGCTGACCTTGTCTCCAAGCCGTTCTGGAAAGTTCTAGCGAGAGGCACTGAGCTCGCAGCCCTCCTCTCCCCCTCGGGCCTGCGCCGGGCCAGGCGTGGAGGGAGGGGAGGCAGGAGGATGGGCTTCCCCGAGGGAGGTGCGGGAGGGGAACCAGGGCTGCCAGGGCCACGGAGGCCACGCGCTCTTGTCCCCCAACGCTCGCTCCACTCTGTCCACAACACTCTCCCTCGCGGGCACCGTCTCTCTCGCAGACACCGTCTGCCTCGTGGGCACCGTCTGCCTCACGGGCACCGTCTCCCTCATGGGCACCGTCTCCCTCGCGGGCACCGTCTCCCTCGCGGGCACCGTCTCCCTCACGGGCACCGTCTGCCTCACAGGCACCGTCTCTCTCGCAGACACCGTCTGCCTCGTGGGCACCGTCTCCCTGGAGGGCACCGTCTCCCTCATGGGCACCGTCTGCCTCACGGGCACCGTCTCCCTCACGGGCACCGTCTGCCTCACGGGCACCGTCTGCCTCACGGGCACCGTCTCCCTCGTGGGCACCGTCTCCCTGGAGGGCACCGTCTCCCTCGTGGGCACCGTCTCCCTCATGGGCACCGTCTCCCTCATGGGCACCATCTCCCTCACGGGCACCGTCTCCCTCACGGGCACCATCTCCCTGGCGGGCACTGTCTCCCTCATGGGCACTGTCTCCCTCACGGGCACTGTCTCCCTCATGGGCACCATCTCCCTCGAGGACACTCTGACACCCTGGTCCCGTGTGCCCCTCAGATGGCATCGCACTCGCTGCCACAGGTGGGGCCTCCCTGAGTCTCCCAAACGGCTGGCTTTCGCCCATCGGGGAGCCCCTTCTCTCTGTGGCCCACACCTGAACCCCACACGAGAGCACCCGGGGCCACCCCACCTCCTCCCAACGGGCACTGCGCCCTCAGAAGCTGTGTTGGTCTGAGGCACCTGCATGCCAGCTCAGAGACCGTGCCCGGAGCCACCTATGGGCGGTGACAGCACAGCCCTCAGGGCGACACAGAGAAGCACAGGATGGCACAGTGGGCTCTGCCCTGATGACAGGCTGTCTGCAGGCCAATGTCCAAGGCTCCGGCAGGAAGGGCTGGGCTGGGCCTGGTCGGCGTGGCCTGGGTTCTCGGGGGCCACCTATCGCGGTCCCCGGCCATTTTCTGAGCCTGGTTCTTTCCGCTCGTTCTGTGAGCCACTCGTGTCTGGCTCCAGTGAACGCACCCTGGTTTGCGTTGTTGGCCACCAAGGGCCCTGGCTGGACCGCAGCTCCTCCCCGGGTGTACGGAAGCCTCCGAGGCCGGCAGGGGAGGGCTCGGAGCCCAGGGAGGGGTGGCAGCTGTCTCTGTTGCCCTCGGCCCCTGCACCCCGTTCTCCTGCCAGTAGGGGATCGCCTCATCCCTGGCCTTTCTGGGTTAACGAAGACTCGAGTCATGGATGCGATGGGACCCTCTTTATTTCCCGCACGAAGGCTGCGCCTGTCCCCTCGCCCCATTATCAATGAGTGTCACTCACAGGGCCGAGCCCCCCCTGGTGCCCGTCTGCATGTCGCCTTCTCTGAGCAGAGCCGCCCCTGGAGGCCACCAGGGAAGGTTCCTCCCCGGACAGACAGACCCTGCTCACTCCGGGGCTGGACGGAGGGCCCTGTGTTCAGGGGACCCTGCCGTGCCTCTCCATGCAGATCACACCTAAGTCTTCACTCCAGCCCCCCTTCGTGCTGGTCCAGACCCAGCTCCCCTGGGGCGTTCCCTAGCACCACAAACACCTGTGACAAATGACCACCAACTCGGTGGCTTAAAAACAACTCATCTTAGTTCTGTAGCCTGACCAGACCCAGGCCTCCAGGGCTAAAACCGGGGCTGCAGGGCTCTGCTCCCCGCTGAGGGCTCTAGGGGGCAGTGTTTCCCGGCTCTTTTCAGCCCGGCGCTGCCCACACTCCTGGCCCACAGCCCCTCCCCCACCTTCAGGATCAGCATCACAGCACCTCTCCCGCCGCCCCTGACACCCTCCCTCACACCCGCTTCCTCTGCTGCGTGAAGGCCCGCGCTTACCGTGGCTGCACCTGGACGGTTGAGATGCTCTCGTCCGAAGGTCAGCGGGCAGCTGCCTTCATCCCTTGGCCAGCAGCCTCACGTCCGCAGGTCCTGGGCGTCTTCGGGCCAAGCCGGCTGCCTGCCTGAGGCTTGTAGCTGGGTCCCTGGTGTGCCTGCCCAACGGCTGGTGACACCATTCTCCTGCCAGGATCCGACTCTCCCTGCCCTGTCCCAGGTCCGCC
The DNA here is from genome assembly GCF_028538775.1 of Myotis yumanensis. Lineage (NCBI taxonomy): Eukaryota > Metazoa > Chordata > Mammalia > Chiroptera > Vespertilionidae > Myotis > Myotis yumanensis. The sequence goes on from NW_027223757.1 coordinate 5,100,599, forward strand.
CCAGCACTAGATGCCACCTCCCCAATGCCGCCGGTTCTACGCCATCTTTTTAGGGCTAATCCTTCAGGCAAAGGCCCGCTCTACCCAGCCCCAGGCCCGCTTAGTGTGAACACTGCAAACCCTGATGGTTTCCGACGTCCAGTTCCATTCCTCGGGTGCCCATGTCTTGCTAAACCGCTGATCACACCGTTGCCATGGTGGACCTTCCAGTAGCCCACGGAGGCCAACTTCCTGAGAAGGGACGCCGGGCTCTGTGGTTGGTCTTGTCCTTGCTGACTGCCCTCTCCAGTCTCATTTCTGGCCCCCACCGCACTTCTCCCCGGGCCAACCACTTCCACACCTGTAATTGAGCAGTTTCGATTTATTTTAGATCCAGAACACCTGGGATCTTTTCACTCTCCCGCATACGATAAGCCCTCTGCCCGGGGAAGAACGCCTCCTTTCTCAACCCCATTCCAACCCAGGCCGTCTCTTACAGGAAGCCTTCCCGGGTTTCCCCCTCCACCCTGGCATCACACTGACCCCATTAGGCACGTGAGGGCTCAGTATTTGTTTTCGGATTGAGAAAGTGCTGAGGTTTGGTACTCACCTATTTTATTCTAGACGGCGGGCACAGGCTTTACCCAGGATGTTATAATGCTGAGAGGAATGACAGGCGTGGAGGTGGACCGGGGTTGTTCCACTGGGCTGTGGTACCCAAAGGACCCTGGAGGTCTGGGTGGGATCTGAGGCAGCACCCTGCTGGGCTTGCTCCCCTGGGCAGGTGCAGGCCTGGGCCATGCCCACCCCGGGGCCCTTGCTGGGGTGGGAAGGGCAGGAGCTCTCAGTCCTGGAGGGAAGGAGGCCTGGGGAGTGGATGTGGCCACTTGTCTGCCGCTGAGTCGAGAACTGGGGCCTCTCTGACGGCCCGAGACTGAAGCAGCGCACAGGCACTTGCGAGTCTCACCTGTAGCAGCGGCCCCTGGAGACGGACCGGTGGGCGGGAGGCGCCACTGTGCCCAGGTTCCATGGCTCAGCACTCCGAGCCCCAAACCAGGACCACATTAACTTTCTGGAAGCAAGGCCCACCAAGGTGAAATTCCACTGATTAACAACACCTGCTTGTGTTTCCAGATGCATTCCCATCTCCCACTAACCAGCCGGCAGGCATCCAATGTTAAAGGTGGGGAGGGGCCTGCCCGTGAGGACCTGGCTGAGGCCTCCCGCGAGGCTCCCTCTGCAACGGAAACTCATCCGATAAGTCACGGCGGCTCCTCGCCATCAGTCCTCCTCTCCCGTCGGGTCCTCTGGCCCAGACAAGCACTGGCCATATGCTCACGCCATTTGGTGCAAAAGACACGAACGGCAAAACAAGTGCCGTGCCGAGGGGGCATTTAAAAAAATCATGCTGGATGTGTATTCATCCGAAACGTGTAGAAGGTATGTCCCTCTTCCTCCCCCGGGGAACAAATAATTTCTCGTGTTAGACCATCATGTTTAAAGCTATGCTCCCAACATAAGCAACGATGTCCTCCCCATATGTCCCTTGTCACTTCGCACACCTCAGGTGTCTTTCGCGTCACACTGGGTGACTGAAAAGTGAAACAGAAAAGAAAGAAAGTAGGGACCAAGGGGTCATTGCTGAGGCAGAATATTCTAAGAGCCCCCAAGCCAGACGCTCTCACGAGACCCTAAGAAAACTCAGGCCTGAAGGTCATGCCCACGCCAAGTGCAGACCACATCCGAGCTAAGCGCCACTCACCCGGAAACAGCCTGTGATGCTGCTGGTTCTGCCGGAAGGACTGCTTTCCGTGAACAAGGGCATCTCCAAGAAGCGGGGTCCACGTTTAGGTTCCTTAAGCCTCTGGAAGAACGTAGTTTGTAGAACAGAGAGATTCTGGGCCAGCTAACCACCATGTTTATGCGGATGTGAGAGCTCGTTTCATTATTTACCTGAACTCAAGCTTCCCCGGAAATAAGCATCTGGAAGCCACCTCTACCGGCCCCAGGAATGTGGCCCATCGCCAGCCAAGCTGGGGACCAGCCCCTTTTCTCTGGGAAGCTCTGCTCTGCATCAGATGACAGAACACTGATCGGCCCTGCTTGACCCCGGAAATATGTTGCTGGCCACTTTTTTTCCTTACAAGGGCAGGGCAGGGCAAGTTTATTGCATGACTATATTTGAGATATGCTCCCCCAGGCTCACACAATTAAAGGGGGGCCCTTCCACCAGCTGTGGGTGCCCAGCGTCCAAACCTGACATTCAATTGAGAAATTCTGCAGAAATTGTACCCAAGGCGCTAAGCACAGGCAACCCATAGACTGAGCCTTCACGGCTTTTAATAGAAAACCCAAAACAACGGTCACATGGGATGTGACTGGTTATGAAATGGTCAGATATTCTTAGGCCAGATTTAAACATTGCATGAAATACACGTTAGGGCACACAGCAAAGGAAGATTGTATGTGCACATGTATGTTTAGGATTAATGACCAGTGATCACTGAGGTTACAAGGCCTTCATATAATTACTAGAGGCCTGGTGCACAAAATTCGTGCAAGGGCCTTGACCCTGGCCCCCGCCCGCCACTGCGGGGGGTGGGGGGGGGGGGTGGGGGCTCTGCCACCTCTGCCTCAGCCCCTGCCTGCTGCGGCTTTGTCTGGAAGGACATCTGGTCTAATGAGCATATTACACCTTTATTATTATAGATTATTATTATAGATCTTATTTAATCCTCACCAACCCTAAGGCAGGCATTACCCCCATATTGCAGGTGAGGAAGCTGAGGTTCAGAGAAATTCAGAAACTTGCTGAAGGCTATGGGGACACCGACAGAGGGTTCCAGAACTTCAGTGAGGCTGTCTCTGTTTCAGTTTAAGTCATAAGAATACACTGTGGATACGTATGCAGGGAGCGTGGTTTAGAAGTCAGGCATGACCTGCGGCCAGTGCAGGTACTTCAAAGCTGGCAGTAGGTTTATAGGGTTTCAAAATAAAAGGGTTCCCCGGTTACTAAGTCAGGAAGTGCTTGAAACACAGGCTTCTTTTCCGCAGGATTCCTCAGTCTTCAATGCTACAAAATGGGTTATTGATGGCCAAGAGAACACGGAAGGCATTTTCTTTGTGAGATCTCTTATGCTTAGAATTTACTTTGGGAAGAGCTGGGGTAAAAACTTCAACTCCCTAAAACCAAATTCAGGACGAAGAAAAGCGGAGTCTCGTAATTTTGGACACAGTTGATGGCCTTCCCCCAACTTCCCCTCGGGGTTTCCTGTATTTAAATCCCAAAGTTAACTTGTTAGATTGACTGGCATTTGAAAGGACTGCAGGACGTGGCCACCACGACGCAGGACTGGAAATTGGGGGACAGAGCATGAAGCCCCGTGACTGGAGCTGGGCCTGGGCACGGCATGTTATTGAATATCGAATCAGGTCTCCGTGCAGTTTCAGTCAATTCCTGAATTTCCAAGGGCTTATCATGTAAGCTGGGGTCACAGGGTCCTGTCCGTCTGCCCCTCCACGTCGAACACACAGCCCCTCACTTGAAGATGAGCAGGAAGGGACTGGAAGCCCAGAGTCCACTGTCAGGGTGGACGGGACCTCGAAGACCGTCCGTCCATACGGCTGAGCTCACGGTCAGGCCACAGCCTGGGGTCTCCCTAGGTGCCCTTGATGTCTCAGCCAACACCTCTTCTCCCCACACCCAGGTTCACCTTCTTTCTTAGTCAACAAATTAATTATACTAGGTGTTCTCAACGCACCAACACTCTATCCAGAAGATTCATTTATTTCTATAATTGACAGGAAAGACTAGAACGTAATTAAAACTGGGTCTTCGTTCATTAACAATGCCTCAGTGCCTTGAAGACAACTTGGCACATAGTATGTGCTCAATACATCACATGCCAGTGGGCTGCAGACCACACGTGTCTGTTGGCGATTTTAAAAGTTAGTCTATGACGTTCCTGGGGGTGGGGAGGGGGGCAGGGACCGTCAGGCAGCTGGGCCTCAGCTCTCCACGCAGCTTAGAAAAGTCAGCGAGAAGAAATGGGCTGTCCGGCTCACTTATACTTCCTCTGCTTCCTTTAAGGCAGTGGTTCTCAACCTTCTGGCCCTTTAAATACAGTTCCTCATGTTGTGACCCAACCATAAAATTATTTTCGTTGCTACTTCATAACTGTAATGTTGCTACTGTTATGAATCATAATGTAAATATCTGATATTCAGGATGGTCTTAGGCGACCCCTGTGAAAGGGTCATTCGACCACCAAAGGGGTCGCGACCCACAGGTTGAGAACCATTGCTTTAAGGTGAACATACGGGAACTGGTATCTGGGGTTTGATAGGATATGGAAGATTTCCAACTGTTTTTAAATGCATGGATTTCAGGGCAAAGGCCACCTTCTTTTCATAAAAGAAGCAGAAAAAAAAAGCAGTTAGTAGCTTACATTGTATCTTCAAGCTGCTCATCCCCACCTTTAAAAAAATCATTCTGTTCTAACTTCTAAAAAACAGCTTACCTAGTTTTTGAATAGGCCACATTCACCAATAAAAACTGATTCTGTGTCATTCTCAACTTCAAACAAAACATTTGAGTTGTTTTTGAGAACATGCCACCCAATAATAGCTTTTATGTGACATTAAAAAAATTCACTCCAATACCAACAGACTCAACTTTATGGCACCATTCCAAAATACTAAACTTTCTTTGCACCTTTATTTTCATCTTTTTTTTTTTTGTACACATTTAAGGTATGGGCATCCTGTGAATTTCTGAAAAGCCTCATAGGAAAAGAACAACAACTAATTTTTAGGACAAAGAGTAATTCAGTTTGTAGGCAAGATGACCTCAGGCGGGCTGAGTCCTCCACGGGCTGGTCGTCTGGAACCTGGGTGAGCATGTAGGAAGGATGCTAGTCTTCCTGGATTACTGTAGAGGCCACGGTCATGTCAATGCACAGACACGTGTCGCTCAATGGTCGGACTCTAGGTACCGAGTACAACTCAACCATGACAACAACAGTCTTCTGTAATGACTTTACTCTTTTGATGGACAAATGATTGGGATACTAGACTCCGAGGTTTGTATACACCTTTTATTCATACTCTATAAGAGAGAAGTTCTAATAATATTGAATCCCCTCTTACAAATCTCTGTATTTGAAGCTTGGAGCTCTAAGATCTGTTCTTAGCAAGCAGATGTATTTCAAGTAGATTATAAATGGGTTTTTAATTCACCACACATTTGGCTGATTGCTATGTAAGAAGACTAAGTGATGTGGCGCTGATGGATGAGGCTGCTTTCAGGAAAATTTTTCTTGTGACACTCAGAGTCACAGCTCGCTCGGATTAGAACTGCGAGCTCTTGCCTAACTCTTCCCAGGGTGACCATGAGTAACGGGCGCCCGGACCACAGGCCTGGCGGAGGACTCGGAGTTTGGTATGCGGTGCCGGGAGGGTGTGTGAAGAGGTAGACTTAAGAGGGTGCCCACTGACAGCTTCATCCTGCAGCAGTTTCAGAGGGTGATTGCGACACAGTAACAGTCAATGACCAGGAAGAAAACGTTTAAATTAGAAACGACTGGTATTAAAAAGCTACTGTGCACCAGGTAGGAAGGAATATGAGAATATTAATATGCCCTGAAATAGAAATAATCACTTTGCACTATGTACACCACATACAATAGAACATATTCTTTTTAACATTGCACAATATAAATATTATACACGGTGGAGTAAACTAAATGCAAAATAACTCCGAGGCACACAGAAAAAAACACGGACTAGATTGAACTCTGGTTAAAATTAAGACGGGTTAGTCAAAGGCAGTTTCACTCAGGCCGGAGAGCTCTCGAGGCCTCGCCTCATGGGCCAGCAGCCACCTCCCATGTACACTGAAAAGTCTCAGACCTCCATGGCGTTAGAGTTGATTGCTTCAAACAAAGGCTAATCAGCTAAATAATTTGAGGAAGTCAAACTGTTGCTCCCCACTCTAGTCGGTAACCCCTAAGGGTCCCTCCGACCTCACGGTTTGGTGACGAGTGACTTGGTTAGTACACGGCTGTATTCCCCTATATCTGATAAATGACTGGGTTACTAGGAAACCACTTCAAGGAAACTAGAACAGTATTCAAGAACACCCATCACAGTGCTTAACAAGATTTAATGTACATTTATTCTTAACATGTGGAACATATAAAGATTTTATACTGAATAAATGATATTCATTAAGCCAGAGGAAAAGGAGGAATTTACATCAAGATTTTTTTCTTTTTTTTTTTAAACTACATTATCTTGAAATACAAATGTGGATTCTCGTCACTGAAAAATCTTTGAAGTTGTATTTCTTCCTTTTAGTTGTATTTTTCTTTTTTTTGTCTGTACTGGTGACCATTTTCTAAATCAATCCGTACGCAACCATTTCCACACCTTGATTCATGAAGCAAATGGTGATCAGCTGCGCTCCCGAAATAGAGCATGACTTTATACATACAGAAACTTGTACATTACCCTCTTTTTTTTTGTTTTTGTATTTTTTCTTTTTTTTTTGGAGATATGGCCCTAATGAAAAAATATATAAAATAAAAATAAAAATTATTTAAAATCTACCATCACTTTGTAGTTACCACATCATGAAAAAGAAACTAAAAACTTTGTACTAAAAAAAAAAAAAAAGAAAAAAAATAAAAAAAATGAGGGTATGTTTAATGTACAACTTCTATATACATCACAGCCCATAGGCAGTAAAAAAAATATTTAAAAAATGATGAAAGGAATTGTGAAGAACTGTCATGTGGAAGGTCAAAGACAGACAGCAGACATGACGTAGTGGTGAGGAAGCAATTTCCGTTGATCGTTGTCAGGTACGTATTTTCAACCTTAACTTAAAAAAACCCCATTCGTATTGCTCCTAGCCTAAGGTAACCATTTTCCTGTGGAGAAACCAGTATCGTTCGCTAGTCTGACTACTGACTGACACACCTCCTTGAGCCCCGAGACCTACCCTCTAGCAGTTTCTATTGCACAGAGCTTTGGGCGATAGGACAGCTTTATTTCATTATCTGAAGGATAACACGCCTGGGATAGGGATGGGTTTTCACCTTTTTGCCTCAGTGTGGTGAAATTTTCCCATCTTAGCATCTTTTGCCACAATTTTTTTTTTAAAGTCAATTTGCTTCCAAAAAATGCAATACAACATGGAAAAGAAAGAACATCAAAAAGAAAATCTGTGAAAAACAAAAAGTGACCTCTGAATACACTGGACAGCAACTTTGGTTAAAAAAAAATTAAAAAAACCCAACAGATGTACTTATACACACAGACAGCAAATATTAATTTCATAACTGTTCGAATTAATTATCTCTTTAATTCCCAATCGGTAAATATGAACGGGGCAGAGGAGCACACGTTTTCTTTTCCTTCTTCCTACGCTGGAGAAACAGAACAGAAAACAGCCGGGTGTACGGGAGCCTCAGTCGTCACTCACACGTGCGGCCTCCTCACCGGGGTCATAACTGCCCGATCTGAAACAGAACGTCACAGATGACGGACGCCACCAGCGAGTTCAGCACGGCCGAGATGGAGATGTCCAGCAGCCGGCCCTCGTGCAGCAGGAACTCGGAGCGGTTCTCGTCCACGCGGGCCATGGCCAGCAGCGCCTTGGCCGCGCGGCACATCATGTCCACGCTGGGCGGCTCCAGCGGCGGGGGCTGCATGTGCATGAGGCTGTGCTGGCTCTGCTGGTACTGGGCCATCGTCACCCCATCCTCCAGGAAGCTTATCAAGTTCCCGATGCTTCCCTTCTGCACAGCTATTGCCCTCGCGGCCAGCGTGTCCCCTTGGGCCAGGTTCGATAAGAGCGCCATGGACATTTCTCGACAGACCGGGTTTTTGCGGTCGCCCACGTACCTAACTAACGTCGCATAGAATTTCTCCTGCCGGCTAAACGGAGGCGTGGCCAGGATCAGGTCCACGTTATTGTCCTGGATGCTGAGTTTACAGAGCGTCTCCAGCACCAGTCTCTGCGGCGACAGCACGGAGTTGGGTCCCACCGTGGGGAATGGGTCTTGCGCCTCCGCGGAGGGGCACACCATCCAGTGCAGCAAGCCGTCCAGGATCGGCAAGCAAATGCTCTCCGTGTACGCAGACAAGTCCAGCTGCCCGGAAATGTTGGCCAACGTGACCAGCGTGTTATCCCGTAAGACCTCGAGGCAGTCCCACCACCACTCGTCTTTGCTGCAGGCCACCCCCTTGTCCTCGTCCTCCTCCTTCTCGTAGGTCTGCGGCGCCCGCTTCCGCTCCGGGTGCTCGTGGTGCAGGAGGATGAGCTTCCCCAGGATCAGCACCAGGCCCGGGTGTTTGGACATCTCGGCGTCGTTGCCAGGCACGAAGGACAGGCTGCGGACGATGTTGGACACGCAGATGCAGCGCTTGGCCAGGGAGTCCTGCCAGTGCGCCACGGTGCAGAGCGGCGTCTCGTCGCGGCTGCGCGGCTCGTCCTCCAGCAGCTTGATGTTGCGGTGGCTCCGGGCCTGGTGGATGCCGAAGGGGAACTTGCCGCTGTCCGGCTGGGCCCCGGGGTTGGCGTCCTCCGGCAGCGCCCCCGGCCGCGCGGACAGGACGTCGTCGATGGTCGCAATGATGCTTTTCTCTGGCTGCTCCTCCAGCTCCCCCTTTCCCTCCAGCTCCTTCTTGGGGCCCGCTGCGCTCGGAGCGGGCGGCGGCTTCCTGCGCGGAGGGATCTCCATCTTGCTCTCGAAGTGCGTCTGGATGTGCTCCGTGGTGTCCCCGCCGCCCAGCTGCCAGTGCAGGAGCCCGCTGCTGAACTCCTGCACGCGGCCCAGCCGGTCGGAGCGGTCGACCACGAACAGGTTGTTCTTTTTGACGATCTTGATGGGCAGCTTGTCGAACTTGCTGGCTTGCCTGGGCTTCTCCTTTGGCTCGGCCGCGGCGTCGGAGGGGCTCAAGGCCGCGCTGCCCTTCTCCTCGGCCTCGGCCTTTGCACCGTCTTCCTCCTCCGCCTCCTCCTCCTCCTCCTCGTCCTCCTCGTCCTCCATGCATTCCGCAGCGTCCTCCTCCCGCCCACACTCGTCGGCCCAGGCCTGGCCCTCATCTTTCTTCACTGCGTTGTGGTCAAGTGCTTTTTGGCTGGGGTCTCCCACTTCATATTCCATAAGAATTCCAAAAATGTCAATCAGGCATTTCCTAAAGTACTCGACTAAAAGTTCCAGAAATCCGGACAACTGCAGAGGAGAAAGAGACCAAGAACAGGCTTAGTGTCAGGGAATCGGCCAGGCCTGCGACCCCGGTAAGCCCTGACAGCTAGCAATCGTCTGGGAGGACTCTCCCAGGGCCCACTGCGTGTCTGGCTAGGCCCAAACTACTCGCCCTTCACTACTGTCTTCCTGAAGTTCTATTATTAACTAAACCGATATCTGCCCTGTTTCTTATGTCCTGCTTACTTTCCTGCACTACCGACATGAAAACTTACCTGTTTATTTCATTTTTCTAAGATTACCCACCCCCTCCCAACACAATGCATTCATTACCATAAGAGCAGGGAAGTAAGCCTCTTTCCTATTATTTTATCCGAGACTCTGCCTGCCTGGGTTTTCACTGTTGTCATCATCGAACTCGATGGTTATTTTTGTCTCAGGTGCCACAGGTCATGCTGATTTACTCTTTGCAAGAGGTATTTTTAGCAACGTAGTAGCCCATAACAGAAAATTAAAAGCAAATCAATTGAGTCCCCGATGAGTGGATTAGAATGTTTCCTTGAAGGCAGTTTTACCTTCTAGCAGCTATTCGAGGCTCTAGCTGAAGACAAAGCCACAAGGACCAGTTTTGTTTCTTTTATGCACATGTCTATACCAAGAAAAGCAACATCCTCCCCAATTAGCACCCGCTCAGCTCCCCTCCCCCAGAGTGCCACTGGCATCTTGGGGACGATAAAACACCAGGAAGTAAGAAAGGGTTCTTCAGTGGAAATGTGCGGAAGGCAACCACTGTCCTAGCTGCTGCCAGCTTCCGAGCGGAGCGTGATTATCACGTGAGGGGAATCGGAGAGCAACCAGAAAGCACCGCCCTCAGGGCACAGGCAGGGTTTCCCCAGCGCAGGCGTGGGTGTCCCCCCTGGCCCCCTCCCACCTCCCACCCCTCCGCTGAGCCAGACCTTCCCGGGCAAGGAAGGACAGGGAAGCGGTAAAGCCACCCTGCCGGAAAGGTGGGACCCACAGCAGCTCACCTCCCACAGGATACAGTGCATCACTCCAGCAAAGGACGCACGTGTTTTGATACTTATTTTCAGTTGAAACGAACTTCATGTAATGTTTATGACCTTATTCACACACTTCCTATCACCTGAGAAACTGCCTTTCAGGGCTACAATAAACACTTAAATGAGAAGAGAGGGAGGTTCTGGTCCTATTTCAATAGAAGCAAGGAATTAGATGTTTGGGCCTTTTCACCAAAAGCAGTTGTTCACACACAGTAGGGAAAATACCCCTTTCTCATGTTTGTTTCTGAAGATTTCTTTAGAAGTCCATAGTGAGGGGACCCTTGGGCGTTTCTCCTAACCCTCAGCGCCCTCGCTCTGTGAGCTGTTATGCTGGAATCTACTCTAAACCTAGCGCTGCGCAGAGGAGGGCTGTCAGCTCGCGTCCTGGCTTTAAAGGCGTCAGCAACCTGGAGGGGCGGAGACAGGAGCACACCAAGAGGCGCTGGCCAGGAGTTCATGACTATTTCAGCTGGGTGGGCACATGGGGACTCATCAAACTGTCTCCTCCACTTGTGTAGTCTGTGGGCGTGGAGGGCTGGCTGTATGCGTTGATCTACACTGTTTATATAGGGACTTGGGCATCCGCGGACTTCGATATTCATGGGGGTTTGGTGTCCTGGAATCCACCCCCCCATGGAAACTAAGGAACAAAGTATGTATCTGGGAAGTCAAAGTTATATGCAGCTTTTTGATTGTGTGGGGGTACCTGTAACCCCTGTGCTATTCAAGTGTCAACAGTATTCTATGTATCTTCTAAATATAAAATTTCTCTTTAATTTTCCTTTTTAAAAAATTTTTTAGTTAAGAGAAGGGTGAGGTCCCATTGGAAAGAGTAACACTCCATTGCAACCCACTCAATTTCCATCACCGACTACGGACATAGCTTTATGTGGCATCTGAGTTAATTCACATTGGGCTGCTAATATTCATTCTAAACAGCAAATTAATTTTACTGTCATCCATTCCATATGCACACGCACACAGGCATGCACGCACGTACACGGTCATGGTGTTCTTATGAGACATAGGTATGTGTAAATTTATATAAAGACTGAAATGAATTGTCATTCTGCACTGAATTCTCGGGCAACCACACATTGATTGATGTTGGTGATAAGGAGGGCCAGGCGCCGAGCGCCGGCATTAGTGAAGCATGAAGCACCCCTTGGTTCTCGTGCTCCGCTTCGGTCCTCGGCCCCACTGGTGCGAGCTCACCTGGGAGAGATTGAACGTAGCAACAGTGCTGTCATCATACAGGAGGATGTTTATAGTGTCCAAAGCCCAAGTACTTTCAGCCAAGAGACCTGACTTCAGGGACATCATCACACGCCAGGCCTCCGGGGTAACTAAAAACGGGGAAGGAACAGGATGTGATGAATATTAACGCCATGCATGAAAGAACAGAAAATAACAAAGAATAAGAGAAAAGAAATGGTGGTAAGGACTGGCTTTAAATAACTGTCCTGAGGGATTGTTCGACACGATCACTTCCAGATTTGAAGCGAGGTGATGGCTGTACTAAGACACTTTGGTCTTGAAGGCCTTTTGCTTTGCTGGTTGAACAGGAGCCCACACGCTTCTCCAGGAGGCTGTGGTTCAGCACAACCCCGCTTTTTCCCTTTACCCCCTAACAGATGCATCCGTTTCAATAACCGAGTCAAACCAAACAATGCTACTTGTCCTTGTTGCCTGCTCCATTCACAAATGTCTCAGCATGGGGGTCTTTGGAAGGCTGGCGAGTATGCAGAGTATAAGCCAAACTTCAATCCCAAACGCAAAGTCCTGGCTTTCCCATGCCGACCTCTGTTTCTTAGCTCTGGCCCTCAGGGCACTCTGTGGACAACCCCAGTGCTTTGATGGTCAGGATTTTTCAGGAGCTGAGCCTGAGCCGGGGGATGGGACACAGAGAGCTGCACTTTAGTCCTCTCCATTCCTGTCACTGAGGAAGACAGAGCCATGTGATAAAACGTGTGCAGGCTTTGCCATAGCTGGTCTAGCAAAAGAGGCCATCATCTGCCAATTTCAGGGGGGCCATCTCAGGAACCTGGGAGGGCACATGGTGTGAGTGGACCTGCCCAGCCAGAACTCACCACAGCCACAGCCTCACGTCGGGAGGGGACTGTGGGTTTCCACCTTTATTTTAATTTCGTCTACTTTTCAATTTTTCTAAGATAGGCACATATTACTTTTATCATAGAAAAAGCAAGCTTCCTTTTTAAAATGAGGAACATAAATTTCTCTAGACTACAGACAAATACTGGTATAACATGTACTAAGAAACTTTATACAAATTTAAATATTTATTTAAACGTGTACACACAAACACAAATACGTGTGCATATTTTTACATCTATTTCCATATGAAAATGGTGCTCTGAGTCTGTATCTCTATCTCTTGCTACCCTCCTGCACCCCTTTCTCTACAGGTCCTTACAGTCCAATGAGTGGAAACATCTTTAACATTTTTCTAATCATTGAATATGATTTCATGTCAAGTGATTTTGAGATTTTTGAAAAGAATCTTTTAGTATAATCAAGATCTTTAATTCCCTTTGCTGTACTGAAAGTGCTTAAAAACTAATGCAGAGAAACTGTGTGTACTCCCAGATGGGATGTCTCCTTCGTGTTCAGAAGGCCCCCAGCAGGACCGACGAGCCCATCAGTGGTAACTGAAGCAGCCCCCTGGCCGGGTCGACCAGTGCCCTCCCGTTACACTGACCCGCGGGTCGCAATCCCTATCTGCCCACATAGCACGTTCAGGCTTCCCCTCTCCCAGGGAAACCCACTGCCCACCTCTGCCTTCCAGCCCCACAGCTGTTCTAAGCACGTGGTGCAGAGAGAAAGTGCTTGCTTTAGGTCAGATCTTTCGGCCAGAAGCTAGTCCACCCCCCCCTCCCCCCAGCACCACTCCCACGGAAAACACCGTGACCGGGCTTTCCCCTGGTGCTGCTGCTCACTTCAGATTAGTGAGTTATTACCGCCACTGCTCCTCTCGGAAACATGGCAGTCTGTACTCACGGGCGGTTCACTCCTTTGAGATCAACAGCAAGAACATCTGAACTAAATGTAAATTCTGGCCACACGGGGCTTCCTTGGGGAGCAGAGCTGGGTGCTTACCGATGTCCTTCGAGGTAATCTTCCGCCTCTGTTTCAAGACCGGCTGGGACGCCTCCACGGAGCCAGGAGGGAAGGTGATCTCCCTTCTGATCGGGGGCGGCTGGGGGGGCGGCCCCGTGACCTGGGGCGTGGGGACGGTGGGCATGACCTTCTGCATCTTCATGGAGGGCAGGAAGGGGGACTTGCTGGGGGACATGCGGCTCTCCAGGGCGCGCGGGAAGGCGGCGGGGCTGGGCGCTCGGGAGATGTGGTTTGGCAGTGACGGCGGCGTCTGGTAGGACGACTGAGGTGGGCGCGTGATGGGCTGCATGGAGGCCGACGAGGACATGTAAGGCTGACGCTGGCTGACGTGAGAAGGCCACTGGCTCTCGTGATTTATCCTCTGATCAGGGACCATCATGTCATCCGTGCGGCTCATGCCTGGGTAGGGGGGGGCCTGGGCGGGGCCGCCGGGGCCCTGCCTGCCCTGGTAGGGGTAAGGCATATCATTCCGAGCCGCCCACAGGCTCTGCTGTGGCCCTTCCCCGGAGGCCGGCTGCAGGGGGCCGCCCATCATTTGCGGGGGGAGGCCGTGCGGGGGCATCTGCCCCGGGCCCTGCACCCTCTCTCTGCCGTAGGGGTAAGCGTACTGGCCCTGCAGGGGCCGGCGCTCGGGCCCGGAGTAGGAGCTGCCGTACTGGTTGTACATCTCGGGCTGCTGGCTGCCGAACTGCACGTTGTACATGTCCCCCTCGTGGCGCTTGGCGGGAGGACCGTACATGCCGTCCATGTGGCGCTTGTAGTTCTGAAATTCACACAAAGGCAAATCGCACTCACGTGCTTTTCCAGGAATAACCACACACTCCCCTTATGCAAAAGTTATCACGTGTCGGATGTTCACTCCGAAGTGGACATGGGAAGCTGGCGTAACTGAGGACTAACGATTTATGTCTCATTTCAGTGTTGCACCCGCACCCCAATGCCAGCACCCACGGACCTCCCGTTTATTTCATTGCTTGGTGTTGTCTGTGGGATCAGGGGCCTGGAGTGACGCTGAGGGGACCCAGCAGGTAGAAGGATATTCCGAGGGCCACCCTGAGAGCGTTCTGGGTTCAATAATTCCTTAGGCCTAACTCTACAGAAAAGCCTCCCCAAAGGATCTGGCTCCTCAGACTGGACCTGTGCTACCCTGACACCCACATTCCATGGCCTGCACCCCAACTTCCAGCTTGTCCAGGTCAGACTACCCAGCCTGAGGACAGGCTGGGTGCAGCCGGTTCCTCAGCTCCTGGTCGGGGGGTGTCTCCTGATGGAGTGAGTGAGATGCTGACATGGGAACTAAACTTTCACCTCATTTGAAAACCATTAGGATCAGTTGGTTTAATAACACAGCCCACTGTAGATGCACGCGCCCGTAAAATTAAATACATGTTTGACCCCCTCTATTTGACACGCGGTCTTAGGCCTTGGAGTGTGTGGAAGTTGCCTTCCTGTGTGAAAGCCTAGCCCGACGGCCGTCCTCTGCACCCGCAGTGTTGGCGAGCTGGTCCCGCACAGCCAGCCTCTGGGCTGCAGGGCTGTGAGGACCAGCACAACCTATCCAACCGTCAAATGCAGTCAGTTAATATCTGCTCTTTAAAAGCCAACCACTTTCACTTAGTAGGTAATTTTTAGTTGTTTTTTCCTACGTCCTCTTTAAAATATATCCACATATTTCTGGTCTAAAACGGCGTTTGATCGGACAGGACACACAGACGTTTAAAACATACTTAAGCTGGGCTTGTTACTATTTGCACGGGCGCATGTCCTTAACTTCTTATAACACATTATACTTGTTTGGGATACCCTACATCAAGAGCTGTTTTTAATTTGCTGGCTTCCAAATCTGAGACTATGTTCTCGCACAAACAAATAACATTGTGATTGCCCAACAAATGCTAATCATTTTGGTTATACTTGCTAGAACTCTCCGCAGTGCCAGGAGTTTGCGTCTGAACCAGAAGGCACCAGGGCACGCCCACTCACCACTCACCGGCTGCTGCGGGTACAGGCCTGGCTGGTGTCCTCCATACGGTGGCTGTCCTGAGGGTGGGCCTTGGCCCGGGTACTGCTGCCCGTAGGGTTCATGCCTGGAATGATGCATTCAAAGAAAACTTCCTTTGCAAAGGACCTCAGGCCACGGGAGAAAGGAACAGTCTATTTCCTGAAACTTTATACTCAACAGCTTTTCTTCCCCTCACTCGCACACCTTCCAGCAGAGGCAGTCCGAGCAGCTGCAGAAGAACTCTTAGCAAAAGGATGGGAACACCCATTCTGGGACCGCTGCCAATTTCCTGGGCAGTAGGTGTGAGGAGTCCCGGCTGGCGGGGCAGCACCCTCTGCCTTTGAGTCAAGGCCCTGCCCACCCACTGACACCCTGGGAGTGCCATACAGGGTTGTGCTGTGGGTATTCACGAAAGGAAGAAACAGCACAGAGTCGAAGAGTCCAAGCAGAGGACCAGGACATGAACATACAATAATGGAAACTAGTTCTACTTCTCCCTTTCTCATTATGAATAAGAAATGTTCATTTTTAAAGGTATACATCAATATTAATGCAAACGATGTTGAGTTAGCTAATAACTGTATGGATGTTAGTGCTCAAAATTTCAAAGTCCTACAATCATAAAAGGCTATAGAAAAGAATAACAGAAATTATTTAAATGTATTACTATTAAATCTTAAAATGGGAATGAGCAATACATTTACTTTTTCAGCTAATATACTGAGAAATTATAAATACCATAAAATAGCATGTTTAAAAAACCCCCAATAAATTTGATATTTAAAAAAATTAACTGGTTTAGTTAGTATATTGATCTTGTAAGAAATAGAATAATTAAACTGAATATATTCCTGAACTGGTCAGTGAATAAGACAGAAAATAAATGAACTTTCAGACTACCATATGTAAAACAGATAGGGGAATTCTTGCTAACAACATTGATATCTAGAAGGAAGCTTATAGTTAGGAGAAAAAAATATAATTGACATAGATAAAATTTAAGCTGAGCAACTTTATAGAAGAGAAAACTCAGCAATGAGGTAAGCCCCTCTCTCTGATGCGGGAGAACCAAAATAACTTCTACACCTAGGCTACACAACCTTCTTCCTATATTGCCTATTTAAGAATATATGTCCCATGCCCTGACCAGTGTTACTCAATGGTTAGAGCCTTGGCCTGTGCACCAAGGGGTCCTGGGTTCGATTCCTGGCTAAAGGCACATATCCGGGTTGTAGGTTCGATCCCCAGCCCCAGTTGGGGCATATGCGGGAAGCAACTGATCAATATAATCAATGTTTCTCTCTCCTCTCTTTCTTCCCTCCCTTCCACTTTCTCTAAAAATCAATGGAAAAAATATCCTCTGGTGAGGATTAACAACAACGAAAGGAATATATGTCCCAGGACAACTGTTTCCCTTCTGATCATCAGCCAACACACACACACACACACACACACACACACACACACACACACACTCCCGAGCTGTGCCTGGACCCGCAGGAACACGGACACTGTGTGACCATCGCCGCCAGGGCTCAGGAGTGTGTGCTGGGAGCACCGTTTCTGGTGAACGGCTTCATCTTTGCCTGAGAGACACTCACCTCCGGTCGTAGGTGGCTCCGTAGGGGAACTGCTGCCGCTGCCCCATGCCCAGGCCAGACATGGCCCCGGAGGGACTCTGGTTGTACATGTCCTGCATGCTGCTCGTGGGCATCGGGCCCTGCGACATGAAGGGCTCGCTGCCTCCAGGCACTGGGACGTGGTGAAGAACAGACGACAGTCAGCATTCCCAAAGCCCAAGGCCCTGTCTAGCCATTTGTTATTGTTAATACGGCAGATATATCTTATCCTTATATGACCAACAATATGAATGAAAGAGCGTAAGGTCTACAGTCAAGGTGGGTCCTGTGGGCAGAACC
Source organism: Myotis yumanensis (assembly GCF_028538775.1). Taxonomy (NCBI): domain Eukaryota; kingdom Metazoa; phylum Chordata; class Mammalia; order Chiroptera; family Vespertilionidae; genus Myotis; species Myotis yumanensis. The sequence goes on from NW_027223757.1 coordinate 5,117,913, forward strand.
CTAAGATGGACCCCAGATCGCCACCCCATGTACACGCCCCACACGGCCTTCCGAGTGTGGGCAGGACCACTGAATTCAGGGGGATAACCGGAGGAGAGACTGTCAGGTGGGCCCTTTAAATTGCCTCTAAAGGCTGGAGACAGATGAGTCAGAGGTGCCCCCCTGCTGGTCCTGAAGAAGCACCTGCCTTGCAGGGGAGAGGGTCATGGATAAGAACGGGCGGCAGCCTCTGGGAGCTGCCCAGACCCTCATACGACGGCCAACAGGACCCCTCATTCCGAAGCTGCAAGGGACCGAGTGCTGCCAGCCAACTGCATGAGCCAGAGGTGCCGAGCCCCAGAGGAGCCGAGCCTGCCTGACACCGGATGCCTGCGTGAGTGGGGCTGAGCACGCAGGAACTGACATTAGTTTATGCTGCTTTAAGCTGCCAAGTGTGTGGTAACATTGAAAACGGGCAAGTTGGCACATTTCTGAGTTGACTTCCTTGTCTATAAAATGGGTCTGGAGAGAGAGAGAGATGAGATACTTGCAGAGCTAGTGCCCGTCCCTGATGGGGAAAGTGAAAACCTGACACAGACACCCACCCACAGACCCACTCCAAAAGCAGGATAAAGGAGGTCACTAGGGAGTTAATAGCTCCAGAATGGAGGAGATGCACTATTTCGATCAGGGGTAGAGCGACAATTAGGTCAAATGTACAAATGAGCATCAGCTCAGCGCCTGAAGGAAACTGGGTCAAGCCCAGAAACTAGCCTGTCGGCAAATTACACATTTTAATGCAAATCTTAATTGATATGTAGTACTACCACCTTCTTCATCCCATGAAGGTTACTTCTATCTTATATGAGGAAAAAGCTGATTAAAGTTTTGTGAGCTGATAGATTTGTTAGGCTGGCAGAGAGGTGCAGACAAGGAAGCCGGAAACTGCTGGCCGGTATTCTTTACAATGGCTTTCACATTCTTTATCTTATTTGATCTCCATCAACCCTCAGTTGAACCAGTTTTGATGTTATTTTCCATTTTATAGATTTAAAAACAGAGACAGACAGAAATGAAGGGGGATGACTAAAGTAACTTAATTTCCCTATATACAAAGAGTTCTTAAAAACCAATAAGAAAAAAAAATCAGAAGGAGATCGAAGATGGCGGCATAGGTAAACACCGGAGACTGCCGCCGTGGACAACCACTTCAAAAATACAACTAAAAGTCGGAGCGGACATCAACCAGAACCACGGGAAGGCTGGCTGAGGAGAGTCTCTTCAACTAGAAGCAAAAACAACAGCATTCCGATGTTCAGCGGAGGCGCAGTGTGGAAAATTTAAAGGTACGGCGGTGCGGTGGTGAGGGTGCGCGCAAAGCGGGCTGGAGGCTGAGGGCGCGATTGTCGTTTTCAATCAGGAGCGAGTCTCAGACTCTGGGCTACAGATCCGGGCGAGTCTCTAGGGACCCAGACTCAAACGGGAGAAGCGGGACTGTCTGGCTACGGCCCCTCCGAGGTTTGCAGCGATTGCTGGGACAGAGAGGCAGAGCCCCTGGGGACGGACTGAGAGCGGCCATAGCTGCTCCCTCCCCCCGCCCTGTTGAGCCCGCCCCGCCCAAACCCTGCGCACAGCCATTTGCCGATCGCCTCAGGCAAGGGCTGGACTAGCGCCTCCCCTGAGGACTGAAGTTTTCCCACAGCTGATTTCCACAGCCAGTCGGCCTGGTGGTCAAATCCCTCTAGTGTTAACTACAACAATTAAGGCTTGGCTAGAACAAGACTGCGCACAGAGACCACAAGGGGGTGCACCAAGAAAGCATAAAAGATGCGGAGGCAAAAAAACATGACAGAAATGGAGGATATGGAGCTAAGAATCGAAATTTTGAGGGCTTGCCATAAATTTGTGCAGAGCCTCACGAAAACTAATGAGACCCTCGATGCTACGATAAAGAAATTAGAAAGTAAGCATACACGGACTGAAATAAAGAATATTATACCCAATAGCAGACCAGAGGAGCACAAGAATCAAACCAAAGATTCGACAAAAAACACCCAATTGGAAAAGCAAAATGAAAAAAGAATCCGAAAGTGTGAAGATAGTGTAAGGAGCCTCTGGGACAGCTTTAAGCGGACTAATATCAGAGTCATTGGAGTGCCAGAAGATGAGAGACAGCAAGATATTGAAAACCTATTTCAAGAAATAATGGCAGAAAACTTCCCCCACCTGGAGAAAGAAATGGACTTACAGGTCCAAGAAGCGCAGAGAACCCCAAACAAAAGGAATCCAAAGAGGACCACACCAAGACACATCATCATTAAAATGCCAAGAGCAAAAGACAAAGAGAAAATCTTAAAAGCAGCAAGAGAAAGAGGCTCAATTACCTACAAGGGAATACCCATACGACTGTCAGCTGATTTCTCAACAGAAACTTTGCAGGCCAGAAGGGAATGGCAAGAAATATTCAAAGTGCTGAATACCAAGAACCTACAACCAAGATTACTTTATCCAGCAAAGCTATCATTCAGAATTGAAGGTCAGATAAAGAGCTTCACAGATAAGGAAAAACTAAAGGAGTTCATCACCGCCAAACCAGTATTATATGAAATGCTGAAAGGTATCCTTTAAGAAGAGGAAGAAGAAGAAAAAGGTAAAGATACAAATTATGAACAACAAATATGCATCTATCAACAAATGAATCTAAGAATCAAGTGAATAAATAACCTGATGTACAGAATGAACTGGTGACTATAATGAATCAGGGACATAGAAAGGGAATGGACTGACTATTCTTGGGGGAAAAGGGGTGTGGGAGATGCGGGAAGTGACTGGACAAAAATCATGCACCTATGGATGAACTCAGTGGGTGGGGAGTGAGGGTGGAGGGTGGGGTGGGAGCTGGAAGGAGGGGAGTTATGGGGGGAAAAAAGAGGAACAAATGTAATAATCTGAACAATAAAGATTTAAAAAAAAAAAAAAAGAAAAAAAATCAAATGAAAAAATGGGAAAACACATAAATGGATATTCACAGAACAAGAAAAATAAATGGCTGATAAATATATATAAAAAGATGTATGGCCTTGCCAATAATTAAAGAAATCCAAGTTAAAACAATAACGAGGCCTTTCCCCCCTCTCAACCTGACTGGCAAATACTAAAACGACTGATAATAATCATCTTTGGCATGAGAGTGAGCACCATGCACTCCCCCATCTCCACGTTGAGCATTAAACTGGCACAGCTGTAGCCAGCACTTGCCCACTAGGCTGGACTTTGGGCCTCCCCACAGAAGCAACAAGGACAAAGAGCTGGGTTTATGTCGGCAGTGAAATAAAAAAATCAGAGTGCCACCAAGTCCGCTACAGAATATGGAGGAATGCAAAACGTTACTGTGGCAGGGGTAGGGCTGCGAGAAAGCCTGTCTCCGGGGGCTTTTCTGTTATCTGCTTCAATTTGGTACTAAATCCACCAGTGGAGCACGTGAGCTGAAGTACACTTCCTCCCGAGCAGCGGTATCGCTTCCACAATCGATGAAAACAAGTTCTGTGGCTGCCCAGGGCCTGGCGAGGCAGTCTGCTGCCATCCCACCCTCCACAATAAAGGAGATGTGGGCACAAGGAAACAAAAGAAGTACGATCTCGCGGTCTAACAGCATGTCGGTAGGAAGTTCATAATAACTTTTGAAGCCAGATTCCAAATACTACTAATTATTTTTCCATGTTATTATGGTCACATTTTCAGTCTAAAATGTGAAACCACCACCAACAGCACTAACAAAATGTTCTTTCTAACATTGCACACCACTAAGAAAAATAGCTACCTCCAACGTTCACAAAGCCTTTGAATTTCCGAGTTTATGGATTTATTGCAAGTTCTGCAAAATCTTTACTTGGATTAGGCAGCTCTGAAGCTTGAAAGGAAAAAGTACAGATTGTCTTGCTTTATGTAACAGATAAATCTGAAAGTTACACCGTATAAAATACAGTTTGTGGTTTAACGTGCTTTTCCATGAGGAGCTGGTCCTGGTCTGCCCATTCCCCTAGCACCCAGCCCCGTGTCCAGCCCAGGCCCCGTGCCCACCACCGCGCCCATGCCTGGTGGCATTCAGAGCACGCCTGCTTCCTGTGCCAGTCCTTCTGTGGCCTGTATGTGCATTACTCCCATCATACTCATGGTACCCTGTATGCAGGTCCTAGTAATATCAATTTCTAGGTGAGGAAACAAAGCACAGAGATGCCAAGTACTTTCTCCAAGGTCAGAAACTCAGTAAATGGGAGCTGGGGCTGAACTCTGTCGAATGCACGAGGGAATGGTGGTGGGACGGCAGAGAGGAGGCTCCGCAACCACGCCATGCAGAGGCGCCTCTGCACCTACCTTTTCTCATTCCGCCAAAGGGGTCCTTGTTGGGCTCATAGGGCACCCTGCCCATCACGTCAGGCATGCTCATGCCCTGCTGGTACGGGGTGCTCGGAGTCATGGAGTTCCGTTTTGGGAACGATGAGTCGCCCGCGTCTGAGAATGGGTCGTGCACACTGACTGTACTGCTTCTGAGCGGATGGGAGAAATGAAAGCTTAATGTCAGAGCAGGAAGCGTTACCTCCAAACACGTATTCAGAAAACAAGCTACTCTTGAAATCAGTAAATGTAAAAACTATCCAAATAAATTACCACTAAAACTAGTAGCAGTCAACATTTAACAACTCACTAGGGAACACCATCTGTGTCCTCTATGAGGTTTGCTGCAGAAAATGAAGATAGGCAAGTCTGATTCTGCATGCTCACAGTTCTTTAACATACCTTCCACCTTGCATTGGGGTCATCTGTCCATGAGGGGTGGAGGCCGGAGTAGGTGGCTTCAGGTCACCTGGAACTTCGGCCATCGAATTACTGCCAGTTGATTGGGGGGTCTGTGGACCTTGCAAGGATCCTGAATTAGCTGATAGTGGTAGGTGCAAAGAGAAAATGGGGAAAAAACAAGGTTATCAAAGTAAGATCATCCTTGCTAGTTATTAAAAAAAAAAAAAAGACAACAATACCCATTGCTGGTCAGGCCTGAGTAAAATTAGTCACTCTTCTATTTTTTATAGAGGTATAATGGACATATTCTAGTATTTTTAGGAGTACTATGTAGTAATTTTGACATTTGTAACTATTGCAAAATAATCACCACAGTAAACCTAGTTAATATCCTTGACCATACACCATTACAATTTTTTTTCTTACACATTATTTGTAGTGAAAAGTTTAACTCTGGAAACATGCTTTATTTGTGAGCCATAAAACAGTTATACTTTTGACCAGGTAATAACTTTCCTGGGTAATAATACCAAGAAAATAATCTAATGTAAAGGAAGTTTTAGGCAGAAAAATGTTTATTTCAGTGTTGTTTATAATGTAGATAATTTAAATGTCTGAGCATAAGGAATAATGGGATGAAAATTTTGGTATATCAATTTGATGGACTATTGTGCTGTTTTAAAAAAATTAGAAAAATTAGTTCTGGTCTTACTTTTTAACTTAAGAAAGTTTAAGTTGAAAAGCAATGACACAAAATAACAACGGGCCTTTTTCGTATTTCGATGCCTTCTAAATGTCTACAAGTATCTATGCTCTGTCATTAGCAGTGATTTTTGGAGCTATGAAATTAGATTTGTGACTACACAACACAATGCTGGGTTGGAATTCATTAATGTCATTATCGGAGTTTATAAGGCTTGGCTTTAACTATAATTACATTATAGGAATAGCTTAGAACTGAGTAGATCTTTTAAAAATTTAAGCAAGGAGTCTTGAAAATATTAAACTCACCTTATAGGAAAAACAATATTTTAAGAGCTCCTGCTTTATCATTGATCATAGATATTGGTTTCATTTACTAATCATTTATTGAATAAACAATGGGCTCACTCTATTGCAGGCTCTTTTCCATCCCTGAGTTCCACCGGTGCACCAAACTGACAAGAAAAGACAAACATCTCTGCCCTTGTGCAGTCTACAACGAACACTTTCAGAACTGTCACACATGGCGGATTCCTGGCTGCTGGTACATGCGCTACATCTACAGTTCCTTTCCTGTGCAGCGCCCAAGGCTCATGAGCGACCACCATCCTTGTTGTACTTTAGAGGAAACAGAGTTAAACTGGTCACTAGCGAGTGTGCTATAAAGGCGACGGGTCTATCACTCCTACTCAGCCAGCCCCAGCCATGTGAGCACAGCCATGCCCAGCTGTGAGCAGGGCCATGCCCAGGTGTGAGCACAGCCATGCCCAGCTGTGAGCAGGGCCATGCCCAGGTGTGAACAGGGCCATGCCCAGCAAGACCAGGTCTGTCCAGGTCCCACCTGGTCGGGGGTGAGTACTGGTGATAGCCAACAGGCTGTGTTCTGTGCAATGTCTTCCCTGGGTGCCCAGGACTAGTGTGACTCTGGGAAGTTTTCAGAGACGCAGGAAGACTTCCTTGTAATGTATCTTTTTAGATGTAGACATCTTAAAAATACAAACTTACTAACTCATGCTTATAAACCAGATTTTGGTGAAACCCTAGAAATGCATATTTAAAAATGTGATGAGAGAAAAAGCAGTCTTTATAAACACATAGGGTAACCCTACAGACAGGAGCTGGCAGGAGCGATGCCTGGTGTTCTCCATGGAGGACCGGGCTGCTCGCAGCCCGCACGCTTCCTCGGAAACATGGCTCACAGGCTGAGATTTTAGAATGACCCTTATTTACAAGTATTCACATTTACAGCTCATAAAAAAGGGAAAGTTCTTCCCTCTTGCCAGAGTTTCTTCCTTTGCTTTCAGGAAAAAAAATGAATGCAACCTCTTGAAGCTCCATTAATAGAGGCTGGCTCGCTCTCTAGGATGTCCCTACCTTTTGCCAGAAGCTACAAATGTATACTCGAAAGTAAACAATGGAAAGGTTATTGAAGGTTAAGTACATTCACACACTTCAGACTGTACAGCCAGACTCCTGGCTGGGAAGATAATTTACACAGCACGAACCCGGTGCCCTACTTCTGGCTGGGGTTTCGGGAAGTAGGGTGGGGAGAAGGAAGAAGAGCTGATCTGTCCCAGGCCTGCAGTGACTAGAGGTCACCCAGAGGGCACTGCTGTTTATAACCCGAGCCCCTTTCTCATTTATCTTCCACTGAGGATTCCCTAGTTGGACCCATGACAGGTTTTGTGACATCACCTGTCAGCTAATAATAGAAACGCAGTCAGCCACCTGCCAGCAAAGATGGATGGGTTTTTGGTTACAGACTCACTAATTGAATGTGGAGCTTCCGTGCCCCGCCCTCCCTGCTCCCCAAGGCAGGCCCTGCCCGTCCCTCCCCCGCTGGTTCCCAGGCCGCCCTGGCCAGCTGGGTAGGAAACTGCTGTGACTGCTCATCAGAAGCCCACAGCTTTATAGTTTTATTATAACGAGAGCCCCACTGGGCCGGAGAGATGCCCCTGTACCAGGCCTTGGCCCCGTTTCACTCGGGGCCTTCTCAGCTGACTCGCCCCAGGGGCTGCAAGACTGGGGTGACCCGATCTCTCCGGGAACCACAGGCCTGTCCACAGTGGAGATCCCGATGGCCCCAGAGGCCTGAGGGGTGACACCTGCAGGGCTGATAGCACTGAATTTCAGACCCGTACAGCCACATCAAATCAAAATGAATACAGATGGATGACTTAGAGCAGCAGTCGCCAACCTTTCAGACCTCACGGACCACCAGTGGCCCGCGGACCACCGGTTGGTGACCACTGCTCCAAAGGTTTCCTTAAACCAGCGGTCGCCAACCTTTCAGACCTCACGGACCACTGGTTGGCAACCGCTGACTTAGAGCGCTCTTACAATACAGCCAATGATCTAGGATTTAAGCTGGTTTAGTGAGGATTTAAACCAGGGGTGGGGAACCCTAGCCCGCAGGTCCAAGAAATCATTTGACCTGGCCCTGCCAAGGCCTTAGGGGTGAGTTAATTAAATGTTTGACCAAATAGAGCAGGCTAATTTTTAAGTTGATAATTTTGTATGGCCTGCGAATGATATAAACATCCAAATGGCCCTTGATAAAAAAAAGGTTCCCCTCCCGATTTAAACAAATAATCTAGAACAGTGATGGCGAACCTATGACACGCGTGTCAGAGGTGACACTTGAACTCATTTTTTTGGTTGATTTTTCTTTGTTAAATGGCATTTAAATATATAAAATAAATATCAAAAATATAAGTCTGTTTTACTATGGTTGCAAATATCAAAAAATTTCTATATGTGACACGGCACCAGAGTTAAGTTAGGGTTTTTCAAAATGCTGACACGCTGAGCTCAAAAGGTTCGCCATCACTGATCTAGAATGTTTTGTAGGAATCTTTTAACTTACGTTTGCCTGGATATGCAGGTAAGGAGTCAACTACAATTATGTGCCCATGGGAAAAACTGACCTCAAAGACACACATTTTGGCTGAAATTTAGTTTTTGGAAATGTTATAGTATGTGAGACCCTGACGAGGCAAATTGTTGATAATTTTTTTCCTTCTTGACAGTAAAAATGTTTCAGAGACGAGTTCCTCGGTGACAGTCCCAGAATCCGAGAGGACAGACCCAGGGGTGCTGGGAAGAGCCTGGCTCTGGCCACGGACTGAGGGGAGTCACCACCTCAGGGACCCGTCCCTGCGCCTGTCTGTCTGTCTTGCTGAGCAGTGCAGAGATCACCTGAGATGACGGGTGGGCCCTGCGTACCCCACGCCTGCCCTCCAGACCCCGCCGACCGCATGGAGGAAGCGCTCCCCACTGCTGCCTGCCCCACAGGCTCAGCTCCATCTGGCCACTGAGGAGGACAGATTGTCAGAAGCACATCTGCAATCCAAGCTCTTTGTGCAGGTCGAACGATAGTGCTACCATAAACACTGCAGTTTAGAAAGAGGAAAAGGCAAGGTGCACTTTCGGAGGGACCTGCCCATCGGGCGCCGGGAGGACTATTCTCCACACGCAAATGAAGACCATTCACTGCACCAGCTCTTTCCCGGTGAATAAAATGCACCTTCAGATCTTTGCAGACGTCGCCTTTTCGGCTCCTACACCCCACTGGGTTTTTATTTTGGAAATCTAGTGTCAGAGCTGTTCATAGGCAGCTTGTTTTACTCTGTGAATACAATGTGGGGAGATTTTTAAAATTAGGTTCCAGTTTTTCAGGCACAACGTCACTGGCAAAGGCTGGGGTCAGAGAGGAGGCTTTCTGCTGGTCCTCAGCAATGCCAGATCGAAACCAGGTGTGTTCAATACAAGCATTTACGCGAGGCCCTGGCCTAGCGCCTGCAGGTGTCAGCTCTGCCACCCAGGAGCAGCTAAATGAAGAGAAACCACTTCTTTTCTCGTTCACAGATACCATCTTCTAGGTGTCAACGCTCCCCATTACAAAGGTGCTTCACATACTGGCGCAGGCAGGGCGTGCTGGGCCCTTTCCTCACTGTCGCTGTGACTCTGGGTCAGTTCCTTAGACTTATGTGCCTTAGTTTTCTTATGGATTTAAAACAATCTCTGTGTCCTGAGTCTGATATGAGACTAAATGATAAGGCGTGGATTTCAGCCCAGAGCGAGCTGTGCGACAGGAAGCGCAGGACGCTCAGCCCGCGTGTGCAGGGCAGACGGTAAGGAATGGCCACCCCAGGGCCGGATGTGGCGGAACCAGACGCGGGGACAGTGCTGCTGAACTTCAGAGAGGCCGCCACCCAGGACAGGATGACGCAAGTTTCTTCTCACCCCTCATACCGTGTTTATCGAATACAATGGTTTCACGGAGTCAAGCAAGCTGTCTAACAGGCAGAATGAGGGCTGGCAGGAGCTGAAGGAACTCGGGGTCGCCGTCAGGTGAGAGGAGACAGGAGACAGGCAGGAACAACTTGGATTTTCGTGTGAGAACTCAGGTGACCAGCCATCGTTCCTAACACTCCTGACCGCGGTCGAAGCTAACTGGCTGCCCTGTGGCCCGAAACACAATGTCCAGGTCCCATTTGGCTAACTGCCGGCCCGAGGCTGAGCTGTGAGCTGCCTGTCAAACTGCAGGGGGACTTTCCGGGGTGCAGACTGCCAGTGCGGCTCCCTGGGGGAGTCGTTTTGACAGTGAGGTGGACTATTTAAAACAGTGGTTCTCAACCTGTGGGTCGCGACCCCTTTGGAGGTCGAACGACCCTTTCACAGGGGTCGCCTAAGACCATCGGAAAACACATATATAATTACATATTGTTTTTGTGATTAATCACTATGCTTTAATTATGTTCAATTTGTAACAATGAAATTGGGGGTCACCACAACATGAGGAACTGTATTAAAGGGTCGTGGCATTAGGAAGGTTGAGAACCACTGATTTAAAAACACCTGTCTGAGGAATAAAGGCAGACAGCTCAGAGCTCCAGTCTATTTGACTAAAAGGCAAAGCTAAGGAGCGGGGCCTTCAAAGTGCTGACCAGACGGGACACCAGGCCGTTTCCTCGGTTCCCCGAACACTGCCAGCGGGGGCGCACTGGAGCCCACAGAACAAAGGCGCATGTCCCCGGCGGCCCGCCCCTCCGCCTCCGCCTCCGCCGGCAGCGGCTGCGATGCCCGCACTCACCAGGAGATGGCGGCTGCAGCTTGGGCTGCTTCTTGGTCTCCCCGGTGCTGAAGACTTCTGGCGGCGGCTCCTCCCCGCGCTCGATCTTGCACTCAAAGGCAAACAGGTACTGGATGTACTGCTTTTTCAGGGAGCTCGCTGCACTGCTCGAAGTGCCAACATTTAGGTTGGTTGCCAGCTCACGCCACTTCTTGTTTTTATTAACCTGGCAAAAAAAACACCCAAACGGCAGGATCATTGGTTTGCAGCAAAGTGGCTTGTTTAAAGCTGGGAGACAAAAAAAAAAAGCACTTAATGTCCTGGTTTACTTTTTCCATTTGCCTCTTTAGCTAATGCTCGTTACTCCCACTCCGTAGAGCAAAGGCAGCATTCAGTTATGAAGCCATTAAGGAACCTGCTGGTGGGGACATGAAAAGCATAGCTTGTCCAGACTTTGCTGCCTGGGGCCCCCCACCCCCAACCCCACGCCTCGCCCTCCTCCAGAGCCAGCTGGCGGCCAGGGATGGGTCTGAGCAAACGCACTCTCGCGCACACTCAGCCCCGTCCCACCTCTAGTGAAAATTTTAAAAAAGGTATCTAAAACCCATTTGAAAAGCAGCAACAGAACTATTTTGTAAGTGAAGTGTTTCAGCCTTGATAAGAAAAAACGGTGTTCCCTTCCAACAAGCTCCCAGAAAGATGGGCCTCTGAACCCGGCACGTCCACCCTCTCACGAGGCTGTCTTGTGGGGTTGGGCAAAGACAACACTGGGTGCAAAGGTCAACAAGGCCCTGAGCAAATCACCCCAACTTAAATGCCCGGCACCAGCCGTGGGACCTGGCAGCCCTGTGACCCGCCAGCCGGCCTCCGGGCAGGCAGCTGGGGCTCGTGAAGGGCAGGAGCAGGTGGGACCCCCAGGGGTCCCTTCCTCTCAGGCAGGAGAGAAGACAGTTGCAAAAACAGAAGAGAAAAAACAATCCCGCAGTGTTATGTAGGATTTTAGGCTTTATTGCCACCTTTTGATTCCCACTGGGGAACAGAGTTATGGAAGGTTTAAACACAAGAATGAAACATGAAGACCTGCAAATACGAGGGATTATTCTGCCTTCACGTGCGTCCTGGATTCAACAGCTTGGGTAAGGGTTAAGGGCACAAGTGGTTTGTAATGAAATGTTAAATTTTTGGATTCAAACTTTCTCACAAAGCTCTTTATATCCATTTACTTAGCACTAACTGGTGCACGATAAACCGCACACGCTCACGGAAGTGCCTAATGCTACTCTTGGTGCTTAATGCCGGCTGGCAGCAGGCAGGCTGTGGATTGCTGCAGAAACTCGGCAGAGGGCTGCCTGGGGCTCCCTGAGAAGCGAGGCGTTGAGCTGAGCTGTGTGGCTGCCGCTGCTCCAAGCACCTATGATGGTCACCAGGCAGAGATGAAGATGGGTGTGAGTGGCCAATGCCAAGCGCACACCACTGAGTCACAGCTACATCCAAGCACCCTATTAGCCAGGCCAGCAGTCTCGCTGGCAGACCCAACCCTAGCGCACACAGCTAGTCAGAGTGAGGTCCAGACAAACTACACTGCTATGGTGGTGACCCCAACCGCTTAGTGTCCTGGGGACTAAAACATCCGTGCGGGAGGTCTAGGGGCAGGGGTCTCAGTGCAGAGGGGACGTGCATCTTGATTCTCCCCTGGCCGACGTGGTGTGATTTACCACGTGATCACGCAGGGCCGCACCTCAAGCTGTTTCAGTTGCAGTCCTCAGGGCCCTGTGAATGGGAAGGGGCACCCCAGGCAGAACAAAGGTCTCTCCTGCACCCCCCCACCCCCCGTGTGCAGCACTGGGACCAGGTGAGACTCGTGGGTTAGATGACGTGCCCTTGGATAGTTTGTGACCTGTGCCACCTGTGTAGACCACCGGGCCCACAGGCGCTCCCTTCACTGCTCTGGGTGGGGCCCAGGTGTTGACAGATGTGAAAAGCTGCCCAGGTGACTCAAATGCAGAGCTAGGCCTGCGAGCCACTGGTGATAGGGAGCAGCTGCCCTCGGAGTCCAGGGCCACACCACCACGGCACTTCATTTTGTTAGTTTCCTCAAGTCTCCTTTGGAACTGTTGACCTCTGCATTGATAGGGACTTAGGACAAAGGCAACCTTCAGCGTGAGGCCTGCACCCAGCAGACAGGGAGCCCTGAAGAGGGCAGCCCCAGGCAGGCACCTGCACCCCTGAAAACAAGCGCCTCCTGAAGCTCCGCCTCTGGAACCACCTGCTCCCTCCAGTCCCAGCCAGGGACCAGTGACAGGGACATGGTCTTATGGCTTCGTTTCCTTGATAAATTGCTCTGGACAACTCAAACAGTGAACTTGATTTATACCTGATTCAGACAATTCATTTGGTCATTCACAAGACTTTTCTGGGATATTTACTATGAAATCCTGGCAGATCCCACAGAACTCCACGGCTGTCAGGATCCTATAGAAAAATCTAGCCCAAATTTCTCACTTTACAGATAAGGACTGAGGTCCACATAAATGCCTGGGGTGTGTGTGGGGGTCACACTTCGAGCTGGCTGTGAAGCCAGGTTCCCCAGTCCCGATGCTCTCCCTGCATGGGTTCACAAGAGAAGCTTTTTCTCCGTGAGAAAACAACCCAAGTCTATATAGTCAAAGAAGGTTGCGGTGAGAGCTTATCCAGAATGCCTCCCTCTTCACTCATTCACTCACTCATTCAACTCACCTGGGCCAAACCTCCAATCTCTTTGACGCAGACATAGAGCCGGAACAGGTCCAGCGGCTTCTTGCCCACGGCGGGCAGGCTGGAGACAGGGGAGCCTCTCTCCTCCATGAAGGTCAGGTAGCGGTCGACCCACAGCTTCCTCTCTGGCTCGCTCCCCAGCTCATACACCTTTGTGATCTTCTCCCCGGTGGTGGTGGATGAGCTGGACTTCTGGGGCCAGAAGGAGCGTTTGGGGGGGAAAGGGTGGGCAGAGGGTCAGGGAAGAAGGCGAGAAAAAGCAATGAGCTACCAGGTACAAAAAGAGAATACATTTTAAAAACTACTGCTATCACACAACAACTAGGAATGAAGGCTACTAGTTCAGGCACAAGCTATACATTTCTTAATGAAGAATTTACTTTGATTTTAAATAAAGGCCCGAACCCTCCCCCGTTATATACTTAAAAAAACCTCTTTTACTTTACTGATATAAGCGTTGAATCCCAGAAGGCAAGATTCCAATGACACCATCGTCATTTTTAAAAATAAGAGGGTGTTAACTCACAGAACGATCACAATGAATTTAAATTTCACATGCATTTATAGAGTCCCAAAAACATGAGCTGCACTTTCCTTGTCAAAATAAGAATGGCTAATGTGTGTCTTCATTAAAACTCTAAATCATATGGAGGAAGAGCAAACACGTGGAACTTGTGGGAAATAAGAGGTAGGTCACGGATCACAGGACCAGGGTGTGGGCCCCAGGCCTGTCCGAGAGCTTTACAGGCTCCTGGCTGAGGCCCCAGCACGCCCCTCGGCGACCGCTTCCCCGCTGAAGATGCTTGAGCTTCTCCGCCTGGTGAAGGGCTGTTAGCTTCCTTAGGTAACCAGGCCTTCATCACGGACACGTGCTTTTTCATACTCCCGGGGTATCTATAGGCAAATATCTGCTTACTTCTACACACATGTGCTTAATGCCCACATGGTTCAGGCCGATGCTCTAATTCTTGGTCTATTATTTTTCTAACTATACTTGATACTGAAATGTCAAAAGCTGCCGTTTCTGCACACCTGAAGCCACCATCTGATCCGTGACCCGGGAAAGGGACACTTTCAGTTCTAAACAGCCCAACAGTTCCCTTCCTTTTATGTCTCTATATTTGTAACAATATTCATGTACTTGTAATATTTGCAACTCTGGGGTTGCTGTACAGAATCGCTTCTAATTTCCCTGTAAAGATCTCCTTGGAACAGTAACCGACTTCATTTATTCATGTTTGTTTACTAGGTTATCGTTTGCAACAGAGTCATTGTTTAGGTGGGGATTTTCTTATCTCTTCTGCATGGAACTTAGCCTAACATAATTTCAAACACATTGCTGAAATTTGGGGGGTTGAATAACATGATTGCCACTGAGGTTTGATGTGACTGTTTAGCAACATGGTCCCCAATAAAAGTAGGACCTGAGCAAGGATGTTGGAGAAGGAAACCAACAGAGCTGCCGAGTGGCAGCTTTTCCTTTAATTAACAAGCTGTTTTCGCTGAAATTTTAAGCCTCCAGCTTTAGAATTATTGAGGCACGAAATCTTTACATCAAATATACAGAAGTGGGTGACAGAGTTGATGCAAATAAAAAAATGTGGAGTGGCGGGATAAAACAGTGATCTTTTAGAATTTACATCGATGCTGAAGCTAACGGCCAGCCATTAAAATTACTTTAGAGAAGTGCTGAAAACTGTGCGCACACATTCCTAGCATGTCTGTTAGCCTTGTACACACTGCGCTATGGAGCACACGCGATAGACACTGTGTCTTTAAAATGTACTTTCCTGTGCTTATAGCCAAGGAGTGCTTGACAAGGAACAACGCGGCTCTAACGTTTGATGCCGCTTTCGCACACTATGGCATCCCAGGAGCCCTGTCATCAATGGGGCAGGTGTCGGAGGATTCTAAATCCTAGTGTCGAAGTCTTTCGCTTTTTGGGAAATATTCTAAAAACACGGATCCAGTGTTTTAAAATAAAAGATAATTTGAAATAAGGACATGAGGAAAAGCATTCTCACCTAAAATCAATTAACATAAAACCAACCTCCCTCTTGCACTTTATCTGTAAAAAAACTAAAAATGTTTCAGATTCGATTCAGGATAAGAGAAATAAAAGCAATCTTTTCGATGTGAAATCACTCGAGTAGCTCTGCACACCCAGAATCTAAGACTGAACTGCCGTGCTGGCCCGTCCTCTCTGCCCCGGGAGAAGCCACTCAGGACCCGGGCAATGAAAGGAGTGGGTCATCCGGACCAGAAACAGGCCTAAAATTAGCTTGATGATGCATAGTTTAACTTTTCTTACCTTGCTTTGTTAAATAAACTTAAGTTTAATGTCTGCATATCTCAATTTGTTCCCTTAAAATTAGAAAAATGTACTGAAGATCATAATTCTTAATACAATCACTTTATTTCTCAGTTTTTAAAGCTTCAGAAAAGCATTTTCACGGTGCTATAATGTAGGCACATGCACCTGAATGAAAAGCTAGCCCGAGCCAGTTTGGCTCAGTGGATAGAGCATCAGCCTGTGAACTGAAGGGTCCTGGGTTTGATTCCAGTCAAGGGCAAGCACCTCGTTGCAGGCTCCTCTCTGGCCCGGGCCCTGGTTGGGGCGCGTGCAGGAGGCAACCAATCGACCTGTTTCTCTCACATCAATGTTTCTCTGTCTTTCCCTCTTTCTTAAAATCAATAGAAAAATATCGTCAGGTGAGAAAAGAAAACAAAAAGCTAGTGGTCAGGCTGCTAGTGGTCATGTGCCAGGTGCTAGGACGATCCCAGTGCCTGCCCCTCACTGCAGGCTTTGTCTGCCTTGTGCGCCTGGTGACACAGTGAGTAAAAGCCTCCCACCGCATGGAGCATCTGTCTGCCTCTACTCTCCCGACTGGACATGAAGTGCACAAGGCAGGGTCCTGCTGACCTGGAGGCACCAACTGTGACTGCACACTGAGGGCACTTGGCATATCTATGAATGAACACTCACATGACAAGAAAGGTCCAAAAAGCCTGGCACCATCCCAATAACAATTAACAGCTGATTAAAACATCCTAAAAAGCGGATTTCGTGAGCAAGGTGCTCCGGGAATTGGACACTACCTAGTAAGACCGGAAGCTGAGACGGGACCGTGCCCACACTCAGCATCCCCTCTCCTGGCCTCGGGGTCTGCTTCCAAAGTGAGAGTTCGGGTGTCTGGCCAGAGAAAAAGGACATAGAGAGAAACAACGGCCTCAGGAAAGAGTACAGACTTCACACGAGGCCCGCAGACCTCGTCTGCTCAGACCTGGCTGTGGTGTGGCTTTTGGATAACGTCATTAGGCACCTTCCCACGGCCAGTGAGCTCTGCAGAGGGGCTGGCCTTCCCGCCTCGTAAGGCTTCCTCAGCGGGAACCTGTCCCAGCGCACGGAGCTGCTGGAGGCCAGCACGCGTGGGGATGGCGGGAAATCACAGCACGACATCGCTCCAGTGCCGCCCATGTTCTCCTCGCCTAGAACTTAAGTCTCCAAGCACATTTTCCTCGTCTCCGGGCAGATGCACGTTCCGCAGGCTTTACCATATGCCTGTAGTATGTGGATGTGCAAATGTTTATTTTTATTGTGCAATATTTTGTGACAACAGTGTTGGTCCCACACACTGTCAAAGCACAGAGCGTCTTTACTGTTCAGCGCGCCAGGCCTGCTACTACACCAGCGGTTCTCAACCTGTGGGTCGCGACCCCTTTGGCGGTCGAACGACCCTTTCACAGGGGTCGCCTAAGACCATCCTGCATATCAGATATTTACATGACGATTCATAACAGTAGCAACATTACAGTTATGAAGTAGCAACGAAAATAATTTTATGGTTGGGTCACAACATGAGGAACTGTATTTAAAGGGCCAGAAGGTTGAGAACCACTGTACTAGACGGACTTCATCAGGGACACTGGTGAGAGCGACGCTAGGCACAAACCGAAGTCTCTCTCAGCAGGAGGAGACTCCTAAACTGCACACACCAGCAGTGACGTGACAGCACAGTCTGAGGTCCTTCCTTTCAAGATCCTTCGGTCTTTCTTGAATTAGCGTCTCACTCAGGAAAGGGGCTTTCTCACCCACAGCCAGCATCTAACCATCCCCTCCCCCGAGCTGCAGCCTCTCCGTCCTCACTGACCCCCAGAGCCAGAAGTGGTTTGTAAATTCTCAAAATGTCTACGGCACAGAAGAGATAATGTACATGGAAATATTTAGAAAAAAGAGGAAAGTGATATGCAATTTTAAGTACAATGCATTATAATCGGAAAATGAGGTTAATATTTCAGTTTGGTTTTTCCTGGTATTTATGTAGAAAGTGGGTGTATGCAACTTATAAGTTAAAACTACAATAAATACCTCAACCCTTCTTTATAATTCAGAAATCAGCAAGGTGGAATGTTTAAACATAGTCTACCAGTAGTCTTTGTTTTCAATCAATTATTGGTCTTAATTATTATCTTAAGGTTTTAAAGATTTCAGCCTCTGAAATTTTCCCCTCTGAGCCAACATACAAATGATCTTGGAAAGTTTTAATTTGAATTCTACCTGTTAATGTGAGAGTGTTACTGATCCAAAAATACTTTTCTTATGATTAAAACAAACAAACAAAAACCAGGGTCGATTATGGGGAAACACCCTCCGTGTTGGCTGCCTTCTGAGACTCAAAGCCAGTAACACAGACATCAGCAGGAAGGAGCGGCACCCTCCGCCCCGCGCGACTTCTCATTCATCTGGGTTGTCTACAGAGAAGGTACCAGCGAACATCTACCCTTTCTTCCTCTGGAAAGGAAAATGCTGGTTAGACCAGAGCTTGGTATGAATTCTACAAGCATCTGCTGCAACCAGCTCTTCCGACCTCCAGCCCATCCGCGTGAACCGGCGAGTGGATGCTGAGCGCAGCCTCCTTTCGGGCGCTGACGAGGTTGCCAGGTCCCAGTTACCTTCTCCCACTCCCCGTACTGAGCTGTGCTCTCCAATCCACCCTCTTACAAAAATTAGCGTGTTAATTAAGCCTTCCTGGTGAGTAATTGCATGTTAAGGTTTTTTTCACAAAGATCTTTTGAGTCCTTATATGAATGTAAAATAAAGGTTACTACAGTGCCATTCTTTTTTTTTTTTATGGCACAGAATTAATTTCTTTAGAAGGAAAACAAAGACTCTATGGGCATAAGAACATAAAGGCTAAAAAATCCCCTTATACACATGTTATAATTTTTGTTTTTTATGTATCATATGGAAACCAACACCTAGTTTCAGGATTCTCAGCAGTCTTTTGCAGGATATGAAGTCTTCGTCTCACTGACTCTAGCGTAGGCACACACCAGTCATCTAAGCGTAGCTCCCAGAGCCTCACGCACCAGCATTCCCACCACTTCTCTGCTGATGCCGACAGGGGGTGGGAGCAGGGCTGACATACATCTAAGCCGTGCCCTGAGCGTAACGCTTATATTCTCAGGCAGGCAGTTTTGAAATAAGATGTTTCAGATACAACAAACTTGCTGAAGGCCAAACTTGCCATTTACTCCATGACTGCTCATAGTTCCCACGTAAATGAGGAGGGACTTGTTTTAACTGTGCTAAGTGCACATGGACTCGGTATTTGAACGGTCCCCATGGGGAGGAGTTTGGACCCGTAACACAACCTTGTGCTTGTAGGCGCTTGTTCACAGCAGCGGTTTCATCAACAGAGATCCAATTCTATGATACACATCAACTTTGCTCATTTTGTTACTAATGCAATTATAAAGAAACCCCTTTTATGGATAAATCATTGAAGAAAAAGTCTTATAAAACAAATAAATAAGCAAGCATTAAAGTAGAATTACTTAATTATCCAAAAACCACCAAAAAAATAAAAAACAAAAAATCAGAGCCACTTACAGGGCTTGATGGAGTCTTGGGCCAGCCCGGGCTGCTAATGCTATCGCTCTCATCTCCATGAAATGAGGAGATGCTAGCAGAGCTGGGGGACATTGGGGAGGGGACTGGCAGGTTGCCGGGGGTGGGGGGCTGAGAAATACCCTGAGAGCTGTAGCTATCCTGTGGTAGAGGAATAAAAAAAAAAAAGACAAAGGTAGGGCAAACTTTATTTAAAATAACAAAAAGTACATCCAGTTTAACAGACGAACTTTCATATTTATATAAAGACGTACAAACAGACACACAAAAACACACACATAGACGGTATTAAAACAACATTCTTAATTAGTACAATTCGGTGAGTTTGCTGATGCTGGATACGGCCACTAAGCCACCATGCTCACTTCAAGCTCACATGGAATGCTAAGCATGGGTTACCCCTTATGAAAGAAAGGAAAAAAAAAAAGCTGTTCACCTTATTTATCAAATAAGGCAGGAAAGCAAAATATTAAATATGTTGCTGTTGCTGAGGCGGCCAAAACAGGAAGCTATAAACTGAAGGCAGAGAAAATGGCTGCAAGAATCAAAACCAGGCAAGATCCCTTCCTTCTCCCCACCCCAGAGCACTTCTCTTAGGGGTCCTGTCCCGCCACCCCCCTCCCACAGCCGTGAGTTAATGCCGTAAGAACTAGTAACTTTCAGCTCCACGCCATGACGGGGTGGGGGAAGAAAGGCTACAGACATGTGCACAAGTGAAGGCATGCAGAGAGAAGACCAGACGGGAAGCAGCGTGGGCCAGCACCAGCGACGCAAGGACGTGCAGCGTTAGCAGGCAGCCCACCCGTGCAGAGAGGAAGTACCTTCGCCTTGCTCTCGGGCTGCGGAGTGCCTTCTTCCTTCCCGTCGGCTTTGAGAGGCAGGGGCAGCTTGGATTCACCAGGAGACATCATATCTGCAAGACCCATAGATGCTAATCGAAAACAGGAGAAAGAGTTTAGGATTATACATATGAATCCTCAGGTGGAGCGCCCGCTAACACAAGTTACTGAGCGATGCACGGGGCACCGGAATGTCCCTTGAAGGAAGGAAAGGAAAAGGAAATCGTAACTCAGAGCAAACTAATTTCTGAAGTCGACATAGCATGACATTCTGGCAATCCTTTATTTAAAAAAAAGAAGCAATCATTTACTCAAGATCCAAACCACTGAAAGTCAACTTCTAGCAATATTATTCCATAAGCCCAGTCTTTAACTTGCTCATCAGGTGTGGAAAGCAAATGCTGGTTGTGTATATTTTTTACCTGGTGACTAGAGGATTTAGTGCTTCCTTCATTTCCTAAATTCACAGAATCTATAAGTCTGCAAAGTCATCTGACATATTATAGTGTTTCATTCAAAAAGCTTATTTATCTATTGCATGTGGCCTCGTCTATAATAATGGAACACAATTGTAACAGATGACTTCAAAGACAATGATCAAAAGTAAGTTTTGAAGGAAAGAATCTAGTTATTTGGCACGGGCTGGTTTCCTTCCGGCCTGGTGCACTGCGCACATCTTTCAGTCCTGGGCAAAGCTCAGACACCCAGGGCAAACACCCACGCAGCTCCTGGTCAACCTGATGATCCCAGGCAAAACTCCTCTCTTCCTCGGCTCAGAAATTCAATCAAATTCATCTACGCTTTAGAATGAAAGGGTTACCAAAGAACAACTGACTTATACACATTTATTGCAAATACGAATAGACATTTTCAAGTGAAAATAGTTTCTTTTTGAAGGAAGAGTGAGGCCACAGTGGGAATGAGTGTAGGTACCCGGGAGTGACAGCTGAGCTCCTGCAGGACCCCACTGTGAGACCATCTGCACAGCACGGGCTGCAGGTGCGACACCAGACATGTGCGAGGAGTCGGAGAGGAGAGGTGGAGGCGGAGAAGGAAGAGGGAGAGCATTGTGAGCCTTATAATCGAGCTGAGACCAGAAAACATTCCTATTTCAAAGCGAGTTAATCCTGAGGTTTTCTGGACAGGACCCACTTTCCATCCTGCGAGCGGGTGTGCACACGGAGCACCATGTGCCAAACAACACAAAGAGAAAGGGAGCTTCAGAAAGGCGCCACAGATTGCCCACTACAAAACGATTACTGCACATATTCGTGTATTACTATGTTTTAGAAAATAATTAGTTTTAATTACAGCAGAGAGAGGAGAGCAGGGCTCTGGCGAATTAGCTGGCAAGCTCTGTGGAGCTGATTTGCTAATATCGTTAGCATCACTGCAGGTTGGGACCAGAGGTCCTGCCAAAACAGCCCACCCTGCCACGTGCCGCCAGCTCCCACGGGTGCGCTCCATGGGCGCGCCGCTCCCGCTCCCGCTCCCATTGCTGGCTTTTCACAGCCCATGTGCAGCCCCGTCAGCCCTTGAAGTCATCATCACACACACAAATCATAATTGGGATGTTTTTCTTTTTTCTTTTTCAAATTACTTTCAATACTTAGACTTTAAGAACTGGAACAAAAAGCTTTTTCAAGTGATGCAGCTGCAGAGAAAAATCTATTGGGATCAGCTAAAAATGCTGTTATTTTTGTGAATGTGTGAAACCTCAAAACAGCAGCTGAGAGATATTACACGAAGTCCGCCTTGCTGCTTCGGGTGGTTTTACCTCTGGGGTCTAGCAAGATAGGAACTGGTAAATCTGTACATTGAGAAATAGAAGGGGGGAAGCAGGACGAGTGTGGAGAGAGGGGCTTATTTATGCAAGTCCACCCGTCCTCGTAGGCTATTCACAGAGTGGGCTCCAAGGAGCGGCAGCACGCAATTCCAGAGAAAGTGGCCAAGTCACGGACACGCGGCTTCTCCAACGGCTACCACAGTTTTGTCAGCATTTGTAACACATGATGCTCTTCATGCATTAAATGTGTCAATGTACACAAAAGCAATGTGGAAGCGTAAGGAACTAGGTCATTATGTATTATGACAGTTAATGATAATAACTTACACTGATTTAAAAATCAGACTTAGATGAATAGAAGCATATATATTGACTTGAAATTCTCCAAACTTCTTCATTTAAAATAGATAAAATATTATATATTTTAAAATGGGCATTTGGGATATACAAATATGAAAACTGTCAAAGATTGCATTGCTTTATTATTTTGAGAGACACTTAAGGACGTAGAGTAATAGCTCTGTTTAGTGCTCCTGCCTTACAATGTAAATTTTATCCTTCCAAAGGGACCACCAGGTCTTTCTTTACGGTGGCTTTCCCCATCCTTTTGTTGAAATGCTTATTTTGCCTTCTTAGCAGAATTCTCAGGGAATCGTGTACAAAGCCCCACTCTCCCAGGGCAAAGGGGTCCAGGGCACCATTTCTTCCCCTTTCCCAGAAGGGAGAGACCACTGCCATAGGGACGTGTTAAATCAGGCCCTGCGCCCCCCCCCTCCCCCAACCCAGCAGGTGAAGCTCAGACACGAAAGGGCAGCAGAGGACCCGGTGCAGATGCAGAGTCTGCAGACACCGCACGCACTCCCCTCCGGCTTCACCAGAGAAAGAAGAGCCAGAATGACTCTGAGAGTCAGTGCGGGCCAAGGCCCCAAGGCAGCTGTCTCACCCTGGACTTGATATACTCAAAAGGACACAGAGAGCACATCGTGTGAGCAAAAGGGGACTTCAATGCTCATGCCTTCTCTCCCACTTGCTTCTCAGTCTCCTTCCGAGGCTGCAGACCATTCCCAGAGGATGGCAAAATAGGGCCAGAAACGCACGTGCACACACCTGTAATATTTGTGACTGTGTTTATATGTGGCAGCTATATAAAGAACACTGTTGACACAACACACACAGTGTATGAGGAAAGCACACTCCTCTATCTAGCTCAGCATGGCCTGGGTGCCCCGAGACCCCCCCCTATGCTGACGCATCTCCACGTGGGCCCAACAGGAGACAGCAGGACCCACCATGTCCACCACAGCCCTCTCCCACCCGAGCCGGCCCACGGGACCATCAACCTGAGCAAACCCAGCATGTGAGCCAGCATCACTCTCCCAGGAAATCAGCCCATCACCCATACCCACTGCCCCTGCCCATCCCACCGCCCCTGCCCATTGCCCCTGCCTGGCCAATCTCTAGAAAAGCTGAGTGAGCACCTTCAGACCTAATGCTCCGCAGGAGCTCACTGCCCTGGGCCTGCCGTCCACTCCCCCGGAGCCAGCCCCACAGTCCTGCAGACATGCGTGGGCCCTCACCACATGCCAGCAAACGCTGAATCCTCGGATGTGTGGCATTATTACTTTCTATCAGGTAGCATTTGACTTAATAAAGCTGAAATAAAATCACATAAATGTGTAAAAAATTTTGATGAATGTTTAAATTATTAAAAATTCAATATTTCAAAATGCACAGTGCAATAAAAAAATATATACTACTAGTCCGTACGAAAACCTGTGAGGATAAATGGCCTTTCACGGAACAGATTACCTATGTATGAAATAACAAATAACTGAATTATCTGAATAGTGTAAAAACCCCTCTCTGTGAATCTCCGTGAAATTGGTTATTCCTTAGGAATACATAAATCTTCTCAGGCAGGGCACGGTGCCATCTGTTTGTTGTTGGTTATTTTTGTGGCCCTGGAGTCCAAAGAAAAAGGGAAAAATGAGTATTGCTAATAGTAGGTGAGAATTTATTGTGTAGATTCAATGCTCTGAGGTAATTTTATTTCAGCAAGCCAGACAAAACCCATAATGCCACAACCCAGAGTCCTTATTACCTGGGACAGTGGGGGAGCTTCTAGCTAACAGGCTGTTCAGAGCTTTGCCCTTGTCACTGCAGATGTGAAAACACCACCTCAGGGGTGAAGGCGGCCTGGCCTCCCTCACCCCAGGAAGGCCTCTTCTGTTTATGTAAAAACTTTCATTTTCACCAGCAGTTCCTACTGCTTCCTATTCCGAACCTTTCAAAGGGGAGCAATCAGAAGAAGGCTGTACCCATCCGGCCCTAGACCCCAGGACTGGCTCCGGCAGGAGGGCAGGATGTGAGCCCAGCGCTACGTTCGCCTGCCAGAAAAGCAACAGCGCTGGGCGCCATCAGAGACGAGCGGTGGGAAGGCAGCGCAGGCAGAGGCATGGAAGTGGTCCTGGGGCACCACCTCTGGCTCCACAGCGCTCTCCTCACACACCGGGGAGCAGGGCCCCGACCGCCACTCGATCGCCACTCCAGCCTCATTCGCTCCCGGAGGCTCCCACCCACAGGGTGGCTCTCGCTCCCGCAGGTCGGAGAAGCAACAGGTCAGGTGAGCTACATGGCGTTTTCTCAGCTCGAGACCAGCACTCGGCTCCTGGGTGAGCAGGAGGCTTGCAGAGGTGGCTTAGGGCCTGAGGGTCTGAGAACAGGGATATCTGCCCAGGTTTGGGCAATCTTGCTATTTTCGCAATCCGCTTACTGCACTAATCAAGTGGGATTTGGTAAGAAAGCTGATGAGGTCATAAAGTGGGTTGAAAGATGTAAACATACTGAAAACTTAAAACAGTTCTTTAGCAAAGTATCTAATTTCTCCACAATCTGCAAAGAGCACTCTCCCATGTAGACTTAAGGTGAGTTTCCCTAAAGGGTAAAGGGACCACACTCTGCCCTCAGTTGTGTCCTTTGAAGCAGGACGTTCACATTTGCCTCCACCGCCATCAAGTGAGAAACAGACACTGTGTGGGCCGCCCGATACTCCCAGAATGCTCCCCGCCCCCCAAGAATGGCACTGAACTATGTCCACATAAGTTATATGAAATGTAATCCTCAAGTCTTAAAACGGTTAAGTAGACTGAGCAGGTTCCCAAGAAGCAGAAAGCAGTGTTTTCCCCACTTCACAGGAAGATGGAGGCTGGAGCCGGCGAGGCGCAGCCCGCAGGCGGGCCTAGGAGAGGGGAGGGCGGCCTTGGCCAGCGGCAAGGTTACCTGTGGAGCTGTTCACCATGTTGGGCGTCATGCTGTAGGGCGGCGCCTGCGTGTTCATCAGCCCCGAGCTGTTGTTCATGGGCTGGCTGTAGGGAGAGCTGGAAGCCATGAGTCCGCTCTGGTTCATGCCCGGGAAGCTGCCTTGCCTGTGAGAAGAGAAAGCACATGCATCTGTACACTGACCACGCACCGGCAGCGCTTGCCCTGGTGGCCATTTCTTGGGATGCATCTATGCAAGGGGCGGGCTAGTATGGTTCATGTTTGCTTAAAATCATGTATTTTCTGGAGAGAGAGAGGCTGAACTCTATTGCTAAGTAGTTATTTAATGCACTACCTAAAATTCCAAATCATATAAACTTTACAAATAAATTCTACATTTTTAAGCTTGTCGAGATTTATATATAGGGATTATACAAGCAAGAAAGGGGGAATATGAAATAATAACAGGAATTACAAAAGCAAGCAAAATTAACCACCATTTTAAAAGAGCTGACTCTTTATGAACATTACTTAATATCCTCCCATCAAAAACCAGAAGTCAAGAAATGCAAAACAGATAAGCGGGGTGGGAGGGTTATTTAAAAAGAAATCCCTTGACCTAAATCTTCTGATCTACTGACTACGAGAGCGAGCACTTCCAAAATCCCTTCTACCCTCTTGTTTGACATGCTGACATTCGGGGCTGTTAAAGACACACCAGGCTCCTCTATCAGAGCCCACATGAGCGGCAGACTCCCTCGCCCCGCAGGGTTCCCGTGGCAGGAGCCCAGACTGGCTGTCAGTGTCCCTCCCAGGCTCCGGTCCTGAGGCACCCTCCCCACGGCCACGGATTCATGAACTTATCTTTTGGTGACTTAGTTTGGTTAGTTTTGTGTCTACACTCTGAGAGACAAACCTCTTCACTCCTGCAAAGTGCAAAGGGGTACTGTTTGGTCAAAGGAGGCGAATGTCACTTCATTCACTGCAGTTAATTGGGGGGAGGGGGGTGGTGAGGGAGGGGAGGGTTTTAGCAGCAAGATGTTTTAATTCTCCCAGGAAAATTACTGCAAAGAAGATGATGGCAATGTGGCAAAATCTTTAAAAGACTCCACATTGTAGTCAAGCTTTTCTTTATACGGTACCTTTAAAAAATTCCTAAAAATATTTGGCCATTAATATTTACTCTTAGAAGTAAAGCTAACGGGAAAGGAAAAATCCGCTTTGCCTGTCTGTTCCAAATGAATTATGATTTCTACCCCCTCCACCTCTATTAAACCATCGTTTACTGGCTCTTAATATATAATAATAAAAATGTTTTAAAGATATCCTTTAAAAGATGAATATAAGTCATTAATGAAAAACAATGTACTATTCTCTTAGTATAGCTATTTTCAGTCTGCACTGCCCTTTTTCAAACACAAGATGATGAATGTAGATATTACAGAGGTTTTAAAATATACTTTTAAAATAACAAAAAATTAAAGATGTAAATGTCTGTGTTGGATGCCAGTTGCTGGAGGCCGGAAGTTTTTAAGAGTCTGGTTAAAAGCCATGGGTCGTGACTCTGTCACGAGGAGACTTCCATGGTCCCCAGGATCTGGGAACAAATCACATCGGCTCTGGACCTCAGCTCTACATATAAGCACGGAGGGACTGACAATGACTTTAACATGAATACTGTGTGAAGTACCTGCAAATATGCATAACGTGTTTTCTAGGCACTTTACACAGTTAATTTTTTAAATTCCCGGAGGAGGGTGGGTGGAATTATGCTCACATACACAGAAGGGATCGGAGACGTTAAAAAACTTGCCTAAAGACACACAGCTAGTAAGTGGTAGAAGGAGACCTCCCCACGTCTGCTGCTAGGCGGGTGGGTCCACACTGTCTCCCAAGGCCTCTGACACTGCTAACACTTATGAGACAAGTGCAATGCCACACGGCAGCCTCCTGGAGAACTTTCTATTTGTCTAGCGGACTCATCTGTGGTTGGAGGAAGCTACATCAGAATGGAGCTCTTCTCTGGGCCTCCTAGAGGCACCCTTTGGCGGGGTGGCCACCGTGGGAGGTGGTGGAGATAATCAACAGCCTGTGGACGCTGCTCCCGGGAAGGAGTCTGTCCTGTGTGCCGCAGCCTCCGGGTGTCCGGGCACAGAAGCAGCAGAGGGAAGTGCGTCTCCCCAGGAACGCAGGGCACCTGGCCGCCTGTCTCGCTTGGGGGAGAGCCAGTCTTTCGTCCCCGCAGATGGACTCCTCCTCACTGTGGCTTTGGAAATTACTGCCGAGACTCTTGGTGATTCTGAACAAGCAGGATGGCGTACCGCTACACAAGAGCTTGCAAGGCATCCCGTCGAGCTGGGGAAACTGAGACGTGTTTTGTGCAGGAGACAAGGTGGCGGCCTCAGTGACCAGGCCGAGCTCTCCAGCTCACGGCGGAGGGGCTCACACAGAATCTCTGTGGCCACAACAAGCTTTCTTACGTGGTGGGGCTGGCCACCATCACTAGGACCCAGCAGCCTTGGAAGTCGGCCCCCTCCAGGGACAGCGCTCACCACCCCTCAGTCCTCGGCAACGTCCAGATGTCCAAACGGAGTGACGGCGAAGAAGGCACTCACCAGACACTTTCTCTTTGCAAAGGAAACAGGAGCAGGCAAAGCAAACCGAACCAGGCAAAAACACAAGCTGAGACGAGGGAAACACTCTGTCAAACCCTAACCCTGGCCTCTGGGCTCGGGAACCACTGGGCTGTTTCCAGGGCCCGACAGGAACAGACAGGTTTTGTTCCAATTGCTGCTGCCCTGATGCCACGGATCCTAACCTGCAGCGAATGCCCAAATGCCCGGGAGGGAGTTTGTTAAACGGTGAAAAATGACGTTTTGTGGTGATTATGCTGCGAAGCGGGTACTGGGCTGCACGCTGTGGAAATGACCGCTGGGCGGTGCTCACAAACCACAGGTGCTGACCACGGGCCTGCGCTCATGGCGGCCAGGTGTCCACACAGCCAGGCACCCCCCACCTGTCCACGTCCACGTCCACGTCCACGTGTGGCGGGGGGGGGGGGGGTTGTCATCTGAACACACAGACCTGCAGAAGAGCCATAAGTGCGTTTAAATCGGCTTTCGGATGGGATGAGATGCGAGGGTTGAACATCTGTCATCATCCCATGACAAAACCAGGTTACTGTAACGAGTGACAAGGCAGGGGGCTGCAGGTGCACTTCCTGGAAGCGCCCCTCGTCCTGCTCCTAGCCCACCCACGCGCACGAGTAATCTTTATAGGTTCTCCCTCAGTCCCTTTGGAGAGTTCTCAAACACCAAACGTTCATCTGCCAACAAAGGCCTGGTTTGGGGAAAAGCCAGAGGCAAACACGTTTTAAAGAGACCGTTGCCAGCGTCCACTCGGAAGGCGGAATATTGCTTCCCACTAGAGCTTGAATCTGGCAGCTAAAAACATTAAGTGAAACCCATCTAATATCTTGTTTGTTTTTTAAAAATATATTTTTATTGATTTCAGAGAGGAAGGGAGAGGGAGAGAGAGATAGAAACATCAATGATGAGAATCATTAATCGGCTGCCTCCTGCAAGCCCCTACTGGGGATGGAGCCCACAAACCAGGCATGTGCCCTTGACTGGGATCGAACCCAGGACCCTTCATTCCACAGGCCGACGCTCTATCCACTGAGCCAAACTAGCCAGGCTAAATATCTTGTTTTTAAGTCACTTACAATAACATGTAAACTAAACAGGCTGCACATGATTGTGGTGCATCCAAGGAAGTGTGCAGGCCACATCATCGCAGCATCACCAGTGCTCCCCAGCGGTGACACAGGGAAGTGGACTCTCCTGGAAGTGACCAGATTCTGACAAAGCCCCTTGGAGGAGAGCAGGGACAGACAGAAGTGCTTTGGAAACAAACACAACAGGAGTGAAGCCACTTTATTTAAATCCAGAGGCAAAGACACATGGAGAGGGGTCTCACTCCGAAGCGTTTTAGCATATCCATGACTCGAGGGTTGTTCCAAATGAACAGCGAGCAGCGCCTGGTCAGTCAGAGAGGCGTGACCACCGACATCTGCTGTTGGCCATGCGACTGTCCCTCGCGATGCAGTGTGAGCTCTGGAGCAGGAGAGGAATGAGCCAGGCAAACACTGACATGGGGCCCTCCTTCACTCAAACCTAAGGGCCACCAGACCAGGGAGGTGCAATGTGGAAAGTCCACTCCAGCCGAGTGTTCGTGGAGACAGCCGACTGTCCACGCACATCACACAGGCCCTGCCTCACATCTTCTATCAACACAAGCCATGTTCCCGAGTCCGCTCCACTGGCCAAACAGACTTTCCATCACGCCACACCGTGCCTCTTCCTAAGTGGTACTTGGGCACCTTCAGTTGGTTATTTTTAATAGAATATCTGAAAAGGGAAAACCACTCCCTAAGTCTCTAAAACTACAGTCAGACAGAGAAGCTCCCCCAGCGGCCCACTCTCCGTGCGGCTGACACATCAGCACTCTGTGAACAAAGGCACTCGCGGCTCTGGTGGCAAAGCAATCGCGTCACCTCCGCCACCAGTGCTGGCGAGGAATCCATCCCGAGGCACAGTGCTTCCTGTCACTAAACCAAAGACCAAGAACAGGATGCCCGTGATTCCCGACTGTAGAGTCCTGTGAAAATACACAGCCCATGCTATTTAAAACACTATTACACCCTTCCCTCGGAGACGTGCTGGGAATAACTAGATCCATCAGCAACATCTATCGCGCCGATAGTCCCCATCATTTGTTCAAGATGGGTGTTTAGGACAGTGGCGGGAGGGAGGGCAAGGGGCACAGTAGTCGCCCAAACAAACAAGCACAGGAGCTACCGGGAGCAGTGAGCGCCAAGGGCCCCGGCTGTGGGGAAGGGCCTTGCAGGTGCCGGGGAAGCTCCCTGAGGAAGGCATGTGTCCTCCCCTCCTGTCTGGTCCCTCCACGAGATCTGAGGGATCCACCCAGGGGCCCGAGGGAAGCCCACAGGTGGAAGGACAGGAGGGCCTTTCTGCCTCAGGGAGGGACAGCTGGTGGTGGTGGTGGGGAGGGACTATAAGACATGAGAGCAGAGGGCTGGGAGGGCCACATCACTCAAGGCCGGGGTTCTGTAAGGTTTGGTCTGCACCCTAAGAGACTAGAAGGAATGTGCATTTCAAAGGCATTGTTTGCTCTCTGACTGGATGGGAGGACGCTGGGCGGGAAGAGGGGATGTAGGGCTGACGGGCTGTGTGGCTCTGACAGTCTAGGTAGGAGAGGATGGTGCTGGGGACCCAGGCGTGGGACAGGGAAGAGCTACGTGAGATCGGGAGGTGACAGGACTGGGTGATGAATGACAAGAGGGCACCACCGTGTCCCCTGCGTGGCGGCATGCATGGACTGCTGACAGGCTCGGAGACCACAAGTCTGGCTCGGGCACGGCGCTTCTGAGCTCCCAGAGGCAACGCCGGGAGACGATGGAAACGCCAGCCTGGAAAGTAGGGTCCTCTCGTTCCTCTTCGCTGCCTTGCGGGAATGCCCTCCAGCACTTCGAGTCTTTCTCTAAGATCCTCCCTGGCTGTGAACGTGACCTCCTCTCCAGACAGCCTGTTCCCTGATGGAAACTGATGGGTGCGATGCCAGCAACAAAGCCACAGCCATTAGTCGTTTTCCAGCTGTGAATTAGTAACCCCCAGCCCTTTGGTAATAGACTGTACATTTAAGTTTCCTTTTCCCCTTTGAGCTGGGGCGAAGGGAATGCTATTTAACAGCTCCCTGACAAAGACCGTCCAGGGGACGGCAGTGTACCCTCCAGCATGTTCTCCACATCCATCTCTAGCGAATGATGGGCGGTCACTCTGAGCAGAACATCTCCTGGCCCCTTTGCCACAGGCCTCTGTAAGGTGGCGGTGCCCACAGGCCTCTGTAAGGGATGGTGCCCACAGGCCTCTGTAAGGGATGGTGCCCACAGGCCTCTGTAAGGGATGGTGCCCACAGGCCTCTGTAAGGTGGCGGTGCCCACAGACCTCTGTAAGGTGGCAGTGCCCACAGGGCTCTGTAAGGTGGCAGTGCCCACAGGCCTCTGTAAGGTGGCGGTGCCCACAGACCTCTGTAAGGTGGCAGTGCCCATAGGCCTCTGTAAGGTGGCGGTGCCCACAGACCTCTGTAAGGTGGCAGTGCCCATAGGCCTCTGTAAGGTGGCAGTGCCCATAGGCCTCTGTAAGGGATGGTGCCCACAGGCCTCTGTAAGGGATAGTGCCCACAGGCCTCTGTAAGGTGGCGGTGCCCACAGGCCTCTGTAAGGGATGGTGCCCACAGGGCTCTGTACGATGGCGGTGCCCACAGCTTCTCTGTGTCTGAAGCTTTCACGCTGGCTGTTTCCATTCTTGGCCCTGCACCTGTTGACCTAACGCCACCAGGCATGGAGGAAGCTGCATATGCCCCCTGGGGTTCCCAGAAGCTGTGACTACAGGAACATCTCCCCCTTTTCGTTAACTCCTTCATGCAGGCTTCTCACAGGTCCCTGTTCTCAGCTCTGCCACAGCAGCACCTGCTGCCAGGTTCCAAGATCCAGCACTTCCTTCACCTCCACGCAGGGAACGTGCGAGTCGTCCCTAAAGTAAGGACTGACCCTCTCAGCAACCAGAACAAACAGCCCATGAAGCAGAGGCTCAGGGTGCGAGGAGAATGCAAAAGCCTCTGGCCCTGAATTTTGGTAACTGATAACTAAGACGTCCCCTCATCCCACCAGACAAGGACAGCCTCGCGGGGTGCACCTCAGGGACAGGAGCAGGTGGGCCTGGAACCCCGAGGGGCTCGGCAGCCTCGGCGGTGAGCTCCCCTGAGCGATGCTTGAGGGCTGGGCTAACCAGGTGCAGCCTTCCTGCACCTTGAATGGACCAGTCTGTTGGCTGGAAGCAAAGAATGTGGGCCTGGGCTCTCCAGCTCATGGATTCTGCCACAGCAACATTTTGTAAAACCCTCTAAAAAGAATGTCCAGGGCTATCGTGTTGGGAAATATATAAATACAGTCATTTCTAACTTAAAACACCTCCTAAAATTCTATAGATTTCCTGAACGAAATGTGGCCTTGCACAACAAAGTTACTCAGTTTAAGCAAAAACACGATTTAAAATTGGGTAAAAATGTTGCAGAAAAGGCCTGAAAGCCGAAAAGAAAAAGTTCTTCCAGGCACCCCGCCCCGAGAAAGGAGGGTCCCAGTCAAAGGAAGCCAGACACAGCTCACTTTCAAAGCAAGAACAACGCTGCGGCCAGGCTGTGCGGCACTGTTTCTCGTTACTTCAAGAGATTACATTAACTAGAAAAGCTTTAAAACTGCATTTTCGGAGTAAAAAGGTCTATCAGTGTGTGTGTGTGTGGGGGGGGGGGGGGGGGAGGGGAAGTCCTGAACAGATATGAATTGTTAATTTCAAATACTGAATACTATTACTCAGCTTCTTTAGTACCTGAACAGTGCGATTCACCACATTCTACTGCGAATCCTCTCATAATCAAAATGAGGGATTTCTTTGCTCAAAAGGGGAAACATAATAAACAACTCATCTACAGAATCCTCGACTTACTCCATGTGGCACGTGTTGTACATGGCACTGCCTTTTAAAGAAGGAACAGCTCCCCGAGTGTTCTCTCCCCAGCCCCACGCACCCGCCACACCCTCATCTTACAGGAGCGCCCCTCTCCTCACTGCTACTCCCTCACTGCGCGCCTTCGTCATCCAGACCTTTCTCAGCCTCTCTCCTGGCTCCAGCCCCTGGGGATTCTGACTTGAGAAAGAGTCGCCATAAGGAACTGGGAACCCTGCTTCCTCTCCCAGAGAGAGACTGATACATGAGAACTGGCTCTTCAAACTGCCCGCTGAACTTGAACATGACAGCTGTCAATGCGGAAAAAAAGACAAAAGCACAAACAGGAGTTTGCTGCAATGAGCTGTTAGGTAACGCAAAAGCGTGTGAAAACCAAACTCCTGAACCCGCAGCTCTCAAACACGCACCACACGTTTTCTCACAGCCAAGCTCTGCTTACAAAAAAAAAGCACAACAGGTTTTGTTTATTGCAAAGTGCAAAGGAAGGATGATTTAAAATAGAAATAAAACACGGTGTCTTTCTTCTGTGGAAAGAATACCGTAGACATGAAATACAAAATTCAGAGCTAACGGGGCAGGGCTGCGGAGCCGCGCCTGTGCCAAGCCTCTAGCAGGCCCACGCGGAAACCCGACATCTCCCTTTCCCTGGTTTCAAATGAGGAGGAGGTGCTGTGTTCTAGGACGCTCTCCGGACGCTGCTGGCTGGAGCGCAGACCCGAGCTCCGCGTGCTGGTTAGCTAACATTGATTTTCTGCCCCAGTGGAGGAGATTGCACTCTGATGCATGTCATTTAAATTCATTTTACACAGCTGCTTAATGTGGCTTGGCAAGGCACAGGCGAGAGAGCTGTGTGGGGCCAGATAGGACTCCCGAGGTGGGAAGGACAGATCCTATGGATTAGCAGCTGATGCAAATGCTCTTCTCTCCCCATGGCCACCTTCCCACGGGCTCAAGCAGTGACCTTGAAGGTGCCACAAGGAAGGAAAAGAGGAAAAGACAATTTCCCTAAAATGTGTGTTCACCCAGTCCTCTACCTGTTACTGCATTTTTAGGATCATGTTTATAGGATTTTCTATTTGTTGGTCCACATTTAGGACCATGTTGACAGGATTTAGAACTCTCAATTGCAAACTTACCATTTGCTCTCACTGTCAAAATAAATGTATCCTGAATATAAAGACTATTAAAAAGCTCTCCATCGCCCATTCATAACTAGTGAAAGCATATTGCACGAATTTAGCCCTTAAACAAAGCTAGCTGACCATTTCCTACTTTAACCAAAAATGTGGTATGTTTCTATAGAAACTATCTAGTGCACATGATTGAATCTATGTAGGATAATCTTACATTACTATACAAAAAATGTCGATCATAATTTTTGCTTTGTAAGTCACTCAGTAATAACATACTTTAAAAGCATTCCCTAACCTAAGATAGTGTAGCCTGATATTACTTTTCTAGTAGGAAAGAGACCCTTCTTGTTGCTGTCTGTAATTCCTGTGTTGTAATTGATAATACGGCCACACCGTGTTCTGAGAGAAAATTCTGTTTAGGATTATCTGGTTGTATTTTCCCAGGGAATCTCTGGCCAAAGGCGGCCACTGCACCTGGAATTGAGGGTGTGCAGGAGCAGGTTGGTGAGTGACAGTGACAGTAACACCGTCATGATAACACAACACAAGTACCTGACAACACACGACAACAGTGGGGGAATGACACTAGAGCAGGTCATCTCATTACTTTTCCACAGAGAAAATGTAGATTCGTCTCAGGCATGAGGGAAGAAGCCATGCCGATAGCCATGCAGACAGATCAGGGACAGCATGCAGGTTGCTACCCAACCAGCACAGCGCTGGTGATGAAAACAGAACAAAACAAACAGAAAGAAACAAAAAGACAACCCCTCTGAGATGGATTTCCTCCGAGGTCTTTCACTTTGTTTTGGGTGTTACTTCTGCAGCCAGATGGCACGTTCATTAACAGTTTAAAATCGCCCAGGGCCCCAGCGAGTCAGGGTCTGTTGCTACCTACCCGTACTGGTCAGGCTGGTGCATCATGGGAGCCTGAGAGTTGCCATAGTTGGGGTGCTGGGAAGAAAACAGGGGGCGTCCGCCAGCCCCAGACTGGCTGGGATAAGCAGGCGACCTAATGTATGGTGGCCTAAAGCAGAACAGAAGAACAACTTCTTTGGATTTGTTCTGTCGACAGTATGAACACCCCTGTCCACCTGTCACTTCCACACACAGGTGTGGAGGGTCACAGATGTGGTGTAATACTCTGTACCATGCAGCTGCCTGCAGTGGAACGAGGTACTTTCCTTAAAAGGGGTGGGGGTGGGGGTGGGCAGGACGAAGGAGAGAACAGAGAAAGATTTTCAGATCTCATCTCAGTTCAGTTCTGAAGTACAGCTTTGACTTTAGTCAAAAATACAGTCCATTTAAACTCCCGGAGGCTCACTTGGGCGGCGCCTTCAGGCAGGCGGTGGAATGGTCTCCCGATTGCAAATGGAAGGAAAATGCATGGATAACAGTGATTCCTGCCTTTCTGCAACGTGACAGATGAACTGACACCGAGGGAGCATGGCAGGAGTTCCTAATCAGCATCTCTATGGTCATCTCCTTCCCAGATCACTAGCCAAGGCCTCGAATCAAATTCAATCAAGTGCTTTCTACTCAAATACCAGTTAAACCAGTCCTCACAGACAGGTTCATTAAAACATCCCCTGAATCTGCACAGGTTCGGGTTAGAGGTACACTGCTGGCATACAGGAAGTTCTAATTGTAATGGGGATGAGAGAGAGATGGAGAGATGGGGAGGAAAGAGGGGAGAGAGAAGGAGAGATGGAGAGAGAATGAGTGGTTTCATTTTGATTCCTCAAGGGAAATTTTTCATTATTTGGAGGAAACAGTGAGATTGGAGGGGTCCCTAACATTCCCAAATAGCAGCTTCAGAGGGAAGGTAACAAAGGGACACATTTACACACACACACACACACACACACACGCACACATGCACGCTTTTATCTCCCTTTGGAAAAAAAATCAGAACCTTCTATCATTTCTTCAAGGTACCCTATTTTCATACATATCTTTTAATTTGCTTTTTTAAAATTAATTAAAAATATTTTTATTTATTTCAGAGAGGAAGGGAGAAGGAGAGATAGAAACATCTATGATAAGAGAGAATCACTGATCGGCTGCCTCATGCACACCTCCTATTGGGGATCCAGCCTGCAACCCAGGCATGTGCCCTTACCGGGAATCGAACCATGACCTTATGGTTCATAGGTCGATGCTCAACCACTGAGCCACGCCAGCTGGGCTCAATTTGCTTGTTTTAAATGAATTTTAGTGTAAGTTAAACATAAAACATATATACAGGTGCTTCTCTGAAAACATTCACTCTGGCCTCCGAATTTTTAAATTCAATGTTACTTTTATACAGGTCAAGTATTTACTTTAAGAATTAATTTTAAAATCAGGATTGAAATCAAATAATTGAGGATAAAATCCTCCTGGATCAAATTAAACTTCCTGAAATATTATCTCATTTTGGTTTGGACAGACAGGTGTGCCCAGAAAAATAAAAGATAAGAATATGAAGGATGAATCTCACACATACACACTTAGACAAACACACACAATACACATATGTGTACAAAGTTTCTTTGCCATAAACATTTTATGGTGGGGGGACAAACAGGGGACGTTCTTTTTCAATGTTGTAGATTTTAACTGGTTTACAGGCTTGAGGTTTCCTGCACAAACCTGGCTATGTTAAAGGAAACCCCAGCCACGCCTGTGCCTGGGCTCTGGGGGGCTGCTCAGTGACCATTCACGGCCATTTCAAATAACGCCCCACAACCGACTTGCCCACCACTCAGATTCCTTCTTTGGTGCCTCAGAGAACTGGCCTGTCATTCGTTTTTCTGAGCCTCCCGGCCAAGCAAAACGACTTGCTACTGCTCTGCCCCCATGTGACCCGGGGACCATGCGGTGCCCAGCCCCGTTCACGCACACACCAGACCGCCGCCCCGATGGCAT
Source organism: Myotis yumanensis (assembly GCF_028538775.1). Lineage (NCBI taxonomy): Eukaryota > Metazoa > Chordata > Mammalia > Chiroptera > Vespertilionidae > Myotis > Myotis yumanensis. The sequence continues at coordinate 5,154,660 of NW_027223757.1, forward strand.
ACCTGCTTTGTGCTGAGTTGGCAGCGGCCTGCATCACTGCGGCGGCTGCCTCCTGTGCCTTACGGTTCACGGTTGGCATCGGCGGCCCCATTCCTGGCCCGCCCTGCTGAGACATGCCAGGAGAGCTGGGGGTCATGCTGCTCATGTTTCCAGGAAACGGTCTGTTCTGCATCCCGGCTGATGGCATTCGTCCCAGGGGCATAGCACCACACGGCTGGCCTGGCCCTGGCCCGTGCATCTGGTTGTTGGCATTGATGCCCACACCAGGCCCCGGGCCGCTGTAGCTTGCACTGGGCACCCCACTATACGTTGGGGGTCTGGAGTAGTTACCTAAACAAAAAGCAAGCAAACACAAATTAGGGCCTTTTACTTACTATCTGGACTTGTGAAACATTCACTGGAAACTTTCCGTCCAACACCGTGATCAACACAGAACATTAGTCATTCCTATTAACCCTTCCCTGTGGGCGCTGCGAAGCGGGCAGCCTCAAACACGCTCTTTCTGCACATTCCAGAGGCAGGAGCTACCCAGGACAGCGCGACATGGAGGGCAAATCCAGGCTAATCATTAACTCATCCATGAACAGGCCAGGGATGCTGGTGCCAAGGCTGCTCCGTCCCCCACACCTCCCATTCCTGCCCTTCAACCCAGGCCATTGCTCCGGCCCCTCTGCCGGCAGTGGACTGTGGGGCCATACCCAGTTCCGATGGAGGGTTCCGGACGGCGTGGAAGACAGGCGCACAGATGGCCAAGCCCAGCCTCCGAAGCACCCCAGGGGAAGCGGGGGGGGGGGGGGGGGGGGGCGGGGGCGGGCGCGGGAGGGGGGCATGGGGAACCTCGCCATGAGTCCAGCACCGTCCGTTTTCCTCGGGTGCCAGGAACACTTTTTTTTGGCTTGAGCACCAGGTAGAGTGGCTGGTTTGTGCTTGGTGCCAGGTCTTATGAAATACAGTTTCAAGCAGTGGCATGACACTCCACACAGTGAGGTGGTGGCACCTGAGAGCAGCAGGGCCTGAGATGAGGAGCTCCGACCACCCCCACCCACCCCGCTCACACTGGGCACAGGCGCCTGGGGGAGAGTTGCAGCTGCCATGGCCTGGGCTCCATGTCAATGGTTTTGCTTCCTTTCTCCTCTATGCCTTTTTTTTGATTGAATATACATACATTAAACCCAACTCAATTAAAGGCACACCTACTGCCACCCCAGCAGTAACACCTGCTGAACCACAGTGTGAACGAGACACTGGCAAGGTTTTGCGTCGACGACTTCCTTCATTTCTCTGATAACCATGTGGAATACAGACACGACTACGATTCCATTGATAACCGAGGAAAACCGAAAGCTAGTTGCTTAGGATTCAAGTCCAAGCAAACTGACTCTGGAACCCACACAATTAACCAATAAAATACGCTGCCTCCCAATAAGTGACTGTTGAAATACAACACACGTGGAAAGACAAGTGCATAATCAAGAACTAGTGTTCCACTACTTTCTGGAAGTATCGCCTCACTCATACAACATATGTGTTCAAGGCACAGGGGGTACTGAGTTAAATACAACCCAATTCCTGCACCAAGGCAGCTCACAATCTAAGCATGTGTATGTGTGCTTGTGCGCAATTGTGTGTGTGTGTTTGTGCGTGTGTGTGTGAGGTGGAGTAGCAAGGGAAAGGAAAAATAACACACAAAAGCAAAACAAAAAGTCAGTGCACAGTGAGAAGCAGAGAGCCTAGAGCGGCGGTTCTCAACCTGTGGGTTGCGACCCCTTTGGGGGTCGAACGACCCTTTTACAGGGGTCGCCTAAGACCACCGGAAAACACATATATAATTACATATTGTTTTTGTGATTAATCACTATGCTTTAATTATGTTCAATTTGTAACAATGAAATTACATCCTGCATATCAGGTATTTACATGACGATTCATAACAGTAGCCAAATGACAGTTATGAAGTAGCAATGAAAATAATTTTATGGTTGGGGGTCACCACAACATGAGAAACTGTATTAAAGGGTCGCAGCATTAGGAAGGTTGAGAACCACTGGCCTAGAGGAAGGGTGCTTGGGGACACAAGGTGCTCCAAGGCAGTGGGGCTAGTGAGGCCTCCTTGAGCGAAGGCCTGTTGGCGGGGCCTGCATCAGGAGCCCGCGCGGAGGCTCTGGGATGGGGCAAGCTGGAGTGTGTGAGGCTCTGCATTGCTGACGGTGTGGTCTAAGGTCCGCTGTTTTTATTGTTTCACTCTCCTCTCTGTAAAACAAAGACATACCTCTCTAACACCAACCGTGAAGAGTTGTTGGGGCTCTATGACATACGGTAGGGGTTCAATATGGCAGAGGAGGGGAGAGGGCACGGATGGAAGAGGCCACAAACAACAGGCCAGAGAGTCACTGGGAGGAGGCGGCGCCGGGGGAGAGGCCACCTGTGCAGGCCTTGTCCCACTGCCAGGCGTGGACGTCATACTGAGATGAGGAGCTTCTCTAGGTTTTGCGGCAGAAACTGGATTTGATTAGGAACAATAAGAGCAGATATCTGATATTTACTATGTGCCAAACGCAGCCCCAAGTTCTCTGCATAACTCACTTAATCCTCCCGTCAAGCAGGAGGGGTTCCTATGACTACACCCTGCACTCCAGGGACGGGGCGCCCGAGGCGCAGGGCGTTCCAGCTGGTCCGGGGCCACGTGGCTGGTGGGTGCAGGAGCCGGGCTGGCACCAGGCAGCCTGTGAGTGCAGCTCAGAGCCCAGGCACGCGCGGTGCAGCTGCTCAGGTGCGGAAGGAGAAACTACACTGATGTAACAGTATCTTCACAATCACGAAACCAAGTGTTCTCAGGTCCACACTAGGAAGCTGCATCCCCCTGAAAATCTGCAAGAAATTCAGACTTCCCAACACCGCCGGCTGCTTGCTCTCTGCCAGGTGCATCAGCATCAGTGCACTTTATTTGGTTGTCCGTTGCGTGTCTGACTCATGGCAGATGGTGCGAAGGTCACTGTCCACACAGACCACGGCCAGCACTCTCACTGTAAAGGGCTGGATAGGCTTTGTGGGCCAGGCTGTCTCTGTCACAACTAAGCTGCCATAGGCGATGCATACACAACTGGGCCTGCCTGTGTTCCAATAAAACTTTATTCACAAATACAGGCAGCGGGCCAAAGCGGGCCATACTCTGCTGCCGGCTGCTGCAGACCAATCCTGGGCCAGGCTAGCAAAGGGCCCCGCAGCACAGACAGCGACCTGCTAAAGCGCCTCCTGACCCTGACCATCCTCTGGGAGGCAGACGAGGAGCAGTGAGGCACTGGCAATGTCGGCAGCAGACAGTGAGAGGGGCCAGAAGGAACAGAACAGGCTGACATGAGCCCCTCAGCGGCCACCAGGGGCACGAGCCAGACTCTCCTGGCCAGCTCCTCCAATTCAGCTGCCTTTTCATGAGAAAACTACTCTGCCTTTACAGAAACAATCAAGCTTACACTGTTTCAAGGAAAAGTAAAAAACATTCACTGCTCATCAATTTCCACCATCTTTATAAAAAGCTCTTGAGTTGCTGCTGAATCTCCCACCCCACAGGACCACACAGAAGGTCTGTCTCCCGTCACCACCTCGGCGGGAAGGGCACCTTCTGCTCACCACCCTGGCGGGAGGGACGCAGAGCTGTGGGCGCGCTGCAGCCACCTGCCTGGTCCCCTGCATCCCCAACGCCCCAGCAGCCGAACTTTCCCGTGAGCAGACAAGACTGCTCCCCTCCTGACCTCACATGCCTGCTCCCACAGGATGTGACGACGCCAGTGATATCCAGGGCTCCTTTCTGGCTCTCACTTTATTAAAAATAAGGAAACCCATTCACAGTTTGGATGCAAATGAAATTAATTCAAATTTTCATGCTCTTTCTCTAGCTCGTTTCCACCCTCCCCCAGCACGCATTTGGTGACTCATTTGGTAAGAAACTTTATGTAGTGAAAACATATGTCCTCTTTGCTTTCGAAGGAAATGAAATGACACTTCACTCCTTTCGGAAAACAGATGTTTCGACGTGGTTATGGCAGATGAGGCCCCTGGCAGTTTCATCAGGGAAGAAGGCTCCGATTTTGCTGACCTTGCTCACAGCTGGACCTGACAGGTGCGCCACTTGGCTTCACACCTGGGTTTAGCGGGCAGCTGAGCTGTACCTGAATGAACACAGGAGCAATGACTGAGAGGCTGTCACCTGCAGCTTGCTTCCAACCTTCTCCGTCAGGTATGCACTAGCGAGGAGCTGCGTTTCAGGGCTTTGCTCAACTCAGCAGCTGGACTTTGTCTCAGAGCCGGAAGCGCTCTGGACTCAGTGGTCACTCATTAGAGCACAGCCGCTGTGCCTGGAACACGTACACACAGGTACTCAGAAAGCCACCGAATGTGGCACACGGCAATTCACATGTCAGTTCCCATGTCCTAGTCACAGAGGCGCTATCTGGTGGAAGAAATGCAGAGTCCCCCTTTCTTCTCCTGGAGGCTGTGGCTGTCCTGCTGCCCACAGGAAAATGGCTTCTAACGGCTTCGACGGCTTAGGGCAGCAGTGACTATGGCACGGGCTCTAAAATCCGGGCTCGGATGTCAGTCTGATGCTTCCTAGTGGCATAACTTGGACAAGTTACTCAATCTTTTGGACATCAGTCTGGACGTCTGTAAGTCATGCCGGTAATGGGGCACAGGCAGAAACTGACCAATCCAGTGCTGGGCAGTCACCTCTGAATGGTAGGAACTCTTACCACCAACAATTGTCATCAATAACCATTAACAGGGTTTTCCCCATAATCTTTTTAAAACGTGTGGGAAGGAGTGAAAAATGACTCATGTCCCAGACTCTCTGCCTACTTGATAGCATACCCCCCCCCCCCGCCCCCCAATAAACAAAAAGCAAACATGTGAGCCAAGCAGCACAGGAGAGGCCAAGCCAGGACGAGCGTGCGCTCTGATTTCATGTTTCTCTAATAGATTAGTGATTCGCTGGCACTGGCTCTGACAGAAAGCAGATGGAGGCAGCAGGCAGCACAATGCGGCAGCAGATGCGGGGCCACCCACCTCAGCTGGACGGCCTCGCAGCCAAGACCAAGAGCCCACAGTTTTCAAGTGGGTTCATCTTGGCACACCAGCTTCGGGAAATTGGTCACCAAGCGAATTCAGACTCCAACCCACCGGGAGTGAGGCTCGAGCAGCAGACAGAGGAAGCAGGAGCTAGACTCTATTCCAGTCACCATCCTTACTTCAGGAGGGTCACAGAGAAGTCTCTACCTGCCCCCAGCGTGGTTGCATTTGCTGGTTACCACCCACAGTCCAAGCTTCCTGCTTTGGTTAACTATTAAATGCTTCCACTCTCATAGGAAATTCTGCTTCTCAGTTTCAATCACTCAGCAATTGCCATGAACATTAACTAAAGGCTCTGTATTATTCCCTATGACCAGGAGGGTAAAAATGATGCACAAGTCACACAACAGGTAATTAGCTACATATCATGATAAATATATTTGTCAATTAGAGAACTAAGCATTTATCTTGTTGTTTAGTCAAAGATGTTCATCACTCTTTACATCCATCTCCTACACATTACTCTTTTAAGAGAGAGAGAAAAACATCGATTTGTTGTTCCACTTATTTATGCATTCATTGATTGCTTCTTATATGTGCCCTGACTGGGGATAGAACCTGAAACCTTGGTGCCTTAGTGTCTGAGGACAATGTTCTAACCAACTGAGCTACCCGACGAGGGCCTACGTAACATTACTTCAAGTCGGGTTTATTGAGTTAGAATGTACATACAATAACAGCCATAGACAGTCCTATAACCATTAGCATAGTCAAGACATGGGATATTTCTATCATGATGGAAAGTTGCCATTTTGTGGCCAATATCCTTCCCAGCCCTGGCAACCACGGGTCTGATGTGTTCCCACAGTTCTGCCTCCTCCGATGTCATGTAAATAGAGCCGTGCACTGCAGCCTTTTGTGCCGGCTCCTTTCACTTAGAGCCCCGCTTCTGAAATTCATCCGTATTGTTGCACATCAGTAGTTTGTTCCCTTTTGTTGCCGAGTAGTATCCCATTCTGTGGACACTTGGGCTGTTTCCAGTTTTGGCAATTATGAATAAATCCTCTAACATTTGCATACAGTCTTTGTGTGGACATATGTTTCATTTCTCTTGGAAAAAAAACACCCTAGGAATGATAGTGCTGGGTCGAGTACTAAGTGCATGTTTAAACTTCTAAGAAACCCCGCCAAAAAATGTATGAAATTTCTAATTCCTCCATGTCCTTGATATTGCTAATTAAAAAACCATTAGCCATTCCAATATGTGTGTAGTGGATATCATTGTGGCTTTAATTTTCATTTCACTAATGACGAATGATATGGAGCATTCTTCACAGGTTACCACATTTAAGTAAGATCCTTTCTTTGTAAAAACAAAAGTCATATTTCAAAAACCTCCTTCCAGCCCTAGCCGGTTTGGTTCAGTGGCTAGAGCGTCGGGCCTGTGGACTGAAGGGTCCTGGGTTTGATTCTGGTCAAGGGCAAGTACCTCAGTTGTAGGCTTGATCCCGGCCCCGGTTGGGTCACATTCAGGAGGCAACCAATTGATGTGGCTCTCTCACACTGACATTTCTCTCCGTTTCTTCCCCTCCCTTCCACTCTCTCTAAAAATCAACGGAGAAATATCCTCTAATGAGGATTAACAACAACACCCAAACCTTCTTCCAACCCGACCTTTCTCCAAAGGCTGACCACAGCGCCGCCCGAGGCAGTGCTTGAGGGGGGAGTGACTGAGTGGTTAAGAAGACCACCGATGCCGCGCAACGTGAAGGCTGACTCGCCCCAGACCAGGGCATCCAAGCCCGCTGTTTGTGGAAATAGAGATCATTTGTTTTTGAACTGATATGTCAGGCACCGTATTCTTCCTACGTTAACATGCATTTTTTAAAAAGTCTTCAAAATGTAACAGCAGTAATATTACACAAAGCTTTTACAAGAGGGGGAAAGACCTAGAAGTACCTTACAGAATGACTTCAGTACTTCTCCTTTAGTTTTTTTCTATATGTCATAAAAGTCAACTCCTTTAAAAATTTAATTATATAGTAATACCAGCTCAATGCAGAAAATATAGCGGCAGAGAGAAATAGAAAGATGATCCTTAGTCTCACTTCCCAGAGACAATTCTAAGCATTCAGTCCACCCATCGTACCGGGGGAGGGGGGTCAGGAAGGTGCTGTGTCGGGGACACCCTGTCTTCACTGGCTCAGGAAGCAGCTGGCAGGGCCTCCCGCCAGCTCTGTGCTAATGGCTGGGGCCTCGTGTGAACAAAGGGAGGCGCTTACATTCAGGGAACCACGGAGGCGAAGCAGTCAGTCTAGACCAGTGGTCAGCAAACTGTGGCTCGAGAGCCACATGCGGCTCTTTGGCTCCTTGAGTGTGGCTCTTCCACAAAATACCACGTGCGGGTGCGCACGTACAGTGCGACTGAAACTTCGTGGCCCATGCGCAGAAGTCGGTATTTTGTGGACAAGCCACACTCAAGGGGCCAAAGAGCCGCATGTGGCTCTCGAGCCGCAGTTTGCCGACCACTGGTCTAGACAATGTGCACTGGTGCTGGGCCCAGAGAAGAGAAATGCAGCAGGAGAGCTCAATATGAGGAGGAGGTCGCTGAGAGGTGACCGAGAGCCCCCTGGGCCAGCGGCCGTGTGCATGTCCACTGCCCCCCCCAGCGGGAGCGGGTCTTCAGACTCAGGTCCGGGACATCTGTGCCCAGTCAGCTGCAGGGGATACTGTAACCTTCTGCTGCACATGTGACCTTTGGAGAGCTACCTGTCAGCCCCAGGCTCAGTTTCCTCATCCACGAAAAGGGTGAAATACACGCTTATCCACTCATGTGGTTGCTGTGGGGAAAACCATGATACTATGAATAATTATTGTTGGACACCAAAGATGAATAGAGAGGATGTCGCTGAGTAGACACAAACTGTTCCAATATTAATAAGGTAACTTTTTAATCAGTGAAATTATCTTTTTATTATATATTGTGTCATATGCCAAATTTTACTTTCATGAGGCAGAATTCCAATTTATTTCTCCAACAGGTAAGTGTGAGAAAAAGCATGACATAACAAATATAAAAAGGTATTATCTTAACTCATCAACAGAAGAATCTCTTCGGTAAGAAATGTAGGAGTCTGAGTCATGCTGGCAAAGGTGGTGTGAGCACCTGCCTGTCCCTGGACTGGGCTGCTGTGCCCAGGGACTGCATGGGGATGGCGCCCCCTGGAGGGAGAGCTCTGACCGGCTTCACCTGATGGCCAAGGCCCCTTCTGAAAGGTCGCTTGGTGCCACTCACAGTGAAGTGTGATTCCACAGGTCATTTCTCTTCAAACAAACATTTGAAAAGACGGCAGACGGTAAGGCAAAGCTGCAGTCCACTCCTGTGTTTCTCACCGTGGGCCAGGACTGTCGTGACCAAGGCCGGACACAGTTAAAAGGCCCCTGATGACGATGTCACAAGGATCAGCCAGGGGAGTGAGTGAAGGTTGGAACTTTCAAATGCTACTGATTTTAATTCCCAACATTAATTTATTTTAATTACTTACAACAGTTAGCTTCATAATAGTCCAAATTCAAGTTGCTTTGTTTTTAATTTTTCCTTTCTTTTTAATTTTCCGTTTATTTGAACTTTACATTTTCTTTCCTAATTCCCAGGTTTTGATAAAATTGTGATGACTATCAGTCTGTTAAGAAAAATTCATCCTTAAATCTTGTAACTTGAAGGCTACATTTGAGCACTGACAGAAGACTGCATTAACCACCTTTTGCTATAAAACGACATACTTCAATTTGTTTTTTCTCATATTACTAAGATATTCAGAATATTTCTTTAACAACAAAGCAGGTCAGAATATGGAATGCATACTTTTGCCTAGCACGTCAATGTAACCATAAAGTAGAATAGAAAGCTGTAAACACATCTAATGCGTTACAACCCATTTCAAGAGAGAAAGGACACGCGGAAGAGGGCGTGGCCTGCAGCTGTTTTGGGACACAGATTGCGCACCTGCAGCACGGGGCCGGGCCAGGTGGCAGGTGGCACACTGCAGGAGAGGCTGGGTTTAGGTAATTCAGTGATAAGGCCGAGGTTCTGGCTGACCAGCCCGGGACAGATCGGGTCATGGTGACAACAGGGCTGTCATGGCCTGGACGGTCCTCACCTCTCGCATGGCCGGGAGCCGGTGACTAGTAACATTTACAAATTGTTCCTCTTGAAACCGAAACAGCATACGATTATTAATGTGAAATTCACTCTTTTGGAACTGCACTCATTTCAATGAGATATCATTTAAAGTATGCCTTTGCTGAATTTATGAGAAATATATTCTAACGAGGAAAGGATCATTTCAGATGGCACCTCATTTGTTTTAGAGAAAAAAAACTTTAACCTGTCTGGAAAACATCTTTCACAATGTAATTTAGAAATAAAAGGCTCAGCAGACTCACCTACTTGTACGTTCTGTGCTTCCTAAAACACATTATACAAATTAAGGCATAAAACCAGGGCTGTGTCGTGTAAACCTGTGTATGTAGCGCCCAGACACTAGGGACAAATGAGCGGCACCTGGGGTCTGCTAGCTGCCCGAGGCAATACTTCTTACAGCGAAACTCAGAGGAGACCTGCCTATTGTACAATTGGTGACACATATTCGACGTGGACGGGCAGTGTGGCAGACACTGTTCCAGGGCACAAAACAAATGCGACAGTCCTTGTGGAACCGATTTCAGCTCTCTTCCTCCCATACAAGTTCATTTGTTAATGATCAGCATGTCAATTACATAATTCCTCTCCATTTATTAAAGCAAGTCCCTATGGCCCTCTTTACTTGCGAGCACTCTAAGGGTAGTTATTAAATGTGCTTACTTGAAGGTTTACTAGTTCATAAAATATATGGCAAACATTTTGACACATTTAGATCAGCTTCATCCCATTTGTATATTTAATAATTTAGGTTTTCCTAGAGACTCCATCAAAAAACTACTAGACTTAATACATGAATTTGGCAATGTAGCAGGATACAAAATTAACCCCAAGAAATCTGAGGCATTTCTATACACCAATAGTGAACTTTCAGAAAGAGAGATTATAAAAACAATCCCATTTATCATCGCACCAAAAAAATTAATATACCTAGGAATAAACTTAACTAAAGAGGTAAAAGACCTCTACTCAGAAAACTACAGGACGTTGGAAAAAGAGATAGAGGAAGACATAAACAGATGGAAGAACATACCATGTTCTTGGATTGGTAGAATCAACATCATCAAAATGTCCATACTACCCAAAGCAATCTATAAATTCAACGCACTTCCCATTAAAATACCAATGGCCTACTTCAAAGATCTAGAACGAACTCTCCAAAAATTCATCTGGAATAAAAAAAGACCCCGAATAGCTGCAGCGATCTGAGAAAGAACAAAGTAGGTGGGATCTCATTGCCAGATATCAAGCTGTATTACAAAGCCACTGTTCTCAAAACTGCCTGGTACTGGCACAAGAACAGACATATAGATCAGTGGAATAGAATAGAGAGTCCAGAAATTAGCCCAACCCAATATGCTCAATTAATATTTGACAAAGGAGGCAAGAACATACAATGGAGCCAAGATAGTCTCTTCAATAAATGGTGTTGGGAAAATTGGACAGATATATGCAAGAAAATGAAACTAGACCACCAACTTACACCATACACAAGAATAAACTCAAAATGGATAAAGGACTTAAATGTACGACAGGAAACCATAAAAATTCTAGAAGAATCCAAAGGCAACAAAATCTCAGACATATGCCAAAGCAATTTCTTCACTGATACAGCTCCTAGGGCAGTTGAAACTAAAGAGAAAATGAACAAATGGGACTACATCAAAATAAAAAGCTTCTGCACAGCAAAAGAAACCATCAACAAAACAACAAGAAAACTCACTGCGTGGGAAAACATATTTGCCAACGTCATATCTGATAAGGGCCTAATCTCCAAAATTTATAGGGAACTCATACAACTTAACAAAAAGAAGATAAACAATCCAATCAAAAAATGGGCAAAGGATCTAAATAGACACCTTTCAAAAGAGGACATTCAGAAAGCCAAGAGACATATGAAAACATGCTCAAAGTCACTAATCATCCAAGAGATGCAAATCAAAACAACAATGAGGTACCATCTCACACCTGTCAGAATGGCTATCATCAACAAATCAACAAACGACAAGTGCTGGAGAGGATGTGGAGAAAAAGGAACACTTGTGCACTGCTGGTGGGAATGCAGACTGGTGCAGCCACTATGGAAGACAGTATGGAGTTTCCTCAAAAAGCTGGAAATGGAACTCCCATTTGACCCTGTGATCCCACTTCTAGGAATATATCCCAAGAAACCAGAAACACCAGTCAGAAAGGATATTTGCACCCCTATGTTCATAGCAGCACAATTCACCATAGCTAAGATCTGGAAACAGCCTAAGTGCCCATCAGTAGATGAATGGATTAGAAAACTGTGGTACATCTACACAATGGAATACTATGCTGCTGTAAAAAAGAAGGAACTCTTACCATTTGCAACAGCATGGATGGAACTGGAGAGCATTAGGCTAAGTGAAATAAGCCAGTCAATGAAGGAAAAATACCACATGATCTCACTCATTCATGGATAATAAAGACCATTACAAACTTTTGAACAATAATAGATACAGAGGCAGAGCTGCCTCAAACTGATTGTCAAACTGCATTGGGAAGGCCAGAGAGGGTTGGGGGGCAGAAGGGAGGGGAGTAAGAGATCAACCGAAGGACTTGTATGCATGCATATAAGCATAACTAATGGACATAAGACACTGGGGGGTAAGGGAGGGCAGGGGATTGTCAAGGGCGGGGGTTGGGGGAAGGACACATATGTAATACCCTTTGTAATACTTATTATAATATTTTTTTTTAAAAAGAATAAAAAAATAAATAAATAAAAAATAATAATTTAGGTTTTACAGTATTCATAGACATTTCTAAAAATGTCTCCTCTTAACTTCATAGGAATTTTTTCTTAGTCTCTACTATTGTTGATCTCTTTCCAAAACAGCGTCTATGCTCCTTGAAGGCAAGTCATTTGCCTTCTGTTTCCCTCGTGGCTCACTGACGGCTTGAGCAGTGAGGAAGGCACCGCCATGGCGTGGGAAATGCCCCACCCCTGACTGGGTGAGTGGCCTAGTCTTCGTCACTGAGGCCCGGCTCTGCCACGTTTCAGCTATGGGTAAATGACTTAACCTGCTCATTTGCAAAATGGAGACAATGTCATGGGCTTCCCGTTAATTAAGACAACGGCGAGCTTGTCTGAATTTGTGTGTGGGCATGGCCACTGCGCATACTGCTGAACTTGCTTACTGCTGTTGCCTCAGTTTCTCCATCTGTCAAGTGGAGCAGTAACAGCATGTGAGGACTGGAGGAGTTACTATATGAAGGACACTTAGAACAGGACCCAGGCCATGGGAGCACTTGGTACATGTTGGTTATCATTAATAACAAACAGGAGAAGCTGCTCCTGACAATGAAATAATTAGCAAAAAAGAGACTGAAGTATTTCCCCCGAGATCTCTTAAAAACTAAACTAAACCAGAGGAAAGCCATCGAGTTGGAAAAGAAGCAGAAGGTGACACCGATGACCTCTGGGAATCACTGCGCAGTGACTCTTTCCAGAGATCTAAAATGCACACCACAGAGATGCAAGCTGAAAATCTCACTAATAATCTGAGTAGTTAAAAGGAAGGAAAAAACCACTTCGTTTGGGACCCTGTTTAAAAGGATCAACGAGAGAAATGCCCAGGTACTGACAGAATGACACGTGCTACGAGCATCATTTCCCGAGCTGGTGTTTGCTGGGAGAGGAAGTCGGGGAGGAAAGGCGAGCAGTTCTGATGGAGCAGCACCAGGACCCTGGGTTTCAGAACCGGTACCTGGAACCAGTTACGGAACCAGGAGGGGCCACCCTCACAGTGGAATGTGCTGGAGATGTGGCCTGGGAAAAGGTGCACACGCAGAGCACAGAAGTACGGACACTTTCTTTCAAAGTTAGAAAGTGCTGTGTGTGGAAATTACCATCCCTATTTTATTTATTTTTGTTTTTAAATAGATTTTTATCGATTTCAGAGAGGAAGGGAGAGGGAGAGAAGGATAGAAACATAAATGATGAGAGAGAATCATTGATCGGCTGCCTCCAGCATGTCCCCCCGACTGGGGATTGAGCCCGCAACCCGGGCATGTGCCCTTGACTGGAATTGAACCCAGGATCCTTCAGTCCACAGGCTGATGCTCTATCCACTGAGCCACACCAGGTAGGGCATCATCCTTACTCTAACGGTTTCTAATACCAGTACAGCCTAAACTCAGCACGTTTGCTTTAGGAAAACCTCGGGACAGCAGCCTCTCGGCCCTATAACCACGCGGTGGGTCCACTGGGCTGCATTTGTGTCAGCAGCTCCGAGTGGACGTGAAATTCAAACTCACTGACGTTAGAATCAGAAGCAACTTCCAAGGTAACATAATCCCATTTCCCCAAGAATAAAACAGTTCCCAGTGAGCACCTGTCCCAGGACACAGCAGCTTGGATGAGCCCCTCAGGGGCTCAGTGCTCTTAAATTAAGAACCCCAGTGTTCAACAATTCCAGAAAACCGAGGGCTTTACTCTGAAAAGAAATCCCTTTTTCTACGGAAACTATTGTCCCTTATAGTGTCAGCGCTTTCCTGGTCGTTCACAAGACTCGTCAGACATCCTCCTTCCTCTGCGAGAACAGCGGAGGGGAGGCTGCGGCTGAGCTAGGAGCAGAGGGCCCCACCCTGAAGGGCGCAGGAAGCCGGAGCCTTCCTGGTGGAGCCAGGCCTGAGCTGCTACCCCAGTGAGACCACGGCTCTGACCTGGTCTCCGGTTACATTCTGAGCAAAAGCCCACATTCCCTGTGCCTCTCACAACTTAGATCTGCGTTCCAACTTTCACAAGTTTCCTCTTTTCACGACAGCCCAGGAAACTCCATGGTGTCCGGCCACCATGCCGGGCAGGCTTGGGGGGCGGGGTGGGGGAGCCTCACGGTCCTGTCAACTGGATGGAAATTCCCAGGGTGCCCTCCGGCTCAAACATGGAAACCATTCACGTCACACCTGCACCCCTCCGCCCACAGGCACGGACAGAGGCAGGAAGGGCCGTGAAGAACATGGTGTGGGGGCTGCTAATACGGTCTTCCTACCAGAAATAGTTGGCTGGTAACGAGCCAAGCGCAAAAGAACAAAGTGCTACACTGGAGGCACTGAAGGCGCGTTCATTCCTTCCGAAGGAGATCTTTAAAAACAAGACAACCCACCTTCAAGCTGCAAGGGCCAGCAACCAGCCAGGAAAGCCTCCCGAGGAAGCAGGGGGAGCCGTGGAGGCGCCGGGGCCCCGCAGCCCCGCCAAGGCCTCTGGGAAATCAGAAGCTTCACAGCACACCCGGCCGAGCTGTGGAGGGTGAGCACCTTGCTCCAGTGCCCTAGTAGGAACTCATCATCTTCACTGGGACACGCCTGGTGTTTTCAGAAGTGAGGAAACTGGGAATGGGGCCAGATGATCTCATTCTCTCTAAATTAACCTTTAATGTTTAATTCCCATAAACAAAATATTAAAAAGGTGCTAAATTCAAATGCCTTGTCAAAAGTGACTTTGGGGGAAAAATATACATATATATATATATATATCAGGTTTTAAATCTGATAAAAGGATTCTCCATGTATATGACAAAACATACATCCGCTTCCAGGAAGGCACAGAATGCAAACACTGCAATTTGGGGCATAATTCCACTTATTTTTCTACTCTTGCCTAAGTGTCCCCTTTGAAAGACGTGTCCATTCAGGCTTTCTCCCGTCTTCTGAGAGAAAGACGGGTGATGGTTGGAAAATTAGAACTATTAACCTGATCTGGTGCTTTGGAGACAAACTGGAGGAGATTTAATGGGACATCCTTCTGAACCGTGAGCACGTTATCGTAAGGATAATTACGCAGAGGAGGAGGGGGCAGACCAGAATTCAACATAATGAAACCTGAGTTTTAAAGAAGACACTTTTGAGGACAAGGCTTGTGTCATTTTCTGAACAAGCATTTAGAACTGTAATACAGAAATAAGAGTTTACGCCTTTATTGGTAACACGTGTGAAAGCACTTACCGTGTGTCTGATGCACGGATGCTTAATGAAGAGTTTCTATAATTATTATTCCCATCATTATGGGCAACTAAAGGGCTGTGGGTTCGCATGAACCTCACCTACCTGTCAGGTAACACATAACGGGATCTTAAAAGATGTTTACAACACTCAGATCTTGAAGAACTAATATATGAACAAAATGGCTGCACCCACTGCCGGGTATCTGGAAACACCTTTTTCCTTCCTTCCTTTTCTTTCTTACCTTGTGGTCCATACTGGCTCATCTGTGGACCGTACGTCCCACTCGAGTTGCTCTGCTGAAAGCTGCTGATCCCAGGATGCATCTGGCCCCCAGGAGAGGGATGAGGCGACATGGACGGGCCTGTCTGCTGAGGTCCATACTGAGACATCTGGGGGTTTCTTTGTGTGCCTGCCATGAAACCTAAGCAGGAAATAAAAGGAAATACATAAATGCAGGTGACAAACACGGCCATGGAACTGTGGAGGGGGTGGGAGAAGGTAACATCGAGGTACATCTCGGACCCAGTGTGGGGCTTTTGGAGAGCCTCGGGGGGCTACCCTGGCCTCACACTGAACTCTCAGAGTTCCCGGAACCAGCGGATGCAGACTTGAACCAGGGAAAGGAGACGAGAGAGGAAAGGCAAGTTCCCGTAGCCTGCCTTACGGAGGAGGTCCCCACTGAAAGCAACTGTAAGAGTGGGACCCTCCTTCCCACCGGATGGACATGCTGTGCACGCCACCTCGAGGGAGCTTTGCTCACTTCCTCATCTGTGGGATGCTGTCACTCAAACATCCCACCCTCCTCACGCCCTGGCCGACAGCAGCCTCCTCCTGCATGTAAGTGTCCTCCTCCTTTTGTCTCCTAGAGCAACAACCATTCACCTCGACTCCTATGCAGAGTGCAGACCTGGGAGTCCCCGACTCACACTACTGCTGTGGGCGAACTGGAAACAACCAGCCGGGTGGCGTGTATCCTCTATTCCAGAACAGAACAGGACTTGCTCTGCAAACCGTTCTGCCCGACGTATCCCTGTCTCCATGGACCATGGACGGCACCACCAACCACCACACGCTCATACCAGGAACCCGACACCATGCCTCCTCCTTCCCTGATTTCCTGTGCGATCCATCCATCCGCACATCCCCCAGCCTCCACATCTCGATTCCCACGTCCACACGAGCCAGCCCAGCTCCCTCTTCCTTTCCCACAGCTGCCGTGGTCTAACTCCCCTCCCTCTGCCTCTGCCTCTCCCTCATTTTGTTGCTTTGGTTCACTTTTCACAAAGCTGCCAGACGATTTCTCAGGACCCAGAAAGAAACGAGAGCATGTCTTTCCCTGTGCAGAACCCTGCAAGGCTCCCTGCTGACCCCGGGAACACAGCGCCAACTCCTGGCCTGGGATCACTGTCTCGCTCTAACCCCATTGCCCTGCTTTCTCCTCCTCCTCACTACCCTGTGAGTCCACGGCCTTCTGGGAGTTCTCCCACTGCCAGCTCAGGCCACCAGGCCGCCCAACCTGGGCATGTGCCCTGACAGGGAATCCAACTGTGACCTCCTGGTTCATAGGTCAACGCTCAACCACTGAGCCACACCAGCCGGGCTGAAATACACTCTTAGACAAAGTGCTCCACAAATCAAGACATGCCTCTAAGAAAAGCCTAACACCAAACCAGCAAACTAACAAAGCGCTGCGGGAGAAACAGCTCTGAGAACCCTGAGTTGGGTGCTGAGAGCTCCCGGGCCCTGGGCGAAGGCTCCAGTGCGCTGGACAGGGCCGAGAGGGGCAGGTTCTGCCTCGTCTGGAGGGGAACCTAGAGCAGAGCTTCTGGAGAGGCTACTGAGGCAGCAGGAGGGGCAGGCGATGTCTGGAGCCAAGGTGGGCTTCCATCAGGGGTCAGCTGGGACAGGGCATTTACAGAGCCCTGGTGGCAAACATCGCAGGCAAAAGAAGATCTTTTGCCGTTGCTTCTGTATAAAGAGATAGACATAAAAGTACGGAGAGCTATTCCTTATTATCCTATTTCATTTATTTATAAAGATGAGCCTTATGAAATTGAGCTCAATTGGCAGCTTCCAGATATAAATCAGCACAGAAAATGTTTGCTTTTTCAAATCTGAAAACAAACAGAAATCAGAGCATGAAAATTGCTAAAAATGACTGCATCTTAAGACGTTACATGAAATATTTATCTAAGCCTTACGATAAGATTCTTAGGAGTTTCACATCGAGTCCCGTTTAATAAAAAACATGTTTCCATTCTGTACAGCCTGTGTGGGCTTTCTTCCTTCCGGAGAAGGACTGCGTTCTTCCTCATCAAGTTAGGAAGACACAGGTCCGTTCGCCTGAAACGTCGCTTCAGCCATGAACCTCTGATCAGACTAACGTTATTGTTACGTTATTGTCGCCTCTGGGACACTGACCACAGGCCTCCGTTTTGTTCAGATGAGCTCTGAGATTCTACTTGAGCAAAGCCATTCCTTTATTTCCTTCCTTAAAATATACCTGCCACGGTCCACGTGAACTATCGCTGGCATTCCGCAGAAAATCAACACGTGAAAGGCTCCAGAAGGGGTGGGGTGTTCAAAGTGAATTCCACTGGAATGTGTCCCAGCATAAATTCCACACCTTGGGGGAGAGGTGACATGGGGTACGGGATCTCCCTCCGTCCATAGAAATTGAAATCGGAAAGCTAGTTTTTGCTCTGCGTGCTTTTGCAGTGACACCTCTTAAAAGAGCTTCCGGAAATCTCATTCTGTAGTTTCAGTTATCAGCGGTTCTCAACCTGTGGGTCGCGACCCCTTTGGCAGTGGAACGACCCTTTCACAGGGATCGCCTAAGACCATCCTGCATATCAGATATTTATGTTAAGATTCATAACAGTAGCAACATTACAGTTATGAAGTAGCAACGAAAATAATTTTATGGTTGGGTCACAACATGAGGAACTGTATTTAAAGGGCCAGAAGGTTGAGAACCACTGAGTTAGATGCACCCTTCCCAGACAGCCCGGGACAAGGACAGGCGGTGACATGACCACCCTGGCTCCTCGGAGCCTCACACCTCTGACGGTGCCCGTGGGAACAGAGGCCTGGGTCCCAGCCTGGCTTGCGAACTAGTTCAGGACCCAGCAGGAAAAAGACATGCAGATAAATGTATGAATCAAATTAGCTGCGCAACTTTAGGCAAATGCTTAAAAAATTCTCAAAACAGCCCAGCTGGTGTGGCTCAGTGGTTGAGCGTCGACCTATGAACCAGGTTTGATTCCCGGTCCGGGTACATACCAACGTCAACTCCTGTTGGAAAAACAGTGCAGCCCAAAGCATAGTTCATCTACCCAAG
Source organism: Myotis yumanensis (assembly GCF_028538775.1). Lineage (NCBI taxonomy): Eukaryota > Metazoa > Chordata > Mammalia > Chiroptera > Vespertilionidae > Myotis > Myotis yumanensis. Next base: position 5,173,232 of record NW_027223757.1, read on the forward strand.
AAAGAGTGAAGAGCAAAGAAGAGCGAGTGAGCACAGGACCAACCACCCCCGAGTGTGGTTTCCTCATCCGAGGTGCGGGCAGCGGGCAGCCGGTCCTGCCCTGTCGGACACAGCAAAGCACCTACGACCCCACAAGCCACCAAAAACAAGGCACGCTTTCCTGTTGGCACATGGACCATTTATGTTCACGCTGGCATCTGTTAGAAACTCATTCGCAGAATAACTGCCTTGCTTCTTCAAGCCGGTCCATGAAAGATGCTTTCCCTCACGTGGGAAGTAATGGTCGCGTGCTGCCACCTGAGCAGAGGGCTCTGACTACAAAGACAGACCGTGGTTTCTTGCCACACGTAGGGGTCAGATTCCCATTTGCAGAGAGAAATAGATTTGGAAGGATATTCTTGCTACAGCTGAATATCTCCAGCGCCTCTGCTGCCTGCTTCTCCTCACGACATGAGCTGGTTGAGGAGGAAACTAATGGCCCGTTCAAGGCTGGGACCCAGGCCCCGTGTTCTCCCGGCTGTGCCCTCAGGTGACCTGGCAGGATGGCCCCCTCCTTCCCTGCCACCCGGGTCCTGGTCAGCGGCACAGAAGACAGTATCTAAGCTCTGCCCACCGACCCTACAAGACCTCTCAGCCGCTGACACCATCCATCATCGGGAAAATGAGTCAGGGGAGAGCAGACTGATTACCCAGATGGTAGATGGGACAAAACACCTGCCTTCCTTATGCAATCTTCTGAGTTTTAGCTGCAAAAGTCCACTTCAGCGAGGAGTGCAGACAATCGTATGGATGTCTCTATGAGCCTTTTTTAAAGGCTTTCCGCCCACATTTCACCCGAGTCACTTGGACCTGGTGCTAATGCTTACTGCTAATATTTGCACAGTGCTGGGCAACTTGTAACTCTCAGATACAGGACTGCACTTGATTCATGCGACAAATCCAGGGGACACTTTGATCCTGTTTATCTGAGGAAGCAGAAATTGAATTAATTGTCAAGGTCACAAAACTAGTTAGTGGTACAGCCTGTGTCTAAACTCAGATTTTTTGGTTCCAAACTCCTTGGAGATTAAAATGAGGAAAAGCATGTGCTCTCTGAGGTGCTGGAGCTGAAGCAGAACGAGCCTCACAGAGCCCTTGTTGGGGAGAGAGCTCAACTCTTCATCCATCCTTGGATCCCGAGAGGCACCAGACTGCAGGGAGGGGTCCTGGCTCACAGGGCAGCGCTGGGAGTGACAGGTGATGCCTCATTCATTTGTTCCCTCAGCAAATGCAGACTCAAGCTCCCGGCACATGCCAGGCTCTTGAGAACATTCGGGATGAGTAAACACAGGCAAGGGGACCCATGTCGGGATAGGGATAGGGCTGAGGAGTGGGTGGCAAAAGGGTGGGAGAGAAGAGTTTATGTAAAGATCCTCGGAGGGGTCCAGCGAGGCAGGAGACATGAGTCAGTGTGCGTGACACGGAAGACCAGAGAGGGAGGCTGGGCGGGCCGAGGAAGGCCTCCTGACTAGCTGGCGGCGCAGCCTTTCTCTGAAGGCAATGAGAAGCTCCCCAAGGCCTCCACAGAGGGAAGGACACAGTGTAGTCAGTCTTCTGGAAAGACACCTGGGTGCACAGAAAGTGGGCAGGAAGGGAACGAAGCTGAAAAGGCAGGGTCCTGGGAGGTTGTTGAGGGTGCCGCGGTGGCCCCGGCCAGGGCTGTGCAGTGGATACCAGGGAAGGAGATGTGGGCAAAGCGTCGCAGGGGCAGCGCCCACAGACGTGATGAGTAGGGTGGATGCCTTTAGCTTCTGGGCTTGGGCAACTGGCAGATAATGGTCGTTCCGAGACCCAGACCCAGAGGCACAGGAGAGTGCATTATACAGTGCACGCGGGATTACCTAAGATCCACCTGTGCTCAAACTCTCACTGAAGCATAAGCCCAGTACAGGTGAGTGTTAACTAGTAAAAACAAGCATAACTTGGCAAATCAAAAAACACTGCTTATGACAAAATTAACAAAACTGTGCTTTTAAAATATTTAAAATTTAGACGGATAATTCCTCAATGACTATAAATAGACTTTTATTGTATGTGCTACTTGTTTTCCCAGGTTTTTTGTGACCAGATCTCTTGATAGCTGACTGAATAGGAAATTAAGCCCTACACTGTCATTTCTTTCATTACTAACTAGGTTGGCTTGGTCCACAATCCAGCTCAGAGTTCTGGCTGAAGAAATTAGAATCAGCTTTCTAGATATTCTCTCTTGTATATAACCTCCCATTTGAGTTCATTTTCATCTGTCATGGATTATTAAAAAAGCAATCCTCAATTAAGAGCAGAGGCTAAATTAATTGCATCTGGGGGTGGGGGCAGATTCATTAATGCCTTAACACACCGAGCTGCTATCCTTACACGCAATACACAGGAAAGTGATATCTCTTCTCTTGACAATGCCCTTGTGCTAAAAGGCAGCATCATTTTATGTAGTACGCTCACGCGGCAAACAAGAGCACCTCTATGTACGGGGTAATTACAAAGGCGGATGGAGAACATTCCTAACCACCAGGCTGCCTGTGAGATATGCCAGCACCTGCTGATTCACCGTCACACTTAAAACAGAGAGAACCCAACAGAGAGAAACAAAACGGCTCCAACCCAACAGAAAGAGAAACAAAATTGTTTACGTAAAAACAGTACACAATCTTAAATCCTAATTGCGACTTGAAAATTATCTTGGTGGTCTCCTTCGTTTCTCTATTAACTTAATCAGGAGTCAGGTCAATTAAGATATTCAACAATAATTTTTAAAAGTTCAAAACCAATTTTTGGTATAAAAATCACTAAGAAACCTGAGCTAGGTGCAATAAAGACATTTAAGAGTTTTACTTATTTGCGTCTCACTATTCCTGGGTTATGAAGAGCGTGGTTCCTTTGGGGGCGGCCGGGTGCTTGGAGGCGGCCTGTTCATTAGCGCCAGGCTCCAGGCGTGAGGACCCCAGGGCAGCCCTACACAGCGCCTGGGGCTGAGGAATGTGTGGGGGAAGAATGTGAGGCAGACGCGGGTCCTTGAATCTGGTGCAGAATCAAAATTTCTACAGAGAAACACTGTACCCACAGCAGCAAATGACCCTCGATGGTAAAATCGAAGGAAGTCTTACTAATACGGTAAGCCTTCTTCACTGAAGAACGAGTAGTTGACTGGCTTTTCTATTCTCTAAAAAGATTTGAAACCTCCGAATGGCGTGAAGGCTGACCCGGTTCCGCTGTCCAGCGCAGCCTTATGAACACGTATCACCCACAGGCTCTTCCTCGGACCCAGGGATGCGGAGGTACATAAGGCCCGCCTGGCCCTACAGAGCTCGGTCTCATCTACAGTAAGACCCTGGATTAATTTCCAGAGAATGCTTTTCTTTGCCTATGGCGTTAAAAAGTAACAGAAAGATTTGCCCTTAGCAAACAGAATGCCTAGAAATCTGACGAGGAATTCTATTCAGACTTTGAAAAAAACACTAAAATACAGCACTAAAGACTAGGGATAAAATTATCCCAAGGCAGTTAACAATTGGGATTAATAGAAGAAAAAATATAATAATGAAGACATAGTCTAGTTGATCAATCTACAGAACACATGTAAGTTTGAAACATCATACTCTCACAGTAGCACACAGAAACATCTAAAGCAGACTCAGATCAAGAACAGCCTGGGGGCCAGAGGGAAGGGGGCTGGGGAGCTGGTGAAAAAGGTGGAGGGATTAAGAAGTACAAATTGGTAGTCATAACATATTCACAGGGATGTACAGTACAGCATAGCCGATGTACTCAATAATACTGTATTAACTATGTGTGGTGCCAGGTGGGTATTGAAAAATACCAAGGGGATCACTTTGTAAAGTATATGATTGTTTAACCACCATGCTGTACACCTGAAACTGATACAAAATAATACCGAATGTAAACTGTAATTGAAAAAAGTTTAAAAAGAACATCTAAGTGTCTGACCCCACCCCATCTGCTATACATTTCCCCCGGATAATGTCTCTATGTGTATTTATAAAAACGGAGCTACTGATACATATCACCATGAAGATCATATTCCAAACATGAGAATGTTGTCATTCTCTGACACACAGCTGCCAAGGACTAAGTCTGGTTCAAATACTTGAGATGTATGAAACGACCACACGTGCTTATGTTCTCCTTGTCCTGCAGCTGCAGAGTAAATATAGGAATCACGGGCCTGTAGGTGTTGCCCCCACCCACACAGGACAAGCCAGTCCTCACGCAGGCTCAGCAAGCCCGCACTGCAACGTGTTTAACAGCAGAGAGAGGCTGTCATGCAGGTGGACGAGAATGGAGGCCGGGTGGGGTGCTCTTCAATAATTCCGGAAGATTTCACCCAGGATCCCTTCTGTACATATTCACGGTCTCAGAATGATGCCCGAGAACCGCCTCCGGCCACAGAAACGTTTCTAGCTCATCACAGCCCTGCAGCCACCGCCCTTCTGTTTGCAATCGTGTCCAGAAGGGAAAGTTCTTAGTGGCTCTGCTTCCCCCATATCTCGAGGACTAATTAAATCCTCATTACTACCTTCTAATTATTCAAACACTATGGGATTACACAGAGGAAGTCCCTGCTGGCGCCCAGATGAAAAGGGTTAAATAACTCGTGTTGGTTTTGAGAACCCAGGTCTAGTTCAGACCTTCGGAAAACCAGCATTAACATGCATATTTAACTAGATACCACTGAGAGAATTAAAAGGGAATTCAATTAAAAGGTTTTTAAAAAAATTAATTCTGACCTCTCTACATCTGTCCAAATAAATAAGCCTTCCTGAAACGGTTTCACCTAATTGCTAATCCAATAAACTAGAAAGGCATTTATTGGTTTCATTAAGCTTAGCATTTTGCAGGGGTTAAAAGTGGGATCATTTTGATGTTAATAATAATAATTCGTATTTATCTACTCTGATGACTATTCCATATTCCCTCCGAGCCCTCTTGGAAAACAGAACAACAGTCACAAGCCGTTTCCTATTGGTCTTTTCAATTTTTAAGAAATATAGGTTAAAGATTAATAAGGACAAAACTAAGCTAAACTTGTTAGCTACAATTTTTTGGTAAAATTTATTTCAGTGCGTTAGAGTTATGCAGTGCTTAGGTAGTGTAAATTACACTAGTTTATTTTATCTTTTTTTTTTTGGTGAGGTGCTTTAATAGCAAGTCTTTGTCATATTATGAGGTCTAGAGAGACAATTTGGTTTAAAATAAAAAATATGGCAAATGTGTTAGAGCAGTGGTCGGCAAACTGCGGCTCGCAAGCCACATGCGGCTCTTTGGCCCCTTGAGTGTGGCTTGTCCACAAAATACCGACTTCTGCGCATGGGCCACGAAGTTCAATCACACTGTACGTGCGCGCCCACACGTAGTATTTTGTGGAAGAGCCACACTCAAGGGTCCAAAGAGCCACGGTTTGCCGACCACGGTGTTAGAGAATCCTAAACTGAAGTCTTGCCCCTTTTCCCCCAAAACATTTGAGCTAATTTTCTTTAAGTTAGGAAGCAGTTCCAACACTATATAAAGTTCAAACAGGAGAGAATAAAATCAAGCTGATGTTGAGAAGTAGATGACAGTATAGAGAAGACAATGTACCGAAGAATAAAGAGGCCAATAAACACCTAAAGTGCTTCCCTTCTCTGGGGAACCCATGATGGCCACATCCACATTTACTTGCACAAACATCTTCATAGGTGGACAATACAGAACTGTAGAAACGCAGTTATTTCCACCTCTATCTAAGGTGGGGAAGTGGATTTGTGGCTGATGTCCAGAACCGCCAGAAGAGGACACTGCGCTGGAGACGGGTAGGGGTGGGGGCCTGGCGGCCATGAGCCCCTGCTCTGGGGTATGGCCCTGCAGTGGCCAGTGTGGTTCAGATCTTAGGACTGACTCAGGTGTGCTAACAGGGTACACAGTGGTTAAATAAATGTTCCTCCTGACAGGATACAAGACAAGAAGTAACAGCAGAGCTGGCGTTCAGCACCTGGAACCTGGAGGGACCTAGGCTCCGGGTCATATGTCAGCACTGCTGTCCCCCAGGAGGACTTGGGGGAGAACCAGGAAATGGCACCTCCCAGCACAGGCTGCATTTCTTGCCTGAGCAGGTGTCTCTGGACAAGTGAGTTTCTAGATTCTTTGCCATTAAAAAAATGTGTATAAATGTGGAATCTTACTCTTAATCTTATTATTAAAACAAGATGAGTATAAAAGGGCCGGTTCAATTTGGTGGTTTCAGCACTCAGCAGCACAGAAGGTATGTTCTTATGGTTTCTGAGAAGAATACATTTTTTTCGTAAGATGCTAACTACTCACCAATATATTTTTTCCTCTATGCTTCTTTCATCATTTTCCTAATTGGGGGATGAGGAGCATGATATATTAATTGTAAATGTATAAATTAATGGGGAATAGCCTAGCAAGTGTTTTCCTAGATCTACTTTGTACTATACATACTGTTGGTACACATGATGGTAAAAACAAGCAAGAAAAATGTTTTTATTATTGTATCAAAGCATTAAAATGACTGCCATTTACCATTAAAACATCTGATCAAATGTCATTAGGAGCTAACATTTCTTCCTGGATTTTAACAAATAACAAAGCCATTTTAAAAAATTCTTGCTGCCCAGCATTTTTTTCCACTGTGAAAAATTTTTAAAAAAAAATATATTTTATTGATTTTTTACAGAGAAGAAGGGAGAGGGATAGAGAGTTAGAAACATCGATCAGCTGCCTCCTGCACACCCCACACTGGGGATGTGCCCGTAACCAAGGTACATGCCCTTGACTGGAATCGAACCTGGGACCTTTCAGTCCGCAGACTGACCCTCTATCCACTGAGCCAAACCAGTCAGGGCTGTGAAAAAAAATTTACTTATTTAAAATACATATGGAAATGCAATAATCCTGTTTGCCACACCCCCAACCCCCTAATTACAGCCTACATTCAACAGCATTCTGCATTAGTTTTGGCTGTATAGCTTACTACCCAGTTTTTAAGAAAATTTAACTCCTAAATGGAAAAGCATCATCCAAGAGTCATTCTGAAATATGAAGTTTTCCCCTTCAGTGGGGGCTGTCCAACCAGCAAGAGGCACATGTCTCCAACAGTCTTTCAGAGAAAGTTTGGTGACCATGTTCATGAAAATAAAGTCAGATTTAGCAAATTATAAAATTCACTAGAGGCCTAGTGCACAAAATTTGTGCACTGATAGGGTCCCTAGCAGCTGCTGGCTGGATACTCCCTCCCTTCCCCTGGCTGCCTGCCACCGCCAGCTGGGGCCTCCCTCCCTTCCCCTGGCTGGCCCCACCCCTTGGCCAAACTCCCAGTCGAGGGGACAATTTGCATACTACACTTTTATTATATAGGATATTTGCTAATTGAAGGAAATGGTCATTCTAACTACCCACATTGTTATGTATTCACTAGAGGCCCAGAGCATAAATTTGTGCACCAGTGGGGTCCCTTGGCCTGGCCTGCAGGATCAGGCTGAAACCGGGCTCTCTGACGTTCCCCGAGGGGTCCCGGATTGCGAGAGGGCACAGGCCAGGCTGAGGGACCCCACCGATGCACAATCGGAGCTGGGGAGGACGCGGGAGGTAGGCCAGCAGGGAGGGACCGCGGGAGGGCTCTAGGGCTTGTCCGGCCCATCTCACGCAGTCCCGATCGGCCAGACCCCAGCAGCAAGCTAACCTACCAGTCCGAGCATCTGCCCCCTGGTGGTCAGTGCACGTCATAGTGAGAGGTTGAGCAGCCTTAGCATATCATTAGCATATTATGCTTTGATTGGTTGAACGGACGACCGGACACTTAGCATATTAGGCTTTAATTATATAGGATTATCAGTTACCAAAAGCACTCTACACAAAATAAAGAAAATCAGAGGGAAAACAGTAGCAGACATATCAACCCAGTAGTTTCTATACAGTGACATCAGAGGAAAATCCTAGATTTTGCCTTGCTAATATATTTGAGTTAAAAGCTTAATTTAACTATGGTTCCTCATTGTTGTTTCGTCCTTAACATTTGGCTTTGTACATTTTCAAATTTCTTAAACACATGTCATTTGGAAGGGGTTGGGGAAGACATTGTTGGAGGATCTTGGAGGGTTTTCCCCTTTTCAGTTGGTAGAGATAAAGGTTAGAATTGTAGTGCTTTCAAATAAGGTACCTCTTATCCTTTAATGCTTGCAAAAGAAGGAGGATTCTCCCAGTGGGAATGATGTTTCAGTACGGATTAAGTGAAATAACAAATATCTTTGTCTCAGCTCAGGTCTGGCCTGAGCAACCTCAGTGCGATAATTTCCCTAGTCCTTTTCCCTCCTTCCTGACCCAGGACCACAAAGCAGCTGCAGACCACAGCCAAGGAAAGGAGCTTGGGGAGGATCCCCTCGCTTGGCCTTCCAGCGCTTCCTGTGAACCTCTGTAACATCTCCCGGATGGCCAGCTCCACAAGGAAGTCACACAAACCGGCAACACAGAGACGATGAGCTACAAGAATGATTTATAGGAGCCACAGAGGGAAGTTTAGAGCAACAAATGCACACATTGCACACTTATGAAACTCATTATAGTGTTGTCAGGAAGCAGTGGTCTCAAAGTAGGGTCCTTGGATTGGCAGCATCGGCAACACCTGGAACTCGTCAGAAATGCAGATGTTAAGTGTCCCACCTCAGACCCACAGAAACAGGCATCTGGGGTGTGGCCTAGCAACCTATTTCAATGTGCTCTCCAGGCGATCCTTATGCACCCTAAAGTTTGGAAACCATCTATCAACGATTCCATCACTAAAACATACTGTAGTAACTTGATAAGTAAATGAAAGTATTAACTATACATTAGATGATAACAAAAATGTTACATATGTAAAGGTATTAGAAAATCAAAATTTCATTGTATTCCTACTGAACAGTCATTTCAACACAAATGATGTGTAGGTAAGGCTAAGCCATCTTTTCACTGGCATTACTTTCTAAGCAACATGCTACTGAGTTTTTAACCTGTAAAATAACTGAACCTTATAATTCTAACCAGTAGCAAGTCATATATAACTCATATAGAAATAATTATAAACATTAGGGGTCAGGAACCTTTAAATATTAGCTACCAAGCTACCAACTTGTCTTGTGGGCAAGTGTGAGAGGGAGGGGACTGCAGGAGGGTGGCACCTCCTGTGGGGGGAGGGGCTAGCCTGACTCCCAGCAGCGCAGTAATCTGGCCCAGCACCCGATGGTGCTGTAGGCTTGTGAACCCATCTCCACTAATGTGGGTTAAAATCACTGCACCACCACCAACCAAAGTCGCTTGGCTACCGGAGGGAAGAAAAGACACAGACGTCAACAAATGAAGGCCAGAGGCAGTGATACCTGGAGGTCAACATCAGAACTGAGCTGAGGGTCAAAGCGTTTGCGTGTAAGAAAACGTGAATGCTCAAGGGCTGCAGGAAAGTCCTTTCCTCTGGCTCTGGCACCAACTAGCCTCTGAGAAAGAGGAAGTCATAGGGAAGAACCTCTAAGGCCCCACTTTCTTTATCTGTAAGTGGAGGTGATGGACTCCCTGATCTTTCAAGATGTTCCAGTTCTAAGATCCGGTAATTTTATAACACAAGGTCTTACTGTGTATTTAAACTTTTAGTATTAAATGTCATGGAACAAATATTGATCAAATCAGGTAAACACCCTCACTAACATTTTACTAGTTAGAACCACCATCCAAATTGAATCGTTAATGGTCATTTTTACACAGCTAAGTCAAATATCGGACTAGAGTTATGTATAAACTGCTTCGGGCTGCTATGCAGACATATATATGCTTTGAATCTTGAACAGTACTCTGGTAAAATTTCACCCAATTTGCAAGAAAGCATCCTTTCCCCCCATATTTGTTGTTACATGTAAGGTTCTTATTTGTTTCGTTCATCTGATGAGGAAACAACATCCTTTAAAATTATTTACAAGGATATGAATGGGTAAGCAAATTCGTAGAAGCCCCATATATTCACAATGAGAAGTGTGGCCAACATAAACTGAAGACTCACCTCTTTCCTGTGGCATTGGTGACTGGCTCAGGGCAGGATGGGAACTGGATTCTGACTGGCTCCCAGGTGGCTGGGGGGGCATCTGGCTGCCTGCAAAACAGGAGGGGAAGAGGGATGAGGAACCCTTTGCATTAATGCTGCCATTGTGTGACACCAAGGCACAGTTACATTTTTACTTAATCTTTATTATCACAAAAGGCACGACGCCCCACATAGAAAAAGAGCTCAAAAAGCATAATATTTCTCCCTTTTTTTGGTGTGTAAAATGAAGAGGAAAGATGCATAAACATATTTAGTAAATGACCTCCAGAAAAGTTTAATTATCAATTGATATTTGAACTTTTGGGAACTGGATGAGTGCCCAAACTCAGAGACAAATCAATGAGTAGCTGAAATTTCCCAGCACACCCTTCTTAACTGCTTTTCACAAAATCCAAGACTGGTGAACTAAACGCATCCTCCTGAGTTTAATCTGGTCTCTAAGTGGGCAGGCGTGATAGTGGCCCACAGTTTCTCATTGTTAATATTTATTCAGTGTTGTAATAGTAACCGATGTCTAAAAACCCTTTGTAACTAATCAGAGATTTAACATAAACTTAGGAGATCTCCATTAAAAAACATAATAATAGGACTACAAAATATAGTGTATGTTATCACCAAAGAAGGAAATAGCATCTGCATCTCTCTTGATCTTTATTGCTAATAAAGCAATCACATCTATTTGGTTTCCATGTACCTAACGTGTGTTCAGTTTGTCTTCTCATACTATAAGGTAAGCTCCTAGACAGAGGAATGTCTTTTACTCCTTTAATCCCTCCATTAGCATAACAACTATTGGTTATTTAATACGCTTAATCTGAATAAAAGGAAAAGATGCTTCTTATTTATTAATTAAGGAGAGACAATGAATCATGTGAAGGCAGAGATAGGTTTTGAAATTTAAGAATCATCACAGGTACTTGATGATCTCAACTCTCTGGCTCAGAGGTTTAGATGTATTTCTAAAATAAAAATATAGAATAAAGAAGGCAGTTCAACTTAGCACAGACCTCAAGGCACGCTATTTTATCTTCTAGCCCAGTGATGGCGAACCTATGACACGCGAGTCAGAGGTGACACGCAAACTCATTTTTTTGGTTGATTTTTCTTTATTAAATGGCATTTAAATATATAAAATAAATATCAAAAATATAAGTCTTTGTTTTACTATGGTTGCAAATATCAAAAAATTCCTATATGTGACACGGCACCAGAGTTAAGTTAGGGTTTTTCAAAATGCTGACACGCCGAGTTCAAAAGGTTCGCCATCATTGTTCTAGCGCCTCCCTTTGCTAAAATAAATTGGAAAGACAAAAATATACATAACTATCTCCCTGGTATGGAGACTTGAGCCTATTAGATCAAACAAGTAGCAGCTCTGACACCACAGGACCGCCTCCTCCACTTTGGACAGAGCTGAGAAGAACCACAGTTGCGCAGAGAATGAAATGAACGTACTGTGAAGGTCAGGAGCAGAACCTGGTGTTTCACACTGAACGACAACCTTCCGTGTTGGCACCACGGCATCCGCTTGGCCAGGCAGCAAGTCCAGACCAGCAAGAGCGAGTTCTGAGTCTCTGAGGACGTCACTCATTACTACTTCTAGAAACGGTGCATCTGAGACAGCCAGAGAGGCGGGAAAATGATTTTCCACCCAGACAGGCTAGAAATAGTTGTTAAAATATAATCATAAAAATTCTCATTGTTTTTGGGAGTTTCGGCGTCTCACTTTTAGAAAAGAATGTAAAACTTATGAATGCATTTCTGAGCCTTCCTGGGGTCAGCTGCCACTCTGGTCCTCAGATAAAGTGAAAACCAAGACTTGAATTTCCAGTCACCACTAGGAGGCGCTCCTCCTAAGTCAGAGCCACAACTGAAGGATGAAAGACCAGAAAGCAGCACAGACCTGGACCAGCCACTGCCTCAGACAGGTGGAGTAAATTAGCATGAATACCAACTAATCAAATGTAAACACTTCACGTTCTGAACGAAACAACTTCAAGGGGAAACACTGGTCACCAACTTGGCTACAGGAACACAGCAGTTGCTGTGGGTCACGTCCTTCCTATGAACTACCCCAAGGCCGCAACCCAAAGTCCATTTAGAAATATAAAGCACTCTGCAGCCAACTCCTGACCTCCAAATCGTCACCGGGGAATCGGCTCCCCGAGGACAAGTGCTCACATCACAATGACTGTTTCTGCACGGCTGGATGCACAGCCTCACGACAGTGAAAACAAACTGCAATTCTGCGTCTGCAATTCTGCGTTAAGAGAGGACACCACCACCTACACGATGCATGCCCAGGGCACTGCTCTTACAGGCAATTCAACTAAAAAGAAAAAAGGCTCTTTGAAACCCAGATCATGAATTCATAAAATCCTGCCACACCCACACAGTGCTATTGGTTGGCTGGCGCTAAGACATAGCTGTTTAAAGCCATGAGATAATAAATGTACTAAATCCATCCTTTAAAGGAACAGACACAAACTTTTCATGGTAAAGATGGGTTTGCCCAAGCCGTTTTAAATTCCCCATTTGCCTTTACCCCCATTTTCCCATCACAGTGTCATAGTTACTAAGAAATGCCTTCATTCTCCCTTAAGCCCAGGGATAGGCCAGTTAGAGCAGATGCTGAATCAGAAGACCTTTGAGAATCATGATGCTGAAGAAGCATTTGTGTCCAATTTCCATGTGAAGAAGACAATTCCAAACCCTTTGCACCAACCGAATTAAGTAAACACCTTCAGAACCATGGATTTTTATGACATATTTTTGGCATAAGTAAAATAAAGGTTTGGTAATTATTTTAAAAGAGAATACTGCCATGCACAGTGAACAAACTAACTTATAAGTAGGCTTTAACATTAAAACAGTTTTAGAGAAAGTCCATGTTTCCCCTCGTCTATGTCTATAAAGATGTTAAGCACAATGGGAAAAAAATTACAACTGGAAAAACTCATGCTATGAGTTGGAGTAAATTCTACCACTTTACACTTAGGTATTTATTCTCCAATGATCATTTACTTTTGATTCTCAGCAGAGGTCCATATTATGATTTTTAAAAAAATATATTTTTTATGGATTTCAAAGAAGAAAGGAGAGGGGGAGCGATAGAAACATTAATGATGAGAATCATTGATTGGCTGCCTCCTGCGCACCCCACACTGGGGATCGAACCTGCAACCTGGGCATGTGCCCCAACTGGGAATTGAATGGTGACCTCCTGGTTCATAGGTCGACACTCAACCACTGAGCCACACCAGCCAGGCCATCCTATGACTTTTTATTTTATTTTTTGCTAATCCTCACCTGAGGACGATTTTTGCATTGATTTTCGGAGAGAGTGGAAGAGAAGGGGAGAGGCAGAGAGAAACACCAACGTGAGAGAGACACATTGACGGGTTGCCTCCTACACACCCCACCAGGCCTGGGGATCCAGTCTGCAACTGAGGTATGTGCCATTGGTTGAAATTGAACCCAGGACCCTTCATTCTATCCACTGAGCCAAACTGGCTAGGGCCTATGGTTTTTCAATAAAAATAGTTTTTCCCATTCTCCAATGACCATGCGTATATAACAGTGTGCAAGATTTTGCTCAAACTAAGAATGAAACATCAATAAGTCACCCAAATTTGTACTTTTTGCTGACTTTCACATTGGACTCTCAACACAAGTTATGCTATGAATTTTTATTAAAAAAACCTTTTATTTTTAATTTTTTTAGACTTAGAGAGAAGTTATAAAACTAGGACAAAAAGTTCTCTTATATCCCTTAATTCCCTTAGTGTTCTCATCATATATAACAATCAAATAATTACCACAAGGAACTTAACATGGTGCAATATTGTTAACTAAAGACCTATTTGAATTTCACCAATTTCCCACTTACTGTCTTTTTTCCTCTCCAGGATCTCACATTGCACTGAGTTATTTTTTAGTCTCCTACAGTCATTAAAGACCAGTCTTTCCTTTTATGACCTTGACATTTTTGAAGAGCACTGATCAGATATTCTCATCCTCAGATCCTCACTTCATTCGTCCAGGGGTTCAAGACATTCTCACGTGTCACGTGATGTTTACCTTTATTACTTGGTAAAGTTGGTGCCTACCAAGTTCCTCCAATGTCAAGTCACTATTTTGCCCTTTGTAGATGGTAAGTATCTCAAGGGCGATGAAACCCTGTGTCCCCTCAAACTTGCACCCACTAACTTTTTCATCCATTGGAGAGTCTTGTCTGTACAGTCAGCACCGCAGTGTTTGCCAATGGCGACCCTTTCCTTGCCTCTTTCCTTCCACATTTACTAACAGGAGTCTGCTGCAAGGAAGAGCTCTCCTCTTGCCCATCTGTGTGTGTTTACTAGACTGCTTCCATCCATGGAACTCACTGTGGCAGGCACACTACAGGGCGACAGCCAGTGAGCCACACTCTTGACTGAGGGCAGAACCTGTGACCTGGCTTCTAAGCAAAGAAATAACAAAAGTGATAAAATATCACCCCTAAATCGTAGGAGGCTAAAGGGATTCTGCAGGGGTAAAGTCCTGAATCGGATGACTTTGAAATAGTCAACAGGGAGAGGATCCGGGCAGGCCTGGCTTTACAGGAGGACCTAGGCCTGTGCTGCGCTGGCATGCTCCGGATGGCCTTGGAGAGCAGGCTTCCATGAAGTGAACTGAGCCACGCGGCAAGGACAGGCAGCCTGCAGAACCCGAGGGCCTCACAAGCACAGGAAATGAATTCCTCCAATAATCTGAGAGACTGGAGGCAGATCCTCCCGAGCTGAGCCTCCAGGTGGAACACAGACCATCCAACACTGCAGCCTCCTGAGATCCTGAGCAGAGGGCCCAGCTAAGCTGTGCCTAAACTCCTGGCCATGGAAACTATGGGGGAATAAATGGGTATTGCTTTAAGAGGATAAATTAATTCATGGTAATATCACAAGAACAAAAAAATAATAAACTCATGGACATTTATTTTATTCTATGGATTCAAATCCAACGTTGACATTACTTTGTTGCTCAAATTGTTCCAGCTCTGACCATTGGAATCTTTACTTCATGGAATCACAAGCTGCTCCAGGCCCATTTTCTATCTTCCCAGCCCCAACCCTGGAATCAGCCACTTTTCCTAGGAGCCATGGTTCTCTGTACGGAGAATGGCTTCAGAGACTAAGACCTGGGCACTATGTCTGCTCATTTTTCTGGGGTGTTATTGCTTCTAGACCCCCTCAATGAACAGATAGGAAATATTTGTATGCACACTAACCTGCACATACACACCTCGGAAATTCAGTATTTGATTGTGTATTGTGTGTATGAAACCATGAGCTTATTCAAATTCCTCTAATTCCAACCCAAAAATAGAAAATACATTCTAGCCTTGTCCTTTTCCTTGTTTATAACTCCTTTCTCCAATGGTAAAAATCCCAATTCTCATTATCTAAATCAGTTTATTTATTTATTAAATTTTAATATACAAAGTACTTTCAGAATTACTAACCTATATCTTTGTAAAACCACAGAGCCAATTAGTGGGGCTTGTATTCTATTCTGAGTTCCTTCTACATCCGAATTGGATCTGTTTTGATATTTTGGGGATATGTGAAATACTTCTATGGGCCTAAAAGTCAGCATCCTACAAAGAGACATATGCAGAAGAGTTATTCACCCCTCATCCCTGCTATCTGCTGTTCCCATTTCTCCTTCTTTCCACCCCTTTGCCACCTGCCCTCTACAAATAACCATTCTCCTTAGTTTTTGGGTTCCCTTCCCACTATATATTTTTTTGTATAAATGAGAAGATACCTCCATCTTCTCTTACATTATCTTCTTCCTTCCATAAAGGATAGCAAATCTTAGCTATCTTGGGGCTTTGCTTTTTTCACTTAGCAGCACAGCACGTCCTGGGAAATATTTCCTATCAGTTTATAACAGTCTCTTTACTTTTATGTAGGTCTACATACGCCTTCGTGTGAGTGTTCCACAATCTGTCCAACCACTCTACTATGGACGGCACTTAGGCGATTTCTAATTTTTTAAAAAAACATATCTTTATTGATTTCAGAGAGGAAGGGAGAGGGAGAGAAAGCGATAGAAACATGATGAGAGAGAGAATCATTGAGTGGCCGCCCCCTGCACGCCCCCTTACTGGGGATCAAGCCCGCAACCCAGGCATGTGCCCTTGGCCGGAATCGAACCTGGGACCCTTCAGTCTGCAGGCTGACTGTTAAGTCTTCTTTGGTTTCTTTCAGGTGCACAAAAGTTTTGCACATTTTATGTTAAGTTTATTCCTAAGCATTTAATCTTTGTTGCCATTATAAATAGGGTTTTCTCTACTAGTATGTCTTTTAAGTGTTTATTGCCTGTATAGAAGAATGCTATTGTTTTTTGTATGTTAATTTTATGTCTTGTTGCCACTGCACTGGATTTTTAGTTGCGATTAAATTTATCACTAATTCTCTGTAGTTTCCTGGGTTTACTATTATACATCTGTAAATAAAGGCAGTTTTATCTCTTCTGTGCCATTTGTATGCCTTTGAGAGTTCTCTTGTCTAGCTGCACTAGCCAACATCTCTAGAACAGTGTTCATAGTAGGGGTGATAGTGATCATCTTGCCTTCTTTGTATCGTAGTGGAAATCTAATAATTTTCCATTACCTTTAAAACTAAAGCACATATACTTTACTATGGTGACACGTATCACTTCACTGCTATTTTCTTGAGATGTAATCATAATTGGGTACTGAATTTTATTAAAGGTAATAATATTTTCCCTTAAGACTATTTATATAGTATAAAATATTAATGGAGTTGTTTATATTGAACCGACCTTGCATTCCTGGAATAAATCTCACTTAGCTGTGGTGCCTTATTTTCTTAATGTACTGTTGGGTTTTGTTTTCTAATGTTTTCTTTTTAATTTTTGTACTATGATAGGTTTTGAGGAAAAATTTTCTAACTAAAAATAGCTTTTAAGAACTGAATCAAGATAATCAAACTGGCCGAAACCGGTTTGGCTCAGTGGATAGAGCGTCGGCCTGCGGACCGAAAGGTCCCAGGTTCGATTCCGGTCGAGGGCATGTACCTGGGTTGCGGGCACATCCCCAGTGGGAGATGTGCAGGAGGCAGCTGATCGATGTTTCTCTCTCATCGATGTTTCTAACTCTCTATCTCTCTCCCTTCCTCTCTGTAAAAAATCAATAAAATATATTAAAAAAAAAAAAGATAATCAAACTGAGTATCTTTAGTAAAAAACATTGGGATTTTGGTATATAACAGAATTGGGTGTAAACAGGCTATTATGTATATTTTTGGTAAATTAGCACACATCCAGTAATGTCTAATTTACAGTGGAAGAACTGAGACATGGATATATTCTAGTTTGGTACACTTCATAGAGCAAGATGGTGGGGCAGTGAGTACTAACAGGTACAGATCTACGAAACCATGCCTGGACTGATAGCTAATTAAACCTTTATAAGTTATCAGTAATTATGTAGTTTTACCTTATTATTTTAGATCTGGAATAGGCCAACTCTTTCTGTAAATTGCCAGATAGTAAATATTTTAAGCTTCGCAGGCCATATGTTCTCTGTTACAACTATTCAACTCAGCTGCTGTGGTGCAAAAGCAGTCATACACAATATGTAAACAAAACAGCACGAATAAAACTTTATTTACAAAAATAGGTGGCAAGCTGGATTTGGCCCAAAGGTTGTAGTTGCTGTCTCCTATTCTGAAGGATAATGTCAGTAAAGAAACATTCAGGGATACTTGCTCATGAAGTCAAATAAACATCAAATGGTATTGATTAAGAATAATGACACATAAACCTGACACACTCCTCCATCCCTGGTCAGGGCACATATGGGAGGCAACCAACTGATGTTTATAAGCGGTTTGCCGATGTGCCATTGGGTCTTAAAAATACCGATAAACCAGGGCTGCAGAGGCGTGTCTGACTCGTATGCTGCCTAGCCACCACGAGAATGAGGAAATTCCCACGATGCCCCGCACGAGGCAGAACCTATCCAGGAGGCACCTATCTTCCCTCTAGTCACGCACCTGCACCTGCGGATTAACCTTTTCGATCCCCCCCCCCCCCGCCCCCCCGCTGCTGCAGTCCGGGGCTTGGAGTCTCTTTGTTAACTTCCCTGCTAGAGTCCACCACAGATAGATGAGTAGAAACAAAAGTGAATGTGGTCGCTCTATGTAAGAACCACGCCTTCACAGGGCCTGTACTACAAGTACTTTGTTTTTGTTTTTATTACAAAGACCAACTAGTTATAATACATCATTATTTCATTTAGCCCAATGGATTCAAGCCAGCATTTTTCCAATTGCCCTCTTTTATTAATCAAATAAATGAAAGCTACCTAATCTTTCATATGGAAGTCAGTGTAATGGTCGGATTCCCTGAAACTCACTCGAGGCCTTTGGGGTAGACCCTTTTCTACGGAGAAATCGAGGCAGGAAACTGAAAAGGCTCTCACTCAGGCTCCAACAGCTGAGTCAGGGACTCAAGGAAACCAGTTTTGGATGCACTACTGAGGTCACCACAAGCTTCGATTCAGGATAAACCAGAGTCCAACAACATTTACATACAGCGTTCTCCGTTGAAAAGACCGTGTTCGCAGTGTGGACCGCCTGGGCAGGAGGGAAGGAAGCCTTGGGTCTGACTTGCATCCCGCCTACAGGCGTGGACGGCCTGAAGCACACGGCTCCACCTGGCTGCCGCCCTCTTCCCAGCTCCATCACCTTACGTTCTCTGCTCCCCCGGCAGCTCTGCCGCAGTGAGTAAATCCACACCATCTCCAACAGCTTTACAGCTCGGGTGAGCCATGGCGGCCTTTGGCGCAGACTCGTGCCCGTGGGTGGCGGCAGTGCACGTGTGCTGGACAGAGCAGCTCACCACCGCCAGGGAGTCGGCGCAGCCCTGCCGTCTCGGAGCGCGGCAGGCTCAGCACAGCTTCCAGCGAACCCCGCTCTGATCGGGGCTCTGAGGCGAGGATCGGGGGGAGGGCACTCCACAGAGAGCAGGCAGTTTATATTTCTCTCACAAGGACAAATTAATAAAAACAAAACCTAATTTTATCCCACTCTAACCTATTCTTATTCCTCCTCAATATTTTTCCTCTTTCTAAGATTCCTTTTTTGTTTGAGGAGCTTAATATTTGGCTGCCTTCTGAACACATGGGCATAGTGACAGATGAAAGACTGTATTCATCGTATAATTCAGAATAAGGGGAAAAGCCGACTGCTGTGCATTTAAGATTCTAACAACCTTGCAATTTTGTATAGTCGTTTCCCCACCCGTTCTTTTGAAGAAATCTGCTTTTATTCTGCTAATAACTAACCGCAGTCGCAGCAGCATGGATCCGATTAGCAGCTCTTACGGTACAAAGGGGAGAGGGGAAAAGCTGCGAACAGGGTTGCCAATCTGTCCACCTGGCCCCCAGGAGGAAGATCAGATGTGGAGCCGCCTGCTCCCTGCTTGCACTTCACCGCTGATCCGCACGCCTGGTGGAGACCGGCCTCTTTCAACCAAGGCGTGTTCTTTCCTTTAATGGAAGTTTCACTCGCCTCCCTCCTCTCTTGTCATTCTGGGTCCCAATATGTCATGATAACTCTTTACTGTATGAGCAGCTATGAAATGCCACACACTGGTGCTCACTCGCTCGGAGTCATTTCGCATCTACAACGGAAACACGCAGAGAAGTGCCGCGTGGCTGTGGGGCCCAGGGCCCTCGCTTTCCCACTGGAGGTGGCCACACGGCCAGTCCGGGCAGTTGATGCTGCTTCCGGATGCGAGGAGGGAGGAGAAGATACGCGGCTTGGGAATTAAATAATGCAATTTGAGGAAAATAAGGACAGTGTATATAAATGTGGGACCAACAAATTTGCCTACTGGCATTATAGGCAACGTGGTTTCTTTATATTTTCTGTTTAGATATGGAATTGCCAATTTAGGTGCTAAAATAATATGCTATTTTTTAAATGATTTAAAAATTTACTCATTTATAATTACACAAAATATTGAGCACTTTTTTTTGTGATAAAACTGTAGACTTCTAAATCCTTGGCATAAAACAACTTTTAAAAAGTAAGAGTCATGCCCTGACCGGTTTGGCTCAGCGGATAGAGCGTCGGCCTGCGGACTCAAGAGTCCCAGGTTCGATTCTGGTCAAGGGCATGTACCTTGGTTGCGGGGACATCCCCAGTGGGGAGTGTGCAGGAGGCAGCTGATCGATGTTTCTCTCTCATCGATGTTTCTAACTCTCTATCCCTCTCCCTTCCTCTCTGTAAAAAAATCAATAAAATATATTAAAAAAATAAAAATAAAAAGTAAGAGTCAGGAAGCTACAGCATTGAGGCACATACCTGAGGCTTCACAGGACACAGCCAACTCTTACACTGCTGTATTATCTTTTACTTAAGGGCACTTGGGCAGCCAAGGCGGGAGGCAGCAGCGATGCTCACAGGGGTATGTCCCTTCAGGAAAAAGTACAGCAGGGACAGGGCCTGACTGGGCAAAGCGACACTCGTGGTGCAGAATGCAGAGGGGCAGAGGTTGAGCTCGGCCCCACGGGGCCTGAGTGGGGCTCTGAGAGTGCAGGGTACAGATGTGCCTCGTGTATTCTCCATCAATTCTTTTATTTCAGATGTTAAGTAAACGTTCAGCAAGGATCTTTCTCATGAACAGATGCTTTTATCTTCGACTGGTCACTGTCAAACCTGGAGTCTATCTATCTATCTATCTATCTATCTATCTATCTATCTATCTATACAAGGCTAAGTGACCGACCGTCCGACCGGCTAGTACATATGATGCACACTGGCAATTTAAAAATAAACGTTGACTCACGCATCTGCAATACATATAAAGCCCTCGCTGGCGCCAATTGTACGCATGTGTTTCTCGAAGTTGAAGTATTAACAGGATCTGCAGAAGGAGAGGTTGTTCTGATTCCAAGAACTGATTTGTCCCCATCTGACACTGGCCTCCCATTTAAATTAATTCGAAGACAGTTTCCCGTGATGCCGGCATTTGTGATGACAATTAATAAATCACAAGGACAAACTCTAGACAGAGTGGGAATATTCCGACCTGAACCTGTTTTTGGACATGGTCAGTTATACGTTGCTTTCTCTCCAGTTACAAGAGTGTGTGACGTTAAAGTTAAAGTTGTAAATACTTCATCACAAGGGAAATTAGTCAAGCACTCTGCAAGTGTTTTTATTCTTTTTTAAAAAAATATTTTTATTGCTTGCAGAGAGAAAGGGAGAGGGAGAGAGAGATAGAAACATCAGTGATGAGAGAGAATCATAGATCCGCTGTCTCCTGCATGCCCCTTACTGGGGATTGAGCCTGCAACCTGAGCATGTGCCCTTGACTGGAATCGAACCTGGGACTCTTCAGTCCACAGGCCAACGCTCTATCCACTGAGCCAAACCAGCCAGGGCAGTGTTTTTCTTCTTAATGTGGTATACAGGTAGATATTAGAATAAGTTTAATCAATTTATCAGTCATTGTTTTTATCGATGTTGTTTTTATATCATGTTTTTGTTGTTTTATATGTCTTTGTTGTTGTTATATCATGTTATTGTTTATTAATCAATTTATATATTATTTTCATATACATTTTACTAATTTTCTTTCATCTCTGACACTTCTATTATAGAGAAAGGGTGAATAGCGGTATTAAAATATTTCTTCTAATTAATTTCCTTTCAATGTGCATGAATCCGTGCACCGGGCCACTAGTTATTCATGTGCTGCTCTAATCCAGTCCTGGCTAAGATTCGACCCCCCTCCATCCAGCCAATGCTGACACCTGGGTGATGACAAAACTCTCCAGTCAATCTGTTCTCAAGTGACCATTTTCTCTGAAGATAGAGTTACTTATTAATAATAGACATTTTTTAAAAAATAATGAGGCCATAAAAAATTTTGGATAGTAAATAAATTACAGAATTTTGTGACAACATTTGTGTGGCAGTTTCTGTGTGTGAAGGATGGGAATCAGGGTGGGATTACATATGAAGGTACCTGGTTAGATGGACAGATCTCAGGACCATGATTTCAGGTCCTGGTTTTAAGGGGAAAGGAAGTAAAGTAGCTCACAGTGAAATCTCCTTTGAGGGGGAGGGAAATGGAGTGACCCCATAAATTGTGAAGCATGACGGCAGAGCCCCCAGGAAGAAAGGTTATAGAAATAATCAATGTTAGAACTCCCTTTTCTTGAATTCTGGTTTATTCCAAGAGAACTGTGAGCTCTTCAATTTGGCCAACATTCACTGAGCACCACTTACTTGCCAGGTACTGTTCTTGGCACTGGGCATGAAAAGGAAACATGCTCGCTGCCCCCAGCGTCTCCTGGGCTGGGTACTGAACCACGGGGGACAGCTGGGCTCTCTGGGACGCGGAGGGATCATGGGAAAGACAGTGGAGTTTGGTCTTGAGAAGTAAGTGGGAGTTTGCCAGGCTGGGAGGGGCGGGCAGATGTTTCAGGCAGCGGGGATTGGATGTAGGAGTGGAGATCTGACATGGGGGATGGGCGGCAGTGTTGAAACGGAATACTGGACACGTGCCCTTGTCCACTTCTAATGAAAGCAATGATACAACATAGAAAAACTACCCACGAAGTTCAGATCTCTAAGAACATTCTTGCCTTTTTTCAAGTAGAATTTAATATGATTCTTAGATTTTGTGTGAAATTAACTGAAAGAAATAATGGTGAAAATAGGGGATTCTATTACTAACCAAGTTAGGCTCGAGACTGCAAAAGTTATTTTATCACAGAAATTTTTTTCCTGTGACATTATGACATTATGATTTCAACTGAATCACAACTTATTTATAGAAAGTCAAAGAAAAAAGAAGAAATAAAAGCTATTTGTCCCTAAACTCTTCTATGAACTCACACATGATTATAACTGGGAATATTAACTTCCTTTGAAACACGCCCTCAGGGCAGGAGGGCAGTGTGAGGCAGTACTGGACACAGTGTCTCTCCAAACCTAGAAACCTCTTCTTCGCATGGCTTCTAGAACCCACACACCACTGGCTGCTCACGGTCTCTATGTCTCTGGGGTCCGAGGGCGCAGCCCTCAGAATTCTCCTGCTTCCGACCTTGGCTATAATGTTAACCTGGAGAGAGAGCTGTGAAGAGGATGGCGCAGTGTCCCTCCCGGTCAGACCAGGTGGTCAGCATCCCCGGGCTAGCCCAGCCCCAGCCTTCCCCCGGACGTTCTGTGTAGCCAGCACGGAGAAGCCTGACCTCACTCATTCCCTAGGTCAGGAGTTCCCAGACCAGTGGCTTCATTCCAGCTTCCAGGAACTTGCTGCAAATGCAAATTCTCCAGCTCCACCCCAACCCACTGAATCAGAAACTAGGTTTGGGGCCCAGCCACCTGGGCTGTCCCAAGCCCTCCAGGTGACTGTGAAACAGGCTGGGTGCCCAAGGTGATCCCCTCGGGAACTCTAACGACTCACAGACCTACTTCTCCAGCCTACACATCCCGAGTCCAGACCCAGCTGCCTATTCAAATCTCCCTTCACATGCATGACAGGCATCTCAATGTAACATGTTCCAAACCAAATTCTGGATCCCCCCTTCCCAAACTTGCTCCTTCCTTTGTCTTCCACTGTACAGACCAACCATTTACTAATTTCTTGAACCAAAAACTTTCTGCCACTACTGCTACTCACACATCTAGCCACGCCCAGCCCTCCCTCCCCTAGGGACCGCAGGAGCCTCCCAGCCGCTCTCCCTGCTTCCTCTCTGGCTCCTGAGTATATACTCTGCACCCAGCAGCCAGAATGTCCTTTTAAAGCCTAAACTGGACCATACTATTCCCTGCCTTCTACCTCCCAGTGGCGCCCCATCACACGTAAAATAAACAATGACTCCTAATCATCACGCACGAGGGCCTAAAGAAGTTGGCTTTGGTCGCCTCTAATCTAACTGCCTAGTGATGTGTCCCCATCTCGCCCTCCCCACCACACTCCAGCCCCAGTGACATCCTGGGTGTCCCCTGCCCACATACCAATCACATTACTCATTCAGGCCTTGGTACTTGTTCTTTGCTCTGCCAGACGTTCACATGGCATGCTTTTGGCCTTCATTCACTGAAACCATAGTTCAAATATCAATTTCTGCCCTCGCAGGTTTTGTTCAGTGGTTAGAGTGTTGGACCGTGGACTGAAGGGCCACGGGTTCGAACCCGGTCAAGGGCACATATCTCGGTTGAAGGCTTGATCCCCAGCCCCAGTTGGGGCATGTGCGGGAGGCAACCAATTAGTATGTCTCTCTCACATCGATGTTTCTCTCTCTGTCTCTCCCCTCCCTTCCACGCTCTCTAAAAATCAAGGGGGGAAAAATCCTCTGGTGAGGATTAACAAAAAAGATTACAAATATCAATTTTTAAAAGATACCTGCCCTAATCACTGCTAACTAAAGAAGCAACCTGATTCTTCCTCACCACCCCCAAATAAAACCTGACAATAAATTATATGCTTATTTGCTTATTTCCTGTCTTTCTCATGAGAATGCAAGCTCCCCGAGGACAGCGCCCTTTGCCACTTATGTTTAATGTGTTTCCCCCAGTTCCTAGGAACATGCATGCAGCAACATATGCATTCAGTACCTGCTGAATTAGTGAAAGAGAACAATAAGTTCAGAAAGGAACAAAGTGGGCAATTTGAGTTAGTTGGCCTTCCTCAGGAAATCACCTCATTTATCCGATAGCAAATGGGCAACATGCTGCTTTTCAAAAAATGCCAAATGTATTAATCCAGTGAATTAATACATTTGGCACCCTTGGCAAGGTCACTCTTGGCATTCAGCTATATGCATTTAATATAGTTTGCAAGTACAAACTCCTATGTCACTTTCTGTTTATAAGGGAGAATATCAACATTAACATCCCCAGTTATATAATTTATAAACATGCAGATGTGGATGATTAAAGATTAATGCATTTTAGGATTCGTGTCGGCATTCCGTTTGTCTCATGCCGAAACCAATTCTGTTCTTCATTAGTCAATGACAACCCATATCACCCTGTTATGGAAGAGAAATCAAAGGTGCAAGTGTGTGAATTGAAACTAAGTGATGAAACTGATTAGTAAGAGACTTAACGGCTATAATCAATCAACACATCATCATAATCCTGGCACCGGGGTTATCAGAACACAGGGCAGTAACAACACTCTCTGTAAGGGTTTTGTTCCGTTCACCACTGCTGCTTACTCCCTTTAGGAATACCCTAACACAGATCGCAAGTTCCTGAAATCAACAGTGGGAACATCTTGACTGTAAGTACTATTTATTTTATCACCATTTTCCCAATGATTTTGGAAACTTTTACTTCTATGCTGAAATCTGTTCAACAAGCTTTTGTACCCGTCCATCCTGACTCCTCCTTCGCACTAAAGACATACTACAGCAGGTCAATGCCATAGCATTGCAACAGCGGCATCCCACGGCTGAGTCGAGAGCCACCCTGTTCAGTTAATCACAAGTTCAGAGTAGCGGCAGGCCACTCAGCTCAAGAAATGAAAACAAACAGTAAGCAGGGCATCTGAAATGCTTCCTCAGTGAACAGCGTAGAAAAAGAAAGGGGAAGTGGGCCTGGTCTGCTGGGGTGACCAAGAAACACATCCGTCACTGCTCGTCTTATAAGGCACAGAATGTAGCCTCGGCGACACAGACCCTGTATGTTCATGGGCAAAAGACGGAATAAAGGGAACGAAATGAGAGGGAGCGTAAACTGATCTGCGTAACTCAGTTTTAACTAAGAGAGTAGCAAAGCCACTGGGAATGGGCATTAGGAGAAAATCCCAATGATCTCTGATTCCTGAACGTGGGGGAAGGAGAAGCAGAAAAGGCTTCATTTGAAATTTGTTGATGTGGAAGAACCGAAAAGATTTCTGCTTTTGAAAAACGGAAGAAATGCTCATCCCCCAACGATCAGAAAAACCTGGCTCGGGCCAGGAGGCACCTCCAAAGGGAAGAGCAGCTGCTTCAAACGCAAGGAACCTGCCCCGTAGAATCCGCAGAACATTCACAGCCACAGGACTAAGTTTCTACAGCCTGGATCCTGGCCTGGACTTTAGGGGGAGGCGCTAATAACTGGTCCTAAACCACACAGAGCTGCAAGGGCATCTCCCTAAAGACCAAACACACTGATGCTTTCTTAGGTGCTGCGAGGCACCATGTGGAAAAGATCTGCAATTCCTGTTTTCTATAACACACAAATATTTTACTTTCTAAGGGAAGAAAAATACTGGCTGAAGTTCTCTGGTTGGTAGAACTGCTGAAGTGATGTTTTCTGGCTGCCTCGGATTAAAAACATGGATGTATCAATGGCATTTTGTGTTTGAGAGTTTTTTTCCTGCTCAGCTTGCCAATAAGCAGCATGCATCTTCCTTACAACAAGCTGTTGCAGGATTTCTACTTCACGAGAAGCCAAAAAAGAGCCCGTGATGCATGTTTTAAAGTAAGATGATCAGGGCGGGTGACTGCAGGCTTTCTGATAAAAAAGGTGTCATTATGTGCAAAGCCACCTTAGATCCTACTGGTGCTATCATGGCCGGAAACTGGCTCAGAAGCACTTACACAGAGAAAAACCTCATAATTTTACCTTGAATTTGATTAAGCAACAATAAATTAAAAAGTGGAAAATTCAGTTATGTAGGATGGGTTAGGCTTGATCCTAAGAGTTCAAAATATCCAGGCAGATAGATTAAAAGGAGAGAAACCCTGGTTTGCACCCTCTGGTGTTCATTTCATAGGCACTAATCTTGACAAATTAGACCAGGAACCACCATTTCCTCTCTAAACTCCTTCCTGCTCACTCCAGCCTATGACTAGCTCCAAGCTGCAATTCATTTTTCTCTTTCCCATTATAACATCCTTCCAAATCTGCTTGTCTGAATGTCAAATTAAGCATGAAAATCTGTTTTCTGACCAGAATTTCTTGTTGTTTGTGCAGTTACAGCAGCTCCCACCAAAACAACTCCGCTCTCGGCTGTTGATCGGGCAGGGCTGGGGAGCACCACGCAGGACATTCTCAATGCGCCCTCAAGTTGCCCAAGGACCGCTGCCCATATTGCATCTAATGGGTGCCGCCTTTTTGGACTCGCTCTTTGGGGTCCTAGATCTCCCTGAGGGCAGGACTTCCTTGCGGCTGGTTGGACGCTGGAGGCCTGGCTCACCCAGGACTGACCTGACAACGCTTCGGAGAATCCGGCTCAGTATAAAGTGACCGGTGCTTCCTGAGGGGGAGGACCACCTCTGGCAAAGCCATTTCCACAGGCGCTCAGAACCTGTGCCCCTTTTAGGACAACAGCTAAGTAACTCGCCAGGGATGTGTCTGCATAAGTGAGGGGCCGGAGCCCCAGATGCTGCGCCCAGGGGGAGGCAGGTGTGCAGGGGTGATCACAGGGACACGCTGCAGCTGCCGGGACAGGGAGGGCAGGAGGGCTTCTGGAGGAGGATGAATAGAACACGACCAGCCCCTGAACTTCTCTCCCCTAGTCTCTCAGCTCCTGACCCTCGGCCAGTGTGGGGAAGGGAGAGGGGAGGCAAGGCCTCAAACAGTAGAGCACAAAAACTTAAAAAGGGGAGTTTCCTTCGCTGAAACTTTATTTTTGTCTGTGGCGGGTAGGAAGATGTTGTCCCTGCTGAGTCTTATCATAAACACCGAGGGCTGTGCGAGAAAAAGCATGGCCAGGAAGCAATGGCTTCCGTCGTGACACTGATGTGAATACCTGACTCCGTATCTTTGGTCCTAATCTACTACGGGCAGCAGTCCTGCTCTCAGGTGAGAGTGACAGCACCACCCAAACCGGGACTTGGCACAAACGCTAAAATAAAGACGGGAACCTGTTCAGGGACTCGTTATTATCCTGCATCTGACGGACTGTGATGCACTGTGCTCAGCAGTTTAAACACTGAAAGGTTTCACAGACGGAAATGTTTATCAGGCTCTGAACAGTTAACGTCCGCCTGCCCCCCCGCCCCTCCCATTATGTTCACCCTTCTTAATATTTCAACACGGTGGCTGCTTACAGCACATGAGGAAAAGCTGACAAAGCCTTTGGCCAATAAAATAAAACATTTTGGCTTATTTACATTTTTGCTTTGTTAGTAAACTGGAATGGCTGGCTCGGGCAGCGAGACCAGTGAGATGAACATGCACTAAATCCTGCCACGCGGTGCTGCGTCAGCTTCTGCTGTGCGAGGACCATCAGGCCCCGAGGAGACCCACACGAGACAGTCACGCCCCAACAGTTTGTTCTCCTTAACCAAAGACAAGCAATGGAGGGTGTCACCCAGGAAGCGGCACCAGCATAGAGTGATGGGGTGATTTCTTAGAAGGGAAAAAAGGGTTACTATCATACATTTCAGAAGCAACTGCATCGAGTTTGGATTTGCTTGATTTAAATGTGTTTGTATCTACGTGCACATTACCAATTAAAAAGAGAGACACGTTTCATTTCTTTCTCTAAATATAAATACACTGGTATAAAGGAGGGAGAAATGCAAACAACAAGTGAAAAGAGGAAGACTGACAATGGCCTGGGGGGACTGTATCCTCAAATGCTTGTTTACATTGAACACCCAGGGCTGCTTCCCTACCTCCTAACTACAGGCGCTGCAATGCTGGAGCCCAGCAGCGTGCAAACAAAAGGAGACATCCATGTGGCCACTCACCACAGCCAATCTCCATCCTGCTCTGCAAAGAAGGCAGGAAGGAAAGCCCCGCTGAGGGAGGGACGTGCCAGGCGAGCGGTGCCAGTGTGTCACAGCGGTTGTTCCCATGACACTCAGTGTTGTGAGGCGGCATGATAGGAGGGCACATTTGCAGTGGGCGGAGGGACGGTTTAACAGGCCAGAAACAGATTCAGCCACTTGGGATGCTTTCCTGGGCTTTGTTTATCTAGCCTCTGATACTTCTTAGCTGTCAATCTCATTTACCAGGGCAGAGATGGAGGAAAATGATGCTCTTTTTCAGCAAACCCTGGGAAAGCAACACGAGGAAGAACCCCCACAACATTTTGGCTTTCCCTCACCCCAGCTATCAGCTACACAACAGCTGCGCATTTTAACAATGACTGCATGGAGACAATGATTGAGAGAGCCAATCTGTGACACATGGAGAGGCAGCAGCAAGATATGGTGGGAGGCAATGGGAGAGAAGTGAGGTCAGAAAACACAAGTTAGTTTTGGGAATGAGAGGAAGGAAGGGGGAGAAAAGAAAGCAAAAGGCTACATACAGAAAAATACAGGGAAATTCCAAACAGATGTTCCCAAAGCAGCAGTTTGCACATCTTGCCCTGGGTGGGAAACCAGGCGATTGCTCCCTGACCTTTTTTTTTTTTCTTTTAATATATTTTTATTGATTTCAGAGAGGAAGGGAGAGGGAGAGAGAGACAGAAACATCAGTGATGAGAGAGAATCATCGATTGGCTGCTTCCTGCACACCCCCCACTGGGGATCGAGCCTGAAACCTGGGCATGTACCCTGACTAGAATCGAACCCGGGACCCTTCAGTCCCCAGGCTGACGCTCTATCCACTAAGCCAAACCAGCCAGGGCCTCCCTGACATTTTTATTTCATTGGTACAGACTCAGAAACAAATGACAATGTAGGCCCTGGGCAGTTAGCTTCCCAACACAAGTTTAAAATACAAACTATACTCGTTAAACATATCCAAGGAGGCTGGATGCTCTCTATTGAAAACCTGCTTTCCCAAGAAGTGAGCGAGAGAATGAGCTCCGTAGGTGCTGCCCTGCGGTGATGAGGAGCAGCCTCGTCCGCGATGGAAGCGCAGCCCACCGACCAGCCTGTACCCTGCACATGACACAACCGAGCAGCGGACTCCGACCAACTCGCCTCCCCCCGCCCCCCCGCTGAGCCACCTCCTCTACAACATGTAGCAGCACAGGTCCCAGTGAGTTCTCCGGTTGGGGCATGTGTTCTATAGCGCATCAAAATCCAAACAGGGAAATTTTACAGTTTCAAAATCCCCGTCTGGAATGATAAACCTATGGATAAAACTATCAGACTGTGAACTACCCATGTCAGGGATTTTAAATGAAAAACTGTAATGTCTTTACCTCAGAAATGTCTTCATTTAGGATTAGGAAAATTCCTTTGACCCAATTCAAAAAGGAGGAGTGAGTTCCTCTTTTGACAAATACAGTAATTTACATAGAACTTTCCAATGTTTAGGTAGGTGATTCCTCAAAAACCATCTCAGTACCAAAATCTGCCTAAGGAATTCTGAAATAGAGAGCAATCACAGCTTTAAAATGTTAAAAGCAGGCAAGCCCAGGTTTCAATTACCATAAGGACAAATATTTTTGAAAGAAAGGTGACATCAAACTGCCTCAATCAAAATGTATTAAAATTATACCTATATCCAAAATATGGATGATTCTTAGAAACATAATGTAGTCAAAACAGCCACTATAGACGACCATGTGCGGCATGGGTGACCGTATGTCCTGACTTGCTCGATCTCCCTGGTTTATGCCCGTTGTCCTCCTGCAATTATTAATAGCAACGCTTACCTGCTCCAAAGTGTGTCTCTCAGCTTGGATGATATGTTATATAGTCATTCTAAATACAATACAATTCTATAAAGCTCAAAACTAAATAAAACTAACAATATATACTCTATAGAAGTTTGTAATAAAATTCTTTAAAATCCCCCAAACCGAAGAGAATGATTAAAAATACACAGAGAACATCCAAGGCAGGGAGATGCACAGGGCTGGAGATAATGCAGGAACACACATGCAGATGCGCCATCGACAATAAACACTCCAATCCTAAAACTGCAGAGTGGGCTCACGAACATTCATCCAATAGTTATGTTTCATAATTAGCATGTTACATATGTGCATATATACGTTCATACACACATAACACATCCCATAATAAAGATTAAAAAAAAAAAAGGTGTAGCCCTGGTGGGGTGGCTCAATTGGTTGGACCGTCATCCTGTAGATCATAAGGTTGCCCATTCCATTCTGGTCAGGGTACATACCTAGACTGCAGGTTTGATACCTGGTGGGGGCACGTATAGGAAGCAACCGATCGATGTTTCTCTCTCACATCTCTCTCTCTGTCTCTCTCTGTCTCTCCCCCTTACCCTCTCTCTAAAATCAGTAAAATTTATTCTTGGGTGAGGATTAAAAATAATTCATAAAAAAGGTATAAAATGGTAAAAAGGGTAAAAACTACCATCCATACTTTCAAGATAATAGAATAAACTATCAGAAAATTTATCTGCAGTCCAATATCAATTCTGGTAGGTTAGTAAAAAGTGCTTTCTGGCAGCCGTCTACATCATGTTAGCAACATTTACACAGAAAAAAATGGCATCTACTTTGCTGATAAAGGAAAGCTTACTGCTTGGTGGGTCTGAATGAATGAAGTTTAATCTAAGAAAGAAGGATGAGGATGAGGCAAAGGACAAACAAACAAACAAATAAATAATCCTGAGCACACAATACAGGAAGCAAAAGATACAGAAATAGTAGGACCACTGAAATAGCTAAGTCAAGAGTTAGTTCACCGGAACACAAACGTCTTATGTCAAAATTAGAAGGTAATGTTTGTATCAGTAACAAGGCCTTGAGTGTATGCTGGCAAATTATGACACTGGTAAGTATAAACACTATATCTATTTTAGAAAATAACTGCCACAGTATAAGTTAAATAGAACCTAAAAACTAAGGCCAATACTCGTCAATAATCTCACCCTTAGCGGCACTAATCAACAGAGATCTTATTTAACAGAATCATTACTAAACATATGCTAAGAGAAAAGAAGTAATTTCCTGGCATAAGTTTAGGCAAATGGGCAAACTGAAGATATCGGCGTGATTGGTGATTTTATTAATTGGGTGTTTATATTCATTAGTTGAATACCTTTAGGAACTGGGACTCTCAAACGCTTTGGTCATAATTCACAAAGTTATGCTCCTAATACGTGGTCCCATCACTAGATTTTTAAATAGCAACAATACAAAACAAAACCCCAAAACAATGGGATGTACATTGCTCTTGATGAACACGAGCTGTCTTTCCTTCAGAGTAAAAGCATGGTTATTTCGAAAGGGAATACCTGGAATACTTGCAGGAGAAATTGGGCCTGATCGTGACTGGTTGCTTCCTACAGGCGAGCCCACGGGAGAAGGCGATGGGCCCCCGGGAATGCTGGAGAGATGGGGGGATGCGTGTGGAGAGAAAGGCGACTGGGCTGGGTTGCTCTGATCCCCTTGGCTGCTCGTGGAGCCCGATGCACTGACTGCAGAGCTCAGGGTTGCTTCCGTTCCCGTGGGGAGGTCGTCAATGGAGCCTGACAGGTCCTGCGAAAGGAAGACAGCATGGATTTATAGAGGAACCTGTTCGGACCAACACCTGGTCAAAACAATTTGGAAATCATAACCACACCCCTCAGCAATGAAGTTTTCCTAGATAACACCCAAAATTCAGAGCATGGCCACTTGTTATGAGAACACTTTACTCTCATAAGTTGAACCCATAAGATCTGATCTATCCTAAGAAGTGAGTCAAGTTGTACGCCATAAAACCATCCTACAAGCTTTGCTTTAAGCTGTCAGCTGGGCCAAACATTTTTAAATGACAAAAAAAAAAAAAAATCAAAAGAGTACTATTTTGCAATATATGAGAAATATCTGCAATTCAAATGTCAGTGCCTGTAATGTTTCAGTGGCGCACGGCCACGGCCATCCCTCTGCCTGTGGCTGCTCTCGGGCCACAGGGAGAGCAGCTGAGACAGAGCGCGTGGCCTGCAGGCGGGAGTATCCGCTGTCTGGCCCCGCAGCAAGAGCATGCGGCCCGTTAGAGCGCGGGTCCCAGCACAGCCTCAGGGAGGAGGGTGATTCCGGCCCAGTGCACAGTGACGAGTGTGCAGAGCTCCCCCAAGATGGGACTGACCCCACACCAACATCTCCCTGGAAAGCGCCGGTGGGGGCCAGGGAGAACCTCACTGTCTCTGAAGGTGCCAACAGCCCTGGGAGCCCCGGGAGCCCCGGGAGGGGAGTGTGGGCCCCACGTGGAGATGCGCTCTCCAATACCCAATGCGCACCAATACGAAACAAAGGCTCAATCAGACAAAATCATTTGAGAGGAAATATGCTTTTTGTGCTTTTTTAGGGGAAAAGAATTGGTCAATAACTAGATATAAAACCATGGAATTAAACACAGAAAAGACTTAACTTTTAAAAAAATCATTAGATTCAATTGAAAAAATACTGAAGTAATTTTATGCAAATCTTTCTTCATAAAAAAACGAATGGTTACTTTGAAATTTTTAAAATTCTCTGCACGACCTATAAATTCTTTCTTGTCCTCCCTTAAAATTCCACGTTCTGGTTGAGAAAGCGACTCGGATGGGTGTTCAGAGAGCACCGTTCAGGCAGCAAAGGCACAAAAGGCATCTCTGCTGTTCACCCGGCTGATCAAGGCAATTCCAAGAGAAACATAAAAACGGTGGCTTTCTCAGTGCTCACGTGTCATCAGAATTTCAGAGCTGACTAGACTCAGTGCAACAGAGGAGCAGTAAAGAGATATAATTCTATATTGCTGTTACACACACGCGTAACTTTTATATGTAAATTATGGAGAAATATTCCCGCCCTGCAGACATTAGGCATCCATATGTATAGCTATCTTACAACACGTTAATAAAAGAAGTTCAACAGTGGTTTAAACTTCCAGCCTCGTTAACAAAGAAGCTGTGTAACTAACACTCCTCTGGAGGACAATTGAGTCAGCAGGGCACCGACTCCATTCTTCTTTTGTAAGCAGATCTATGACGCCTGCAAAGAACAGAACAGAGACCACACCGACCGAGGCACCTTCAAGCTACACTGCTCCCATTCACCCTGGGGAGCTGGCAGGGCAGGTAATGGCAGGGAGGTCGCTTCCAGGGGCCGGAGCCCCCACCCCAGCATTCCTTACATCCTTCCCCTTCGTGACGAGTGAGGGGAAGGCAGACTCCTGGGCTCACGCACAGTACATCAGTATTTTACCATGACAGTGTGGTTTGGCAAAATTGGGTTTTCAATATCTGAAATCACTCGGAATACAAAATGCCTTCCAGCACACCAAAAATAATATAACTCCTACTACTAATGGTTCATTTATTTTTAGAAAATCCATGCTTAAAAAAGGTTTTTTTTTTACTTTAAATTTAAATGAAAGTTTTCTGCAAAGACTTTCCTCTGTAACCATTATCCCTCCACCCTGCTCATGTACAATTTTCATTCTAACCCAAGTGCCAAGTACAAGAGATTTTACTGTGCATAGAATGAAATGCCACTGGGAGCATTAGCAATCCTACCAGATTCTGACAGGGGAAACGCTTATGAATTAGCATAGAGCACAAACAGGTATGTCCCTGATTCAATGCAGTGTGACAGGGTGGAGGACACAGGAATGTACATGGGCACATGCCACCAAGAAGAATTTTTAAAGATCTACATATAAGTAAAATAGACATACAATATTACATATACAGACTGTATATGCTCCTCCTGGAAAATTAGCATTAATACATTATTACTTACTACCTCAAAGACATCTTTTGTTTTGATGTTACTTGATTTATCTAATAAGTTAGTTTATTCAAATATAAAATCAGTCACTGCTGGCAATGTCTTACTATCCTAAAGCACTGGGAATAAGTTGGAAAATTCTACTCCCTTGCTTAATTAAATAAGTGGGCTTTTTAAAAAGCACACCAACTTCAAAATACTCTGCGCTGTGGCCTCATCACTGAGAGAGAACTGCAGGGCTGCGCACATGTGGGCATCTGCTCAGAGGCGCCCCGGGAGAGCAGGAGGATAAACACTGCGTTAGAAACGGGCGATATTTCAATCAATGAGACCACGCAGGTCTCTGGTTTAAGGGTTTTAATAGGACACAGTTAATGATTTCTCTTGTGACTTCCCCTGGGTTTGAGGCACAGGTTAAGATGCCAGCCCAATGGTCTTTAGAAAAGTCTCTCATTCATTTTCAGAAGCAGAACTAGTATCTATTCTCCTCCTTAGAATACTAAGTATGAAATTCAGGCGGTAGTTTTCTTTTTCTCTCTCCAACTAGAGTCTAGACCAGCCGTGGGCAAACTACGGCCCACGGGCAGGATACGGCCCGTTTGAAATGAATAAAACTAAAAAAACAAAAAAAAAGACCGTACCCTTTTATGTAATGATGTTTATTTTGAATTTATATTAGTTCACACAAACACTCCATCCATGCTTTTGTTCCGGCCCTCCGGTCCAGTTTAAGAACCCATTGTGGCCCTCGAGTCAAAAAGTTTGCCCACCCCTGGTCTAGACCCTACCTTTCTGAAAGGCAGGGACTCTGTGGGAGCTGTGGTGCTAAAGAGGACAGACTGACTGTCACTGCTGACTGTCACTGAATGACAAGCTTCCTAGTAACTACAGCTGCAAACACTACACCAGGAAGCCAGCACATGTCAATATTTCTAAATATTTACCACCAATGCTCTGCTGAAAACTACTGACTTTGCTATTAAAATTTTGCCATGAATTCTCAGCCCTGTTCCCAATGACCATCCTGGAGGCCAAGCATCCAGTGTCATTAGATACTCGATTTTCTAGAAACACACTGTGAAGTCACTTCATGCCCCACCTTATTTCAGAGCTATCATTTGCACACGAGACACAGTACACCCTGAAATTGATATTAGAATTGAGCCACTAATTTGACTGACATATATACACAAAAGGAAAAATATTTCACGATGACTGTTTAATTTTCATGATGTTTAGAGGCTTCTTTTCAGCACACACCTATGTGTGATAAACAGTGTATTTCAACACCCCGCCCCCCCCGCAAAGTCCCTGCTGCTTTCATTCGTCTAGACAGCAAATGACTTAAAAGCTTTGACCTCCTGTCTCAATGAACTAAAAATTGCAAAGGCACAGAAAAGCAGAATCTACGAGGAAAATCTTTAAAGCACCAATTTTTAGACTTAAAACATTTTCTTTCCAAGATGCTTTACATATCCTACTTTCTATTTAAACATGTGCAAATAACAAATACTTAACTCTTCCTCACATTTGACAATGTGTGCAAGGCGTAGTCTTAAGATGTGTGAGGTCAATTGGTAAAATAACATTTGATGTTAATTTAAAAACAGTGATAAGCAAACAATAAAATAAAATAAATGAAAGCAGTCATAAGCTCCTTAAAAATATTCATAAGCTCCACAAATGACAATCTCATATCCAAAGCCAGGGCTAACACAAGGATAACTAATGAGTCAAATATTCACTTTAAGAGAGGTACTCATGAGCCACTTTTTGGGGAAGTGGCTTCCACCTGATTCACTCCCATTCTCTCTCAAGCAAATACAGTGGGGCCTTGACTTACGAGTGTCCCTACTAACCGACTAACGAGTTTTTTGAGATACCAGCTGTCTCTCTGCCAATTTTTTTTGCATTGAGTTGACAGAGTAATTTGAGTTAATGAGCTCCGTAACGAGCTCGGTCTCGGAAGAAATTAAACTTGTAAGTCAAGGCCCCACTGTATTCCATTCTGGGAACTCACTTTAGGAGGACATTTATAGGATAACCAGCTAAAGTGATACTTGACAGAAGAAGAATTCAGAGTGAAGCATACTCTCATAAGTAAAAATATTATAATGGTTATACTTCCTTTTGATTTTTAAAAATCAGCACCTAAAATTAAAAGCTAGCCTCAAAGGTCCTTGGGTTAAATCTCCCGATAGGAAATGTGCTGCCGTTCTAAACTTAGCATTGGTAAACAATATGAATATGAAATATGCATGGTGCAGGGAATGTTTTTCCACTGCACGGGCCTCAGGGGGACCCTAAATTATTCTGTTTTGAACTCTGCCCAGGGATTCTCTGCTCTCCCACTATTAGCCGTCTTGCTGTTATGTAGGCTCGGAAGAACCACACACAGACCCTTTCACACAGTCCGGCAGTCTTGAACTTAAACATAATTTGGTAAGAACATGTATTTATAGTTTTCTTTTGGTTGCATGGAATTTGGGATTAAGGTTCATCTGGAAATAACGTACCCTCTGGTCACACGCTTAGGACCCCTCACAATGGCAAGGATGATGAGCAGGGTCAGGACGATTTTAAGCAACGACTGTGCCTCCATGGCTTTAGCACCTCCTTAGTACCAGAGACAGTGGGTACCGCTTCTTACGTGAGGAGACCACAGCATCTTGTTAGCTCCCGTCCATGGTTCCTACCCGCCCAAATGTTCAACTGACGTCACCACCTTGAGCCAAGCCCTCTCCTGACCACAAGTCAAGGCCCAAGTCAGAGCTGAAATACTAAACAAGGCTCATGTATGAGCAGCTGCTGCCTTTACTAATCCAGGAGCAACGGCATTTTAAAGAATACACGTATTAATACAAATTACAGACCACTGTGAAATGAAAGCTATAGGGGGCGGGAGGGAGATTTTGCATGGGGAGGCAGCACAGGCAGGCGCGCCTAGCTAAGGTTCGCAGGTGGAGCTGTGGGATGGTGCTTGGTAGGAGGAGGTGGAGGGAAAGGTAGAGGGCAGCTTTTGCACAGAGACTACATTTTATATTTAGGTTGCCTACAGCATGTGGTCTTGTACACTCCAATGTCCTTCTCTCATGGAGTCTCAATGAAGAGAGACAAACAGCCAAACAGCCAAATAAACAGCAGGAATTCTATGATGTGGAGCTTGGAGCATGCGTCTTCGCCAACCCACACTGGCCCAGCGCTGCCATCTGACAGGCCCAGACCAGGAGCAAAGATGTGCCCTTTGGACAAGGGGTGGGCAGGGGACCGGGGCAGAGGGAACCACGTGCAGAGACAGGAGGAACTATGGAGGGCACGCCACCTGGGTAGTGAGGAGGCTGGAGGATGAGCTGAGGCCTCCTGAGGGCAGCTTGAACAACCTCACATGCTGAGGTCAGGAACAGGGGCTTACACTTTTAGGACCAGGGAGCCACCAGAAGTTTAAAAGGCAAGCTTTAATATTATTTCCCAAGAAGGGAAAAATGCAGTGTGCTGCCAAAGAAGAAATGTCAAACATTTAAAAGAAAAAAACACACAAATATGTTTTCAAGTGTTTATGAACACAGAATATTTTTAAATCTATGTATTTTTAGCATTATATAAAATTTAACAAATAAGCAAACAACAACGACAACAAAAAGTGCTTAAATAACTGTCGGCCAGGTTAAATAGTAGTGTGCTTTTAGGCCGCAATCGTTTCATGAGTCTACATCGTCTTCCTACTGCTCATTTCCGTTATATTTGAGAGTCAATGGATAAAGCGAGGCAGAATATGTACCTTGCCCTTAAAACAGCACACTGGTGTCTAAAAACTAATTATGAGAATACAGTACAGAGTATACAGGCTAAACTCTTAAACCATCTACTCTACTCCCAAAGCCCTGGGGATGACTCCCAAGACATCAGTTACAAAGGGGAAACCAGCGAACGGCAGGAAGAGGGAGAGTTCATGAGTGGGTGCTTTGAAATATCAATGCCAGGTGAGGAATGATATGTATGAATGACCCAGGTGCTGTGAAAGCAAACTGACAAACTAACAAGATCCGTAAATAAGTGAGATTTCCAGTCTGTCTACTGATAGCAGTTTTTATTGCTGAAAGTGTCTCATAAATCCTTATAACAGAAAAGCAATGAGCACCACCTTTTGCATCCCTCATGGTAAAAACACTACTGTTTACCTTAGAGATACAATGCTTAGCACGTAGCAATTCTGCAAATAAAACTTAAAAATAAAAAGGCATGAACCCCCAGGAGACATTTATTTCTTCAGTACATAGCAATGAAATACTTTAAAACGGTAAGACCTATTGGAACTGCAAATAAATTAGCAACCTAAAAAATAAAATAAAACGACAGAAAAGCACACAACTCACACACTGTACTGAGTCTACATGGAATAAAGGGAAGTTTTATTTGTAGACAGGAACCTAGTTATTTTGACATTTTCCCCAGTCATATGAACCGTATAAACAAACATACTTGTTCTACATCCTTCACTGGATTTTTAAAAACTTTTTATTTTGAAATGACTTCAGACTTACACAAAAGTGGCAAAGACAGTACTGTTTCTACATACCCTTCCCCAGCTTCCCTACATGGGAACATTTTCATACTAACCATGGCACACCCATCAAAACTATGAAACTGACATGGGCACAATACTATTAATACAACTGCAGATAATTTGTACTTTACCAGTTTCCAGTCATGTCTTTTTTTCTGTTCCAGGATCCAACCCAGGATAGCTCATTACATTTATTCACCATGCCTCTTTCGACTCCTCCAACCTGCAACAATTTCTCACATATTTCCGAGCCCCCCTCCAAGTACTTGTCAGGTATTTTGTTGAATGTCCTTCAATCTGTGTTTGTTTAGTGTTTTCTCATATTAGGCTAGGCTTACAGATTTTGGGAAAACAGCACAGAAGTGAAGTTTCCTTACATAGCAGCACATCAGGGTATGGCATCAACATGATTTATCAGGTGATGTTGACTTTGGTCACTTGGCAGGTCTCTCCACTGCCAAGCTACTCTTCTTCCCTGCCCCTACTCCATTCATGAGAAAGGAGTCACCAAGCTACTCTTCTTCCCTGCCCCTGCTCCATTCATGAGAAAGGAGTCACCAAGCTACTCTTCTTCCCTGCCCCTGCTCCATTCATGAGAAAGGAGTCACCAAGCTACTCTTCTTCCCTTCTCCTACTCCATTCATGAGAAAGTAGTCACCAAGTTACTTACTCTTCCTCCCTGCCCCTGCTCATTCATGAGGAAGGAGTTACCAAGTCCTGCTCACACTCAAAGGAGGGAATTAAGCCCCACCTCCTGGAGGGGGAGTATCAAAGAGCTCGTGGAAATTAAAACCATACATTAAAACCACCAATAATTAGTAAATATTTGGGGGAAATAGACACAGCCATGTATGTATCCTGTTTGTCCTGGAAGTACTGCCCATTAATTTTAGCTTTATCTGTAGGTCTTGCCTGCAGCAGTACTCTGTTGTTCAAATGTTGATTTTTCTACTCCATTTCTCCTACTTTATTTAGAATTCTTCTTCAAAGAAAAGCTGTCCTACCTCCATTCATGTTTACACAATCAAGACAATTATTTCTCTTACATGCATTTTTTGTGTGCAACTTAAGTTCCTTTATAAGATGATTAGTTGATACTCTTGTCAACACTAAATGATAGTGATACTTCCAACTGAAATTTCACGATTATAAAATATTGGAGAGAAGAAGATATGTACTTCGTGCTTTCCCAGACACAGCTGGTGGAAAAATAATTTAGTATGGCCACTTCGAGCAATAATCTGTAAGCATCTTATAAAGCTGAGATGCATTCATCCATGACCCAGAAGGTCCACTCCTAGGTTTACCCTTGGGCACATGTACATAAGGAGAGATATAAAAGCGTAGAAGCACTGTTTCAGTACTGTAATAGCAAAAAATTGGAGGGAATCTAATTTTCCAGCAATATAAATATCTACAGATGTATCCAGAAAAGGGATACTATACAGCAGTGAAAGTGAATGAGCTAGAACTAAAAGTATCAATATGAATCTCATAAACAATATTGAAAGAAAACAAACAAAAAAACCAATGCGGCAATATGTAATTCATTGAGGAAAGAAGGCAAAGGACAGCGGTGGACCATCAACATGGTTGTGTAAATTCAAAAAGTCTAGAGCAGTGGCAGTAAGCAAAGTTCGAATGAGACAACAAGAGTGGGTACCGCTGTGGATCAGAAGGGAGATGGGAAATACAAGAGAGCAGGTAGGATAAGTTCATGGTCTTCCTGACATCCAACAAGCCACCAGGGCACCTGCAACTTGAGCCACCTGGTCTTACTGAGGTGAACCTCTGCTCTGCTCACTCCTCAAAGCCCTACTTCCCTCCAGGGCCAGCTTTTAACCCCTGGGCAAGGCCTTCCCGGACTCAGGCCAGAATGAGCTCCAGGTCACATTCATGTACCACAGAACTCTCGGTTGAGTTTAATGAATTGATCGAATCTGCCACAGGGCAAACGCTGGGGGAAGACGACTGACATTCAGTCCCAGCTTTGCCACTTATTAACGGACCGTGGGAGACATACTTAACCTTCCCGTGTTTCGCCTTCCTCATCTATAAAGTGGGAAACACTAGTAACTGCTGAGAAGAGCTGTGTGAGAATGAAATGAGAAATTATAAGTATAAGGATCAGTGCAGCAAGATCTCCATAAGTGCGAGCTGTTTTCACTATTAACCACAAGGGAGAGGCTGGGGGACAGGGAGCCCACACAGTGTGGAAGGGTGACAGTGCAGGAAAGCAGTGGTTTCGGGAGGGAGTGGCTGAGTGAAGAAGAGGGAGGGAAATGTGTCCTCCTTTTTACTAATTCTGGTGGATACTGACAAAGGCTTGCAGGCCCTGCTGGAATCGGGTTTGAAAATGAAACCCCAGACAGTAGCAACCAAAAGAGAAAGGGAATTCTGTGTGAGAGGGGCAGGGTTGTTTTTTCCCATTTTTCTGGCGACTTAGCTGGATCAATCATTCATAAGCTCATTAATGAGCAAGTCAAGGACTGCCTGCACTCTGTTTATGAACACAGACTTTCAACAATACTTTATCAATGACATTACAACAAACATTCTAGCACTGGAAAGTGGCTAACAGCAGAATGATAAGAAAAACACCCCAAATGACTCACAAGGAATCACAAATAACAAAATGTAACCACAGAGACTACTATGCTGAAAGAGCTGGAGGTAAGAGAGATTGGAAGCTTGGTGCCATCGCTGATCCGAGGTGGGCAAGACAATCGAATCTTGATTCGGTCATAACATGGGGGCTTACTTTGTCAATGGGTCAATAAAATGAATAAAGCAAATGATGAAGAAATTGTGAAGAACATCACTTTTAAAATATAAGATGGTATTATTTCTTGGTGCTAAGTTATATATTAGACACAGACTTCAAATCGCTCATTTTAAAGAATAAGTTTGAAATAGAAAAGAATAGCAATGAAACAAACATTAAGGCCACATAAATTCAAATCCAATTTCCTTCCTTAAATACAATATCTCCCTTTATAATACTGCCCCCAAACCCAAAGACAGGGTTATTTCATTTCTTTAGTAGTTTAAAATGATGTTAAAAATAGGAAGAAATATTATGGGTTCCATATGCAAAAAGCTGAAAATTTCAGTATTTTTACAGAAATCATTTTTAAGACTTCAAATTCTTTAGAGAAAAGTAGGGAATAGAGATTTTTTTACATGATTACAGATGAAATGCTTTTTATTTTATATTTTTAAATGAAATTCAACACATTTAATACTCCCCCCAACATCAAACCTTAAAAAGATGGACTTTTTTTATTTTCGGTTATGATTCACAGACAACTTAGATAAGAGGGTCCCCAGGTGAGTTGTTTTTCATCTTTGAACAGGGGCCAGCAGCTGGTCACCTAACACCTCAAGTGCTCACACTCGAGCACAATTTTACATAATTTTTCCTAAGAGCATAAAACACATTACTTCAAACACTACTTCTCAAAACAAGGTGGTCATACACTTCTCCAGGGTTTTGGACAGAAA
Organism: Myotis yumanensis; assembly: GCF_028538775.1. Taxonomy (NCBI): domain Eukaryota; kingdom Metazoa; phylum Chordata; class Mammalia; order Chiroptera; family Vespertilionidae; genus Myotis; species Myotis yumanensis. Next base: position 5,216,017 of record NW_027223757.1, read on the forward strand.
CTTTCAATAGCGATGATGATGATGATGATGAGCTCAGTAAGGGCTGGAGTCAGGTCTTGAAGGCCAGCCTGTTTCACACTCAGCCACGCACCTCTCAGCAGAGCCATCTGGGTGCCACGCAAGTGTGAACTCACACTGTGAGTAACTATCCGGTGCCCTGAGCATGTTTGGGCCCAGGAGAAGAATAAAGAGTTCTCTGATGACTGTTTTAGTTCACATAAGGAAGACAGCATAAGCAAATTATGTTGCAGGATTCCATAAGGTGGAAGGCTAACATTCACATTTCCTTTGCCTTCTGATACATTTGAGCAGGGGAGGGACTTAAGTAAGTTGACTTGCAAGCCCATGCCCTTGTCTAATTCCTCCTTATTGCAGTGAATCATTAGTTTCTAAATAAAATTGGACTTAAGCGCTGGTCTTCAATCTGAAATCCCGGTGAAGTGCTGTGTAGCTCCTCCCCAGTCTCCGAGTCCATCCCCTCCCCTCTAAGGAAGCTGCTTTTAAAGAGCATTCGTTACAGGTTCGTCTTCTTTTCCAACACTGGTATTAACCCATCAGAGTGTTTTCAGCACTGGGGGGTTTGCTGGGGTGGTTGCTAAGAATCTGGGCTCTGGAATCTCACAGCTGATTCCCACCAAGCCCCTTCACTGGCTCCAAGGTTTGGGCAAAGGAGCCCTAGCTGCCTCTATTCTCATCTGTGTGCGTGATGGGACCTCACAGTGTTGTTGGGAGAATTAAATGAGTTGCTGTACATAAAGCACTAAGCATGATGCCTGGCACCAGGTAAGTGCTCATTAAATATTTATGGTAATGTAGGTTTATAGTAACAACACAGCAGATAAAAGCATGAATTCTGGAGTAAGAGCAGTTGAAAATCAAGTCATGGCTCCATCATTTCTTCCCCCAATCTTGGGCAAGTTCCTTAACCTCACTAAGCCTCAAATTCACTATCCAAACATGGGGAAAATATTACTTATACCATGGTGAGGATTAAACGTATTTATGAATAAGTATAAGCATACAATAAGTGTTCAGCAAACAGCTGCTATGTATAAAAACGCATCCATACATATATAAAGATATACACATATCAGACATATAGTTTGGGTCTTTTTAACACTGTTTACAATGTGAAATGCATTTTAATATGTGTTACAAAATTTGCAAATGACTTCTAGAAAAATGTGTGACTTCTAAAGGTAGCTGAGCAAACAGCAGTGGCCTGAACGCATCCTTCCATTCTGTACCAAGTATCTTCCAGAGAGCTGTGTTCTGGGCAGAGAGCACAGCTGGCTGCTAGCACAGCCCCTCTGTGAATGCAGAGTGACCACTGTACCCCTGCCTGCCAAAGAGGGCATCAGCCTTCAGCAGCAGCTTGTGGGGCCTTGGTTCAAATCTGCTCCATCAGCTCCTACCACTGAGAAGGAGGCAAGTGAAATAACATCCCAAAGCCTCCGTTTCTTCGCCTACACAATGGATCTCTGTCTCAAAGAGGCTGAGAGAACAAAATGAGTTTAATAAACATTAGCCACCATGCTTCTGATACTTATTGTCACAAAGTATGCAGGGAAATTTAAAACAACACTAGATGTTAAAATGGCAAAAAATTAGAAACTATATAAATGTCAATTTAGTATTTAAAAATATATAATTACTCAAAATAATGTAATTTTTATTGAAAAGATTATTGAGTGACAATCAGGTACAGCCAACAAACACCATGATCAAATTTATGTAAAACAGTATAAAATTACATAAACATATATACTTATGTGTACATATAAAATGAATGTATGTAGTTTTTAATGCGTAAGATGTATCAACTAATGATCAATACAATTTTAACAGTGGTTATTTTAGGTGATTGGATCTGGGAGGATTTTTGCCTTCTTTTTTTGTAGTTGAGCAGTTATTTTAATAAATGCTGAAGCTTTTTTGTAAGGGAAATAAAACCAAGGGGGCTCCTGGAGATTTGTAAGTCTTTAACACATAGTACAACTTAATAAACAGTATTATTTTATTCCCACGCTAAGGCAAACAACCAATGGACTTTAAAATAAACCATTCAAAAGATGGGAAACAGTTGAAAAGCAGTAGTGTGAAATCATATTAGTATTTTCAGAAATGATGCAAAAGTATATGGTAATGAAATGACAAGACCAAGTGAACAAACAGCAAATTATGCTCATATGTAGTCTTTATATTTTCCCAGGTTCAGATTTTTAATAAAATTTTCCTCACCGTCTCAATTAGCAAGTCTGTACATACTTGAGTAAAATGGCTGAGAAAACTTTTAAAAAATCAGATTTGATGTAAGTAGAACAAAGCAAAAATATAAACATTGATTTTAAGAGTATGGCCTTTTGATGTAGCAGGCCCCAGCCCAACAACCCAACCCTCTCAAGCCAATGAACACTCAACAAATACAGACACAGGTACTTCTGGGTCAATGGGTCCTACAGAACTTACTCCCCACGAAGCCGGTATCTTGAACCCAGATTCTCAGAAGAAATAGAAGCCACATGCCTATCAACACGTTACACAGAATATAATATGCACAGTGACTCTGCCGTTGCACCACTGAGACAACAGTACCATTAGGAGGCGACACTGCCCACTGGTGCTCAAGACTTTGGGAGGCACCTCTGCTCTGCACCCTTCCACATGGAGTACTGCTGCCAAGGGTCTGGTTAAGAGTTACATGTTCAACATTGTCCATTTTCTTTTACTTCCAAAGAAAATTATTATCCTATATAACAAAGAGCTAATATGCTAATTAGACTGGACGGCTGAATGACCTTCTGAAACAACCTTCCGGAATGACCAGTGACGGGGGGGGGGGGGGGGGCATGCAAGGAAGGCGGGGCCACGAGGCAGCTGGGGCTGCAAGGCAGCCGGGGCTGTGAGGGCCTACTCTTGCACGAATTTTGTGCACGGGGCTTCTAGTTTTTAACATAATTCTCTTTGTGAATTGACACTTCTAAGTTTCCTGTTTCACTGGATATTGTAGAAGAAAGCAAACCAGATAGAGTAAACAGAACTTAAAGTATCGAAATGGAGTTGAAATAAGCCAGGGTATTATAGACTGATATCCTCAGGTAAACTCATCCCTCTGTGCTCCCTTTAACTCCTGGAACGAGGAACCCCGAGATCATTTAGGAGCATGTAATAGTCCATCCGCTGGCACAATGTGGTGTGACTGGCCATGATTTGTCCTCACAGAATACACCTGTCTCTCCTTGCCTTTCTGTGTACTGTCCGTTTCTGAGTTTTCCAATGCTGCTGAACAGTAGATAAGACACTGTATTAAGAAAAAATGAATTCTGGCTCTAGGAATAAAAGCAATATATATTTTACAAGCATGTATATAAAGATTGGTGAAAACTACTTGTGAATTAAATAAGAGGAGTGAAGGAAAATGTAAAACTACAACAAGCAAAGCAATCTGTTAGGGGCTGAACGAGTGCCAGTTTGTGGGCCTCGGGGCTCGGTAGGATTTCTCTGTACAGTGCCAAACTCCAACAATATTGTTATGGTTAGAGAGGAATTTCTCACAGGAGCTAACAAAGGCAGAAGGTCATAAATAAACCCAGCAGGATTGCCTTGTCAGTTCTCATTATTAGCGCTGCAGGCACTTGCTTTTCTATGGGCTCCTTACAGGTTCATTTAAGTGTGAGAGTTCCTCCTTGAACATTCACATACTCATGAATAAAATGGTTCTTAAGCTAGCAAAGAAAATACTCGAGAAGTGAGAAATAAGTAAGCAAGTACATAAATATATAAAGGACAGAAGCACGGTCAAGACCAGAGCTTGGCCTGCATCTCCGGGAATGGGTCCCATAACTCCTGGCCTTGGCACCCAGCAGGGACCGACAGAACCTCTGCTTCGTCACCACAGCCCCCGCCAGCAGACTTCTATCTGCAGGAAGTGGAGCTGAGCGCCTAAACCGATGCCGCCATGCTATAAACCGAGGAAAGCACAGTGATGTGCTTGTTGCTGCAACTGTGAATGACGTTTGTGGTAACGTATTTTACTGAAGATTGTTAGCTAGTAGCAAAGAAGGACGCACAGGCTATTAGTAATAGGAAGAGATGTTGGCTTTTAGCAATTAAACAACTGGAATGTGTTGCTGGGTCTTTGTGGATGGACATTCCCTTTTGCATAAGGTGGATCTACATCTCTGAGCTCCTATCAATGCCTCTTAGTAGAAAAGAAGACTCAGTTTTATAATATGTAAAAAATAAGATGCAAATCTCAATTCTTTCTCAATTTTATGTCCTCGTATTCTAAGAAGAGCAGAGAATACCAAACATCCAGTTATTCTAATTCAGGTATTAATTAAGAGGTGAAAATAATATAATACAAAAAATTTACAATTACATCAAATTATAATACATTTGATTTTATTTACTACTAACTCAAAACAAAAATGAACTTTTCTTCAGCAACAAGAAAAACATATTTCATGGTGTCATCTATTTTCTTTAAAAAAATGAGAAAGAAAAACAAAATGAATATTTTAAAGTAACAGAACTCAGTATTCTTTAAACAAAAAGGAAACACATCAGAAAACAAAATAGAAAATAAATATCCAGAATGATGCCACTATTAAGAACTAAGTTCTAACACTGCCACAATTCCTTCTAACTTTTTTCTTACGTATAGCAAAATAGCATATCTTTAAAAGCATAATATATATGGAACGTAAACAAAGCACCAAATGGCCTACTTGACATCCTCTATCAAGAAAATCAACATTTTGTTTCCAGATGAGTTTCAGTTTTATAATTTATGCATTTTTAATGTAATTGTAAATTAAAAAAATATAGTAAGTGTCCCACATCATCCCCTTTAAGAGAACAATGAAACATTCCAAGAGAACAATGCTATTCTCATAGGCTAAGATGCTGGGACACCAATTGTGTAGTTACTTAGTCGGTATAGAACAGTGATGGTGAACCTTTTGAGCTCGGCTATCAGCATTTTGAAAAGCCCTAACTTAACTCTGGTGCCGTGTCACATATAGAAATGTTTTGATATTTGCAACCATAGTAAAACAAAGACTTATATTTTTGATATTTATTCTATATATTTAAATGCCATTTAAAAGAAAAATCAACCAAAAAAATGAGTTCGTGTGTCACCTCTGACACGCATGTCACAGGTTCGCCATCACTGGTATAGAAGCTGGGCTATTAAGTGCTGGTGTGTTACAAAGAAAGGTGTGTGTCCAGAATTCCTTTCACTGGCTCACAGCCTCTCGTTCCCTACCTGCCACTCATGGGTATTGGTGTCAAGCTAATGTTGGATTCTTCAGAGAAAATTCTCCATGTGTGCTTTAGACACTGGCAATTGGTCTGTGTTCTCAGTATTCAAACAGGATTGCCCTGGAATAACAACATCACTGGTACAAGGAACATGAATAAATGTGGAACAAAAAGGGAGTTGAAATACCCACGAGTGGTAAGAAACCGACGCAGGCCTTACTTCATGTCGGTGGGAAAGGCGGGTTTTTCTAGAGAACGTTTCTGAAACAGCTAAGTAACTGCAGTAACTAGCTTATACAAGAAATCGTGGTGTGCAATTTGCAATGGGTGGCAAACATCATCTTACGTTTCTTGTTTAGGAGCTTTATAAAAAGGAAGCCCATGGTTGACAATGTTAGGTCATAAAAAGAGAACTTACTACTGAATATTCTCTCAATAGTAATAAACAGTAGAAACGAGGTTCCTGAATCTGATACACGTCAGACATGAATAGCATATAAAAAATACAATGAGCTGTAGTTAGACTTCAACAGCTACCCCATGCTAGTATTAACCACACAACCTCTCCTCAATTTTTAGAGTTGTTTAGCAGATGTTACTGGGGCCCACACCTAGTATTTCAGGTAGAAACGTACTAGAAGATACATATTAGAACAAGGGGAGAGTGAAAAAATAAATGTCACGGGGATGTAATGTACAGCATTGACTATAGTTAACACTTCATTGTATATTTGAGTAGATATAAGAGATGTAATGATCTATGGTGATGGATGCTAAATAGACATTGTACTGAGCATTTCACAATATATTCAAATATCAAATCATTATGTTGTGCATCTGAAACTAATGTAATATTATAAGTCAATTATATCTAAACAAAAAAATTTATAAAAAACAGACAAAAAAGTGGGAGAGTGAAGTCTGACTGTCTTGGAAGAAAAACACAGAGAATGGTTAGGAACGGTACAGAGTTTTCAGAACTACAACAAAGCCACGGTAAGCATTTCCTCCTATCCTATGTTTTCAGAATGCAAAACTGAGGTCCAGCGAGGCTAAATTATTTGTATTGAAAATATATAGGTTCTATGGACACAGATGGCCTGAGAATGCACTTTTCTAGGCATGTTCATTAACATCAGCACTGGTACTGCCAGCCTCACCAAGAGTTCAAAGGGCAGAATGTGCGTGGGTATGTGAGTTTGTTTATGTGTATGTGTGTATGTAAGTGTGTGTGCACATATGCACATACAGAAGCACATGCACTGCTATAAGTGCACACTTTTATCTACTTAGTGCATTTCCCAATGGTTACTGTTCCACACTACATATTTCGGTACATGACCATCTCAACATACCTTGTTCCATTCAGTAAAGAAGAACATGACTTTGTAAGTGATAAAAGGAAGAACCACCATGTGGCAGAGATGTCCAGTGTGGGCAACAGCAGGACACAATTTAACAGTCCTGTGGTGACTTAAAACAAATCTATTCCTTTCTAACTTCTAACCTGTGGTGTGTCACACATGCTATTTCTAGTTCTCCAGCTTCTTGGACGTACAAGTGTGTTCACTCCATCGCCTGTGGGTGAGTCACAGCAGCTGTCACATGCAGGCCCATAAACCAAGGGACTTATAAAGTGGCACACCAGGGGACATCTAACTCCCACAGCCACAGAGAATATCCACGTCCTCTTACCTGGCAACCCCATCTGGGCAGGATGCCCACCTCCAACACAGCAAAGGAAGCCCTGGCTAAACTTAGGGGGAATCCCAACAGCAATACGGTCAATGCATTTTATCACCGAAACTGAGAGCATCCGATTTCTTTCATTCTGTCTGCTGACTGCCCACAGGATTCACAGGAGTGAAAGAGAAGAGAAGCAAAGTGTGAAGACAGACTGTTGTGGGAAGTCACCCTCCGTGACATACACCATCTGTGACCTAGCACAGTTCTCAGCCCCTGATGGTTGATCCCAGTGCAATCTGATCTGAGAGATAGTGAGTTTTGAGTTACCTGTGACTGTTTTAGGTCTTCAACATATGGGGTGCAGCATGTGAACTTAATTTAAATTCCCAAGAACAGTGGAATCAGCTGTACTTAGGATCACGTGCAAAACACAATTACACACAGTAGGACACAAAGACAGGCTGAACAAGAGGATGAGGAGAGGCAGAAAGAAAATGGGAGAAAGTAATAGAAGACAAGAAAATACAAGCAGGGCATAATATGCACAGTATGTGTTGAGATAGTTTCTGGATGAAGGAATGACTAGAACCATGACTACTTGTGGGAAATAAAGCAAGAAAACCTGACAATGCTTTAGACCAGCGGTTCTCAACCTGTGGGTCACGACTCCTTCAGGGGTCGAATGACCGTTTCACAGGGGTCGCCTAAGACCATCAGAAAACACATATATAATTACATATTGTTTTTGTGATTAATCACTATGCTTTAATTATGTTCAATTTGTAACAATAAAAATACATCCTGCACATCAGATATTTACATTACGATTCATAACAGTAGCAACATTAAAGTTATGAAGTAGCAACGAAAATAATTTTATGGTTGGGGGTCACCACAACATGAGGGACTGTATTAAAGGGTAGAGGCACTAGGAAGGTTGAGAACCACTGCTTTAGACAGATACGGCCAATATCAGAGATTGTAGCGGTCACTGCTAAGCCCAACAGTAAGGAAAACTGCGTGCATGTTTGGGCAGGAAACACCTCTGTGAGAAGCAGGGAAAAGTGGCCTTGTGGGCAGGTGCAGCCCCAGAACCATGTGCTTCTGCGGGAGAAAACTGCACCCCTTTCTCAGGCTGACCCCCACCCGTCTTGTTCCCTCCGGAGGTGAGCGCCAGCCACAGCTGCAGGGGACCCTCCTGGCACCACAGACGGCCATGACCTGCCTTGCCTGGTGAGGAGGGGAAAGCACTGGCGGTTAGGAGCCTGGGTTTTGTGGTCTGACATTGGCGCATTTTTTATTTCTGCTCATTACTAGCCCCTCAGCCTATTCACATTACTCTCTGTTGCCTCAACTTCTTCATTGATAAACAGGTAAAGTGTTGCTACATTTATGTTTCTAATGTTATGAAAGAAAGTGCTTGGAACAGTGCTTGGCAAAGAGTGAGAGAACGAAAATGAGAGCTATTATTATGATTGTCCCTTTTTCTCCAATCCTGACAGCTGTCCCATTCATTGGGTACGAATGACCAGTTAACTGCATTTTATACATAAGGAAGGAGGTTTCAGAGTCTGAGTCCATGCCATGTCCATGACTCTACATCGATGTTTCTCTCCTTGTTACTATCTCTACTCCCACACCAAAGGACAAGACAAAAATAAAAGGAACTCTATCAGTGTTTCTAGAAGGTTTATTATTTTTTGAGAATGAAAATCATTAACAATCCAAGTCCATCTGCAAGCAACAAATTCTGAGTTTGTTGATGGAAAAGGAAAATCTTCCCACTGTAATTAGCTTCCAGACCTTCCACTGGAATAGAAAGTGGCAAAATACCATCCCCAGTGCTAACAAGAGAACGAATGGGAGTCATTCTTAGGAAGAAAAGGCAGCCCTGACTCCAGGTATTAAATACCATAATAACATCATGCAAGCAGGATGGGGTTTTGGCCTAATAACGCCATTAAAATAAAAAATTCCTCCATTTAGATATTCAGACATTTAATGAAATAAACCAATATGCATTATTTAATTGTCAGAAGACAATTTAAAATTCTGAGATTTTATACAGTCCTCAGAAAGTAGTAGAATAAGCAAAACAGTAATTACGGTATATAAGGAGGAATAGTAGAAACAAAATTGCAAAGAGTTGAACTATAACTTCCCTTCTTTTCTGTAATTCCTAAAGGGTAAAACTCTTGCGTAGTTCATTTCCAATGCCAAGGAAAGAATACTTTTCTGTGATGCACAGCAATTCTAGAAGTTCTTTTAGGAGCAATGTGAAAGAGAAGAAATGATGTTGACATAAACCCCTCCAACAAGGTTTGTGCTTTCTTCGCACAAAACTTTTAACCATTAAGTGGAGAGAGAAGGCTGTGTTCTGTAGCAAGACCAGAAAGTGGCTCATCATTAGTGCCCTCTGAACTCCCACTGACTTATACTCAGAACAGTGGTTGCCCTCGGTGGGGCGGAGGGACAGATGAAATAATGATGTCCGAGGGGACCAAGAGCACTTCAGGGCCCTGGGTTTTGAATTTGGTACTGATTATACGAGTGTGTTCACTTGAGGAAATGTATTAAGCGGCACACTTATAATTTGTGTACTTTGCTGTATTTATGTTATACTTCCACTACATTTACATTGAGAAACATCAACTTCTGGACAATGACCCCACAGTCATTTGTCACAGCACAGGAGGAAAAAAGCAAGTGAAAGAGCACAAACCAGCCACCTGGGGAATCCTTACAGCCCACGGTCCCGACGGGTAGCACTAGCACGTGCTAAGCTCTTCGCCAGTGTTCTCCCGAATATATGAGCTGCTTGCAGAAGAGCTGCAGCCCAATTTAAATGGAAGCTCCTATGGATAGGTAATGGTCTGACCTCTGACCCCACTACCACAATTGTCCCAATTCTCTAGTGATTTCCCTGCAGAGTTCATTTCCCAGTTCTGGGTCAAAGACCAACATGCTCATCAAGTCAAGGGCCGACACAAGCAGTGCATGATGTATTTGAACATGGCTGTACCATGAGGCACATTTCATCAATTAGAGATGGTACAAGGACGTATAAACCACAACATCGGCATCATTTACACTAACAAACTGACAGGCATAAACGAAGACTACATGCCAATTATAGTACAGAACCAGTAACATCCACAGCCAAACTAGTTCTAGTTAAAAAAAAAAAAAAAGACAATTTTACTTTATTACCTTTATTAGTACTGTATTTGAGAGTATTTTAAATTTGTCTCACAGATTTTCCATGAAGTTTTCATTAATCTGAACTTCCTTTAACTTATATTCTTCATGCCTTTGACCAGCATTGGTTACAATGGATTGGATAGGGACTCAGAGAAGTAAATTTCCCCAAATATGATAACATGCTGCTTTAGTAATCTTTTTACTTAAACACTACGACATTCCTGTCACATACTTCACTAGAACTTCTTGCAAATAAGATCTTTGTGAGCTTACACAAATGACTTCAGTGGAATGCAGGTTAATGTGGGTGCAAACCTACTGAAACTTGAAGATGGAGTAATTTTTTTAGAATTGAATTCAGTTCTCAATAAAAGAATGAAAGACGTGTAGTGGTTATTTGTATGGAAAAGAAAGGAAAAGAGAGAAGACGCTAAAAGGAAAAAAAAGGGGAAGGAGAGTGAGAGCACAAAATGAAAGAGGAAAAGGAGAAGGGAGGAGAGAAAGATGAGGTTAGTGAAAGATGGGGAACTACCCTCAGAAGGCAGGGACTTAACAGGAGAGATTAGATGGTGCCAGGATCCCATCACTAGAGTGCATTTCATTCAAACCAGCTGGGTGAGGATGTGAAGACTGTGGTCATGACACTCTTCAGGACAACAATAGCTAAGGAAGCACTGGGAAGTCATTTCTATGAATCCAGCCAAGCACTGTGCATTTTTAAAATAATCCTCCCAGGACATGTGTTTTTTTGTTTGTTTGTTGTTTTAATCCTCACCCGAGGGTTTTTAGAGAAAGGGAAAGACAGAGAGAAACACCGATGTGAGAGAAGCACATCGACTGGTTGCCTCCTGCAGGAGCCCTGACCAGGCCCCTGGCCAGGGAGGAGCCTGCAGCCTAGGTATGTGCCCTTTGCTGGAATCGAACCTGGGACCCTTCGATCCGCAGGCCGATGCTCTATCCACTGAGCCAAATTGTCTAGGGCACCAAGGACTTGTTTTAATGATTTGAGAGACAGAGGGAAAGTGAGAAGAGGGAGAGAGAGAAACATTGATGTGAGAGAGAAACACCGATTGATTGCTGCTTGTATGCACCCAGGACGGGGATGGAACCTGCCACTAACTTAGGAGTAGGTTATAAGTATTCATGAATGAGAAGATTTGGAAAAGTAAAAATTAAAACACACTTCACTGTGAGCAACAATATACTTAAAACACAGGCGAAACCCTAAGAAGAATGTTTCTACATAGTTAGAAAAACTCGCACTTTAGTATTACAGATGAACAAAATAAAGCTTTCTAGAGCAATGAGCTTTGATTCTCAATGTTTACAAATACAGGATGGAACAAAAATAGGTTTACAGTTGTGAGTACACAAAACACAGAGTTTGATCAAGTGTGATCTGCTAAATTCCAAAAATGTCTAAACAGGAAGAGCTACCATATGAAATAATCTTCAAACCCCAGAATGAGGATGGACCAGTTCAACTGGACCATCCTCATTCTGAAATGAAACATTTCTTTACAATCTAATTTAAAGCATGATCAGATTAGCAGATGCTTTATAAACAAACAAACATCATGGAAGGAGCAAGATGAGAGTCCTGAACAGACCCTTACCAGTTAATTTCTCATGGTACCCGCTTCACATGCTATTCATGAATATACCAGAGAGAAAACTCTAAACCCAAACTCCTGTCTAAAGAACTCACAGCAATTAGCAGATGGAAATGCAGAAATGGGGGAAAGCACAACAGCAGCAGAACACAAAAGCGCCCAATGGTGTGGTCACGTACTGGGAGAGGGCACTGTGTGGGGACACTTGGGTGTCTCCAAAAGGTGACAGTGCACACGGGGGCTCTCTAGCTCCCCCCGTGCTGGCTGGCCCGCTGCCCACTGCATGGTATGCATTTGCTGCCGGACAAGTCCCCCACCTACAGCATGGGGCTGGTTTGGCAAGACCAGAGCCTGGACACTGCAGTGTAACTGTCTTTAACTGGACTGTCTGAAAACAAAAAAGATTTTTATGTTGTAAAAAAGTGCAGAAAGAATCATATCAGTTATCTTTTCAATTTCTGGACTATCATTTAAGGACCTGCACAGAGTAGATGCTCCGAATGGGTTACCAGACAAAATATAGGATCCCCATTAAATTTGTATTTCAGACAAAAAACAATTTGTTAGTATTAAGTATGTGCCATGCAATATTTGCAACATACTTACACTAAACTTTTATTCACTGTTTCTTGAAATTCAAATTTAACGGAATGATCTGGGGGTTGTTTTGTTGGTTTCTGAATCTGGAAACCCTTGGCTACATGGATGGAAAAAGTCCCAATAACCAGGAGTTAAAATACCAGAGCCCGATGCCCATCCACCACTGCTGTGTGATGTTAAGCTGGTGACTGAATCCCAGGACCTGTGTCATTCTCTATGAAACGGGGGTGCCACCTGCCACAGCTGCCCTGCAGGTTGATATGAGACTTAAATAAGAGCAATACAGCGGCAGCAGCAACACACACACAGTATTATACTCTAGGTACTATGCTAAGTGCTTTAAGTGACCACTTCATTCAAATTTAAAGGTTTTGAGGGATTGACTACTATTATTCCCACTTAAAATTTGACTTTTATCTATTCTCACTATTCAAACAGCTAACAATGTTAATTCAAATGCAGCCAGGCTCTAGAATCTGTGCTCTTAATTTACTGCTGTAAAAATAAAAATATGATAAACATATGCAAAAAGATGCACAAATAGAAGATGCTTTAACCACAATTAAAGAAGCAGAAGGAACTAGACTGGGAAAATGACTAGACTGTCTCAGTGGAGGACAGCCTGAGGGAAGAGTGCAGCAGGGAGAGGCCACCCTCTGTGGCCCAGAGGCACCCCGCGTGGGTGGGCCCCACTCTGCAACACTGAGAAGGCCTGGGAATGAAGGACAAGCTCCATGGGGAAGAAGCTGTAAGTTCACTTATGAGTTAACTAACCATAGGTGGACAGAATTAACCTTGGTGTGGACAAGGGGTTTGTGGAGATGGAAGGGAAGAACAGAATCAGAGAAGCCAAGAAGAGCAAAGTAACAGGGGTTAAGGACTGAATAAAAAAATGTGTAAAATAAGCCATGTAGATATTTATTACCATGCTGCACTTAGGCAGCATGTGGGGCTATTAAATGTGATAAGAAAATGGCAGAAATGGAAAAATAAATATTTCAGAATTTGCCTTAAAGATATTAAAATGCTTTTAAAATAAGTTTAAATCTATATTTGTAAGCAGGCTGACACTCTTTTGTTGTATCTGAATTTGTTTTGAAGAAAAAGCATTGTTTAAAAAAATTACTGTTAAAACTACTGAATATTGGAAAAAGATTTTTTCTTTCAATGACTACAGAACACAGGATTTACATTAATAAAAGTACGTAATGCATGTACTCGTATATAGATAGAACATTTGGTAAATAATTCTTTGCACCAGATACATGCGTAAAACACATGATCACAAGGTAAAATGGAAACCCTCTGCTTTGGCATCACACTTGTTTCTGAATCTAAAGCTGACGCACTGGACACAATTTACTCTGACTGTTTTTATCAGCTGATGGCTTGTCCTTACAGATGTGCTTATCAGGGTTGTGTACAGTGTTAGTATCTAGACAAGGAGTTAGCAGCAAAGTTCCTGTTTCACTAATTACATTCTTTCCCAAAAGTTCACCCTGCCTGGGTGTCCAGGTAATTGCAATTAAGTCAAGAATCTGGTCATTAGAAATTCAAGTGCCCTGCCAGGAACAATACCCGTCCTCTTGATGCGCTGCCCACCAGACCTAATTCACTCGGAGAGGTCAGCCGCGGATGTGAAGTGGCAGTGTGATGCTGATTAAGCAACCAGCACGGAAATAAACTTCCCCTCCACTCTTCTTTCTAAAACCAAATGCATTCTATCTCATTTAAATTATTATAATTCACTTTGTGTATCTGGGAACACAGAGGAAATAACGAATCATTAATACTCAAAAAAGGTTTCCTATCTATCTATCTATCTATCTATCTATCTATCTATCTATCTATCTAAGACAGGAAGGGGACTGACTTCAAGGCCACCAGGTCAGCCAGGAAGCAGAGTGGGGGAATGGAAGAAATTCAGGGTCACTTTTATCTTCCTAATCATTATATCCCCAGGCTTTCGACAGGCCCAGCCCATTGAGAGTAATTAATAAATGTTGAAAGAGTCTTAGAACCTGCCAACACTTTAATCCTAGAAAACATTTTGTAACATATAAGAATAAACATCTCCTTCACTTACCAACTGTAATTTCCATTAAATAATTCAAATTCTATCTTCAGGAAATCTCATGTTACGGTATACTATTGAATAGTTACAAACAAATTCACTATGTCAGGCAGAAAAGCAAAAAACAAATGTGTAACTCTTAAAGTATCTCTTTAAAAAGCAACAACTTGGTTGCCTGATTCTTTATTTTATGTAAACCATTTTTAAGCTAATGGAGTTATTTCACCAGTTTCTTTTGTTCCTGACACCATGTAAATTTATTTTGTAACAAGCTGCTATAAATGTTTGTATAAAACTTTCATTTATACAATTTACTATTTTCCAAGCACTCACATTTTCTTATTTATTCTAAAAAGCTAAAGATATACAACTAATCAATATCTTCTCAGGTCCAGTCTTTCTTATGCCAAGAAATACTATTGACACATTTTTTAAAAATTGATTTTAGAGAGAAGGGAGAAAGACAAACATTGACTGGCTGCCTCCCACACTCCTCCTGACTGGGGATTGAACTCACAATCTGGGCATGTGCCCTGACCAGGAATTGAATCCACCACATTTTGGTGTACCAGATGATGCTCCAACCGATTAAACCACACCGGCCAGGGCTTCTATTTTATTTGAAAAAAAACACACAACAAAAAACCACCCCATTTCCAAGCTGTGGTGTGTTTGGTTATAATTCCTCATGTTGGAATATGGAGGGACTTCTCGGCAAGGGGCTCAGGGCCCTCCAAACTCTTTCCTACCAAAGTCACAGCCCCAGGCAAATCTGTCTCTTCATGCCTGCCTGGCTGTGAGGCTGCCTCCCATGCTCCTCAAAGCCGAGTCACCCCGGTCACTGTACTTTGCAAACTCTTAGAGAGCCGTGTCATAGTAACCACTGTGCACATGTCATGTGCTACATGCCCAGTTCTCCAACTGCACCGCAGCCAGGTCTCACCCAGCCCGGTGTTCTCAGAATCTGCACAGGGGAGGGTGTACAACAGCGCTCGGCCCCCTGGTAACAAGGCTGCTCCTACTAAACACCATCCCATCAATAAGGGTGGCTTTGGGAGGGGCAGGAAATAAACAGCCCAGCACAGGGATTAGGAAAAAGTAGTCAAGAGATAGTTGCTAGTAACACTTTAGTAAGAAATCACTCAGGCATCATCTGAGCATTTTTTGACTTCCTAAGCCCACTGGAAGCAAGGCGGGTGCTTGTGTAGAGAACGCCATAGGTTAAGAAGGAAGGATGCCGTCACCACCATAGCTTGCATATTAGGTGTTTGTCCTGCCTCATATGCCACTGCTTTTCTTAAATGTGGTATAGTTCTTCTTGTAGTCACATTATCCCTCCCAAAGTGTGAACAAAAGCACTCCATTAAAACTCAAAAATTCTGCAAAAGAAACAAAATTAATTAGTAATTTTCATGCCAACATGAGTAATTCCTCTGGAATTAGAAAGCCATCCCATTCCAGTTATGGAGTACACTAATGGGATCATCATCCCTATAAAATTAATGTTTCTATACTTTTATTTGATTCTAGAATTAAGTAAGTAAATATTTATTACTTTTTTCAATTCAAGTATGTGTCACATTTTCAAATTCTGGGTAAAATGAAAACATCATCAGGTTTGCTTCACATCTGCCTGTTTATAAATTTTTGGCTCAGTGGAATTCCTCCACTAAAGGACTCAAATCAAGTACATACAAATCCTATTTTAAATACATTATTTTTCTCTAATGTAATTCTGAAGGAATTGGTGTTGGCAAAGATAAATTCAAAATATCTTTATGTGGGTACATAACTTTAAGAGGATAAGTAAAACTGATTTTTAGAAAGACAAAAGGTAGTATGGATATTTAAAAATACATTATATTTATCTGAGAATGATCCACACAATTTGTAAAATTATATATGTAATTCTTTAAAAATTAAAAAAACCTGACTTTCATAAGCCAAGTTTCTCTTTATATACTCTAAAAGTGATTAGTCAAATTTGAATGTCAAGATGATGATTCCTATGTATATTGTTAAGAGGAATTATTTTCTTAGCATTTCCAGTCTATGAAAATGAGCCAGGATGGCCAGAGCCTTCATGCCTGCGAAAATTCCCAAGATCTCAACCAGACACATGTAGTGGAAGAAGACACTAGACCAGTGATGGAGAACCTATGACACCCGTGTCAGAGGTGACACGCAAACTCATTTTTTTGGTTGATTTTTCTTTGTTAAATGGCATTTAAATATATAAAATGAATATCAAAATTATAAGTCTTTGTTTTACTATGGTTGCAAATATCAAAAAATTTCTATATGTGACACGGCACCAGAGTGAAGTTAGGGTTTTTCAAAATGCTGACACGCTGAGCTCAAAAGGTTCGCCATCACTGCACTAGACCATCCAACCTTGTGACGAGCCTGAAAACAGACAGACAGAGCCATCTCCAGCCACCAAACGCATCAGCTGCCTGGGAAGAGTCTCTAGTCAGAAATGGCTGCTCTGCTCTAGAGCAAAGCCTCGGGAGCTCACAGGACGAGCAATAACACTGCTGTTATGACAGACAGCACTGTTAGAGGCGCTTCTCATTTATTTTCAATGCTGTCAGTAAAATATGTTCTATAATACCCCAGTTTCATTTTTCCAGACTATATTTAAAAACAGAACAAAACAAGTTAAGGACACTTTCAGCACAGGGAGAAAAAGCCCTATCCATCCCTAGAATCTGACAGCAAATGTGACTCCGAGGCTGTGGTAGGCAGAATTCTAGGATGGCCCCAAGGTTCCCGCTGCTGGTGCACACTCCGTATCATTGCCTCCCCTGAGTGTGAGACGATGCATATGACAAAGAACTCCTGTGATTATGTTACCATTAGAGGACAGGACAGATTTAGAAGATGTAATTACGGTCCCTAAGCAGCTGACTTTGAACGACTAAAAGGAGATACCTGGGCAGGACTGATCTAACCAGGTGATCCTGTAAGAGGTGGGAGAGAGGTGAAGGGAGTCTGCCAGCACAGTGCTGTGGAGAGGGCCAGGTAGAGGGAATGGCCCCTGGCTGATGTCCAGCAAGAAACTGGAGACCTCAGAACTAGAGCCACTGAAAGGTGAATTCTGCCAACAACCACCGAGTTTGGGAGAGGACCCGAACCTCAGATGAGACCATGGCCCCAACAATACCTGGATCTCAACCCTCAGAGGACCCAGAGACTAATGGTGAGCTAATGA
Organism: Myotis yumanensis; assembly: GCF_028538775.1. NCBI lineage: Eukaryota > Metazoa > Chordata > Mammalia > Chiroptera > Vespertilionidae > Myotis > Myotis yumanensis. The sequence continues at coordinate 5,233,673 of NW_027223757.1, forward strand.
ATGGGTGTGGTTTTAAGCTGCCAAGTTTATGGCAATTTGTTTCTCAGCAGAAGGAAAACTAATACATTAGCAACTTCCCTCTCCTTTCCAATTTAACCTGACGGTACTTGTAAGAATTTTTGAATGATCTCTTTTTTTATTTTTTATCAAGAGTATTATAATTAGGTATGGGGAATAAGTAGTGATGGAAGATCTAACAGGGATGGTGAACACATAATATAGTGTACAGATGATGTGTTAAGGCAGTGGTTCTCAACCTTCTGGCCCTTTAAATATAGTTCCTCATGTTGTGACCAAACCATAAAATTATTATCGTTGCTACTTCATAACTGTAATGTTGCTACTGTTATGAATTGTAATGTAAATATCTGATATGCAGGATGGTCTTAGGCGACCCCTGTGAAAGGGTCGTTCGACCGCCAAAAGGGTCGAGACCCATAGGTTGAGAACCGCTATGTTAAGGGATTGTGCACCGGACACCTATATAATTGTTAAACAATGTCACCCCAATAAATTTAATAAAAAGGAAAAAATAAACTAAAATAAAATAGCTTTATTCAACATGAGTTGAAGAATCAAAAGGGAAAAATATTATAATTAAATTTAAGAAAGACAAAAGATTGCCAGGAGATATTATAATAAGCAATAAAGGCTTGACATTTAAGGTAATCGTTTACATTTGTTTTCTTTAAAAAAAAAAAAAAAAAAAAAGAACTCACAAAACAAAACAAAAAACTATTCCCCAAGGATACTTTGTGCAACTTCTACAGGTGAATTAACATGACAAAGACACAAACAAAAACAGTACCTAACTGGCTCTAGAAGAAAACCCAAATCATAAAATAAGATAAACTAAGGCTTCTTCTCTGGTGAACTGATTAATGACCCTATCTCTTCTAGTGGCACATGACTGAGGACCGGGCTTGATGCAGAAGGAAAAGTAATTACCGTTATTTCTAGAGGAGACAGCGCCGGGAAAGCAGTGTAAATGGTCTCCAAGTCCACACAGCAGACTCTGACCTCCGCTGGTAGTCCTGGGGGAATGGACAACTGAAGCCTGTGTCACCTCCCACACCTGCTGCTCCCACACCTGCTCAGGCGGACCGAGGAGGCTGCTCCCTGCAAAGCCCCCCACTTCTCTGCTCTCCCAGCTGAGGTGCACACAGGTGGCTGTTTCCTCCTCAGCGCTCTGATGCCACGCCTTCCTCCAGTTATAAAACTTAATAAATATGGAATCCAGGGATGCACAAATGGGAACAGAGGCTTGCAGGCCTCTCTGCTGCAGATGAACTGCTAGAACACTGCTGCACAATGAGGAATGGATGAGGGAACTGTAAAGATGGCTGGAGAGGGGGCACAGAGAAATGTGCATTTGTATGTTTTGTGTTAAAATGTATAACATGTCTCAATTTTAAATGATTCGCCTGAACCAGCTTGACCACCCACACCTGCACTAGTGACCTATGTTCACCTCAATGTGCACAACTATTTTCCACACACTTGCCATTAAGACCCACCCCCCACACGGGCAGAAGAAAAAGCCTCCGACAAGGAGCGAGGAGATGCAGGGTCCCTCACTAGCCTCACCTCCTACCTGCACACCGTGAGGGAAATGGGCTACATAATTTCTCATGTCCCCTATGGCAATAATTCTATAATCACATTTAAAACTTTATAACCCTGACCATCGGTTAGAACATTATCCTGAGATGCCAAGATTGCGGGTTTGATCCCCGTCAGACATATACGAGAATCAACCAATGAATGCATGAATAAGCGGAACAACAAATTGATGGGTTTTTTTTCCTCTCTCTCTCACTAAAAAAAGAAATAAAATATTATTACCATATAACCACATTATTTAAGAAATTCATCACCAGTTTTCAAAAAAACCTTCTATTGGGTAGTAGGGTTATCAAAAGATGCTAAGGAAATTTAAGAAAGTTTAATGCAGTCTCATGTTACAAACTCAGTTTTAAAACAGAGCATTTCCAAGGGGAAGAAGTTAAAGTGAAGAATGGTGACATCACACAGTTCCCAGACACACCCCCCAACATAATTTTCTCTCTCTCACCAGATTAAACAAAGCAAAATCTTTCAAACCAAGGACTCTCAAGAAAGAATCATTATCACATTCAAGTGATGATATTTATGGCCAAATGCAGGCCCAAAGCCTCAAGATTGAATAACTGCTCAGGGGGAAGGAAAAATAATGAACTACTTGTATATTTTTAAAAAGATGTACAAAATTAAATAGGTTTGTGTACTACTCTTTGTATGCTATTGACAAGAAAAACATCAAGACACCATGTCCCCAAAGTGCTGCTGCCACCTCTCCTCATGGAGTCAGCGGACCTTCTAAAACACGTCTAAAGCTTGTCAAAATGTTCCTGGGTGCTGCTGTTTGCTTACAAGTTGCTGTGTTTGTCTCACTTTACTTGTAATCTCTTAAATTCGTGCTATATTTTAGACTACCTTTGTCCATTTAATTTTAAATTATTGGAAGCTTGTTGCATCTTTTCCCTTATAACTCTACTTTGCCTTTTACTATACCACAGCCCCTGCATGATATACCTGTCTGAGAGAATTAGGTAGCTACAAGAGGGACAGGAATTCCAAGAAGGATACTGATGAAAAGCATCCAGAAGGAAACTTCACTTTGTTTCAGTAGGAACGTGCAAAAGTGATGCCAATGATATTGGGGGAAGCGATCCGCTCCAACAAAACTTCCTTGAGCAGCAGTGTAGCATCTGTTTGCAGTTGACATCCACGCCACTAGGCATGCTTTGTTCTAGACAGATCCACTACCACTCAATAACCGGGTTGAAGGCTATTCCCTGATAAATTCTGCTATACTGGACGAGCACAGGCTGGCTCTGAGAAGCTGGACTGTCTGGAGAAAATTCAACAATGTGTGAGGGTCATTTTCTTCATTTTAGAAAAAATACAACTTCTGCTATTGCCCCGGTATTCCCACTGCTTCATGTATAAGACAAACAGCGCAGCTGGGGGTAGCACCCTTTCCTACTTCATTACCTGAACCGTAGGATGTGCCTGAACGCTGGCAACGTGGGTAGGCCTCCACTTCCGTGGGTTACAGCCCATTTCTGCAAACTGCATTTTCAAAATAATTACCTAGAAAATGCACAAAACTAAGACACTCACATCAAATCACAAAAACAGCCATGCAGATTACAATGGAGTATTTTTAAGTACTTTTGTGAAATATGCTTACAAGATTATATATGGCTGTTGACAAAAGGAAACAATATGAAAAGGAAAATGCCACTCTATTTTTTTTCCATAAAAATACCAATAACTAAGTGTGTGGCATATGAGGCCTGTGCCACTGACTGCCTTAGATCCTGTCACTCAAGAATTATCTGTACCCTCTCTTACTAATTATATTATTACATTCCTCGAATTATAAATATTCATCCGCTTCCTTGCCTTCCTCTGCCTGCATTTATTGATAGATACACAGACACAGAAAATCTAGATGCCTCTAAATTAACACTCAAATGATACAAAGCATGAAATTCAAAATTGTTAGTTTACGTTTCAGTGTAACCTAAAATACAGTATGAATTTAAGAGATTACAAATCATAAATACTGTCATCTCCAATAAAAACAATTCCTTCAACATTTTTTTCTTGCTTAACAGGAGAATCAATTCTATATTTTCCTTCTGATTATTATTTACTGATCTCTAAGCTACATTTTTCATTAATATTTAAATTGATAAAGCAAGCTACCTGGGTATCGTTTCGTTGTGTTCATTTCTATCTGCTGCTTTAGTTTAAGGCACATTTTCCTTTATTTCACTTTTCCACAAGCCATAAAAAAACTCATTTCTAATTCATCCGTTCGTTCAGCTTAACCTCTCTTCTCAGCAATTAAAGCACTCTGCGCATCCCTCATCTATCACACAGCCAGCTAAATAATGCATTGCGTCCCCCGCTCATCTTTTATCATCCCAAATGACAGGTATTAGCATATCTCCCCAGTCAATTACAGTGCAGCGGAATAATCACAGCATAATTGGGCGAAAGCCACTCTAATCACCAGCCCTGCAAACTCGCAGAATGAAAACCGAGTGGCAGCTCAGACAGGCCTTGCTCTTGTCCATGACTCCAGCCAACTCGCCTGGCAGATCTCCATTTCCTTCCTTTTCAAACGTATCCTTTAGGGAGGTCAACTCATCCATTCGTCACGTGTAAGAGAAAAGAATGTATACACACGTGTGCATGAGTGGGAACTGTTTACAACCCGCACATCCATGTGTTTATTAATATCTGTGTTTCTAGATGTTGGCACATACCATTAAATAGCACATAACGAAAAACTCCACTCCCGTTTGGAAAACGAAGTCATTTCATGAATCTCATGTCATTACGTGTTCTATTTCATGGGGTCAATGCTCAACCACTGAACCACATTGGCTGGACAAGGTAAAACAGAATATTCTTTTTTTATAGAGGTTACTCATTTACTATCAAAACTGAAGCCCTTCAACTGTCTTCATGATGAAGATACCTTCTGTATCTTGAAAATCAGCATTTCCCAGCTGCTTTCCAAATTAGTCATTTATCACAGGAAACATTTTTAACTGAATATCTGTTGTTATACTGCAGTAGCATATAATACTTTTAAGAATGATGGCAATAATATGTACAGTTTAACATAGTAGATGGTTGAAGAAAGGAAGCTTACACATTTACAAGGGGATTAAAAATGAATGAGACAAACATAGGAACAAAATGTGAGACACTTAGAAGAAATTGCAAACTTCAGATACAGTAAATAATTTTTTAATTCTGAGACATCAGGAAATTTGTTTGAAATTATTTTTAGAATACTTTTTGTAATTTATTGGTTTTAGCATGATATTTAACATGTAATATATGTAGGCCTAAATCCAATTCCTATTTTAAGTTATATGTATTCATTTTAATACCATTCTTCACCTTCCTTACCTCTTAATGAGACACAAAAAGTCATTCTAACGTGAAAACTTAATGCGGGGAAGAGTGGAGGGAGGTTAAGAGGAATGTCTTACAAAAACATACATGGCTTCTTATGAAGCAGCCAAATAAGTGCTTTACGCTGCCATGTGCACCTGGGAGAAAATGCCATTTTCTGGAGGATTTCATTATTGTCTCCCCCGCGTACAGCATGGGTCCTATTTCCCTCCTGTACTTCTCTCCCTTCCTCACAGCCATCACTCTTCCTCACTGTCCCTGTAAGACCAGAGGAAATCTCCACCCAGGTGTGCTCTGACTTGAGATGGGCCTCCTTGCGCAGGCAGAGGTTCTGGCCCCCAGCGGAGCAGCCTCCCTGGGCAAAGTGGCAGCAAATCACCGCGGCGAGGCTTGGTGGCCTGGTCCCAAGGGCCCACACGTGCTGAACGTGGCCCAGACGTGCTGGCTGTGCACAAATGAATAAATCACATGACAGAACCCTGCTCAGGGATTCAGTAGTAGCCATGACACCGACAGAATTCAGGAAAGTATGAAATAGGCCATTATCACAACAGTAAACAAAGTATCATAGTTATTACATTTATTATTCACAATTTGTGAAATTTTCAACCACAACTCTGGCAGACAATTCAATCCTGTTCTTCAATACACACAACGACGCTCAGGCAATTCTACAACATCAAAAAGCCAACGGCCAAAAGACCCGAGCAAAAGCAGAATTTAGACACAATAGAGTCTCCCAGACTTTTTCTTGCTTCCGAATCCTGTTATTCTAAAATTATAATATGAATGTTTTATTTGCATTATTACTTCAAGAACTCTGCATGTGTTTTTCTTGGCATATCTCTGCAAATGTACCCACAGGATACATTACTTCAGTTGTAAAATGGTAATTTTATGGCTTATTGGGGAATATCTGTTACAAGTATTTATCAGTGATACATCTGGTCTGCAAGTATTAATTCAACAGGTTTTTCTTTTCAAATCTGATTTTTTAAAATCATCTTCTGATTTATCCTTTTAATTCATATAAATGTTCTACTTGGCTTTAAGCATCTTGCAACATATTGGCTCTTTCAACACCAGTCACTTTGACATTCTCAACTGACTTTCAAAAATTGACATGGCTTGGGTAGCAGCCAGATTTAAGGCAGTAGGAGGGGAGGAGGAGGGCTTTCACCATCTGAAGGAACAAAACTGGCTTTAAAATTTGGCACCGGAGAGAACCTACACCACACGCAATCAGAAGCACCCCATCTTCCCTGGATAATTTCATTGCTCTTTCCCAACAAATCGTAAGCAGCTTGATGTTTATTAATATGGTCACACTAACTCTATTTAAGTCATTTTATAGGCAAGCCACTAATTTTGTGTGCAAACCCCGAATGAACAGGTGTTTGAGGGAGGGGATAAGGAGAATACATGCATTTTTATTATCACTAGAAAATTAAGTCCTCAAAACATAGTGCCAAAATAATGTTCCCAGGAAAAAAAAATGGAGTCAATCAAACTCCAGAATATACAAGTAAGCTTTCTTTCAGCAAATCTCTTCCCTCCCTTAAAAAGGGCACTTTTGAGATCCACAGCACCTGAGGCCCTGTGTTTAAGTCCTAACCCTTTTTTAACGGAAGAAAGCACTGTAATTCTGACAAAAGCAGACAAGAGTGGCACTGCATTATGTTCCTCTCCCTCACTGGTCTGTATAATTAGGGCAGACATTTCTGCACAAATGTACTTACTAGGCCCGGTGACTGACACCATGCAACCAATCAGTAAACCCATGACCTGACCAAGCACTGGTCGAGAAGAAAGAAACTAAGCACCCATCACACTAAGAACCACTTGGTCATAACAAAATATTTCTGAGTTTTCATATAATGTTCTGGGAAGATCACTTTCACCAGGGTATGTATGTGGCTTATTGGGTCCTTTCATGCCAATTAACCTTCACAAACTCCTGTGATTACCCAATACTTCAAACCACACACTTACACATTTCCAAATGGGATTAACAACTTTTAGAGAAAACCCTTTCCACTATGGAATGTAGATCTAAAATGATGTGGGAGAGCCCCAATACGCTAAATTGAACCACATGAAACAGCCCACGTTAGACCAATAGGCTGTAAGAATCCCAATTGCGTGAGACTCAATCTAATCTGTGGTTCCGGTTCTGGGGGCCTAACAAGCATCTCTAAGTTCTGTGTAAAGGGCACCGGCCTGGGAGGCAGAGACATAAGCCAGTCACATGACCTCCCTCAGCCTTACTCATCCTGAAGACAAAAGCTGAGACTGACATCCTGGGTTACTTTTACTCTTTGAGGAAATGATGAAAAAAATAACTGACCCATGAAACTGAGGCTCCAGAATTAGTCAAGGCAGCTCGAAGGGAAATTAGGAAGGGAGATTAAAGATGGCAGAAAAAAAATTTCCCACACTTTGTCTCTCTTTTGAAAAATTTTGCTTGGCTTATTTCATGGAAAAATGTGTTTGTGGACAAAAAATATTTTTATTTTTCCCAAGACGATGAGAATAGCTTAGACCAGTAAACACTAGCAGGCAGGAATCAGAGGAAGAATAATAAGGATAGAGTTGAAGGTTTGCCCTAACGAATTCAGGCAAGCCTGTAGCATTTTAGGGCTGAAAAGAATGCTACTGATAACAAGAAATCAATTTTCCAACCTTATGTTAGGACTTAAAGTAAAATATAGGTCTGGTCACTCCCAGGCAAGCAGCCTGAATTATAAGAGGAGGACCAAACTGCTGTTTCATAGTGATCCAAGAACACAGCAGGGAAGACCCCACAAGGCTGGAGAAGCGTCCCCACAGCACTCCAGCCCGCCCATCAGCCAGGCTGTGTCGCTCTTTCTTCATGGCATCTGCGTGGGCCTGCTCAGTCTCTGCCTTTTCTAAATTTTATATTCATGCATTCTCTAATGACAGAGTTGAAAAGGAGCTAAAATCAGACTGCCTTTAAAATATAATTAAACAAAATTCATCAAAATATTACAGGTGATCATTTCCCCCCAAATCTTTCCTAAATAAAAGTCAAGCAGATTTTGTTTTAAAATCCAACATGTAAGTGTTTGAATCACCAGCAGATGGCAGAAGGAGAGGCTGGGAAATTCTCTAACAAAAGAAGGGAACAACTCAACATGGATGCCCAATCACGGCTTGAGAAATGGATTTTATTTTCCCCTCTTGAATCTTTCCTTCATAGAGAAGTAGAAAATTCTTTTGCTTATATACATATACTCTATCAATTTAATTGATACTCAATGGCTTAAATAGTAAAGAATAAACTTGGTCCTCTACTTCTCTAAGGATTTCTAATAGATTTTCACTAAATAAAAAATTTTTTTTAATGCAAACATAAATCCTTCATATTATGAAAAGTACTGAGTTAAGATTATAAACTTCAAAAAGGAAATGTCTGCCGGCTTCATTTCAATGACACTGTTACCTTAAATATACTTTCACCTCAGTTATATTCACACGGGCTTAGAGAGTTAGCCAAGTAAAGTCACCAGAACACACACTCGGCTAAGATAGAAAGAGTTGAGATGAATCAGAGGCCATGCAGCTTTACAAGAAAAAAAATATGTGTTTTTCAAAAGATTAATATATGCTTTCATGTGGTCACACTAATAAAAGGAAGAACATGTTAATAGCTAGGATCTTATGATGCCAGGTTAAACATTCTAAATCTGAAACACTATACTGATAGCCCCAGCGTAACCCCAGGCAATCAATGAAATGACTCATTACAAGTCACCACCAGAAAGATCCCTAACTCTATGAGCCTGTATAAAACCTTTCTACTCTCAAAATGGCCAATTTTATTTTACATATATTTGCTCCACTGAACAAAACATCTCTTCTCCTTTATATTACTTTACTAGAATGGTACTTTTCTACTCTAATCCTCAGGTTTTTCTATCAATTGATAAAAAGGCTGTTCTATTTGTGAACTGTGTTATGTTAAAATGTTTTGTGTCATATGAACACTTGGAATCTTTATTTTCCAGACCACTTCTGGCCAACAGAAATTCCTTTGAAGACGGAAATGTTCTATATATGCACTGTACCTATATGGTGGCCACTGGCAGTGCAATGACACAGAATGACATCAATGACTATAACTGCAGAATTTGATTAACAACGATATTTAAGTTGACAGTCAGACACATTGGAACCAACTGGTTGTTGGTGGCAACCAGAACCACTCAACATCTTCAACAAGCAGTAACAACAAATATCTTCCTTCAGCTGCGTTGTGCAGAGCTACACCATAAGATGTCAAGCTAATACATCAACCCAGATACCAGGAGGATCAGTGAGAAAGTCCCAGAATAGAATAAAACACAGTACTAATACAGTAATATCACAGGCTTGTTTTGTTTTCCTCTTATCAACCACAATTGTTATACTATCTCTAGAACTCTAAATAATCAGCAATACTTCTTATACTGTGAACCAAGTGAAATCAATATGGACATAAAAAGATGAAGATGGAGTCTCTAAGTTTACTATCTTGCTGGGGCTGTGAGAAAATGCCGCATAACGGGGCTGGGCCAGGCCACACCATGATGTTTCCTGTACACAAAAGAAGACAAGTTGGCAGAAGAGAAATCCCAAATAAGCTGCAAAGGCAGTGGGTGCTGCACGAGCTCAGAGGATGCGAGCTCAGAAGTCTGCAAGGCTGAGGGAAGACATCACAGAAGAGGAAGGGCACGAGCCGAGTCTGGAGAGTAGGATGAACACGAAGTGCAACAGAGGATGGGAATAGCATTGGAGGGGAAGGCTGGTGGTGTGTCTGAGGGCTCAGTATAGTTATGAGACCATGTTAGTTGGGGGTTAGAAGACCGGTCTGAATTGTGATGTTATTTTTCTTTAAGATATTTCTATTCAACTGAGATATGGATAAAAAGTAACACATAAGAGTAAATACATTTAGTATTTACTTTAAAATATTATTTTTAGATATTTTAAGCTTACACTTTTCTCTAAAGTAACAACAAATTATAGGTGCCTCAATTAAATATTAAAAATTACTGCCAAAAGAGAATAAAAAGTAGTATTAAACATTAAGAGGAAATAGTACATGTTTTTATTTAAATATTAAGAGGAAATATAATGAGACTGCTAAAGTCCTTAAGTCTAGTCCCTGGTAATGAGCTATGACCTTGGGAACCAAGAGTCCATTGGCCTCACCTCCCTCATCTCCAATATGGAGGAAGGCTGGACCAGAGGATCTTAAGCTCTCTTAGAGCAGCGGTTCTCAACCTGTGGGTCACGACCCCTTTGGGGGTCGAACGACCCTTTCACAGGGGTCGCCTAAGACCATTGGAAAACACATATATAATTACATATTGTTTTTGCGATTAATCACTATGCTTTAATTATGTTCAATTTGTAACAATGAAAATACATCCTGCATATCAGATATTTACATTACGATTCATAACAGTAGTAAAATTACAGTTATGAAGTAGCAACGAAAATAATTTTATGGTTGGGGGTCACCACAACATGAGAACTGTATTAAAGGGTCGAGGCATTAGGAAGGTTGAGAACCACTGTCTTAGAGGGATAAAAGTTTAAGACTCTAGGAAAGAACTGTTTCAGGAAGAGACAGAAAGAGGGAAAATGCAGGAGGGAAGAGACACACGTGAGGGGTCCTGCCGCAGCGTTTTGGAGAGAAGGTCTCACTAGGTGTGTTATGCTCTCCTAGGGTTTGGTTTAAAGGTGGGGTGGGAGCGGAGGGGACAGGTTGGCACTCCCCTCCCTACCAGGGCCTGGTCACCGCTAGGAAGAGCAGAAGCGTGAAGGGTGCCCAAGAGCGGGGACTCTGTCACCTGTGGGCCCTATGACCTACATTTCATCGTTTTCCTTCTTCCCATTCTTTTTTAGAACAATACTATATGCTTCCCTCAACAGTCCTAATCATTTGTTTTTAATGACCTCCCCACATACATTTCCTGTAAGAGTTTCTATCAAAACTCATAAAAAGGTGTATTAACATTCACAATTTTGTTCTTCCAAATAACATAGCAGCCAAAATAGTATATCAAAATATTTTTGGATTTGTGGAATGCTAATACCCACTTAGCATTGGAAAACCAATGAACTGGTTATATATAACATACATTTCTATCCACTCACCTTTCAAAAGGAAAAGTCTTTAAAAATCATTTTGGTAACCAAATTATATTACTTCCAAACAAGTAAGCTCTAAGAGTTTACCCCAGGAAATACACTGTATAAAACAGGTATATTTTTATTTTTTAACTTTTTAATGATCTTAAATATAATAATATTACATGCAATAAACATTAATATTTCAAGAAAAAAAGGATTTTAAGTATAATAATATAACCAAAACTGTACTAACATAGTATGATATCACAAAAGTTGTAGGAAATATTAGAAATCTGCAAATAACAGGATTACTTCTATTATATTCTAAATTATTATTTTTCCCCTCTGGCTCTATTTTTGTCCATCAGTTTATGTTGTTCATTATATTTCACAAATGAGTGAGATCATGTGATATTTATCTTTCTCCGACTGGCTTATTTCGCTTAGCATGATGCTCTCCAGGTCCACCCAAGCCGTTGCAAATGGTAAGAGTTCCTTCTTTTTTACAGCAGTGTAGTATTCCATTGTATAGATGTATAGAACAGGTATATGTTTAAATCTACCAACTATTCTCCTAAACTTCTGACTTCCCAAGTAACTGCTGGCATCTACCTAGGTCATTGATGGCGAACCTTTTGAGCTCAGCGTGTCAGCATTTTGAAAAACCCTAACTTAACTCTGGTGCTGTGTCACATATAGAAATTTTTTGATATTTGCAACCATAGTAAAACAAAGATGTATATTTTTGATATTTATTTTATATGTTTAAATGCCATTTAACAAAGAAAAATCAACCAAAAAAATGAGTTCGCGTGTCACCTCTGACACGCGTGTCATAGGTTCGCCATCACTGACCTAGGTTCTTCTATCCCTTATATGAAAATGAAGTCAGACTCCCCTAATGAGTGCCTCTTACAAACCTACTCACACAGTTTATTAGTAGCAGATAGGTACGAAAAGCAAGTAAATCTGGTAAAATCTACAGGTCTGGAAGATTAATTCTAGAAGATCTGCGCCCGCTCCCTGTGCGCTCCAGCTCAGTGTGCCACACCACCTGTTCCTACTCTCACCCTCACGCTTCTGCCTTCCACACCGGCACCTCCCTGGGATCAGCAGGTCCTGTGGGCTGACTTCCTTCCTGGTCCACTGAGAGCCCAGGCCCACACTGTCTTTCCCCTGATCTACTCAGCTGCCCTTCACTGCTCTCTGGCAATCCATCCTCCACCAAATGGCCACAATCATCTAAGTTGCAAACCTAACCACTTTTTGCCTTAAAATCTTTTAATGGTTTTGCATTTTCGATAGGATAAAATTCAAATCTTTCACCTCTCTGCCTTCAGATCTTTGCCACACAGGCAGAATTTAACTACTTTTAGTTCCCTCTGATTTTTTCATGTTGTCCTGCAACCTAAAAATAGCTCATTTTTCCTGTCCTTCCCTCTTGCACAAGCCCTCAAGGTCTACCCAGGGATCAACCTCCTAGAATACCTTCCCATTCAACTCCCCCACACTCCCACAATCCTTTGTATATTTCTAGCGTGGAGATAACAGACTGGAGGATAATTTATGTTTATAGGTCTATACCTACCAACTGATTGTGAGCGACTTAAGGGTAGGAGCTGGGGTTTAATTTAGTTGTGATCGGAACACAGGGATTCAATAAACATTTGAAGCAGGGATAATGAGTAAATGGATGAATGAAGCTAGAGTTATGAAGCAAACACAGCACCCTGATAACATTTGGCAGCTGTAATTTCAATACCTCCAAACTGGGGGTGGGGGTGGGGGAGGGAGTGTGTGGTTTCAGTAAATCCTGTTCCATGGCTACTTGAAAGTAAAAAGTAAATACTACCACATTAAAATCATGGTTTCCTGTACCATTTCTCATATTCTCCACAACAAAGAAAGAAGGTAAATAGAGTATTACCATACTATAATCTTCATCACAACAGAAAGGAAATCTTAAACTTCAAAAGATTTTAGCACCTCCATATCTGATTAGAAACACACACACACACACACACACACACACACACACACACACAACCAAGTCCTCTCTATTGAGCCGCCCAATCCACCTAGGAGAGGTGGTGAAACCTACACCACAAATTCCATCAGACTACACACCTTCAGTCCAAAGGCGGTATCCTCCGAGCCAAGACTTCAACCTGAAATCATACGGAAAGCGATCATGTAGGCACCTTCAAAACCTCCTTGAGCCTACGGGACCCAGAGCACAGGCACAGCCTGGGGCTAAGCGTCCTGAGAACCTGGCATTCGATTCACGCCCAGTGCCAAGCAGAGAGACCTGTCGTCTCTCTAGGAGTTGGAGATAAATCCAGGTCACTGCCCTGGTTCCAGGTCCATGACCGGGCCAGTTTCCTTCAAATGAATGGATTTGCCATCGTGTTGAAAGTGGTGGTGTAAGTTCCTCAAAAAGACCTAGGGAGTTAGGAGAATCATCCTTCTCCCCGAAATCACAAGATGTCGCACATATTTTTTGATCTTTTACGGACAGTGAGGGGAAAGTTATGCTTCATAAAGCAATTTCAGGTGCTTGTGAAGGTGCTAGTAATTTCTTGTCCTGCTCTCGCCAGAGTAGGTTGTCCTCAATCACTGGAATGTTGCAGAGCAGGAGTTCTTGAAAGCAATACCCAGAAAAGGCAGACAGAGGCTAAGCAACACGTTGTGAAATGATGGCAAAACTTCAAAACTGCCTGCCTTATGCATTAGAAGACAGAGCTCATTACCATGGATTTTAAAGCTGCATGGAACAAGACGTATATTGATAATTACTGTTTTTTTTTAACCAATTATTCAGTCTGATGTATAAAGCTTTTAACTGACTACCACAAAGTACCTCTAAGATGGAAAAGAGCAAGGAAAGAAGGCGACAGAATAGGGATTTTTAAGTGTCTGGGGAAGACAGTGGGGGGTGGGACAAAAACAGCAGGCTAGCTGGCTTCACTGTTACTTTTTAAATTAGGCATTTGTAGGAGAGCCTCACACATTAAGTAGAAGACACACAGCCTATCCTATGCTATCTTGCTATAATAAAATTGGATTCTTCCCTTGGGAGGAGGAAATGCAGAAAGGAAGATCATTTCAGTAAGACTGTCAGCCAGGATGAAAGCAAAGGGGTCAAAAAAGAAATAAAGAAACAAACCGTATTCTCCAACCGCTTTGCTGAAACTGAGGCTCACCCGCCACCTGGCACCTGCCGGAGCCTGGCCTGGCCCGGGAGGCGAGGGACACTCATGACCGGTATTAGGAAGATGAGCAGCCTCGCTCTGATGAAACCATATGCTGCTGCTACCCAATGGGATTTTAGGCTAAAGACTGAACGTTGGATCAACTGCAGCACAGAATCATTGTAAGATTCACGGACAGCATTTCTGTTTACACTTCGATTTCCAGAGCTAATTGTTAATTTAGAAACAAGATCATCTTACAGATTTCCAGTTTAAGAGGAAAAAAGTTACTTGCAATCAACATATGTCTGAATTTCCTAAGTCCTGCCTTTCACAACATTAGGTTATTAACCTCAAGTATGTTTACATTAAAACCTCTAGTCAACACTGAAGACTTTAAAGGGAAAGCAAAACAACAACTCTTCACTACTGTAAACACTATGATATTTACTCGTGAGTTATACATGGGTGGGCAAAAGTTGGTTTACAGTTGTGAGTATGTGAAACAGTGTTTATTCTTGTATGATTACAATCATAACCTGCATGTCTTTTTCCATACAAGCAACTGTGAACCTACTTTTGCCCACCCCTGAGCACATAGATCATACCTGCATACATCGGTGTCGGGTACATTCAACCCTGATGTGACATTTTAATATACATACAATTATTTAAAAATATAATAGCAGTTTAAATCTGCAAAATCATCCCCAGAGTTCTGCATTTGCTTAACATATTATAAAAAGGCAAAGGAGCCCAAGAATTCAATAGCAAAAAAACCCCTATTTAAATATACGGCTTTAATAATTTGGCAGCTTGAGCTGATAGCAAACCCAGCTTTGCAGTGGAGTTTCCGAGGTCCCCATGTGGCTATGGCAGTGGCCAGGCACAAGACAGGTCCTGGGCTGGAGGTGAGCCTCAAAAGTCAGCCTCCTCCTACAACAGAGTCTGCCTCAAACAGCTGTTCTGAAATTCCTACGTATTAGCCAATTTAATTAGAGCAGCTTTTAAAAATTATGTTTTGTTCAAAAGTACTATAGTTCAAATACATATGCACTTTAGTGATTTTTATAGTGTCTGTTTCTGTAAGATTTTAATTTTAATATCTACAGAAAAAAACAGCTGATTTTAAAAACATGAGATTACCCTCAATTTAAAAAGAAAGACCAATGTCCTACAAAGGTTCTTGTGTTGGATGGGACACATTTTCACCTGATCTGGAAGGAATCCCCCTCTAGTGGGAGGAAGGGAGTATTTCAGCCTTCACGCAGCATTTTCAGGTAGTCATTAAACTTCACCAGCAACAGAAATCTGTTAAGCTTTTTTGTTTCTTTTGTCATAAATTTGAATCTTTAAAAAAATGAAGATAAGTATTTTAAATGTAACAAACCCAAAACACCTATGATTCTTTATATATAAACTAAAAGTATATTTTTGTTTATCTGATTGGGATTTTAGTTATTAGTCAACCATCATCATCAGATTTAATGTGGCTATAGTCACAATTTTAAGTTAAAACAAGAATTTAAATTAAAACAAGAATGTCCAACTGGAAAAAATGAGCACATTCTCCATGGAGATTCTCCCTGTACTGCGAGGGCAGATGCTGGGAGTCTGGGCGTACCTGAGTCAGGAATAACACTGGCTATTTACTGCATGCAGCGCATTGTGCTTAGTGCTGGGAGCAGGCAAAGGTGACGAGTTGCACAAAGTCTTAACACCTGGGTGAAGTATATTTAATCATTCATTTAAAAAATAAACTCAAATTTAGAAATGACCAGAGGAAATTATTAATGGCTTCATTTTTCTTTTTAAACTTCAGTTTGGGGAGATTTAAAACAGATAGTATTATAAAATCATTGAGAAAAAGGTCACAGGTTTTATTAAATGTGAAATTAGGATATAATAACAAGGCTCTGCTCCTCACAGATGCTGTAACAAATGCAAAGACAACCCTGATGATGGGACGCACGCCTGACACCCCGCGAGAGAGCATATCAAGGGTTCCAAGGTACAAAGTGTGCGGGCTAACAAGCAGAGGCTCCCTCAGGCCGAGATGAGGCCCTTCCATCACACCGTACTTCTTTCAAATGAGGGTGCCACAACCAACACTTTAGAACACGAGCTCCTGAAAAGGGTTTCATTCGCAGCGAATCTAAAATCACCGCGCAAGCTCCACCTGCACAGCTCAGCGGCAGCTGAGCCATTTACAGGTCTTTCAATCCACTCAAGCACAAAAACCTTCACTTGGTTCCTCTCTCTAGCAATTACTCTAATAAGCCCTACCTCAACCAATTTAGAAAACCACTTTAATTTCCAATCATTCCATTAAGAAAATCGGGAAAATGTGGATTCATGAACTTGGAAGTAAAACTGGTTGTACTTTTGTTTTTCTTAAATTGTTTTCAGAGTCCTTTGGATCTTCACCTCTAAAGAGGAGAATACTAATGTCCAGCAGCATTTCTTTAAAATAAAACAATGTTAAAACTATGTCCCATTTTAATAAAAATTTTTTTGAAAATCAGGGTTACACTGTCACAAAAAGAAATAAAGTGACAATGATGATTTGTAATCATATATAAAGAATCTTATCCATATTTAAAGGAAGGCAACTCACAACTCCCTACATTATCCTATTTTTCTCACAACAGATTACTAAAGATGAACAAGTTTGATAATTACAATGTTGAAAAAGGTGTGGGAAATCACTGAAAATATAGCCTTGCACTGAGGGTGTGAACGTATAGAATGAAGTGCAATTTGGCAAAACCCATCAAAATGCATGTGCATGTGATTGTTAACCCAATTCCACTGATATTTGATTTTTGCAAAAACAAAGGACTTACAAAACTGTTTACCAGAGCTTTGTTTATAACAGTAAATAAATGAAAGCAACCATCAATCAAAAGGAAGTGTTTAATAAATGATCACACAGCCAAGCAATAGAACACTCTGCTGCTGTTAGAAGGAGGTAAACCTACGTGTGCAGATAAGGAAAGATGTCCATGATATTGCATTAAATGAAAAGAATCAGAATAGTGTGCATCATCAGCTAACATCTGTGTTTAAAAAAAAAGTGGGGGTGGGTATGTGCTTGATATACTTAGACTATTTCTGGAAAAATATGCAAGAGACATACCAGCAATTGTCTCAAAGGAGAAAAACTTATTTTTATTATATTGTGTCTTACAATGTAAGAACTTTTTCTCACCAAGTGCATGTGATTCTTGTTCAAATAAAAACAATTAGCTAATAGTAACATTAAAAATTGTTCAACATCGCCAAACCGGCTTGGCTCAGTGGATAGAGCGTCGGCCTGCGGACTGAAAGGTCCCAGGTTCGATTCCGGTCAAGGGCATGTACCTTGGTTGCGGGCACATCCCCAGTGGGAGGTGTGCAGGAGGCAGCTGGTCGATGTTTCTAACTCTCTATCCCTCTCCCTTCCTCTCTGTAAAAAAATCAATAAAATATATTAAAAAAAAATTGTTCAACATCAATAGTAGCCAGAGAAAAGTAGGTAAACATGTTGTATTTCAAGTTGGTAAAGATTAAAAATATAGACAATACCTGTGTGTACAACCAGATCCTGCAACACTTATGATGGCTATGTCAATAAGACCAGTCCTCCCAGAAAATAAGTTTCCAGTAACCATCAATAGCTTCAAACATATTCATAGCATTTACTCAGCAATCTGTTTGCTAGAGAATTCAATCTTTGTGATTTGTCATCAACTATTTCTATTTTAAGAATTTGTACTACACCGTTTTTGCAGTAACAGACAAATCAGAAAAAAATGTACAAAAACAGGGAATGGTTAAATAAAGCATGGTATATTCATATGCTAGACCATTACATAATCATGAAAAACTCAGTTTTCAGAAAATACTTTATAACACACGGAAATGCTTCAAATCTATCCATTTGTTTCCTCCATGCCTTCCAGAATATGTGCCATGCTGGCAAATGTCTTCCTCACTTTGGGATTTTTGAAACATTCATTCATGTTTTCTTTTAATACATTTGACTTTATTTTTTTTAACATTTAAATATTTGATCCATCTGTAATTATTTTGAAATAACAAGGGGTGGAGGTAACTCAAGTTTTAATTTTCCCACTGAATAACTGCGATACAAAATAATCCATTACTTTTTCCAGTGACCAAAGATACCACTTCTTCACCATAATTAAACATTGAAGTGATATTAATTTTGCTTCCAATTCCAGATAGGAATGGAAAAAGGTATTCAATTCAAAGGGAATGGGAGTGAGGAGAGGAGAATGATAATAATCAATAAGAACCTGAATTAATAGTCATGGTATTTGTCCAAATTACAAAAAATTAAGATGCTCTTGGAAAAAATACCCTCGCCTAGGTAATTCAAAGGATTAAAATACTATTTTACTTACAAAGTTCCCTGTGTCTGCTTTGGTTGGGTCAAAAAGATCAATATACCAACTAGAACCTATTCCATTAAGCATATTTTTGTCTACATTAAGGAGACTTCATAAATAAACTGCTCAAAACATGTCCCAGGATTTATGACGATTTAAAATGCAGGACAAACCCCTCCCCTAGGGCCTGTGCTTGCTCATGCGTGTTCTCTCTCTCTCTCTCTCTCTCTCTCTCTCTTCTGTGCTTGCTCATGCGTGTTCTCTCTCTCTCTCTCTCTCTCTCTCTCTCTCTCTCTCTCTCTTCCTGTGCTTGCTCATGCGTGTTCTCTCTCTCTCTCTCTCACACACACACACACACACATACACAACTCACAGTGGGTTTCAAAGTTTAATTTTAGCAAGCTAGAAAACTGTTTTGTCTTTTTCTTTATTAATATTATCTCTTACTATTAATATCATTATCTTACTATTTTGTAACCCATTAAAAAAGGAATGCTTAAACAAAACATGTAAAGCCTTGCTAGCACTCTTCTCTTACTTAAATTCTCCTTATTAGCATGCTCAGGCCACATGACAGCTCAAGGACACAGCTGGCTCAACCTGCTCAGCGTTCGATTAGCTGGCAACAGAACACAGTGATGCCTTCTACTGATAAACGCTACTGAGCAGAACCACCATTCTCTCAATGTTTTTAAAATGAACTAAAAACTGTCCCTATATAGGAAACCAGAAAATGTCAATAACAATGATCAATTTCATCCATGCAATCAAAAAAGCATAAGCTTAATACCATATATTTGATTTCAAGACAAAGAATGGATATGTTATAATTATTCTTTTCACTACAAGTATAATGCTCACATTATCTCCTACACTAGGATATTAGCTGTGTCTTCATATCTGAGGCTGTTAAATTTAAAACAAAGGTTGTCAACATTGTGGGCACACTCCTCTTTCTACCTGTGTTCTTTAACTGAGTGAGGATACCCTCACTTAAGATTCACAAGCAGTCATGACCTCATGATACGGCTCAGAGAAAGGAGACCTTGAGAGCAGAGTGCAAAAATAGCCACCACAATGCAATGTGCTTTTATAGGCCTTGCCATCAAAGGATCGAGTCCGTTTCTCTACTCTTTTAATCTGGGAGGGACATGTGCTTTGCTGGATCAATAGAGTGCAGCACTAGAAATCATATTGTACTACTTCCAAGTCTAAGAGTCAAGAGGCCATGCTACTTCTAATCATCCTCTTGAAAGGCAAACAGCCACCAGGTGAACAAGCCCCAGGCTAGTTTGTTGGAGGGTAAGAGAAATATGGTTCTGTTACCACATCACCCTAGCCAAGAGCCAGTCAACTCCAAGAAGCCAAGCCACTGAGCTGACTGAAGGGAGAATAGCCCAGCAGAAACCAGAAAGACTACCCAGTCCCAGGCCAAACTGTCAAACTGTAGGATCGTGAGCTACATAAATGGCAGTTGTTCTGAGCACTAAGTTATGGGCTGCTTGTTGCATAGCAACAGCTAACTAATACACTGGATAACTTTCAATAAAGTAACTCTAGGTAGCATACATCTACTGGCACAGTTCCAGCAAAACGCCATGATACATTAGCACAGCCAAGTCCTTCCTCCATTTCTACTCACTACTCGAAACTTCCCAAGACCATGAAAGTCTATCTCAGTTCTTTACTGTGATCCACAAGAGGCTAAACAGTGCGGCTCCTGCCTGCCTCCCAGGTCCCCAGTGAAAGTACTTTCCCTCCAGGCACAGGTTCAGCTACACTGGCTTCCTTTGGTTCCCCAAAAGGACCCTTTCTCCCCTCAGAACCTTTGCACTTGCTTGCTGTCCCCTCTCCCAGAACACTCTGCGGCCATATTTCCCTGTGACTGGTCCCTTCACGTGGCTCACAGTTGGCAGGTGCCTCCTCACAGGGCCTCACTCTCTATATATGTTACTGCCTGAAATTTGCTGTGCCCCTTCACGAAAATGTAAACTGCACAAAGCAGGGACTCTTGTTCATGATGTATGTTTCTTACATAGAAGAGTGCATGACACAGAGTAGGAGCTCAATAAATAACTGTTTAATGAATAAATGTGTATGAAGGAATGTTGAGGACTGTAGCACAAACAACAAATGTATGTTTATTAACCCAATTTTCACATAGTTCATTAGGTCACAGGTATAGATGTAGCAAGATATAAAACATGCTCTACCTAATATGACTATTAAGTTAAACTCTTAGGTACCATCTGGCTGATGATACACATACTTGCCTTACATATGTGTTATTAAAAAACCAAAACCGAGCTTTACTATATTTAATAATGATATATGTGCATTCGATGCATTTGTCTCTCTAGCATAAATTTTAATTCCTTTAAAAGTATTAGGTGTTTTTAAATTGATGGCAATAAAGGAAGTATGTTGCTCACATAGACCTTTTTCTCCTTATTTCTAAATCAAATATAATGATTTTTTAATAACTGTACTGTACCAAGAAATGACTACAATAAGTATTTTAAAGAACACATACATTTCACAATCCTTCCAAACTACATTTTTCAAAAGAATTTCAGTAAAATTTGAGCCTTGCATTTAGGCTGGCTGACTATGACAGCAGATGGTAAGAATCTCCTACCCATGCTGCAGGACTTTGCTGTGAAGGGGACCAGCAGGTGTAAGTATCACAGAAGTATACTGGCACTCAGAAGGCTTAATTGGCACAGTACCACGCTTACTCCATACATGAGCTCCTGGAGACAAAGCGGAATGGGAGCCCAAGTGTAAGCCCATCAGTTACATATGTGGGGACATTCAGAATGCTATTCCTAAAGAAATCACATGTATGCAAGTTATTCATTCCTATACTTGCAGTGTTCATCAAGAAATATAGGCTATGGAACCATGAAAAATATGGACCAATAAGTATCAATTCAATGTTTCATCTGCTTTTTTCTAATACAAGTGTATATACAAAATGTAAATTTATCAACAAAACTTTTGAAAACAGCATACTTTCAACAAAACCAATGCTTTCATAATTACCTTTAGAAATTCCTATTTTATTAAAGCAGAAAGTATATTATAGAACACTATTCAATGGGAATGCTTTATATTTATATTTTAAGTGAACATCTATTTCTTAAGATTTTCTATGCTTGTAAGTTCAAGAGGTTGATGAAAGAAAATGAAAAAATTATGGTTGTCCATGTAGGTGGTAGATTATCTAAACTTTATAAAAATTAAGATAATATTAACTCATCTTCCACTGTGTTGTATACTTTGTGAATTTTGTCATAATTCAATGCTATTTTAAGGAATATTTCTCTCTTTACCCAAGTATCCACTCATTCATATATAAATTGATACAAAAAGTTTCTCAAATTTACTGAACTACAGCTTGATTAATTCAAGTGCTCTAACAACATAAAGCAATAATACAAACTCTGTTTTTTAATTATATTTCATAAAGAGAAAATTCTGTGTTTTACAAATAGCTGGCTAAATCTACTAAGGTAATAAAAGAGGACCATACTTACCGCTCTCCAAGTCCCCCCAACCATTAAGCTCAGCTCAGAAAAGCAAGTTGAAAGCTGTTCTAAGACCGTTATGCAGAAGAGCTATGACACAGGCTGTGCAGCACACGGCCAAGGCTGTGTCAAGGCTATCACCGTGTCTAAGAGAAGGAGGTGCAAGAAAGATGACTGAAACGGATTGGCTAAGAATGAAAAGGTGTTTTGAAAACAAACATTTTTAGATCAACAAACTCAACTTCTATCACTGCCCTAAAATGGCTGTTTGCTCATTTACTCATTTGATTTTGTGTCCTTGGTTTCTTTTTGCTGCCCTCTCCCCTGTCACGTGCCCGGGGCCCCCCAACTCAGTCACCAGGGTCTGCATGTAAGAAAAATGACAAACGACAAAACTTCTACCAAAATAGATTGGTTTTAAAAACACTAAAATAGCGGTGACAATCAGACTTTTATCACAAGTTTAAATTAAACTGTTTAGTATTATCTCGATTACCAAACTGGAACAGAAAGACAACTCAATAAAAGAGAGAAAGAATATGAGGATAGTTATACTTAAACTTAACCCACAACCCTTTACCTTTTACCTTAAAACTGATTCTTGTTTGAGGTAGGACTGACTTAGAAGAATCTACCCATGTAAACTAGTAACTGCAGACCTAGGAAGTCTCTAGCAGCGGTTCTCAACCTGTGGGTCGCGACTCCTGAAAATACATCCTGCATATCAGATATTTACATTACGATTCATAACAGTAGCAAAATTACAGTTATAAAGTAGCAACGAAAATAATTTTATGGCTGGGGTCACCACAACATGAGGAACTGTATTAAAGGGTCGCGGCATTAGGAAGGTTGAGAACCACTGCAGGGGAAACAACCGCATTCACGTCTTCTCAGAGTTCCCTCAGGTGCTATTGGTCCAAAGAACCTTGCTACACTGGCTCCACACCAACCCGTCACCCTCCTTGCTCTCTCCCCACATAAACTGCCTGAGATTAGCCTTATCTGCCAAGGGCAACAATAACGAAAATTTTAAACCAAGAGCGTAAGTATGCGAAGGAAACTGAGGCCAGTACAGGAAGTTCTGGAAGAGGCAAAGAAAGAAAAAAGAGTTGATGTTTTCAAGGCAACCAACTGTCAGCATACCACTATTCCACTCGGCCCCTTCCTCTCTCCAAAATAAGCACATCTTCTAAAAAAAATTGTACCAAAAAAGAGGAAGCCTTCAAAAGTAGGTATTCGTTGGGTGAAAAAGCTTTGCTACTAAGTTTATTTGACTGTCATTTTGAGTTCAAAATTGTTTAATATCAATCCTCTAGAATAAAGGGCCATAAAAGCCTGGTCTCTAAAGAATCTCTAGTCTTGAACAGTCAAAAAGTATTAATCATTCAAGAGATGGGCATTATAGTACAGAAAATAGTCAGGAAGATAATTACACTCATCTGCTCACCTAAGAACTGGGTGGCTGAGGACACATGAAGCTAAGGCTAGACTGGAAGCAACAATCAGAAACCTGAAACGGCACAGCTCTGGGGCTGAGACTGGCCCGAAGGACAAGGAAGGCACCACCCTTGTTAGTGACACTCATTTGCCTTATTAAGAAAACTGCACATCAAGGGGCACGTCTTGACATGAAAGAATAAAGTCACTTTCTAAAATACTAGCAACGTATGATCACAACGCTCTCCTACAGAACAAATTACCCAGAAGGAATCTTCTGCTTCCATCACAGCCAGAGTATCATATGGCAAAACAAAATATGAGTAATGGGGCTAAAAGCATGGGACTCAAATATGAGAAGTGATTTTTAAAAGCAATCTATTGCAACAAAATAATGCAGCCACTTTGGTAAGGGTTTGGCAGTGTCTGCGAAGGTAAAACTAGCCTCACCACATGGTCCAGAAAGCCCACTCCCAGGCATTTGTTATTTAATACAAGAGGAATGAAAACACGTTCACGTGAAAACCTGTCTGAGAAATGTGTATAAAGGCGTCATTCATAATCGTCAAAACATAAACTGCAGACAATACAAATGTCTATCAAGTGGTAAATGGATAAACAAAACTACAGACCACATCGATACAACAGAAAACTACTCACCTACAAAAACAGGAATTAACTACTGATATAAAGCAGCAACACAGATGAATCTCAAATGTATCATGTTAAGTCAAAGAAGCTAGGCTCAAAGGCTACCTACTGTATGATTCCTTTTCTATGACATACTGGAAGAGGCAAAGCTACGGGGAAGGGAAACAGAACAGTGGTTGCCAGGTGATGGGTGCAGAGGGAGGGGTTGGCTCCAAAGGGGCAAGGGGAAACTGGGGTGATGGAAATGTTCCTTTAGAAATGTTCTAAGGTTCTATTAGAGTACGATTCCTTACATATTATGGTGTCTTGCATTTCATAACACAATACCCAGAAAATGTTAGCTTTTCCAAATATACAAACTAGAATTAAAATACTACTCCATAGTTTCTCATCATCAAAATGCCTTCGATTGTCATTGCACAGTATAACTTTTGTTTCGTTTTGCTAAAGTGTTGTAGATCGTAGAGTTGAAATTTTCAGCTGATGACTTCTAGAGATTTCCTGATTTGTGAATTGCTACATTTTTCTATGGGATGGGAGTTGAAAATTTTGGTCAGAAAAAAAAACAACTGTAGGTTGTTTTCTGAAGCTGAAAAGGAATTATGTGTCTAATAAAAAAAATCTTTGTTATTTAATACAATTGCATACAAAGTCGAACTTGAACATGAAATGAAAACCAGCAAGTCAACTTAAAACCAAACTACAGCCAAAACTAGAGTTAAAGTAGTATGTACAGATTGAGACATGAAAATATTACACAAGCTTCAAATCAAAACTACAGCAACATTAAAGTTAAAGTATTATGCACAAGTTCAGACAAGAATGTATTATACAACCTTCAGATCTGAAGCATGGCACTTACCTCTTCATAATAGAACCTTTACTTATAGCTCAGAAACTTTGAAGTTCAACTTTTAAAATTCAAATCTTTTTTAAAATATTTTTTTTTATTAATTTCACAAAGGAAGGGAGAGGGAGAGAGAGAGATAGAAGCTTCAATGATGAGAGAGAATCACTGATTGGCTGCCACCTGTTCACCCTACACTGGGGAACCAACCCCGCAACCCGGGCATGCGCCCTGACCAGGAATCAAACTGTGACCTCCTGGTTCATAGGTCAATGCTCAACCAATGAACCAAGCCTGCCGGGCTAAAGTTCAAATCTTAAAATACTTTTAAAGGCTCATACATTTATATCTGTTTGGTAAGTCAGTCTCAATAATTCTAGGAGATGTATGAGAAAACTGAGTTACTGAGCTTGTACTATAAAAGTACTTTCTACTTTAGAAAGTAGCAAAAAGCTTGAAATACAGCCTTAATTTTTGAAAAGCTTAATTTTTGCCTGAAACATCAACTCTTAGTAGACTCTGTCAACATCTTTATACTAAATAGACTCAGTTTTGTTCATGTAAATCCTTTACAGCTTTTTAAACAAAAATGAAGTCTCTGAAATAAACAATGTATAGCCAAACTTAAAAAAGAAACTAGCTACTTGGCAGTAACATTCATTTATGCCTTTTTTTTCCACCAAGAATTTACAAACAACTCTAGCCAAGGATTTCTAGTGGACTAAATTTTTATCTAGACCAGTGGTTCCCAACCAGAAATAATTTTGTGTACAGACCCTCCCTAAATCCAGGCAACTTTTGTGGTCATCACAACTGGGGGTCAGGGTGGGGGTTGCCCCTAGGGGATAATCCTACAATGCATAGGGCAGCTTCTTTACAACAAGGCCCAAAATGTCAATGAGAAAACCTGGTCTAGATATGGGAAATCCCAACTGCTAATATTCAAAAGCATAAGCACAGGAAGATCTTGACTCAAATCATTTTACTTACAGGAATTCAAACGGTGTCTGGGACGAAAGGTACCTCACCTCAATTGCTGAAACTGTTCAACTGCATGTCACTGTGTTTGTGGTAGAAGGGCCACAGAACCAGGGTTCCCCCAAGGATCCACTGCTAAAGTAAATACTGTGAAACACATTTTTCCTCCAGAAAGAAACTCTCCAGTTCAGTGACAACTGCACAGGCAGACGAGTCTACTCATAAGAAATGTGAGCTCAATGCCATATTTTATTTTTACAAGGGAGGTGGGGTGCCAATTATATTTAATACAAACTCACTATTTTAAAAAATGGGGAACTGGGTAAAAGTCGAAAGTAAAAATAACCTCTGAGATCACTAACACCTGTTAACATGTGTGTAGAGTATATGCGTGTATATGTGTGTGCATGGGTGTATCTTAGCCCTAGCAACAATCTAAACGCAAAATTAGTCAAATCAGACATTTGCTTGAAATCTCAGTTAAATCTATTACTTCAAGATTCCCTTTGTACTCACTAGGATATTTGGTACACAAGATATAACTTCAGAATTTGCTATAAACCAGACAAATGCCTAGAGCAAACAGAAATTGCTCTTGAAAAAAGTGGGCATAACTGAATATCCAAATAGGCATGTCTTTGGTGCTAACACTAACCTGGGTTAGGATTTTAAATCCCAGACTTTCTGAACAACATCAGAATGGTGACTCCCAAGTAAAGCTTGATATACTTATAATTTCAGATACATTTTCACCACTGGGGTTGGGGTATCCATGTAACCACAGAAGATGTTGTGAAGATGAGGTGAAATTCTTATTTATTCAATTCATATTATACTGTTTTCAAATTGCATTAGCTTGCAAAAGACTTTGTTCTGTTTTCTTTTCCTATTACTGTCTATGTGTCATTTCTGAAATACACAGAAAATTAAGCCTTTCCATCAATTCAATATTTACAAAGCCAGGGAGTTAAAAAAACAACACAAACTCACTGATCTGAATGGACTTAATCACTAGTACACAAGACTGTAGCTCAAAACCTAAAAAGAGCTGCTAAGTTTGGCCCACTGAAGGTCACCAATGAGGGTTTACCTAACACTGCTTCATACCTACCATAATGTGAGGAGAGCAGGGAAATTCAATAGTATATCCTGGTATACAACTCACCCCTTTTAACAAAACACTCAAATAAATATGAACTTAATTTAAAATGGAACTGGCAAGTATCATAAGCAAGCAATGACAATCAAGGTTAGAAATGTCCCTTCTATAATCTATCATTTTTATAAAATCTCATTTGTATACATGTCATAGGTAAAAATATTATGCAGTCACCTGCAGAGAAAACATTAATGCACATTAAAGTGAAGAATGTTAATATGCAGAACTCATTTAAGGCCTTTTCTCGTATTCTTCAAAACTAATTTCTTAAATTCTGCTTCTAAATCAATATTGATAAACTAAATCAAAACTACATTCTCATATAGGATCCTCTATTAAATTTCCAGAATTCCAAAATTTAGTTGATTTGAGTGAGAGAACTCCTGTACCAAAAAGTAAGCATTTACATAAGCAGTAGCAATAACGGAGCAAATGAACAGACCTAGAAATTATATAGTCCATAGAATGAAACAAAAGAAGTTTAAAAACTAAGTGGCCATAGTTGATTACTACTAGTTGGATTAAATGCACGTCTTAATTAATCTACTATAGTTTGTGTAATTTATTTACTTGAAAATCTCAAAGGTGTCTAGATTGCATCAGTCTACTTAAAAGATCTATAGAAGAAGACCAGGGAGAACACCCAATGGTCCCCAAGTTGGCATGACAGAGAAAGGCTGAAGAGCAGAAATGCAATAGTCCCCAAAGACTCTTTAGCATTTAATTAAAAACAGGAGAGCACAGGCAGGGGAAGAAGAAATTTTACAAGCTTCGACTTTTCTCTGCCTTTTAAAAAATGCTGTGAATTGGTTTTCCCGCCAAGGAAGGTTGATGATCATGTACTTGGCTCCAAAAAGCAGTTATTACACAAATGGAAACCTGTCTGAGCAGAGCCAGCCTAGGTCAATCCAGCTCCTGGCAACTCGCCAGGAAGCAGCCAATGGAGGCAGCAGCCCCGCCCATCACTCGCCAGCCCAGCCGAGTTCCTGCTGGGCGGGACTTCAGGCTCCACCCACCCCGCCCCGCGACCAGGGACGCAGGCCCCGCTCTGTGATTGAAGCCTGGTCTGAGCTCTGACCCCGCCCCTCACCCCCGGCCCCGCCCTGTTATTGTCAACAGGCTTGAGCTCCAGCCCCGCTCCCCACCCTTCACCCTCGGCCACCTGTACGGCCCCTTTGGGGGCTTGGGCTCCTCTCCGAACCCTCTCGGCCGGCCCCGCCCCTCGCCCACGGGTTCCGACCCGCCCCGTGTTTGACGGCCTGGGCTGGGCTCAGACCTCAAGTCCTTCATCCCCGGTTCTTCTCGTGCTTTTCAACCACCAAGCACTTCTTTTAATTCTATAAAATAAGTTGCAGCGCATCAAGCCTTGGAAGTAGGGTGGTGGTGTTTCTTTTGGGGTGGCGGAGAAAAAGGGGTGAAAAGAGAGACGCACCTACAGGAGGGAAGAAAAAAGTCCCAGATTTTGGCAAGCCAAAGGGAAGACAAGTTAGGGGGCAAATAAAGCAATTTCGGGTGGAACTGTGGCTAGAAGGGGAAGAGGAAAACGCTCTTTGCCTTCGTCAATCCAGCTGGGTGTTTGGTTTAAACGTTAAGCTGCGTCAGCAGAAACTTTACAAAACCACGTTTGACGGGCACTTGGCACCCCCTCCGCTTGCAGAAAGCCCCGCAGCAGCCGGCCAGCGCCCCGCCCCCGGGAGCGCGGAGAGAACGGCCTGGCGCCTCCCGGCCCAGGGAACATGGCCACGGAGGCCTGGTGGGCGGCGGGAGGAAGGGGCAGGCTTGCTCATCAGGCTGGAAGGACCCCCACCCCCCCCGCCCCTCCACGCGCAGCCTACGTGGGGGGTGGGGAGGGCGCGGAGGGCGGGGCGAAAGCTGCTGCCGGGAAACCTGGGGCGGCGGGCGGGAGCACTGCCTGCTGGGAGCGCCTCCCTGAGCTTCGTTGCACAACCTCGCCCCGCGGAGTCCTGCAGCTCCCGGGGTTGTAGGCACCCAGAGAACGTCTGAACTTGATTAATCATTCATCCGTTTCTTTTCCTAAACATCTGTCCGTTTCTCCCAAATTGAGTGCCAAATCAAGTCACAGGATTCTAAATTGTTAAACATAAGATCTTGGTTATGAAAAGTAAAGAAACCAATGCAGAATTGTTTTCAGTGCATGGAAAAATGAAGCCGGTAATATTAAAGCTGGAGGATAGAAAGGGTCCATCTCCCCTTCAACTACTCAGCACTCTTCAAAGGTAGTCTCTGGGCGCATATAAAAGTAGAGGAACTGTTAGGATGATGAATGATTAACTCAGAAGCTGGCGGGCAGGCCAACCAGGAAAGAAAAGTAGAGCAAGCTAGAGCCCAAGCCGCAGATCAGCAGAGATGACCAGGGCAGCAAGGGAGCGGCAGGGAAGGGCTACCTCAGCAGTAGCCAGCAGTCAGCCGCGTCTGAAAGGTCGTCCTTAGCATGTCTTTGAGGGAAAATGTTCTAATTTTGAGGAAATTGTTAAATAGACTTTTAAATCACTATTGTGAATCTCAATTTCAGTAAGAGAAATGGCTAAAATCAGGTTTCACTGTTTATGATACCATTTCTCATTCAACGTGACCTATTATAGTACCAACAAAATCAATAACAGAAAAACATGCAGGATGGCATATACTTCTATAAATGAAGCATTACAAACCATTATTTAAATTTTAAAGTTTGGGTTAATAAAAAAGATGCTTATTAAATTTATTTTAGATCAAATGTAGACCCATTTTTATGTCCCAATTTGTAATTAAGTGGTTATACAACAATTTCCCAATACAAAGATTAGCCCATTTATCTTTTATTATTTAAATTATATCCCTTATGAAGTGCTGAATTTCTATCCGGGTGTAAAAGAGTAACATATGTAAAATGCTATAGAAAAGGTTTAAAAGCAAGAATAAAGAGAACTATTCAAATCTGTTTTAGGTCAATTCTTCATCAGTGAAGAAATGTTCAAAATTTATATTCATCCCAATTATTTTCTGAATATTACTTATTTTTTTACAAATGTACTTTGCTAAATGATTTTCAATTTTTTCAGTGTTTTAAGTCATAAGTAATTCACTTTTCCTTAAGAGCAAATTTCTTGTTATACAGGTGCTCCTTAACCTACGATGGAGGTCCTAGGCCACCTTAAATGTACTCAGAACACATCCCCCAAACACTGACAACAGGGTACACTGGAGGTTCTGGTTATTCACCCTCATGCTGGAGGGCTGACTGGGAGCTGCTGTCCAGGTTCAGGAAAGAGAATCACAGGGCACATCAGAAACAATCAAAATTCAAAGTATGGTTTCCACTAAATGCATAGGGCTTTCATACCATCATAAAGTCAGAAAATTGTAAGTGAAACCATCATAAATGGGGACCATGCCCTCTCTTCTGAAATTACTCTTTCTCCTCCTGTCCCTTCTCACAGTTACTTTCTGGCCTTTTTTTTTGGGGGGGGGGGGTGCTTTTTAGCCCTCCAAATTGTGTTAATTGGTATGTGTATATGTATGCTTGCTTATGGGACCTAATGACGTTTTCAGATGGTTCTAGTTATGGTAAGATAATGGCCATATGTGAGAGTAGTCACGGTGATATCCCAGTTTTCAACTTGGCGGACTGAATAATGCATGGTTATGATATTAACCGGCCACTAATGAGTCTGGTTTGGAACTGCTTACTTTGACACACTTGTGGTTCAGCCAGGAGGACATAGCCGATGGAAGGACAGGTCAGGGTACCTCTACTAAAGACTAAAACACATGGAGTCATGGGCAATTAGATGATAGTTGAGTTCATGGGAGTGGATGACTGAGCTCATTATGGAAAAGCAAGCAAAATGAAATGAGCACTGCGCCTAAAACCGAACCTTCATGAGTGTTAAAGATCTGAAGGACAGTCCCTCTGTCCTCTGATGGAAGCAACAGCTGCTGGGCTAGAAATGTTAGGACCTCAGAACTGCTTTTTTCTCCACATCCAGAAAAAAGAGAAACTAAGAGCTTGGACTCGGGCAAGACTACTGGAGACTGAAGTTAATTCTCCAAGCACAGAGGGCAGGTTTCTTAGCATCTCTGGGTTTCAGCTTCTTCATGCATAAAGTGAGTATAATAATGACTGCAGATGTTGTTATGAGAATTAAATAGCACTTACTAAACGTTTGCTTTGATAATCATCCAATCATTGCCTACATCCAGTTTTTCAAATCCATCCTAGCATCTATTCCTGCAACCACTGCCTTAATTGAGGGCCTTCACTCTCCTTTTAAAACCTAGAATGCTGTGAGACTGGTTTTCTTGACACCGCACTCTTTCCCACCCATTATCTGACAGAGCCCAGTGTTTAGCAAACACAGATTTGAATACAGTCATATGATTGTAAGCAAAAAGTATGCGATGTTGAAAGAAAAGGCTGGCTCTGACTATACTGTTGATTTACTGCTGGCTCTGAGTGGTGTAAACAGATGAGGAGACTCAGGATACTGTCCACCTGCCCTGCACTGGGCTGGGGCCTGAAGTAGACAGAGGAGCAAGGGGGGCAAAGGGAGCCAGAGGGCAGGAGGGGAGCCCAGGAACCTGCCCCTTCCCCCTTGTACTGGCTCCAGCACACAAACTCCCTTCCCTCCCCACCATTCTCTTTATCTCTTTCCTCCCCGACCGGTTCCTCTCTCTCTGCTGCTCTAACTCGCCCTCCTCCCTCTCTTCCTTTCATTACTTCTCCTCTCAAGCTTCATATCTTTGGGTCTCTTTAGATTTCTCCCTTTCCCTCCCCTTCTCTTCCTTCCCTCTCTCCTCTTGACTTGTACTCTCCCTCTCCAGCCCTTCCCACCACCCTCTACTTTAACTTTTATACCATACTTGTTTACCTTGACACACTTGTGGTTCACCCAGGAGGACTTAGACGAATTTCGTGCATACTAGAGGCCTGATGCACGAAATTCGTGCAAGAATAGGCCTTCCTTCCCCCAGCTGCTGGCACCGGCTTCCCTCTCGCACCCAGGACCCTGGCTTCCCTCGCAGCCCTGGCTTCATCCGGAAGGATGTCGGGTCTAATTAGCATATTATGCTTTTATTATTTTAGATTTTTAATGTACCTTTTCTATGTTTAGATACATAAATACCATTGTGTTCAGTTGCCTACAGTATTCAGTACAATAAAATGTACACATTTGTAGCAAAGGAGCCATGGGCTATACGATTTAGGTTTGTGTAAGTACCTCTCTGGGGTTTGCTCATGGATGAAATCACCTAAGACACATTTCTCGGAAGGTATCCCTATCGTTACGAGACAAAATCCTGCATAACATCAGAATTGGGCCCAGACTCCTTAGCTTGGGATGAGGGACCCTGGGGAAGCCAGTTCATCTCCCTGCACTTACCCCTTTGGTGACTTGTGCTGAACCTACCATGTATTTTTCTTTCCAGGTCTTTATTCATATTGAGCCCTTCACCTTCCCTCCAATTCTGCCCTTTTGAAATTCCCATGCTTCCTACAGAAAGACTTTTTTATCCCCTTGAAAGAATGCACTGTACTTTGTACACTACTAGACTGGACTCAATAGAAGTTTATTATTTTATATGTAACCATATATGTGTCTATTTTCCTCTTAGATCTCTGAAGGCAAGGCCCATCAATTGTGTATTTTATTTATGTACATACCCACACTTACAAAACCCGTAGAAAGTATGCTACACATAGTATGTACTAAATGAAGCAGAAACTTTTAAAAAGAGAAATATGGGAAGTCAGACATTCTCCTACTCCGGCATCCCCAATCCTCAGATTAGTAAACTGGAAGTAAGGTTGAGACCTGAAGGTCCTCTTTCTCATGTGCAGACAGGCAATCAATAAACAGCTGTATTCAGATAAGTATCTCTAGGAAGTGCTTTTATCATCATAAAAAGTGAGCAGTTATTTTAAAATTCCTGACATATTTTTGAACATTAAAAAGGTGACGTTCTCTTTTAAAAGATGTTTAGGCTCTAGACATTTGCACCATGAAGAAGAATCCCGCTGCTTACTCCTAACTTCAAAGCATAATCTGAGAAGGCGAGGCCTCCTACATGGGAGGTTTTCTCTGCTCCAGGACCGGGAGTTGGACTGACAGAGCTCCGTTTCCAGATGGTGAGGTCTGGTCTCAGGAGAGCGACCAAAAAAAAAGGATGAGCAATCATCTAAAGAACATGAATTTTTACTTCACTGGAATTCTGATTAGACTACTCATTTTCTAAAATAACAGATTCCATCTCTCTACTGATGGATTCCTACAGAGGTGCTAATGAATTGCACATGACCCTTGATCAATACAGGTTTGACCAACCTGGGTCCACTTATACATGGATTTTTCTTAATAAATGTCAGTGCTAGATCTGCAGATGGGAGTCCATGGATGCGGAAGGACAACTGTATGCACTGATCTAAGCCATTTACATACAGGGCTTGAGCATCAGTGGGTATTGGTATTCAAGGGGGTCCTGGAATCAACCTCCCATGAATACTTAGCAACAAAATAGGTGAGTAGTTATATGCAGAATTTTTACTGTGTGTGTGTGGGGGGGGGGGGGGGGGGGGATGGAGGAGGGGGGCACGGGGAGGGAATTCCAGTGTCCCTAACCCCCACAATGTTCATGGTCAACTGTACTTACATTATAAAATTGGCTGTTTTAAATCCCTTTTGGAACAAGGTAGAAAGTAAAAAAATATTTTATAAAAATCCAATAATCATTTTTATAGAAATTACAGCCAAACCAAGCAAAGAACTAATCATTTTTATAGAAATTACAGCCAAACCAAGCAAAGATCATCTTCCTGTGGCCCCCAATATATGTTTTACTGGTTGCAATTATTAGCTTTGAGTAGCTCAATATATGTGAATTCTTTCCCTAATCTGCCCTTTGCAAAATTTGATGTAATTAACAAAGGTGCCTTTAAAAAAATCAGAATTGTTGCTGGATTAGCATTGGCTTTGATGCTGAACAGTGGCATAAGAAAATCAATCACTAGCAAATCCACAAGCAAGGGCAACTCATTTGGGGTGTGTGGGAAAGGAGTTATATCTGATGTAGATTAGAGCAGCGGTTCTCAACCTGTGGGTCGCGACCCCTTTGGTGGTCGAACGACCCTTTCACAGGGGTCGCCTAAGACCATCGGAAAACACATATATAATTACATGTTGTTTTTGTGATTAATCACTATGCTTTAATTATGTTCAATTTGTAACAATGAAAATACATCCTGCATATCAGATATTTACATTATGATTCATAACAGTAGCAAAATTACAGTTATGAAGTAGCAACGAAAATAATTTTATGGTTGGGGGTCACCATAACATGAGGAACTGTATTAAAGGGTCGCAGCATTAGGAAGGTTGAGAACCACTGGTCTAGAACAATGCTATCCAATAGAAATAGAATGCAACTAAATAGGAATTTAAAATGTTCTAGGAACTACATTAAGAAAAGTCAAAGAAAAAGGTGAAATTAATAATATTTTTATCTGACCCAATATATCCAAAATGTTATCATTTCACATGTACTCAATATAAAAATTAATGAGGTACTTTACTTTTTGAATGTTATGTCTTCAAAGTCTGATGTGTATTTTATAGATGTCGCACATCTCATGTGGACTAGTCCTAGGTCAAGGGCTTGGCAGCCACATCGGATAGGTCTAAATGGGGGTAGGGGTGGCTACTTGGGATTGGATAATGAGTTAAATTGATACCGAGGTGGACTTTTTTAAACATTAAAGACATCAGTGCATAAAGGGTATCAGTGATTACTGATGTG
This sequence comes from Myotis yumanensis, assembly GCF_028538775.1. Classification (NCBI taxonomy): domain Eukaryota; kingdom Metazoa; phylum Chordata; class Mammalia; order Chiroptera; family Vespertilionidae; genus Myotis; species Myotis yumanensis. Next base: position 5,268,784 of record NW_027223757.1, read on the forward strand.
GAAATAAAGTACAAAACATTAAAAGGGGATCTATGAAGATTAACACTAAAATGTTTCTAATAATGCAAAAATAGCAGCCAATTGTTCAAGCACATAAATTAAATTAGCCAAATGTCTTCTGAGAGATAGAAGTGAAAGCATCGTTTCTACCAGCCTTCCCTGGACCAGGCTGGGACATGCTCCCACTTGCCAGGGGCAGTGAGAAGGGATATCGCAAAGAGGCTCTGAGGATGCAGGAGTCCATGATTTCTTCAACCTGAGCCCACTCCCTCTGGGAATCAAGAGATTATCACCCGCCTCGATGGTGCTCACACACATCTCCACCCACCAAGGAAACCTCCACATTCTTCAAAACTTACTTCTTAAACATTTTACTGCGGGCCCTGCCCAGTGTAGCTCGGCCAGTTGGATTGTCGTCCGTACACCAAAAGGTTGTGGGTTTGATTCCCAGTCAGGGCACATACCGAGGTTGCGGGTCTGCTCCCAGGTTGGGGCATGTGCATGAGGCAACCAATGGATGTTTCACACTACATGGATGTTCCCCTTTCTCTTTCTCACTCTCAAATCAGTAAAAGCATGTCTTTTGGTGAGGATTTTTTAAAAAGTGTGTTTCGGTACCCATTTCTTACAGGCCAGCTCTAAACTAAATTAACCAGCTCCTTTATGGTTCAGTTCAGCGGGCACCCTTCCCCCTAGAACCTACTCTATGTAGGATAACAATGTGTACATAATATCTTTCAACAAGTAATCAATACTGGCGTCTCTCTGTTTTCACTTCTCAGAATTGACACTTCAACTCTTTCAAATACATTACTATATTAATTCTCACTCTACAGAATGCATGAACAGAAGAAATAAGGTTAACTGTATGTAACAAGGAAAACAGGTCAAGTATGCGAAGTAAAGAAGGCTGATTTATAAATTTAACTGAGAGCACTAAAAATAGGGGGGAGGTCATGGATTTATAGGAACCTTAAAAAAAAATCACACAATGTACTTTACTGATGTCTGGACCTCATTTCCAGGGATTCTGCTGTAACTGGCCTGGAGTGTGACTTGGGCATGAGTTTTTAAAGCTCCCAGGCCAGGTCCTGCTAATTTTCAACTAAGGTAGAGAACCACTGCCAGAGGTACAGACATTTGGTTGGAAAATGTTCTAGATCTTCGTTATCCAGAAGAAACATAAAACCACAACTATGATCCGTATAGGTCATTGTAAATTTTCTAGTAGTCAAATTGAGTTTTAAAAAGAAGTTAAATTAACTTTAATATATTTTGCTTGATTCAATGTGTACATAATATCTTTCAACAAGTAATCAATATAAACAATGTATTAATGAAATATTTTACATTCATTTTTTATGCCTATGTGGCTCACCAAACCTATGATTACTGGGAGCTTTTACAAAATTAAACCTTTGCATTTGTATGAAGCAGCGAAGAGAAACATTTGGGCATAGAAAGAAGTTCATTCTGAGCGGGAGACTGGCTCCAAGGGCAACCAAGAGTCTCGGGCGCCTGTGGGACGCCTACCCTGCAGTGACCTCAAAGTAGTGAACTTGGGCTATAGTTACCTCAACATTCCAGATGCCTCCCTCACCCCCACATTCTAGATCTTTGAGAACCGGAACCCTAATAAACAGTACCCTTCAAATAAAGCCCTCAGCGCTATACATACTTAAAGTTTGTGTCCCCTAGAGGGGGAACCCATCAGTAGCACCCCACATGGGCACTGACGGTGCAGCCTCAAGGTTCTCCTCTTTCTACTTACGGAAGTGAAAGTGCAGCTCCCAAATGCCTCAGGTCTGAACACAGGTGGCGGTGACTGCAAGATACCCTGGGAGTCACATTTCTCGGCTGCAGGGAGTTAACTGCTACCTGTCCTGCTGGCCAGGGCTTCGCCATCTCTGGAGCTAGTTCTCAGGCGGGCTATTCTGCCATGAAATACACGACCTAGGAATCTGGCTTCATCATAAGCACAAGAGGGTGTTCTAAACCAGCGGTTGCCAACCAGTGGTCCGTGGACCACTGGTGATCCGTGGGGTCCGAAAGGTTGGCGACCGCTGCTCTAAACACCTCTCCCCATCTTTCCCTTCTGCTCACTTTAACAAGGGAATTGCCTCTCAGAAAGACATACAACCACAGGTTAACAAAGAAAGTGCCACTGGTATTCATTTTTTAAGAATGTCTAACGAGCTGAGAGGGAACCTGTTTTAGAAAGAGGATGGAACTTTAAAGTGAAGCAAACATGGGTTGGATTCTGCCTCACCGCTGGCCAGCTGTGGAGCCCTGAACAGGGCAACACCTAGTTTTTAATGTGTGAAATAGGCAAAATAATACCTTTGATTGCAGAGTTTTTAGGAGCACTATAAGTAATAAATCAGCAAAATGCTCAGACTAAAGAAGCACTCATAAATAAGAACAATTATTGTAATTTCAAGGTAGGGGAAAGATATTGAACAAACAGGAGAACATACGTAGCATCGGCAGTGACAACTATTACTGAAAATCACCATAATCTGTAAGCTACCCGTATTCCTATTTTATCTAAAATACCACTTGATAAGAGAAGCACCTAACCACCCATGAATGTCAGCAATCCTTCAGGACTCACAAGTCTCAGAGAGAATAGCAAAGCCTCGGTAACTTTACTCCCAGTGATTTTGAAGGAGCTTGGATATACAGGTTTTCTGCATTGATCAATACAGTAAACCAATGGAGAGAATTTAAGCCATGTAAGATTAAAACTTGATTGCATTGTTTATAGGTTTTTCATAATCAGGAATAGGCCTAATAATATTTTAAAAGCTCTGAGATGGACTAGTTGAGAACAGTTTATTTTGGTTTTGTAAGATTACTCTCTGATCAGTATGACCTTTCCCCCTTTCTTTACTGTTTTATAATTTTTTCACTCTTTTTATTCATTCAGAGATTTCCCATGAAACTTTACCATGCATATCTAACTATATAAAATCTCCCTTTTTAGGCAGTAAAGATTTCAGTTGCAATCTCCCACTTTTTAATTTACTCTTATTCAATAACACTGCAGTTGTTTTACTTTTCATTTCACAAATCAGACTCAATTATTACTTTATATCATTTTTGTGCCTTCTACCTGTTTACTATTCCATTTTGTATCTCAGACATTCCTGCTGGGATAATTTTTCTTTCTCTTCAATTACACCTTACAGAAGTTCCTCTGGAGGAACTATACAAGTTTTAGAGTGACAAACTCGTTCACTTCTTTATCTCTAAGTGTTTTCATCTTACCATGATTCTTGAATAGTAACTACAATAATTTTTCTAAATTCACTTCATGGATATATAGTTCTGAATTCCACAGAACTATAGAAATTTGCTATCTTCTTGTTGTTAATCCTCACCCAAGGGTATTTTTTCCATTGATTTTTTAAGAAAGAATGGAAGGGTGGGGGACAGACAGGCGAGAGAGAAACATCGATGTGAGAGAGACATATCGACTGGTTGCCCTTCCACACACACCCTAATCAGAGCTGGGGATCGAGCCTACAACCGAGGTATATGCCCTTGACCGGAAAAGAATCCACGACCCTTCAGTCCACAGGCCAACACTCTAACCACTGAGCAACTGGCCAGGGCAGCTATCACTCTATTCGTTTATAGGTAACGCTCTCTTTTTTCTCTGGCTGCTTTCAAGACTTTCCCTTTCTCTTTGATGTTCTACAGTGAAGTCTAGGCATTTATTTATTTAAGCTTGGAATGTATTGTGCTTCCTGGATCTATTTTCATAAATTCTGAGAATTAACTATACCTTTTGAAACATGCAACACAGGTTATCAACCAAGACAGGGTAGTAGGGAAAGACAACGATGATATGGTACTACTTATACATTTAAATTCACTTGTAATTAAAGACAAGTCCTCTGATAACATCCATATTAATATCCCACAAAAGTAAATAAAACATCTATAATTAAATGATGTCCCACAATGTCTATTGTGATATGGTTGTTCATGGACCATAGTTCATAAAAAACAACTTTCTGATGGCAGATAATTCTGTCTTTAAAAACTTCAAAAGAATTTATATGACATTTCTATTTTATACTAGTACTCCATCATAAAAGTTCCCGTAGCATAAAATAATGCAACACTTCACATCTGTTAAGCTTTCTTTTCCATTTTCCACTTGGTTCATCTTAACTTATCAAATCACAACCACTGCATAATTTGTTCTTGGCCCCTAGCTACTGACTAAAGGTATAGAATGCACACGGAAGGTTATTTAGGATAGACTTACAATACTGTTTCCACAATTATTTAAAGCTCAAAGGAATTGCAAGATCCTCAAATATCTAATTATCTTATAATTATGTTCATTTTCCCAGTCTTTAAATAACAATATATACATACATGCTCCATAAGAATACAAAGATCCTTGACCATGCTAAGCCACCTGCACTAAAAACAAAGGAGACAGGAAACCAGGACAAATGGAGACGGTTACCTATTCACTTTGGCCAATTCCATACCTCTCCCCCAAAGCACAATTAAAAACAAACCCAAACACACCACTTCATGAAAAAGAAACAGAAAGTTTGAGGGGTGTTCTGGCTTTTGGATCTTCATTAAATTTTCCAGGACGGTGGTTATTACTGATCAGCATCTACAAGTTTCCTGCCGAACCAAGAATAGTGAAGTAGCAATTTCATGGCTAAAAAACAAGAGGTCATCCCTACTACCTTAGTAAAGGGTCAGCTACTCTGAGGAAAGATTTTTCACTTTCACAAATGCATAACCTCAATTTAGATAATTTTATACAAGTTGCTTTGCTTAAATTTATAGGAAGCTCTGCTGCATTCAAATACAGTTATTTTTACAGGCAATGAGGCTGAAACACATAAATGTTTACAAAATTAGACAGCAGTCTATAATCTATGTGGCTCAGTAGCAAAGAAAGCTCTGCCCTAGTCAGTGGCACCCAAAGAAATGGGGAGGAGGGGAGGATGGAAAATCTCTGAGTTAAAGCCAGTTATTCTCAGTGTGAGTGTGGTCACTTTAGGTCCAAACAGTAGGCTGTGGTGAGAACTAATTTAGTGTCACTCCACTTCATTTAGAGATCCCCTTATCCCAGGTTCTGTAACACCCTGACATGAGAAGGGATAAGTATTACTAAAAGGCCACTTCATAAATTACCAAGATGGCCTCTCACCATCTTTTGTAGCAATATGGTAAACAGCGTGGCTACATTACATCATATTCTTTGCTCAAGAGGTGGATTAAAACACGGGCTATGCGGGCAGATGGCCTGTAACCAAACCCTGGCACCACCAGGACTGAGCTAGGAGTTACTTAACCTCGCTGAACCTTTTTCCACCTGTGCAAACAGGTATAATAGAAAGAAGCAACTATATCTCAGGGCTGGTGGGGGGGATTAAACAAATTAATACATGTCAAGCACTTAGAAAAGTATGTTAACTAATATTAGTATCATTAGCAAGTAAACATCAATTAAATGTCTGGAGTGACAGAGCATTTTACTTCGTTATTAACAATGGATTTGATGAGAGTTTTGTGCTGACATAGATAAAGCTCCCATACGTGAAGTAATGACATACAGTAAATACTTGTTGAGTGAAGCTATACAGACAGAACATACTCTAGAAATTAGTGTCTCTAATCCTTTCACCTAAGACAGTGGTCGGCAAACTCATTAGTCAACAGAGCCAAATATCAACAGGACAATGACTGAAATTTCTTTTGAGAGCCAAATTTTTTAAACTTAAACTATATAGGTAGGTACATTGTCATTAACTTAATTAGGGTACTCCTAAGGCTTAGGAAGAGCCACGCTCAAGGGGCCAAAGAGCCGCATGTGGCTCTCGAGCCGCAGTTTGCCGATCACTGAGAGACACCGGCTTTCCATCTTCCATGCTATCACCTAGTTGAGGACCAATTTTTCAGCTATCACCAGTGTTTCCTAACCAGCTTCCCCGCTCCAGCCACTCATTCCTGGTCATCTCATTCGCTTTTGCAAGAGTCCCTTTCACTGCTCTAACACTCACTGGCACCCACTACCTACCTGACCCATTCCTTCACCTGCATTTTACTCCCGTTGATGTACCCTCTACTTTAGTCAAAATAGAACTACAGTACGGTCCTCCTTCGTTCTTTCGGGGACTGGTTCTAGGACTCCCCTTGGATATCACAATCCATGGATGCTCCTGAAATGGCACAGAACAATGCATACCCATTGGGTGTTCCCACAAAATCCTGCATGGATTCCTTCCTACAACCAACCTCTGTGAACACTACTGCCTCCTCAGCTCAGTGACAGGCAGGCCTCTTCTCTCTCACACCTGGGGGAAGGCTGGCTCCAAGGCAAGGGAAGAAAGCATGCCTGGGATTCACAAATACGTCTAAAAGCGAAATCCACCCTATTCCATTGTTCCGGTCTCCAGTGAATTACTGACCTGCTCTGAGATCGTCTGTATCTAAACTATATTCTTAAACAGAAAAGGAAGCCCAAACACCTCCCTATGGAGGCAGTGTTGGGAACAGTCAGGAGAAACAGGGTGCCAGAGTCCAACCGCAAGGTGTCGGCTCCCAGCAGCCACTGTGCACACCTGGGGGGCCTCAGGCAAGTAAGTCACTGGGATGACCAGTGATGGACAAGGGCTAGCCCAGCCGTGGGCAAACTACGGCCCGAGGGCCGGATTCGGCCCGTTTGAAATGAATAAAACTAAAAAAAAAAAAAAAAGACCGTACCCTTTTATGTAATGATGTTTACTTTGAATTTATATTAGTTCACACAAACACTCCATCCATGCTTTTGTTCCGGCCCTCCGGTCCAGTTTAAGAACCCATTGTGGCCCTCGAGTCAAAAAGTTTGCCCACCCCTGGGCTAGCACCTTGGAGAGGTTCCCGGACACAGAGACGTGGCATCAGCACTGCTGAGTCAGGAATGCTGGGCATGGCCTCTCAATCTCCCCTCAGCTCAGAAGGTCCACATCTGCCGACAGCCCTGCAATAATGAAAAGTCACCATCACAGCCACTGGGCATCCTACTCAGGACATTTTACCCAAGTTAAGTTTAACAGATCACGGTACAGATCCAGATGGGAGCACAGGTTCTCTAACCTCCTGAATGGACCAGATTGCTCTCCTAGATTCCTGAGCATTCACTCTATTCCCCATTCACACAACTGTATCACAGCCCAGGGCCAGCAAAGGGTTTATTACAAAAACCATGGAAGGGAGGGACTAAGCCTAGCACTGTTACAAAACAACAACAACAGCAACAGCAACAAACAACCATCACCAAATGAAATAAAAGCAAGCAAGCAAATAACCAGAACAAAATTAATCAAAGGTGGCTTCCTATGCCTACACACCCACCAGGGTGACCGGCCAGCACGTTCTCACCACAGCCTACTCCAGGCCCAGTCGCTCTTATTCTTCAAGTACCGCACTGCTTTTTCTTTGCCTTTTTAAACACCACTTATTATCCTTATTGTAGTTACCTGTGCAGGGCTGGACTTGTTTATGCGAATTAGGCTGTAAATTAAAACAAGTTCCTACTCTTCATAATGGACTGCCATCCCAGAGCCTTTGAACTGAGTAGATAAATCGTGGATGCGAGAATGAGTTTAAATAGTGCTTAATAGCATCCAGGTTAAAAAGAGAGAGAAGATGGCAGGAGGTCCCTAGAGCAGTCACATTCATGGAGACGGAAAGTAGGATGGTGAGTGCCAGGGGCCGAGGGAGGGAGAGTGGACGGTTAGTCTTTAATGTGAATTTTCCAGTTTGGAAGATGAAGCGTCTGGATGGTGGTGATGGTGGCAGGACAATGTGAGCACACATGATGTCACAGAACTGTACACTGTAAGATGGTAAAAACAGCCTGGTCAGCTGCTCAGTTGGTTGGCGCATCCTCCCATACACCAAAAGGTGGTGGGTTTGATTCCAGGTAGGGGCGCATGAAGGAGGGAACCGATCTCTCTCTCTCTCTCTCTCTCTCTCTCTCTCTCTCTCCCTCCCTCCCTCCCTCCCTGGTTCTCCTTTTTAAAAACAACAACAATGAAATATTTTAAAATGAAATGATTAAAATAGTAAGTCTTATGTATATTTTACCACAATATTTTGTTAACGAAGGAAAAGAAGAAAGGTAGGAGAAAAGGAAAGAAGAGAGAAAGGGATAAAGAAAAGGGAACGTAAATGTAAATCATTCATCCCTTGTTAGTAACACTTCTTTTCCAAATTAAAAAGTCTCGATAAGCTCTTTATGTAATTTAAACTTTAAAAATTTCTTAGGTATGTCCTTCTTAACTATTTTTGCAAAAGTTCTCTTGGAACTTCTAATATATTGATGTTTCAGAAATACTTCTTTGGAATTCTCTTTTTAAAATGTTATTAGCCATTATTTATAACTCGACTTTCTTTTTATTTTATACTCCAAATTCTAGAACTCCTCTCTAGAATTTAATTCTAAAACAAATCTTTAACTGAAGTTAAATGGTTCATTTCAAATGAAGCACTTCCAAAATGTACTGAAATCATTAATGTGCGTGTTTTTTTAAACCAAATTTTAGGATCCTTAATGTCATTGACTCAATTTAAAAATAAAATAAGCAAGTTTGGGATTTGTTTTTCATTATGAAAGTAATATAAGTACAAATCCAGAAAATTTAGGAAACTGGGAAAAATTACTATAACCTTAAACTTAACATTAAGTAAACATTTTTCCAATTCCTAAAAGTTTTTCTAACCATTACCTTAGTGCAGTGGTCGGCAAACTGCGGCTCATGAGCCACATGCAGCTCTTTGGCCCCTTGAGCGTGGCTCTTCCACAAAATACCAACTTCTGCTCATGGGCCACGAAGTTTCAATCGCACTGTACGTGCGCACCCGCACGTGGTATTTTGTGTAAGAGCCACACTCAAGGGGCCAAAGAGCTGCATGTGGCTCGCGAGCCGCAGTTTGCCGACCACTGCCTTAGTGATATGAACTTTCCAGCTGAGGACCATGTGAAAATTCATTCCACTACGCCCTCCTACGAGCCCTTTGGCTGCTTCTGTGTTTTACTCGTCTGAGTAAGAGAAGAAACTTGTCTTCATGCACATCTCTTCCTGCCACCCACATTTTAGATTATTTCCCTAGGACAGATCCTCAGAAGTGGAACTACCACGTTACAGAAGGAGACCCTTTCTACGATGCATGATAAACTGTGGGTCTGTGTGTGAGTGTGTACGTACACATGCTCCAATACAAATCATGCCAGTGGCAGGGCCTTTTCCTTAGTTATTCCCTCTTTCTGGAATGCTGTCACCTTAAATCTTTGCACAGCTGGCTCCTTGTCCTTTGGATTTGTAGCTTAAAGGTTTATTTCCTCTGAGAGGTCGTTCCTGACCATGCAGCGTGAATTAGCCACCTGCTCCCTCACTTTCATGTGGTCATATCTAATTCCATGCACAGCAGTCATCACCTCTGACGTTTCCTTGTATGTCTACTGTGGACCGACCGTCTTCATCCACTAGATCGAAAACTCGTGGGTTTGTACCACTTGCAGTGAACATAACAGCATCCAGATGGTGGTTTAGACCACTCCTAGCCATCCAAGCTTCTGGACAAAATTAAGGAAAATTTTTGTGGAAACGACGTATTCCTAATATTCACATAGCATCTGAGTTTGCGAAAGGGTTAAGGGATTCAGTCCTACTTTGGAAGAGCTTAAAGATGTAGGGGAGCTGGCAGCGGTGGCTCAGTGGATGAGCATTGCTGACCTATGAACCAGGAGGTCGTGGTTTAATTCCCGTTCAGGGCACATGCCTGGGTTGTGGGCTCGATCCCAAGTATAGGGCGTGCAGGAGGCAGCCAATCAATGATTCCTTCTCATCATTGATGTTTCTCTCTCTCTCTCTCTCTCTCTCTCTCTCTCTCTCTCTCTCTCCTTTCCTCTCTGAAATCAATAAAAGTGTGTTTTTAAAAAAACATGTAGGGGAGCTAAAAATCAAGAGTTCCTCCTTCCCAAGGCCAAAGTGAATTCTTTAACACACTGGGGTGCCAGATTTAGTAAATCATTTCAGCCCATCCTGGGAGATGCTGTGGCTTCCTACCTCATTAGTCACGAGGTGCACCTGAAACCTCTAAGAGAATAGGGCACAGCCATCTGCTCTGGCACTTCTTGGGGGAGGGCTTTAAAGATCTAAAATATTTTATATCCAAGCATCATGTCCATCTGCAAACTAATATAAAGTGAAGTATCACAAACATCTCACCAACTTGGAAATAAATGTTGGTGTGCCAGAATTACCACACTGCACATCTACCAGAATACTTCTGATAGAAACCTGAGGCTCTAAAGAGATTTCCCTACCGGGCGTTACAATAAGAATTCCCACCATTGGAGGGAATCAGAGGAGATTTCATACACGACCATATTGCCCAAGATGGTTAAACCTGAACGGTAAAGATACCACCCTCTACAGGAGGCACTTGAAGACTTATTATAAGATCTGCCCTTTAATTCACTGGATACTATTTTCTCAATCCCACTTTTAAAAAATCCAAAACATAAACTTGGCCACCACAGGGACACTGAGTTGCTGCTCTCCACCGTCCTTTCTGTGGCTGGGGGCTCACAGTCCCGTGCAGTACCTGGGTGCTACCCTGAGCCACAGCATCACTGTGGGGCCCGTAAGCCTAACGGGACTCTTCCACAGCGAGGCCAGCTCTCCATGGCCCGCTGGCCTCTGCGCAGAACAGGCCCCGCCTGGTCGGGAGCCCCGCAGGTGCTGCAGCTTCATCGCACACTGGGAGGCCGTGCGGAACACCGCCTGTCCCCAGAGCCAGGCCTGGTGCCACCTTCTGTCCTGCTCACTGCGCTCCTTTCCCCATCAGGAGAGCAAACAGAGAACTCAGAGAGGCACACCACAATCCAAAAAACACATTTAGAACAAAGCTGGAGAATTCCTGAAAACAAACCAACCATCTTTTTTTAAAAAATATTTTTAATTCCCCACCTGAGGATATTTTATTATTATTATTGATTTAGAGAGAGAGAGAGAGAGAGAGAGAGGAATCAACACAAGAGAAAACACTGATTGGCCACCTCCCATGCACACCCCACCGGGGATTGAACCCACAACATTTGGGTGTACAGGATGATTGATGCTCCTGAGCCACCCAGCCAGGGCTAAACAAACCATTTTCTATGAAGGTTATGAAAATAATGTGGAAGTAATTGGCTTTTCTTTTTTATTATGATTTTTCTATGATTATGAACAAATTAGAAGAGGCATCTGCACAATGATAAGAGGTTAATATGTAACACTTTCTTTTAATACTAGAGGCCTGGTGCACGACATTCATGCACTGGGGGTGGGGGACAGGTTGTCCCTCAGCCCAGCCTGCACCCTTTAGCAGTCCTGGAGCCCTTGGGGAATGTCTGACTAAAGGCTTAGTGCTGGTGTGGAGACAGGAGAGGCTCCCGCCGCCACCTCCGCTGAGCCGCTGCACTTGCCAGCCGTCAGCCCAGCTTGTGGCTGAGCCCTGCTCCCCCTGTGGGAGTGCACCGACCACCAGGGGGCAACTCCTGCATTGAGCATCTGCCCCCTGGTGGTCAGTGCGTATCATAGTGACCAGTCATTCAGCAGTTAGGTCGATTTGCATATTGCCCTTTTATTATATAGGATGGGGTTTTCCCATCAAACCTGCAAACTTAGGAAGGAGCAACAGGAACTGCCATTGTACCCAATGGCCTTCCCAAATGAAAGGTTACTAAACACACACAGACACGCCGTGTCTATATCCATAATTACTTTAACTTTTTATAGTGGAAAAATCAGAAATCCAAAAACTAAAATGTAAGCTTAGTGCCATTTACATCTATACACACTATGCATGAAGTATTTCTATTGTAGACAGAAATTTAAACTTAAAATTACACCTTTATTAAGTATCTTTGGACAGTTTTCAATATTAAGAATTTCAAAATCGATACTTGAACAAACATGTTGACACTTGAGAAGCAAATTAAGGTGCAAAATAAAGAGCAGTTTACAAATACTGCATTCAATCCCAATGGAACCTATGAAGTACCAAGAATGTTGGGGAGGGAGTGGGGAAGCAGGCCTTTAGAACAATTACTGTTCATGTTCATGGAAACATTAAGTTCTAATTATTCCTGATTAAAGTAAGTTAAAAGTCAGTACTCTGACAATGTAGTCATAAAAGCAGCCTTAAAATTTTTAAAATTCAAGACAGATATAAGAAATATATAGAAATAAAACATTTCTCTAATTCTAACTGGGTGCAATACAATACCATGGACAATCCTAGACGAATATACAAATGGATCCATTTTCTTATGAATGTCACATGATAGAGGCCAGCATAGTTGGTTCTGCGGGGCCACCCTGCCAGGGTTCAAATTCCATCCCTGCCATTTCTGCCAGCCATGCAGCTGTGGCCAAGGAGTGCTCTCAGAGCCTGATGATAAAGCAGGGCTAATGACAGTCCTCACAGGAATGTGTGAAAATGTAATGAGTCAACGCATGTAAAATGCCTACAGAAGTGCCTGGCTCAAGTACACCCTGTATCGATGTTAGTTGCTGTTATCCTTATTAGTTATAATTATTAATCACCTTGGAAAGATGAAAAGCCATTTATGATATGTCAGTACAGTTAGTAAGAGCAATAAACCAAATACCTAAAATATAACCAAGAGTTAGGACACCTGCCTGGCTCCTGCCCAGGGCACTGCCTCCCGAAGTCACCAGACTGAGTTCTCCAAGGAACGAGGCTCAGCCCATTCACATTCCCGCAGCCAGAACAGTAGACACACATGCTCTTCAAGTGCTCCCTGAATCAGAGTTAAATAAAGACTTTTTGCATAATGTTATAGTACTGTTTCTAAAGTTATAAATCAAATTAATTGGCAAGAATTGTGCCAAAGGGATAAACTACAAGCTTAGGTGTCCGTAATTAAACATTAGATCACCATTTCTTATCACTCCCCCACATGGCCACAGTGCAAAGGGTTCCCATCACAGGGAAATAATGGCAAATATTACTACTTCTACAGCGGTCAGCTCCACCGCCCTTGACTGAGTGTTTTTCTGTGTGCTCTCTAGTAAGTGAATGGCAGGCAAGGAAACAGGTTAGAGATGTTAGTAAATTGGCCATAGTCACACAGCTATCAAGTGGGCCACCTGCGATTAGAAACCAAATGTGTCCTAGCCGGTTTGGCTTAATGGACAGTGTCAGCCCATGGAATTGAAGGATCCCAGGTTCGATTCCAGTCATGGGCACCTGCCTTGGTTGCAGACTCGATCCCAGGCTCGTGCGGGAGGCAACCAATCGATGTGTGTCTCTCACATCGATGTTTCCTCTTCCCCCTCCTTTCCACTCTCTTTAAAAATCAATGGAAAAATGTCCTCGGGTGAGGATTAACAAAAAAATAACAACCACCACCACAACAAAAACAAATGTGTGGCCCTGGCCAGGTGGCTCAGTTGGTTGGAGTGTTGTTCCATACACTAAAAGGGTTCGGGTTTGATTCCTGGTGAGGGAACATATCTAGGTTGTGTTGAGGTGGGTACAGGAGGCAACCAACTGATGTTTCTTTCTCACATCAATGTTTCTCCTTCTCTGTCTCTTCCACTCTCTCTAAAAATCAATAAAACAATAATAACAAAAATACACAACCAAATGTGCGAACTCAGAATCCTTAATAAATGACAATTTACTATGAGTAAAACTTGAGTTTATGTACTAGCTTCTTGTACATTTCTGTTGCTGAAGATTAACGTGCATTATCTTGTGAATGTCAAACATATCATTGTATTTTCTCTTGTTTAAGATCTTCGTAACTTAAAAAGACATATTCTTCACTTCACCTTGACTTCCAGGATATAGGGTGATTCTCCATAGTAGAAACACCAATGGCCATCATTATGAAATTCTGCCTCGCTGAGAAGACTCAGAGAAAGAGCATGGAAACCTGACTAGGTGGGATTATGCAGAGCAAATGGGGTACACAGATAAGGGGTTAGGAGAGTAATGATTATAAAATGGGAGAAACAAAAGCCAAGCAGCTAAATCCAAAAGAGAGCTGGACGAATTGGCAGAAATTGCAACAATGCAGAGGTCTCCATGTCATAAGGGCAGGGAAAAAGATAGAACAGTAAAATCCAACAGAGGTATGCCAGACCCGGTGACAACACGGCCTTATGTGGCCATGGGTCCAAGCCACTGGTGTAGAACACACATGAGCAAACAAGGAGAAATTCTCCCTACTTGGATGGCATGTTTTACTGATTGCAAGCACATACATGTCTGACACTCTTATTGGCTGCTGTTCTCTAACAGAGGTGGTGTTTGGGGGTTATGGCTTTGGAACTAGCCCATCCCAGATAAACCAACTCCTTTAGGAGTGAAGCAGTAACACATCCATCTCCCACTCTATCACCTGGTTCCGCATGCTGAAGTGTGTTAAAAATGACTGGAACATGCTTTGGCATTCTACTGAACCAAGATGAATCGGTTATGTTGGATGCAGTAACTGACAAGCCAATAAGCTTGCAAAGGAATTGCATGCGTGTGCACACACAGTGAACCAACCAGAACTGGGGGTCGGGGAGTCCCTGCAGTAGTCCCTGACTACTTGCTAGTGCACCAGTCACTATCTGGTGGGAACAAGAGGATGTGCTGGCCCCATTTCAACTAGGCAATGAGTGGCCAGGAGACAGCCATGAAAGGTGCCATGGGGGCTCCTGCCACTCTTCCTCCCCTCAGAGAGGTTCACCATTGAGCCCCAGCATAAGCAGTGCAGGGAACAAACTGTGTGCACAACACAGGAGCCAAGTGTGAATGAACGAAGGTAGCATAAACCGTGAACCCCTCACTGAATGCAACACATGTTCTCCTCTGAAGTGCATCACAAATGGGCACATGCAAATTAAGTCACTGGCCCAACACTTGACATTATTTAACACATCATCGGTTAGTTTTTTTATTCTATTCCCGTAAGCTCCCTTCTCACTCTTCAAGTCCCCAATCTTCAACTAGTCAATCTACAGCTAAATCCTTGGACAATAATCCCTTTGCCTTCAGCCCAAAACTGTGTTCTACACATCCTAATTTCCCATGTATCAGATTTTCTTTGCGTGGACAAGAAGGGAATACATTACAATATTAGCTGTAATTGTCTATCTGGAATGGAAGAAGGGTAAGTACCCCCCCTTTATGTTTCTATAGCTTACTTACAATAAGTAGCCAGTTTGTGTTTCAATCATGTTTAACCACTTTTACTACTGTTATGCTGAGAGTTGTTTCCTTAAAAATGGCAACACTGCCCTTAAAAAAGTCGCCTATAGTCTTTGTAAAAGGATCTAAGGATCCTTAATAATAACAGTAATACCGACAGCTAGCATTTACTGAGACATTCCTGGATGGCAAGCACTGTTCTACGTGCCTTACGTGTTAATCTTAACCTAAAGTGTCTATTGTCTCATTTGTCAGGCTAGGAAACTGAAGCACCAAGAAATCAGACAATGTGCCCGAGTGCCAAAGCCAAATTCAACCCTAACAGCCTAATCGCCAGTCCTGGCTCTTTGGCTGATGGTGGTTGTCTGCAAGAGGTTTCTACTTTGAATAATGCATAAAAATAATTAGTCAGCCAAACTCTGGAAACCTAAAAATCCTTTTAATAAACAAAAATCCGAACTGAAATAAAACTTTGTATTTAATAAGAATTACTCATGAACCCAAGAGAAAGCAAGTGTCCCCTCTAATGATTAGATGGCAAGGCCATCCTTTATAGGTGTCACTGACTGAAGTCGTTAACGGGATGAGAGGCAGGTCAGGTGGCTACTAAAAGCAGCCCTGAAGCCTCGTGAAGGTAGATGAGTAGCTCAACTCTGAAAGGAGGGCAAGCGAGCCTCCTGAAACCTCTTTTCCGCCAGCGCAAATCTGGACAGGTCAAAGAAAAAAGGCCTTCCAAACAGAGAGAATCTGATAAAAACTGACAGGAAAATAGAGGAGGTAAGAATACTAAAAGTGAAACTTATCCTATGCAATGGGACACCTGACCCACGGCAAACTCATTTCCAAGGGTGATTTGGGCAGTATCTGACACTTAGGTATAGTTCTCTTGCAGAATTAAGTTTTGCAACAATGTGCAGATGTTTAAGTTTTATTATCAATATGGTTCATGTTTTCAGGCTATAAAAAATGTATTTAATTAAACCCAATATGTATATAAAAGTTTTAATAATAAAAAGAGATTCAAGATACGGTAGTTGCTCATATCTATAAAAAGAAAAACCTTTAATGAATAGGAAGCTGAATACTAAAGTAAATTAACAAAAAATAAACAGCCAATGTAATATAAAAACATGAGTTAGCTGAGGTCGTTAATGTCAGTTAAATGGCAAATGATCCATTACAACCAATGTTTAAATGTGTGTCAATTAAATATGAGCAGACAGCTTTGCAATTTGAGTTTAAAGATTTATTTTTACTCCTTCCAGATTCATGTATTGTCTTTTTCAAACATGAACATTTTCTCTGAATTTAAAGCCTTCCTTTACACTTATTACCCAAACACGGAATAAGAAGATTTTGCCAATTAAGTTTATCAAAATGGGGTAATATTACTTTTCTTTTAGGAAGGGACAATCGACAAAGTATTATCAATTTCAAATCATTTGCGTAATATTCACAGACCTGTGACACCATATTCTCACGCCTCTCTCCTTCAAAGACTCCTGTCAGTAAGATGTAAGTTATGGGATGCTCTTAAGAAGCACAGGCTGAAAGAATCCCAAAATGTTTAAAATATATGGAAGCTTTCTTTCCAGAAGAACTTAAAATAAAACCAAAGCAGCAGTTAATAACAGCCTACTGTATTTATTTGGAAACGAAAAGTCTTCACGCACAAAACACCTTCCTAAAATACACTCCCCTTGCCTGAGCAACCTTTCTGACGGCTCTCCAGTTAGTTCTATATTGGATCTCACCCACAACTGCCTCCACCTGGCGTGGCACCACCCGCAGCCTCCGCCCTGCAGCTTCCTCCCAAACCTTCAGAGAGCAGCTTTTCCTCACTTGGCTGTTGTTTTCCAGTCACATGGGCATTACCACAGCCTCTAAAACTCGTAAAGAGCCAGGCGCCACCACACAGGTCGGGAAGATCCAAATCCCAATGTGGCAGGGACTGCTCTGGGCATTTCTCATGTCCCCAGGATGTCCGTGCTTCCACAGTGGAGCCCAGGTGTCCTAACAGAGCAGGCAGAAGAGCGCTTGGGACACACATAAGGACCTGAGAATTATACTCCGAGAAGAGATTTGAGTAGAAATTTGAATCCCCCCCCCGCCTGCCCACCCCCCCCCCTCGGGAAGTTAAAAAGGAAATGAGTTGCGATGATGATCCTGCTGATGGGCCCAGCTCCCACTGCTCTCCTGGAGCCAGGCCAGGCCCCAATGCTGCACAGCCCTGCACATGGCCCCGGGCCTAGGCTCTGCCCTGGCACAGTGAGCAGGTGACCAGCCTGGCCCTCGCGGCTCTCCATCCCCATCCTAACCCCAGCCAGTATTTGCAGCCTCGCCAGAACGCCCCCCTTCCTGAGTGCCTGACCCTAAGAGGCAGTGGGAGCTAAGAAGATGATTATTTTAATAAAATGAAGCTTGGAGGTGTCAACTTTTTCAGATACTTTCTTTAGGGTCTTTTAACTTGGGTGCTAGAAAAGAAAGGCCACACTTCAACTGGTTCAAAAGGAAGAACCAACTGACTAAAAATAATTCCTGTTTGTATTTCATGCAACTCTCTACTATCCAAGCTCAAACTCGGGTGGAGCAAGTAGCAATTTCCAGCACCTTAGCAGTAAGCACATGAGCAGCCCATCCTGCTCCAGCTCCCACACCTGTCACTGTGGTAACTTTTCCCGTGGCAGGATTTACAGCTGAGCCAGGCTGCCTACCAGCGTATTCTAAGGGCGACGGCACTCACTGGAACTGACCTAGAAAGGGTTAAGTTTCCAGTGAGGCCCTTCAGCAGTTATGTAGACAGGCATTTGACTATAACATGACACAATATATAGCTGTCCTTGCAGAGTTAAGATTCCTGTCAACTGAGAATTTTCAAATGATTCTGTAACCAGATAAATATGGAAAGAGTAATGAGAAAACTACAAACTAAAGAAATGAAAGTCTTCAGTCAGAATCAGGGAACATTACTAACACAGCACCACCAGTGCTCCCAGGTTACAAGCTAGAAGGTAAGGACTGAGGACATTTAAATCTTCTCTCCTTCCTTAAGCAATGCAGTAGCATTAAAATGGGTTTATTACTTTTAACTGGAAAATGTAAATATACTGTCATGTACACTTGAGTCAACTGGCACCTGGATAGAAAATACAGAAAATTTGGAACAAACTAAGTTTGATTTTGCTATTATAAGGAAGCCTGAAAAAATGTGTAGCTTGAAAAAGTAATATGTCACTTTTGAATATAAGCTGCTCAAAGGTAAAATTTATGGTTCTACAAAGGACATTCTGAATTGTGTTAATGAAGCTACTCCTACCATGAAACTAAGCAGGCTATTAAGAGAAGATCCCCTACCAAACCACACAGTGAAAATGCCGTCTCACACGGTGACATCTCTTCCCAGGCCAAACTGGGACTTCCATCCTTCTATATTCAAACCGACACTAAAATGATGTCGAGCACATGCTTCTACAGTAAAAGACAGAGGCATTAACGAAACTTATGGAAGAAAACATCTCAACGCAGGCAGAAAGAAACCCATTTCCCCGTCTTCAAATTCCGTTGTTCCAATGTTCATTTCTGTCACAGAGGTTGCATTTACTCTCCCCTTTAGAAAATGGACAAAGCATGTAATGTAACCATTTTCATGACACTGGCCACCAGGCCGCAGGACCTTGGTGCCAAGGAGACAGGAAGAACAGGCCCCCTGTGGCTGCCCAGCGTGAGTTTGCAGGCCGCCTGGCAGGGAGGCACAACAGGCAGTCTGTAGCTCTCTCCCAAGTTCAGGAGGAGCTGGGAGCCCAAGGAGGCCAAGAGGCTGATGTTTCCAGGGAAGAGGAAAGAAAAGTAGGAAACTAAGCAGAGAGAGACAGGGCTCCGGGTGTTAGCAGTCACCCCCCAGGACTCAGCCCCTGTGGGAAAACAATCTGAGGATGGGGAAAGAACCACCCAAAGAACTGGAAAGCATAATCCTCAGGGCTAACAGAGTTCCTGTTCCGAACCAGTCAGAGATGGAAACTGCGTAAAACACTTGGAAGGAATTTGCCTCAAAAGGGGGACAAAGCCGAAACCGGTTTGGCTCAGTGGATAGAGCGTCGGCTTGCGGACTGAAGGGTCCCAGGTTCGATTCCGGTCAAGGGCATGTACCTGGGTTGCGGGCACATCCCCAGTGGGAGATGTGCAGGAGGCAGCTGATCGATGTTTCTCTCTCATCGATGTTTCTGACTTTCTCTCTCTCTCCCTTCCTCTCTGTAAAAAATCAATAAAATATATTTAAAAAAAAAAAAGGGGGGGGGGGGGGGACGGGACAAAATTAGTGCTAAATGCCACTCTGCTCCCACCGACCAAAGCTTAAAATTAAGGCCCAAAACAATCAAGCTGTTTCCAAGTAATGTGATTGGGTCCCACACCAAAGCTCAAATCTGTTTATACACATATACATATACCTACAAACACATAACCGTCCAGCACTGGACAACCAAGTAAAGTTCCCAATGCCTGGCACCCAATCAAAATAGCGTAAAAATATGACCCAACACAAAGAGAAAAATCAATAAACTGCAATGCACAGAAAAATGACAAACATGTTTGAACTGGTAGGTAAAAATATTCAGTTATAACTATATTCCAACTTTTAAAAGGGTAGAGGGGGGGAAAGTGCACATTTTAAGTAGAGATATGGAAATTATGTGAAATAACCCAAATTGAATTTCTAGAGATGAAAACTATAATGTCTGATATGAAAAATACACTGGGTGTATTTAATGGCAGATTGAAACAATGCCCAAGACTCCTAAACCTGAAATTGAACACATAATACAGAAAGAAAAAAACACAGAGGGCCCCACCGGCGTGGCTCAGTGGCTGAGCATCCACCTATGAACCAGGAGGTCACGGTTGAACTCCTGGTCAGGGGCATATGCCCGGGTTGTGGGCTTGATCCCCAGTGTGGGGCGTGCAGGAGGCAGCCAATCAATGAATCTCTCTCATCACTGATGTTTCTCTCTCTCACCCTTCCTCTCTGAAATCAATAAAAATATGTTTTAAAGAAGCACAAAACAAACACTGACAAAAAACAACAACAACTAGGAAGTCCAATATATATGTACTTAATGCTGCTGGAAAGCTGGCTGCAAATTTTTCAACTATAATGAACAATAAATTCACAACAAACTACACGTAAAAGACAGACAAAGAAAACTGCAGCCACACAGCCATACATATGTCTATAGTCATATCATAACCAAAATGCCTAAAACCAATAATAGAGAAAGTCTGAAGAAGAGCCAGGAAAAAAACACCTTACACAAAGAACAAAATAAGAAAGACTTCTTGTCAGAAGCAGTGAGACCAGAAGATAGTGAAGCAATATCTTTAAAGTACTAAGAGAAAAATACTGTCAAACTAAATTCTATATTCAGTAAAAATCTTCCAAAACTGGAGCAATTATATATTACACACACACACACACACACACACACAACCCACAAGTGATATGAAAAATGATAAACTGGACCTTGGCAAAATTTAAGGCTTTTTTTTTTCTGGCTTCAAAAAATACCTTTAAGAAAAATGAAATGAAAAGTTGCAAACTGTGAGGAAAAACCTGACAATCACCTATATATATAAAAGGCTAATATGCTAAGTGTCCCGACCATCCGACTGGTCACTATGACGCACACTGACCACCAGAGAGCAGATGTTTAATGCAGGAGCTACTGTGATGTGCACTGGCCATTTACAAAGAAACGGCACCGTGGACCTGGTGGCAATAAAGCAACACTCGGCTTCCCTCAAGTGAGACACAGGCCCCACCTCCACCCCGGAGCAACACCCCACCAAATCTCAGCCAATGCTGCTAAGACCCACTAGTGCAAAATGAGGCCCACAGCCCATCCCAGCCAGGAAACCATTGCTGTGGGCGCCGGGTAATGACATCACATAGCAACTCCCGGCTCCCTCTCCCTAGCAACTAGCCTCCTTGGCGTTTCTTCAGCCCAGGAACACAACTTGCTTTATAGCCAGGTGCAAACATTTTACACTTTAACCAAATGTCTGTGAAGCGTTTTCCCATGCCTCAACTCATTTGATCCTCACAGAAGTCCTGAGTAGGTAGATAGGAGACTCGGTGGAATCCTATTTTCTTTTCATTAGCTGGAAAATGGAGATTTAGACTTGACCTGACTGAAAAGAAGCAAGAAATGGTGGAACTTAAAATGACTTCAGGTTTTTTCACTGCGCAGAATATAGTCAAACACTGCTGCAGTTAAATATTTCACCCTTTGTTCTCCCTGCATGATCTACAATAATAATCTGCTTTGTGTTGGTATTTACTGCTGTGTTGCTGACAATTACTTGTAAGAGAAGTTGGGATGCTTCACTGGGCTGGAAAAAGCTTAGCTAAGTCAGAAAGCAGGTCTAATTAAGCAAGTTTATTCTATATCTATAGAAGGTTAAGTTGACTCGCGCACACACAATACACATAAAGCTCTTGCTGGCACCAATCGCACGTGTGTTTCGACTGTCATTGTTGATCGTGAATTTGGTTGACACTTCTATTATAGAGAAAGGGCGAATAGCGATATTTAAATATTTCTTCTAATTAATTTCCTTTCAATCTGCACGAATCCATGCACCAGGCCACTAGTTATCTGATAAAGTTGTTGTATCCACGATATATAAGGAATTCTTCAAACTCAGAAGACAAAATGATCCAATTTAAAAATGAGCAAAAGATTTGAACAGATAATTTCACCAAAAAAGGTATAGAAATGGTCAATGTGCACATGAAACCATGCTCAGCACCGTCAGTTATTAGGGAAATGCATATTAAACCCCAGTCACTTCCACAGGGTGGCTCTGATGAAGCGACAGAAGATAGGTGCTGGGGATGTGGAGCGGTACATTGCTGTAGGAATATAAAATGGTACAGCCACCTTGGAAACCAGTGGGGCAGTTTCTTAACTTGTTAGCCACATGTTCTAGCAAAATTCCACTAGTCAGTACGTACTCACAAAAAATGAACATGATGTTTACAGAAAGACGTACACATGACTGCTCTAGGCAGAACTACTCACGAAGACTAAAAAGTGAAACAACCCAAATGTCCATCCAATGGTGGAGAAATAAAACCTAGAGTAGGTCACTAAAACTCTGACATGGTAGCAGGGAGGCCCAGCGGGAGAAGGAAGGTTGGTATACTCTATGTGAGGCTGTATAATACAAGTGGATGGGAGACTGAAACCCAAAAGCAACAGCTACAACAACAAATTAAAGCCAATAAATTCTATTCTTCCAGGTGATGCTACCCATTGAGTTAAAACAAATCTGCCAATATCTAACAATTTGCCAATATCTAACAAAAGAGAAGCTAAAAGATGAGAGATATTCATATGTGCTCCCACTTGGCTTTTTAATTATCTGACTTTCATTGACATAATGTGTCCTGTGTGAAGGACAAGTATTGCGGGTTGTGTTTTGTTCTGTGTTGTTATGTTTTCAAGAAACAATTTAACCTTTATCCTCTTCAATCTTAGGCGAAATTGCAACACTTTTGTCTCTACCTCCAAACAATTAGCTTTTCAAGTACATTAACCAGACAAGATTATTTACTATAAAACTATTTGATAGCCACAATTCAGTGGGCTTTAAAATGCACTCTACTGCAAAGAGAAGTCAATAATGCCTCCCTTTCGAGACACTGAGAAGTGTGAGTCATGGTGCCAGGACTCCTCTGGCTTTGTTATTACAGGTTTATAAAGCTACACTCCCCGAAGGGCTTACATGTTTCACAATTCTCAACTGTTCTCAAACTGAAATTTAGATTGCACATCTTTAGATTATTAAAAAATAAAATGCACATAAACATCACTGAAATACATCCACAGTCAAAATTCAAATTTCAAAACTACATTACAGTTTTTACTTCACTCCTCCCCATATAATCTGGTTTTTGTTCTCTGAAAATCCTGGTCAGTGTCAACCCCTAAATGAATAAAATAACTTTCTTAAGTCAGGTGCCCTTTGGAAAAATCACATTTTTTTAGCACAGCAAAATGTTGCAGCAACAACACTTCTGAGATACAGAAAGAACCTCTGTTCAGGTCATATAAAAAAGTAACCAGAAGAGTAGAGATGTTTGGGGACGGGGGCGGGGGGGGGGGGGAGGGGGGGGTGGGGGGGAATATAGAACACAGCACACTTTTTCATCATAACCACAAATATATAGCTTAATATTTCCTCTGTTTTTCTATACATAATCAGAGTAAAATATGTCACTGCATAGATATTAGCTAATGTTTCTTCTAGAATTTGGATCTGGAGGAAATCTCCTATCAAGTGAACATAAAGAATTGCTTTCCTTTACAATTTTCAAGTTCAGAGCTATATGAAGCAAGGACTGTAAGTCCTTCCTAACCATTCCCCTCTGTGGAAGGCAGAATTGTAAGAGGGCCCAAGATTCCTGACTCCTGCTGTTCCCTGTTATAGTCCTCTCGCCCTGAGAGCAGACAGGGCCTGAGAATGTGTTGGGATACAAACCCAATAGTCAGGGACTCTGCCAATGAAACTAAGGTCCCTAATTGGTTGATTTGAGAGAATCAAAAGGGAGATCATCCTGGGTGAGCCTGATCTATCAGGAGAGCTCTTTAACTGGGGTCGGATGATTAGCAGCTGGATTGAAGGAGTGAGCTGCCCTGAGTTCTACAGCTGCGGGGAAGTGAATTCTGCCAACAACCACATGAAGCTGGAGGAAGACCCCAGCCCTGATTGACACCCCATTATCGGCCATAAGATATACTGAGCAGAGTACTCTATGCTATGCCCTGATGCCTGGCCCATGGAAACTATAAATAAAATGAGTGTTGTTTTAAGCCTCTGAGTTAGTGGTAACTTATTACATAGCAATAAAAGCTAGCACATTCCCAAGCTCATCTACTCTTTACTGTTTGATTTATTTCATTCAGAAATTTCCTCTGGATATAGATACACACAATGTTCTCAGCAACTCTGTTACATAATGCTACATGTTATTATTCCCATTTTAAAGATAAGGAAACGTGAGGCTAATGGCTGTAGTAAGGCATTAGTAAGCTCATGTAATTGTCTATCAATAAGGATAATAGGCTCATTTTACTATTAATATCGCCGTTTCAAAGAAATCATAATTTTTTCCAAGATCACAAAGCAAGTAAAAGCAGAAACTGGAATGTTTGAATTCAAGTCTACTTGAACCCAAAGCCCCAAATCCCACCAATTTTTCAGTTCTTATTCTCTGATAGTTACTGTTAATTAGAAACGAATTTCTGAAAACTTCATCTACAGTGAGTTTCAGAACGCCTGAGATGAGTGAGGACACAGCAGAAAATCGTTTCTATGTGTGAGGAGAGCTCCACTGGCTAAGGAAACCAGCAGCAGAGAGAAAACTCAGGACCCAGAAAAAAAGGAGAGATCTACGTTTCCAAACGGGCCAAATATAAACGGCACAGGTCCGTTTCTCCGCTGGAGATCAGCAGTGCCTGGGAGGGTGGTCAGAGCAAGGCTGAGAGAGACCAGGTCCAGCATATGACGGCCGCTTGCTCGGGTCACAAACATCAGTGTTGTAATTCGGCTTGAGCAAGACGTAAACACGTTGCACAACACGTGGGGATGAAAGCAAAATCCACAGAGGCAGCTGAAGCAAAAGGCACCCAAATGTTTCATCACGCAGTGAACGCTGAGTGGGAACACAGGAGAGGGAGCAATCAAGGGTGCGGGACAATCGAGACGGCTCTTCGAGAAGCTCGGAGGCCCTCTCTTCAACACTGTCACTACTCAGAACCTTGTCAGTATTAATGAAATAGGGTTAAAATAGTCTAGAACAAACTGTTGCTAATATTCCAAAATTTAAACTATCACAGCAGAATTACTAAGCAATCTTGGTTAAAATAGATAAAGCATATTTCAGGTGTTATAGAATAAAATGTAAAACTTGTTTAAAATATAAAAATCAAAAGCAATGTTCTAAAAATTCAAAGCTTTTATTCTTAGTAGTTAAATAAAATATTCTACATAATGTCTACATTCTAGAATTCCATAACTGATACAATCCATTTTCTTTGCAAAGTCTGAACTGCTGACGGCTACCAATCAGTGCAAAAGGCATTATTTCAGAATGAAAAGTAAGACAGACAGAAGAAAACAAATTGAAGCTATTGTGCCTTCTAAATGATGAGACAGTGTATTTTCTTTAGAAAATCAGGATGCAGTAGTGAAGTATGCTTTTAAATTCTATTTTAATAAATGTTCCAGAACCTAAGTTCCCTGGTCACATAAAGTTCACTTATATTGTCACACATCTATAGTTATAGATTGATAGTGTAAAACTAATGCCATTGGAATAAGGCTGAAAAGGTTAATTAACTTGGCTCATGGGGAACTACTATATGTAATTATTGTATTATTATGAGATGTTAAATTTTTTTGACATCTCTTTTCAATAAATCCAGAAAATTCTGACTCACCATACCTTCTGTGTGAGTTTAGCAGCTTAAATAAATTAATTCCAACTCGACTCCTTTCTCCAGCTGACTGTCTTAAAGCATATACCAGCTCAGAGGGAAAGCCTACAATACAAATTCACATTCCAGTACGAAGCCTGGAACAGGATACAATTTTAGCCTAGACCGACAAACTTATTCTGAATAGATTTGCATTCATACTGAATATTATCTGGGCAATTATGTTGGCACACACAAACACAAATAAAATAAACTGAGATATTAATAGCAAGGTATGCTTTTACTCAGTGTCCATTCTTGAAATAATTTGCAAATAACTTGCATAGTCAGGTTCTTCTCTAAGTCACCTTGTTTGGAACCTGTAATGCATTTTCCAGAAATATACCTAAGTTGAAATTAAATTTCTCAGCCTATGAAAAACTTCAACACATAAACAGAACCAATGTTACCGGAAACTAACTACCCTTTACATCTGTGCTTCCCTCTGGAGCAAAAGTCCCCCACCTTCAGGCTGAGCGTCAGCACCCCCCACCTATCGGGACTCCACTCCCAAGCAGCAAAAGCTGTGCTCACAGGTCTCCCGTTCCTTCACTCCGAGCAGCCAGCACAGAACCTAAGGCCAGAAGAACCATTAACAACAAAAATGTGCTGCTGTTTACAGTGGTTGCTGTATGTGCATGATCTCAAGTATCCCAACAGTAACCCTATGAAGAAGAAACCTTTATTCCCTATTGTCCGTTGAAAAGAAAAGTCACATAAACTGCTCAGGGCACAGAGCTACAAGTGGAGGTGCTGAGATTCAAACTCACCCAACTACCCCAACAAACTCGATTCCCATAGCCACTGAGGTGATGAGAATTCTGAGAGTGCTGTGGTCCTGCGGTCGCAGAGGATGTTTCAAAACCACGTCCAAAACCAAAGAGCAACAGCTCAGTGCAATGGGGGCTCAAGGGCGTCCACACCAGACAGACTGATGACCATGAGGGTGAGAGTGTTGGGGAAGAAGTGCTTGATTGACATTTGCCTTCTGGGGCAATCTTTAATGAGGATTTTTTTTTTTTTTTTTTTTTTTTGCTAAGGGGCAATGAATAATCAATTAAGACAAAATAACTTCTACATTCACTGTCTCCAAATGTCTCACATCTTCCTATTATATTTTTCAGATTTCTAATCTAATATGTAACCCAGTTTCCCATTTCACCCTCATTTTTGTAAAATGAGGGTAAAATAAATAAAATATTCAAATATTTGTATCAATTTACAATAGTCAGTGGTAAAATACTGACCACCAAGAAGCATTACCGAACAATAGTTTAAAATTATCATTTTGGATGATGGGCAAGATCGAGATCAGGTGTTTAGGGCCGCCTGGCTAACAGCATGTGAAAGTGCTGGCTCAGGCACCCCAGGTCCCCAACACTCCCACCCAGCAGGCAGGCAGGGACTGGGAAAGGCTGTTGGTGACCTAAGGAGGAACAAGGACAGCACTTTCCCAAGACATAATGAGCAGGAAACAAACTCAGTGCACAAAACCTACACAAATTTGAACTTTGCATACATCTACTGCAAAGATTTGCTTAGCTGAAGGAAAACTAAATTCTGAAACGGAGTGCCCTATTGGATGAATAAAAGTTCTTGTGAATCTTATTGCCACTACTTTCAAAATAATCACAAGCCCCCAAAAGGAGGTTTATACAGTACTAGAGGCCCGGTGCACGAAATTCATGCATGGTTAGGGAAACCAGGGCCTGGCTGGCAATCAGGACTGATCAGGGCCTTCTGGCTGCCAGCTGGGGCCTTCCTTTTGGCTGCCGGCCCCCGGCCTTCCTTCCTCAGCCACTGGCTGCTGCCCGGGACCTTCCTACGTTCTGCGCCACCCCTTGGTGGTCAGCACACACCATAGAGAGCGATCCAACTCCTGGTCTCTTGGGTATCTTGAGGGGACAATTTGCATATTGGCCTTTTATATATACACTAGAGGCCTGGTGCATGAAATTCATGCACGGGTAGGGTCCCTAGGCCTGGCCAGTGATCAGGGTCAGTTGGGGCCTTCCTTCCCCTGGATACCAGCTGCCAGCTTGAGTCTTCCTTCATTCCATGCCACCCCCTGGTGGTCAGTGCACGTCATAGCAAGCAGGTGAACTCCCATTTGGTCAAACTCCCAGGGGACAATTTGCATATTAGCCTTTTATTATATAGGACTAGGGGCCCAGTGCACAAAGATTCATGCACTAGGGGTGGGTCCCTCAGCCCGACCTGCACCTCTCCAATCTGGAAGCCCTCAGGGGAGCCCTCTCCAATCTGGGAGTTTCTGTCTTTGCAATCATATGAGCGAATTGTCTGAGACCCCCAACCCAGTTTGGTTTGTTGCTCACAGAATAATAGAGGCATTTTCTTTTTCTTTGCTTCATTGGTGGAGATTTCCTGAAAGTTTTAGGATATCTTCCCTTTAATTTTTCCTAGACCCTCTGATTTTACTTATGTCTCTCACCTTTGCTTTCCCTCCATCCCCCACCACAACAGTAACTTGCTTCAGGTTCACTTTGCTCTAGTGCAGTGATGGTGAACCTATGAAATGCATGTCAGAGGTGACACGCAAACTCATTTTTTTGGTTGATTTTTCTTTGTTAAATGGCATTTAAATATATAAAATAAATACCAAAAATATAAGTCTTTGTTTTACTATGGTTGCAAATATCAAAAAATTTCTATGTGTGACACGGCACCAGAGTTAAGTTAGGGTTTTTCAAAATGCTGACACGCCGAGCTCAAAAGGTTCGCCATCACTGCTCTAGTGTCTAGGACAGGGGTGGGCAAACTTTTTGACTCGAGGGCCACAATGGGTTCTTAAACTGGACCAGAGGGCCGGAACAAAAGCATGGATGGAGTGTTTGTGTGAACTAATATAAATTCAAAGTAAACATCATTACATAAAAGGGTACGGTCTTTTTTTTTTTCCTAGTTTTATTCATTTCAAACGGGCTGGATCCGGCCCGCGGGCCGTAGTTTGCCCACGGCTGGTCTAGGAGATCTGTCTGCCACCAGAACTACGATTCCCAGCATTCCTGGTGCTCCCCGCGCTCTGGGCTTCCGCTTCAGGTCCTGGGGCTGCCATCAGAACTACTATTCCCAGAATTCTTGGTGCTCCCCACGCTCTTGGTTTTCCTTTCCTGCTCTGTCTCTGTACCACGGCCTCCCACTCTGCCAAGTCCTCCAAGCCGCCAGGTCCCCCTCTCTGCTCTCCATCTGGCGGCTTGGGGAGCAAAGTTCCCCAAGCCGCTCCACTCTCTGTCGGCTCTCCTGCTCTGCTCTCCGCCTGGCGGCTTGGGGGAGTGACCAAGGGAGCCACGTCCCCCCAAGCTGCCAGCTCTCCCGCTCTGCTCTCCGCCCGGCACCTGTGTATGCAAATTAACCTGCCATCTTTGTCGGGTTAATTTACATACTCACTCCTGATTGGCTGGTGAGCGTAGCAGAGGGACAGTCACTTTACATGTTTCTCTCTTATTATATAGGATGTGTGTGTGTGTGTATATATATATATGTTTTTCATATAATTACAAGTCAATATTATATGAAAGGATAATTTCAACTCACTGTCAAACTATTAAATACATGCAAAAATGTCTGAAACTTTAATTTTTACTCTAATAACAATAATGAATCTGACATATGCTTTAATTCATAAGAGCAGGCTGAGATTTATTATCTCTCTATATAAAAGCCTAAGCTACCGAATGACTGGTCGGCCAGTTACTATGACATGCACTGACCACCAGGAGGCAGATGCCCAATGCAGGAGCTGTCCCCTGGTGGTCAGTACGCTCCCACAGCCAACCTCCCGTGGCTGGCTGGCCAACCTCCCGCGGTCTCTACCCGCAGCCGGCCACCCCCCACCTCCCAGTCGGCCCCGATCACCGGCCAGGACGAGGGACCCCACCTGTGCACGAATTCGTGCACCAGGTCTCTGGTTTCAAATAAAATACATAAGGTAAATGAATATTACTATATTTGTAAAGCATTGAAACAAATTTTATGTACCAAATGGGCAAATAAACACATTCTGTCCTTCCTCTTCCTTTTTTTCTCCTTCCTTCTCATCATTTAGAGAGCAGAGAAAATCACTCAAAAGAGGGAAGTATAAGGAGGAAAAAATCAATCTCCTAATTAATCATTAACATGATAGGTGACAGCTGATTTATCTTCACGACTTTCATTCCTATTTAATGACACTTCCTATGGTGATTTGTAACTTAATACTATGAAACTTTTATCTAGAGAGCATATGTCTGAGTATGCATGTCTGTGTGTCCATGTACATGTGCATGCATAAAACTAATTTGTATTTAGTAACACTTCTTCGAATGTTTAAATATTAGGAGTATTTTGAAAAACAGTAATACTACATGACCCCTTTAGTGTCTCTCAAAAAACTAGATTTACAGATTCACTAATGATGTTGAGACACAATCTCTAATCAAAGCAATTAAAAAGTAGGACATTATCAGCATTAACAACGAGCAAAGACAGACACAACGGAAATTAACTTATTAAAAGAGCTAGAAAAAAAGCTATTAAAAGTTATCTGTGTTTGTATTATAATAACTTTTCCCCAAAATAAAACCACTCCTTCTAAACATTTACACTTTCAAAATAAAAAGATTAACAAGATTTTAAAGTATGTCTTCTTAAATCCTGGTATATTGTAAATAGCAATATATCATATTTGCCCACTCTAAAGTCTTAATGTAAATTTCAAAGTAAGCAAAAATGGTTAACTAAAATTTGTTTGGCTGTGGATCTATCCTGTTGGATGATAAATTAACAGCTTAAACAAATGGAAACTTGTCTCATTTATTGGAAAGAAAATGGGCAGCATATCCTAAATATCTTAGAGATATTATGAGAAGTTGTGGTCCCTGTGCATGGGCAATCAGAGAAATCACCCAGTTCTGCTAGTCCTGAATCAACAGTAAACAAATAAAAGCAAAGCAGATAGAGAGACGGAACTTCAGGAAGCCCGGGTACCTGAGGGGATCCAGGACTAGAGGTGCTGCCTAGGGGCGGGGAGGATGCAGCCAAAGTGTCTCTCCCTTTCCTCTTGCATCCCAGCTCCAGCCCCAGCCTTTTCTTCCTCCCCGCCACCCTTCATCCCCAAGACAGAAGCTGTGTCCCTGGCCATGTCACCATGTTCCTGTGTCCCCTGCATGCTCTCTACCCATCACCCCCTCCTTTGGTGTGGATTCCATTAAGTAAAAACTGGGGAGGGGGGCGCTTGTAAATACACAAGGAAGACATCCCAGTAATTAAAACAAAAAAGTCTACTAGTACACTACCTGTATCTTAAAGACAAAATTAAATAAGTCTAATCTAAAATTTCTCAGAATTAAGATTATTGCATTTTTGCATGATATGCAATAATCTCAAATGTACATTTAAATATGACATTTGGATAATCAAGCTAAAAGAATTTATTGTTCACAAACTCCCCAAGAGATAATTAGCAAACTATATTTCCACATTAGGTTCCAAAATTTCCAAACTGTATTTGATATAAGAGTTGGAAAAGGAAGCTATTAAATGTTGTCTATATTTGTATTACAATAGCTTCTTCCCTAAATTTAAACCACTAAGGTTTTATTTTTAAACTTCTTAATTCTATTCTAAGCTTCCTATAACTATTAACACATCTTCATAAATTCAAGTGCAAATTTCATTTATTTCACTAACCCCTGCAAAACTAGGCAAAACAGCTTCGGAATTATCAACAGTGATTTTTCTTAAATGACAGACTTTCCATGCTGTGAGAGAAAGAAGGGGAGGCCAAGCAAGGAGGATAGCTGCTTCAGGAAAACAGCCTCACCTACAGGAACAAGAGAGCCTCGGGGAAGCGTGAGAACACCGCTCTCACTCACAGGGCAAGCCAGATAGAGTCTAGAAAAGAAACTGTGCAGTCACATTCAACATACGAATTGGCAAAGGAATGTGGGGAAGGCACTGCCGAACTGTATTATTACTTTGAACCTTTAAAAAATAGTTTAAAAATAAACTGTTCTTCACAGCTGCTCTATGAAAAAAAAAGGGGGGGGGGTGTTATAACTGAATTTGAAACTGCTGCTAACCGGTGTCCACCACAGGGGGAATAGAATGCATATGCACATGTATATTCAATGAAGAAATAACTGTTATGAAATATTCATTTAAAAAGTAATTAAGTCTTCCAACTGAAAAGCTAACCTTTCACAACACAAATCACGTAGCTTTGAGATTAAGGCATTACGTCCTCTGGTGCTATTACAATTTACTTAGCACCTTATCTACATTGATTCTTAGACTGTTTACAGATTCTTCATTTCCTAAAAGCTCAAATAAAACAAAACCAAAGAATGATTCGCCTCAAATATACAAAACAAAACCTTCACAGATCACATACACAGACATAAATACAGCCTTACTGACTTTTCCTAAAATTTTTATGAAAAATAAATCTTTTCAAGTAAGAGAATCCATACAGTTGAGATTGAGATTGTGTGTGTGTGTGTGTGTGTGTTTTAAAGATAACTTTAAAATGTGTCTTCTCTCTTGCAAAATCAGTAACAACTTCAAACTAACAATTTTTACAGACATACAAACACACGCACACAACACTGTATGGCCTGAGTATACACATAAGATTTTGCCAACATAAATGAATTTAAAATCACAAGTCTCTCCAGCCTCCACTATTTCCCCCCACATATCACGTTAGCCTGTCCTTAGTCTCAGCGCATAAGCATAAAGAGATTTTTTTTTAGGGGGTGGAAGGGTGATCAGAGGAAGAAATTAGTAGGATGTTAAGCTTCAATGGCCAAAACAGACTATTAGCCTCCATTTGGCTATTAGTCAAATAAGCGGAGTGGTCTGTGAAGTGTCACCAGCAGATAGCAACACATTCTCAAAATGAGACTTAGTGCCTGCTTTTCTCATGTGGAAGGGAAAGCAAAAAGCTGACTCAGCGCAGGCGGCATATCCATTCAAGTCACACACTACTGATGCCACTGGGCCTTGACAGCTCACAGCCTTGAAGAGCCAAAGGTCAGGAGATGAGTTAATACGGCATGCAGCTGACTCCATGCAAGGCGGGGCTTTTTGGGGGGACTAACGGGGTGACACTAGGGTCAATACTCCCCACAAGAGCACGCCAAAATACAGTATCTTTGTGACCCTTCCAAGAATGACAGAAGAGATTCTGAAATGGAAGCAAGAGTGCAGTGCAGGAATCTCTCATTCAAGTGTCATGAAAGCACCTTCCCTCCACACTTGCAAGCCTGTGCTGTGCGTCTTCTACAGGAAGAGGATAGGAAGCCGTGTCCGACCCTGACTCACACCGTGCCTAGATCGATCATCTGGGATCCCTCTCACATCTACCGCAGAAGCACACTGAAACTGTCTATTTTCTAGATAAACATGACACAATTTCTGTAAACAAGGAGAATCTCAAATAAATATACCAAGAAGTTTGTTTTATTTTAAGGAGTCTTACTTTGTTTGTAAAACAAACTTCCAAAGTTCGCATTTAAAGGAGCAGTTGATCGTTCTTAGTTAAATGCTACTCAGTTACTTTTTAATATCTGAGTATCGTTTTGAACACTCAAGATCAATATAACAAGAAATCTCAAAAATGCATTGCTTAATTATGCAGTATATTTAGGTTTCATATTTTCTTAAATGAGCTTATTCCATGTGTATGCTATGCATTCATTTAAAACGGTGGTATACAACTACATTTGATAGGAAATTGTGTTACGTTTTCTAAGCAGATTATATAAACAGTACATAGATGATATGACCTTGTTTTTATAAAATAAATGAACTATCCATGAATATATACTTAAGAAAAAAACCGAAGATACAGAAAATAGTAATCTTATCTTAATAAATGTATATATTACCGATGTGATAAGAGAAACTAGTAAAGCTATTTTTAAAGAGAAAACTTATCACTGAGGTTTCTTTATTTCCTAATCTAACTCTACATTCCTTATTTGATGCAAGAATACACCACAAAATGTAAGTGCAACCAATTTTTAAACCCACCAAAACAGAATTTATCCAATAAGTTATGTCAACTATACAATACTTGTAAAGAAATTGAAAATGGCACAGATTTCTGAAAAATGACTTTCTCTAATGTAAAAAGTTAATTAAGAAACACTGAGGTGTAATTTACCTTGGTTTTATTTTGAAATTTTAGAAATATCTGCTTAAAGACAATAAAGGAAAAAGTGGAAAATTTGAATTTACTGCTGAATTGTCATTTACCCTGTTAAACTATTTTTTAAAGACTATGCATGTACATATAAAACTTTTCCATGAAATAAATCAGTACACTTATTCTTTTTAGCAAATATAGTGGAGTTGACTTATTTTTTATTAGGAAGGAAGAATTGCAAGATGCTTCTTCCACTTGTTTGTCATTTATTTTAGAATACATTGAAATAGTATGAATTTCCTTTTTAAAATGCATTCCTCAGTAAACAAAGCCTCAGTCAGGAAGAGTGAGGCAGCCTGTTCCTCAGCCTTGTGCCTGTTTACTTCAGGTTCAAGAACACCAGCCGACACTGTGCACTGAGTTCACATTCAGCAAGAGGCCAAGCTGTGCACACGCTGGTCTTGCCCTTCTGCCTAACTTCAAGCTTTCCCAGTAACACTGCTGATCACCAGGCTTCTAGCAAGAGGTCACTCAAGTGGTGACCCTGAGATAGGGGCCAAGAGCAGGTGAAGGGCAAGGCGCATGTGCTCTCGGGACAGCTCCGTGCCCGGGCAGCCCCAGGGCACTCCAGATGAGGACACAGGCTCAGGGTGCAACACTTGCCCATGGGCCCCAGCCAGCAAGCAGGGCTGGACCAGTGCTGTGCACAAGAGTCACCTGAGAGTCATGTGCAAGAGCCAAAGGCAGAGATCTCCAAGTCTGCATTTCAGCACCTCCCAAGTCTCCTTACTGCTGAGCTCCTTCGTCCACTCTCCAAATCGCACACGTTGGGTTGGGTCGTGTAGGACATCATGCTTTAGCAAGCAGTGTGGCTTGCAGGCTGACAGTGAAAGAAAGCTGATTACATGGAAACTACTTTGGTCTTTGGTTCCCATTAAGGAGCCCCACAGAGCATGCGCACTGCACGCCGCACATATAAGCATGCTGGGCTCTGGCATCTTGGTTTGTGAGCAAGAGATGTCTGTGTAGAGCTGAGGGGCTTGGGGTTCTGTTCTGTCTTTGTCTTCCAGGAGGGCAATTTCTTTCCTTTTCTGCAAGAACACGTACAACTTCAAATTTAGAAATCAATGTTCCATTTTACAATGCTTTGTTCCTCTTTACAGAGCGAACATGTGCCCGCTTTGCAATGGGTTTCAGAATGGGCACCCTGACCTGCACGGGGACACAGTGAGCTCGCTCTCCAGATGTCGCGCTGCCCCTGTTCATAAAACGTGCGGAGAATAATTCTGCTTCTTTGCTGAACAAAACCACCTCCACAAACTCAAGCCTTAAAAAAACACAGGAAAACGTGGTGTGCCTATAATTCTACAGGCCCGTAGCTTCACTGAATTCAAATCTTGTTCTAGTTTCCCAGGCTCTTCTTTTTTCACTGAATAATTTGGGGTTCTCCCCCATTTGACAACTGCCCTTTAAACATACAGAAAATGAATGCAAAGACCACCCGTGAAACCGGCGCTTCAATGTTTAAGGCTTTAGCAAATAGCTGCACTATGGAAATGACTCAAAGTTATGCACACCAAACGCAACAAACCAATAAACACATCTGCTCATAAACAAAAATAGTACTTTTAAGGGCAAACTTTGCCAATAAAACAAAGTTTATGCACATTATTTCTTGCTGGTAAAGCTAATGTGATTACCAAATGAAAATATAATTTTCGTTTACTATAAACTAGAATTATTTTTAAAACAGTAAATCCATTATAAGTACCCATGCACAGGAGAAAGCACTGTGAGTCAAGGACACCTATCATACAAACAGATGCCACATCATACATGTACACAGCCCAATCCCCATCAGAAAACAGAAATGTTTTATTGATTTATTTTATTTAATTTTTAATTTATTCCTCACTCAAGAATATGTTTTTGTTGATTTTAGAGAGAAGAAGGGGGAGAGAGAGAAACATCGATATGGGAGTGAAACATTGATTAACCACCTCCGAGATGTGCCCCGACCAAGGATCAAACCTGCAACCTAGGTATGTGCCCTGACCAGGAATCAAACCCACAACCCCTTGGTGTAGGGAACGACACTCCAGCCAACTGAGCCACCAGGCTAGGGGTTGTTTTAATTTTAAGCAAAGAAATTTAGGAATCCTAAAGGAAAATGAAATATTGCTTTTTAAAAAAAAAGTCACACAGTAGTTTAGAATGAACATAGTATTCTCAGTTAAATCAAGAAGTGGACGATCTTCAAAAACAATTGTGAATGAAACTTTAACCAGGAAAATGGGCAGCCACAGGGCAAACCAGACAAAGAGGCATGGTATGAAGACTTCTCATCAGCTGGTAACAGATTAAAGAAGGGATGGGCCCTGGCCAGTGTGGGTCAGTTAGTTGGGCATCATCAGGTGCACAGAAAACCTGGTTGCTGGTTTGATTCCTGGTCAGAGCGCATGCCTGGCATGTGGGCTCAATCCCCCATAGGAAGTATGCAGGAGGCAGCCAATGGATGCTTAGATCTGGCATCAATGTTTCTCTCTCTCTCCCTTTCCCGTCCTTTTCTCTAAAAATCAATAAAAAATATTTACAAAAAGAAGGGGTGGGACTCAGGACAAGAAAGTCATTTCAACTCAACTCATTCAAAGAGAAGGCTGTTTCCATCCTGATTTGAGAACACAAAATGCTCTTCCTAAGAACCCTAAGTGGCCCACTCTCTTTAAATGGACTTCTAGGTCAGCAAAGAGCTATCTCAGCAGAAAGCATTATTCACTCTCTCCCCTCCTTCCCACCCCCGACACCGTACAGCCACTCCCATTCTAAGCTCAGATCTCAGTGCTTGCTGGGCAGAAACAAAACCTTTCTAGCCAAGTGCCTCACATGTATCTGTTCATCACTTCCCACTTTTAACAGAGCTCTCACAGACTTCACCCAACTAAAAGAAAGAAAACAGTAGCAGGAGAAACCTAAAGCTTTAAATATTGTTTATTTTTTATTGAGGGAGATGAGGAAGGTTCCATATTTTTAAAACTGATGCTATATTTGAAAAGAACTCAGACAATGTAGTCAACAACACAATTCTATAACTGTTGCACTTTTTATTCTAAAGACTTCTCTTTAAAATTTTAGTAAACTGCTAAGATTTTATTGAAAATATCTTAATAATAAGATATAACATCCAACCTTTTAATAGGCTTTAAGAACCTCTGCAACAATAAAGAACTCAAATTAGGCAAGACCTTTTCAAGGTCATTTTCTTGCCCTCACCTTTTATAAAATAGACTAAAAAGCGGAAAATTAGACCCAACCACCAAAGAACACAAATATTCCTACTAATAGAGAAAAGAATTCCATTTTGCCTCGCATCTTTCCCATGCAAAGTCCCACTGATTCATTTAATAATCTGCCCATGATCTTACTAACAGAAGTGTGATAATGAAGTCACTGGGCAGTTGGTCCGACGGTTGTGGATTATTGTTAAGCTCAACTCACTGGGGTTTTGTGCTTAGTGTGAGGCACATATACGCAGTTAATGGTTTTACTTAACTTAAAATTCCAGATCACAACCAAGTTGGAAGGAAGGAGAGGGGCTTCTGCATTTGTTCTTAACTTCACAAGCACTTTGCTCCATTCGTAAACAACTCCCTATCGCTCCTGCCCTCAACATCTGTGCTTTGCTTCAGTAACTGGACTGCAATTACGCCTTGGATTTATTAGAGCTTTTTTAATAGAAATTACCAGATTACTGACTTTTCCAAAAAAGAAAGAGAAATCTGGACTGTAATGAAAAAAAAAATGATTATTCAAAGGAAATACTGAAGATATTGAAGAACATTTATGTTTTAATTAATTATTTTTCTTTCTTTTCCTTTATTTTTATTAACACTATTCCAGATGTCCCCATTTCTGCCGCTTTGCCTGCCTCCATCCAGCCCCTATCTCCTCGCCCCCTTTCCCTCTGGCCATCACCACACTGTCGTCTGTGTCCATGGGTTATGCATATCTGTTCTTTGGCTAATGAAGACATTAGAGAACATTTAAATATCCCACAACAGGATGGGTAAATGTATAGCACAACAAAATATATGTGCTGAAAAGTGCTTCATAGTCTCACAAACTCTGTATTCTTTTATTTTTCTTCAAACCAGGAATGTACTACGAAGACTCAAGAATTGCTTAGTAAAATAAATTCATATATTCCCCTTCTCCCATCATAAATAAAACAAATTAGGTTTATAGACTGAATGAGTAAGAACCACAGCAATAATAACCCATCCATCTACTTTTGATGCTGAAGTGTACAGTATGCCACAGAATCAAACTAATATTGAAACATTATTACTCATTCCTAGTGCTTTTCCTATTTAAAGGAGGGGAGGAGTAACATTTTAAAAATAAAATGATGTTCCCAGGGGTGGGATGACGACTGTGAGGAAAGTAAGTCAGCATTTAACCTTTCAGTGTCAGGGAACACTGACTGTACCATGACTGTGAAAATGCAGTGTTTGGTGAAATGAATGCAGACAAGGAACACAAGTTGAGTTTTGAAGGCGGTGACAAGTGAATTGGAAATCCTGAAACATACTATTCAAACTACACAACCTCATTATTTGAATGTAAAATATAGTTCTTGTGAAAATTCTAAACATGCAGAAAACTAGAAAAAAGCTAATGAAGTCCCTGCTCTTAAACATAAAAGGCAGTGCCACAAACAAGTTCCATAACCAAACTCAGAAATCCAGCTGTTTGGAGAAGTTGGGATGGACAGCAATAAGGGCTCAACACCGGGCTCTCCATCATCACCTGGCCAATGAGGAAATCAGCCTTAGAAAGCCAAGAGTCTGTCCGACCAGTGTTGCTCAGTGGTTAGAGTGTTAGCCACATACCCAAGGGTCATGGGCTCAATTCCCATCAAGTGCATGTGCCTGGGCTACAGGTTTGATCCCCAGCCCTAGTCGGGGTACATGCAGGAGGCAACCAATCAATGCTTCTCTCTCACTTTGATTGCTCTGTCTCTTTCCTTCCTCCCTCCCTCCCACTCTCTCTAAAAATCAAAGGAAAAAACATCCTTGGGTGAAGATTAACAACAAAAAAGTCAAGAGTCTGAAAACTCCTATGTTGCCCAAAATTGCCATCTACTCTCATGCTCTACATATGAAAAAATTTGAAACTTGTGGGAGAAAGCACCTCTCGATGCCCATTACAATTAAACAGAAAAAAAAAATCATAAATATCAGTAGATACCACCTGTGTGCATTCAAGGGAAATCATTTATAACACCATAGGCTTAACCCCAAGCTATTGCTCAGATATGACACCTTAGTTATGAAGAAGATGCTACAATAAGTGTCACATTTTACACTCCATGTCCTAACGCCGCAGCTTACACCTGCACAGCGGTGGGGAGCAGAATCCTGAACTCACACGGCACACTCTGCTCCCCGGGGTCACACCGCTGCCTGACCTGCAGGCTGTGCCCAGGACCCTGACTTCCCACAGCTGAGGCTGACCTTGATATTGGCGTGTAGGTGGGAGAGAAGTGGGGGCATCTGAAGACATCCTGAAGGTAACCGACTCTGCTCTATTTTCAGTAACACAGGTAATTAGAAGCTCATATAACCAGGAAGTAGAAAGACATGTAAGGACTTCAGCCTTTTAGCTTCTAAAGCAGCACTCAAGTGCACAGCATTCGCTCACTGTATGTTTAATCAGCCAAAACTCCACCACAAATGAACTGTACATCTACAATATATTTGTACCTTCAATCCCTGTAACATGTGTGAATGCGTTCTGTTTAAATGCTAGTTCAGAATGCGCTGCAACCAAGGATTGATATATTAAGATGTGAAAGTCATAATGTAAGCACATTGCTATTTTCACCAAAGTCCACTTTGCAGTAAAAACATGCCCGCACAGAGCCCGCAATCTAGAACTGCGCTGTCCAATATGGTAGCTATTAGCCACATATGGTTACGCAAGTTTAATTAAAATTTAAAGTTCAATTGCTCACAGTAGCCAGGTTTCGAGTGCTACATAGCAGCATATGGCGAGTGGCTAGCATATTGGACCACAAGATATGGGGTGTTTTCCTACTGCGGAAGGCTCTGCTGGAAGGTGGGGGGGGGGTGGGGGGGGGGGAGTCTAGAATATCCCAGGTCCCTGCACACACTTTTGGCTACAAATGCTGCAAACACGGCAGCATTCAGCAACCAAAATCCACTCGTATTTATTTTTCCTTTTGGGGGGAGATGCAAAATTCACTTCATGAAAATCACATTAAGAGTTTCACTGGAATGAGAACTTAACCATCCCTCACCCCAAATTCAAGCCCAAACTGCTGGTCAATTAGAGAAGCTAGCTGGGTCTCCATCCTCGGGGCGTGCTGAGTGAGGAAGGAAAGGACACTGGCCCCAGGGACCATGCTAGGGGATCATTTCCCACCTGCCATTCCAGAAACCAGCCCTGGTCGGAAGTAAAGTTTTTCCTGATCTATGAAACGTATTTTCAGGGAGTTCATTTGTAGGTGCTGTGCCCACCGGGCACCTATCTCTCGAACCGGAGCCCTGGCTTCTGCAGACAGGGGGGTTGTGGGGAGGCAGATGACTTTCAAGCCAAGGAGAAACTGGGCCCATTCACAAAGAAAATGTCTTCCTTCTGAGTGGCCCACTAGGCTCACCCTTTCCTCTGCTCTCCTCCCACAGGCAGTGGTGAGCCAGGAGGCAAAGCCCCTTGAACTAAGAGGCAGGTGCCCTGCTCTCCTCCCCAACGCCAGCCCCCGTGCACGTCTTCCCCAAGGTTTGGACCCCCAGGAAGGACTAAGCCAGTTTCAACTTCCCTAGTACCCAGTACCCCTGGGTCCTGGACAGCTGGGGACACAGTGAAGCAGAGGGCAGTCAGGGACACAGATGGATACAGAGAAACATGGGCGAGAAGAGGCGGCCCTGCACCCACTGCCTGCTGTCTCCAGCAGCCATGCTGACGACCAACAGTCCCACTCCCTGAATATTGGGCGCCTCAAATGGCACCGCTTCATTTCCAAGATGCCAACACCAGGGGAACTAAAAACTACCTTCAAGTATCTGAACAGCCATGTTATAGAGGAGGGACTAAGATTTATCTTGTCTGATTTAAGAAGGAAAAAGTAGAACACAATCCAAGAAAACATTTCATGTTAAGAGAAGAAAGAATTTCCTAGCAATTTAAATGATTAGAAATAAAATACTTTATGGAGAGTTCTATATTACAAGACATTCAAAATAATATTTTAGAAGCAATTCATATATCAGGTAGGGAGGGATATATATATATATATTATATGAACTTTTAAGATTCAACAAATCATATGTATATATACAAGTAACTGGTCTCA
This sequence comes from Myotis yumanensis, assembly GCF_028538775.1. Classification (NCBI taxonomy): domain Eukaryota; kingdom Metazoa; phylum Chordata; class Mammalia; order Chiroptera; family Vespertilionidae; genus Myotis; species Myotis yumanensis. The sequence continues at coordinate 5,310,086 of NW_027223757.1, forward strand.
GACCAAACAGATTTAATAAGGTGACAGACTATTACTTCAAAAGTTACATTAACTAAAACCTTTCAAAATTAATCCATAGTTCCCGACAACAGTGAAGTCTTTCCTTTCATATGGTATGTGAGGGTGCACTATAGGAGAGGGACTAAACAGACACTTAAATTTTAAATAAAGTTACTGCTGAAATTCAATTCAGTTCACACACACACACTCTTCATATTTTAGTACTTTAAAAGCTTAGTTTCTTGGAACTTTGTCTCCTCTGAAATTGTTTAAGATCAAGCTGATAATGGGTTAAGTCCCAAAAATAAAGGAGCAACAGAGCAAATCTGACTGCATGTTTGAAAAAGCCTATAAAATGTTACAAGCAAAACAGGAAGGCCTGTGTTAATAATGCATAAGCCAAAAGAGAAAAAAAGCTACCCATTTAATGGAATAATGCTTTTATCCTTGCAGTTAAAATGAAATAAACCATGACTATTAATCTAGTAAGACCATGTAAAAATGTAATTTTTAAACATTTACTAAAAGGGGACAGTTCAGTAACCACTCTAAAAATCAAGGCCTTGTGTACAGCAGCGTTTAAACGCTAAATACCAATCTCCTGTCTGTGGACTCCATTACCCACCCTGTCGCCATAGCAACGCTAACAGTATGCCTGACTTCAAAGACAAAGATGTAATTTCAGACTTCCAGCAGCCAGAGGGAGTGGTAAGAATATTCTACCCAGGCGGTGTCAGCTGATGATAAATTATAAAAATATCCAGGAAGGTTATGAGGCGGACTGTACCACATAGTCTCATATTCCTGGGGGAAGACTTACACTAGTCAAACACCCTGGGAGACAGCAAAAGTACAACAAAAAGTAAGCGAGAAAGAATCTCAACGGGATCTGATTTTCTGTTGTTGTTTTTTAAAATTACACGGTGCAGAGTCCGCCTTCCTTTTTCTAGCTCCCAGGAGAAAATAAAAATAGCTCTGTCATCCCCTTTCTCATTCGGAGTAAGAGTAACTGAAGATGTGCATGGCTGTTCCAGGGGACTTGCAAAGCCACCTCTGTAACTGCTACTCCTACATTGCTGAAGCTGGCATTTGTCAAAGCCTATTTCGAGCACAAGCAGCCAGCTCAGGGAGCAGAATGTACCTGTGCGCTCAGCACCGGAGCAGCCGCCCTAATGAGCTGTGTTCTAACTACCACAACCCGACATACTCGGCGTTTTCCTGTAAGCCCTCCGAAGGGAAATGCTGAAAAACAATCTGCCAATTTACAAGGGGGTTTTGTCTTAAAAAAACAACAACCCATAAACGAATAAAGCTGATGTTGACAGTGCTGTTTCATGATTCCGCAGCCGAACATGTGTAAAAGCACAGGCCCTGGATGGAGCAAGGAACTTTCCTTAGAGGCACCGAAGCACAGGCTTTCTGGGGGTTCTGTACAAGGAGGAACTACTAAACCACCAGGACTTGCTTTTATCAGAAAGACGTTGCAAAGGGCTAGATTGGCTGACAAATGAACAGAGGTAGTTTTACTACAATGTTAGTGTTTTATGAGAATAATAAATATGGTAAATTCTTGTTTGTCGCTTTAAAAAGTCCAATTCCCTTACAATAACAGAAGCAAAACACGTCAGCCCCTTTTGACCAGATGTGAAGACTATAATCTGTCCCCTTCCCTGCAAAGGGCAATGATTGGCCAAGGAAAGAGACAGTTGTGGATTCAAGTCAGCTGGTGTCAAACCCCTGCCTCTACTAGGTCTCTGGCCTGCTGCTCACCCATTCTCTCTAAAGTACACGGCACAGCAACCAAAGCATAGTCAGTCTTCTATTTCCTCCATGGCCAATCCGGGGCGGGGGGCTGTTCAGAGGGGAGAGGGGGCGTCACCAGCTTTGGCGCCCCTCCCCACTAAAACTCTGAAAGGAGCTGGACGGATTATAGATGCATCCTTCTCCTCCAAGTTTATAATGTACTCAAGTCAAGAGGAACAAGAAAAATAAGTCACATCATTTTGCCACAAGATATAAACTGACACAGTTATAACTGTTAAGTCATTAGTGGAAAGTTTGCACTGTAAAATTTAGGTCACTAGCCTATCTCACCAATTAATCTTGAGCCCAAATTTTACAACCCAAATATTAGCAACCTTCTCCCATAAAAACATACAACAGAAAAATGCCGAACTATAAAACAAATTTGTCACCTACCCCTCAAAACAAAAAAAGATGTTGATGAAAGATACACTCTTTACAACTGAACTATTTACTTACTTTACTTTACCTTTCATCCTGTTACATGTATTATGCTTACAAAATAATTACTTTTAAAAATTACTATGAAATGAAAGCGAGCTCAATAAGCGACTCCTTTGGAGACAATTGTTGTGTTTATACTGGTAATTTTGACAGTTAAGCAAGTAATAGACAGTACAGCCATTCATTCACTTATTTGATAGGACGCCTAATTTATGCCCTTAACCATCCCAGATAACCTGAAACAACTTCTTTAACACCATTAAAACTGGAAAGCCCATATTTTGGCATCATTACTCATTATTTTCACAGGAATATTTTACATTTGCTTTTATAAAATAATAGAAGAAAAGCGATATTCTTTCCTTAGGAAATTATGTTTTTTTCTTTCCTTAAGAACTTCTGTTTTTCGCTTTATGTTGATAATTGCATAACCTCAATTTCCCCTCTACCTTGGTAATCAGGAATGCAGCCATGAATTTCAGTTATTCATGGTACTCTATTATCATGGTTTATTTGCTTCTCCCTTCTTAAAACATTTTTTTTAAAAAATTGTATTCCACTTTGAGTCATCTCAGTTTACACAAATGTTTTACTGGAGGTCAACTCAAATCCTTTTTAGAAGCACATGGGTTATAAATTCTAATAAAAACATCACAGGAAATGAAAACAGTCTGTCACAACAGGACTCTTTCAGTCAACGTGGTCATTGGCATATTTGAAAATAAACAAATTTATTTATAATTCATAGGGACACATTAAAAGAATACCTCATCCAAGCTATTTTTAAACACTTTCATAGATGAAGAAATCTATATTCTTAAATATTGATCACTGTTATATGGCATCTTGGTTATGCCTTATATTATTAGAATGCCACAGCATAAAAAAATATTAGGGAAGCTAAAAGAATGCACTAATTACATTAAACTTTATATAGTTTTGTTAATAAGAAACTAGGTTTGTAGGTAAATTCAAAAGTAAAACTGGTGATAGTGAGTATAATATACAGAACAGTCCATAAAATATTGGGAAAGGCAAAATGTCTTAATCTAGTTACAGTTGTAATCCTTGTATAATTTGCCCAGGTACTAACTATTTCACTGGCTACCACTGCTGGGTAAATATAGTTGACTTGTAAAATAACCATTTGCCCAAGTTCCCTATTTGGGATGTATACTTAAACATCAATAAATACAGCTGTCGAAAAGAGCAACATGAGGCACCAGGATAAGGCACTTCCAAGATAGTCCCTCCAAAACGCCACCTGCCTTACCGCAGTGCATTTACTTAAATCCCCTGCCACTGGGAAGGGAAGAGGTAGGACTCAAAGGGTGTATTTCCTGTATCAACATAATTATTTAGGCTTGCCCCCCTGCTCGCTCCCCTCTGTACATGACTTAAAAGTAGATCTTATTTTCCCTGACTCAGCAGCCCCTTCACCTCCCACTAAAGATGTCATTAGTCACAGCTGGTTCTTCCTAGACAACCACATGGTTCACAGGCTTATCTGTCTCAGAAATCTGAAAACTCTTTGAACAATCGAAGTGGTTTATCTAAAAGCAGATTTGACTACAGGCAGACTTCTACCCATGTCTTTGCTTAGGCCTTCTTTTTCTTTTCTCTGTCTCTTTTGCGTGGCTTTACTACTCATCGAATACCCAAGTTGGAAAAGCACAGCAAAGTAACTCCAACCACTGCAGTCAATTACTGTCCGCCTCTGGCAACAATGTTGGGAGTGCAGGTGAGTATAATACTAGTGACTGACATTACATTTTTGAATGGTCAATGTGTTTTAATTGTCTAAACTATACAACTATAATTTTATAACCAGTCAGCCATGAGATGAACTCCATAGGATTTTTGCCTCTTCACCCCCCATTCTCTCCCAATAATTTCATCTGCAGTACTTAAATGAAAAATTGCAGCATAATATTGGGGAAACTGTTTTTAATTATAAAGTGTTAATGTAGTTTTCTTATATTCATGTTTTTCTGTTATGTGCTGAAAAAAAATAATGAAGAATGCAAAATCAACATGAATGCCATGAATGCGGAAGAATCCCAGTGGTATTCCCACCAACATATTCCAGTCCAAAGGGGTCCACAGCAGTGCTGGGGTTCAACAACAGAGCAACAGGAGAGGAGTCAATGAGATAAAGTTGTAGCCCAGAGTCAGTTGCCACAGTCCCGTGACTGGGCGGGCTCTCTGTTCCGGTTCTCCTCAGCCCCAGGAAAGGAAGGCTGACTCTCAGGGAAGTTGGTTGGACTAGCAACCCTAACAGGTCCTGACAGCTAAAGGCAGTTGCAAAGGAGGGCAAACAAAGGGTAAGAAACTGACATTTGCGGAGCACTTACGTAGGCGAGAGGTTTTATATGTTATATCTCATCACGCAAATGGGTAAAGATGACGTACACAGGCAGTAAAGCTAAGTTGATAGTACATGTGGAATGTGCCTCGTCAGCCATAATGTGCATATTCAGATGCAGTTTCCAAATCTGACACCCCCAACACGGGGCCAGAATTATATCAAAGATGCTAGAACTTTAACACCTTGTCTTCATCCCCATGAAAATAAGTCAGGAGAAAAGAGGCAAAAATAATGAAGTCACTGAAGAAAGCTAGCAGCTTCACTCTAGCAGGATAAGTGTCCACAAAAGTGCCAGGCGCAGTGTTCCCTCCCCCAGGACCACGGGCCCTGACAGGACCCGACACAAGGCCGCCTGAACGTCCTGTGGAAAAGCTAGCATGGTTCTGATACAGCCATCACTGTTCTTATGCTTTCAGATACTCAAGACTTCCGCAAAAGGGCAAAACATTTCTGTGAAGTTACACATGCTGAAAGTATGAATTTCTCAGGTTCCATAGATGATTATCTGAAGATTAAATAAGAAAATATGTTAAAGTATTTTAAATAACAGGCATCCTCAATGCAGGTATGTTTTCCTGTTTAATTTCTTACTGCTGAAATGTACTATAGGAAAGAACAAACACTAATAAGTTAGTGAAATAACTCAAATGTTATTATTTTATTCTGACATCTAATATAAAATTTTAAAAATAAGGAAGTGATCAATAACTGACTGTTGAATGTAATTGAATTTTTCTGTGTGAAGTGAAATCTTGTGCCTTAATTGAGAATGTCCACATTTAGGCATGTGACTAAGGCACACGTAAATGCAGTAGCTATGAACGGCAAAACACTTGGGGAAACTGAACACATTTGTATTTATTCAAGGACACTCATGGTTTTAATCAAAATTGGCAAAAGATTTAAATGAAAAGGAGAGAAAGTCTTGGATTGACAATTGAAATTTACAGGACCCTGAGGAGTCGGGCACAGGTGCGGCCAGGCAGCTGCTCTAGTAAATGAGCTATGGGTGGACTCTAACTCCACGTCTGTTGAATTTTGAGGCAAGTTTGCTGCCATTTTTAAGTCTCTATTTCCACATCTGGGAATTAGAGCTTAACAATATGAAGCAAAGTAAATGTGTAAAAATACACACATATTAAGAACTCATTACTATTAAACCTTTGCTCTTTATGGGAGCAGTGAGAGGACAGTGCTCTAAAAACCGGGGGACCTGGGGAGAGGCCTGGTTTTAAAAAACAGAGAGTATCCCTGCAGAGTTCATGGTGATCTCCCTGAGACCCACATTCTCTGCTGGGATTCAAAAGTACCTTAGGAAACCAAGGTGCTCAAAGGGGTAAACCATGTCTTAAAAAGAGAGAGAGAAATCTGTCAAAAATAGCATATTAAAACCCTATTTCCACCCCCTTCCACAGTCACATACCTTCAAAAAAGAAATAAAAAGTAGAGACATTAAATTTGTAGAACAGACTCGCAAACACATAAATTCAAAGTAAGTTTCAGAAAAGGAGAAATTATAATGAGATAAATTTAACTAAGGAACGTTCCTCAAAAATGAACTGGTACAAGAACAAAGTCTAAATCATTCAAGAGTAAACCAAACAAAACAATATAAAGTGACTGGTCCCTACCCAAGGAACTTATTAAGATGCACTATCCTAAAAGCAAACAGAATGAGACCAGACATGAATCCCAATGGAACTATAGAAAGTTTCATATTTCTTTAGACTGCACTCTTGTCTTACTCCTAGTTAGATTAGAAACGCTTGGCATGATCTGCTGGGTTTATACAAACTCTGCTACAATAGTCTTTAAATCATCTCCAAGAATTTAAATTAAATGGAAAGTTATAGCCGATGAGATCATTTTCTCAACATCAATTCCTATTTATGACAATGTTTTACATCTTATATCAAGAACTCTACAAAAAAGAAGGCTTTAGGAGCAAAAATGAATTGTTTTCTTTTAGGAGTTTCAGAATTCAAGCACAGTTATTCAGGACTTGCTTTTTAATCTCATAAAATCTCTGGGTATTCTTTCCTCCCTAAACCAACTCCCAAAACCAATTTCCCAGTGTTTGTCACCAACAGCACCACACCTCCAGGTCGTTCACCTTAAAAACCTTAAAAGCATCTATCATTCATCCCTTCCTTCATTTCAACAATGTTTTCCTCTGCATTCTCACTGTCATCACCTTTTATTAATGTGACTCACCCTCAACTGTGACATGAGAGCCTCAAAGGTTGTCCCCTGCCTCCGGGTTGATAATGAAGGCGTTTTGAAAATGAAGGCTTTGCACAAATAAAAAACATGGCACAATTCCCTCATCGTGGTGACGTAAAAGTCTCAAGCATCACACATAGATGAGCGGACTGGGATCTAGCACTGAGCAGGCAAAACGGATGGTGAAAGTGCTGTCTGTAAAGTCCATGCACCTCAGACCTCCTATGTTCTCTAAGACCTTTCCTCTGGGCATATTTATTCTTCTTTTTCTAGTGGTTTCCAGTGTTAATTAACGGAAACTTTCACTTATATATAACCAGACTTTTTAAGATGGTTCCAATACTTACTATATATATAATAAGTGTTATTATTTTAGAGTCAAATTTTCTCCAGATACAGGTAATTACAAAAGACCAACCACGTATATTTAGGGTGCTAACTGGTTCACTGCACTCAACCGCCCATACCATGGGAAAAATAAGACTAAGATCCCTACTTACACCAGAACATTTTTTAGAAAGACAGAGTATTAGTGCCGGGGTCCAAGTTACAGATGGGGCCCGGACCCTGCTGAGCTGCCCGTCACGCAGAGGTCACCAGGCTCCTCGTTCTGGACTACTGAGAGAGGGTTATGTGTGGGTTAGCATAGCTTATGCCATTGCCTCAGTGCACTCCATTTGGGGCTTTGGCAGAAAGAGGAGTGAAATAACAAGCAAGACTTGTGGCATTTCACTCCACCCAAATCAAGCCAGTAGCTCAAAGACAAGACACACAAAATGCAGAAATACAGGGGACAATATCCATGAAACTGGCTTCAGTTCCTTATGACAAAGGGCGGTTTTCATGTCTCTGGGTGACTAGAACCTCCACTCGTGGTAAGTCTCAGTTTAAAAAGCAGAGGGTTACTCATTACTTTATAGTGTGCAAAGTAAACCTTTTCCATTTCCATCCCACAGCAAGAAATGGAAACCGATCAGATCCTAACCAGAACTTGGCCAGAACTTTGCTGGAGATCCTGACCAGAACTTGGCTGGAGTTCCTGGCTAGGCTGCTGATCAACTGAAGGCTGTCTCCGTGTCATTCCTTCTTTGCCGACTCCGTCCACACCTTTGGGGACCCCTGGACCCGTTGGGTTGGACCCCAACACCTCAATCTCTGGTCCCTTGTAGAGGAACCAAGATGGCAACATAGGTAAACACCGGAGTTTGCGCCTCGAACAAACACTTCAAAAATACAACTAAAAGACAGAACGGACATCACCCAGAACCACAGGAAGGCTGGCTGAGGAGAGATTCTTCAACTAGAAGGAAAGAGAACAGCATACTGAGGCTCAGAGGAGGTGCAGTGTGGAAAATACTAGGGTGCGGAGGTGCGCGTGGAGCGGACTGGTGGCTGAGGGCTCGGTTGTCATTTTCAATCGGGAGGGAGTCGCAGACTCTGAGCTCCAGTTCCGGGCGAGTCTCTAGGGACCCAGACTCAAATGGGAGAAGCGGGACTGTCTGGCATTGGTGGGAACACAAGGGCAGCTTTCTCTCCGAGGTTTGCAGCGGTTGCTGGGAATCTGAGAAGCATAGCCTCTGGGAATGGGACGGAGAGCAGCCATAACTGCTCCCTCCGCCCGCCCTGTTGATCCCGTGCGACCCGCCTCGCCCAAGCCCTGCGCAGAGCCATTTGCCGGATAGCCTCAGGCAAAGGCTAGATTAGCACCTCCCCAGAGGACAGAAGTTTTTCCGCTGCAGACACAGCTGATTCTCATAGCCAGTCGGCCTGGAGGTCAAATCCCTCTAGTATTAACTACAACAATCAAGGCTTAACTACAACAAGACTGCGAACAAAGACCACTAGGGGGTGCACCAAGAAAGCATAAAAAATGCGGAGACAAAGAAACAGGACAAAACTATCAAGAGAGGATATTGAATTCAGAACCACACTTTTAAGGTCTCTCAAGAACTGTCTAGAAGCCGCCGATAAATTTAGTAAGGCCCTCGAAAAGACTGGTGAGACCGCCGATAAACTTATTGAGATCTACAAGAAATCTAATGAGACCCTCGATGCTGTGACAAAGAACCAACTAGAAATTAAGCATACACTGACTGAAATAAAGAATATTATACAGACTCCCAACAGCAGACCAGAGGAGCGCAAGAATCAAGTCAAGGATTTGAAATGCGAAGAAGCAAAAAACACCCAACTGGAAAAGCAAAATGAAAAAAGAATCCGAAAATATGAAGATAGTGTAAGGAGGCTCTTGGACAGCTTCAAACGTACCAACATCAGAATTATAGGGGTGCCAGAAGATGAGAGAGAGCAAGATATTGAAAACCTATTTGAAGAAATAATAACAGAAAACTTCCCCCACCTGGTGAAAGAAATGGACTTACAGGTCCAGGAAGCGCAGAAAACCCCAAACAAACGGAATCCAAAGAGGACCACACCAAGACACATCATAATTAAAATGCCAAGAGCAAAAGACAAAGAGAGAATCTTAAAAGCAGCAAGAGAAAGAAACTCAGTTACCTTCATGGGAGTACCCATACGACTGTCAGCTGATTTCTCAACACAAACTTTGCAAGCCAGAAGGGAGTGGCAAGAAATATTCAAAGTGATGAATGCCAAGAACCTACAACCAAGATTACTTTATCCAGCAAAGCTATCATTCAGAATTGAAGGTCAGATAAAGAGCTTCACAGATAAGGAAAAGCTAAAGGAATTCATCACCACCAAACCAGTATTATATGAAATGCTGAAAGGTATCCTTTAAGAAGAGGAAGAAGAAGAAAAAGGTAAAGATACAAATTATGAACAACAAATATGCATCTATCAACAAATGAATCTAAGAATCAAGTGAATAAATAATCTGATGAACAGAAAAAAAAAAAAAAAAAGAAATGGAAACCGCCTGCTGCCTGACACCTTGGATGAGAAGGCGGTTGCCACCGGGCTCCCACTGGTGCAACGGGAAAGGCATAGAAGACAAGATTCCCTGTCCTGCTGCTTCCTTATTCGTTTGTCTTTTCTACCTCCCACTTTACCAGGTAAAGACACCTGATATATGTACAGCTGACCCTTGAACAACATGGGTTTGAACCGTGCAGGCCCACATATACGTGACATTTTTTCAAAAAATAGAACTATAAATGTATGGTCTCTTCCGTATGCTTGTCTTAACATTTTCTTTTCCCTAGCTTACTTCATTGTAATAATACAGTGCAGAATATAACATACAAAATACGTGTCAATCAGCTGTTCACGTTACCGATAAGGCTTCCAGTCAACAGTAAGCTATTAGTTAGGTTTTGGGGGAATCAAAGTTATACATGGACTTCTGACAGCACAGGTTGCTCAGGGGTCAAGTGTCCTTCTCAACTTTTCATGTGAACCTTTCTTCTCTCTAGACTTCCCTACACTCACACATCTCCAATACATGGGGGTGGGGGAGGCTCTGCAATCCCTGAGGTGTTAGTGTCCACAGGAAGGGCCGTGGCTTCCCATGGCCTGCAGGGAAGGCTGTGTACTCAATCGGGTACCCAAATCCCCACAGGTGTTCAAAGGCAAATGGCCGGGAGAATGGGAAACCACCAAGGGCTACATGAGCCATCCTGTAGGATTCCGAGCTGGCTGCACCCTCTCATTCAACTTCCTCCTGAAGGCAGAGGTTCATTCTTATCAGCGCTTTTTTCTTACATACTAACAAAGGCCCTTAACACAACACTTAGGAGTTTCAACATGCTCTGGGATTGTTAACTCTATCATTCATCTTTCAGAGAAGGACACGAAAGGTCCTGAGAAATCACATGAATGGCTCCAGACCAGAACCTTGGCTGAGATGTAGCCTGTTTACCATTCAGCATCAGCATTAGAACAGCTCTCCACGTCAAAATATATGATTTTATCAAAACAAAGTCATCGTTCCTTGCATACAATCATTATAAGCTAGTCATTTTCATTTTTGTGAGGAGGGAAAAAAGGCAAGTGCTATAAACAACTTCCATCTGATCATGTTTATAATGATTTAATAGTAAACAGTCTTACAATTAAATATTTATGTCATTCCAGTTTAATAATCAGACACTATTTAAATCTAGAAAAATAGCTATCAATCAGTGAATGCCAAAACTTATGAATTTAACTTTAGAGTTCATGTTCTCCCACACACTAAATGTGGGCCATACGCACAGATGCGTGACACAGACTCCACTGCAAATGGACCCTACCCTGAACCCTGAGAAATTCAAACAAGAGCCCGATAATGAAATACAGTGAAAGGACACACATCACAACCTAACATTGGATAAAATTCAGGTCCTGTGGAAAGGGACAACAATACACCTGGAAGCATTTTTTCAAATAGCCTGCATTATGAGAAAGGTGGTTGAGAAAGCGTAGTCACTTTCTTGTGGTGTAAAGCTTTCCCCCTTTATGCCAGGCTTAAACAAAGTTCAGTGGGGCATCAAACTGCCTGTTTTAAATTACAGTCTGTATTTTAAAATAGAATGCATGCACGGCATGTTCCTGAAGCCAGGGGGTGGGAGTGTTATTCATGGAAAATTGAAGGCTTGTTGAGTCAATAATCTTCTTTCACACAGTAACAATTTTCAGCTAAAATTTCTTGACCCAAACAAAGGAAAACAAGACCATTCAGCTATTTTACAACAATTTAGAGAAGGCAAAAGAAAAAGATGAGAACCATAGAGACGCCTCTAAAATCCCACACTGTGAGGGAAGAATAGGAAATGGTGCTCTCAGGTAAGAGCCTTCTCTGCACATATTTATTTCCTCTCCTAAAGCGACAGTTTTTTGTTTTTCAGAGACGGTATTTGAAGGCACGGCTAGCATCACACCTCAGTATCTCAGGACTCTGTTAAAAATAAACGATGCAGGAAGAAGAGTCTTGTCGTCATTAATAATGTTGGTCCAGCATTTCCAGCTCCCTGCCTTCCCAGCACACAGTAGGACTGCACTTCCCACACCCTTACGATGGGCAGGGCTTTGTGACTAACTCTGCAAGTGACCTGTGAGTAATGAATGGCTTTCAGGAGTGAAAGACCCTCCGGGGAGTGCTGGTTTCCCTCCAGGACAGTGACTGTCAATGTATAAGACAGTGGCTGATCTGCAAGTCTGATTCCTTGAGTTACTGCCCTTCTGCCAAACTATGTGTTGTCCACATAACAAAAACAAAGAATATACTTTCGTTGTGTTAAGCCTCCGAGATTGAAGGGCTCTTTTTAACTATAGAATACCTATCCTGACTGATACAACTCGAACAGATGCCCTCAGATGCCCCCAGGCATACAGGGCTGTGTCACACCAGGAGCCTGTTACAATTTTGACCAAGTGCACCAGCAGGGCTCTATTGGGTAAGATACCACATCAAGTTGATGCTTTCACCTAGAACCTTGCTATTTATCAGTCAGTCAGAAACCGGGTCCCGAAGAGGTGACACAACTGGAACTCTTGCCAAAGACCCAAGAACAAAAAATGAAGTATCCCCCAAATCTCCAAGGCAAGATTTGCAAAGCTGGTTCAGGTGTAATGAAGCACATCACTTCTTGGATTCAGATCCTGCGACAACAGCAGGAATAAATATGTGTTCTGAGGCCTTTCCTCCCAGAACCCACAGCGTGGAGCAGGCAAACCACTCCCTTTCAGCTGGCTGCTATTTGATATTTCCATTTAAGAATCAACCGGTGAATTTCCTTTTCCCTCTGGAGTTACAGGTTAACATGTTTCTTTCAGACTTAGATACATTTGAATATTTAGGTAACCTACACTTAGGTTCATCACACTTTAAGTGTATATATACATATGTGTACATGTATACATACATATTTATATACACACACATATATAAATAACATGAATGAGTAATATGCTTGTTGCTTCTGCTTTTCTATTATAGCTACTCTCATTTCTGTTTTTTTTCTAGTCTTTGTCAATATGGAAATCTACTTTACATGCCTGGATTTATATTACACATACAATTTTTGTTCTTTATATTTCATCAGCCATTATTTCATGAATTCTTTTCTCTATTTCTGCATAGTCTTCAGATTTTTCCTATTTTCATTGGAATAACTTTCATGAGGTTGAAAGTCCATTGGGTAACATGATGTGAAATTGCCATTTATAGGTCAAAAATGGTCAGACTATTGAATCAGCATAACAAAATTTTCTTAACTACTCTTCAGTGATTGAACATGTGGATTGTAACAGGTTATAACCTCAGAATAAATCTGCTTTAAATATTTTTATGCATTTATTTAAGAATCTGTCTTCTTAGTATGTATCCCCAGATGTGGGATTGCCGCCTAAATGTTTCCTTTTCCCTCTCCTCCTCTCTGGTGAGACCTTGTGTCTGCTCGAGATTGAACTCCAACGGCCCCTACTTGGGGAGACACCCAGAATCCCCAGGCTCTCCACGAGGCAGACTGCATGTTCTGAAGCACTGACTATTCCACAGATCTTGACATTTTTAGCCTACCAGTTTGCTTTCAATGGCCTCTGAGCTTCTAAACTGGCAGTTAATATTAAAAATAGTTACTTCCAGTCCAAAGAAAAATAAATGCAATTAACCAGTCCACAGATGCTCCTATGAGCTCCCGCTGGTTATATATCTTTCATTATATCAAACAGATGTGTGCCTTCAGTTACCTACGAAGTGGCCACCGTAAATTAAGATCTATTTCCCACCTAGCGTGGTAATATAAGGTAAGTGCACTCAAGGCCTTTTACCCGCCATGCCTGCGCAACTGGAGGACGCCCTCTGCCCCCGCAGGTACCAGTGCAGAGGAGGGACACGAAGGAGGCTGCCTGGCTCAACATGCCAAGAACTGCTGTTTGTAGAAACAGAAACAGCGGGTTAGAATGAGAAAAGCTATCCCTGAACATCAGTTGTTTTTCATTCTTGCATAAAAGTACTAAAGTTAAAACATAAAGGAGCTAGGCTACTGACAAATTCTCCTAGCCAAGCCCCCACACCCAGACGTGTGAATTCATCACACACACTGTTATTTGTGGTTTATATTTTGAAAGCCAACACTACTGCTCTCCCCGAATTGTAAGCAGAGAGAGCCCCTTTGGTCAGAGAGGCTTATGTCTGCAGCGATTCTGCGCCAGCAGACCTGGAGGTTGCGTGCAGCCTGGCCTATGGGGCCACTGAGAAGGCCCCAGGGCTCCAGGTAGGTCAGAGCAGCAAGCTGGCTCAAAACTTTCTGTACTCACTTGTTATGGGAAAATCTGTACGCCTACTTTTCCATTAGCCAGGAGTCTGTGCACCATCATCCCCTACTTAAGGAGCCTCATTTATCAACCTACAGATCACAGTTATCCTTCTATATCAAAACCAATATCCTGCAAGACAGTTAGGTTTCAGCCTCTCTTATTTTCACTTCTGTCTATTGCCTATTTTTTATAGTACTCCTTCATTAATTTTTTTTTGAATTGACAGTCCCATAAAATGGGTTGAAATTCATTTCCGCCATATTTAAATGCAAATCTTCAGAATTTATGTGAAAAAGTTTGCAGGGTATATGCTTAGTTACAGGTGTGTTTTTTTAAAACTTAATGAATTTTTAAAAATAACACATTGCCACTAAGCAAATATCTCAGCTATAATGAATTTATAATTACCCATTTATTTCAACAGGACTGAAGATCTCAATTTATAAACACTTTGTACACAAACATTTGAGTTATTTAAAAGCAAACTATAATTCTTTTAAAATATTAATTTATTCAAACTTCCATGTATTTGGCCTGCTTTTACCTGGAAAAAATCCAAACTGGTGAGGTGTTACTGAATATTCATTTACAGAACAAATATCTAAGTGGAGGATTTTTTTGAAAGAGGGAGAAACATACCTTCCCACTTCCTACTATTTCTTATCTTGTTCAAGTATTATCCTCTATTTTCAAAATGACTACGAATATCACAACAATATTCTGGGGGATAAAATTATAAAACATCACCTCTTAAAGAAACAATTCATGTTGGAAACGAAACATTTATCAGAGTCACTATCCCTTTTCCTAATTATGTGTTTGTTTCTATCTTAAGCCCCAAAAAACCTGATGTCTCCATATTGAGTAGGCCAGTGACTAATATTACATTGAAGGACAGAGTAAACCCTAGGTAAAAAACAGAAGTAGTGTGTGTTCTGTTGAAAACTCCTCCAAGATATCAAAATGTGTCCGTACCTTCCATTTTAAGCCTATGCCAGGGATGCTGCAGCTGCAAACACTCTCCTGACCAGGCACCACCCTTCAGACAACCCCTGCTCCCTACAGGGGGGCTCGCGGTTCCATAACTAACCTCAACATATTCTAACAGCATCAGAGAACACGGATAACAATAGCTCCCGTCTCAGTTGCACACAGACATTATCAATGTTTGAACACTGAGATAAGGTGACAACAGATTAGATTTCTCTTTTATTCACTTATAATTTTTTAAATGTTCAGACTGATATGAGAAGGACTAATCAACAAAGGTGAGTACATTCTTAACCTCTGAGTGACAACATTTAAATCAAGTTAAATGTACAAATTTTAAAAGTTTGTAAAGAGTTCATTCAGCAGCCATATATCTAATTCTTACCTGGTAGATTTTAACTTTGAAAGACTCTACCAACTAACAGATTAAAATCATCTTCACAATTTGTATTTCTAGTTGAATTGATAACACAGGAAAAGCAAAACCAATTAAAAAAAACATTTCACCTAGCTTTTTCCAGTAATTTTCAACTTTTCACAGGAACTGTATTATCAAATCTATACACTTAAAATGTCCCTATTAACATATCATCGATATTCTACATGGTACATGACCTTTCACCCCTACCCAACATAAATGACATCAAAGACTTAAAAAAAACAAAACATACATAGAGTGTTCTTTTTCTGTTAAGGCAGATCCTTGATGCTCTGTTGCTAATACCTAACCCCCAAATAACATTATAATAACATTTTCCAATAATTCTCTTTCAGGCTTCCAATATCCTGTTTAACACCCTCTGTTTCAAAGAACAACCAGCATTTACTACCTCCTTCCTTTCACAGAGGGACAAAAAACATACGTTTTATCTACACCTCAATATTCCCTTCTAATTGCAAACTCAACAAAATTGCCATAAGCACAATTCCACAGGACAATTAGGGTTTTTTAACTAAACTGAAAAAGATCAAATCCTTTTCATGCCAACCTCTGTAACTATTTCTTATTTAGGGAAGAAAGGGTCACAAAGATCTTTTTAATGACCTGGTGGACCTTTCAAAGGCTATGAGGACATGACTGATCATATCGGTGTCTTCGGTAAACAGAATAATGGGCCCATCTGAAATGCAATGGTGCAGGCCTCTTCTGAAGAATAAAACAAGTAGTTATTTCTCAACTAAGGAATATTTAACAACTCAGGTCCCTGGAGGAGAAAGCCTATTTGCTTAGACAAGGAAGAAAAATCAGAGCTTTTTGGTTTGTTTACTTCTTTGTGCACATTTATAAATATTTTATTAACAAGATATCTTTCTGTACCATATTTACTGAAATTATCATTACTGCTTCTGTCCATTTCTTTTTTAATTAAAAATATATATATTACTAAGGAAGATGTTTTCACTTCCTTTTAGCGTCATTATCCAGAAGTGCCCACTTCTCTTAAAGCTTAAAGTTCAAGGTAAAACTCAGCTGCAATTTTATGATGAAAGAAAATGTCTGTAAGAATAAGACCACCTGCAACACAGCGTCACACACTCTGACGACCACTGTGTGCCTGTGACACAGAGACACACAGGCTTGCCTGCTGTCAGTTCAGCACCTGGGAAAAGATCCCGTAAGCAATTAAAAGAAAATGCTGAAACTGTTTAAGAATACTATATAATAAAAGCCTAATATTCTATGTGTCCAGTAGTCCGGTGACTAATCAACTATTCAACCAATCAAAGTGTAATATGCTAATGATATGCTAAGGCCGCTCAACCGGTCGCTATGACGTGCACTGACCACCAGGGGGCAGACAGTTGACTGATTGACCAGCTGCTATGATGTGCACTGACCAGCAGGGAGCAAATGCTCTGACTGGTAGGTTAGCTTGCTGCTGGGGTCCGGCTGATCGGGACTAGGTGAGATGGGGCTGGAAACGCCCTGGAGCCCTCCTGTGGTCCCTCCCCAGCCCCAATTGTGTACTGGTGGGATCCCTCAGCCTAGCCTGTGCCCTCTCACAATCCGGGACCCCTCAAGGGATGTCAGAGAGCAGATTTCGGCTCAATCCCGCAGGCCACTCCGCTTGGGAGCACGCCAGATGCAGGGCTCATGGCTGGTGAGCGCTGCTGTGGTGCGAGCCTCTCCCAACTGGGACTAATTGGGCGCAAGCCCGTGACAGGCACAGTGGGGCCCGAGATGAACAGGAGCGGCAGGTAGGAGCTGCAGGCGGCATTGGGCTGCAGGTTTCAGCCCGATCTCCCCAGGCCACCCCAAGGGACCCCACCACTGCACGAATTCGTGCACTGGGCCTCTAGTGTACTTACAAGTTTTCACATCAACTATCATGAAAATACCTACTGCATAAAACATAAATATTCAAAAAAGATCCTACTCTAATGGGAACCAAGACAGCTATAAAAAATAACTAAAATAAAAAGATAAACAGTGAATGCCACAAAAGATGAAAATATAAAAAAAGACTCAACAAAAAGTGCTGCATCACATTTTGGGGGTTATCTTAGAATGTAAATTGAGATATACTCAATGTTTATAAAATAAGAGTTAAATTTATAGCATTTTTTAGACTTTCCACTGTTTATTTCGTTTAAAAATTCTGGCTTCACTTCATATCAATATTAGAGGTAGGAAAAAACTATAGAATATGCTCTAATTTTCTAAGTGATGATATTACAAGGAGACAGAGTTCTTCAAACTAATGTTTTTCATACTTAATCAAGGACATGCTTAGAGAGAGGAAGGAAGACAGAGAGGGAGGGGGAGGGAGGAGAGAGCGAGAGCAAGAGACATTGATCAGTTGATCTCCATACCTGCCCTGACCGGGGGTAGAACCTGCAACCTGGGTATATGTGCCCTGACGTGGGTATATGTGCCCAACCTGGGCCTATGTGCCTAGGAATCTAATAGGCAATCTTTTGGTGCACAGGACGATGCCCAACCAACTGAGCCACTCGGGCCAGGCTCAAACTAATTCAACATTACATGTTATATGCTAAGATTTGTCAATAATGGTAATACAAAAGGTATGTAAGTTAATGTATCTCAACAGGGAAAAAGCTGTATGGTTAAGAGGTATGGAAATAAGTGGACATTGTTAAGGAAGATTTGTTCTGAGATTAGGTCTGAGTGCATTAAGTGAAAAGCAAATATTACTGGTCATGGCCCCAGGGCAACAAGAGGACAAGTATTAATTTATCAGTCATTTGCTTTATGTGGATGATCTGAAGACCTAAATCAGCTGGGAAACAACTACATTAGCTACTGAAGATCACCAAGAATTTAACGATGTGCAAATATAGACAAATACCAGTTCAAACAATGGTGAGAGGACAGCTCACTAAGGCATCAAATTATAGATCTGGCAAAAGGATGCTGGAAAGGTCCTGACTTTTTGTAATGGAAAGTTAACTGTGGAACAAACACATGCTGAAGAAAACATCACAATGCAGAAAAATATTACAAAATCCACCTCAATATAAGCAAAAAGGTTCCTTGTAGTTACATTTGTAATGATAAGACTTACTAACTATACATTAGAATCACTGTGCCACATTTTAAAAATGTACAGATAAGACCACAATTTCCTTAGTTCCAAATTACAAAGCTAGAGATTACAAATATGATGGATTACCTTTTACCTTAAGTAAAAAGACAAAATATATATCACTGACATTTGTTAAGAAAAAACACAGCATAAATCTACAAAAGACTCCATAGGAAATTCAGATAAATAACAAGTATAGTTTCACAGTACCGATAGTATCTACTTAGCCAAGTTGGAGAATTAAAATACTTAATAATAAATGTAACACTAAAAATATGTGATATTAGATCCGTACTGAACACCAACAAATCTTTTCCCCAAACTATAATTACCTTAATTGTGTATATCAATGTATCCACCTAAATAAAAACATATTTGTAAACTTCATTTAGAAACTTTCTACATAAACAGAGTCTGTTGGAAAAATATGTGGTGTGCTAAAATTCATTTAAATAAAGCCAGTTTTCATCTTCACAGATGGGGGCAAGGGGTTAGGTACACCGACTGATCTATATAGTTTGTCCTTCATTCAGTGACCGGTATGGTACTTCCATAAACTCACCATAAAACTTGAAAACTTTGCTCTCTAAAAAAGATCATTGAAATGTTATTGAGTCAGGCAGCATCTTACTTATCTTTGAGTTACCAAAAAAAGAAAGGAAATACCAACTAGGGCAAACACTTAGAAAGAAAATAAGCCATTATATGATATGTATACAAATAGAGTAATTCAGAAAAATTTAAACGATTGATGAACACATTGCCTTACTTCCTAAAATACTTTTAGCTGCTTTACCAATAGTAATCAACTCAAAAAGCACCATCCCAAAGCAGGCTTCTGCAGCAGTGTTCTGGGACTCCCACACTTCCTCCCTCCCTAAGTCTGCAGTGAGTTAGCTGAATGTCAACTCCCCATTCCCATCAGGGCCAGAGGAGATGCACAGCCCGTGGGTGATGCCACAGTTCCAGCGGATCTGAAGAAAGCAGAACACTGAAACTATTCTTATAGCTAACAGTACACCCGGATCAATACAGAACAAAGTCTCCAATCTGCGTATCAGTGTATAGCACCAACCAACCACAAACCTACAAAGTTAGCTTCTCTGAGAAGACTTAAAAACTGGTGGGAGGAAGAAAAGTGGAATTCATTGTCTATCTGCTTCCCAGGAGTCAAATTCCTAAAACCAGGCCAATTTCCAAATACTCAGCAAACGCTCCATTTATCAACAGTGTGTGCGCACGCACACATGAGCACACACGCACACCCACATACTACATGCTCTCTGTGATTTATCTAAAGAAAAAAGCTTATAGGATAAAACACAGAATCCATCACGTTCTTCATTCCTTCAAAAACCAAGTAACTATACAATCAGTACTCCACGGTGACTAAAAACACGCCACAATAAGTGCCACCCACCAGAGAAATAAAAGCTGTAAAATTAGAGTTTCAAAAACGTGTGCATCAGATTTACAGATCCCGGACACGCTATCGCCATCACTTACCTTCTTCCCTAGGGCTACGTGTACATGGAAAATGGGGGTGGTATGCCTGCCAAATGCCATGCATGACATTCATTACCAATGCTGTTCTCAATGTTCAGAAGCAATATAATAAATCGTGCTTAATGTAAACATATTTAATATTGTGGTTAGCCTGAACTCCCACCTGAAATAAAATTTCTTAATAGAGATTAAGCAATAACAATAATTCTTCAAACCAAAACATTTTAAAAAGAAAATATAAAATTTTGCACAGATGTATTATTTTAGTTTATAAGGAAAACCTCATTTAAATTAGGCTGTTTATTAAAAAAGCAAATTAAGCACAGATGAACTATTTATGAGCATCAGCATTATACCCTGTAATACAGCCTCTACTCTAGTCGATATGTACATCAGCCACCATACAGTATTTGCTGGTGGAAATACTTATATGCTGCTTTTTCCAATTTTAAACTAAAATACTTTCTTTTGGGTGAAAAAGATTGGGTGATTTCTCATTATATAAAGTCCCTGAAGAAATTCAAACCACCACCGGATGCTTTATCTCATCATTTATACGCTTTGCCTAGTGGGAACCCCTTAATATTGAGCTCTTAGAAAACCTCCTCAGGTCTGTACCATGACCAGAGAGCAATAGGCTGTACCAAGTGCAGCCGTACCACACAAACACTTTTCTGCCACAAAACCCAGCAGCCAATAAAACCTTCCAACTGGACTCAGAGACGCGTACAATGAAATAGACTTATCCAGATTTATTCGTAGGCCTACATAGCTCCTAAGAATAAAGCCCTTTAAAAAATCGCAAATATATCTGAAATCTAGAAATGTCTAAGCCTTAATATAAAGTAGAACAAACAAAAACAACAGCTTCTTAAAAAATCTTTAACCCCTGACATTTCCAAATCAGCACATTAATGTCTTACTGGTAAACTTGATGGTCTTTCTTGTTGAATCAGGTTCAAGTCTTCATGGTTAGGTTTCCCAGGAGCCAGAGGAGGTTGAGACCTAGTTCCATAGCCTTCCTGAGACATGTCCTAAGCAAACACAAACAGAAAGCACTTCATAAATATTGCAATGCGTTATAAGCTTCTTCCGTAACCAAAATGAAGCAAAGGTTTATCACAGACTATCAACTCATGTTACCTTTAAGCAGGCATAAAATGTCACAGCTATCATTTCTTAATACTTTATCAAAAGTAAAAACAAAAAGGCAGTGAACTGTCAAGAGCACAAACATACACATGTCATTAAGAGCTAAACTTATTACAAGACCGTATGAACCAAAGGCCGTATTTGAACTTTGCAGGAAGATGACTAGTCAGTAAAAGTTGGAGGAGGGCAGCTATAACCAACTTCCTTCTAAATCAGCAGTTCTCAACCTGTGGGTCGCGACCCCTTTGGCGGTCAAATGACCCTTTCATAGGGGTCGCCTAAGACCATCCTGCATATCAGATATTTACATGACGATTCATAACAGTAGCAACATTACAGTTATGAAGTAGCAACGAAAATAATTTTATGGTTGGGTCACAACATGAGGAACTGTATTTAAAGGGCCAGAAGGTTGAGAACCACTGTTCTAAACCAAAGCAAACCAAAAGCTATTTTACTGTGTAATTCTGATTTTGGTGGTAATATTTGACTCTGATTTTGGTTGAACTGCCTTTAATATTACCTTGAAAATGTTAAAATAATTAATGAAAACTTTATTATCAACTGGCTTTTAATATGCCCTCTCAATAACCCACAAAACAACATAATTATTAAGCTCACAGTATCCTGGGGATTCTACAAAAACCAATAAACAAAGCGCTTACAATTCCTACATTCACGTGGCACAGTCTCCAGAGAACCACAATAAAGAATCAAATAGCAGTGGGGAACAAAACACGCCCCCAAAACCTGCTGAGGTACCAGAAACTTATCATTAACATGGCCTTTCTGGCATCCTGTGGAACACTTTTCCAGGATGTATTCCGCGTGGCCTCAGCACTGTGCTGGAGTGACATTATAGAAACCAAACGCCACGCCACACGGAACTTACTCCGCACGAGGCCTCTCGCTGCCTAACTGTGCCTGCTCAGCTACTAAGCACTCTACACCACTGGCACCTGAAGCCCAACAGCAGGACGGAATGCGAAATACTTATTACAGCAGGCCTTAATTGGCAAGCAAAGTGGAAGAACCAGTTTCTGATTGAAGAGGGAGAAAAAGAAAAACATCACTTAAAAATAAAGTTCTCTCCCTTTCCCTGTCAGTTTAAATGTGTTAGAATTAAAGAAATATGACGTTCTAATGCTCCTGTTAAATCCTCAAAATAATACTTCAAAAATTAATCTTTATTTTAAAAATTAAGGTTTATTAGGTGAAACCCTATAAAAAGCTTTTGCTGCCCCACCCCTTTCTCATGCAGTAATGCACTTAAAATTACACGGCTTCTTAAGCCAAGAAACTTTGAACCAATAGCTGATACTACAAAGTACACAAGCTGCACAAACTAGATTTAACCAGCCAAGTGTTGGTGCAACTTGCTTAAACAGGCTCTGTGAAGGGCAGGCCAAGCAGCATTTCCCAAGCAGCCCTTCTTCCCTTTAAATAAATCCACACACATAATTAATCAAGATAGCTAACCTCTAACAGTAATGCATAATGCCCTGTCAGCAGTACACTCCGTAAGGGAATTAAATCCAAGTTTTCCAGGTTTTTAACCTATAAAAGACAGGTGAGCACATGCAATCCAAGGATACTCAAAAGGGTTAGCTCTGCAATCCGGTTGCCAGCAGAGTGTAACAAGTAGGCTGTAGGGGACAAAAGCCAAGGCTGAAAGATTATCACCACTCGCCTGGCCCCTTTCCCCCAACACCAAGTTTCTTCCAGATCCCGACTTCCACTTGTCACACGGGCTTCCAGCTGGGTGCCCTGCGGGGGCCTTTAGATTAACAGGGAGGATTTCAAATCAAGTAGGGCACAAGGCCTCCATTCAGGGGCCTTCACCCTGTTACAAAAACCCCACAAAGGTGCAGGACAGCTCACAATAGGCAAACAAATGAGCAGAGGCTTGCTCCTCAAACACACACACATTCATGGGCTTTCAGACACGGATGCTAGTAATCTTCCATTAAGAAACAGGAACAGGCTCATGTGCCCTGCGCTTTTATTAGCCTTTGAAATTTCTTTATATTTTCTTTTGTAGCTGAATGAACTGCTTATTTTTAAAGTTAAAAAAGACCATTACAACTATAGTGAATACACATTTCAATTTAGAAGCTGTCCGCTGTAAAATAAGCAACACTTAACAGACTGAGCTATCAGGGAATTTTACGGCTTTGAAAGTTCAAACTAAGTAGATTTCACCGAAGTCTCCCAACCACAAGAGGCTTTCCATTATTAAATACGGGGGGGGGGGGGGGGGGGGGGGGGACAGTGAGAATCGCTGGAAATGGGACTTGTTCCGCCTCAATTTTATGTTTGAACAGAAGCATTAATTTCACTGAGAGAACATTCAGAAAGGTCCCCAGTTTTGAACGAAGGCCATCATCATCACCATGTGACTTACACTGGGACTAGAAAGTCTGTGCTTGGCTGTTTTAACAAAGACAGGAGTTATACCTCCTAACAAACCTGAGCTTCCCCCTTCTGTGCGTTTTCACGTTCTGGTACGTCCTCACTTTCATTTCAGGAAGAGTAAAGAGAGTAAGTACTTGAACAACAATAAGAGAGCGAAGCCAGCATCATAGTCTACAAGCACAGCGTCACTGCCAGCCTTGCTTCTCACAAGTCTAAACAGAGCACACTAGCCTGGCACTCGTTTGCACACACCATGACTGAGCCCCTGCCACACGCACGCAAAGCGCGCCTCTCACAGACTATCACACTGGGAAGTCGGGTATCGCCCACTTTTCCCAAGTTCGCTTTATGCCACCTCACTTTTAGGAAAGCTCTACATTGGTACCTGTTTTTCTAACAAAAAAGACTCAGAAGAGAATTTTCCCTTTTGAGAGAAGTGAAAATAGCGTGCAGCATCTGTTTCCCAGGAGCCATCACAGAGGCAAGAGCCCTGCGGCCACAGGCCCACAAGCTCCTTCCAGAGCCACACTCAGCTTCGGAGCCACACTCAGCTTCGCCGCTCAGCCTCCTCTGCCAGGGCATGGCCAGTGATGAGCATCTGCGCTTTATCTTCGTTTATTCTGTGCACTGTTAGCAAGAAGTGTCCCAACATAATCACAGATTACGTTCACACGAGGCTCCGCTGCTGCCTCCTCTGTCTGTCTGCGCCTCGAAAGCTGGGTCCCTCAGACTTTACTCCAGGCCTCCACACTGACGTGGAGGGCAAGACTTCCGAATCTCTACTTCCAGTCCCATGCACTTTCTCCACACTTTGACCATCTCTACTGTAGGTAGAGCCCTATGCACTCATCGTGTCCAGAAATGACTCTCCTGACTGTCCTTACACCTGATCGCCTGCACCATCCACACCCATCTGATGCTTCACCAAACCCCAAATCACTGCCAAGGCCGTCCCCTTCCCCTTTCCAACTGCCAGCACCTTCACTGGCCACTTTGGGCCACACTCGCTGGCCCACATGTTCGCACAGCAGACATGCTAAACCACGGATGGCATGGTGCACTGCATGGCCGAGGCCTCCTCCTCGGTGCCCGCACAATTAAGTCCAGTCCTTGGTCTGGTACAGAGCAGCTCATCAAATACCCTCCAGCTGCCACTCCAGCTTCACCTGGGCCTCTCCCGGGGCACTGCATGTCCCTGGCTTCACCCACTGACTGCTCAGGGGCTCCCACAGGGCCACGTGTCTGCATGTGTGGCTCTCTCGGTCTCAGTCTCGGTCCCAAGTGGATGTCCTTCCCTCTGTATCTGCAAAGCACCTGGCTGTCCCCAAGATCCCTGTAGAAATGAACTCCACCATCACACAAAACCACCTCATGCCGACTTCAGCTCAGCCCTCTAAAAGAACTTCCAATGCTGTGTTTTAACTATTTGTTTGTGTGTCTCCTGAATGAGATTCTTACATCCTCGTGTATTCCGTGTGGAGCACTCAATAAGAACCCGGTGAATGACTGACTGAGTGGCTTCTCAGAGCTCACACTTAGATTAGACACAGCAATACAAAGTAAATGTATGAGGATAAACACATAAAACTGAACAAAACTTGGGCTCACGTCCAAGAATATTTATCATGTTAACAGCTACATTGCCTGGCAGCAATGTGCTACAAAACACATTTTGTTGTTTGTTACTGGCAGTCTTATGGCAAAAGAATGCAGTAAAAAACATCCTGAAAATTAAGAGGGAGGAGACTATAGCAGTGATGAGTAGTGCCATGAAAGAGAGAAAAGTCAAGACATTGTATACCTCCTCATGAACAAGCCAGCAATGAAATGTTCTTGCCCAAAATAATTGATAAGTTTGACAAAGCCTGTATTTCTAACTACCAGATTTTCTATAATAATAAAAGCATAATATGCTAATTAGACTGGACAGCTAAACGACCTTTCGGACATTATTCCGGACAAAGCCGCAGAGGCCGGGGCCAAGGCAGAGGTGGTTAGGGGCGATCAGGCAGGCAGGTAAGTGGTTAGGGGCAATCAGGCAGGCAGGCGAATGGTTAGGGGTGATCAGGCAGGCAGGCAGAGGCTAAGGTTAGGGCAATCAGGCAGACAGGCGAGCAATTAGGGGTGATCAGGCAGGCAGGCGAGCAGTTAGAGGCAATCAGGCAGGCAGGCAGAGGGGTTAGGGGTGATCAGGCAAGCAGGCAGAGTGGGTAGAGGCAAGCAGGCGAGTGGTTGGGGGCTATGAGGCAGGCAGACAAAGTGGTTAGGGGCAATCAGGCAGGCCAGCGGTTAGGAGCCAGCGGTCCCAGATTGCGAGAGGGATGTCCGACTGCCAGTTTAGGCCCGATCCTGCAGAAATCCCCCAAGGGGTCCCAGATTGCGAGAGGGTCCAGGCTGGGCTGAGGAACCCCCCACCCCACCCCCGTGCATGAATTTCGTGCACCAGGCGTCTAGTCTATATATATATAAAATCCTAAGCGAGTGTTATGACTGAACAACCAGAAAGACAGGTCAACCAGTCGCTATGATGCGCACTGACCACCAGGGGTCAGACACGCAACACAGGAGTCAGTGTGCTCCCACAGCCAACCTCCTGCAGTCTCTCCCCCTGGCTAGCCCCCATCGGCCCCTGGTGCTAAACCATTCATAGACAACCTGCTTCTGGGTTGGGGTTTCCTATGTAGCAGAGCAGCTCCCTCGCTGCAATCTATTGAAAGTCAGCCCTCCACACAAGGGTTTGTCTTGCTCCCATCCTCTCCCTTCCCCGGGGGCTGCCCGCCCAGGCTGGTGGCGTCAGGGTGGCTAGGGAAGGAGGAGAGGCGGGGAACTTTTCGTGCCCAACCAGGTGACCATCGCCTCCTCTCCCAATCCCGCTGGGGCCTTTGGGCCTGGGCTGGGATGGGAAACTGGGGGGTGGGTGGTGGTGGACGCGGCCCCTTTCCCGGGGGGGTCGAGGGCCAGCTCCCTCCTCAGGGCCAGCGGACAACCTGCGCCGCCTCCCCCCCCCCCCCACCCCCGTGTGGCCAGCTAACCTCCCATGGTCCCCTCACACCCCACCTCCACCCCGTCTACAAATTCATGCACCGGGCTCTAGTAGGAAATAAAAGGGACACATTAAACCACAGAGAATCAATCAGCAAATCCCAAACTGTGGGATCTCTACTAAACAAGTGACCCAGCTTCTTCAGCAAATAAGTTACAACAGAAAAAAGAAAAGGAGAGGGAGGGAGAAAGGGAGAGGCAGAGACAGAAGAAAATCCTAGCGATGAAAAGGTATAAACCAACTGCAAGACTGGACTTTTTTGGGGTCCTGATTCAAACAATGTAAATAAAACAGAAACATTTGTTCCATTTGAGACTACTAGAAATGTGAACACTAGATAACTACAAAAAAATTATATTTCAAATGGGAGAACTCTACTATGATTTTTTTATAAAACCATTTATCTTTTACAGATATACTAAAATGTTTACAGATAAACTGATATACTGTCAGGGATTCACTTCAATACAGTACTGAAGGTGGAAGTTGGGGGTGAGGGAAGAAAGCAAAGCTTAGATGCAGTAAGTCTGGCCATGGAACTGCTGAAAGCCCAGTGCTGGGTGCTTGGGGATCCCATCTACTTCTGTTTATGTTTAGTGATTTTCATTTAAATGAAATGAAGCTAATCCCAAAGCAGGCTGAAGCTGTGGTGCTGATTCGAGATTTCACTTGAGACTACAAGAACTTCCAGATGGGTCCCGTTCCCTCCATCTCCTCTCCCAAGAAAACCCACTGAGCACAGACCATTTAATCCTTTCCAGTTCCTTATCCTCCTCCCATTTTATCTTTAACATGTATGCTGTACTATTTAATCCCAACACTTAGCTGTCTTTAAAAAAAAATCCCTCCATAATCTTCACTAAATTAACCTTGCCAGCTTCATTTCCCCCTAGACCCCCAAGGTAAAGCCTGCCCTCACTGCTGACTCAGTGATCCTTTCTCAATCTCATCTCGACCAACTGCCATCCTTGCCTATTCTGACACTCCTCCCCTTCCTTCTCTGCCTCAGTGGCAATATCAGCATTACCTGGGAACTTGTTAGAAATGAAATGATTGGGCCATACTCCAACTACAGAATCAGAAACTGTACAAATTTAACAAGCCTTCCAGGTGACTATAATGAACACAAAGCTTGAAACACTAGGTTAACAAATGGAAAGGCCCATTCCGGTGGCCTTAAGGCTTGACTATCAGCCTATCTCTGGGGCAAAATGCATCCCTATTGTAAACACTAACAAAGAAGACCATCAACCTTTACATTAAAATAGAGTTGGGCCCTAACTGGTTTGGCTCAGTGGATAGAGCATCGGCCTGCAGACTGAAGGGTCCAAGGTTCGATTCCGGTCAAGGGCATGTACCTTGGTTGCGGGCACATCCCCAGTAGGAGATGTGCAGTAGGCAGCTGATCGATGTTTCTCTCTCATCGATGTTTCTAACTCTCTATCCCTCTCCCTTCCTCTCTGTAAAAAATCAATAAAATATATTTTAAAAATAAATAAATAAAAATAAAATGGAGTTGGGATCAAACCCAAGCCCCACCACATTCAGGCACAAATTGCTGTATGACCTCTCAGGGTCATTAATAACAAACGAGTAAGTATCAAGGGGCTGCACATTTCTAAACACCAGGCCAGGCAGCGCACGCGCTCCAGGCCTACCTATGGCCAGGCTCCTGGAGGTACCTCCCACCACCTTTCTATAGTGAAGTATTAGTGTTGTTCGCACTATATAATTCTTTTCTTTTCCTTTACTCTGGTACTTGAAAAAAATTAACATTTTAAACATGAAATGAGTAGCATTATCAAATTATAATTCAATTCCCAATTATAATATAAAACAGAAAAACTGTAACTAGTGAAAGTTTTCCACCAAAAAGCCAAAAATGCTTTATTACTGAAAGAGATCTGCATCAAGTTTGAGGATATTTCTCTTTCTTTTCTCCACTTGAATAAAATAACAGCAAAGGCCCAGGCAGCCATAGCTGCTACTGACTAGGATCACCCTGACTTCTACAGCAATTAGAAACAACAGAACATTCGTGTCAAATGATGCTCTAACATTCTCAAAATGATTTTCTTCATTCTTCAGTAGTTTCTTCTATTTACTTATTTAAGAAGCTTTCAGGAATAACAAAAACAAAACACACACCCCCCAAATGCATAAAACTGACCATTCTATATGAACTGAAATTGTTAAGGAAGCAAATTATCTCTATATTCAAAATTAGTGCTGAGCTTTTACTATCCTGCTCTGTCTCCCAAGGGAGAAAAAACACAGCGGAGTGAGGAAAGCCGCCACTTTCTCCTTTCGCCCTCCTAACCTCTGCCAGCCTGGCCAGGAGCCATCCCACTGCTGATGCAGCAGCCAGGCCCTGGCACCACCTCCCAGCAGCCAGGAGGGCTCCAACCAAGTCCCAGAAGCAGTCACATGGTTCCTCAGTCTAGGGTGGCTTGCTCAGACCTGAAAGTAAATGTTCTCTCCTTAGCTGCTCACAAACTCTTCAAACTTCGCCCCCCGCCCCCTGCAATGGCTCCAAGCTAAGACCATTGCAATAGAGATAGCAAGAAGAAAGGAGGAGATTCAACATTCAAACATGACCTAAGGCTTCCCCAGTAGTCAATTACCTGTAAAACAAGAACAATTTTTATCAACCTAAATTCCAAAGCTTTTATTATCAAGTTAATTCATAGACTCCAAAGTTAGTAACTAAATGCTAAGCAATTAATGACAACAATAAATGCCCCTGTCTTTGCTCCCATTACAAATCTTATAAAGCAAAGGATATAAACATTTCCATGATTTAACACAGGCCTTCTATGGTTAATTTTCCACAAAAGCTACAGAAGCAGCAGCAGCTTATAAGTTAACATTTTGTCATATAAATAATAGGAAATATAGATTAGAGAAATTAAATAACAACAGCAATAAAGAAGTGTTTATACTACAATGGGTCACTGCCAATGTGCTTAATGTAATCTCTGAACTCCTTTAGTGACCTATTTGAGTGACAGGTTATTAAGCTTAAAGTATTTTACCCTCATGCTCCAAAGCTATCTCCTTTTCAAATGATGCCCATTTGCCAAATGCTTTCCATTTACTGCATCTTCTTTTGAAATAGCAGATCACAAAGATGTCTAAATAAAGTAGTACCTTTATATATAAATGGCTAAGTGACTGGCCCACCAGCCGACAGCTATGACGCGCACTGACCACCAGGCGGCAGACGCTCAACGCAGTAGCTGCCGAGCAACATTAACTTTGCAAAGTGCCCTCTTGCACTCCGGGATCCCTCAGGGGATGTTGGACTGCCAGTTTCGGCCCGATCCCCACAGGCCAGACCGAGGGAACCCACCTGCCGGAGGAATCCCGCTCACTCCTCAGATGCCCTTTGAGCCATGGCATTGCCCTACGTGCAGCTGACCAGGGAGGGACCACTGCCAGGGAGGGACCGCAGGAAGTTGGCTCCAGGGCGTGTCTGGCCATCTCACCCAGTCCTGCCCCGCAGGCCACCTTCTAATTAATTTTCTTTCAATGTGCACAAATCCATGCACCGGGCCTCTAGTTTAGAACATATTTAAACACTCACATGTAAGTTGACTCAGACTTCCACTTGGTTCAACTATTGAGAGATTGATCCACTGTGCCACATGGCCTGCCAAGCAAGTACTATTTTCCGTTTTAAAAAGTTTTAAACAATAATCTTTTATGAAAAATCAATAAGAAAAAATAATACAAGTCACCAATTCCAAACATAACTAATATGTTCCTTCAAAATGACGCTGACTCTTTAACCAACCTCAGAGTCTAGTTCAGTATCACTCAAGGTTGGGCATTACCTCTACTTTCAAGAACAAGAAACTGGTCCGACCCCATGATCGTTTCTGCTTCTCTACCCAGCAAACTTGCCCCATTCCTCAAGCCCTCCTCTAGGGCCCGTTTACCAGCACCAGGCCATAGCTTGAAATACCCGTCCCACTGTGAATGCCGGTCCTCCTACTGGACCGGAGCCCCTTTGGGTTGGACACACTGGGTTCCCAGCATATAGGACATTCCCAAGCACAAAAAGTTCAATAAATGGTTTACATTTTGCTTTTCTACCCATTCTATCATCTGCAATTTTTTCAGTAAACCTAAGGTTAAAAGAATAAAAAGATAAAGTTAAATCTTGAGAAGTATGCATTCATAATACCCAATATTTCTCCCAAAATCTGCGATCATCCTATCAGCTGGAAGAAAAACTATACCCAAAAGGCCAAAGCCTAAAACACTCTTGCCACTTTACACTAGGGGTTTTAAAAAAAATCCATCCTGACGTGTCTTTTCTCTTAAGATGAATTGAGACTCACTGGAATAAAGTTACCGCCTACAAATCTTCTCTAAGGAAAAGAAGATTTTTCTGGCTGTGAAAAGTGTAGTTTCAAGCCATGAGAACAGAGAGGGCTCTGCAAGGCTGTCAGCTCACAGTCCTGAAGTGAGCTGGACAGCAGAGGACCAATCAGGGGAAAGGGAATTAACACAGACCATCCGTCTGGGTCCCACCCCAGGGAACTCCCTCCAGGTTACTTGATTCTTGGAACAACTCTATAAACATGTTCTTTTAAAAGTTGTGTATTTTCATTTTCTATACTTACTGCTGGGTGGTAATAAATCCCACAGATTCTAATCCTGCTCATAATTTTGAGCTGTTCATGCAATACCGTATCTATATCACTCTCATTTGTATCAGTGGAGAGGTCCGGGTTATCACCCACATAGATGGCTATTGCACCTCTGACTATTGCACACGTCTTCAAGTGTAGACATGTCTGAGCATGACTTAGGAAAAACAACGTTTTATGAAAAACTACTTTTTATTCTTTCCATTACATTTAGGGCATTATACTGATAATGTTTAAAACTTTGTATCTAGGTCATTCATATTATATATAAATTTTATTTCAAAAAAGTTAGGAAGCATATAAAATATATAGGTTAGTAGGTTTCAAGGAGGCAGTTGGTTGTTCCAAGGATGAGGAAACTCAGTGGGTGTAGCGTGGGGATGACAGATCGTCCTACAATGTATGAGGCTCTGACCCAACAGACAGTCTCCCACACTACTTTCAAAAATCCCAACATTCACTTAGATTTAAAAACAAAACAATACAAAATGTTAATTACTTGTCTGAGCCTAGAACCCAATTCCAAAGGACTCTTAAAATAATTTTACTATACATTGAATTTTCTAGGAATAAACTATCACATATATTGAGGGAAGATTAGATTTTGTTTTGACCAAGAGTTGCTTGCCACTAACAACCTGCTTATGACATGAGTTGCTAATGCTCCTGGATCGGTCACATTGTATAGCGGTCAAGTTCACAGTGATCCCACAAATACACACAAGCACCTTTTCCACAACTCTCTTAATATTTGAGAGCATTTACCTAATTAAATATTCAATATTTTACCATCTGCTACTTCCTTTCTCTTTTCCATATACAGTTAATGCATTTTTCTGACTTGTTTGAAATTTTTTGTAGGTAATCTATACTATCTATGAATTTTGTATCCATAAGATCTGTGAATTTTATTTAGAAAGAATAAAGGAGACAATAGAAAAGTTTCATTATATAATGGGAATGTACTGCCTGTACATTCTATATTATCTATTATATTACATGTGTATAGTTTTAAATTGTGTAAGGGATGTCAAATTAACAACTAGAAAATACTAAGAGAGTCCCAGTTCCAACAGTATGGCAGATTAGACGTTCTAAATGTCTACTCATTGAAAGACCTAAAATATTGGATATAATGCCTTTTCAGATGCATTCGGAACTTAACATAAATGTGAGTAAAACCAGATGCATACAGAAAGTAAACCAAGAACACAGAAAGTAAGAGCAATAGAAGCTGACCTTTGCTCAGATTTTAACTTTCCATTTGACAACTACATAGGAAACAGGGGAAGGAGAAGTAGTATAGGGCCTGCCAAAGGGGAGTAAAATATGAGAAAATACCTGTCAATTAAGAGCATGAAACCCCACTAAACAGAAGAGAGAAATACCTGACTTGAACTTAATACTCAAAAGTACGAGGAACTAGAAAATGGCCCCTTTGAGAATTAGCAACCACAGTCTAACCATCACCAGGGTTTCTGGTCAAAATTAACACTTAATGGTGTGGTCTGCAAAGCCTCACGAAGAAAATTCCATTTAAAGTGGTCCCAGAAGCCATCAGCACCGGATCTATGATCAACCCTCACATCACTATTGTGGGACAACGGAACATTGCGCTTATCCTGATGTAATACACTCACAACCTCACCTAGGAAGGGCTCCAACCATGTCAGCCAGTAACGAAGTGTGACAAAACCCCCAAACTCAGTGGTCTAGAATAATCTTTTTCACTGAAAAAAATATAATGAAAAATAAAGAGACCACATTATAACAACATTCTTAGGAAAAAGCATGGTAGAAAATGAAAAGTTTATATGAAAAAACAAACATACACAAATAGCCAAGAAAACTCTGAAAAAGAAAACTAATGAAGACATACTAACCCTACCGGCAATGAAAAAAATAATAAAAACTATAGAATACTGGGCATTAATAGAAGGACCAACAAATTTTTTTTTAAAAAAATTAAGAATATAACCCCACACACTGTACCTAAGGAAATTCAGTAACTAACAAAAGTGGCATCTCCAATCAATTGGGGAAAGAGAACTCTAACGGTTAATTTTATGTGTCCACTTGGAGTGTTTCTGGATGAAATTAGCATGTAAATCAGTGATTTTCAATAAAGTAGACTGCTCTCTATAATGTGGGTTACCTCATCCAATCAACTGAAGGTCTGACTAGAACAGAAAAACCGGCTTCTGGAAGCCACAAGGCATCACCAGCCACCTACCTTCAGACTTCATCTTGATGTGGGCCCTCCTCCTGGGTGTCCAGCCGTCAGCCTTTGGACCACAACTAAACAGCGTCTCTCTTGGGTCTCCAGCATGCTGGCCCACACAGCGGAGTCTGGACTTGCCAGTCTCCATAATTATGTGAGACAATTCCTTATAATAAATCTATCCTAACCAATTGGATGTGTATACATATACTGCATATATATATACATACAAGCCCCTCCATATGACCATCCTCCTAAAAAAAAAAAAAATCTCATAATATGTCAAAAGACAAATGACAAGATGAGGAATAGTGGTTACTTACTTAAATTACAAAGGTCTGGTCTCCCTAATATATAAAGAGTTTTCATAGATCAATTTTTTTAAAGACCAACAACTAAAAAGAAAAATTTAAGATAAAAAAATGAGTTTAAAGTCTTGGAGGAAAGGAAACACAAATACTTTTAAATATATAAGATGTTCAGCCATCAATCACAAGATAAATGCAAATTAAAACTACATGATCAGATTGGCAAAAATCCAGAAGCTTCATAAAACCATGCCTTTGGCACATATGCCAGGAAAAAAGTATTCTCACACATCGATGGTAGGAGTATAGACTGGTAAACCCCTAAGAGGAACAATCTGGCAATATTTTCCAAAATTATAGCTGTAGTGTCGCTTCCAGGAACTTATCCTGCAGATATGCTTGCACATTTATGAAATGGCACATATTCAAAGTTTATCATGGCAATATTGTTTAAATTGCAAATAACTAAAAATAATCTAGATGCCCACAAAAAGAGAACTGGTAAAATAGATTAGGGTAGGTTCATGAATAAAGCTATATTAAAAAGAATAAAGGACTACCTTGTGTACTTTTTTGCAGAGATTTACAGAAAATATATTTAAGTGAATGGGGAATGGGGTTACAAAAAAATAGAGAGTACAAACAGTATGTTATATATAGTATGCCATCATGTGTGTAAAAATTAAAATACGGTATTTTGCTGCTTTGTATAAGAAACTCTGGGAAGAAATACAATAAACTAATAAAGTGGTTATCTGGCAAAGGAGGGAGTGGTGGTGGATTAGGCAAAAGAACTGTGGTGGGAGACCTTTCTTTGTACTTTTTCATTTCTAAAGCAAATGAATGTATTGATTATTCAAAACATTATATATAAAAAATTGTTAAAGACACAAAATGAGTGAGGTATCTTAATGGAACTCTAAAATTACCTTCTGTATCAATCACATTGACCAGACACATGAAGTATTATTTGCTGGTTGATTCCCTAATATAAAATCTATGTATGCTATGATTGGAAACAAAATTGAAGTCTGCAGAAAGGAATATTATGTCTATTGTGAAAAACTGGCTTATTACATTAAAAATAGTTAAACCACTTTGGTTTTTAAATGTATGTGAATTCAGTATTACAAATTCTTATTAAAATTCAGCTTGATTTTGAAAATATTTTATTGGCTATTTTTGTTTTTGGATATATTTGGGGAATTCTTCTGTTTGGGGAGGTGCTAACTATATCTAAAACACAAGATTTCACTTCCCAGAGAAACTTTCTAAGTCAGTCTGAACACAGAAAGAACATTGAACTCTCTAAAACACAAACTATCCCTGTCAAACCAGACCCTCCAGTTAGGCCACTGAAACGTGTCCACCTTCCACTGCTTTGTCCTGTCATGAATTTAATGAAACTTGAAAAATACTAGACACTCGGCAGTTAGGGAGCATGAAAATAAAACATTTCCAACATACTCTGAGGAATGTTTGGTTTTTCTCAGAATAAACACAATATTTATGTTAAAAAGTCATGGTTATGTAGTATTTCCTATACAATGATATGTATCAATCAAAGCATAAAACAAGCCTAAACTAAGCCCATTAGAATACTATTCATTAAAATACAATTTTACCTGTAGTATGCTTTAAATATTTAAATGTGAAGGATATTAAATAACTAATTGCCATGTGGCAGAAGTCATCAGTGACTGCTTCATAAAGGAAGTCAATTTTGAGCTTGGTCTTAAGGAAATGACAGGCATTCAGAATCCTTAATCAAATTGGTTTTACAATCAGAGATTCATTTCAGCACACTGAAGGAAAATGAGTAATGTAATCTCTCTCTTGAGTCCTTCCTAAATTTTGACGACATGACAAAACATTCTACATCTACAGAGAAGTTCAATCAGTTCTGAAAACCCCCGAAAAACCTATAACTTTACATCTCACAAACCCAGACACCAGGCTCTTACTGAAAAAGATATGAGAAAGGTTTTTAATTTCCCACAGTTTAATAAAAGACCAGAACAAATAACTTAGAAATAATGTACATTCCTCCCTCGATAAATCCCTTTACATGGTAACAAAATTTTGAAAACATGTATGCAAAAGACAGGATTTAACATGTTTAATGTATTTTGTTTAAAGTCAGAAACTCCTTTCAGAACTCTTAAATAAAAGTGATGTGGGAAGACTCCAATGAACCCAAGATAATACTTAAGAATTCAACTGAACTGATTAAAACTAAGCTTCATATATTTATATATTTTGCTTAGCCTCAACCAATCTCAAGATGTGTAAAAAGCACTTTAAAAACTGAAAAGTCAATGTCCTGTCTTCCCATCTCTTCACCAGCCCTACCCCACAAAAGAGAAAGAAGAGAAAAAATATATAAAATGGAAAGTTACATCATGATGCTTATGATGGAAGTGCATGAAAGTTTTATTTGGATTCAGAGTCCCTAGCTCATGATGCTTTAGTATCCCCAATGACAGTCTCTAAAACAAGATGAAACTGAACAATTTTACCAAATGCATATATTTACCAAATGCATACATTACTGTTTTCCTAAAATTATATAAGCTGAATGTATAGCCCATAACCTACAAGAGTATTTAATGAGGCTAATTTAAACTAGACGCTGCTTCATATACTTAGTACATGATTCCCTTTAGTTTTGTAAAATATTATAATTGAAGTGGCTGTTTATAAGCTGGTTACAGAAGAATAACACTGCCAAAGGAATCGATGTTTTAATATAGTGGTGCTTGCCATTAAAACAAAAACAAAACAAAAAAAAGTTCACGGTAAAAATACCATGAATGTACCAACTCGCAAGATTAAATGATTGATAAAACCACCTTCCTGAATAAGCCTCAAAGTGACAGACCACTTTCTTGAAAGATTCAAAACACAAATGACAAAGAACATGAAAAGTCTCACATTTTCTGCTGTCACTATCCAGTAATGTAAGACGCTATTAAACATTCTTCCTACCTTTCAATTTCAAACACCCATCCATAAACAAACAGTTTAGATTAGGTTATAGTTTTGCATTTTCTAAAACTACATTTTTCCCACTAAGAAGGGAATTTGTTAAGTGGGACAGGAGCCCGGTCTGTCTTTGGGACCGGACCTCGCGGCCAGTGCGAGGCCTGGAGAAGGGCAGCTGGTGGGGCTCACCTGCTGCGGCTGGTACCGCTGCTGAGACTGGGATGGCAGGTACTGCGCCTGCGGAGGCAGGTGCGGAGGCTGCGGCTGCTGGTTGTAATATGGCTGCTGGCCCTGCTGGCAGTAACCACTCACACCTTGCTGTCCATACTGAGGCGGCATCTGTCAAAAAGGCAGGCAAAGGAAGCGAGGAAGTCAAAAGGTGCAATTCAGTGAGATCAAATATGGTTTCAATTCAGCAACATGAAGTGGGTTCTTTGCTAAGCAATTGAATTCAATATTTTTAATATTCTTTCCCTTACATAAATCGACCCTTTGCCTTCTATTCACATAATATCAATGAAAGCAAAAGATAATTTGACATTGCTTTAAAAAATAATATTTTTATCAGATAGTAAATATTAGTAACTTCATAAAATGTGTGTGTGGAGGGGAGGACGGGCTCCTAATACTGACATTTAAAAATAGCTAAGAAAGAAGCATTATGTTAATCCATTCTCATGCAACACACAAGATGAAAATGAATGCCAACAGTCCAAGTTCACTAACTCCCATTTTGCAGAATCTTGTGGTTTGGGTGCATGTATAGGGCGCATGCTTCTTTCAACTAAGGCCAAAACTTCCCAATTACGTTTTTAGCACATACGGTACAGTTACATTAGCAATTCCACTGACTATTTTGCTAAACACACACACACACACACAACCCTACACTGCTTTACAACAAATGAAACCCTTTTAGAATAATATTATGAATGTCAAATAACATAACCATCAATATGAGTTACTGAAGGAAAGTATTCAATCTAATACAAAGATAGTATTTCCCTAGTTGATGAAACAGGTAATGATGTAAAGCAGTGCACTGCACTGAAAAAAATAAGAGGTATAAACAAAAATATGGCCTTAAATAAGTCTTCTCTATCTCTAATTTACATAAGCCTAAAAATCCTGGAAACCATTAAAAAAAAAGTCGTTTCTTTCTCATGTAATAAGTATACCGTTGATATTTTTTCATTTGTGTGTTGTTTTTTTTAATGAGAAATCTATTGACTTTCTTTCTAACTAGGAGAGAGAGCAGGACAGGAAAAGAAAAACAAGATATTAGGATGGCCAAAAGCAGTACCCTGGAGACAAGAACAGTGAAGTCACTCTGTTAATACCACAATATGGTCCATCTGAGAACTCCAAGAACTTGAGCCCCAGAAGCCCACACACTTAAGAATTCAGTGATCAGTTCCAGATACACACTTAAGAAACAAATGTACTATAGAATATTGAATGGTGAAAACAGGGAATGGTAAAACGAGGAAAATATTAAAATACTTTGCCTCAAAGACCAATTAGCGCTGTAATTCATAACACATACAATGAAGTAAAAGGAAAAAATGTAAAAAGTTACAGTGCACACTTCTTTTGAACCAGTCAAGATAGTTCCAAGACCTATCAGCAATGATGACAAACCATCTGGCCACAATGGTCACAAGTGCCCCCGTCACACAGAGCCCAAGTCAGTAGAGCAGGCAAGTTTGTACTGAAAAACCGTTTAACAGCACAGTTGAATTCTTTACTTTTATTTATTTTACAGTTTGATATCTTATAATGAATGTATGTCCCTGCCATAAGCCAAGCCAAAGAATTTCCATAAAATACAACTCCACATGCTGGAATACCATATACTACCCACAACACATATCCTTGCGTTCAACACCCATATGTTTGATTTGATATCTAATACTGTACTTCACACAAGTGTCTTTGCAGTTTGATTTGAAGCAGTTAGGGTAACACTTCTGCCGGTGTTAAAATGACTGCAAAGCTCAGTCAACACAGCCAGCAAACTCCCCTCTGAATTGCACTTTAATATGTTGCTTCTGGTTTACAGGAACCTCACACACAATATGGAAGTGTTGTTTGGGGTGGGGGTTCTATTTTCTAAACGAAACAACAACAGGACGTTATAGGAAGGAGTCTACTAGCACCAAAGCAGTCACAACGTACAGAATCTCCACCTACTTCAGCTCTGAAGAGCTTTGGGGCAGACTGGGTTGCAGGGGAGGCAGATGAGAGGCAGGTAGGGTAGGGGAGAGGATAAGCAAATCTTCAATGGAGCCACAGCAACAATCTGCAGAATAGGCCGACTTCAGAGGGAAGCCAGCAAGCACATCTGCTGGGGAGATCTCACTACTGACTTTCACAATTAAACCTATTTGCTCTCCTGTTAGATACACAGGCTAATCCATTTGGCACTAACCTGCCTGGCCACTCACCCACTGTGAGCCTGGAATGAGGTGACCTGTAACACAGAGCAAGGGGGCCTGCAGCTAGACCTTGGGCTGGTGCCCATCAGCAGCCCAGTGCCCTTACGTGAGAGCCACTGAACAAAACAGAGATTACGAACTCTAGTTCAGTTAAAGACTCTCTGGGTTAGAAATGTATAAAATCTAAATCCAAGTCCTACTGTGCCTCGGGTGTGGGAATATGGTCAATTATAATGATATTTGCTCTACATTTCCACCTACAAAATGGGGCTGCCTTCTCTATTAATTCATATTGCTATTATAACCAGCAATATAATAATCCGACTTGGAATTCTACACAGATGCTACAATTATTTATTAAATTATAGTTGTAGTGTTAGCTCTAGAGCAGTGGTCGGCAAACTCATTAGTTAACAGAGCTAAATATCAACAGTACAACGATTGAAATTTCTTTTGAGAGCCAAATTTTTTAAACTTAAACTATATAGGTAAGTACATTGTTATTAACTTAATTAGGGTACTCCCCTAAGGCTTAGGAAGAGCCACAGTCAGGGGGCCAAAGAGCCACATGTGGTTCGCGAGCCGCAGTTTGCTGACCACAGCTCTAGAGTATTAATTATTTCCCAAGTCTTACCTTTAAAGAGCAAGTTCTAAATATAATACTTCAGTTGTTTAATTCTTTAATGATCAATACTGTTTTTATATTTTTAAATATGTCTTTATTGATTTTTAGAGAGAGAAGAAGGGGGGACAGAGAGAGAGAGAGAGACAGACAGACAGACAGACAACCTGGGCACGTGCCCTGACCAGGAATCGAACAGGCAATCTTTTGGTGCACAGGATGACCAACTGAGCCACATTGGCCAGGGCAATATTTTTGTTTTAATCACTTTAGATACAGGGCTTTCAAAGATCTATTGTATGCTTGTCTGACATCTTCAACCAAATAATCATTATGAAACGTGAATCGACAGGCTGAGCCTACTGCTGCCGGCTGTCTGCACAGCCCCAGAGCACAACTCTGGTCTCACTGTGCTGTCTCCTCACTTGCCGTCAAAGCACTCAGCCACGGCTTGTGACCCTGAACTCGATCCCAATGGAATCTACTGAGGATGGAGAAACCCACTACATGGTAAACACTATGCAGGATCAGTCCATGAGGAAGCACATGGGCTTTTATTGTTTGGTGAAGTCGATTTTGGCTACTTAGAGTCTTTTTGTTTACCTCTTAGCTCTCAGAACCATATTCAGGGCAAACAAGATTACCAGACAGTTGAGTGCAAGTTGCTGAGAGCTGAGGATACACAGCCTTTCTAGCTCAGAAGTCACCCCTTCTCCGACCAGCCTAACCAGCTGAGCACAGCCCCAACCCCATCATTTTCATGCCGTTCTGATTTTCTTTTAAAAACACAGGGGAGATGACTAGAATTAGTTAGTTAGTTAGTTAGTTAGTTAAACTCCTTAATTTTGCATCCATGTATTTATTTATGCTGTCCTCATCACTAGAATATAAGCTCCCACACTCCTGGCATGCTCCCTGGAAGAAGGCCTGCCATCAGTAAATGTTTGTTGAATGAATGAAAGTCTTCCAAAAAGTTACTAAATCAAGTTATTATAAAAATGTTAAAGTGATGAAGAAACTCATTATAAAAGTGAAATCACTTGTACCATCCAAATCTTTGATACATGCATCACCAGCTTCATCCAACAGCCAAAAACAATGAGCTTCACGCTAAAGCAGCACAGGCCCTCGGCTATTAACTGCCAACCCTCCAAGTCATTCCTGCAAATGACCGGACCTTCAGCAGTTTCAATAAAAAGAGAAGCTCTAAACTAAACTAAATGGGAATCTTCAGAAAATTCACGAGATGACAGCATTTCTGTTTGTTATTTAAAAATAAGAAAAACAAGAACTTATTTCACTCATTTCTAAATAAGCAGGATTT
The DNA here is from genome assembly GCF_028538775.1 of Myotis yumanensis. Taxonomy (NCBI): domain Eukaryota; kingdom Metazoa; phylum Chordata; class Mammalia; order Chiroptera; family Vespertilionidae; genus Myotis; species Myotis yumanensis. The sequence continues at coordinate 5,351,355 of NW_027223757.1, forward strand.
TAAAGTGGAATACGAGCACACACGGTAGCAAAAAAATTATTCTAATTTTTAAAGAAATCTGAATGCTTTCAAACATTGTTGGAGAGGGAAAGTATAGCTAAAAATGATTCATTTACTTTAATACTTATTTTAGGAAACTACTTTAACAAAGGATTTGAGTATTAACTTTCACGTCTCTGTATTATGTTAAATGTGCAAAATTCCAGGCTCCATTTTTCATTTCACCTTACCCTGAACTTCATGCTCATACTTGAAAATTGAAGAAATGTCCAAGGTTTATTTTCCCTTATTTATTTCTAAAAAGTTTTACACGGCAGTTTCCCCACTGAGTATAAGGGTGCACTGCCTTATGGCCCAGCAACTTGCATGTAAATAAGTACATGCCAATACAACACTCCAGTGTCCCGGAAAGGATACTCAATGTAACGCTGCTTCCGAGAGCCAGAAAGGGGACAAAATCAAATTCTAACACAGTAGGTAAAGGGAAAAATAGTGTTTCCTGTAGTCATACAATGGAATTCTATACAGTATTTTAAAAAGCAAAGTAGGAAGACCCACATATCAAATCAGTTCAAATCAAAAAATTATAATGCTGAATTTGAAAAGAAAGCAACGAAAGGTTAATGCAATGTGATACCATTTGTATAAATTTTTAATACACAATAGTAGTATACATTGTTCAGGAATACATATATAGTAATGTACAGCCACATGCATTGAAAAGGAAATATGTGACACTCTCTAGGGAGGGGAGGGGGGGGGAAGATGGGGTGGACCTTCAGCCTTGCGTTTTTTTCCCTTTGAAAAAAGAGAGATGAAGCAAATATATCAAAGTGTTAACAACAATTATAATCTTGGCACAGCTACACAAGTATCAACTCTATTTGTCTCCGTACTTTCATAATTTAAAATAAAGAGTTCACCTCCACCATATCCCACATTCCAGTATCACCAGCCAAAAGGCAGGGCACAGGCGGCTCCAGCACACACAGGCGGGAGGAGCCCAGGCTCCAGAGAACTGCCTGGTCGGTGGTCAGTTACAGAGCTGGGCGAGGACTGTGCTCCGGGCTCAGCCCTGACTGCTGCACCGGTGCCTACTCTGCTCCAGGCCTTTCCCTGGGGCGGATCAGCCAGACTTCATATGGCCCCTAGTCCTGCAAACTAGCAGATCTCTGACAGGAAGGACTCATGCCATTGGTGCAGCCTCACACAGGCTTAGCATCTCAATTCCTGGCTGCATTTCTCTATGGCTCCTACAAGGAACGCTAACCAATTTCAGTCAGAAACGAGTTCCAGACTCAAAAATGTTTCAGAAATACATGTGCTACAAAAATAAAACATAAGATATTAATTAGCACATTAAAGTATCTGTGAAATCCTTAAAAAGTTAAGGCCCTGGCCGATTTGGTTGAGTGGTTAGAGCATGGGCCCGCTGGCTGAAGGTCTGTGTAATGTGTGGTATGTGAGTAAAGAATTAATAGCCTAGAAGAAGAATAACATCACAGTGATATCTATCACTTCTTAAACCAACTCAGTGTTTTTCATTAATCTAGGACAAAATGCAATTTATTCTGGGTTACTTATTGCTGTCTTTCTAAGAGTTATCAAAAAGTTTATTATACCAATTTATCTTTAGCAGCAGAAATGTCCATTTTTGTTTTTCGTCTGAGCCCCTCCAGGTAAATTCTACAAAATGAAAAGGCAAAAAAGCACAGGAAATATCCTACGATCACAACAGCTACATTTTAGTCATTACTGTGGCAAAATCTGCTGGCCTCCAACTGCACAGAAAGATCAAACGCTATTTTTCATGCATAAGAGACAGACTGAAAATTCCCCACAGCCAGGAATTCAGATGTTAAGCCAATGTGTGGCTGAACCAATTGCATGAGGAAATTTTATTATGTCAACATGTCCAGTCAAAAATAATGTGCTAGAAGGTAATAAATAAAGTTTACAAGGTCAAGATCCTACAACTGCTCCACAATCTACAGTCCGTCAAGCTAAGCTCCCAACTGAGACTTCTAAACAATTTAGTTGCTTTTTCCCCCTCCAATTGTCTTATTTCAAAAAGGAAAATCTTATCCTTAGGCTTGACTAAGGGAGAAAAACAGTACACAATTTCCTGAAATTACTCCTTCACGCTTGAAAAATGAGAAACAATCAACAAATGTATATTGAACACTTATAAGCATTGTACACTACAGCTAAATTCCTTCCAATTAAGTTCAGCTTCCCTTGAATAACAACAACAACAAAAAGACAACCAGGGGGGAGGAAGGAGCCCACAAAGCATTCAAGGGTCAGTGTCTTCAACCCCAGAACAGACTTGATGACTGATACACAGCTCGTGCTGCTCTGGGGCCACTTCATTTGTGCCCAGACCCTTGCTCCTAACAGATGACTTCCAGGCCATAGACACTGCTGCTGTTTATAGACTGAAAAATAACCAACATACCTGGGCTACTTTAACCTTCTCCTTTAGCTTAAAATAATTTTTAATTTGTATCAGAAAAAAAAAATTTACTTTCTGATTTGGGAAACGAAGTTAAAAAGTTCTCATTTGTCGCCCAGCCGATGTTGCTCAGTGGTCGAGCGTCAACCTATGAACCAGGAGGTCACAATTCAATTCCCAGTCAAGGGCACATGACTGTGTTGCCAAGTCGATCCTCGGTAAGGGGTGTGTAGGAGGCACCCAATTGATGATTCTCTCTCATCATTAATGTTTCTCTCTCTCCCTCCTTCTCCTTTCCTCTCTGAAATAAAAAAATATTTTTAAATGCTCTAATCTGTCATCAGTAATAAGTCCTTTTACATGACAAATTGGTTTTCTAAAACCTCCTTTAACAGGTACACACAATATTAGAGTGTATAAAGTAGATAACAGTGACAATAATATACATATAATTTCTCTCAGATGTCTTTACAATAATTAATTGCTGACGAAATAGCCTAGAAAAAGAATAACATCACAATGACATCTACTCACTGCTTATTCTAAGTCCAACTGCTCTATATTTAGCAAATGGCGGCATAAGTGACTCCTAAGCCAGACCCATGTTCTGAGGAGTGAGTATTCTACATGGCTGTGGAGACCAAGTGGCAGAGCTTCCCAAGACCTCAATTTCCAAAATTCCGAGCTGCGTCCTAAACAGCCTTTCTTTGCACTTCATAACCACCATCATCCTAGCACCCATGAATTTATGTATACCCTCCTTAAATTAATTTATATTTCTAATTCACGCTGCTTCTGGAGGGTAACAGGTTCTGGGATGTTATTATCCACTTTGTAAAGTGGTACATCCTTTAGCTTTCGTAAAATTAACTTTGAGCTTCAAAGAGCGCCCCTAACGCTAATACACAGATTTGATTAGCAAATGTATGGCCAAGCACTGCAAACCAAAGCTTTTATTCCACCAGATCAAAGATTCCTTGTCAACTGCTATCTACCCCACTCAGTGCCTTCATTGTTTTCATTGGCTTATCTAAACTGCTTTCGTTCTCTCGTCTTTATTGTGGAACAGAAACTAAAATAGCATGAATGATTCCACAGGCCCAGCAAGCAGGGCCACACACAAAGGGAGGGTCCTTTTACAAGAAACCTCTCCTTCCCATTTTGTCCTGCCTCTGCCTCGGACCACAGCTGCTCACCTTTCCCTCCAGGGCAGCCACTCAGAGGGGACGCAGCTTCACTGGCAGGAAACGCTGCCTCTCACGTGCAGCCACTGTTGAACGCAAGTCTCACTGCACACAAAATTAACACACAAGTGTGTAATTGTAGTTTTATGCTCAAGTGCCCTCATTATGCACTTTAAAACACTTTCTTACCAAGGATCCATCAAGGACATTCGATATCACAGGTCTATAAAGTGTACAGTGTGCTTTTTGATAAAACGGAAGCATCATGCAGCTTCAGAGAGAAAGTCTGTGTGTGACGCACAAGACAATAATCTCATTCTAAAAATGTTAACTAAAAAAGGGACGTATTTCCAATGTACATACATTTGGTGAGGGGGAGGGAAGCCTAACAGACAAAGACTGGTAATCCGTACATTCTACCCTTGAAGAAAAGAGGACCAGTACCTAAGGACAAGTGACTAAAATCTTGCATAAATTATCACAGGGGAGAAAAATTCAGCCAAGAGTCTCCATGCCTTTTTTACATATAACATAAGCAGGAACAAATTCAACAGTGAAGGGAGCCATGCTCATTTCTAATGTGAAAGCTGACATCTAGGCTGCCAGCATCTACACTGAAAGCAAAATGAAACATCAGACTTTTCCATTCCAAACACATGCAGTTGCTTTGAAACCAGACCGAGAGCCTAACTAGGAAACGTACCCACATGTTTGTGCGGAGCTCCTCTCTGAGGAGGTCACAGTGCAAGAGAAATCAAGGCTCCGCGCATCCAGCCTAATAAATAGGTCAGCTCCGCTACCAGAAGCAACAGTTTCCAGGAAAGAGCCACTTACAGAAGGGAAACAGCCCGTGCTGCCTCTCGGGGTGCCCTGACCTCCACCCAGAAGTGCTTTCCCAGGAAGGGAGGCACGCGGTCTTTTATTTAGTGATGACTACATCTCATGGGAAAACAACTTGAAGTCCCCATGTTTGTTATATTATTGCCCAAACGGCCACCGGTAATTTTCAATCAGTGAATATAATCTTTGAGTTGTTTCCATTTTGACAAAGAGCACAAAATAAAAATCAGAACAGTACAACAGTACTTCACACCCGGGCTAGAGCAGCAGGGTTTTCCAATAAGACTTTAAAATAAGTGTCCGGGCGCAGTACTTTCATGTTTTAGAAAACCACCACTTGGTCCGCACACGCGGTAGGGATGCCATCCACTACAGGCGACGGAAGGAGCGGCTCGCCTCGCACCCTCTGGCCAGAGATGTCTATTTTTGTAAAGCACAAGGAGCCAAGGGCTCCACCAACTCTCCTCTATAAACCGGCTGCCAAAACGGATGTGCCAAAGGGGAATTTCAGAGAATTTTAAAGAGATAACCTTTGCTGAGGCTGCAATGTCAACTTTGTAACCGCATGGCTGGAACATGTGCAGTGAATGCAAGACTGAAAAGACTGTTCTGTCTGAGATAACCATGGAGAAAACAGGGATTTACTAGAGTAAGACTAGAATTTTAAAGCAGCCAACAGAGAGCCAAGCAACTGGTATCTTCAATGGAGATGAACTTGACGGTGGGGGAACAGCCGGCTCTTTCTACCTTGGGGATTTTATACCAAGCATATAAAGTCCTCCTTCGTGTGTGTGTGTGTGTGTGTGTGTGCACATGTGTGTGATTCTTTAATACAGCTTTAAAGTTGTTGTGTGTTTTTTTAAGGTAACCATATAATTGTATTATTACCAACAGTCTACAGCTCACCCTTTGAGGGTTAAAGGGCTGGTTGTTTCTATAGTCTTTCTACATTTCTTTTTCTCTCCTGCATGAAGGGAGGGAGGGAGGGAAGGAGGGAGGGAGGGAAAGAGTTTGGTACCTGAATCGATGAAAATGTGAATTAAAAAACCACCAAGCCCCTCTAATATGGGAATTTCAAAAACAATATTGTGTTAACCATGATTCTCTAAAATATACAGTCTGAGTGTTTTATAAGATATTTTTGAGGGAGAAACATGTATATGGTGAACGCGTGCCTGGAGAAAAATACTAGCAACAATAATACAGAAGGGTCAGACGTCTTCACATACCACGCCAAGACCTCAGCCTGCCTATCGGGCCCTCCGAGACTGAGAACCCAGGGAGGTGTGGGGGCCTGCGGCACCCTCCCTGAGTGGGAGACACTGGCTGGGAGGCAGGCAGGCAGCTGAGGCTTGGTCCTGAGCTACCCAGGGACACAAAAGGCTTCAAGTGAGCAGAACCGGCCTTTGTGTTTTTTTGCCCTTTCGGAATGTACTCCTAACCAACAATGAGGCACAAGAAAAGGAGTCCCTTTGGATTAGAAGATGTTTCTACTACTAACCCCTCAGATTTCTTCCCTAAGTGGCTGAAAACTGACTCCTTGCATTTTATTCCCTGCATCAGTCTGAGGTTGGGGGGGGGGGGGGGGGGGGGGGCGGAGAGCGATGAAGAAGATGCTCAAAACTATATCCAACATGTATTTGGACCAAGAAGCTATTTTTTGAGTCGGAAAATCCACATCTACTCCCCCATCCTCAGCAGGCTAACCCTAATCACACTTTATTGTGAATTACTTTTCCAGGCACTATTAGAATTGGCAGAGATTTCAGGTCACTGGCTCAACCCTCTCCTTACTAAGATCAAGGGTTAGGAAACCTGCACAATTTCATCCAGCTGGTCACAAACAGACTCAATTCTCTGTGCGCCTGCCCCCACCCTGAGCTCACTCCATGCTCCTGTGACACTCAGCCCTGAAAGGAGTAATGTGTCAGTGAAGCGTGAGGAGAGACTATAAGTCAGCGGTTCTCAACCTGTGGGTCGCGACCCCTTTGGGGGTCGAACGACTCTGTCACAGGGGTCGCCTAAGACCATCGGAAAACACATATATAATTACATATTGTTTTTGTGATTAATCACTATGCTTTAATTATGTTCCATTTGTAACAATGAAATTGGGGGTCACCACAACATGAGGAACTGTATTAAAGGGTCGCAGCATTAGGAAGGTTGAGAACCACTGCTGTAAGTGGACACTGGACTGGGACTGGAAGAGGGGAGGCTGTGGAGACCTTGCTCTGTTCTAGAAGACAGCAATATAACAGACAAGGCTGGGGCCGGGAGCATAGGAGAAGCAGCAGGAGTGGGAAAGCCTTGAACAGGGCGACCGGTGAGTAAAGAAGACAATGGCTACAAAGGAAAGAGATACGCAATGGTTTTGAAGTTTTAAAAACTGAAATTTTAAAACCTAGGTGGTTTAGATTAATTTAGAAAGCGTTAGGATGCGAAATCTCTACCAACACAGACAGATACTCAACGCAAAAGCAGGCAGAAGAGTCTCTTACTTTTGAGTCACTTAGCACATAAACTTAACCTACAGGATAAACTTGTGATATTGGGTAACAGCTTAAAGAGGAGTTCCATTATGAGGCTGAGACAGCATGAGGAAATGATGCTTTGAAAAAAATATCAAAGTCCTTGAAATATAAATATATCTTAAAGCAAATGCTTGTATAAAAAAGAGAAAATTATTTAATTATTCCCCTTGCCAAAGAAGATTTGCAATTTTTTTCTTATTTCATCAGATGGAACATGTGCCAAGTATCCCCAAAAGATTGGTCAGGAAAAAATATAAGCTGTTGACTTTGAAAATTATTAACAGAAGGACACCTGAGGGCAGGCAGAGGAAGGTTTACTTAACGTGGACGGTTCACCAAATGTTCACTTCTTTCTACTGTCTCTTCTTCAGTAACAATTCAGTAAAACTGGGCATTCTAACCTACTCGTGAGAAAATCGTAAGATATTACCCCCTCAAAACTATACTTCACCACAGATGTAATCTTAGATTGTCCATTTGAAGCACCCTGGCAGGGAAGCCAGTAGACTTTGGGGAAATACGGAAGTCATTTACTGGTTTTGCTAGAATGTGAAGGGGTATAAAATAATTGTCCTAAGGTACAGTCCTCCAATCCAATGACAAATAAGAATAATTGGGTCAAAAAAAAAAAAGAATAATTGGGTCAAAAGATTTTTATTTTTACTAGTATTTTTTACTAGTATTTTAACTATAAGAAAACAATCTCTTACACACCATTAAAATGAAAAGGCCAGGTTTCAAACAGCATCCCCAAATGATTTTCACTTTCACAAACCCCTGAATAAATGCACTGTATATTTTGGAGAGAGGGGCATGGTTTCCAACTATTCCTTTGACATATTCAGTTTTCCTTCAAGAATGTGGCTTGTAAGACTGGTGGAACCGGCTCAAGACAAGGTCTGAGGAATTGTAGGAGGAATTGGTGAAGAATGGTCACCTTTTCTAACCAGAGATGCTACATTCAACAATCACTTAAAACCCACAGCTACGTCAAACTGCTGAGAAAAGGATTAGCAACACCAGCTGGTCATTTGGTTCCGGAAACCTCCTTCCAATATCCTCCGCTCCCGATGCTGGTGGGAGCCTGCTAAGCCACCTCCTTAGCAGTCTCTGATCACTCCGCACATCCAGGACAAATCAACGTTAGGATTCGGGCACCCCATCCCAACAAGTTCCGGTCCTCCCTCTAGGAACTGCCGGTCCAAGGAGGAGCCTCCAGCGGCCATGCCCTGACGTACAGCAGATGGGAACACAGGAAACCTGCCCTGCCACTGGTACGTTAAGTAACGGTGCTTTCAATGATCCGCCGGGCTTTCCTGCAATCAGACCATATTCTAATTCTACTTTATCTCAACTACAAAAAATAAAACACCAATTTCTTAAATTTTCATTAGAAGGAAAAGAGGGTAGAGAAGAGAATCAAAGGAACTTAAAAAACCTGAAGGTTAATCAGGGCAAGGCTTTCAAATATTTTGACTCCAAATCAAAAGATGAGTTATGTTTTATAGCTCATCCCTGAGCACATGACACCCTTACCACATGTGATGCATTCATATTTTATGCTCTAATTCTTTCCCTTTTAAAAAATTCCTGGCTGTAGCCTAATGCATTGTTTTTGTGGCCCCACTAATGAGTGAATCACAATGAACAGTTGAAAAACACTACATTTGAGCTTCATTTTTTTTCAGAGAATACTGTTTTGAATGATACTGTACCAGAATAAATTAGTGTCCATAGATATTGGTTCCCCAACCCCAGCCCTGACCTACAGTTGCCACTGATACACACTGGCATGGCCAGAGAAAGAGCCACCACTGGGCAGGTCACCAGGATACAACTGCCACCTGAGAGGCAAAGTCCACAGAGCAGGGAAGCAACCTACTGAGCTCCCTGCCGCACAGAGAGGAGACAGCAGCTCCAGCAAGGAAACCGGAGCCACAGCGAGAGGGGGCAGAGCGAGGCTGGTCAGCTAGGTCATGGTCCTGAGCTGAGACTCAGAACGAGTGCGTGCTAAGGGGGAGCAAGGAGCGCGGGCTAGAGACGCACGCCGACCTCCCAGCTGGAGAAAGAAATGAAAAGTCTAAAAAGGAGTTCCAGAGCAGACAGTGTAGGAAAGTGAGATGGGAGTAAATTCTAAAATAAAAGAGTGAAGAGGTCCTGAGCCCCGACAGGGGAAGCCCACCCAGCCCACCCTGGCCTCCTGCCTATGCCAGTGAGCAGCTCCTGGGCCCTGCAGCCTGTTCCTGCTGCCCCCTGCCTGCCGGGAGTGGGTGATGTCCCCAGGCACCTCCTGCAGTGCCCACAGGGCCCTGCAGCCCTAGGCTCTGCTCACAGCCGCCCTGCCCTGGCATGCGCAGGTGGGTGCTGGGGGAAGCGGAGGGTGCTGCCCTCGCCCATCCCCCACCCATTGGAGCTGGCCCTGAGGCCAGGGTCCAGGCCCACCCACCATGACCAGTGTCGCCTGCTTCCCATTTCTGCACGTCTCCATCCGAGCACTTCCCACACTGCGGCTGTTTGACAGGGTGCCTGGTCCTAGCCCTGGCTCTGACCCCACATCCAGAGGAGCAGGGGCGACCCCAAAGCCCTGCAGCCCTCTGCCCGCTGACATCAAGGCCCAGGTCAGTGCTCCTGGCTCCCAGAGTCCTGTCTGGCTAGTGGGACAGGGAGAGTCTTGTCCAGGGTCACGGAGCCAAGCTGGGACGTGTGTGCCAGGCCCATGTGGGTGCACTTCCAGGCAAGGCCAGTGGGTGGGCCACACACTAACTCACTCACCGCTGAGCAGCTGGTTCTGCTGGGCCTGGCCCTGCGAAGCAGCACAGTGGGCGGCTTCGGGAGTGTAGGGGTATCGAGGGAGGACGCGGGACAGCTCCCAGCGGAAGGGACACTGCACGGAGTCTTAGGAATGACCTGGTGTGGAAGGGGAGTGGGGAGGTAAAAGAGGCTATGTCTATGGGGTAGAAATGGTGATGGAGAGAGACTTGACTTGGGGTGGTGAACACATGATACAATATACAGATGATGTGTTGTAGAATCGTACACCTGAAACCCACAGAATTTCATTAACCAAGGTCACCCCAATAAATTCAATGATAAAATAATAATTTAAAAGACAAACCCCAAAAAAAGAGTGAAGAGGAAGGATCATGACTTCTCTGGATTTTCTGCATAGATCCCAAAAAAGTAAAAGTAACACATCACAGGGATAAGGCACCATATCTGAGGACCCTCACCGTGAGAACCCTGGCACCATGCCCTTGGGGTAATTCTGAGATTCCCCAACAATGAGTTCTTTGCAAGGTTTATATGAATATTCAGGCAAATAATATCTCTGGGAGAAATACTTGGAAAAAAGTTATTACTTCTACCTGAAATTTGCAACGATGCTAAGAAGAAGACAGTTAACATGTAGGGTATACCAAAAAAAATGTATATACACTTTGAATGATTATAAAGGCAGTGTTTATTAACATACAGTTCCATTTCAAAATTTAGAAGAATCTATAGAAATGAATAATTTTTTTGTCAATGCCTGTTTTCAAACTGATGACCGTTCTGGTCCAGGCACTGCTGATAACTCGAAGCAGTGGAGTCGCAAACATCAAGAATCATTTCATTTGGTATTTGTGCGCCCTCAATTCATCAGCTGTTGCTGGTTTTGTACCATAAACTCTCTCTTTTGTGTATCCCCATAAAAAGTCTAGTGAATAAATTTTCCTTGTTCAACGCTTAGTCTGGCTTCATCCATTATTTCAAATTAAACTTGAAAAGGAGTGAAAATTAAGTGAGTTATCAGGTGTTAAAGTGTGTATACATTTGGGGGGAACACCGTGTCCAAAAGAAATGTATACACACTTTGAATAATTATAAAGGCAGTGTTTGTACTTCAACTGCATTTTCAAACTTCCTTTATTCAGAGCTTAGTCTGGCTGAAAAGAAAGACACATCAATTGAGCTATCAGCTGCTAGAGTGTGCATACATGTTTCTCCCTGTCTAATGGAGAAGTTGAATGCATATGAGAAAGACCATTGTAGGCAACAGGCACTGGGTGAGATGCTGTGAGAACAGGGAGCCTGCGTGTCTCACAAACGCTCCACCCAGCCGGCACTGGGACAGAAGAAACTGAGGCAGCTGTGCTGGTGCAGTTGGCATCTTAGAAAACACAGAAGTTAAGCTACTGAGTTCACGCCCCTCGCCTCGGGCTCCCCCTTTGTGCTCTTCTATCATAATCTCTCTGTTCGCTATGAGGGACCACAATATAAAACCCCCGATGCCACCAACTACAGCACCAGGCTTACCAGCTGACTGTTCTCCTAAGTGATTGATACAGTAACTACCAGACAGACCTCATTATAAAAACGTTCACTGACACCAGCTATTCCCCAAAATTACACTGGCGACAATATCAACACTCCACCTTACACGGCACTTTAAAACTTTCTCAACGACTTTCATACAGATGCTCTCGTGTAACTGACTCCATGACTATCCCAGGCAAAGTAGCAGAACGAGTCTCCTTTCACAGGGAAGAGCCTGAAAATGTCTGGAGTGTGTGGCCAACTAGTGACAGACTCAGTGCTAGCCCGCTGTCTTCTGATGCAAAAGACCCCAGAGTTTGAAGGGAAAGCGTGGCAAGGCTCCCTTACAGTTGGTATCTGTACGTAGGCTTTGTTTTCCCAAGTGGATTTCAAAGTTCTCTGCGTTTCCCATTGTATCACATGTATTGATTCAACATTTTATTAAGCAATAAAATGTCACCAGAATCTCCAAGGCCCCGTGGAATATACAAAAATGAAGAAGACAAATCCCTGTACATAAGCAGCTTACAAGCAGAAGACAGAGATAACACATGTTTACAACTCAGCATAAACAGGGAGATTCTGAGCAGGAACAGAGAACAGCAGAAGGGAGCAGCCAAGGCCCTGGCAAGAGGTGGGGGAGACCCCAAAACACTAGGAAATGCTGCTCAGGCCTGAAGCTCTGTACCTCAGCCCGGAGGGGGGACTGGCATCCACTGGTAGGACTTTGTGCTGAGCAACAGAAACCCAGGTGGGGAGACAGGAACACAGAGAGGGAATGAGGAGTAACCAGTTCAGCACAATGTGAGGGAAGGAGAGAGCAGACTCTTTAATCCCCAAGGCCATGCTATACACAGAGCAGATGCTTAAAAAAATACTGGCTGTATGAATGGTTGACTCTGTATAAAGTAGTACATTTTATTTTAAAACGCAAATATGTAAGTGACCACCCAAGTTAATGCGTTATAGTTAATTCTCAAATATCAACTGTGAACTGTCTGTGGAAGAATTATAGACCTTTCCCCTGTACTCCACACCTTCAGGATGTCTCCCTATATTACTATTCGTATTAACCCAAACAGCTTTCTCCCCCCGGAAATCAAAAGTGCATTCCAAAATCATGCGGTAATAGGTTTTTATTTATTTTTTTGTTAATCCTCACTCAAGGATATTTTTTCCCATTGATTTTCACAGAATAAAGGGGAGGGAGGGAGGGAGGGAGGGAGGGAGGGAGGGAGGAGAGAGGAGAGAGAAAGAGAGAAACATCAATGTGAGAGACATCGATTGGTGGCTCCATATGGTAATTTTTACAGAGTACCTAACGTTTGGAATTATTGCTATCACTGCTTCCCTTTAATCAACATGAACAAATGTCAAGCACACCCCAGCACGTACCACTTAGACTAGCTTCAATAACGGTGAAGGAAGAAGTCACACACTGAGGTCCAAGACCCCACGCAGTCCTTAGTCTCCTTGAACCGTGAGATACAAAACTGCAGACAATACATCATATGTGCAGACATGAAGGGAAAGAACCTGAATGTGTTATAGGTGACACATGTGTATGTGTGTATTATGCATACACACTCATTTTAAAAAAGTAACAAACAACTAGCCTGGCTGGTGTGGCTCAGTGGTTGAGCATCAACCTATGAACCAGGAGGTCACGGTTCAATTCCAGGTGAGGGAACATGCTCAGGTTGCAGGTTCAATCCTTCAGTGGGGAGCGTGCAGGAGGCAGCCGATCAATGATTCTCTCTCATCATTGATGTTTCTGTCTCTCTCTCCCTCTCCGAAATCAACAAAAAGTATATTTTTAGAAAATAAAACAACTAAAAGTTATCCAATGGCTTCAACTTTCTTCTGGCATATCATGAATTTTCAACCTGGTACATCCAAAATTCCAAATACCACATGCCAGACCTCACCGGGGATCCAGACAAGCCACCTGATGGTTGCCCTGGTGCTAAATAACAGGAAGCCTGCTGAGGTCAGAAGAGCGGCCCACAGACAGGCTGTTCCAGACCTCACAGCCCCAGAAGGTGCGGTAAGTGGGGGGCTTGGAGTGGCACAAGCCACCAGGCAGAACCATGGGAAGTCCTGCAGGCCCAGGTCTACACACTCTGAGCTGCACAAACACCAGTGACTGACTTGAAATCCCTGCTGACCTCGATCAAGCCACAGACCTGCACAGACACCCTTCTAACCTTCTCTTGGCCTCCTTCTCTCCCCATTAGAAATTTGAGAAAATGATTGCACACCTGTTGTCAACTGAAAGTTTTGCACCATACAGAATTAACAAGTATTTTCTAAAATAATAAAAACTTAATAACTGCCATTCACCAAAAGTCATCCATGTTTTTATGCAAACCTTACACAATACACTTTAAATAATTATAAAAAATTATTAACCTACACAAAGCATTGCCTTTGACACTTGACCACTCGCCCACTTCCGGACACCCTGCTAATGCTCTGCAGTGAGCCCTGCCTCTCACAACGCCACTGGACCTAGGACACCCTGGGTCACTCTGCACTTGCAGATGTCTCCCCCCAGAAAATGTATCTTTACACCATCACTTCCTCTGTTCTAACTCTAACTCTCTCCTCCCCTCTAGGTAACACTAACCTGCCCTCTTAACACCACCGCACCACCCCACCTCGCAGCTCAAATACAACAGCACAAAGGTACTGGGCTCCCAGAGCTCCCACAAGGCCCCAGCGCCAGCAGAGATCCCAGACTTCCACATAATAGGAGGTGTCTCCACATGAGTTTGCCACCTGCTGCTGCAGAGTTTGAGATTTTTATGCCGTTGCTGTTTTGTTTCTTTTCCTCCCATCATGAAGAGCTGACTCTAGGTTCCCACAAGATGTACCACTAGTCTGAAGAGAGGAAACACTGTTTAACACCATCACACCTCTACATGGATATACATACCTACATATGTACATCATGTTTATATTCTAACAGCAAGAGTTATGTAATACCTTGTAAAATACAAAACCTGTTCCTAGAACAGAAAAACTACCTAATGCGCTTAAGAATTTGTGTTTAATCTGATAAGAAAAATAATCAACTAGAGCACCTTTTATACTACTTGTTTGGAGGCAGTTAATTCCCAAAACATATCTCCCACTGATAGACTCTCTTAAAGGGCTCATGTTTGGCTTCTCCGTGTCCAGAGGGGAAAGCTCAAAGGCCTGGTCTACCGTGCTCCCGTCTGCAGCGTGCAGAGGCCGGCACAGCCACAGAAGTGCTTGTACATTCCACTGGTCTAATGAACATGTGGAGTTTTCCTAATTTTTCTTGCTGTACTCCACAGCTGAGTGAGTGTCAGGCCAATGCCACGGTACAGGTTCCATTTGAATGACATATGGCTTCAGTCAACCAGAGAGATGTTACAGCATTAAACAACCCGAGTAGACAGAACAAGAATACAAAATGCCAAATTAGCACTCGCAGAACCAGATCTGCTGGTGTGCAGCTCTGCCCTTGAACTAGGTTCCGTGGGAGTGAGTGTGCCTGTGGTGAAAGCACCTTTCCGGGCCCTCGCGGCACCAGGGCACGGTGCTTGCACACTGGTACCACTGGGACATGCTGCGTGGACTCTGGAGTGCGAAATGCTGGGGCCAAGCTCCAGCTCTGTCCTGATCAGCTGCATGCCTTCTGTCAGCCTGCATTCCCTCCCTGCCCTCAGATTCCTTAACCCCCCTTTATAAATGGTGTTACAATGCTCCTTCCACCTCACTGAAGGAGAAGCTGCTGTGTAAACGCCCTACATGGTCAACCACTGTGTAAATAATCGCAGATAATAACACTCATCTAACCCATAAGAACTTCCTAAAGCGCATGCAGTGAGCGGCCCAGCAGCCCTGTGCACAACAGTCCGTCCTCTGGCTGCCAGGCCATGCACACTCAGGATTTGGATAATTCCTCACCCTATGAGTCTGAAGGGAGGCTGTGATATGGTGATTTATAATATGGTGTGTGTGGGGGGGGGGGGGGGCGGGGGGGGCGGGGGGGGGGGATGAAGGGGTACCCATAGCTCCTAAAATCCAGGGAATTCCTAAGTCCTGAGAGCCATCAAGGTGTCTTTTGTCATGTTAATGAGGTACCTCCAGAACTCCTATAAGGATGGAGGCTGGGAGCCAGGAGAACTAACTATGTGATTAGAGGGTGGGAACTTTCAGCCTCACCCACATCCCCACCCCAACCTCAAGAGGGGAGAGGGGCAGGAGGTTGAATCAGTGGCCAATTATTGTATCAATTGAACCTATGTATGAAGCCTCTTAAAAACCCCAAAAGGACAGGGTTCACAGATTGCAGGTTGTGAACATGGAGATTTGGGGAGAGAGAGAGGCTCAGAGGGCACCAAAGCTCCCCACCCCTTCCCCATACCCTATCCCATGCATCTCTACCATACGCTGTTCTGAGTTCTATTCTTGTATAACAAACTGGTGGCTTTTTAAGTAAAATGTTTCTCAGTTCTGTGAGCTGCTACAGCAAATTAACTGAACCAAAGGAAGGGGCACTGGATCTACAGCCATTGGTCAGAAGCACAAGTGACAACCTGGCTTGTGATGGCATCGGAAGTGGGGTGAGCCAGCGATCTTGAAGGACTTTGGGATCTGAGCCGTCCAGGGAGATAGTTGTAAGAATTGACTTAAACTGTAGGACACCCTCCAGGTGTCGAGAATTGCTTGGTGGTGTGGAAAAAACACATACACATTGTAATTAGTGTCAGAATTATAAGAGGCCAACTCTGCCTCCTAATAGAGAGGTAAAAAGTACCAGACACTCACTAGCAAGGAGGGTACTGCCATGTGATCCAGGATCCACCACTCGAAAGTACATACCATGGCCTTTGACTCAGTCAGTAACAGAGAAACAAGAACAGGGGGAATACTGCCTGGTAGTACCACTCATCGGGTGAGTGTCCCACATGTGTGTTAGCAGGATACCAGCAGGGTATTGGTGGAGGACAAGCTGTGGAATCGCATACCAAGTGACAGCAGAGGCCTTCTCTGTCCTCGTGGCCTAGTTTAGGCATCATCCTCACAGGGGGTCTCCCTTAGGCCTGCCCTTCTTGCTGGCCCCATTCTTCAGCCTTCCTGGCCCTTCTGTGAGCTTCTCAATAGCCTGTCTATCCTTCCACTTCTGCTTGGATCGGCCAGACTTGGTTTTCATTCTTACAATTAAGAATTCTGGCTGATACAAGCAGTTTCTGAAACGGTGGGGAAGGTAAGTAGGGAAACTATAGTAGAACTTCTAAGTGTGTGGCACAGCAGAGCAAAACCTGAAGGCAGCACGACACACAAGTGCCCTGATACACATGACGAGGGACAGTCACCCCATTCAGTTTACAGGACAAGCACAAGACAGGAACCAAGTCCCCAGAACATTTTGAGGTAACCAACCAAAAGTCAAGAGTAAACATGGTCATGTGAGAAGGCCCACAGGCCACGTGGAACAAGATTTCAGAGGCAGCCCGTTCTAGCGTATCAATGCGGATCACCAGTCCAGAAGTGGATACGTTCAATGTCAACTAAGAATTTTAATAGAGAGAGAGCATTCATTGAAGTAGAAGTTGACCAAATGTAGATGGGGGCTGGGGGCAAGGAAGATTTCAGAGAGAAAATAACATCTGAAGCAAACGGAAGGCGGAATGGGGGATTTCAGGCGGGGACAGATAGCATGACCACGGATGGAGGGAACTCCGCCCGGTGTGTTTTCACCAGGAGTCAAGGCTGGAGGGTTGGCAGGAATCAAGGCTGGAGAGGAGACAGGAGTCCATGCAGAGGGCCACACCATCAGGATAACAAGTTTGGATTTTATTTTAAGAGGGATTCACCAAAGAACTGTATGCAGGAGAGTAGCATATCAGACTCACAGTGCATCCTCACAAGTTTACTCTGGATGCTGCAAGTGAAGGAATGACTAAGCTATAACTGGTCCTGCACCATTTGGGAGTCATGAAGAGTGAGAACCGAAGGCGTGACATGATCTGCAGGAATCGGTGCTCAGCTGGATGAGAGCAGTGAGGGAGGAACAAGGATGACTTCCACATGGATGACTTCAGTGGCAGAGCAGTGCCATGATTTTATGGGGCAAATGATGGACTGGGCAGAGACAAGCCAATGGGATACTCAGAACTGCGTTTCCAGGGACATGTCCGGGTGGAGATGCCCAGCTGGTGATCAGAAATCGGTCTCAAGCTGACCAGGCTGCAGTCCAGGGCAGTCACTGGACCAACATGAAACAGCAGAGGCTACATAAGACACCTAGAGGTGGCAGACCAGGCCCGAGACTGCGGGCTCGCCCGACTCAACGTGAGGTCCACAGGGCAGAGGGCATGGTGCCGTCACACACCCACCACACTATCATCTCATAAACAGAAATGCAAACGCACTGGCCTGTGCACATGCTTTATCTGCATGGGCACATCAGTGATATTGACTAAAAATATAGAGCCTGGATAAATTTCCTTAAATAACTTCTTGGTGGTTACTAGGTATAGTAAGGAAAGCAACAGTATTAACGAGAGATACAACTCTCAATCTTTTCGGAGACCTGACTTCAAAAATGGATAACCGTGTGCAAATCAAATTTGTAAAGTATGACTTTAAAATATGCATAGAATTCGGAATATTAAACAGTGAACTTCAGTAACAGTAAAAATCTAGAAAGGAAATTTCAAACTCCTTTCAGGAAAGCAATTTTTTCAACACAAGCATTTAGCATGTTACATGAACATGTTATTCACAGAAATGTACAACGTAGAATGTTTTCATCACATTCACCACCTTTGTTAGCCAAAATGTAGCACTCCTGTAGTCACCAACAGAGCTGCAGTAAACCTCTACGGCATTCAACAACAGAACATGGTGGTTAGCCTTCCTTCTATTAGGAAAAAGAAAACATTCTCAATAACTACAGCTTTCTTTGTGACTTTTTTTCTTCCTAAAGAACGCATTTTAAACAATCACTCACTGGCAAAAGCATGGTACTGCTTAAGTTTGGGCAGAGTCTAGCCCAGCCGTGGGCAAACTATGGCCCGTGGGCCAGATCCAGCCCGGATCCGGCCAGTTTGAAATGAATAAAACTAAAAAAACAAAAAAAAAGACCGTACCCTTTTATGTAATGACTAGAGGCCCGGTGCACAAAAATTTGTGCACTCGGGGGGGGGTGGGGGGGGTCCCCTAGCCCAGCCTGTGCCCTCTCACAGTCTGGGACCCCTCCGGAGGTAACGACCTGCTGGCTTAGGCCTGCTCCCGGGTGGCAGAGGGCAGGCCCAATCCCTAAGTGCAGCCCCTGGTCAGGCTCAGAGCAGGGCCGATTGGGGAGTTGGGGCGCCACCCCGTCATGCACAGAGCAGGGCGGATTGGGAGGTTGCAATGCCACCCTCAGTCACTTTCAGGGTAGACTGATTGGGGGTTTGGGGCACCGCCCCCTGTTACACTCAAGGCAGGGTCGATAGGGAGGTTGCGGCGCCACCCCGTCACGCACAGAGCAGGGCCGATCAGGGGGTTGGGGCGCTGCCCCCTGTCACTCACAGAGCAGGGCCCATCAGGGGGGTTGGGGCGCTGCCCCCTGTCACTCACAGAGCAGGGCCCATCAGGGGGTTGAGGAGCTCCCCCCTGTCACTCACAGAGTAGGGCTGATAGGGGAGCTGGGGCACCGCCTCCTGTCACACACAGAGCAGGGAAGATCAGGGGGTTGGGGCGCTGCCACTGTCACACTCAGAGCAGGGCCAATGGGGAGGTTATGGCTCTACCCTGTCACACACAGAGCAGGGCTCGTGGGGGCAGGGGGTTGGGGCACTGCACCCT
This sequence comes from Myotis yumanensis, assembly GCF_028538775.1. Classification (NCBI taxonomy): domain Eukaryota; kingdom Metazoa; phylum Chordata; class Mammalia; order Chiroptera; family Vespertilionidae; genus Myotis; species Myotis yumanensis. The sequence continues at coordinate 5,370,494 of NW_027223757.1, forward strand.
GTCACACACAGAGCAGGGCCGATCAGGGGGTTGGTGCGCTGCCCCCTGTCAAACACAGAGCCGCAGGGCAATTGGGGGATTGGGGAGCTTCCCCCTATCAGGCACAGAGCAGGGCTGATCAGGGGGTTTGGGCGCTGCCCCCTGTCACGCTGATCCCGGTGCCGGGAGGCCTCGCTGCTCCGCTGATCCCGGTGCTGGGAGGCATATTACCCTTTTACTATATAGGATAGAGGCCTGGTGCACGGGTAGGGGCCGGCTGGTTTGCCCTGAAGGGTGTCCTGGATCAGGGTGGGGGTCCCCACTGGAGTGCCTGGCCAGTCTGGGTGAGGGGCTGAGGGCTGTTTTCCCGCTGGCAGTTGACTAAAAGCTCCCAACCGCTCCTTGTTTTCTTTTTTTTTTTTTTTATTCTGGGCCAGCTTTAGCTCTGAGGCCTCGCTGCTGAAAACATCGATACAATGTTGTAGTCCGGGGCTGACTGAAAGCCAGTTTTGTTTAGCTTCTTATTTGCAACATAGTAATAGTTGCTTAGAGTTGCAGTTGAGAGGCAGGCAGCGGCAGGCGGGGAACGTTGGAGTCTGCAGTCCCTGGAGGAAGAAAGCCTCCCTGCTCGCTTCAGTGCATGGCTGCTGGCCGCCATCTTGGCTGACAGTTAATTTGCATAAGGATACGCTGATTAGCCAATGGGAAGGGTAGCGGTCGTACGCCAATTACCATGTTTCTCTTTTATTAGTGTAGATGTTTACTTTGAATTTATATTAGTTCACACAAACACTCCATCCATGCTTTTGTTCCGGCCCTCCGGTCCAGTTTAAGAACCCATTGTGGCCCTCGAGTCAAAAAGTTTGCCCACCCCTGCTCTAGCCTCTTAACTTTGGGAGGAGAAGTCAGTGGGAAAAAGATTGTAACAGTTTTAAGGTTCTGTTCTTCTCACATTAAAACACAGCCTCATGTGAAATAAGAATAACAAAGGCATTTTATCATTGAGTACCATGAGTGCAATTAATTCTGAATAAAAGGCAAACAGTTCTAAACTTTCCTAGGGAACAAAATAAAGATGTCGCTAACTAGACTGAAAGATGGACATGGACAGAAGAAAGCTATGACGCTCAATTAACAATTTGCAAAGCTTGGAAACCCAATCACCCAGTACATACTCATATCACTCCCTAAGAAACTAAAGAAGTCCTTCCTTCTACATAATGGGTTTTTTGCTACATAACATACTGCAGTGCAATGGCACTTACTGCCAATATAATGAAGGAATGATAATTAAGTGGTTGTTAGTCTCAAACATTTACCTGGACACTACGCTTGATCTATCTACTCAAACAGGCAATTTGAAGATGCGCTTTCAAAGCACACTGTACATTTCAGGTGAAAGGAGATGTCATATGCCAATTAAATTCAAATATTTAACTAATCAGTTACTACAGGAGGCTATTCTACTTTGCACCACAGTGATGAGGTCAAGGTGTGGCTCCTGCTCGTACAAACCCTAAGGAGCGAATGACTACTCCAATCACGGCCAACCGTCAGCATGCTGTGACCATGACGAACGAACTCCACGAAGGAGAGTGACGCTGAGCTCTGTGGAGTCGCCAGAGGTTCAACAGACAAAGATAACGTTATCTAAGGGATCAGAGCCCTCACACCAGAACTAATGGCACCATGACAAGCGTGGGGCACATTTAGGGAGGCAGGGTCTGTGTGCAGGGTGAGAGGGTGGGCGCCCCGTGCTAGGGGGACGTGGTACTGAGCCGGGTGTGAGAGGTCTCTAAGAAGTCCCTTCTCAGCAAGTGACAGGAGGCGGAGATGCAATTCCAAGCTGAAGGTCTGCTGCATGCTGGTCACGAGACCTAGCGACTAGGCCTGAGCCTCGGTGTTTCACCCTCTCAACAACCTGATGAGGTAGAGAGCATCATCCTCACCTTCCAGATCAGAGACCAAGGCTGCCCAGCTCAGTCATGTCCACAGCACACACCTCATAAATAAACAAGTCTCGCGGGAAATCCGGAATGCCTGAGGCCAGTGCCCTACTCTAATGCATGAAGATGACAGAAACATGAGGCCTTAACCAACTCGGGAAACAAGGGCAAAATCAAGTATGAGTCTTTGGCATTGCCCCACGGGACAGGGGATACCATGGCTTTGTTACAAGAAATGAGCAAATCAGATGGAGAAGTAGCTGCTTCTGAGGTGGCTGGAGAAACTCCTTAGCAGACAGGTGAACGGGCAAGCCTGGAGCTGGGAGACGGGCCAGGGCTGGAGAAGGAGGTCCAGGGGACCAGGCTCAGCGCGACAGCTAAAGCTAGCCGAATGCCCGAGACTAACCACGAGGGGCTGTACAGACACAGGGACTGCAGACCAGGCTCGCCCCTTCAGACACAACCAGGCAAACATCTAAGTGAAGAAAAGCCCTCGAAGTGCCTAAAGCATTACAGTGGAGCACTGTACACTATTCCACCGCATTTGCTCAATAATGCACATCATTTATTGCAGCTCTAATCTGCAAACTATAAGGACACAGCTGACAGCACAGCAGGTGGATCACGATTTGCAGTGGACAGTTCTACATCTCTAATGGAAACTACTGGCTCTCCCTTTCAAAATAGGTCTCAATTTTTATACGGATTCACAAAAATATTCATGGCTAAATTTTAAGTTTAAAATAATAGACTAGAATTAGTTATCCTCTTGTCAAAGTATGGTAATTTCCTCTCAAGAACAATGTTTTCTAAGAGAAAACTAGTTACAAGTCAGTAAAATATGTCAGAGCTGAACTATTACACAATTATAGTGACAGAGAATTCTATATAAGTAGCCTAACTACCTCAGAATTTTCCAATCATTAATCTTCAGGTTAGTTCTACATGAATACCAGAATTTGTGCCACAGCCCCATTTATTCAACACATGTTCCCTGGGGCCTCCTTTTGTCAGGCACTGCCCATGTGTCAGGGACAAAGACATGAAAAGGCACGCTCCCAGGCTTCCAATGTACTTAGAGTCCAATAGGGAAAGAAAATTCCAATGGCATTTTCATAGAAACAAAAAGAAACTATCTTAAAATGTGCATGGCACCACAAAAGACCCCAAATAGCCAGAGCAATCTTGAGAAAAAGGAAAACTGTAGGCACCATGCTTCCTGATTTCAAACTATATTACAAAGCCATAGTAATCAAAGCAGTAAGGTTCTGGCATTAAAACAGGCACATAAACAGAACAGAGAGGCCCAAAACAAACTCCCACATATAGGGTCAACGAATTTTTTACAAGGGCAATAACACAATTGGAAAAGAATAGTCTCTTTAGTAAATGGTGCTGGAAAAACTGGATAGCCACATGCAAAAGAGTGAGTGACCCACATCTTATACCATATACAAAAAATAACTCGAAATGGATTAAAGATTTAAATGCAAGATTTGATAGCATAACACTCATAGAAGTAGTCTTATATGTGGACTATAAAAAGAAAGCAAAAGGCCAACTTCACAGAAACAAAATAGAATGGTGGCTGCCAGAGGTTGGTGAGATGTACAAAAGGTACCACCTTTCAGTTTAAGAGGAAGTTCTGAGCCCCAGTGGCTGTAGTTAATGACACCGTATTGCATACACACAGTTGCTGAGAGTAGATTGTACACCTTCTCTCCACAAAAAAAAAAAAAAAAAGAAAAGTTAACTATGTCAGGCAAAGGATGTAGTATTAGTTATCTTGATCTTGGTAATCTTTCCATAATGTATATGTATATCAAATCACCATAGTGAACACTTTAAATGTACACAATGGTATTTGTCAATTATTCCTCAATGAAGCTGGGGGCAGTGGAGAAGGAATAAAATAAGAGTCCACATATAAGTGATCAATGCCACACTGGAGCTCAGCCTAGAGTTGGGGAAAGATGGAAGGAAGGACCAAAGAAGGCTTCGCTCAGCAGAGCAGACTCGGAGTACGAGGAGCAGTCCATCACACAGTAAGAATGGGTAGGTGGGTGAGAGTTCCAGGCGAGAAACAGCACGTGGAAAGACAGAGAGCCAAAAAACAAGAGAATGTGTCAGGATAACCAACCAGCGGGCTCAGAACAGCGAACAGCATAGCAGTGGCAGTTGGGAGGGGACCTTATGTGGACTCGTTTTTTCCAAAATACCTAGAAGGCTCCATCTTGCTGAATGGAAATCACCAATGAATGCTTATCAAGCCATAAAACAAGACATACAGGGAACTGTTGGGTTAATCAGATCAGCCATGATTCCAAGAAAGAATGAAATGTGGGAACATTTATTAATTCTTAGTACCACATCCTAGGCTACCTGCTCTTACACATGAAATCTCATTCAGTAATCACGACCCTCTTTTAATAAGGAGGAAATTACACAGACTGTTTAAGTAGCTTGCTCAAGATCACTCACCTTGAGAAGCAGCTATTGCTTAAATCAGGTTCATTTTATTACACAGACTGTACTCCCCCCCCTCCGCCCCCAATACAGGACTTCAGAATTAGATATCTTCATACGGCACTATATACGCATGCATTCAGTTATTATATTTAAATCTGAAAACTGAAAGAAAAAACTAAGTTTTCAAGTATACATAAGCCTTTCAGACACCAAGAAGCCATCAGGAAAAAAGCACCCATGGCCCCTCGAGGAGGAGAAAAGCAGTGACTGTCCCAGGAACTCACAAAGAGCCAGTCCCCCATGGCCTGGCAGGTACCGGCATCATCTCAGTGGGACGCTGCACTGCACAGTGACGCTCCCCAGCTCAGGTCTCGTCACAGACATGAGTGACAGAAAATGCTGGCTGTCCCTGTGATCACAGTGTCCCAGTTACTACGAGCAAGTAAGAGCATGTAAGAAGAACAAGATATTCTCAGATCAGAGTATGTCCTTCATTATGACACTTCAAAAAAAAAATCACAAAAGTAGGATAAAACAGTAATTAAGAATAGTGTTGGCGTTAGATCAGGATTCTTCTCGTCTTGGCTCTATCACTTCAAGTGACCTTGAACCACTTAACCACCCTAAGAAGTCTTAGCGTCCCATCTGAGTCAGGCCTTCTCCATTACACCCCACATAATGTGCAAGGGGGTTGCCCAAGGGACCTGATTTCCATTCTGTCATGGACAATTTCTTATCTTGTTCATTGCATACGTAAACCAGACCATTCGGTGGGTTCCCTCAACATTCTCACTGCCTTCACTTAACAAACATTTATTCAGCACCTACATGTCAGGTACTATGCCAGCCAGGTGCTGGTAAATGCAAGCGATGAATGAGTCGTACTGTCCAAAGTTACACTTTCCTACACCACGGACTATAGCTACATAAGTGTGTATATAAGGAAACCAAGCTGCACAATAAAGAAGAAACTATGAAAGTGGTCTTAGGTTCAGACCTATTTGTAGGTCTTCATCAATGGATAGTCTTTCTTTTTCCAGGTAATGACGGGGAGAAAAAAATATCAGATTCTAGTTACAAAGCTTAAAGATTAAAGAGATCACCACTAATGGTCTTTCAGGCATCTATATTAATAAAAGGCCAATATGCTAATTAGACAGGACATCTTCCGGACATCCATCCAGACGTCCTTCCAGACAAAGCCACGGTGGCGGGGGCGGAGGCAGAGGTGGTTAGGGGCGATCAGGCTGGCAGGGGAGGGCAGTTAGGGGTGACCGCTGGCAGGGGAGGCAGTTAGGGCGACCAGGAAAGCAGGGGAGGGCAGTTAGGGGCGACCAGGCCAGCAGAGGAGGGCAGTTAGGGGCAATCAGGCCAGCAGGGAACAGTTAGGGGTGATCAGGCTGGCAGACAGAGATGGTTAGGGGCAATCAGGGAGGCAGGCGGTTAGGAGCCAGCGGTCCCGGATTGTGAGAGGGATGTCCTAGATTGGAGAGGGTACAGACCAAGCTGAGGGGGGACACCCCCCCCCAACCCCGTGCATGAATTTTGTGCACTGGGCCTCTAGTAATATTAGGAAATCCAAAGATTCTAGATATCACAAGACTAGACTGAAATCACAAATATAAAATAGGTTCAGACTCTATGATGGCTGTGTGTTAGATGTTATTTGAGAAATTTTAAATAGAGAATCATTAAATAATGTTGCAAGATAGTTTTGATAGGTTTAATAAAATAGTCTATCTCAGATTAGGTCTAGAAAACAATGTGACAATATTTGAAAATATTAAACAATATTTGAACATAATGTTCAAACACAGTATACTTAGCAGCTCTTTTCCTTGTTTATGGGGATATATGCCACCATTTTAAGTAATGCTTAAAAATACTTCTGTTTCCCCAGCAAAACCCAGAATCCACATTTTCCACCAGAAGTTCTAAGTTACCACATGATTCAGCCTTGGACAGGCCTTAATTCAAAGCAAGCTCTTCAATACACAACCACTAAACCATAGAACTTTTAACACTATTGATATGTAAAAGAATGAATGAAATTTAACCTAGAAAATGTGTTAAATGGAGAACACGGCCTCAGTCCTGAGGGTGGGACATTTCCCAGGGTCTTTGGCCTCTGGCTCGATGCATTTCGTTCACCATCAGGCAGGGTTCTATCTATAAAAAGCCACCAGAGTGTCAGAGTCCCACCTCTGAACACAAACCAGGATGGGGCTCCGAACGGGGTTGCTACCACACTATGAATGTATCCAGCGAGGATACAGAGGGACCAGATCCACTGACATCCCCAGCAAAACAGGAGCTCTGCAGCCTGCCACATTGTCACCCAACAGAATGTAGGACCATCATTTTCATGAACAAGGCAAGGCCAGGAGTGGGCACAGCAGCCACTGGCTTTCCAACTTCTTCAGACACTGTAATCCAGGGTGTGACGAGGGCAGGAAGGAGTGACAGGAGAAGCAGAGTCTGAGCCCAGACCAGCAGGAAGATGACCTCTGAAAATGGCAGGACAGCCTGACTAGCTGGCCTCCCCGTCCACACCCACTGCCCCCGCTGGGGGGAACGTTCACCAAGCAAGTCAGTAATATCTGTAATTATCAGCCACTCCATCTTGTTACTATGAATATTAAAACATTATTGGAGAAGATATTTAAATAAGTATTTTCAACAGATGTCTGAAGTTTTTAACTATGATTTCACTACTGGTTCTCAGAACCAATTTTCCCCCATAGGAATGCATTTTTAAAAAAGAAATCTCAATGGGCACATAAAATTTGATATAAAGAAATTCACTTTACAGCTCTCTCTAGACAAATCTATCTCTTCACATATTACCTGACATCTGTATTAACACTTGGTGTCTTCGTACATGCCTGCAAGCCTACTACATTAGTGAGAAAAAAACAGCAAAAAATTGATTCTATATGTCCCGACCCCTTAGAGTAGTCAATATTGCCACTGACACTCTCCTACCTTAATTCTCTACTGTCAGATAAATCGAATTTCTGCAGACTAACAGCTTTGAAATTTATTAATTTGAGTATAAAATGTCATTAATATTTATAAGACAGCTGTATTCAATGTTTATTTTTAAATGATAGTGATTTTTCACCCAAAAATGTAAGTACAAATTTCAAATAAGTAAATACTATTCACTTTTTATAGTCAGAAGCTGAGGCAAGGGAAGATAAATGAATATAACAAAACAAACAAAAAAGACAACCCATGAGACACACAAATATTTTTTAGTTTGTCTTTGCATGAATTTTCATTAGGAAAAATGGCTAATCTGATTTAATTTGTGTTTGTCCTTGAGAGAGAGAAAAACATCAATTGATTGCCTCCTGTACACATACCAACCAGGGATGGAACCTGCACCCTAGGTATGTGCCCTAGCTGGAAATGAAACCCGCAACCTTTTGGTGTACAGGACGACACTCCAACCAACTGAACCACCCAGCCAGGGCTAGCCAACCTTGTTAAAATTGAGAATATGATCATTTCTGGTAGAAATTTGTATGCAGATTTCCAAATCTTTACATTCCTTTTGAAAAAAAAAAAAACATATGCAAGACATACACAGTATATCCCTTAAAATGAAGTCAAAAGTTTCAAGTGGTAACAGATATAATTTAACACATTCAAGGAGAAAGATGAAATTCATTTTTAAATCAGAAATGTCTTCTAAACTATCAATCTCTTCCCTCAACCACTTAAAATTAGATACCCAAAGTAAAACAAGATATCTCAATAATCACTACTCTTTCACCTTTTATAATAATTTTGCTGAATTCCTCTTCAAGATGTTTCCATTTTATAATCATAAATCAGAAAATACCACATTTAAAAGCTGATAAAAACTGTCTTTAAATACTAGTTCTAAAGAGACACTATTTACAGTTCTTAATAGTTCCCACATGAAGATCTGTTTTGTTTTGTCTTAAAGCCTTTCAACATTTGTTTTCTAAAGTCATTTCTTCATCAGCTTATTTTCCTAGTGTTACATGAGTCAATAGAGGCAGAAGCACCCGTTACTTCTGTGATAAAGACTAAAGAAACACCATTTCCCCCAGGGAGAAAGAAAAGTGACTGAGTAGTGTTTTTAAGTTACAATACATCCAAACAGCCCAACAAATAGTGAAGACCCTGTGGAAAGCTGATCCAAAGTAATAAATCAGATATTCATTCACGGCTCAGTATTGACACAGGCAGCCACTCACCGCCTGCCACAGTGTCCTCACACAGGGCTACAGGGTAAAGTGACCCGTAACCTGCATGTTTATGAAGGACCAGTGACTGCAGGGCAGGTCACAAGCTGGAAACGCAGCAGCAATGCCCCACAAAAAAGCAAATGCTGGGTCACCACTAGCACAGCAACGCACTGTATTGGGGGTTTCCGTCATCTATTCTTTTTATAAAAAACTAGAGGCCCAGTGCACAAAATTCGTGCACAGTAGGGTCCCTAGGCCTGGCCGGTGCTCAGGGCTCATCTGTGGGGCGACTGGCAGGATGATCAGGGGGCCCCTGCTGGCACACACTTTGGCTGGCCTGGTGCTGCCTGCTCGCTGCCCGCCCCCCCCCCCCCCCGCCACCGCCATTTGCCTCCCTCTGCAGAGTGACCAGTGGGGAGATCGGGGCCCCCCACTGGCAACTGCCTTGGAGGCAACCAGCGGGGCGATTGGGGGGTGGTGCCAGCCAACTCACTGGCTGTCCCTATCCCCCGATCATCCTGCCACCGCCACCACTAGTTGCCTCCCCCGCTGGCACCTGCCTCAGCTGGCCTGGGGGCTGGGGGCAGCTCCTGCATTGAGCATCTGCCCCCTGTTGGTCAGTGCATATCATAGCAACCGGTCGTTCCACTGGTCATTCTGCCATTCGGTCAATTTGCATATTAGGCTTTTATTATATAGGATTATTTGTTCCTCGGAGGAAAGCCTTCAACATGAAAACAGAGACCAAAAAGAAAGCAGGAAAAGACAAATTAGAAAAGAGTGAAGTGATGCAAATCATTAATATCTCAAAGAGATAAAAGAAAATAATCTACCCTGAAACATAAACAGAATTCTGTTAAAATAAAAAAAGAAGAATCAAGAAAAGGAAAACAGAGGAAGGAGGAGAAAGAACAGAGTGGGGAGAAGGGAAGGAGGGATTTGAGTGGACTTGAAAGAGGCTTAGAAATTACAAATGTACTAGAATGAAGAACTCTTCCAAAAATGAGATAGAAAACAGAAAAGATGAGAAAGTCAGAAGTCCAGTAAGTGCAGCCTCAGATCAGAGTTCTAGAACAAGAGAAGAGTAAAGCTGAGGGGCAGGGACATCGGGGACCGAATGCAGGAGGTCTTTCACGACTGAGAGTGTACAGGGCGGTGGATGGACAGGAACCTGGACAAAGCTGAAGGGCGCTGGGGAAGAAGGCCCTGCAAACATGAGGAAGTGTGGACAGCGCCTGGCACGGTCACAGGCAAGGGATGGGGAGCAGGAAGAATGGCTTCAGACCTCAGGAGAGCAACAACTAAATGATAGCAGCTGCTCTGAAATTCTGAAGGCCCTGAAATTTACATAATGTTATTAACCAATGCTACCCCAAAATTTGATTTTTAAAAATTTTGAAGACATTAGGGGTGAGTTTAATTAAATGTTTGACCAAAGATAGCAGGCTAAATTTTAAGTTGATAATTTTGTATAGCCCACAAATGATGTTACAAATATCCAAATGGCGCTTGGCAGAAAACAAGTTTCCCAACCCTGCTATAGAAGGTGAAATTTACAATACACTGTTGGATCTAAACGGCTTACAACAAAACATTATAGTGGGCCCTGGCCAGTGTGTGTGCTCAATGGCTAAGAGTATCAGCCTGGCACCCAGGGGTTGCAGGTTTGATTCCCGGTCAAGGGTATGTACCTGGGTGAGAGTTCAATCCCAGGCCCTGTTCGATGTGTGCAGGAGGCAACCAACAGATGTGTCTCTCTCACATCTATGTTTCTTTCTCTCCCTACCCCTCTTCCACCCTCTCTGGAAAGCAATGGAAGAAATGCCCTCAGGTGAAGATTAACAACAAGAAAAATTGTAACTGATAAATCTAAAATGCAGTGAGTAATAAGTACATGTCCAATATTAAAGAAAAAAACAATTATTAACTTCAAGAAAAACAAAGAACTGCATGGGAAAAGAAAACAGCAATTTAGTACATGGCTCATTTCTAAAGAGAATTTCCCCAGCCTCAATAATGTAAATACAACAAACCAAAAATCACAACAAATGTATAGTGGGAGGCTGAGCAGATATGAAGGGTTCATGCTTGGGATGAGAACAGGCCGAAAGGAGAATGAAATCATCATCTTCCGGGAAAACCAACAGTCAAGCCTAAATTAGCAACACAAGTCAAACACAGAGGCACCCTGGAGGGCCAGCTAGGGAGGAAGGTCAGAGAGGCTGCCCTGGGGGAAGGAGGCAGTGACTACCCTTCTGAGGGCAGATCCTGTAAAAACGATTCACATTATAAACCATTCACATCTATAACCTTGATACAAATAGAAACTTTTGTAAAACTAGGCTAACAGAAAAGATTAAGGACACTAGTAGAAAAGACTTACAGTATCATAAGCCAAAACATTTCTGAAAGCCACACTTTACATATTACCATTACTCAGAGTCAAGCCAAAGCCCAAGGGAGGCACTAAGGGTATGTCCTCTGCTCAAAGCACACGTCCGAAAGACGAGATAAGTTGTCAGAGAAGGTCCTCTCCCTATCGCCCTCAGAGGGCTGAGAGATTATTAATCTTCACAACACAAAGAACTGGAAAACTACAATTCCCAGTATACCCTGCAGCCCATTCATTATTTTAAGTACACGAGGCTTTGCTATGAGGGAGAAGATTAATTTTAAGAAAATATAGAACTAGTTTTCACAAGCCATTTCTAGCCTACTGTGTTCTACAGACATAATTTTTCCCTTCTCTACTTGAAGACAAAAAGGAAAGAAAACAAATCATCTGTTAAGGGTTGAACACTATTTTACTTCAACGAACAATATAAAGACGATGGCATGGAAGTCTAGAAATACCAAATGTTCGAGCCAGAAAGGAACTAAGAGTCACAGAATCTCCTCTCCCCTCTGCACACCCCATGCATCATTTTAGGAAGAAGAACCCAGGGCTCACCCAAAATGTGCAGGAGCTGTGTGCAGCATCATGGAGATTGGAATAATTCACTTGTCATTCAATAATTGAAAACCTGTTTGCCAATTACACTATATAAGTAGAACACAGAACTGGGGTATTCATAAACCTAGGTTCTACTTCCATTTGTAAAATAAAGACAATCCTATATAATAAAAGCCTAATATGCAAATTGTACCCTCGGGCTCAATCGCTCACTATGACGTGTGCTGACCACCAGGGGGGTGGCACGGAATATAGTGGGTGTTGGCAACGAAGCACTGGCAATGGGCGGCAATGGAGGCACTGCCGGCCCTAATGGGCCCCGATGAGAGCGGGACAGTGGCAGGATGGTGGTGCAGGTGAGTGGGCAGCGCCAGGCCAAAGCGGGTGTGAGCAGGGGCCCGATTGCCCCGCAGATCATCCTGCAGATGGCAACAAGCGGCGGCGGCAGCAGGGGGGCAGGGGGACAGGGCCGCCGCCCGGCTCCCAGGCACTGAGGGGCCGGCCCCAATTGATCGTATCGCAGGTGTGATGGTGGAACGGGTGAGGGGCAGTGCCAGGCCAAGGCAGGGTACCAGGCAGGGCTGTGAGGCTGGGGGCCAATCTACACAGGCCATCCGGAGGGACCCCACCCCATGCACAAATTCGTGCGCCGGGCCTCCAGTTATTCCATATTTCACAAGAAAATTTATGAGAATGAAGTGGGTTTAAAATTCTTAAAGAAAAAAAAATACAAAATACTCTCTCTACTGTCCTCAAGTTACACAACTAACAAAATCACCCCAAACCCAACATCCGAAATCAAACTCAAGGTCCTTCTCAAAACGTGCCTCTCCTTCTATATCCAGACTCTTGGTTAATGGGCCCAAAACCTCTCCCATTCCAAATCGGGAAATCTGGGCCTTCTTCCTCTCCCATCCGGCACCTTCCTTACCCCAATACAGTCAACCTCCAGGCCCAACCTGGTTTACCTTCTTTCTGGAAGCTTTCTGTCTTAAGCTATCTACATCGTCGTCCCTTCAGGCGGTAACAGAAATGCCATGAACAGTTCCGGACTGGACGACACCAGCATATCTGGAAACTGGTGAAAACCCACCTCCTGGTCCACAGTTTTCTCACCCTGCGCTCCCGTGATAGAGGGGCAAGGGCCCTTTTTCATTAGGGCACTAATCCCATTCAGGAGGGCTCGCCCTTATGACCAATCCAAACTTCTATCACGTTCTCCATCATCTTTAGCCCTATAAGAACAGAATACTTTTCAACATACAAGTTTAGGTTATAAAGCATTGGATATGCTGTTTCCACTAGAATATGAGACACACACATAACAGGCACACTCCTGTTATTCTCTCACTAAAACCCAGTTCAAGCCCCGAAATCGACCCGAACCAATATGCTCGATTAATATTTGACAAAGGAGGCAAGAATATACAATGGAGTCAAGACAGTCTCTTCAATAAATGGTGTTGGGAAAATTGGACAGATACATGCAGAAAAATGAAACTAGACCACCAACTTACACCATACACAAAAATAAACTCAAAATGGATAAAGGACTTAAATGTAAGACGGGAAACTATAAAAATACTAGAGGAATCCAAAGGCAACAAAATCTCAGACATATGCCGAAGCAATTTCTTCACCGATACAGCTCCTAGGGCATTGGAAACTAAAGAGAAAATAAACAAATGGGACTACATCAAAATAAAAAGCTTCTGCACAGCAAAAGAAACCAACAAAACAACAAGAAAGCCCACTGCATGGGAGAACATATTTGCCAATGTTATCACCAATAAGGGTTTAACCTCCAACATTTATAGGGAACTCATACAACTTAAGAAAAGGAAGATAAACAATCCAATCAAACAATGGGCAAAGGACCTAAATAGACACTTTTCAAAAGAGGACATTCAGAAAGCCAAGAGACATATGAAAACATGCTCAAAGTCACTAATCATCCGAGAGATGCAAATCAAAAGAACAATGAGGTACCATCTCACACCTGTCAGAATGGCTATCATCAACAAATCAACAAAGGACAGGTGCTGGAGAGGATGCGGAGAAAAGGGAACACCCGTGCACTGCTGGTGGGAATGCAGACTGGTGCAGTCACTATGGAAGACAGTATTGAGTTTCCTCAAAAAGTTAAAAATGGAACTCCCATTTGACCCAGTGATCCCACTTCTAGGACTATATCCCAAGAAACCAGAAACACCAATCAGAAAGGATATATGCATTCCTATGTTCATAGCAGCACAATTTACCATAGCTAAGATTTGGAAACAGCCTAAGTGCCCATCAGCAGATGAATGGATTAGAAAGCTGTGGTACATCTACACAATGGAATACTATGCTGCTGTAAAAAAGAAGGAATTCTTACCATTTGCAACAGCATGGATGGAACTGGAGAGCATTATGCTAAGTGAAATAAGCCAGTCAATGAAAGAAAAATACCACATGATCTCACTCATTTATGGATAATAAAGACCATTATAAACTGATGAGCAAAAATAGATACAGAGGCAGAGCAGCATCGAACAGACTGTCAAACTACAGCGGGAAGCCCGGGGAGGATTGGGGGGGGGGGGGGGGGGGCGCAAGAGATCAACCAAAGGACTTGTATGCATGCATATAAGCATAACCAATGGACCCAAGACACTGGGGGGTAGGGGAGGCTGGGGGAATGTCAAGAGGGAAAAAAAAGGAGACATGTAATACTCTTTGTAATACTTTAAACAATAAAACAAACAAACAAACAAAACCCAGTTCAGGTATTACCAACATTTCCCACTCTACCTTTCGTGGCCTCAATATCTGCCTCACCTGTAATTCCCACTGCTCCTGTATATATAGCTCTATTATACTAATCACCACACCACATAAGATTATAGACATACCTGCTCTCTGACTCTCCAACTGTTCTCTAAGGGCCTGAAAATATGTATCTTTTTCCAAAACAAGTCTGTTATTTTAAAGAAATAATAAAATGTCAGTTGCACGAAAGGCAAATGCCCTGGCACAAAGGGAAGAGGGAGGGTATGAACAGACCAAAGATTTTTTCTAAAGATACTCAGATTGCCATAGGCTAGAAAAGGAAGGGAGGTAGGGAGGGAGGGAGGGAAGGAGGGCTTTCTGTTTTAAGTTCTCTGTTTAATTATGAAAAGTACAGAATGCTGTTCCTCAAAAATCAATTAATGACATTTTAACTAAATATCTTTTGTGGGAATTACTGAAGACTCCATTAAATGAAAGTCAGAGCCATCATTTTGCCAACCTAAAACTGAACTTCTTTTCTTCTCTTACAATCCACCCCAAGTAAATGAAAGGGTAAAACTACCGTCTTCAGCTTGGTATGGATGTCAGATAATAACTTGCAGGAAGATCAAATTTACAGCTCTGGACTGCAGTGATACTATCATTTTATCTTACCACCTTTTCATTGGCATAAATCCCACTTTTTAATGGTCTTCTTATTCCTGACTATTAGAAATTATTGGCAGTTCACACTAACAGGTTTCCGTCATGTTTCATTTCCAAATCCTATTGTGGCCACTCATTCTAATCAAAACCAAAATAGATCAATTTTTAAGATTAAAAAGAAAAGACATTAAAAAATAAATTATGTAAGCAATCCAAAATCCTTCCGATATTATCTATAATAAATTCTGAACATCCAGTAAGATTGTAAAGCACTATTAAATCATTAAACCTATGCTAGACAAACTTCAGAAAATGAAATTTGAGAATTAAAATTTTGTAAGAGCATGTATCCATACATATAGGTGTTATTCAGATTCAACTCACTTATGTAATGGACTTAGCCACTAATTTATTGAGCTGGGAGGTTAAACTCTAAATTATTTCATGGTTTATCAGATTCTCAAATTTGCAAACTGTGCCCCAGCTCTTAAAACTAAAGTATTTCCCTGTGTCGTCCCCCCGGCCTTTAATAATTAGGATAAAACCAAATGGCTGAAACAACTCCTGCTGCATGCGATTATGTAACTAGACAAGAAGGGTGTGAAAGTTTGAATGAAAATATTAGAAGCGACAGCTTTCCACCTTGGTCTTCTGTGCCCTCCACGCTGCAGGGAGCAGATGGTGAGTTTCAGGCACTGAGATCAGGCTGGGAAGGACGGCGCAGTGAGAAGGAAATAACTGCACATGCAAAAAACCACATGCTCTGCAACCTACGGTTTTTAATCTAGAAAAGCTTTAGTGTCAGTTAAAAAACAAAACAAAACACGGAGAAGCTGCCATCCACATGGCTTCCTATACAATGCTGGTGTATACATGATAAAATAAATATTTAACAGTCTCCTTTCCACATCTGTACTCGGCATGCCAGTAAACACTGGGATGTTGAAGAAAAAACACATTAAAATCTAAACATTATGTGTGTCACCCAACAATGAACAGTAACTCTTAAGGAAGCCCGCTTCCCTGCTCTCAATCCCTTCATGGCCCAAACCTCACACTGGTGGCAGTGCCGAGGGCATCAGTGCCAGTGCTGCTCCCAGCACACGATAAAGGATAACAGAAAGGCATGCAGGAGTCACTGGTCCATTTCGATTTTAAATGCAAAACTGCCTCTGCCTCTGGTCAAGGAACGAGAGCTCTCTCCTCTTTCTCTTCAAGCCAAACTAAAACAGGACACATGGGAATGAAAGCAGGTCCAGAGCAGGCAACCAGAGCCTTTGCCCTGGCTTTCGAGCCCCTCTCCCAACCGTAGCTCCACCTGGAATCTCCAGTTACAGCAGAAATTTCAAGAAAAAGACCTCCTTCACATGGACAGCCCACACAGGCAAACCAACAACAAGGCATCCGAGCAGGAGGGCCTGGCAGAACCCCCACACCAGCAGTCTGGGCCCAGGCCAAGGCCACCCCAGGGCCCCTGCTTCTACCCACTGGGCCACCTGTCCTTTAATTTCAAGCAGCTTATGCCTGGCATTTAAGCTTCACAGGGCTACATACAGCTTCCAAGTGGGGAGGGGAGGAGGGTTCCTATTCTCCTGAAATTATAGGTAACATCGAGAGACGGTTTTGTCCTCAGAAAACCTAGGTTCAGCTTTAGACACTTCAAAACGGTAGAAGCCTGGGAATGTCACTTACCCTACGCCTCGATTTTCTCAGCTGGAAAATGGTAATACTCCCAGGACTATTTAACAGGACTCTTAGGTTCAGGTGAAAGTAGTGATTTAGAAGCACTTAGCAAACCATACAAATCTTACTGAGCTGATGTTCTAGTTGTGATACTTCCAGCAGCCCAAGGCAGGAATGCGTTCCCTTAATCACCATGGGTCACCATCACTTCACCACAGGCCTTTCAGGGCCTTACCACCTGGAGGGAATCGATGACGTCAGAGACCCACCCTAACGCTAGGTCACCAGTACTTCAATCTCTCACTGCTGGGTTCGGGTACCACATCGACATTTTCCCAGCTTTCCCCCAAGTTTCTTCCCCTTACATTTATGCTATAGTTTCAACAAAATGATTGACACATTTTACAATTAAGGAAAGCAATGTGTTTTTAAGCAATGGGGGTTCTCAGACCTAAACATTTTTTAAAGCTGACATTATTTACATAAGAACACACACAATGCAATAAGTAGGCTATGATATATATGATATATACATCATGCACACGCAGCTGTAGGAGGCAGCCAACATGAGCCCCTCATCAGAACAAGACCCAGTGTGTGTATGAGGCGAGGGAGACGCACGGCTCAGGCTCGACGGTTGAGGCTGACGCTGCCCTGCCCGGACTCAGTTCCAGCTTCTCCACCACAAGCAGCGGGGAGGGTTACTCACCTCTCTGTGCCTGTGTCACCTGTGAAATCACACACAGCAGCATGTCCCTCACAGAACTGCTACGAAGTCTAACGAGTTCATGTATATAACATGCACGTGTACACTGTGGGGGAGTGTAAGTGTTTATATTATATCATCATTCAGTGTGTTATAACCATCAAATACACATGTAGAGATGGTTCTATGCATTCACATAGTGAATGCAGTTGTTTAAGCATACACACATCTTTCTATATGGTATATGAATAAGTTCATGTGGGTTAACATCAGTCAACACATACCGAGTGTTCACCCTGTGCCAGGCACTGTTCTAAGAGCTCAACACCTAAAAACACAGTTAATCCTCATAAAAACACTATAAAGAAACTGAGGCCCAGAATGGCTCCAGAAGCCACTATCTTATGACTATCTACAACATTTTACATGAACAGCCATCATTACAATGCATGAAAATAACAGGTAACATAAGCAAAAGTTGTCCTTATAAACCTGATACTAGAGAACAAGCCACTATGGTCATTATTTTCACACTGGTGCCTCGGTGCACAGACTCATGCACACTGAAAGGAAATAAATTAGAAGATGGCCGGGACTAGGGCTGGACACGCCCTGGAGCCAACCTCGCAGTCCCTCCCTGGCCGTGGGCCCTCCCTGGCAGGCCTGGGGCAGCGCCATGGCTCGAAGGGCATCTGCAGAGTGAGTGGGACCCCTCCGGCAGGTGGGACCCCTCGGCGTGGCCTGTAGGAACTGGGCCAAAACTGGCTCTCTGACATCCCCCGAGGGGTCCCAGATTGCAAGAGGGTGCAGGCCAGGCAGAGGCGCCCCACTGGTGCACTATCTGTATACCGGGCCTCTAGTGTGCATATAAGATCTTTGGTTAATCTCTTCCCGCTCTCCCCCCCTCCCTCCTTCCCACTGAGAGTCATCAGTCTATTCCTTGTTTCCATGCCTGTAGTTTCCACTCCTGCGTTGAGTGTCTGCCACCCTGGTGGTCAGTGTGCGTCATAGCTACCAGTCAACTGTTCAAATGGACAGCCGGTCTTTTAGGCATATATATATATATATATATATATATATATATATATATATATATATATTAGGCCTGATGCATGAAGATTCGTGCAAGAATGGGCCTTCCTTCCCCTGGCTGCCGGCACCGCCTTGGCTCCAGCCGGAGCCACCTTTCTGCCTTCCCACGCTGCCCAGAGGCCCGGAGCAGCTGGAGCGATGCGGAATGCCTGCGTCGTCGCCATGGCATCCCACCCCGCCCCTGGACACATGGTGCCTACATATGCAAATTAACCCACCATCTTTGTTGGGTAAATTTGCATACTCGCTCCTGATTGGCTGGTGGGTGTCGCAAAGGTATGGTCAATTTGCATCTTTCTCTTTTATTAGTGTAGATAGAAGCATAGTTTCAACAACTGTCTTTTTCATAAAAGTGCTCTAAGCATCTCTGAGGATCCCATGCTTAAAAGTAACCAGCTGGTTCCTATATTCCAGAGCTAGTTTCTCCTACATAAACCAATAGATTATATATTCCCAACTCTAATGTGGGAATGTAAACAGCACACACACACATCCCAGATTTAGGGCTCCCATCGAAATGATGGACTGTTTTGATGATCTCATTGTTTTAACCAGTCTTCATATAGCTACTTACTGCTTGGCTTGATTATTAATAGCTGAATGCAATTATAAAATTATTATTTTATAACTTTATAAGAAATACTGTCTAAAATAAGTAATATTTTGTCAAAACACAAAGTTAAAAATAAAAGTAAACATGTTGCTTAATGAAATGATTATTCATTTGTGAAATAAATACCAGTTAAACCAGGATAACATGTGAAACACACAAAAGTGAAGAAACGCGTCTGCTCTATTTTGTGTAACATAATCACATGCTTCTATTTTAGCAAACACACTCCACAAAAGATACGTTCTACAGAATGTAAACTTGTATGCACTTCATACAATAATATTTTGTAGCTAAAGTTCACTCTCAGTGTAAATTCTGGTTAAATTCCCAGCTTTTAAAAATCAAAGATAAATGCTCACTAAATTGTTTTTAAAGCAGCGGTTTTCAACCTGTGGGTCGCGACCCCTTTGGTGGTCAAACGACCCTTTCACAGGGGTCGCCTAAGACCATCCTGCATATCAGATATTTACATGACGATTCATAACAGTAGCAACATCACAGTTATGAAGTAGCAACGAAAATAATTTTATGGTTGGGTCACAACATGAGGAACTGTATTTAAAGGGCCAGAAGGTTGAGAACCACTGTTAAAGTATCACCCAAATCCCCTAAAAATGTATTGCTCTTTTTTTTCTTAATCCTCACCTGAGGATACGTAGACTGATTTTAAAGAGAACGGAAGAGAGAGAGAGAGAAAGAGAGAGAGAGAGAGAGAGATGAGAAATATTGATCAGTTGCCTCCCATATGACTAGGGATTGAACCTGCAACAACTTGGTCATGTGCCCTGACCAGGAATCGAACTGGTAACCCAACCAACTGACCCACCCAGCCAGAGGACTAATTCTTCATAATTTCGGTATTATTACAACTTCTTCTTCCAAAATTGGGCATTATTCCCAATCTCTCTGATCTAGGTTCATTCATCCCTGGGTGTTAAATTACACTGACAGCTGACACTGGTGACGTAATTACAACTTGGATTCTGCCTTTAACACATATTTCCAGTCCATATGAGAAGCATCCACCCTGAGCTAGTTTATCACAAAAGCCTTATCAAAAGGCCCAAGTGTACAAAAACTGTAGTGTTCACTAGAAGTTAATAGGACAAAGCAATGAAAGAAACAGAAGCTGATGTCACCACCTAACACATTTTGTTCAATTATTCTGATATTTTTGTTTTAATTATTTATGGTAATTATGGCAGTTAATGTGCTGTAACATTTTCACAAAAGATATGAATTCTCAATATAATAAAACCTTCCTAAACCTTTCACTCTTTCATCTGTGCCCAACTTGCATGTCTCCCTGGTTTTCCAGAGTTTGAAACAATTCCACCGGAACTATCATGGGGGGGTTGTTGGGGATTGGAGGGTGGGGTCCTCAATCATTTACATCAATAAGATCTAAAGCCCAAGGAATAGAATGGTCCAGAATAGACTATTCTAGAACAGTACAGAGCATTTCCTCCATCCTGAAACAATTCTGGCAGGTGGGAGGTCTGCCCCAAATGCCTGCTTTGGATCTGAAGAGGCTGTTTAACAAGCCTGAAGGAAGGAACCAGATGGGGGAATCTCAACCCCGCCTCCCACCCCGAAAAGGGGCCCCTAAATTGGCTCAGGTAAGGCTGGTAAAAATCCTTAATTTTCTAAATTCCATAAAAATTCCCCAACTAAACATCAATAATCAACCAAGCCCAAACAAAAGAACAGTTTTCAGGTTCATTTCAGCTCATCATGGCAATTGTGTTCACTCCTTAGCCAAAAAAAGGCGGAGGAGAAATAAGCTTGGTTTGTAAAAGAAAATGGTTAATGTCATAATTCACAACTCACTAAAGAACCATAGGCTTTGTGAAAACATTCATAACGTTTTTACCAAAAATAATAATAGTAACACATAGTTTTCAGTGAGCTCAACTGGTAAATTCTTTACAAATGCCATCTCATTTAACCTTAAAGAGGTAGGTAACACTATCAGGCCCCCTCACAGGTGTGGGACCACCTGTGGGAGGTTAAGGCTGAGCTTGAGAGTGCCAGGAGGGAGCACACAGGAGGGAGCATCTAGGGCAGGCCCTAAGGCAGGGCAACTGGGCTGGCAAATCAGGAGCAGCGGGAGTGACATCCCCTCCACCACTGCCTAAGGAGAAGGACGCAGCTTCCAGCAGGCTCCTACCCCAACCCACACGGTGGCTCAAAGGTAAACCAAGGCCTCCTTGGAAAGGAAGCGTGGGCCTCAAAATGACCAATTTAGGGCTGGACCATTAGGACCCATTCTCATGCCCAGGGGGGAATAAAGTTCATCCTTAGGACAATCCTAGGACTCTGAATGTAAAAGGGCCCAGACTGTCTTACAGAATAGAGCCAAGTATTTCAAATCACTTTCCCACGACTTCCATCTAGTCTCACAACACGTTTCAACACAGGCTGACTTAACACTACAGCTACAAGGCGTTAACGAAGACTTAAAGCACAGAGCTAAGCCTGGAATCCTCCCGTTCTAACACCTAATCCAGTCCTTAAGCTCTGTGAGATTATAAAGTACCACCCTACACCACAGTCCTGGTAACGGCATCCATTAAACAGATTGCCTAAACTGAAATGATGCACATCCAGTACATTCCTCACAGTAACACACGTTTCTGGGCATCACCCCTCCTATCCGCATAACAGGATTCCAATGCATTCTACAGCGCGCTCAGGAAGGCACAGAGGAGGTGTGGGGTTTCAAGCCTGAGTGTATTTGGTAAACCTCTCTTCCTCTGCTCCCCCAATTAAATGGGGGAGGAAGAATTATAAAAAATGAACCATAAGTGAAAAGAAAGAATCTCGTCTCTGGGAACACTAATGATTAAACCTAAAAGCACTAAAACACAATAAAGCATAGCTCACAGGCCAGGAAAGTATAAGTCCTTAGCTATTAATAGAGCCAGAGAGTCAATTGTTGTAATTAAATCATAGTTTAATCTTCTGTATAATCCTGAGTTAGTCGAGACAAGTTTCCTTGTGGTCAGTGTTGGAAAACATCTGCTAACGGTAAAGTTTTTGGTTCATAGGGATGAAAATTACATCCTTCTGGTTGGAAAAGAGTCATAGTCTTAGGGGACTATTTTTATGAAAACACTGTATTAATGAAACTCAATCCAATCATTGCCTTTTAAATTTTTTTAAGCTAAAAGAGATTTAAACACAGAACAACTACATCTATGAAGGCTACTGCAAAAAGAACAAAATATTCTGATTCAAAGTCCCTACATGCTTATGCTGGAGATAAAAGAATAGAAATATAACTTTCCCAATTAGGAAGAAAATATGTAAAAACAAGAATTTGCACAACTAAAAAGTGTCCCTCTGCTAGACCAACCGAACACTAAGAGATAGCAATACCTCTACAATACCTTTACAAATAAGAGACTGATTCGGAGCCCCTAGGGATCCATTCACTGCCAATTTTGCTAAAGACCATTTAGCTAGCTATACTCAAGCCTATAATTTTTTAAAAAGCCAAACCAGCTCTGAACATGTGCTGGGCTTTTTCATTATTTTAGTGTTCTACATGAAGCACTCAGTCAATAAATACTCAAATAAATTAACTGAGTCAGAAGTTTACTGTACTTAGTCATTTGAATGGTGAAGTAGTAATTTTAACAATCTCTGCAAAATTCCATGTTACATTGTGCAGGCCCAATTCAAACCCACTCCTGACACCCTACAGCTATAAATTATCTCCAGAGCTTGAAAATGAAAGATAGGCCAGGTCTGAAATAGCATAACAGTTGGACAGTTCCAGCTTAGAGGAGGCAAACCCTGCAATAACCTAGATCCAGAGCCTTCAGAAGTAATCTAATTCATTGTCAGAAAGAGAGCAGAAAGTCCCTTCCAAAAACCATTCCTCTTCAAAAAAATACACTCTTTATTATTTCTTAAATACATAATTAAATATGGGAATGTCAAAAGGAAACCAGAAAATAGAAGCTGTAAAATAACAAGAACAAGCTGAACCCTTGCTGACTGGATGGCTGTGGAGAAGGGAGGGTTTGCATGCCTGCTCCTCCAAGGCAGCTCTGCACCCCCGTTCCAGGCCCCTGAAGGCCCGGGCGCGCCCCTCCTGCTGGGCTCTAGCACAGAGTGCCCGCGGGGAACCAGCTGTCCCATGTACGAGGAGCATCAGAGGGCCGGAGCGTCCACTCCCACGTGGTGAGCAAGAACGTGGCCACGCAGAACTCATACAGAAGAGCGTCCGGTGCTGTTAACAGATATTGCTTGAGCAAATACTAGGTGTACTAGTTAATAATGCGGATTTTTTTTTCAATAGATGGAGTTACACATATGTTGATATATATGCGATTTGATATGTATGCTATTTTGTTGTTTTGACAGCAAGCTTCAAAACTTCATATGTCATATTTACTGAAGGTGTTAACATCAAGATATTTTTACGCTTAGAAATGTCCAATTTCGTGCCCAAAAAAGAGCACTTACAGGAAGTTTTAATTCATTATTTTGAAGAAAAGTGCTGCTGAAAGTTACCGTGTACTTCGGGAAGCTTATGGTGAACATGCTCCATCTCAAGATACTTGTGAACGCTGGTTTAAATGCTTTAAAAGTGATGATTTTAATGTGAAAGACAAAGAACGTCCAGGCCAACCGAAAAATTTTGAAGACCAACAATTACAAGCATTATTGGATGAAGATGCATGTCAAACTCAAAAACAACTTGCAGAAAGATTAAATGTTGCTCAGCAAACAATTTCCAATCGTTTACAAGCAATGGGGAAGATTTTAAAGGAAGGAAAATGGGTGCCACATCAACTGAACAAAAGACAAATGGAAAACCGAAAAGTCATCAGTAAAATGTTGCTTCATCGGCACAAAAGAAAGTCTTTTTTGCATCGTATTGTGACTGGCAATGAAAAGTGGATTTATTTTGAGAATCCCAAACGCACAAAATCATGGGTTGATCCAGGTCAACCAACAACATCAACTGCAAGGCCAAATCGCTTGGGAAAGAAGACAATGCTCTGTGTTTGGTGGGATCATGAAGGTGTGGTGTATTATGAGCTTCTAAAACCAGGTGAAACCATCAATACTGATCGCTACCAACAACAAATAGTCCATCTGAACCACCCTTTGATCGTGAAACAACCAGAATGGGCCAGAAGACAGGGCAAGGTAATTTTGCTTCATGATGACGCACCATCACACACTTCAAAACCAGTTAAAGACACGTTAAAAGATCTTGCCTGGGAAGTATTAACCCACCCGCTGTATTCACCAGACCTTGCTCCTTCAGATTACCACTTGTTCCAATCGATGGCACACGCACTTTCTGAGCAGCACTTCAAAATGTACGAAGAAGTGGAAAGCTGGGTCTCTGAATGGTTTGCCTCAAAACAAGAAAAGTTCTATTGGGACGGTATCCACCAATTACCTGACAGATGGGAAAATGTGTCGCTAGCGATAGACATTACTTTGAATAAAGCACTTCTGATGTTTCTCTTGAAATTATCGTGTTTTCTTTTATTACAAAATCCACCATTATTAACCAGTACACCTAGTATGCCAAGTTCTATACATTCCTGAAACACCTTGTTAGCCAATTGCTCTCTCTGGGTAGAAGGCTTATGGGGAAATTTTTATGTCTTTATACATTTTATATTACCTGGACAATTAACAAAAACCACCTATCATTTAAGTCAGAAAAAAATTAAGCCATTTTCCTTTTTAATTTTTTAATTCCGTGTGGCTTCAAAGAAGGGTTAAGTATTCAGCATCTCCAACCAGGTCAGTGGCTTTCAAACACGCCTACTGAGCCCCGAACTATGAAAAAGAAGAGCTCCGGCTGGTGGCTCAGTGGTTAGTGTCGCCCAGCTTAACACATTTCGTACCGCTCAGGAGTTTTCTCGTGTTTCGCGCGCCATCTGTTAAGGACTGCTCACGAGTGTTCTCGTTTTTCATGCCCATGGAAAAAGGAGCGAATCTAGATAACTTACGTGAATTTTGTTTGGTCCCTCTTCATAGAGGAAAATGTTTTATGCAGTGCCATACGTTAAAAAAGTACTAGAAACTTTAATTGTTTAATTGTTTTTTTGTAAATAAAAATGTTATAATTATTGAAAAACAACACCTAAAGTGCATTATGATGATTTAAATAACGTGCAGTTTGCCCAAAAACATGCGGTCCCTGGAGTATGTCTTAGAGATTTCTATGCGGTACGCAATGTGTTAAGAAGTCTTTGGTTCAATTCCTGGGAGCATATGGAGGTTTGGGGGTTCAAGCCTGAGTGTATTTGGTAAACCTCTCTTCCTCTGCTCCCCAATTAGATGGGGAAGGAAGAAACATTGAGTATAAAAATGGAATCATAAGTAAAAAGAAAGAATCTTGTCTCAACCCAGGGCACACACCTGGGTTGCAGGTTCCATCCAGGCGCCGGCTGAGGCGCATGCGAGAGGCGACCAATCAATGTCTGTCTGTCTGTCTCTCTCTCTCTCTCCCCCCATCCTTCCCCTCCCCTCCTTTCCACTCTCTCTAAAAAACAATGGAAATCTTACCCTCAGGTGAGGATTAACAAAAATAAAAAATAAAAGAACAGTTGCAACCACTGCGGAAAACTACTTATCTGCCATGCTCCTTCAAAGGGTAATGCTGGTGCAAGTTCAGTATCCAACTCAGTACTGATTCCAATGAGGAGTCACCCTGGCTATTAAAAATGGCTCTCCCTGAGGTTCAGTGTGAGGGGTTACTGCAGTGCTTGGATTCACCCTACGCTGCCTCCCATCACTTTTCACCCTTCGAGGCACATATGTCTTGTAACTCCAGCTGCCGAGGACAGAAACTTCCTCACACTTCTTGGAGCACTTTGCACAGAATAGTGTTCAAGAAATTCCTGGCCAATGGTCATTATCTACTTCTAGACTTTAATTTAGCTATCATTTTGACTACAAAATAAGAAAGAACTTAAAGACAAAGAATAAGCTCGAAGAAGTTTCCTAACATTATAGTATACAGTACAGATCATAAAGCAGGAAGAAATAATGTTCAAACCAAATAGACTTTCTCATGTTATTAATCACCTATTATAAAATGCAAGCGAAATTTAAAAATTGTAAGACTTATTTCACATTTTAACTGCAAATCAGAGAAAGTTAAATGACAAAAAATTCCATTTCCAAACAAAAATTAATCCTGAGAGATTTCCCTACTCAAATTGTAGTTTACCTAGAGCCCATTTTTTAAACACTTTTTAAAAAGCACAAGACCAGCCCAAATTGACCTTTTGGGATCCTATTGTTTTCCGTCTATTCCTGGAAAAGGGACCCTGACTCTTTGACCCTCCCTTTTACTTCTAGGAATTTATCTTGAAGAAATACTTTCACAAAGATACAAGTGTAAGAGAACATTCTTTGCAACATCATTTGTCACAGTTAAATATTGGAATTGACCCAAATAGGTCTGAATCAGACATTTGATTAAATAAATGACAATATATCCACACAAAGGAATACTGTGCAGCATTAGTAATATGGATAATGGAAACATGTAGAAAATGACTAAGACATGGAAGCAAAAAAAGCAAGTTGCAAAAGAATATGTGTAATGTTACAGCATTTTATTTTTTTTTATTTTTTTAATAAATTTTATTGATTTTTTACAGAGAGGAAGGGAGATAGTTAGAAACATCGATGAGAGAGAAACATCGATCAGCTGCCTCCTGCACACCTCCTACAGGGGATGTGCCTGCAACCAAGGTACATGCCCTTGACCAGAATCGAACCTGGGACCTTTCCGTCCGCAGGCCAACGATCTATCCATTGAGCCAAACCGGTTAGGGCTGTTACAGCATTTTAAAACTTTATTTAGAAGTACTTATACTAGATGTTGTCGCTGAATGAGATTTCAGAGGACTTTTAGCCTTTTACTTTCTGCATTAAGCATTTCAAAAAATTTTTACATCTTTTACAACAGTACTTTGCAATCATGGGGGAAAAGACAAAAATAGAAAAAGTAAATTATTCTGCCATTCCCTCTCAAAATGTGAAGTTCATCATTTCCCTAGAAATAAAGCAGATCCATCTGAAGCTATGTGTACCTCACTTATTAAAAAAACAATACCGTGTTCAACAATTAGATCCATAAATGGTCCTTATTCATTCGCCCTACTAACCGCCCCCCCTTGAAGATATGAATACAAAGGATAGTAAAAATAGGGTTGTTTTTATGAATTCCCCTTCCTACAAAATTAGAAATTCACAAAATGAATTTACAAAAGCCACTTACGTTTTAGAAACAGGTCCTCTAAAAGAAAAATACTTATGCAGTTTCCTGTGAGAATTTAGCCCCGAATAAACACCGATTTAATCCAAAGTCACCAGGTCTTCTATAATCAAAACATGAAGTTCACACTGGGCAATGACAAAGGCCTGCCATCTAATCCTAACCTGCCCAGCAGCCTCAGATTGCCCACCGCTGGGTCCCACCTTCTCTATTTTCAGAAGAAGTGACAATTCACAACGGGAGCGGTGATTGTGCACAGAGCATGCAGTGTGTGAACTGGACCAGTTCTGTGCCCCTCGACTTAGATACGGGTCAGCACAACATCCCTCCCAGGGGTAGGCAGCCCTGTGCTGGTAGCCAGGTGCTACGACGTGTCCAGTGCCACCTGTTCAAAGGCACCTGTGACAGGATCCGTCCAGTTCTGACAGATGCCCCTGCGCAGGACATCCCCAGGAGTGTTACAAAGAAGACAGCAGTGATGTCTCGAAAAGCCGGAGTCAGAGAGGTGCTCTCGCGCATGTTTAATCCGCCAGGAAGTGAGTAACTGTCCTTCGATCATCAGTGTCAGGGCTTATGACACGCTTTCCCTTCCTCGGGGTCCACTCAAGCGACAAGTGGCTTACCAACTACACGCCTTAAGAGCTTTCAAAAACAAGACAAAGAACCTTCCCCTTCCCAAACCTCACACAAATATTTGTCTTTTTCTCTGTCCATCAAGTGGCAAAAGAGGAGGGAGAAAATTAATTTGATTTGTCTGCTTTTCAGGACAAAAAAAACATACAAAGACATAAGAGTTTACAAAAGGAGGTGTTTAAATGTTGGCTCTTCTACAGAAATGCAGCAGCTTCTATGAATTAAGTAACATTCCCACTATTTCATATTTTTAAGTCTAAGCCCTGGGTCACACACCTTGAGACAAAAGGGTTTGGCCTGAAAATTACTTTTAATGAAAATTCTGTTAACACCATTCATTCCTCACTTCACTAAATCCCTTGCCAGTATTTAATAACGAAACAAAGCAATGTGCCCATGGTTTAATTGCTTGAACCCTATGGTTTTAGTGTATCAAACAGCATTCAAGAAAGACCACAGAGAGAAAAGGAGTAAGAATGGTTTTCTAGGTACTGTTAGGAGAGGAGGGGGAAGAATTATGGAAATAAAGGAAACCTTCAGAAGACACTAAGCAACAATTTAGAATAACAAGGAGCATGCATAATGCCAGGGAAACTCTGGACATAATTTAGGAAAAATGCCACCGGACACAGAAGACCAAAAACCGAGACTAAATGTCCGCAAGTTCTGGCATTTAATAAACATGTTCCTCTAGGAACTGGTGCTCAATTAATTAAAGTGTATGTACTTAGTAAAGTTTCTCCCTAGCAGATGGCCTAACAGGCTTCAAAAATAATGGGAAAGTTGACTTCAAGTTGCCTCCTTGCTTAATTTAACAAACATCTTACCAAAAGATAGCAGAGAGGGCTTGGCATCAGGTTACACTGGTGTTTTATTTAGGATAACAGAGCTAAGGCACAGGCAGCAGGGCCTCCCAAGCCAGCGGAGACCCTGCCCACCGGCCTCTCCTGCCTCCCCGGAGCTCAGCTCCATTCCCAGGCCAGATGAGGCTATAAAAAGCCTGGCCTCTGGCCAGCTGGCAAGACCACACACCGGTATTTTTAACTTAAGGGGCCTTCGGATGAGGCCAACACCAGGGCACCAACATGTTCAGGGATGAATAACTTCGGCCAGAATGGTGGTCTCTATAGAAGGCTTTTTCTGACGTATCCTCATTACCAATCGGTGTCTTAATAGTGACGGAGACATAAAAAGATAACATTTGTGAAAGCTGATGAAAGTGGGCAGATATTTAATTTCGAAAGAACACGATCACTTTAAAAGACCATATGTACCATTACATAAACAGCAATGCGAACACTAAACACTGGCCAAATGAATTGGACTCTTTTTATTTCTGACACATACAGCTACAAACTTGACTTTTGTTACAATGACGCTGTTTGCTGTTGTTGTTCTTGGTTTCACACTGGTCTTGGCACTGGGCCACACATACAGATACCAGGAGGCTCCTTCCCTCCCTCCCTCGGATAAAACTCAAATACAGCAAGTTCACAACTGAACGCTAAGTGCTCGAGGACCATGCTCCTGTGGTGAGTGTAATTTTCTGGGTAAATACGTACTAATGAGAAAGTTCTTTTAGTTTCATTCCTTATTATTAGAAATTACATGTAAACATAGACATCAGCAAAGTGTCTGCCTGAAATGAACAGCCTTCATCTTTTGAGCACAGGAGTCTGTGTCTTGATGCTGTCACTCTGAAACAGCCGCAGTGGCGGCAGGGGAGGCAGGTGGGCAGGGCTGCAGCCCGGCTCTCCCACCCATCCACTGGCTTTCAGGGCGGTTCCCAGGTGCAGGGGGACTGCCTCTGCTCTGGGCAGTCAGAAGTTTCTTTCCTGACTACATATAAGCTTAAACTCTTTGACTTAACTTGCCCTTTTATTATCCTAAAAAGCAACAGGCAACCAGAAAAAGGTTATCTACTTACAGATTTGTATTAATAACTTTCTTCAGAATGGATTCCCATTCAGCATAACCTTATAGTTTAAAACAGTGGGATCATCTATGACCCTGTCATTAAGATGTCTGCTCTCACATGCAATCGCCCCCCAAATTGTTCTTCCTTCGTATCTTTCTCTGGACTAGGCTCTCCCTCACTGGGCACTGACTCTCCTCTGGCCGCCTCCCTCAGACCTCCCTCCCCTTCCCCATCCTCAGCTCAGGGGGGAGATCACTTTCCCTGCGCACACTTCCTGAGTCCTGGGAGGCTGTTCCTGGCTCAGCTGAACAAAGGCCAGCCCGCCTCAGCCTCCTCAGGCCGCTCCCTGCCTACCGAGGGCACTCCAATTACCCGAGGTTTATTCTTAGTCCACAAATGCCCCGCACCATTGAAGTCGCGTGTATTACCGGGGAAACACACTGAGAAAACCGTGTGAGCGGGCCACAGGTTGGTTAGGAAGTCTGCTTTATGAAAGAAAAGATGTCTTTGTGATTTCCAGTCTACATTTCAGATTAAATGCTCAGGTTTATTTCTACTCCCACATAGACCCACATTAAAATAATAATAAAGAGCATTTTTTATGTAGTAATGAAATTCTTTTTAAAGTATAAACCCACAAGGACAAAGAAAACATAAGATGAGATGATAGTAGATAAAAGGTCAAAAAATTTGGAAGGAAAATAGCTGACAGACAAGTGATAATTAAAGTTTTAATTTGTTCTCTAAGTGAGAGGATCAGAAGCAAGATAATTAAAGCTCAGAACCCCAAAGACTCAGGAATGAGAGGGTGGCAGGGGTGAAATGTCTGTAAGGAGTGAGTCAGAGCCCCTTCCTAACCCTCATCCCAATCCTGTCGGAAGTCAAGAGGATTTCCATGGGGCGAGGCTGGCAGCAGACAGAAACCAATGGAAAAGGAGAATTATATGGAAGTAGAAGCAAATACACAGATACTCACATTCAGCCTCCAGATGACCCCATTTCCTCTCTGGACGAGTTAATTGGGGAGGAGGGTGTGTGTAGAAAACAACTTTTGATGGTCCTCAAACAAAATGGCCTGATTCCCTCCCCATCATCCAGGCCCACCTATACCCAAGTACACAGTTCTCAGCTTTGTGTTCATATGCACCTCACTGTTACATCCACGGAAAACCAATGGTCACCAGACATTTCAAACTAGACTCCAACAGGAAAGGCAGTGAGGGGGCAAGGTTAGAGGACTCAAAGGAAACATAGGCCAAGGACACAGAGCAACCTTCAAAAACAAAGATTCTAAGACAGTGGTTCTCAACCTTGGCTGCACGTTAGAATCACCTGGGAATCTTTTTAAAATCCTGATTTCTGGGCCTCATCCTCCGGAAATTCTGTTTCTTTGTTACTAATGTTGTGGCCCCATCCCATAACAAAGAAACAGAATTTCCGGAGGATGAGGCCCAGAAATCAGGATTTTAAAAAGATTCCCAAGTGATTCTAATGTGCAGCCAAGGTTGAGAACCACTGTTCTAAGATGATGTCCAAGGAGATAAACTACGGTAGCCATGAAATAAGAATAAGATGGTATAAATAAAGAGAATTTAGCAAATAAAAACAGGTTTGTGAAAAGCAATACTATGAAAACAGAAAGTAAAAATTCACCAGAACATCTGGAAAACAAACTATCTACCAAAGAGATTTCTAACATCCAACCAACACAGTAAGAACAAAGAAAATCTAGGTGAGGAAATTATCCAAAAAAAATGATACCCCTCCCCTTCAATTCCAGAACTGAATTCCACACTGGATGAGACCAGCAAAATGAATAGAAAAAAATCAACTCCCAGGCTCATCAACATTTTAGAAATCAGAGAAATAAAAAGCCTCTAAGTCACCAGAAAGGAAAAATAGGTGGCATATACAGGATGAGATACTGGACTTCTCCACAGAATCACTTGAACTTGGAGAATATTGGGACAATAGCTTCTGGGGGAAAAAAAAGATTTCTAAATTTCTATTCTCAGTCAAACAATCATTCAAGTGTGATGGTAGAAATGGCACCTTTCTGACATGCAGGGAAACCTTTCCTGCACCCTTCTTAAGAAGTTACTGGAGAATGAGCCCCACCAAAATGAGGAAATACATAAAGACAGAAGACATGGATGCAGAAAACTGAAGTTCAGGACAAAGTAACCCCGGGGACAATAGTAAGGGAAGTTTTACTATGTGCGCAGCAGGTCAGGAGAGTAACAGCACCGAGTGGAGAATGAGGCACGGGGATTCCAATTCTGACCAGGAGGGACACTACTGCTGCCGAAAGCCACAGAAATATGGGAACAAGCAATATGCCACATGCTTCATTCCAGTCCAAACCTGCTCTGGTGGGTCTCACTGAAGCACCAAAATCACTGAATGCCTCTCAGCACGAGGGAGGCTATGGATTTGAGTTCCAAATCCTAAACTGTGGAGGCAGAGCTTCTAAATGTGGGCATTTCACCAAGCACAGAAAGGCTGCTGAAAAGATGGTGGCATCTGCCAACATGACGGGTTCACCAGAGTCTGAGAACGGATGGGTTCACCTTTTGAGAGGAACTGTACGGTCGTATCAGAGGACGAGGATAAACTGGTAATATCTTTTTTCTTTTTTTCCCAAAGTTAAACAATGAAGCAACTATCAACTCTAGAATAACATAAAGTTCTATATTAAAGAGATATATTCACAGTTCACATCTCAACTACAGTTATTTCACACAGTCCTACTATGTGAACACTGAATGTTGACTTAACCTTCATGTCTGATCTAACAGGACACGAGAGGGGAAGGGACCTGTGGGGCCGGGCAGAGTAGAAGAGTTACCTTGTCCATAGTGGAGGAGCTAGCCCAAATCTGAAAAATGAAAGTGAGCCACAAATCATGTCACTTAGAAACATGGATGTGAGTACCAGTGAACCCGTAAGATGAAAACGGATGCCTCCAGCGGACAGAGCTCCCGGGCCAGGAGGGGGAGGGGGACTTTGTATTTCCCACAGGAAGCCTTGTGATACTATTTTTTAAGCTGTGCACACACAGCACTGAGGAAGCTTTTTGTAACTTTTCAAAGCGTGTGTCTCCGACAGTGGCCTGCGAGCCCCTGGAGGGCAAGGCCTGGGTGCTGGGTGGGGCGCCCACTGCAGATCCTCACTGCAGCCACGTGTCTGTCACTACCTCACAGCACACATCTTAGAGAGAAAGAAAGAGGGCCCTTCAGAATAAATAAGATAAAAACTCATAAGAAGAGACTGTTGGGCCAGACTGACCCGGTGGTCCAAGCACCAGAACCAAACTAAGCAAGTGGAACAGCAATGACGGGGAAAGTTTGCTAACAGTGACACTGCTGTCCTTTCAACACAATCCTCTGGTTACTTTGCTGGACATGACAATCGGACACTGCCTGTAGGGGTGTTTAAGCCCTCATAATCGACAACGCAATCAAAGTGTAAATTCGCATTCAGTTTTCCAAACGGCAGGTTCACTAGAATTTGCAAGCTTCCTTTCTCATTAGAATTAGAATAAGTCAGCCTTCACCTCTTCACCTTTAAGAGAAATCATTTGACTTGATTCATGTGTGGCTCCAGATAACTAATTTGTAATAATCATATAATGCCAGTCTTACATTAGCCATTAATGTAAGAACAATGTAATGAATACTAATAAAAATGCTTCAAAAATGAAATAATGGAAGGAGGAAAATCATGAGGGAAGACAAAATCTTACATATAGTGAATTTAGTAGATCTGATTAACAGAAGCAAGAACTCTATTACCTTTTTGTTTTGAATTTTGACAGATGTGTAGCAAATGTATGCAACTTTATATAACAAGAAAAGATGCCCTGAAATATGTTGTCAGGGGCAATGATAACAGATAAAACTGCCAATAATCAGAAGAAGTGGTAAGAGGTGCAGCATTTTACATTCCTATTTATAAAAGCAGAGGTCAGAGAAAGACAAAAAAGTCAAATAGTAAGCTCATTTAAGGAGGAAAATAAAGTTTAATTTTTTATTCAAAATTTAACTTTTTTATACATATTCCCCTATCATCATTCACCTAAACACACCAGAATAAAGTTCAGAGTGTTGATTATATTTTCTGAATATCACTTTAGATTTTTGGCAGGTTCCTATTTCCAAAAGCAAAACTCATGAACCATGTAGACCACAAAGGCAAATATTCATTCTTTAGGTGTAAATGTAACTGCCATGGAGGTGGTATAATTGTATGAGCACAGCTTTGCATAATCTCTGAGGTGGAAGAAAATAAGGTTAATAGAAATCATAGGCCATTTTTAAAAGTTCTACTTATTAAAACAATGTTTACACACACACCATCTCTGCCCCCTCTGGATACATGGAGGGATTAGTAATGTTTTTCCAATCTGAAAGTCTAGTTATGGAGAGACAGTTTCTCCTCTTAAAAAATCAAATAAGATCAGCCAGTCTTCAAGCAGGAGCCCTGCTGCTTTCTGAACTGACCATCAAAGCACTGCAATGGGCAAAGATGAAAAGAAAATTGGGAGGCGCAAGAAGAAAAAGAAAAGTTAGATTCTATGCTTGTGCATACTTAAAATGTGAAAATTTCTGTAAAATTCACCCCAAAAAACCTTTAAAGTCTACTTGAACTGAAAAGCACCCCACTTTCTTCTCTCGGACCCAGGACTCTCCTGCTCCAAGCCCAAGTCTAAGGTCACTATTCCACCCGCCCTGCATGTCTACGGCACACCATGGCCCAAGCACCGGCAGACATGCGATGCCATGAGTGCACCTGGAGCTCTCTACAGTGAGTAAACCACTAAAGATCCAATAACATTCTCGTAAGTCAATAATCCAAAACAACAGCAAATCAAATCGATGCATGAGATAATGGTATTTATATGAACCTAAAATACCAATTTTTAAAATTCAGTAGGGAGCAGCTATAATTAGAATCTGCCTGCATGCACCATATAGTCTAACACCTCCCTCACTTTCCCCTTCCTGCCCCACCTAGGAAAGGGTCCCTCCATGTTGCCTTAGCACCAGGGTGAACATCAATACCTGCACTCACTTCATACACTCAACTTGTCTATTTGCAGAGCATCCTGGCAACAAAGACCTGGTCACTGTCATCTCCGTATCCCCAATGACTAGTGTAGTGGAGAGCACATGGCAGACATTCAAGATATGTGCGCTGAGTTAGACTAGAAGTGAGGAAACTCAACTTACAGTATGAACTGGTTTTCTTTAAAGTGAATCACTTTCACATCATGTTATTTTAAAAGAAAACTTTGTATTTACTACTACACATAGGAAATCAGTATTATCTGCCATGCTGAAGATAACACGCAATACAGCATGATTACAGGTAACTGGGACACATGCCTGCCCGAGGCTCTCAGGCTGAGGCCTGTGCTTCAGAAGGTGACAAGAGGGTGGAGGGATGGTTCTGTGTTAGAATCCTTGCTCTGGGATTCAGTGTTAGTTAAGGATCCTGCCTCACAGCGGGCCGAGTGGACCCTGAGAAACGCTGGACTGGGTGGTCCTTAACACTCACCTAAAGGAAGAACACAATTCTCTACTCCTGCTTGGGGGACCTTGGCAAGCTCCCTAACTGCTCTGTCTTCCCACTGGCAGCGATTTGGTGAGAATTACACGAGAGGACGCATGTAATGGGTTTAGCAGGAGGCCCTGGCACTGAGCAGAAACTCAGTAATACCAGCCCAGAGTTAAAATCCTATGATTCTAGTATCAAATAGTACATCCGCTGTGGAAAACAGATTGGTGTTCCTTAAAGAGTGAAACACAGAATTACCATGTGACTTAGCAATTCCACTCATGGTATATACCCAAAAGAACTGAATACAGGCATTTCAACAAACTGTACACAAATGTTGACAACAGTACCATCCATCCACATTAGCTAAAAAGTGGAAACAACCCCAATGTCCATCAACAGATGAATGGACACACAAAATGTGGTCTATCCACATAATGGAATAACATTTAGCCAAAAAAAGGAAAATGGGCCCACTGGTACATGCTTAAAAACACTGTGTTAAGTGAAAGACAGAAACAAAAGGTCATATATTATATGCTTCCAGTTGTATGAAATATCCAAAACAGATAAACCCATAGAGGAAAGAAAAAGTAGATGAATGGTTGTCAGGGGCTGGGGAAGGAGGAAATAGGACGTGAGTGCTTCCTGGGGACGGGCTCTCATGGGGGCGGTGCAATGTTTTAGGACAAGATAGAGGTGATGGCTGCACAATACTGTGGATGCACTAAATGTCACTGAAGTGCATACTTGAAAATGGTGAATCTGTTATATGAATCTCACCTCGGTAAAATAACTGCTCTGATTCTAAGTGCGACAGACAGAGTAAGTAACATTCAATTTTCAACTTAGTAAAGGTCACAAGGGACTTCCCATGAAGCTAATGTACAATGTCAAATGAGGCCACCTTAATTATAATCAGTCTTATTATTCAAAAACTCAAGTCAATTCCAGTCTCAGTGATGAGCAGCATTCCAGTTTTACCAGAATCCTGAGTTTAGTGATAGCGAGAGCCATGCACCTGAAATCTTTGCTCTGATTAACCTGATTCACCTCCCTTGCCTCAGTTCCCTCATCTATAAATTAAGGATCCTAACACCTACTTCAGAGGCCAGCATGAGGACCGAGTCAGTCCATGTAAAGGAAACCAGTGCCTGACACAGAATAAGCCCTCAATAAGCAATTATTATTATTCATAAAATGAAGATCTGTTTCAAACAGAAGTGGGGCAAGGATCAGGAACATTCCTGTAAAAGTGCCTGGTATAATATGTGGCACCACAATTGCTATTATCATCACCTGCTGACCTCTCATAGTTCACAGATAAGAAAATGGGCCCCAGAAGATGGTGACAATGATGACGAGGAGGAGGAGAATGAGGCAACATCTGTGCTGAGGCACTAAATTCCTGTGGTTCCTTAAAAGTAAAAATTACTGATCTACCATACTCTTCAACTGGAATAAAGCGCGTAGGAAGAATTCCTCTCATTCAATCTAAATCTCATTTCTCTCCTCCGCGGTGCACTTTCACGCCAGGTGCAGCCATGCCTCCACTTCAGGAAACAAGCGACAGTGCAGAGAGGCAGTGGCCCGAGCGAGCCTGCTGACAGCGAAGCTCCAGAGGGGCTTGGCCCCATAAAGCAGTGAAAGTCTCTGCTAAGAAGAGTGGGTTAAACTTACCAATTCCACTCACAGAGAACTAAAATGTCATGTTTGAGGTTGGTTTTCCATAAACAAACACCAGCCTTTCCACAACTCCAGTGTAAGTGTGGATGTAATACACGTCCACACCACAGAGGCCGTGGGCCCATTTCACAGCCCCTTCCCCCCACCCACGGCAGAGCTCTGCTCCACTGGGAAGGAATTATCTCCTAAAGCAGTAAATTCCTACCAGAAAAACATCTGTTTTCTATAACTGGCATCCTAACCATTTTCCTAACCTCAGTGAGCACCGTCAAAGGACTGGGATTAGGATGAAGACCTGAATTCGTATCACCCTTACGCCAAATCCGATCCAGCTATGCTCACCTCCCTGCTTAGGGTATTGCCCCCAACAGGAGAGAATGCAGAGGCCCAGCCATGATGTAAAGTGACAGCTGTCTCCAGAGATTCATTGGGGTTAGAATCAGAGAAGGATCACAGGCCCCTAACCCTACACACAACCCTACACACAGTGGAATATGCAACAACAGTCTCTCACCAGAAATTCCTTAGGAATCTAAAGCAGGGTTAGGAGTATGGCCAAGTGGCTGTCAGCAGCTTCTAGCAGCTCCTAGCAGCTCAGAGGACGAGCCAGCTCCAGCGCCACCTGAGTTCAACTGGAAACTGTGGCAGGAGTGGAGGAGGGGCCCCGCTCGGCCAGCAAACTTGGGCCTTTCTGTGTGGGTGCCAGAGGTCACTGGCCATCTACAAGCCTGCAAGTTCTTCCCTTCGCTTGTTTGGAAACGTCTGTGAAGCGCAGGGTACTGTTTCAGTGGTTCTCAACCTTCTGGCCCTTTAAATATAGTTCCTCTTGTTGTGACCCAACTATAAAATTATTTTCGTTGCTACTTCATAACTGTAATGTTGCTACTGTTATGAATCGTCATGTAAATATCTGATATGCAGGATGGTCTTAGGTGACCCCTGTGAAAGGGTCGTTCGACTGCCAAAGGGGTCGCGACCCACAGGTTGAGAACCGCTGGTTTAGATGGACCACAGCAGGCAAAACCAGAAGTCCGTGTGGTCTAGAAGACTAAAATCTAAAGCTGAATTGGAGCCCTGGCTGGCGTGGCTCCGAGGTTAGAGTGCTGGCCGGCGCACCAAAGGGTCGCAGGTTCGATGCCCTGATGCTCACTTGCTCTCTCTCTCTCTCTCTCTCTTTCTCCCCACTCCCCCTCCCTCCCAGTCTCTGAAAAAAATCAATGAAAGAAATATCCTCGGGTGAGGATTAACAAAACAAAAAGTTAAAACTGAAATGAAGAAACATTAACTTACTGTTATTTTAAAGGAAAAAATCTAAGCAAGGAGACCTTGTAGTCAATTTCCCTCAGCTGCAGATGAGCCCAGGGAGGTCCAGATTTTTCCACACAGATTAAGCATTAATTGGCAAGGACTAAACTGTCCCAACTCCTGGTTCTGGGCGCATTTCATCCCTTTAGGGCAGAGGCGAGTTTCTGGCTCACTGGGGCGGGCCCAGCAAGAGCTGCCAGCCACTGAATGCTGGTTAGGAACCTGCTGGTTAGGAACCTGCTCTCCATCCTTACTTATTGGCCTATCTGACCCCTGGTTGTTAACCCAGCTGCACAGGGAGTCACCTGTGGGCTCACCGGAAGACAGAGGGAGGCATTTACATGCAGATGCCTTGATATGAACATCCATCCTGGAGTTTTTAAAGCGCCATAGGAGGTTCTAACATTCAGCAAAGCATGACAACCACTGGCCTAAGATACACCATTTTGTCATCTGAACTTTCAATTTAACTTCTGGGATTTGGGGGGTTTTATTAAAGGAGTATTAAAGGAATATGGGTGGGCTTTTTTATTGATATAAACTGTTAGCTTTACTTTAATTGTTTAAATGTTAACATAAAAATACTTCTTTCTTTTGTGAAAGCAAATAAACCAATTTTATTTAAAATATACTCAAGTAAATCATTTCATACTAAAACATACTTGGGATTTCCATCTCAAAAATAAAAGTAACAGAAAAGCTTAGCAGACATTTTATTTTTATATTTTTTAAATATATGTTATTGATGTTTTACAGAGAGGAAGGGAGAGAAACATCGATCAGCTGCCTCCTGCACACTCCCCACTGGGGATGTGCCTGCAACCAAGGTACATGCCCTTGACCAGAATCGAACCTGGGACCCTTGAGTCCGAAGGCTGATGCTCTATCCACTGAGTCAAACCGGTTAGGGCAACTTAGCAGACATTTTAGATTGCAAGTCTATACATGTAAAATACATAGAATTCGTAAGTAAATTAAAAAAGAGTACTAGTACAAGCTAACAGCAGAGAATAAGCACTATACACTGAATATAATCTAGAATACCTACAACTGTGTAAATGTTCAGATAAAAAGTAGCTCTGGCCGGTTTGGCTTGGTGGTTAGAGCAGTTTGGCTTGGTGGTTAGAGTGTCAGGCCTGTGGATCGAAGGGTCTCAATGAAGGGCACGAACCTCAGTTGCAGGTGCCCCACCCTGATCAGTGTGCATGCGGGAGGCAACCAACTGATGTGTCTCTCTCATGTCAATGTTTCACTCTCTCTGCCCCTTCTCCCTCCTTTGCAACTCTCTCTAGAAATCAATGGAAAAAATTTCCTCAGGTGAGGATTAAAAAATATATATAAACTTCCTGATATAAAAGTACCTTTTCAAACTAAAAGAAAAATCATCGCACATGCTTTCTCATTAAGCTGATTTCAAGTATAAAACCTGGTCTTTTCTGCCAAAACCGGTTTGGCTCAGTGGATAGAGTGTCGGCCTGCGGACCGAAGGGTCCCAGGTTCGATTACGGTTAAGGGCATGTATCTGGGTTGCGGGCACATCCCCAATGGGAGATGTGCAGGAGGCAGCTGATCGATGTTTCTAGCTCTCTATCTCTCTCCCTTCCTCTCTGTAAAAAATCAATAAAATATAAAAAAAAAAAAAGAAAAAAAAAACCTGGTCTTTTCTAATTTTTAGGAAAAAGGATAAAGATTTTAGACTTTTATAAATTTAACTTGAAATGTGATCTCCTTTATTACACCTCTACAAAAAAAATGTCACACTGAATGCTTCAAAATGTTTAAATCCAACTACAATATAAAAAGTAAATAAAACCAGTTAGGTACTCCAGAAATTTAAATTTTAAGGAGCAAATAAAAATTACCATATCCACAAATCTTTTCAAAAATATTTTCCTGGTACAAAACTCCATCTACAGGGACTTTGGCATCAAAGACAGTAGCATCTGCTATCTACTTGGAAGCAGAAATGGGAGGTGTGAATGTACTTTGTTGGTAAACTGTAAATACCTTCATGTTCACTGATGAAGAACAACTGAGGAAATCAAGACAAAATGTGGCCAACAAAAGGCCATTATTTATAAAAATCTGCCTCTGCTAAAAGGACTCCAAACGTTTCAGGTGTACACGCAAAGCAGCTTGGCTCTAAGTCTCATAGTAGAGAACATGCATATATAAAAACACTGTAAATTAACAGTGAGCGAATTCACAGCACTCACTATTTTACCGGCCAGCATGTTTACCTTCATTTTATTTATCTGTTATGTGCATGTATATCCTTACACAGGTAACATACATGTTTAATATATTATCTATATGCATATACAGATAATTTCATTACACCACAATACCACTGTCACAAATATGCTGTTTCATGTGTGAGGGAGTGTGTGCGCATACAGGTACAAGTGGATATCTTTAATATAAACTATCAAAAAATTAAATCTGAATGTGAAACAGACAGGAGGTGCCCATTCCTCTCGTTATGTTGTCAAGCCTTCCTTGCTCATCCTATCACACTCAATCATGCTCCTTAAGAACAGGAAGTCTCAGCTCTTGTTAGAGAAAACGAAAATTAGGCCCTGGCTATTAGATTCCCATTTGAGATTCAGAGACTTAGTCTAAACAAACATTTCATATCAAAAGACTTTAGAATTTTTACATCTTTAAACAGTCTTCCCCTCCCCACTCATCCTTACTTTTCAGACACATTGTTCACACAATATCAAAACATATATATAATTTTAATTATGAAAATAACACAGGTGGGAATCCTATAACCTGCTAGGCTGCCTTAATAACCTCCCAAAAAAACATTTATTTTAGCCAAACAATTGTAATGTTGGTCTCCTTTAGAAACATCTGCTGTCCCAATAAATATTTGCATTGGAAGAAGTGTTTTGGCTGTTAAGATGGCACCAAATAAAATGCTTATGTTCTAAAATAAATATTTTAGACAAAATACACACAGCAAAACAGATATATCCAAAGGCTGCAGAAGATAAATTAAAGACACAAATTTAAATGCCTACTGATTTTTAAAGTTTTTTTTAAAGAAACTAATTTTAATTCCATTTTATTTTAAAACAAAATTAAGTAATTTCTATTTCATTTTGCCAGACTATCTTTCAAAACAATGATTATATTCCATGGTCTTATAGTTGTAAAGGTCTTCACAATACAGGTATGTTTTTAAAAACGAAAAAAGTCATCATTTTCCATTATAAAAGCACTCATCGACTTAAATCTCTCACCTTACCCTCATTCCCTTTCCCTGGTTTTATAATGCCAACAGGCATCAGATTATACAAACATCTGCAACAAGGTAAGGACAGTTAAAATACTGACCCAATAACCTTTGATAACTCAAGAAAAATCTCAGACGACATAATCTGCCTGGCACAAATAAATATACCTTTGTTTCTGTAGCCTATTTCTCCTGGGCGCTATTTCGTTTATATGAAAAATCTTTTTCAAAGCAAGCCACACAGACCTATGTATACATTTACGATCACAAAGGACAAGGAAAATGAAACAAACATTTGTTCACTCATGTCCCTGATCCAGGAAAAGACATTTTGCTGTCTACGTTTTTTTAAATAACTGAATACCTCAGAAAGAGGCAGACCTAGTACTTGTCCCCTTGAAGATCACATATCTCTGTGCAGCCTGTCTGAAAGGAAATCAGCCAGCGGACTCCTTTCTGTTAACCATCTCAGGTTTGAATTCCAGGAGCTGGAGGCAGAACGCTCCCCACAGAGGCACAGAAAATTCATTTCCCCTCGCAGCTCAATAAAAACCCAAGTAGGCTAGTTTTCAGGGCACCGTGCAAAACTAATCTGTTTAGTCATGTTATTTGCCTGATGATGTGGGAGAATCAGCAAGTGAAAGACCACAAATCTAGTTCCAGTTAATAAACACCAAAATGATGTACCATTATCATGTCATGCTTCAAAGACCCAGTCATGAGTTTATTTCAAAAATAAAATTATCTCCATACAAATCACGAATTGCCAGGTTAATACTAAAATCACACACTGAGTGGCCAGCTCCTCCTGACCCTCAGAGACGAAAAGCAAGCAGTGATACCACCCATGTTAAATCTCCTATAAGCATGGCTGTTCTTTCTAACAGAATACTCATTTAAAATTCCTGTCACAGGAGTGGAATGCCAGCCAGGAATCAAACTGTGACCCCTGAGCCAAAGACAACTTACCACTCAGCTGGTAAGTGGGCCACTCAATTTACAAACTTGAATTCCTGCATTTTGAACCTTTGCAGAAATATAGGAGCAATATTAAACGAACCGGATTCAGCTCATTAGAGGTTCAGAAACCAAACGCAGAAAGCTCTGGATGCCACCCAAGGCAAAGTCATGCCTCGGTGTTGATGGCCACGCAATAAAAACTCGATGTCATCATTATCTTCCAACTTTTTTCCTGAACAACATTAGCAACCATGACTACAACAAGGCTCAGACAATTACACAATACTAGGAGAAGACAAATAAGACCAGCAGCCAATCACTGTGCCAGGACTTTGTGGGTAAGTTCATAATTACCCACACAAAGCAACTCACTGAAAATTCCTCACCAAAGGACACAGACTAAAGCTAACAAAATAAATGTGTTCTAATAACCTTTACCAAAACCTTCACTTTTTTCCCATTTCAAAACCTACACCTAACTGACCACATGAACTTACTATGTATGATAAAAGCTGTGTGTCCCCTTTAAAATGTTACATTCAAAAAGGCGTTCAATTAGGTTTAATTTAGCCTTTTAGATTTCAAAACGAAATAGTTTATTTCAAGGATATATAATAACTAATGAAAAGATGAAAAGCAATAAGGGGTTTTAGAACCCTCCATCATGATGAACTCAATAGGAAAGTTTGACATTTTCTAGCCAAAGCATTGTTTTCTACCAGATACTTGACTTCCCTTTCACCATCAGAAAGATCTGTGTTTAGAATCAGGCATTTCTATTGGTTAGCAGTAAAATACCTAATCTAAAAATCTTAACTAAACATTTGCTAAAATACTTGGTAGGTAATATTCATCAAATTGTCCCTTCCAATAAACCCATAGTCACTGGATTTCACAAGGATGTAAGAGCCACAGGGATTAACTAAAACAAAAAAGCTAAGAACACTGAGGGTACTCTATGTATCTGTAATATGTCCTCCACGTTAGCCTTACACATGTGTGCTAAGCACATTCCTAGGTAATCATTCTTCACACACCTTCTCCAATTGTTCGATTCCCACTTTGCTACTACAAACTAAGCCAATGGCAAAACACTTCTAGGAAGACTGGAACTCATTCAGAGGACAGATAAAGGAGCAGCCAGCAGCTTGCCATAAACAGCCCCTTTCGAAATGGCTTTCCAATTTCCCATCAGGAAAGCAGCGGGGAGAAAGGGGCAGAAGCAAGGAGTGACCAGCATCGCCCCCTCTCCATGGTCCTGCTGCTGCTGCTTTTTTTTGTTAGATTTTTGTTTAAGGTCCTGCTACTTCTTACTAGCTTTCTGCCTCTGCTCTCCCTGGGGCCAGAGCATCACATGGAACGATCAGCGCCCCAGTGAACTCGCCAGGGCAGAATTAGGGCTTCAGCAGCCAGCTGCATTGGCCTTCTTCCTCTCGCCTCACTTTTCAATCCTTTACAAATTATCTCTCTCTCACAATTAGCAACCTCAATTAAAGATTTGTACTCTAGATAGTAAGGTATTGCTGGGAGAAAGGAGTAATGTTGGAAAAGTTTAGAGTTGCTTATGCTAGACTCCTGAGCGGCCCATCTTTAACAAGCAGGGTGAGAACTTCCAACTGTAACAGAGGCATGTAAGGAACCAGAGCGGGATTCTACAACCGTGGGAAATAAGAGCATGGCCAGTGGAGGACCAAGGTAAAGAGGAAAGACACTATTCAGCCTCTGAAAGAAAAGGCTCAGGGGCACCTTAACCAGGAACTTTTAATGCAGCACGTGGAATATGATGTACATTCTCCAATCCACTTTAGAGAGAACAAAAGTGCCAGTTTTATTTCCACGAAGGGTTTTTGGTCAAACGTCAGGAAGCACCTCCTGAGAGAAGGGCTGTGAAGCCCTGGAGTGGGCTATGCCAGCGCCACACAAAGCCCTCTCCCTCCGTGGAGGCGGCAGCCCGAAGCACCCTGGGGCTAACGGCACGGGGAGGGGGCTTATAAATCAGCCTTCCTGGTGTACCTAGTGACTGACTCCCCTGCCAAGTCTAACTCACCCTTCCCAGATTTCC
This sequence comes from Myotis yumanensis, assembly GCF_028538775.1. Lineage (NCBI taxonomy): Eukaryota > Metazoa > Chordata > Mammalia > Chiroptera > Vespertilionidae > Myotis > Myotis yumanensis. The sequence goes on from NW_027223757.1 coordinate 5,415,211, forward strand.
TGCTTCCTCGGGTAATATACAGGGTACACTCTCCAGCGCCCAGGAGACGAGGTTACTACTGCTATCAGGCAGATGGTCACTTAAGGCAACTCCAACTGTTTGATTCTAGAGAAAAATCCTGGGTCTTGAGAACGGGAAAAGTCTTTTTTGTTTGTTTGAAGTAAAAACAGAAAACCCATGAAAATCTAAGAGAACAGATACACATCAAATCCTCTTATATGAAATACAGAAACCTGTTTCAAAAGGTACAGAAGACATAAAAGTAAAATAACTTTTTGGGAGACTAAAAAAATTTTTTTTAAGTTGATGCTATCTTCATGAGAAAGACCTTTAAATAACTTAAAACTTTGCCTTAGGAAGTCTATTCACAGCTCAAACTCTGACAGTCTGACACCAGAAATGTTGGAAAGGCAAGTTCACTTCAGGGCTAAGGTCTATATAATTTGCTGCAAAATGATGACAGGGTACATCTTTCAAAGACAGCTGGCAACACGGGCCCTCTACCAAACTGTGTTCTAAGAAGTTCACTCTTCTTTCTTTAAAAGAAATGGGGGGAGGGGGGAGGGTTGTACCTGTGATTATTAAAAATATATATATATATATGAAAATTGAAGAGAGCAGAAAATCAGTGACATGCCCCCTAATTCTCCCAATACCAACCTTAGGTGGACAATAAAGACAAGATAGACCTATCCCCGGTGAGAAGAGGGTGGGGGAGGAACAAGAGGCACAAACCTGCTGCTGTGGGTACTGCATTCCTCCCATGGCCCCTGGGGTCCGCCCTTGGATGCCGATAGGATACCGCTGTGGGCCTGGGGGGCCGTAGGAACCTCCGGGGTATGGGCTGCTCTGCTGAGGCTGAGAATGAGGGTTACTGCCCATCCCATACAACTGAGGCCTCTTCATCACCATGGGATCCATTGGGCTGCCCTGTGAAAGAATAAGTGAAGAAGTAAGCTTACTAAGTCATTATTTGTTACAAAGGCAGAAAGTTTGTCATGATGACACATACATTAAAAACACAACTATCCTTTAAAAAATATTATAAACAATGATAAATAAAAACCCAGAAAAGCATTAAGGAAAACACCTACATGGACACAAGACATTTTATTTTTCTACCTTTAGGAAGGTTTTAACAACTAAGAGGAGCCAGCAGTAAACATAAGGAAAGACGTGCATCCTAAGCAGAGAGAAAACATTTGCATCTAAATTCTGTTATGCGTGTGGGAGTAAGTCTCACCCAGCTCCTCTTAGCTTACTAGTAACAAAGGCAAGGTACACTAAACGGCTAGGAACACTTTCTGACTTAAAAGTATTCTTAGAACTACTTTATTTTAGACCTGAGTCGGCAAGTCCTTATCAAACATTAATGCATCTGAGTGCTCATTAGAAAGTGAAAGGATTTTAAATAATACAGAATGTCTAGGGTAAACACTTTCAACGATCACTAGTGTGCATGATCAAGCACCCAGGACTATGAGTCAGTCACAAGCCACCTTCCTATGTAAGTCAGCATCTTACCAAACATAACCAGTTCAAAACTAGACTCTGTGTTTTATTCTTGTCTTGGTGAGTCAGCCAAGGGCCTCGGGGCCAAGGCCATGCGGGAGAGCCAGAGCCGGAGCCTCAGCCTGGGCTTTCAGATCCCAGAGCCTCCAAAGAGCCAGGCAGGGGTGGGGAAGTCCCTCGCCACAGTGCTACAGGGCCTGCAGCGCTCACCCAACAGGCCGGTCACTCCTTCCTTCCCAAACCCTATAGTGCTCCCTACTGCGGGCCAGACTCCATGTTCACACTGAGTTCATGGGAACTCTCAGGAAGACTTGAGGATTAGCAGGAGAAATAGGAGAAACCCATGTTCAAGATGGGGAGGGGCAGGGCGTAGAATACCACAAAGCAGAGAAACAGCACAAAGCAGGGGCTCAGGGGAGAGGAGCTACCTGGTGTGTATGAGGCAACAAGCAGTTTAGATCCAAATGAAGCAGCAATTTGCAGAGAAGCTGAAGCAGGCAGAAGCCAGTATATACAAGGTGAGCCTTATATGTCATTTTAAAGGCTTCAGGTTGTACCTTGGGGATAAACAGAGCTACAGTCAGATCTGCCTCTCAGAAGGCTGATCTCGGGCGTGGCTGGAGCCAGGGTGGTGGCCACAGCAGGCAGGTGAGCTGAGGTCCTGAACTGGTAGAGCAGCAGAAGAAACAAGCCCAGATTCAAGTGACAGGTCGGGGGTGCGGGACACCTTGGAGACCGAGTGGTGGAAGCCAGGAGCAAGGGGGCTTCACAGATGCTGAGACAGCATTCGGGGCAGAAGCACATCAACACTCCCGGGAAGTGGGACCCTTCAGGATTCTACAGATTAAATTTGAGGTTCCCACTGAAAATCCAGGAGAAAATACCCAGAAGGAAGACACACAGTGAGTTTCCAGCCTACAATAACAACTAGGGAACTCTGCATACAGAGGACATATGGTCCTGGAGGGCAGCGATCTTTTTGTTTTAGTCACTATTATATCTCCAGGACAGAAGTCAAACAGTGCACTTGGCACATAGTAAATGCTCAATAAATCCTAGATGAATTAATCGATGGGAATCATGTGAAACAAGAATTTTATCCAGGAAGAATATATGAAAACAGGAAAATAAGTGGAGGACAAATATCTAGAAAATATTCACCAATTAAGGGAGAAGGCGGGGGGGAGGGGGGCGGGGGGGGGGGCACAGAGAGACCAAACGAATATTCAGAAAATGCAGTTAGAATTCTAGAGAGCAAGAGAAGGGAGTCATGTGTAGCAACAGAACAGGCATGTCAAATGCAGCTCAGGGTCCAACAGGTGAGGGCTAAAGCTTTTGCTGTCCCGGTGACGAGGAGGCCATTGCTGACCGTGGCCAGGGCAGTCTCATCAGACGTGAGGGCAGAATCTGAAAGACTATGAACTGAGGCACGAATGGGAGGCAAGAAGGGGGAGCCAGGACTATACACCCCAAACCCAAGCTGAAGAAGCTGCCAGGCCTGCCTCCCACCTACACCCCACCCAAGGCTGCATCGATCTTTGCCCTTCTTCCTTCTTAGGGTTACCCTGGTGTTCATTCTTATGACTTGATTAATCCATTCACCACACAGGAACTGCACTGTGCCAGGCGCTGGTGGCATAAAAAGGAGTGTCAGAGGCTGAGAAGTGAGGCAGTCACTAAAAGAGAGTGGCTGAACCAAGATTACAATGCCCCACGCAGGAGACGTCCTGACTGGGGACACGAGGCCCTGGGCAAGGAGCACCTCCAAGCTCCTAGAAGAAACACCTGAGCTCAGTCCTGAGGGATTCTTGGGAATTTGCCAGGAACTGATTTGCCTGAATGAAAATATGTGTCAGCCAAGTAGTTCTCAAAGTTCACAGTTTCATGGAATTCTATCTGTGTTACTTTCACCTGTCAAGAAAAACTGTGCACATAACAATGACAGAAATCGCTCAAACAATATACTGATGTTACACGTGTACTGACTTCACAATTCAACATAAACATATATGTTGATAGATAGGTTGTAATAAAACTAAAACAGAAGGACTAAGAATTAAGTTTTGTCAGAATGATTTAACTTAGAATTTATGCCTAAAACAGCACTTTGTTGCAAAAGGTAAAATAAAACTTTCGATGGAAGAGTGAAAATCGAGGCTGAGCTGGTGCTTCAGAATCTGCAGTGAGTCAACGGCCTACAGAGAGGCTCAGTCAATCTGATTCGAGGCTAAATTTCCAATACGGGGCCCTGAGGCAGCCCTATCTTCACCTTCAGTCTGGATTACTCTGGGTATATGGAAGGTCTGCTTACTTCATTTCAAACAGTACACAACCAAAACTGGCATAATTAAAGCAGGAATTCTAATTGGAAAATGATGAGAATGTCTACATTTTAATGCTATAGATAACAGTGCAGCAAATTCATCTTATCAGTGACTAAAACTGTTTTTGTAATATCTATTTCATCACTGCCAGGAACTCTCACAGTCCTACTTAAAATTCAACTAATTTGCACCCATGTCAAAAATGTTAGCTTAACACTGAGATTTCTCCAAATCGAAAGCATGAAATACACAGATTATCTGCACCTCTCGAAATGCATCAACTACCTTCCAGTGAGACTTCAGACATGAAAACAGACACTTATCCAGTGCAAATTATTCCATTTTAACCTTCTCTTCTTTGGCCGATTATTAAACATTCACCCACAATCCAAATCCATCCCACTGTGTACTCTTGCTATTTCTAACATTAAAGATGTGCTACTGCAGGGTCTCAACCCCTGCCTTTTACAAGTATCTCTGAAAGAAACCAAAGACCAAACCAAACTTAAGACTTTTCCAAAAATCATAAAGGCCAAGTCGCTCCTCATATTCACATCTAGCCCAAAACAATTTTCTATTTCTATCACCTGCCCTTCTGTTGATATATTCCAGAGCATCTCCATTTTCATGTCTCACAAACAATTTACGTTGTATCAGAGAGATGGCCCACATCAAGAATGTCCTCAAATACTTCTCAATATATTATTCCATACATGGTTTTCCTTTCTAGATATCATTCTACAACTGCAGTAACCCAAGCTTCAATTATGTAAAAAAAAAAAAAAAAAAAAAAAGTACTTTGAAGGCTACAATATAAATCACCCATTTTCAAAGAGCACTTAACATGACTATAGGGTTATACATATCACACATGCCTGTATGAGTTACACATATAACACACAACCACACACATATGTATGAGTTACACATCTCACACACATACATGAGTTATAGGTTATACATCACACACATGTATGCATGAGTTACAGGTTATACATCACACACATCTATGTATGAGTGATTGGTTATACATCTCACACACACGCACACACCCTTTCCTGGATCTCCCTTCGGAAGCTGCCACTGCTGCCTCCAGCCCTGAGTCTATTAGATGAGGAAGAGTACAATGTCTGGAATACAGATTCTAGACATACCAGGTAGCACAGTTAGGCTGTATTCTAGGTTTAAAAGGTTTTCAGAGGTTAGCCTGGGAATCCAACTAACCTTTTAAAGATTATTCAAGTTAAAAACAATTCCCTTTTAGCTAAACTTGATGCCTTTTATACTTAAATACTCCTTCATTACCACTCCTTCGGAGTATGCCTACACGTGTTTTTATAATAAAGATATCTATGTAACTGTATTTACTCCAATACAGTGGGGCCTTGACTTACGAGTTTAATTCGTTCCGTGACGGAGCTCGTAACTCAAATTACTCGTATGTCAAATCAAGAAGTGAACGAGTGAGACACGTGATGCTGGGCTGACGTTGTGGCATTCACTGTGACGTTCGCTGCGCCAACTAGCGGTGGGGTATCTGAAGCTGGCTCGCAACCCGAATTTTAGCTCGCAACTCGTATCTCGAAAAACTCATTAGTTGGGATACTCATAAGTCAAGGCCCCACTGTATTGAGTTAAGGAGATGGTTAGTAGTTTCTGTATGCGTATACTATTTCACAATTTCTTCAGCCCAACTCCTTAGAGCATCCACTGAAGAAAAGGCATCACAAAAACCCACAGAAAGAAGGTCCACCACATGGTTTTGATCCACAATCGTACGTATCTAGACTGAGCAAGAAACTTCCCGAGTTGCTATGTGGGGAAATGATCTCTCTTAGCATTAAAGAGAACTTTTGAAGTAATATTTCCTACCTATAAAATGACAAAAATGATGAAACCCCATGTGAGTGAGTATTTGAACCAGTAGGTAAGTCTTTCTGGAGGATAATAGGTCAATAAGCTTTAAACAAAAGCGTGAAGAATTATATCTGTTCCAACCCTAACAGTCTCTCGAGTGGGGCAGGGATGCAACTTACCCAAACTTGTCCACAGCTACATGAATTCTAATTCTGAAGGGAGACCGCGTGGTCTTGGGGAAAAGCATGGGCTTTGCATCCAGAGCGGATGCGTCCATACCCTTACCCAACCACCACTACCCTGCACACACTGCTTATTTCTCAGTTTTCTCACCCACTGAAGGGGAGAAGTACTACCTACCTGACAATCATTGTGAAAACTGAATTAGTAAGGACTGTCAAGGGTCTCTGAGCCACTTACTAATGGTTCCAAGAAGAAAACTGAAACTCCTTAAGTATCCAATGCTACAGAGCATGTGACCGAGCCATAACATGTCAGCATAGGGGAACACACGGAGACATGGAAAAGTACATGGAAAACCATGGCGGATGTTTGTGAGTGATGTGCATGAATTACAGCCATGTGAAAACTAGGCTGATAATGATCAGAGGCAGCCATATGACCTGTAAGTAGTGGCTGTCATATCGTGAAGCAATCGCTGTTTACTTTGCTGTGATGCTAAATATAACTCTAAATGCCTCTGGTTTTTTCCCAGGCATGCTGCAAACATTGGTACGGCGCTCTGTGGGGTGGGGGCGGATGGGACCCAGCTGTCCCGCCTCTGTCCTCCTCCAGGCCTGCGCCACCCTCCATATGCAGCACAAACACATAGAGAGGAACTGCCCCACCTCCTATGGCTGCCCCTGCTCTCCTCTCCGCCTAAAACCACGCTCAGTCAATCCGGGTTCAAGACCACAGAACTTCTCCCCTCACCCACCCCAGGAACGCCACAATGGACCTGCCCAGAAACGCTCCCACGCTGCTGGTAGCAGTCCTGAGTTGCCTTGTATTGTTATTTAATCCATGCGTGACTTTTCCACTTTCCATGTATTATTTCCTACCTCCCAGGCAGACTCAAATGGCAATACCCATGCTTTGCATTTTCTATGTCTCAGCACACAGTGCCAATGGCTGAGATGGCTGTGGTGACTCACACAGGGGATGACGACTGATCACATAAAGTAAAACATTCTCGAATATGAAAGTAAACATCACTGACCAATGTCTACATCAACTCAGCACACGTATGCAGAAGACACATGTCAAGTCAATGATAATACAAAATCCAACAGTCACAGTCAAGCTCTTCTAACGTCATTAGAATCAGGTTAAGTCAAAAATAGGAACAGGTCACCAGAGACTCTTGCCTCCTTTGATAAAGAGTGCATATTCCTCTTCAACCAGGAACACCAAGATTCCCAGTGTCCACTGTCAGCACTCCCACAGAACCCAAAGAAGCTTCCCCATCCAGATGGCTAAAGGAGGCTGGGAGCTGGGGCCGCACCCAGCGGTGCAGAACCAGGGCAGCACTGGGGGCAGAGCCACGTCTCCTGACTCAGAGCCTGTACCCTCCCCTGTAACATGCATCCATGTACAGCCATGAGACGGAGGGGGGAAAAATGCAACCCAGCACCTAAAACCGTTTTGTTTTCTGCTTGTACTAATACCAAAATAGTGCCTGTTTATTAAGACTTGAACTAAAACATCAGAATTCCAAATGTGGTTATCAGCATACGCTCTTTGGTCACTACAGAAATATTAGCCACATTCTACAATGCCATGGAAAGGATCAATAAGAGAAATTCTAAGATATTTTTTTAAAAAAAGAGAGAAAAGTCTGTTTTATTGTTGGCTCTAAGAACTACCAAATTATTGGTGCCCTCTCACCAAGATGCCATTTGCAATGTGGAAGAGGGCAGGGAAAGGCCAGAATACTCACAGACTGACTTGGAAGAGGACCTTTGGCAATATTTTTATTCATTTATTTGTTTATTTGTTTTAGAGAGAAAGAAAAAGGGAGGTGAGGGGGGAGGTTAGGAGGGGGAGAGAGGGAGGGAGAGAGGGAGGGACGGAGGGAGGGAGGGGGAGAGAGAGAGAGAGAGAACGAGAACGTTGATTCGTTATTTATGCATTGATTGGGTGCTTCTTAAGAGTATGCGCCCTGATCAGAGATGGAACCTGCAACCTTGGCATATCGGAATGATGCTCCAAACAACTGAGATTCCCATGTAGGGCCCATAGTCAATATTTTTGGATTTGGCAAAACGCCAGGCCTACCGTGGGAGCGCCAGAGTGGCCCCGAATTCCGTTTGGAAGTATCTTTGAGCTCGCTTGGCCACCATGAGCAAAGCTCACCCTCCCGAGTTAAAAAAATTTATGGACAAGAAGTTGTCATTGAAATTAAATGGTGGCAGATATGTCCAAGGAATATTACGGGGATTTGATCCCTTTATGAATCTTGTGATAGATGAATGTGTGGAGATGGCAACTGGTGGGCAACAGAACAATATTGGAATGGTGGTAATAAGAGGAAATAGTATCATCATGTTAGAAGCCTTGGAACGAGTATGAAGAATGGCTATAGTTACCAGAGAAATCAACTACTTCCACATGTCCCCTCTCCATAGCACCTGTTTTACTACAATATAAAAATAGAGTCCAGTCCATTTTCACATTGAACTTTTGTTAAATAAACTTTTGTATTGAAAAAAAAAAAATTTTGGTTTTGGCCTTAAGTTACAGAGAAAATATATATATATTATACTAGAGGCCTGGTGCATGACATTCGTGCACGGGTAGGGTCTATAGGCCTGGCCAGCGATCAGGGCCGATCTATGGGATGACTGGTGGGGCAATCCAGGGGACCCACTGGCACCCGCCTTGGCTGGTCTGGCGCTGCCTGCTTGCTGGCCCCGCCCCCCACTGCTGCTGCAGGAGGCGACTGGCGGGGTGATTGGGGGGCGGTGCTGGCCCGTTCACTGGCTAGCCCAGGGGTGGGCAAACTTTTGACTCGAGGGCCACAATGGATTCTTAAACTGGACCGGAGGGCCGGAACAAAAGCATGGATGGAGTGTTTGTGTGAACTAATATAAATTCAAAGTAAACATCATTACATAAAAGGGTACGGTCTTTTTTTTTTTTAGTTTTATTCATTTCAAACGGGCCGGATCCGGCCCGCCGGCCGTAGTTTGCCCACGGCTGGGCTAGCCCCACTCCCCAATTGCCCCGCCGCTGCTGCTAGTCACCTCCCTCTGCAGGGTGACCGGCAGGTCGATTGGGGGGGTCCCCACTGGCACCCACCTTGGCTGGCCTGGGGCCTGTGGGCTGGGGCAGCTTCTGCGTTGAGCGTCTGCCCCTGGTGGTCAGTGCATGTCATAGCAACCGGTCATAGCGACCAGTCGTTCCGCCAGTCATCCCACCGTTCGGTTGATTTGCATATTAGGCTTTTATTATATAGAACTAGAGGCCCTGTGCATGGATTCATGCACTGGTTGGGTCCCTCAGCCTGGTCTACGCTCTCTCAAAATCTAGGATCCCTGCAGTGATTGAACCAAAACCAGCAACCTGACATCCCCCAAGGGATGTAGTAGTGAGCAAAGTGGCAGGCAGCCGGGGAGGAGCCCGAGCCCGGGCCAGCACCAAGCCGCTCCTGCTCAATCAGGCCCTCTGCGCCTGCCGCCATGGCTCAGTGGTACTGCCACGGAGGTGGGAGAGACTCCTGCCGCCGCAGCTACTCTCGCCAGCCGTTGAGACTGGCTTCTGGCTGAGCGGCGTTCCCACTGTGGGAGCGCACCGACCACCAGGGGACAGCTCCTGCACTGAGTGCCTGCCCCCTGGTAGTCAGTGCGCGTCATAGTGACCGGTCGAGCGGTCAACCAGTCATAACGGTCGCTTAGGCTTTTATATATATATAGATAGATAGATATGTAGAACCACAGAATAAATTTGAAGGAAGAGGGCAGGGGATGACAAACATTTTTGTGAATATCTAAAAGTGTGTTTGTTTTTCACATATACATTATCACTGAACAGTAGAACGAACAACATTTTTTCCTAACTACACTTTAAATTTTATCGGGACTCTAAAATATCACGTGATTTTTATTTTTTCAGAATTAAGATTAACCATAAAATATTAACATGTTGTTACATGTATAATTGATAAAGGAACTGCCATAAATTACCAATAAAAAGTAACAATCAGAAGCTGTGATTCTTAATTCTTAGGGATACTCAAAAACTGCATTCACGATATATGTACATCCCAAATTTACCATACAGTCTCAGAGGCTTTCTAGAAAGCCAAAGACTCCTGACCTGCACTGTCAAATACTGACTAACATCTGGCATGCATTTCTAAAGCACTTTAATACATGTTCACTTTATCACAATTCTTAAAAACACCTGATAAAGGGTTCAGCAATGAAACACGCTTCTTGAAACTAAAAAGACCCTCCATACATGATGTATGCATAAATCCCCTAAAACTGTATATACCATGAGTGTTATAAATTATTTCTTTGTATATAACAGAAATCTGTTCCTTGTAATTTACATCCACTGGTTTTACTTTGGTCCTTTCACAAATATTTGAAGATAGCTGTATCTATTTCCCTTTTCTGAGCAAAATATGTCAATTCTCAGTCCCCTTAACTCAAAAGGTATTATGGGGAGCAACTTGCTTCCTTTTCTCCAGGCCCCACATTTTCTAGTGCTGATGCAGCCACAGATCTCGGTGCCTACTTGGCAGCCCCTCTACGCTCCTGATCCACCCCATCAGCTGATTAGTTCCCACTTCCCCATCTCCTGCTATACAGTTGGCTAGCTGACTCAAGTTGCAGAATTTGTCTTTCTCTCTGTTTATTCTCCTTTTGCTTATTTATGGTCACCATCTAGCCTGACATCTAACATATTAACTGTACTTCCTGTCTGGAATCAACCACCAATGACATCAGCATGCCAGTTCATTCATGTCTCTGTCCATGTTGCTGGTACAAACACTGAGAGGTCAAGGGAGAGGACGAGCCTTGGGCTAAGCGCCAACGCCATTCATGAAGACTTGACAGAAATCCCAGCACTGGCGTTCTTGGAGGAAGGTCCACGTCAGAAACCTTCCCAGCCTGTTTGTGGCCAGGCCCCACCTAAGCATCTCTAAATCCTGATGCCCCCGCCCCGCCCCCCATGACATATAATTCTTATTATTCAAAAAGTGAACTCCTATTCACATGGAGGACGCCTAAAAGGCCATTAACTTGGTCTAAACAAGCTTCCAAAGAACATGGTATACATGAAGGAGAAAAATAAAGGAACAAAAGGACAGTTGAAGTACTGAGGTAGAAATCACTAAGAAATTGTTAAAAAAAATAATAATATGAAATGATATGAAAAAATAGCAAATAAATTTTCAAAACATAGTAGAGAACTGAAATGCATAAATATGTTACAATATATATTTATATACTGTATATGAGCCCCCTAGAACCATAAGAAATGAAAAAAATTCACTATTAATAACTCATTCTAGAATTGCCCCCCTTAAACATCAAATTACCCTCCTGTGGGGCATGTACCCTCTGTTGGGAACCACTGCCTTAGATCCTTTCCGCTGACCAGCGCTCCTCCAACTCACTGACTCAACTCGTTATGCAACCATAAATCCACATCTGTCTCTGGGCGACAATCCCCTGATGGTTCAAATTTCTCCATCTTCTCTAATATAAAAAACTAGAGGCCCGGTGCACGAATTTGTGCACAGGTAGGGTCCCTCAGGGTAGCCTGCGGGAATTGGGACCCAGCTCACGCCCCCAGCCTCACAGCCCCACAACCCCACCTGGCACCCCGCCGTGGCCTGGCACCACCCCCTCACCTGCTCCATCATCCCGCCTGCGGGGCCATCGATTGGGGCCAGGCCTCCTGCCCAGCTCCCTCAGTGCCCCCCGCTGCTGCCGCTAGTTGCCATGTGTGAGGCAACTGGCGGGGCTATCAGGCCCCCACTTGCACCTGCCTTGGCCTGGTGCCACCCGCTCACCTGCTCCACCATCCTGCCTCGGTCCCACTCTAGTCAGGCCCATTGGGGCCAGCAGCACCTCCACTGCCGCCCTCTGGCAAGCACCACGTCGCTGACACCCACCATGGTCCACGCCACCCCCTGGTGGTAAGCACACATCATAGCAAGTGGTCAGACTCACAGTCTCCCGGTGGAACTCCTGGTGGAACAACCTCCCGAGGGGAAATTTGCATATTGGGCTTTTATTATATAGGATCAATAGCCCAAAGTTTAAGAAAACACTTAGAATTCAAGACAAAAAATATAAGAGAAAGGCAGGGGGGTTAGAGCCAACCAACTTGGGTGTGAATCCTGCCTGTACTACTCATGAGCTATATAAACTTAGGCTCACATTCAACAGAGTGCAGTCGTGTTCACCTCTTGTGTTGCTGGGGACTGAATGAGGTACCACAGGGTTTATCCCATAGGAAGAGTTTCCTAAATCTTTTGTTCCCTCTTAACAAAGCAGCGAACTGAAGTCAGAGCAAAAAAATCCCTCAATAATTTAATCTATTTATTTTCTTGTCTCCCGGCACACTGTTAATGAAAGCTGGACATTGTGCCTTACTCATCTCTGTACCTAGCTCTCAGTACAGTACAATGCCTGCCATGGGCACTCACTACAGTGGTTCTCAACCTTCTGGCCCTTTAAATACAGTTCCTCATGCTGTGACCCAACCATAAAATTATTTTCGTTGCTACTTCATAACTGTAATGTTGCTACTGTTATGAATCGTCATGTAAATATCTGATATGCAGGATGGTCTTAGGCGACCCCTATGAAAGGGTCATTTGACCACCAAAGGGGTCGCGACCCACAGGTTGAGAACCGCTGCACTAGAATGTGCGCCTCTCGGCCAATAGGTACAAGAGGTAAAGGATCGCACCATTGCAGACAAAGTTGCACTTTTCACAAGTTCATATAAGCCACAGCTCCCAATACCACCTCATGCCTGCGTCCCCCAAATGTATCTCCCTTGGTTGGTTTCTCTGAGCCCCACAGCTCTGTACCCAACTGCCACCAAACACTCCTGCCTGGATGCCCAGGGGATCCAATTTCAGTCAAAGACACCACCCCCCACCCAGACACACAGGTTAGAATGCAAGGATGCATCCGGACTCGTTCTCCTCTCTCCACCACGGCCAGCCCGCACAGTCAGCATTCTGGGAGAGAAGTCTTCATTAGAAACCTGCCATCAACAGGAAACCTCCCCTCCCACCACACTGGCCTGGGGAGGGGAGGGGGGGCTCTAGAAAAACCATGTCCTTTCTTCCACCTTCTCTGCAAGTAGAAGGGGCTCTGCTCCCTGCCCTCAGAGCCGCCCTCCCTAACACGGCGGAGGCGTCCCCTCAGAAAGGGCTGTGCTTTTGGACACAGCACTCATCAAAGTCTGCACGAATATTTATTTGTGACTATTGATGTGTCTCCCTCCCCAACTAGTCTGTACCCCAGGAATAGCAAGTGAGATGGAGAAGACAAGTATTAAACCCATTTATAGCTCTCTTCTAAGTACCACAGAGTAAGTCCAGAAAATGAAGCTGTTTGGGTTCGCCGGGTTTTGCCTGATTTTTATAAAGCGGCAAAAAACTATTACTCGCCTAATCTCCCAAGTGCAGCAGCTTGTATGTCCATTCAGTGAGTAAATTACTGTCTGACTGAACTATACTTTGAAATTTAATTTAGCAAATGAAATAACTTTATGAACAAACCAATGTGTGTGTGTGTGTAGTCTAAAAGCAGTATCAAAATAGTAATGGAATGCATTTCTACCTTCCCTCGGATATTATTCTTACCACCAAAAAACTGTAAAGCTATTATCACAGCTTTAACAATTTCTAAAATTTACATCTCTAAGTAAACAATATCGTACATATTCATGTGTCACTACTGAAAACCTAGTAGCAAACTCTTACTTAAGAGAAATAATATGGTACATTTCCCATACAGATATAGATTTAAGTCAAGAAAAGAAGGTCTGTGAGAAGATGTCAAATTTCCCTCCCACCACTTTAGTTGTATGACGCTAAGCAAGTCCTGCAGTGTCTCTGCATCTCATAAGTCACCTGAGCAGCAAGATCACCTCTGTCACTAGAGCTGTTACAGAACGGGAGACAGTCAAGTTCTCGGCACATGCCGGCTTCAATGGGGATAGATCCCATTGTCATTATTCCATGAGGTACAGCTCCAGAATAACCCATGAGGCACGTACCCTACCCTCCAGGGCTCCACAGCTGTGCACAGGCAGACATTGCTCATCAGTCCTGGCGCACCTTTTCCAAGCCCAGGAAGGCTCGGGACCCTTCGCCTGTGGATTTCAGGCAGCCACTGCAACCTACTCTCAGTGGCTCTAAGAAAAGACAGTGTAGAAGATGGATAGGTATGTGGGAAGGTGGATAAACAACATAGCACAAAGTTGAAAACTGATGTATCAAAGTAAAAGTTATATGGGATTTCTCTATACTATTATGACTTTCCTATCAATTTTATAATTATTTCAAAATGAAAGCTAAAAACAAACAAAAAGGAAACACAAAGACAAAACAATCCCTTCTGCAAGGGGGTGTGCAGCTCCTTCCAACTGAGAGCCCCCAGGCCCTGTGCAATGTGGATGGACGGGGCCTCTGGCAGGCTTACAGCCTCAGAGGCTGGGTGGTGTGGGGAGGGCAGTGGGGGAACAGGGGAGCTAGAAGAGTCAAAACCTATGAGAGCACAGAGGGAAAACCCAAGTGCATGTGACAAGGTATAACTGGGGAGGGAGGTAGAGGCTGCAATTTTCCTAAAAGTACTGATGCTGGCAAAACACACCGAATATATATTTCTAAGTAGATTTTTAAAATATTCTTAGGAAGCTTCCATTCCACACAAAAATATTTTCATTTAAAACAAGCAAACAAACAAACAAAAAAGACTTTCAGAGTTAAAACCCTGCCCTGGTGGAAACCCTTTCCCACTAGTCACCTTTTCAGGTTCTCCCGCTCAACCCTCAGAATGTGCTGAGGCTCCTGGCCCAGGCTTTTTAAAAGCTCTCAAATCAGCCCTTAAAGATGTGAAATGGGCTATCTTTTAACCCAGAACTCTCCCTGATTTGTTTCTGTAAGTTAAAAAAAAAAGCTTTTGTAACTGCCACTTTAGTGAGTAGCCCCACTCCCTCCTCTGCCCTTCACCAGGCTCAGCAGACCTGTTCCGGGAAGCGCCCCAAGGGCAGGGGGCAGGCAGGGGGCAGGCTGGCTGTCAGGTTCTCTGGTTTAAAATAAGGACAGCAACTACTCAAATGAAAACACATCCGGGATTTTTAAATCTCAGTACCAATAAAAACTGAAATTATTCCAAAACCGTGGTTGACAGAGCTTCAGGTGGAGGAAGAACGGGGTCAGCGACCACCAACTAAAGAGCAGTTTAAGTGCTCGCTATGGCAGGCGAAGCCCAACTCTCCACCATCCACGGTAGGACCTGATGAGAAGCCTCCGTACAGGAGCCTGGGGTCAAGTGCAGACTCCCGGGTAAACCTGCCCGGCCAGCACGTGGCTCCCCACGCCTGTGTGATCGTGGGCACACCACGTAAATTCTCTCAACTGCAGCTTCCACCCCTGACAGGGTAGGCTGCAACAGCACCGGCCTCCTAGCATTGTCACAGTTTCAAATATTAAATAGCACCGGAGGCACAAAACTCAGAACAGGGCCCGGCACAACAGCAAGTGATCAATTAAGTGTTAGAGATTATTTCTACTGGGCAATTCCACTCCTCTGCGCTTCACACTTCCTCACACGTAAAGTGAGGGATTAAGAGATGAACTCTCAAAGTCCCTTCCTGTCTGGCATTTTAGAATTATCCCTCCTTCCTGCCCAAACTACCAACTGCCATGGTAAGAAGCACAACAATGTGGCCCTTTAGAGATATTTCTCCTTTCTGCCTCATTCTTTCACCAGAAACCTTATCAATACACTGCCCTGAAGGTCAAAAGTTAGGGGGAGGCTGGGGCAAGGGTGGACTAGAAGGGGTCAGGGTGATGGGGGGGGGGGGGGTGTACAGACGTATGTAATGCTTTCAACAATAAAGATTTAAAAAACAGAAGTCAGAAAGAGGGTTTTAAAAGTATCTAAAGACTTCAAAACCCACAAGTTCAACATTCAAATAATCAAGGCTCAATTAATTCTAAGGTGACCTCCAGCCACCTGTCAAGTCTTAGCCCACACTGAGCCTGGACAGCTCTCTTGCACACCTCCGTGCTGATGCACTAAGGCATCTAATCACCCTCTCTGAGAATGCCCTTGTACCCCAAATACCTGGGCTACCTCTAAACTGAAACAATTCTTCCTAACCCCACAAAGCACCAGCAGATAGTCTGCCTTCTCAGAACTCCCACCATATACTGTGCCTCTTAGTTAACAGACAGTCAGCGTTTACTATAACCGCCTGCAACTCTGCTTATGTCCGTCTCCCTCACCAGCGAGCTTCGTAAGGGCTTGAATGGTGTCTTCCTCATCCTAATTCTCTTTCTCGCCCCAACTTATCATACACAGTAGACAATTACTGCTGCTGTTATTTCATTAATAAAATAAATCAATCAAAGAAACTCAAATGCACCCTAACCCTTACCTCCAGCCATCCTCTTGTAAATAATACTGTATGCCATCTTAGATGTGTCCATTATAAGTAGTAAACTATAGAGCCTGGCCCCAAGTCTGGCCTGTGGCAGGCACGTAATAAATGTTTGGTGTGTGACTGAGACAGACATCCAGCTGCGTCCCCTACTCCAAGTGCAGCTTCTCCCGGGTTCACACTCGAATGCTCCGAACAGGCGGCTGTTACTCCCCTGCTCTAATGTCACCATCGCTAGTCATCTTAAAGCACCATTTCCCATACAGTGTCACATACCCCCACTTCTATCAAGAATGGAAATGTCTAGGAAGCAATGCCACCCTGTAAGGTACATAATATATGTTAGCTAGCGTAAGGAAAGACTAAAACACACTTCATAGAAAAAGCACCTGTTTCACTTGGTTGTACCCAAAACTGTCTGGACAGATTTTTATTTTTTGTTTTAAGTAAAACACGGGAATATATAAACTAGGATGATAAAAAAATGTAATAACGCTTTCCATTTTCATTGTTAGCTAGGTCTATCTAGCTAGACAACTAGAGTGAAATACATGTGAGAGAGAGAGAGAGAGAGCGAGGGCGCAAGCACATGCGTACACGTGCACATGGCTTCTATCCCAGGCACTGTGAGAGGGCAAGTGCTTAGCTTACCTGTAGATTTGTTTTATATAGTTTAGTAAGAGAAACAGGAATTTTTATATATAACTAGAGAGTAGTAAGAGTAACAATAAGGTATGCTGGTCATAGATCCTCCACATTTATGGCAAATTATTAATCAAGTCCCACCTGAAACAATTTGTTAAATTGATTTTAATCACTGGGCCTCTCATGTGAAGCTTTGTATAATCAGCATTTCATTTACAAAATTAATTGCCTGATTGATTCTTAGGAGGCAGTTGCTGTCATTACCCTGCTGTCATAACTTCTGAGTAGGGTGTCACAACATGAAATTCTGACAGTATGAAAAGCACTGCTATTTTAAAAACGGTGCAGGGAGAAGGGGGGAACCAAAGAAGTTACATTATCCCCTTCAGCCTGAAAGTTGAAAGTGTTTCATGCAAACTACACTCTATAGCAACACTCTTCTGCTAAATTAATGTACAAATTTCGGGTTCAGGGCATGAAATATTTTTACTCGATTAAAATAATAACTAGAAAGTAAAAGCATGGATTCACCACTGGAGTTAAATGTTAACCTGTTGTCTTGAGAAATGATACCGAGATAAAGAAAAATCAGTCATTTAGTTTACGACTGATACCAAAATATAGGCATTGTAAGCATACCAAAACACACACAGCATACATTCACTCCATCTTTCAAAAATATTTTAGTATCTGTTATTGTTACATACTCTCACTTCTATACTTAATTCATTGCTTCAGATTTAATATTTAATAGTCTGGTAACAGATGGGTCTTCAACTGAAAATTTGTCATCACAATAAATTAATAAAAATTAGGCTAAAAAGCAATTTCTGTGTTTAAAAAAAAAAAGGTAAGATGAGCCCTGAACAAGAGAGTA
The DNA here is from genome assembly GCF_028538775.1 of Myotis yumanensis. Lineage (NCBI taxonomy): Eukaryota > Metazoa > Chordata > Mammalia > Chiroptera > Vespertilionidae > Myotis > Myotis yumanensis. The sequence continues at coordinate 5,433,073 of NW_027223757.1, forward strand.
AGGAGGAAACGTTTCTAAGTTACCACCAAGTACCATTTAAAAGTGAGGCCTCATTACCCATATCACCACATTTTCAACTGGGCCTCGTAAGCATCAGAAAGCCGAAGATTCTCGTTTTCCTTATCATTGATTTGCTTTATCAGAAAGAAGGCCCGACCCTGCAAGAGCCCCTACTTCTTGCCCCTGGAAGCTCACAGTAACATTTCCCATGTCCTCAGCAATCCATAAAGCAGGGCTGACCACACAAAGCCAGTCGTTTCAAAGGCATAAAATAATTCCATAGGGTAGCGGGGGACTCATTTAAAACAATCCCTATTCAATGCAATCCAATTCCAAATAAGGCCGCTTCTAAATGGGTCACTTTGATTTAAAAGAGGCCTCCGCTGGAGACCAGATGTAATTTACCTCCTTTCAGTACACTAAATTTTGATTCCTATGTACAGCCACAGAATTCCTTTAAAAAGAAAGATCACCTCATAAATTCGCTCCATTATCTTGTGACCAAAGGTGTTTTGTTTGCTAGCTTAGTAAGAGAGCTAATTGGGACACTGTACCCACTCCCCCACTGCATGCCAGCATGACAAATTCATGGCTAGTGAACATAAAGGGAAGTCTGTGCGGCACACACAGTCTGGGGGCTCTGGCAGGCAGGCCCCTCCTGACCTCCTGGCCACGTGTTACTCCCCTGCAGAAAAACAGCCATGGTCTCGTTTTCACTTGGCTCCCAGGGATAGGGAGTCCTTAGTGTTGACACGGTAATATCTACAGAGTGCTCCGAGTTCAGAAAAGAAAGGCATTATGAAGGCATAATTCATGCCTAGGATCACTTCTTAGGCTGCACACACTGTAATTGTTTCAGAAAACAGAGTTCACAAATTCAAATGTATATCAATTTAACACCTTTCATTACAAAAGAACCAAATAAAGGGGAGACAGATATTCTCTTACATATGTGCAAAGGGGGTGGAGTCGTCACTTAAGCATTTAGTGCGGGCATCACTACCACCTAGAGCAGGATTCTGCAGGATGTCAGAAATGGTTTAGGGCAGTAATTCTCCGAGGTGAAAATGGGTGGAAGCTATATGCATAGGAATGAGGGCTGGCGTGAGGGGGCAAGTGAAAATGCATACTCAGGATACTTTTCTATTTGGAAAAGGGGGAAATACTGTCTTTATAATATACCATGTAAAAGTAGAGCTTGATAAAATAATCTCAATTGTTAAGCATTAGCATTACTGGTAAAAAGGCAAGCTTCTGTTTATTAAAGGAAGGTGGTGAGTAGGAATCTGGTCTTTTGGAGGGTATATCTGACCTCTGAACGAGTTGTGAAGAAATCTGTAATAATAAAAGTGTAATATGCTATTTAGACCGGACGACGTTCCGGACGAAGCCGGGGCTGCGAGGGAAGCCCGGGTCCCGGATGCAGGGCTCTGAAAGGGAGGTAGATGTGTAAGATGTCCTTGACTTTAAGAAACATGTACTACAACAGAGGAAATAAGAGATGTATTTAAATTCAGGGATAAATAGTTGTCAATGCTACAGGGCAGAGGAAAATCAAGTCCTAGAGTTCATCTGAGGGTAATAACGTTTGGTTAGAAGAAATGGAAGAATTCATGGGAAATTTATCACTTAATGTGGATAAAAGATAAAGAAGATGTACAGAAATATCAAGCCACAAATAAAATAATAACAGCCACCACTTAATCAGTGCATATGGTGTGCTGAGCACTGTGCAAGGTGCTTAATAAATGATACCACCATCCTACAAATACCCTGAAAACCACAATTTTTAGAAAATCATCCTGAAGAAACTCATCTCTGAGAATAGGTAACTCGTCCAAAGTTACACTACAATATGATGGAGTCAGGGTTTCCTCAGGTCTGAATGGTGCTCTTTGAAGAAGTCTATAACTTAACTACCAGTAAATTCCCCTCCAAGCCACTCCAATTCATATCTCTTGATATGAACAAACTGTGAATAGAAGACTCTTTTAACCTGAATTGTGTTCCTGCAAAGTTCTTATGAGTCCTAGTGTGACTGTATTTGGAGAGATACATAGCTTACTAAAGGTCAAATGGTAAGGTTAGAAGGGTGGGCCCTAATTTGTTGGCATGGGTGTCCTTGTAAGAAGATGAGAGGCCAGGCTATGTGTTCTCTCGTGTTCTCCCCGCCTCCCGCCCCCGCATACCCAAAGAAGTCATGTGAGCACACAGCGAGGGTGCCAGCCAAGAGAAGATGCCTCAGACTGAAACCTACATTACTGGCGCCTGGACACTGGAACTCAGAACTCCAGATCTGTAAGAAGTAAATCCCTGCTGTCTGTGGATTTTATTATGACAGCCTGAGTAGAGACTATGACAAACCAATGCCCTTGTGGCTGCTCTGTAACATACAACCGATGGGAGGCTGCACTCTCAGAGGGCTGGGAGCCCCGCCTCCTGGCATCCACACCTTTGTGTAATCCCCTCCTCTCGAGTATGGGCAAGATCTGTGGCTTCCATTACAATATTTAGAAGGTTTGGTTGCAATTTGCTGTTTATTTGTCTCCCCCACTGCAGAGGCCAAGTTGAACAGCGGGACTGGTTGCAAAGATTCTGGGAAACAGCCCTCATGCTGTAACAGAGATGGACCAGGCAGGACTCCCATTCTTGACCCCCAAGACCTAAACCCTCGGGTGTAGGGCTGCAACTCCTGCCCTTTTCATGCTACCTGACCACTCAGCACATCCTGCCCATCCTAAACAGCTGCCCGTGGCCAGTGTGCTGAACTTAGAGAGACCCTGTCACAGCTGGGACCAGCTCCACTGTCTGCTTGGTCTCAGCCCAGGAGATTTGAAAAGGCTGTTTTTTAATCATGTTTGAATGAACCAATACACTTAAGGGAAACGGTAACCCCCCCTCTTTTCCTTTTAAGTGAGAAAGGCAAATTTGTCAAGGCATTTGACAATGGCAGTGCAGAAGCCTCAGGTTTACCCACACTTATCTAAAAGCTACATCTAACCTAGTAATTCTGTATAATGCAATTGATTTGCAGCATCATTTTACAATTCTGATTAGGTTTCTCTAAAATCCTGTTTATTAAATTGCTTCCTTTAAGCATGCAGTTACTAATTTGTTTCCAACTAAATCAGGTATCATATGAAGAGATTATACTGCAACAGTGAAAGAGCACTCCAGGGATTACGTTTCATCTAGATTTCAAAATTAAAATAGGGCTAAAATTTTACAACTGTAAATTTTCTTTTTAAAAAGAAAGGCAGCTTAATTTAGAAACACGGGTTTCTGGATCAGTAAGTTACCAATACCCGCATTATAACATCCGGTGTATTAAACGACTCATCATTCCCAAAGCATATGAAGCAAAGGCCGTGCCGCTTGAGAACAGTCAGGAGGCCAGACATGGATGAGGCTCGCGGTGGCCAGAGCCGGCACACACTGAGCTCCTATGTGCCAGCTTGATGCACAGGAAGCAACGCAGCGGAGGCCAGAAATGATGGCCAACGCTTCACTAGATGAGGTTTCTGGTGTTTTACTTGTTAAAGAATAATAACAAATCAACTGAGTAAAGGAGATACAATGAATCTCCAAAAAGGAGTTTCAGAGATTTCTCAGCCATGTGAGTTTAATTTTAGTAAAACAGATAAAACAAACTCACATGTACAAATTAAGATATTTCTCCCCAAAGTCCAATGAAATAAAAGTCCTTAACACTGTTTGTAATCAAAGATCTTAGTGCCTTTAAATGTTTGCTCTTTTAAAGTTTCTTTCTTTCCATCAAGCAAAAACAAAAGAACAGAATCATTTTTATTTTAAAACCAGATCAACAAATAAATCTGTATGACTTATGAATAAATCCCGATTAACCAACAATACAGATGTTTATTTTCATATTTGCATAGAGACTATAAATGGAGACACAGTGTACTTGATTTTTTTTTTAATTTCAATTCAAACTGAGAAAAAGTAGGTATAAAATAGAATGAGTGAGAAAATGGTATGATTCCAAGGAAATCTGGGTTATGAAGACCGTAAGAGGATTATAAGTGCTGACAGCAGCACCAGGGTTGTTCTGGTTCACAGTCTAAAAGTTTAGGCTGGAGCCCACACTCACAAGACCACCACATGACAGGCTGCCAAGAACACAAAGAAGGGTCCCTTCTTTTTTTTTTTTTTTTTTTTAATATATTTTTATTGATGTTCTACAGAGAGGAAGGGAGAGAGACAGAGAGTCAGAAACATCGATGAGAGAGAAACATCGATCAGCTGCCTCCTGCACACCCCCCACTGGGGATGTGCCCGCAACCCAGGTACATGCCCTTGACCGGAATCGAACCCGGGACCTTTCAGTCCACAGGCCGACGCTCTATCCACTGAGCCAAACCGGTTTCGGCGAAGGGTCCCTTCTTTCAAGAGACTGTAATTACAAAGTTACAGCCTACATTTGACTAGGATGTCTACTTTGTACCACACCTAAAAAGGAGGACCTTAAACAGTTGACGATCTGCATTCTACCTCTACCTGTCCTTTCTGTTCTCATTCTTATTCCTGAGCTAACGAGATACAATGAAAATAATTTGGGGAGGGTCCAGCTGATGCCTTCCAACTTCCAAATAGGAAATGCTCTCATCTTCTCTCAATGACTTGAAATTTCAATTACTAATTCAATTACTTTGAAATGTCTCCCTCTGCTGTGGGATACAATAGGGTTAACAGCATCAAAAGTAACACATCTTAGAGATGAAGCAGCTCATTTTTATAACCTCCTCGCAAGAACTTTGCTATGAAAGCACACAATGACACAGAGGTCTAGGACTGCACCCAAGGGTGTCAGAGAAGGAAGTGGTACAGAGCTGGGGCCTGAAGACCCTGTCCCATCCTTCAGCAAATGCTCTCGGACAACTGCCTCAGAAGACAACATTCCAAAGTGATTCAGCAGGCCACAGGAGAAACAATTCTTTTTTTTTTTTTTTTTCATTGCTCAGTGACTGCTTAGACAATAAGAGAACCTCTCCTTTCCCCCCCACCCCCCACACATAAAATTACCCAGAGGGGAAAAGCCAGGACCCCTGGATTGTGTCCAAAAGAGGCTTCAGCAGGGAAAAAGGCCAGTGGAAGAACCTGGATAGTATGATCTTACACGTGGATGTTTACATAATTGATTATGTTCATTTACCGTATTTTTAAAGAAAAAAAAAAACAGGTTAGAAAAATACGTTTAAGAGTATATACTAGTACTTCTGGAAAGTGGAAGAGATGAAGGGGAATTTAAATATTCAATGTAATGTTTTTGCCAGTGTTTGAATCTTATATGAGAACGTGTATTACACTACTGTAATTGTTTTTAAATCTTCAGAATAAAACTCATAACTTTGGAGAGAAAATTAAGGAATTGACAGAGTTCCCAGAACACAAAGAAATGCAACTAAACGACAGTAAAAAAATTAAATGACAGCAGCCAACAAAAAATAAAACAGATCACTGGATGGAGAACCCAGTCGCCTGGTGTAACATGTGCAAGCTCTACTGCTTATGGGATTTCTAACCTTGGTCGACCCACTGACTCCCTCCGGACCTCAGGCTCATCCCACAGATCTAAGATCCTCCCAGCCCAGATAGCTCAGTGCTGCGCCTGAGATGAGACCCCAGAGAACAGAGCTGTGTAAACAAGGATGCTAAAGGGGCGCGCGGCGCAGCTCTGGGTGGGACCTGAAATGGAGGTGTATCCTGTCCATATCGTGGTCTAAGCCGGGGTTGGCACTTTACAGCCCACAGGCCAAACCTGCTCCCCACCTGTCTGTGCAGAGCCAGTCTGCTAAGAACACTATACATTTTTAAAGAATAGTTGGGGGGAGTCCAAAGAAGAAGATTTCACAACATGTAAAATTATGTGAAATTCAAATGTAGGTGTCCACGGCGTTCGGGGCACATAGCCTCCCTTCATTCATGGGCTGTCTATGGCCACTTTAGCAGAGCTGAGCAGCTGAAACAAAGACCGTGCCCATAAAGCTTAAAGTATGAACCACAGCGCTCTTTCTAGGAAAAGTTTGCTGCCCCTGACCTAAATACCTAACACCTCTGTCAGCTGAAGAATTACCTACATACCACAGAGGCCGTGTGCAGCACAAAAGCTCAGATTTGGGGCCTAAAACCCAGTCTGAAGCCAAGTTGTACTCTTACCCAGTCACTCTGCTTCAGCTTTTGCATATGTACTAGTAAAACAGGAACATCAACCAAACAAGAGTATCATGAGGACTAGTAAGAACAGCACTTTGGAAATTATCAAACTATCTGCAAAGTTGTTATTTAAGTAAAATCAAATAATCCACATTTACATGTTGGTTGAAAATGTGATGCGGAAGAATCTGTGAGAGGTATTTTATGTGCTGTTGGTGTGAACTGTAGTTTCCGACTAAAGGACAAATGTAGAGCAGGAAGCCCTGCAGTCCAGCTGCCATGAAAGTGCGAAAGCCACGCGGGCTGTTCTTCCCGAGTAGCACGTCAAGGCGCAGTGCCCCCACTTCTGAAACCAAACGACTCCTGGAAGCCTGGAGGCCTGTGTGTGTTTCCATGCTGTGAAGTTTTGGTGAGACGCGCAGTGTGAGTTTACCACTTAGTGAAGGCCCAGTGTGCCCTCACGACGCTTCACTAAATCCCCACTTGACTGAGAAGGACACAGAAGCTCAGCAAGGTGTATGGCTAAGACCTGGGGGCAAGCCTTGAGCCTGATTTAGTGAATGCAATGGAGGCGGAGTTGCCATGATATACATTAGCAATGAGCTTTCTAATCACATCACCAGGCTTCAAAGTTGCCAAATGTACGTAACTTTTCCTGTTTTTCTCTTCCATAAGGTGGCTTTGGATAGAAGAAATTTTTTTCTGGGTGGAACTCTAAGAGCAGAGAGTATTCCTATAGGCAAAGCCCCCAGATAAAGTGTAAACCTGTTTACCTCAATAATGGCAATGGTAACAATCGCAGCCAACACTTAGAAAACACACTCTACATGCTTTATATATACCACCTCATTTAATGCTCGAAACAACCAATGCTATTTTATTACCTCCATTTCACAAGTAACCAGTGGCAGAGCTGGAGAGTCACACTGACTACCTACCTTACTAGACTAGTCCGTCTCCTCCCTCCCCCACTAAGCACACTGCCCAGCAAGAGGTGAGAGGCAAGGGGTTATGCTAAATTTGCCTTAAGATTCAAATCCAAGAAGCCAGATCACACCCCAGAAAAAGCATCTAACTAAGACTCAGGGTAAGCTGAGGAAGGTTTGTTCCAGCTGAGTAATATAAGCAAACAAATACACAGTTACTATAAGCAATTGTTGGTCAAAGAGTCAAAGGCCAGTGAGTTAAGTACAGAACTTTAGCAAGATGTTTGCATTTGTTAAACTCTTGATCTAACTACATGTCTCTTTATGAATACTGGCAAGTACTAATACTGTCTACTCTTTACTTTTTATTTTTTTTAAATATATTTTATTGATTTTTTACAGAGAGGAAGGGAGAGAGATAGAGAGTTAGAAACATCGATGAGAGTGAAACATCGATAAGCTGCCTCCTGCACATCTCATACTGGGGATGTGCCCGCAACCCAGGTACATGCCCTTGACCGGAATCGACCTGGGACCCTTCAGTCTGCAAGCCGACACTCTATCCACTGAGCCAAACCGGTTTCGGCTACTGTCTACTCTTTAAATTTAGTTTTAGGAGGGGAGAATTCCAGGGATATTAGATTTAAAGGGCCAAATATTTAATACACATTAATAAAATGTAGCAATAGATAAACAGGAAAAATTTTGTGTGAGTGCCTACTCCAGGCAAGTTATGGACTCTGAAAGCTTATCAACTGATCCATTCAATGTGAGCAGCTGAGGGACAGGAAGAACTGGATTAAGAAAAGAAAACACACAAAAAAAGAGAAGGACAAAATGAAAGCAAGAAAGAGCATTACAGTGAGAGCAAAGGCATTCACTTGAAGGGTTGGGGTAGGGAATCATAAATAAATATAAGAACGAATGCAAAGGTAAGTCCAGGTAAATATGAGACAGATACCCACACGAAGGGATGAAGATGACCAATAGCTAGGCAGACGCAGACAGAGCTCAAAGATGAGAGTCAACCAAAAGGAAGGGAAAGTATTTTGGTTCCCTCTTATAAAGGCAAGCAGCAATCTCTGCAAGTCCCATCACCTCTCTGTATGTGAAAACTCACAGGAAATATGCAAGCATTTCTATTACATACGCTTTTAGCGGACTGCATTCCATAAATAAAATGCTGGCTCTTAAATCTTCATTGAGAGGCTTAATAAATGCACAAAATCACACGCCAAAAACTCAATCATCTCAGGATACGGGAGTCAGTTCCAATAAGTGAGTCCAATAAAAAGGAAACACGGTTGCTAGGAAGCTGTATAATCCATTTGGTATATGCCTTGCATATACCTATCACTATAGTGCTAAGTAAAAAAGGATGAAGAAAGTGGTCATACTCACGCACCCACACAAAGTAGTAGATGCAAAAATGCAAAAGTAGATTCAGCTGTATTAGTGTGATAAGATTATTATTTCTTTCTATTTTCCATTCTTGTTACATTAAACTAGAGGCCCAAAGCACAAAATTCATGCAAGGGGCTTGGCCCTCACAGCCCCGACTTTGTCCAGAAGATCAGCTGTCTGGTCTAATTAGCATATTATGCTTTTATTATTATAGATTATTATAGATATGTACACACATACATACATACACATGTGGCACATAACCATGAACTTATATGTACATATATTCATATACCTGTTGGTTTATAAGATGCTCAAAGTACTTAAATATGAAAAATAACTTATACTTAATCACAGAAAAACATGGCCAATGCATCCTCTTTCTATTTATTTAAAACTCCTCCCCTCACACTCTGTAGGGAACCTCTATTTGAGCCACTTTAGGATCTGGGTTTGAAATTAAAAGGCCTGGTGGGCTAGAAAACTGTAACCTTCTACTTGCTATTTCTTAATAAATTCTACAAAGCTAAAGAGAAGCTTCAAAGTGGAAAGTGAAGGAGGAGGAGTCAAAACTACCAAGTGCCGCCTATGAAACCTCTGGCCATTCCTTAAATTCACATTTGATATTTTAAAAGTAAAAAGTCCATGATTTAAACACTTCATTATCGTTCAGTTCAAGCATTATTATTCAAACAACCAAATCCTAAAATCCTAAAAAGGGCATTCTTCAGCACAGAAGGGTATGAAGTGAATGAGCAGAGAACTACATGGGCATAAAGACCCCCGGACACACTTTACAAGTAATCCCGCTCACAGGCACACTCACAATGGATCTCCGCTTCACCTAATGATGATGTGAAGTAAAGTGACAGCCAGCAGAACATTTATTTTCTAATCCATGGCCTGTGGTATTAATTATTCCTCCTAGCAGCACTAACTATAATCTAACCCGTGCAGAGGGCAGCGGTGAAGCCAAGCTGGGGGATGGGGAGGCAGAGGGGAAAGGTGCCGTTTAACACAGTTATCTGCTCAGCTCACACCTCCGCCAGAACGTCACCAGCCAGTTAAACACTCGGTACTGCAATAATTTTGTCTCCATCCTTTTGACAATTTGTTTCACGCCTCATTTGCTATGAAGAGTTAAAACATTTTAGTCAACCTTGAGAAAGCAATTTGATTTTTTTCCACAGCAAAATGCATAACCTATTCCAACTACCAGGCCACTGGTTTAAGTTCAAGCTGACACGGATGGAAATCAGCACTTTCCTTCAAATGCTGCAGGACTCAGGCGCTCACCAGCCTTCCAGTCCTTCATGGGTGTAAAACAAAACCAAGTGACCCAGACTTCCACAGTGTGTTTCCAATGGCAGCAACATTCTCTCTCCTATTAAAAATGTGGACACCACAGATTCCTACTCTCTGTACTAAGCAAGGCAGGGGACTGGATAGACACTCCCACAAAGAGAAAGAAATAACCTATAATAATAAAAGGGTAATTAATATGCTAATTAGACCGGACGTCCTTCCTGACGAAGCCAGGGCAGAAGGGAAGTCAGGCCGGGTCCAGGTGCCTGCTGGCGGCCAGAGGAGGGAAGCCCGGGTCCCAGGTGCCAGAGGGAAGCCAGTGCCAGCAGCCGAGGTCTCGGGTGCTGAAGGGAAGCCGGTACCTGCAGCTGGGGGAAGGAAGGCCTACTCTTGCACAAATTTTCGTGCATTGGGCCTCTAGTCTATATAATAAAAGCCTAAGCGACCTTTATGATGGAACGACCAGAATGACCGATCGCTATGATGCGCACTGACCACCAGGGGGCATATGCTCAACACAGAAGCTGCCCCCTGGTGATCAGTGCACTCCCACATGGGGAGTACCGCTCAGCCAGAAGCCAGGCTCACGGCAGGTGAGCGCAGTGGTGGTGGTGGGAGCCACTACCGCCTCCGCAGCAGTGCTATGGAGCAGCAAGTAGGCGGGCGGTAAGGAACGAGGGTCCTGGACTGCGAGACGGATGTCCGCCGGAGGGGTCCCGGACTGCGAGAGGCCGCAGACCGGGCTGAGGGACACACACCCCCTCCCAGTGCATGAATTTTGCGCACCGGGCCTCTAGTTTCTTATAATATTGTTTTACCGTTTTCCCCTATTACTGTTACATTTTGGATTACCACATACATTTATACTATTGACAGCAAAGTTAGTTTCAAAATAACGATTACTCAAGATCCCACATTATTTGCAGCATCCAAGCTTCCAGTGGCCCCCGTTCTGTGCTTCCTGGCGCAGTGCACGGTGATCACGTCGAATTGTTTTCCATCTCCAAGACGCAAGGGGTCTCCAGAGCAGCGCTGCCCGAGCGCGTGCTGCAGTGACGGGAGCCTTCTCTTCTGTGCTGCCTGTGGGCTTTAAAAGCACTCACAATGCGGCGAGGACAACTGCGGGACCGGACTCTTAACTTCATTTAATTTTAATTAATTTCCATTTAAGTAGCCGCATGTGGCTAGTGGCTACCGTAGTGGACAGAGCAATTCCAGGGCCCTGAAAGGCTAAAAGGCTTGAACATTTATTTTCAAAGGAGGGAGACCTTTGGGTCACACTGTGTCCTGAGGCTGAGTTTTCTCCTTAGGAAGAGGGAACAGTGATGAAAACTAAACCAAGTGCAAAGACCCCCTTCACATTCTCATCAACAAAGAAACACGCTTCGTCCAAATCTGCTGCCTGACTGGTGGCCGAAGGAACACGTACCATGACGACGTTTGCCACGGGGGAGAGGGACGCCAGGTGGACACTCAGAACCACGTCTCCTAGGACTCGGGGCGAGGGAACTACTCCTCTAGTCTCACCTGTGGCCTGGGCTTGACCCACCTACCATGTGGCTTTTGGGGGATTGGATTCCCCCCCCCCCCCCAATAATATCCCCTAGGTGGGTGGGAAGAGGATATTTTTCTTCATGAATTTTTCCAATATCCCCGTAGAATATCAAATGATGTGAATGCGAGAAGAAACGTGCTATTATAATGACAGCTCCCACAATACCGTCTCACCCCTCAGGCCACACTGCTGGGAAGAAAGGCAGTGCGAGGTCTGAGAAGGCCGCCAGGCCAGGGTCTGGGCCAGCTCAGCCCGTGCGGCCTCCGGGGTGAGCCTCCGGGGTGAGCCTCCGGGGTGAGCCTCGGGGGTGAGCCTCGGGGGTGAGCCTCGGGGCTGATCCGGACGGGGCCTCAGTCACCCGCTGTGCAATGGGCACAGTAACAGCGACAACGGAGCCGTCATGGATGACCACACATGGGTCCCGGCGCGGGCCTGACCCCTAGTAGCTGTTCAATGAAGCGCGCTGTATTACTGATTACTCAAGACGTGGTATCTCGGTACAGTGGGAAAACAAGTGTCTTCCCTTTGAGACCCAGGTACCGTAAAGAAACCTAACCTGTAATCCGTAATACTTGAAAGGGGATGTATATGCAAATTGTAATTTAAAGAATGATTTCATTATAATTACACGGTAGCAAACACATGCCTGTTAAAGGAACGATTTTAACATCAGAGAAGCCCTTACGCACATTAGCAGCTTTGCGAACGGCCAGGTTCTCGGTGGCCAATCCCGAATGCGCTCCCGGCGGGTCTCTGAGGGGCCAGAGAAGACGTGCGGCACCTTCTGCTCCTGCTGACCGGCACCGAAGTGGCAAGAACCGAAGCTGATTCCCAAACGCCGTCATCTGCTCTAGAAGCCTCTCCAGACGGCCCCTGCCGCCTCCCTCGGCCCGCGGACTGGCTGCTTCATGTCAGTCAAGTTCCCAGACACACCAGTGCACCCCGTGCCCGAGGTCTGCGCTGTCCAAACTCATGTTCTGTGCATGTTCCTAAGTAACCTCCCCGCAGCCCACAAACCCGCGGGACTCGCCCGTAACAACGGCAAAGGGCAGCGCGGGCTTCGGAGGGAATGGGACTCATCTGGATCCTGGGCCTCCCTTCACGGCCTCCGTCACAGCCCAGGCCGAGCCCTCCGGTTCCTGGGACTCCCTCAGGGGGGCCCTCGGGGAGCAGCCTGTCCTGCCTGTGGCCGACCCTGCGTCAGGCACTGGGCACAATGTGAGAATGAACAAGCCATCTTTCCTGTCAGAGAAGTTTAGGCAGCCGCCATGTTGGCTGCAGGACTTGCAGCTCCCCTGGGGGCCGCCATCTTGAAATGGCAAAGGCCAACCCCTCCCTTCAAATTAGCCAATCGCGGAAGACTGTGCGCCCGCGCTCCAATCAGGAGTGAGGGCAGGTCACGTGCATCAGGATGACAAGCCGAGCAGACCGCCTCCTGCAGGAAAGGTACCTGCCGGCTCTGGCTCCGAGTGTGACTCCTGCTCTGCCCGGACCCCTGGGCTGGGGGTCCCTTGTTTCCTACACAAGGAAGGGAAGGCCCTCCCACCCAGCCAGGGCTCTCACCCCCTGGGGGAGGAAAACCGTCTACTGACATGTCAGGGAGCACTCAGCCCAACAGCGTTCTCTTCTCCTTTTTAATTAAAAAAATTTTTAAACAAAAAGCCCACTCTTCTTCCAACCGTGTCAAAGCCTCTTTCCAATTTCCTCTTCATAGTCCAGCCACTGCAGCTCGCCCGGTCCTCCGCTCTTCTGATCTCAGCGGACAATAACCACGGCAGTCCCTCCGGCGGGATGTCCTCGGCGCTCCACAGCGGAGCCTCCCCAGACTCCTCCTCTGAGCTCCTGTGGGACTCCCCATTGCCCGCTCCTTCTCCGGCTCCCCAGCTGGCTCCTGTCATTCCTTCAATGTCAGTGCCCCCAAGGCACACTCATGAGCCCCCTCTCACGCTGAGGACCCACGGTACACTCTGGGCCCGATTCTCCCTCCTCCGCTGCGGATCCCACTGCCTGCTGCCTGCGTGCACCCCCTTCAGCTCTGGGCACATCTCAACGCCAGCAAGTCCGTTACCGACGGCGCAGGATGACGGAAAAGCACCAGACACCTTCAAAGGCTTGCGATGCCACGTTACTTCTCCCGGCGTGAAGTACACAGAGGCGGCAGCACTGCTCGTGGCAGCCGTGTCCACCACGGGCAGTGACAGCCTGTCTGACCACTGTCCTGGGACAGAGGTGCAGGCCGAGCATTCATTTGTAAGCCTGTAGAAACCACCGTTGGAGTTCCTTCACATGTTGGTTTATTACATGCTCATCTTCAGTCTCATTACTACAAAACTAATACTTGAAAGTGTTCAATTCCTCTCCATCCCTGTGCTATAAAGGCACTGCCCCATGGGATGGGAGGCTCTGCTGTCTTTGGGATCAAACCTCACTGAAAGGTAAGCCTATGGAAGCACGGTCTGCGTTGCATTCATTGTCTCTGTCACAGGGTAGGTGCTGAATAGGACCGGTAGCTTTTTCGAATGAGTCAAGTACATACATAAAGTAACTCGGTATCTGGCAATTCGTTGTTGGCAATCACCGCTGTCAGGTCTCCCACCTGCCCCTAACCCTACCTTCCCACTCCTCTTTCCCTGGGTTTTGGGGGACGGAAGGTTTCCCTCGACGTGTCCCGTTTACTGTACTCAGCGTTTCTCCTACAGATTGCTGTCCAAGGCTCTCACAGACACAAGGGCATGGAAGGCTTGGCTGGCTTCTCATCCGATTCCCCACAAGGTCATGGGTGCTGGCTAGCACAGCTAGTTTCCGCCCTGTGGCTTGGCAGAACCTGTCCGCTTCTGCGAGCCCCTCACTTCTCGTCTGCTGCCCCACAGCCGTTCGGATAACTTCTCTGCGCTTTACTTATGTAACACGACAAAAAGGAACGTTACCATGGAAAACCAAATAACTATCATGTATGTTGAAAAGGGGGGAATGGCTTTATTCTTCTCCAACAGAGTTAGGTGCACGAGCATCGTGCCAGTGATTTTCTTGGGGCTTTCAGAGCAGCTGCAGAACGTTAAGATTGCACTGTTGAAAACCATAGCACTAGACGAATGATACTTTACTAAGAAATTCTCTGAAAGAAGGAACACAGGTAGACAGCTGTTAGCTTTCTAGGCAAATGATACCTTTTATCATGAGGAGCGAAATAAAAATGTGGCTGCTAAGCCACCGAAGACTCCCAGTCCCTTCAGAAGTTTAAAGAACCAAACACAATTAAAGGTCCAGTCTCAGGGAAAAGAATTTTCGTGACACATGGCAACAATCTATTAAAAAAAAACAGGTTGCCGGTTGTGTTTCGTTTTTCTTCCTGTGCATTCTTACAAATAGAGTTCAGTCATTTGCTTGAAATGGGTTAGGTGTAGTCAGCATTAACTTCACAAACTATAAATCCATGATTACTCTAGTAGTGATATGTTATTATAAGTAATAAAGCAAATTCAGGTTATTTTTATTAAATAGGAAATGAGAGAGGAAAGCCTTCATTTAATTCCAAGCTAAAAAAAGCATTATGGAGCTAAGTCACTTGGAAATATTCTCGGCCTCAAATTTAGGAGCGAGCAGGAGGTAAGGAAAACACAAGTCAAAAGCCCAGGAACCAGACCTAGAGCCAGTCTTGGCTACTGATCTTGCCTACTGCTCACACGCTCGGCAGGACTGGGTGAGTGGAATTTAACTTACATCGTTTGTCTAAGACAAGGCTATGAGCCAAGTTGATTTTTTTTAAAGCTGTGAGATTTGGTTCTATTGACAAATTTTAACAGAGGGATATAAAAGGGAAATCTCCCAGTACGGTACCTTCCCTTTAGACATAATTAGGAAGAGGAAGTCTAAAAGGGTCTTGGGACCATCCCAATACCCCTGAGCCTGGCCAGCCTGGACATTCCTCAGGTGAGTAAGAAACAAAGCAAAACGCAGCATTTGACTGGGTCCAGGGCTTGAATGCTTTTCCTGTCTTCCAACACCACGGCACCAGGCCCCAGAATGGCCCTGTGGCAACAGCAAAGACAAGTAATCATGACAATACATCGCGAGATGACCTTGCCAAATTGGAGGATTTTTCTGCCTTATATTTCTTCTTTTATCTATGCTTTTAACATCTTGATTACTTGAAGATATGCTAATTTGTGGGGCTGTCTTACAACTTTCACCACCACATTCACTAGGGGCATACAACCATTAAATTTTATTTTGTTGGTTTCTTACTCTAAAATTTGCTCTTCCAGCTCCTTGTATTCTCCCTTCTCTCCAATCTTCTGATCCCTAATTGTCACCTGTCTTCCCTTCCCTATTCTCTCTTCATACTTCCTTGGACTTATAACACTAGCGACCTTAAGACACTGTCTAGTGTCCATTTTTTCATCCAAAGCTATTTATTAAGCACATACTATGTGCTATAGACACTGTCATAGGTGTTGGTCCACCACCTCCCCAACCCATTAACTTCAGTCTCAGCCACACTTAACTAAGCCCAGACTGAAGAGAATCTATGCTCCTCTTTAAACAACAGACTATTTCACCGCCTCCCTTTATGACTCAGCTCAAACCGATGACCCAGGCTGTGGACAGAGTTTCCCCTAACAGGCAGATACAAATTAATGTTCAGTGACACTATCAGCAAAATCCAATAGCCACCTTCATGCCCTTGAAACAAAGATTTTGAAGAATATGAAAACACTAACTCAAAAAGATATATGTGACCATGGTCATTGTAGCATTATTTACAATAGCCAAGACATGGAAACAGCCTTAGTGTCCGTCGATGGAAGAATGGATAAAGATGTGGTATACATGCAATGGAATACTACTCAGCCATAAAAAGATGCTGTATTACCATTTTGCAACAACATAGATGGTCTTGAGGGTATTATGCTAAGTTAAATAAGTCATACAGAGAAAGACAAACACTACACAGGACTTCATTCATATGTGGAATATAAAACAAAAAGGTAAGAAACAAAACAAAAACAAACTCATAGCTGCAGACATCAGAATGGTGGTTACCAGAGGGGAAGGGAACGTAGGAGGGCAAAATGGATAAAGAGGTCAAACATATATGGTAACGGATGGTGGTGAGCACACCAGACAATATACAGATATCAAACACGTACTGTTGTCTACTTGAAATATATTTAATGTTATTAACCAATGTTACCTCAATAAAGATGCAATTAGTGAATTAATTTTAACAAGTAATGACACCCTTAAAAGAAATTCATGCAACGTGCCTGGCAACACATAGTAGGTGTTTAATAACAGGAGCTATTATCACTGCTCTTGCTTTTATTATATCACAATAATTGAGGCTCTTCTAAAAACCTTCCTCTGAACCTGCATTTCTCTATTTGAGAGGCCAGGAATGGGAAGGAAGCAATGTGTTTGTAAGAACTGTACCAATCACAACTGACTAGAATGAAAGGCTGATCTCATGCAGCCCCACATGTCTTATATAGGCCACCCTTTAAAGCAAATCACTCAGTCTGCTGCTGACTCACCACCACCTTGACATTTTTCCTGCCTCATCCACCCAGCGGGCTCCCCCAGCACTTCTCCACTGGGACTTGACTTGACTTGATTCATGTGCGTGCCTTCCTCCTCTCCACATGCAGAATCACTGTCTTCTCAGCTGCAGCCACGCCTCCTCAACTCCACCCTTGCATTAACTTAATTTTGGGGCCACCTTGTCGCTCCATCCTCCCAATTGCACATAAAGATGCTGGTAAAATATCAGTCCTGCCATCTCTACACTATTACTTCTTATGTCTGTCATGTGAACAGAAATCTAGAAGCCCACACATTCTCCATAATCATGATCAAATACTTCTCCCACTGTTTTTGTTAGCCCTCATGTGGAAACGAAACAAGTGTCCCTCAAGTCAAGGGGTAATTTTGCTTCCTGTATCCGTTACGCACATTCCCATCAGACGTCCTCTTTTGTACCCTGTAGAAAGAGCCAGGTATCTACAATCCCTCCCCCCACAGAGCCCGTATCCGATGCTCTGACCCATAATAGCTCACAAGCCCTGAGGTGCACAGGAAAGGCCCAGCTCTGAAAAGCACACAAAAGCTCTCATCAATCTCCACCTGCCCTCCCTATCCCCTCCTTTTGCTAAGAAACTAGTTAAAGAGCCACTTCAGACCCATTCTTCTTGATAATGAGAATTTCCTTCTGAATATGTCATTTCAAGCTAATCAGGTGTCATGACTATTGTTTACATTGAATTTTACTTTAATTTCAAGTACCTTTACTAACAAAGCAAAGATAAACATTCTTTAAAACTGGTTTTGTCTAATAAAAATCCAAACACCCCCTATTCGTTAATTACTCTTATTAATCACTATGAAACCAAGTAAGACCGCACACCTGAGTAAAGCTCTCTCATAGAAATCAGTTCATTTCAGACTGTACAGGGAAAGACAAGAAACATGCAACTCCCCCAGGTACAGGTGGTAACAGTCATCTCTCCAACTTTCTAGTGCCTTCTGCTTGTGAATGGCTCGTCTAAATTAAATCTACTTTAGCCCAGCTTGCCCACAATATTAAAATTATTTCATTATCAAGTAGGATTAATAAACAAAAATTCAAAAACGATTTCAAAAACTTAGGTTAGAAAGGAAAGAGTCAAGTCACAACTAATTAGGAATGCCCAAAACAACAATTTCCTTTTAAAAAGGCATTGTTCCAAAACTCCTACATTTCTCCTCTTGCTTTTTTCAGATTCTTCACATCAGCACATTATCCACCCCACAGAATATTCATCCTCGACAAGGCAGAAAGCTTGCCTGCCTCCCTGTGTGATCTGTCCGCGTTCCATGTGAATCCAATTTCCTTGCATTACCTCTGCCCAGGTCAGGGATGAATGGCTGTCAAATTCCCAGAGGAATAAAAAGAAAACCCTTTCTTCCTGAGGCAGCAAGTTTCAATTCACAGAGCACATGGCTAATCTACATATGTGAAGGTCACGGCACTTCAGTCAGAGAGGTTAAGAATGGAGCAGCTCACGTAAGGGGTTGTCTTAAACATCTTGGCATGATGCCCAACAAGTAAGATTGTTGAAAAGCCATAGATAGCTTCTGGCAGCAGCAAGGGGAAAAATATTTTGATCATGTGATGCCGCACACACTACCCAGTTTATTTCATGTGTGAAACTTCGCCAGTCCCTAAAAGACATGCAAATCAAATCCAGATTTCTGCTTTACCAGTCTGGCCATGCTGGTACACCTCCCTCCTCTTAAAATGCATTTATATGAAATTTCTAGATGCACTGAGAATACAACTTCAACATATTGACAACCAGTTGGCTCAAATATCTTAACATCTGATTACAACTTCTTTTTTTCCTGTTTTTTTTTGTTTGTTTGTTTTAACTGATGGTCATTAGGGTTCCTGCCACACGTGGTTATGTTATAAATATAACGCTGAGAAGATTCTTGTGAGTCTTTTTATGAAATGTTTCTATTTCTCTTTCATAAACTCCTATGAATGGGTTTTGCAGAATCAATGAATAGATATGTTTAACTGCAGAAGAAACTATCAAACCGTTCTCCAGATTGGTTTGCCAACAGCACAAGAGGTCCAGTTTCTCGTGTGCTTACCTACATGTGTAGTCAGTCCTTTTTATTACAGCTGGACTAGTGACTGCAGCGGTAGCTCACTGAGGCACTGATTACCATTACTCTGATGTGCATCTTTTCATGTGCTATTTCTCCATTCATATATCTGCTTTTGGGAAGTATCTAAGTCCTTGGCACCCTTAAAAAACTAGATGGTTCTGCTTATTTTTGATTAGTTGGTGTTCTTATATATTCTGTATGCAAGTTCTTTGTAAAATATACATCCTGTAAATATGTCCACCCAGTCTGTGACTTGCCTTTTCAGATTTTTAAGGGCTGATTACAACTTCTTTGTATTAGTTTTTCGACAAACCATAAAACTACTTCGAACAGGAAAGGGTATTTAGACTAAAGAGCAACATTCTCTTAAAGTTACCCAAATACACATAACTGTCTTAAATAAAATTCATCTTCTTCCTCCATTCTACTCTCTCGCCTCATTATTATTATGACAATATGGAAAACTAAAGGAACATAATGCACGATAAAAGACAAAACACAAAATTGCTTTTTGGGTCCTATTTTCACTAAATAATTATAGATTCAAGTAAAGCTGCTTTAAAGCACTCAAGCTTCTCACAACGGAGAGGAAGGACAGGTTTTTGCCCACATAACGGCCCCCAGGTGAGGAGCCACGACTGTGACAAAGCACAGCTCTGCACGGTTTCCCTACTCGACCAAACGAAATGAAAGGAGCTGGCACTGACAGGGAGGGGAGGGAAGCTTTTTAAATGCAGCAAAATTATAACAAATGTAACTACAACTTTTAACAGGTGTTAACTTTCAATAATAAACTACTTGTTTAATATATGAAAAAATCATTAGAAGCAAAAGATCCACTTCAAAACTGGAAAGTTGTATCACCAACTCCTTCAGCTCAAAATTTAGATTGCTTATGAGGCCAGAGTTACTCAATCCATATTTCTAATTAAATGGAATAGTAAGTAAAATAAAAATATCCCACAAACTATCCTATTTATTTTAATCACCAATATCCACTCAGTAACCTAAGAACATTCCTCTATGATAAACAATGACCAACACAAGGTTGAGCACTGCATGAACATCTCAGGATATCTTTTTATCTGGTGCTGTGCCCCTACCCCAAGGGCACTTGATGTTTGTTCATAGTGGTGAATTCAATGTTCCAATTATCGATCTTCTGAATAGTTCCTTACCAGTTAAAAATATATGACTAAAAAAAATTGAACAATTACAGAAGACGTTTTAGAGATGTGATCAGCTGCTTTATAGCTTACTCTTCCTAAATACTGACAAGGTAAAGACATATCAGGCAATTAAAAAACTGAACCATCTAGATTAGAAATAAGCTTCAAGTGTTAACCTATTTGTTCTGAGAAGAGAGACTAATAGGCTGTTCAATTAACTAATACAGAACCACACCTCGCTCATTTTAATTCCTGATCGTGAGAAAGTAGTCCTTTGTTGCTGTATGAAAACGTCCTATCAGTCCTTTATAAAGTCCACTTCTCACAACTGTATAAATCCAGGTACTCCTTCCTATCCTTCTAGAAATTAGGGAACTACAAACTTGCCCGAGGTCACACAGGTTCTAACCTGCCAGCCTTGGGCTTGGGCCTTGGCCCCAGCTGCAGCCCCACCCCTCTTCACCTGGTGGGCAGCTCATCAACCAGGTCTTAGCTGATTAGAGCTGATTAGCAGACAGACTTCCGACTCCTACCCCGCCCCAATCTAGTCTCTGGGAGGTGTCCCTCTAAATTCAAAACTCCCACTCCAACTGTTTATGTCGTGTAACATGTTCTCTTGTCCTTAGTCACTGCATTATCAATTCCTCAAGGTCCGGGCCCTCGTCACCGAGGGTGCCATCATCCGCCAGAGTGGGCTCTCCACCAACATCTGTCTGATGCCCCAGCTCTCCCAGCGATGACACAAACCTGTAGTCCCAATGCCCTGGCACAAAGACGGTTCAATCCAGTGAAGTGAACTGAACTTTAATTCCGTCATGCTAATGATGCTCTAAGCCAGTGGTTCTCAACCTTCCTAATGCCGCAACCCTTTAATACAGTTCCTCATGTTGTGGTGACCCCCAACCATAAAATTATTTTCGTTGCTACTTCATAACTGTAATGTTGCTACTGTTATGAATCATAATGTAAATATCTGATATGCAGGATGTATTTTGTTACAAATTGAACATAATTAAAGCATAGTGATTAATCACAAAAACAATATGTAATTATATATGTGTTTTTCCGATGGTATTAGGCGACCCCTGTGAAAGGGTCGTTCGACCCCCAAAGGAGTCGCGACCCACAGGTTGAGAACCGCTGCTCTAAGCCATTTTTTAGCAGAAAAACCTCTTATGCTACCCAAAACAAAACCCAAATTAAGACCACTTTCTCATCAATGTCATGGCACCTAAGAACAATCTCCAAGTGCACTGACCTTCACATAAAACAGGGAAACACTGACAGAACAGACTCCTTGAAACTGACATGGAAACCCATCATGCACTGCCAGGGAACTTTCCGTTTGGGCACATCATTAACTACTCTTCCAAGAGTTCTTAAATGATGCACTTGGAGGGATACAGTCTTTCTGCACAGAACTGCAAAACAATAATGTAGCCATTCATTTTCACTTCCACTTAGTTAAACACCAGGAGTCTATGATAACTCACCAGGGAAAATTATGGATCATATGTGATATTTACTCTTTGTATCTTAAGCTCCAGGTGGTGCTCAGTAAGTATTTGTTCGTAATAGAGTTGAATTTGGTCCCTGATACTTTTATAAATCTCAGAATAAAAAATTAAAAAGAAAAGCTGCCACTACATATTTGAGGCAGGCCCCTGGCATTAGCAGATTTGACATTCCCTGTTTGATTATTTGAGAGCAGCCCTAGTAAATTATACTCTTGCTAGGGACCAAATTTGAATCTTATATTCAGTGAAGTGAAGCAGATACAGAAGCAACTAATGAGAGACCTCAAGTCCACCACCCAGAATCTCAAAAAAGCCTATTTTTAAATTTTTGAAACTTGGTTTCTTTGCAGAAAGTACTTCCCATAAAAAGCCAGTCATTTTTGCAGATCATGAAAGTGCGAAGGTCTAAGAAATATAAGAAAAAAATGATTCTTGGCCAGAGAACAGAATTTACTAATTAATATTAAGGAATTAATACTAAGGATGGAATAGTAAGTGGGGCAACAGTTTGTTCCAATGACATCACCATAGTTTCTACTGGTAAACCAGAACAACTCATGCAACTGCAAGAGTCCCATTCAGCACAAAACTACATTTTGCGAGGGAAATTACCGCGGAATTCACAAAGTCTGTGCATTTGCACAGGTCTCAGTTTATATTCGCTGGGCACGGCTGGGAGCTCGTGTAGTTTAATAAGCTGTTCAGTGGTGCATAGCTGATAGGCACTATTTTTTAAATTCAAAACCACCAGAATGGTGCAGCTGGGAGGGACGAGGGGTCACCTGACTGATGGAGGCAGGGACTTGTCTTCCACCACACCCTGAAGTGGGGCAGGACCAGGGGGAGAACAGAACCCAGGTCCCCCTCACTACTCCCGTGGGAAAGAAGAGGTGCCGGTACAGGTGCCACAGGATTGACAGCAATGACCTCAATGATAACCCCGCCCGGCAGGTGACACTCCAGACAAGGAAACTGAGCCCCTGCCCTGACTCAGAGAAAATGGGTGCTCAAGCCTACAAAGCAGCGGTTCTCAACCTGTGGGTCGCGACCCCTTTGGGGGTCGAACGACCCTTTCACAGGGGTCGCCTAAGACCATCGGAAAAACACATATATAATTACATATTGTTTTTGTGATTAATCACTATGCTTTAATTATGTTCAATTTGTAACAATGAAAATACATCCTGCATATCAGATATTTACATTATGATTCATAACAGTAGCAACATTACAGTTATGAAGTAGCAACAAAAATAATTTTATGGTTGGGGGTCACCACAACGTGAGGAACTGTATTAAAGGGTCGCGGCATTAGGAAGGTTGAGAACCACTGCTACAAAGGAATCAAGATCTGACCAACTCCAAGCCCACGGTCTTTCGTTTACATCAGAGGCCTTGCAATATATTCGTATTCTCTCATAACTCCTCAAAATGACAGAATAAACTAATATACAACAAACATACCAATTCCCTCAGAAATAAGTTTGCTTCTTCAGAAAGATACTTGCTCAGCAGTACAGTAGCAATGTTTTACATTTCTATTTCCAAGGTCATTTATAATTTAGTAGGTAAAGTGAATTTATTATAAGAAATACAAACTGGAAGCACAAAATTTAAAGGATATTAAAAAGGGTTTATAGTTTGATATATACAGGTGGAGCAAAAGTAGGTTTAGAGTTGTTCGTATGGAAAATAATACAATAATAAACTTGTTCTGCATACTCACAACTGTAAACCTACTTTTGTCTCACCCTGTATAAATATATGGTCATTGAATGTTTAAAATTCGCTTCTTAAAATTTCAGAAATTGGATGCCTAATTCTAGACAAATTTTATAATTTTAACAATCCTTTCAAAATAAGGCTATGAAGTAGTTGAGCACTTTTAAGATGCTCGTCTGAGAAAGAAACTGGAGATGCCAAGAATTCTGGAGCAGCCTCCCAGATCCTCAGTGCCTCGCCTTCTGCAAGGTTTATTTCAGGACCCAGGAGCAGTGGCTGAGTCCACTCCTCAGCCAGCATACATTATCTAAGCAGTTACCAAAACACTCCAGCAATCTAAGTATCTTCCTAAATCTGAGCAGACTGTTTTAACTGTTTTTCCAAGAGCCCATGTCATGTAGAAAACAGAGATAAAGAAAAGGGACCATTCTATATAAATTTCAAAGTGATTATATTGTCCTTTTTTTAGTTATTACTCTCTGTAGTGGATCTATATTTTGCCCTGGCATAAAGCCAGTAATTGATTGGTAGAAATGGAAAAGAGTCACTAGTTCATATCAGCTATATCACAACAATCTACAATTTGTTTTGCCAAAATCCTCTGCCCTGCCCCCACCCCCCTCAAAAAAAAGAGCAGGCCAAAAGCCTGCTGACCCACATGGTTGCTATTTGCACTTGGTTTAAATGAGCCAGTTCTAAGTCAGTGATGCCAACACGCCTTGCCCAGGTACAGTGGGAGCAGGCGCTCTGCCTGAACTGCTCACCAGAGCAGCTGCGATCCCCACGCCCTGGCTACCAGCTGTGTCTGGCCCAAAGGCTGATTAAGAAAATGGGTGCTCGATAAATATTTGCCAATTGATCGTCTGGAGTAGATATTTATCTAACATGCGCCTCACAGCATACACAAATACTAGATGTTTACACCTTAAGAAGTCATTGTTGCTGCCCAATACAAGCACTTAGATTACAGCTGATTTTCTCTGTGCCCTCTGAGGAACCCGGTGTTAAAGTAAGTAACTGATCATAGAAAGATGCAACTATATGTCAGCATCAATAGCAGCTAAAATACAATTCCAATATTTTACACACAAAAAAGCCTGTTCACAGAAAGATTACTCAGAATCTAAGAAGCATCCCTTTGCAGCTGCTTCTAAAATATAATTAAAAGGCCGATCCTCTTAATTTAGGAATTTTTCCACATACCAAGAATTTCTGCAGTTCTACAGAGGACTACAAATTCAAAACAGGAGGTGCGAGGCACAAATCTGGGGCTCGGAAGAGCATGACAATGGACACAGCATCACGTGGACTGGTTGTTTGCTCTGGGCTGGGGGGGGGGGGGGGGGATGCCCCAGGACTTAAAACACAAATAGAATATAATTATCGTTGTAAATGACTTCCAGAAATAGTAGAAAGATAAAACCAATAATTTTTAAAAGAGGCTAAAAATGCAAAAGATGAGAGAAATAAGTAAAGGGGAAAATGATCATGATAACTGTTTATTTCCATTCCCTATTCTCTAACAAAGTCCCAGGTTTCTATCAACAAACTTTTAATGACATAACTGACAATGAAAATACTAACCTACACAACAAATATTTCCAAAAAGGCAAAATCTGGGTCAATTACCCCAATGTTAGAATTAGGAGGAAGTAACAGACTAAAAACAAACAAACAAAAACCACCATTAACGTTCCTAAGGAGCATTTGAGGAAGAATTTACTAATAAACTACGAAGTGTCAAGATTAGTAGTTATAAAAATAAGATTATTTTGCTTACAATCCACTTTAATAACTAACAAGTTTTTTGTTGTTTTATATATTTTTATCGAATTCAGAGAGGAAGGGAGAGGGAAAAAGATAGAAACATCAATGATGATGAGAGAGAATCATTGATCGGCTGCCTCCTGTATGCCCCACACTGGGGATTGAGCCCGCAACCTGGGCATATGCCCTGACCAGGAATCGAACCGTGACCCCAAGGTTCCTAGGTCAACACTCAACCACTGAGCCACGCTGGCCGGGCAATAACTAATAGTTTTAAAGCTTGACATGAAGAAAAGAAAAAATATTTATTTCAATTCAGGAAGATGAAAAAGTTCTAGAAATGGATGGAGTGATGGCTGCAAAACAATGTACATATACTTAATGCCACTGAATTATACACCTAAAAATGATCAAAACGGTGAATTTTGTTATGTATATATTACCACAATAAAATAATACATGAGTATAATTTTGTAGCATTCCACCCCCCCTTTTTTTAATGTGGTCTAGGATTTTCTTCTGATTTCATCATATATGGCTTCCCTTCCAGAGTCACCTAATAAGGAATGACTTCTGTGTGGCTCTCAAGTTTCATCTTTCAAGGCCCACAGGAGACACGGGGAAGCGCATGGTACAGAAGACGGTGAGCAGAGGCCAACCCCGTTCAAGTCAAGAGGACTGGCCTGCTGTGACTGATGCGCAGATGCTGCTGCCATCGACCCCTCTGGGTAAACCAGATATGTTGAAGGTTTTAGGGTGTTGGGCTCTTTCCTAGCAATAAATTTCATTCAAGAAATAAATTAAAATCGTTAATTCATCTGTCAAATTCAGCAGCCTTCTAATATTCGTGGCATTGATCCACTCAGAAGTGGGTTTGAAAACTGCCTGTTGGATCTTATTCAAATAAGTAAATCCAAGGAAATAAGTTTTCTTAGAATTACTCCAAGTTAGATTTTGAAAATAGCACACGTTTACTGAAAACTTAGTGTGGAAACATATATTTTACTTTGATAAATAAATTCACTCATTTACTCAATTGATGTGAAATGTTAAAACTACTTAATACATATACATATTTCAACGATTCCATTCATTCTGATGTTAGCATAAAGCAATAAAAGTGAATATTTAATGATATCAAGGCAATGGTACCTAAATCTTTTTTTTTCCATCAAATTTCTAAGAGAAAAAGTCACTAAAGTATACTAGGTTTTTAGATCAAAATTAATTCATTCAATCACTCAAACCAAAGAGGGCCACTTAGTCTCATATAAATAGCCTCCGAACTGGAAAAAGCAACATTGAATAAATAGATCTACATTTATGTCACATAAATATATATATATATATATATATATATATATATATATATATCTCCTTGTGGATGAGTTTTCCACACCACAGGGAACGAGGACTTGGGACGACTCAGCCTCAAGCAGGCACACACAGCAAGTGTGTGGATCGACTTTACACATCCACAGAGAACCTGCACACATCTGCTGACACAGGAAGGACACCCTCTTAAAAGGCAAGCTACCAAAAACTACCCGATTCCAAAAAGGCCTACAACGTGGATGTGGCCCCTTAAGTATAAACAGCATTTTAAAATGTCATAAAAATTTTGTAACAGCCATTTTCAAAATCTAAATACTGCAAGAACAATTAACGTAATGAGTTTAATATTCATTTTGAGCCTCCATAAATCCATTGCTTTAAGTAACACACGACAGTTCTTTCAAACATAAATATAAGCCTCAAATTTACAAATCTACACACAGTCCAAAATGAAAGCGACACAAGTGAAATATTAGTTCCTTTTCCACAAATATGGATCAAAGCGCACAGAACGGGTGTCATTCTAGCATAGTGAGAAGAGCCTCTATATTTAGGACACTGGGCAAAAAGCTCACACAGGTTCCTATACTAATACATCTGAAATTTCTATCTCCAAATCAGTCTTCAAAATAAGTAGCAAAATGTCAGAGGCCCCAACAAATGTTAAATCGAACTACTTTCTTCCTAGGAGAGGACAGGGTTAAAGAAATGAAATAATCATCTTTTCAGTTTGCCTGTCATGCTGGTATTTATCCTAGAGAAACAAGTGAGCTCCCATTAGATCAAAAGTCATTTTGTTAGATACACCCTGCCCCAAATTAAAAAGTAACAAAGACCATTAATAAGAAATAGAACTCAAAAGGAAGCCCCATTCTATTACACCTCTCTTTTAAAAAATGCCTGTGCCTAATAAATTACCAAATGAGTTTATATTAAGAGTCTTCCTCTACATTTGTCTCATATTTTTAAAAGCGGTTCTCAAACCAGAATTAATGCTATTTTTATACCAAAGTAAAAACAGTATTCCCATTTCTAATGAAGGATCATGCTGTTTAGGGTTAGATACACACCCCTGATACTATATGACACTGGGAAAAATGAAACATGTATATAAAGCCTTGCCAAAAATTCATTCCTAAATATAGATAAAAGACAAAACCAAAAAAAAAGAGGGATTAAAGGTCCTCATTATAGATCCAAGGTAAGACTATGTTGCTTCCTCCTGGAATATACTCATTGATTTTGTGTTAATATAAACGTAAATTTAAGTGATAGCTGTCTTAAAAGAGTAGTTGCCATTAAAAAAAGAACTGTCAAAAGTAAGTACACAGAAAACAGGCTCTCCAATGAAAACAGTTTTAAGCCATGCATAATTTCATCCCACAGAACCTAGGAAAACAGAAAACTGTAGACATTTTCATTATATTTTCTTTGTTTCTTACATAATAGGCCTTTTCTATGAACCACAGATGCTAATTCCACATCTTCTGATGATAGAGTAGCCAGCCAGCAAATACAGAAATGTAGGCCACAAATTTTTTTTACAAGATTTAAAATATCAGATAGGGTAAGATTTCACTAGGGGGAGGGGAAGTGGGGAGTGATGGTTATGCTACCTGTAATGTATCATACAAATTTTAAGGTAATCAGGAACCAGCCTTTAACTTCCTGCTTTGTAAGCCAGCTAATCACTTTCCTTTTAATGATAAGGTTTTTTTATTACATTGTGTTATAATCTATAAAACTAAAGTTAAAATAGCATTAATGGAATTCAGTATAAATGTAGACATTATAAAATCTTAGTTATGTGAGCAAATCTCAATATTCCTTCTGAAACTGCTCTATCTGAATACTTTATCTCACAAAAACCCAAAACTGTATCATAAAATGGCTTATTTCACTTTTTAAAAAGTGCTTCCTCTACAATATATGCATATGTTTTGCTCCTAATTACAAAAACATTTGCCACCCAATACGAACCATTTCCTAAAGTCAAAAACGAAACTAAATGTGTTAAAAGCCACAAGAAAATTTCATCATTTAACGTGATTTAATAGCATTTTGTGACCTATAGTTATGTAGTAATTTAATGTTTTGGACAAATGACTGTTTCTTAGTCATTTACCATAGCAAATACTAAGTAATACTACCGTTCCAAAAAGAAAAATAGAAAGAAGACACATTCCACATGTTATATAGTAAGGCACCTAAAAGAAATCTGTGAATCTAGGTCATATGCCTGTCATTTGTCTTTCCCCTCAAAAATAAAAAAGCTATTCCCAAGGGTCACACTGAGGACATAATGGATTCAGTCTCATTCCAAGAAAACAAAATACTTAAAATGACTGGTACCATTAAGAGATAATACTCTGACTAAAGTAACACGAACTTGCATCTGCCTCTGTCATCCTTTCCTTTCTAGCCTACAAAAAATGTGAATTTTAAACTGTCCCTTTAAAAGCAAACTGACAAAGCAAATCTTTTGTAAGTTAATTACATGGGTTTATTTTCACAAGGTTTCTCTATGTTTTTACCTGTGGGATTCAAAAATAAAAATTGAAGTCGCAAGTTTTCTATCAAGAATGGAAAATATATTATCATTAAAAGTAACACCCCACTAAGTATAGGTCTGAAAGCAGTGGACAGTAATGTCCTCAGCCTGAGATTCACATGAGTATCAGTTCAATTCAGTCTTTCAATCACTCAGACAAGTCTCTCCTCTAAGATATGATTATTATTAAAATACAACTTCCTAAATAAGTGAGCTGAGTGAAAATATATATTACAATCCCTGTTATTGCTTTGTAACAGACTAAAATTTTAATAACTCTCCTAACATTAAAAGGTCTTTAAAAGAAAAATTATTCGGAAGAAACACACCTAACACAACTTGCATGTAATACAGTCCCCCTAATTCATTGTGTAAGCAATTCAAATGCGGCTCACATTACCCAACCTAACAAAATAATCAAGGGAGAAAAGAAAGGTTCTTGGGGCACTTCTGTATTCTCCAAATGAGTGAATATAAAATGACTTTTAGTATTTCACAAAAATGTTCACTTTTCCCTTTTAACTAATTATCTGTAAATATCACATTGTTCCCAATTCATGTTTTTTAAATATGTCAATTCTAACTAAAACATCTCATCTACAAACACCTCAAAGCAGAATTGTTAAAAACACAAATTACTATAAATATAACTTTAATCTTGCTATAATGCTAAATTTCACTAGAAGATATTGTATATCAGAATCTTGAAATTTTTAATAGCCTTTCAATTTTTACATTAAACTGTGAGGACATAACTCAAATATTTCTCTTAGTTTGCTCTGTAAAGGGCACTTTTATAAAAGCTTAACAAATCCAAAAATTGGTAAAATCCCTGGTTTAATTATTATTCAACTGCCACATCTTCACCCTACAATTAAAGACTGTGATACATGCAACGTCTGTGTTAGGACTGTCACAGATCTGAACGTTATAAACGCCCAACGCTGGACACCAGCGTCATGCTTTATGCATTTCATCCTCTTATTAAAAATGTGCTTCATAATCATTTAAGCTTTAAATAATATTCAACCTTACATCTGCTTGTAGCAGAGCTCAGTTATTATTTGTGGCAAGAATTTTTGTGACTGTGCTGCTCAGCACTTCTATTTACATCAGCAGCGCTAAATGCCCAATGGTGAGAGGGGAGCCAATCAGATGGCAGATTAGATGTCAACTCCGAGGCAGCTGTCTGGAGACTATTACAGCCAGTTTACCTCCACAATTCAAATTCCAAACCTCGCCGAGGAGCCCGAGTCAGTCCTGAGGCTCAGCCTGCGAGCAGGAAAGAGCCAGCCAGCAGGACACTTCCTAATGACGCTGCGGGACCTGGAGGGCAGCAAATTAAAGAAAATCCAGATGAACCCGATCCGAAAGGATCAATTTTCACTGGCCGGCTATTTTCCTGGACTGGCTGAATAAAACGCATGCCTCACCCACGGTCAAAATAAGTTCAAGGCACCCGAACGCGTTCCTGCAAAACAGCGTATCGGTTGAAGGTGACTCCTTTCAAGCAGCCCGTGAGCCAAATAATGGATTTCCTGGCGATTCCCGGGAATGAATCGATACATTTTAGAACCTTTTACCTCCTCTCCGTTGCACACTCGGGTATTATTTTTGCTACCAAACGTTCCAACTCAAAGCCCGCATCGAGTACCTCCCAATGGCCGGGCAGCCGAGAAAAGCACCCCCGGCTGCCACAAAGCTCCCGTCTTCCCCCTTCACCTTGGAAGCGAGGGGGACAAAGTTCCTCCTCCTGCCCCCGCTAAAGCGCATTGTGGCGCGAACCGGGGCGACGGGGCCGAGGGTCCCGTCCAGTCCGCCCCGATCTCGTGACAAAAGCCGCCCGGCCGGCCCCGGCGCCCACCCGGCGGCGCAGTCCCGGCGCGGCGCGCGGCTCGGCCTGGGGCGGGGTGGCGGCGGGGAGCGGGGAGCGGGGAGCGCGGCGCCGGCGGTGTCCGCGCCGGGCCGGCCTCGGCCCGACCCTCGCCAGGCCCCCGGGCCGCGCACCCGGCCCTGGCGCGCCCCAGCCCCGCCGGGCAGCAGCCGCGACTTAAAATGGCTTTGGGCGCCGCGCGGGCCCCCGCCTCCCCCGCCCGAGACGCAGAAAAGTCCGCGGAAAGAAAGAAACTAGGGCCGGGGCGCGCGCCGAGGCCCCGCGGCGGAAGCAGGCCCGGGGCGCGGGGGTTACCTGGGATCTGCCCATGCCGGGGCCGGCGGTGCCCGGGCTCATCGCCGGGTGGCTCCTTTGTTGCGCGGCCGCCCAGGCCGGGCTGGCAGCGGCGTACTGGGCGCCCATGTCCTTGCCCAAGCCCATGCCCGCGGCCGCCTGCTGGCCGCCCGCCCCCGCCGCCTGGGACGGGGGCTGCGCCGGCGGCGGCGGCGCGCTGGGGCTGCTGTAGTCGGGGTAGCCGCCGCCGTAGCTCCTCATCATGGGGCTGGGCGAGGTGAGCAGCTGGTTGAGGGTCGGGGTGGCCCCCGACGGGTGCTGGTTCTGCCCGGCGAAGCGCTGGAAGCCCCCCGCCGCCGCGCCGGCGGCCGCCTTGCTGAGGCTCGCGGCCCCGCCGCCGCCGGGGCCCATCATCATGCCGCCGCCCTGCTGCCGGGGGGAGTTCAGCACCCCGTACCCCGAGGACGAGCCCCCATAGCCGCCGCCGCCGCCTCCTGCTGCTGCTGCCGCCGCCGCGGCCGCCGCCGCCACAGCTCCCGCTCCTGCTCCTCCTCCTCCTCCTCCTCCTCCTCCTGCGCTGCCTCCTCCTCCTCCTCCTCCTCCTCCGCCGCCGCCGCCGCCGCCGCCGCCGCCCGCGCCGGGTCGGCCGTAGCCCGGATAATGGTTGTACTGGCTGCCGGGGTAGCCTTCGTGGGAGTTGTGCAGGGGGTCCATGCCGCCGGGGGCGGCGGCGGCCGGAGCGGCGTGCATCACCCCCAGCGCGCTGCTTTGTTGTCCGCCATGTTGATCAAAGCCGGGCCCGGCGCGGCCGCCGCTCGCAGGGCCGGCGCCGCCGTAGTAATGACTGAACTCCGGGCCGCCCCCGGGCACGGCCCCCGGCGGCTGCGGCGCGCCCAGGGCGCCCAGGCCCGCGTGCTCGTAGCGGCCGCCCGCCGGCTCCCCCATCTTGGGCGGCGCGTCGTCCTCGTCGCCCGGCTGGCCCGGCGGAGGCGGGCCCGGGTCGGCCTGGCCGCCCGCGGCACTGTCCTTGGCGCCTCCATGTTGCGGCGGCTCCATGTCGGGGCCGGGCTGCGCCGCGCCGCCGAGGCCGTTGTTGGCCAGGGGCGGCGGCGGGAACGGGCTCAGCGGAGGCTGCAGCGCGTGGTGGCGGTGCAGGTGGTGGGCATGGTGGTGGCGGTGGGCATGGTGGTGGTGCTGCTGGTGGGGCGCGGCGGGGGCTTCGCCGGCGGCTTTCAGTTTGTGGTTGGGGAGCAGCCCCGTCTCCATGGCCGAGCCCGGGCCCGCCGCGGAGGAAGAGGAGGAGGAGGCGGCGGAGGACGGCGCGGCGGCGCTTCCACCCTCCGCGAGAGCCGCCTCGGACCCGCCGCTCTGGGCGCTGTTAGTGCTGGCGGCCGCGCTCGCGCTCAGGGCCATGTTCCGTTCGAGACGGGGGCGCAGGGGGTGGGGGTGCACACTGTGGAGGCCGCCGTCGCCGCCCCCCAGCGTGGGTCCCGGGGCCGCCGCCGCGCCGCGCGCCCCCGCCTCCGGGTCCCGGGCCCCGGGCGCCGGCCGCGGCCCGGGGGGCGCACGCCGCTCGCCGCTGCTCGCCCGCGACGCTGCCGCTGCTGCCCGCGCGGCCATGATCGCCGCGGCGTGGCGAGCCGGGCGGGGGGCGGGGGGAGACAATAAACCCCACTTTTTCGTCCGCGGCCCCTCCTGTGCGCATCCACACGCCCCGACGGGGATCGGCGAGCCCCCTCCCCCTCCCCGGGCCGCGCCGGAGCCGGGCCGGGAGTCACGCCTTACGGTCTGGGCCCGCTCCCGCTGTGGGATTTCATGGAGAAAGTTTGAGTTCGGGTTTAAATGAAACTTTTTTCCTCTCTCCCCCGGATACGGGTAAATAGGTGGCTGGTGAGCCCTCGGCCCCGCGCGGCGTGCGAGGAGCGGGGCGGCGAGCCCTGTGCCCCGCTGCGCTCGGTCCCCGCTGCGCTCGCAAAACGCGGACTGGACTCGCCGCCCGGCCGAGCCTCGCAGACACCCGCGTGCGGCCGGGGACTCGGGCGGCTCGCGGGCGCCCGGAGCCTGCACTTTCCCCTCGTGCCTCCGTCTCCTTGCCAACCGGGCGTTCGTTCGCGTGTTTGTTTTCCCGTCTGAAGGGAACGGTACAAAGGTGGCAAACGAGTCTGACGAGCAGACAAAAGAGGGAGAAGGGCCGGGAACAAAGTTGTCTGTTGTCCTCCAAGGTTAGGAGAAGCCGGCGGAGAAAGAAAATATTTGAGCAATCTGTGCGAAAGCACTGCCTCTCCCAGGAGTTATGTAACCTTTCAGAATGCTGCCTCTTGCCTCTCCGCCTGATTTCGGGCCACCAGCGTCATTCCCACAACTTCTTCAAACTGCAAGATGAGGAGTTTAAGTGCAGGTTAGCCACCGCTGCGGAGCACTGTACCCCGTACACAACTTGGGTACCTGCCCCAAAGATGATGCTAATGTAACCATTTTTAAGGCACCTTATGTATACAGTGGAGCCTTGACTTACGACTTTAATTCGTTCGGAGACCGAGCTCGTTAAGGAGCTCGTTAACTCAAATTACTCTATCAACTCAAAGCAAAAAATCAGCCGAGAGACAGCTGGTATCTCAAAAAGCTCGTTAGTCGGGACACTCGTAAGTCAAGGCCCCACTGTATATGTAGGGTTACCAGTGAAAACTCAAAGTACTCCTTAAAGAAGCGTCTTTCTTACACTTGTCTGTCCTCTCTCTGAAAGGAAAGTCTCCTCAAGTATGAAGAGTGTGTTGTGACCCAAACAACTTGCACATGGAAATGTAACTATCGGTGCCAGAAATAGTGACTGCTACGGGCCACCTCATACCTTTATAAATCCACATGACACCTTTCACCATGTTTCAGAGGTTAATATGCACAATTAACCTTCTTGAGATGAGTTCATTTCTAAGTAATTTAAGACAAAACTAAAACATGTTATATTTAATAAACATAAGATCAATAATAATATAAATCGATCATACCTACTAGAGTAGAAATGCTTCGTGCTTTGTTCTTTAAACAATACTATATTGTTTTACTACTTTATGGTATTTTAAGTGTGTTTATTGTTCATTTATTACCAACTATCACCTTGAATATCTTCAAAAAGCCTCCTTAGCCTACGCAATGGCTCCCTTGCACTAGTGTGGACTCAGTTTTCATGGATAGAAAGCATTGGAAACCAGAGTTTTCAAGAAGTCACACTAGTTGAAATAATATATATGATTTTGGTAGAATGGAGTTTTCTAAAATGAGTTCATTCTCCAGCTTTTCATAAAGACTATTTTAGTTTATTTCAAGTGCAGTGGTTATATTTGTGTGCTTGACCAAGTGTCAATGTCACATGACAAAATAGAAAAGGATAGATGGGAAAAACTGGGGACTGATTGGGGGAGAGGGGAGTCAGGTGCATACCCAAGGGTCATTACAGAGTGTAGAAATAACAAATTGCAATCTATGCAAACAATTGGAAAACTGGTTATATCATCCTGTGTAAGAGAGAATAACAGAACTGTAAGGTGAATTCATACCAAATCATTCATCAGTTTTTGCCAAGAGAATACTACATCTTTGTTAGTGTGCCTTTTTGACATTTTTCTTCTGGATTTTTCTACCTTTATATCTTCAAATACAGTGCATACTAATTATATGCATTATATCACATGAGTTGAATTTGTTAAGTTTTCACATGCAAATATAAATACATGTCTCTTGTTTATGTGTGTATATGCATATATTCTAAAAATCAATTACATATTCATGCTTTTAGACATTTATAGTCAAACTAAATATATACATACAATCAAAAAGGTATATTTTTTTCAAACTGATAAAATACATCAAAGTCAATTCATACAAGGGTAGCCATGTTTCTGGCTTATATTTACAACTAATTCTAAAACAAAACTGAGTCACCGAGTTCAGATCTGGCACATTTCTTTAAAATATTATTTCATGAAAAATCATGAAAGTAAAAAAAAAGGGGGGGATGTAAGTCAAAATCTTTTTAAATTCTGTTTGCTTCAGCAAGTCATCTAGGAGACTGGAACCAACAGGCTCTGGAATAGAGGCCCCAGCACAATGCAATCAGTCTGCTATAAAGGCGACACATGCCAGTTTCTCCTCCCCAATGGCAGCTGCCACACCCTAAAGCAGACAGCAGGCACTGCAGTCTAAGAGAAGCACAACACAAAGCCAGCAGGACTTGGTTTTGTCTTTTAAACCAGAGAGAATGCTAAACTACCTTTCTAAAAGCATCTTGCTGAAGATAAGTAGTGGGCTTCTATCTACTCAACTGACACTTTTCAAACACACCTCGGAAAACAAAATTAAGGCCTCTGATAGTTTCATTTAAAAATCCAAGAACTTGATAAACAAAATGGCAATTGTCAGGGATCTGTCAGAAAGGGATGGAACAGATTCACATGTCCCAAAAACACAGTGTGAACTGCAGATTCTACTGTCACTTGCCTCCATTACCCTATATGGCCATTCTACATTATTTTCTTTTTTTGATGAAAAGGTAGTAGAAATTACTGTGTTCATTTTTCCTAATGAATTCCTCATTTTTACACCTCTTGCCTAAATTTCAAACCGTGATGACAACTTTAATAAGTTGCTCTGGCCACAAAGAAGCCGCAGAGGTGGAAGCCTGGAAGCGGCCCAACGGCCACACGCACACAGCGGACTCCCACCCACAGGTTGCCCGGAGCCCTCATGTTTAGCCAGAGGATTATTTTGTTAAACATTCCTTTTTGGCTACAAAAATAGCTTGGGTATTTTTTTTTTAACAATAAGAAAAATTAATATTCAAATACAGCTCCTTTGAATACATTTCAGGGTGCTGAATAAAAGACTGTCCGACTCGCCCACTCGGAGGACTGAGCCAGATGGTGGTTGGAGAATGCCACAGTTCTTTTTGCCTCGTCGGCGCCCATCAGACTGTTTGCTTTCAGATTAGTCCCCTTTTAGTGTTCTGGCTATTTGTTCAGTAACTGACACGATCACGATTCACTACCCATCATATTTCTCAGTATTCTTTACATAATTTGGAAGCAATTTAGAATTAAGCCCTGTCAAGGTTTTACAAATAAGAACTACTAAAGAATAAGGCTTTCCTTTTAGATTTATGAGAAATGCGATGAATGGAGCTAATGGGATTTCCCTACTGATCCTGGTCAGGGACTTTAAAGAGCGCGAAACAATTGTCCTTTTCACTCGCCCGATGTAGACGTTAGCGGTGAATAACTGAGTAAATACGGGCTATACCATTTGATTTAAAACAACTATGTACATTAACAGTGGTCCATAAGGTTTAGGATGCAAAACAATGAGGATTTTAAGAAATCTAGGCAAGTACTCTGAATGAACTGGGGACTCTGCTGATCAATCAACAGCACTATTGTACTTGAGAAGAATATTATAGTGCGGATAATAAGCCTTGATGGGGGGGGGAACTACACTGATGCATCCAACAAACTGATCTAGAATCTACTTTGTAGATTCAACAACTTTATCTAGAATTACCTTTTTAAGAATAAAAAAGGTAAACATTACGTTGGTCCTAAAACAGGCTTCCCTGAAAGATCATGGAGGGCTTGAACAGTCAGCAAGCAGCTCCGACCTCCCACCCAACATCGGTCCCGTGGGCCTGTTGGCTGCCATTGGGGGCACCGAGCCCTCATCTCCTCAACTTTGACACTGGGAAGCTGTTAAGTCAAATTCAACACTAGACTATTACAATTTCTCTCCAAAGTCCCTAGAAACATAGCAATTCCAGTGAAATCAATGAAAAGATACCTTATTCCATATTAGAAATTGCACTTTTTATCTTATACTAGACTGTCCACATTTTGAATGGAGTGTAATAAGTTTGTAGAAATTTTACTTTAGAAATTTTCTATAACTTTTAGACAAGTGTGTGTTCAATGGCATCTCTCATTTTATTTCCAGTATTGTCATCACCCATTTTGCCATCATCAAATCAATTATTGCATACCTATTAGTGCATTTCAATATTTTCTCCTAGAATTATGTCATGTAATTGTGTATACGGCTTCTATCACTGATAACCTGCTGCATCCATGACCTTTACAGTCTAGTTCCTCAAAAATACAAATATATGGAAAGTAAACATATTTGAGGTTACATATAACAAGAATACAAAGGGAAGTCACTTGGAGAACCAGTCACCTCAATTTTCTGGAAGGATTTCAGTGACTTATCTGAGGGTCTTCTGGGTATTTTTCATATGCGATAAATTGCTTCATACTACATAAAACATAAAATATCAAGCACAATAAATTCCAAATAAGAGTAACCCATGTGCATTACTGGCTTCCATTCATGATTTTTATTTCACCCCGCTTATATTCCATTGCTTTATCTCTAATTCGTTTAGAGAATCCATGGGCACCTTCACTGGTATATTGTTGACAGCCACTGAATTGTTCTGATGAGGGTCAAAGGACTTCATATATGCTTTTCTTACACAAAATGACAACTTCATTGAGAAATTTGCTTATCAATGCATTCTCCTCAAAATGCTCAAGTTGTTAAGCATCATTTTCTCTCCCTGACTTAGAGGACAGTTCCCCGGTGTGACCTGTTACCATGGGGATTAAAATCTGTTGGGCTATTCCTGGCATCTCTGACCCTGGGATGTCTCCTCTCAAGCCACACTCCCCTCTGTGGTGCTGGTGACCTGCTTTCTCAAGGACCATGTGTGTAAAAGGTTCCCCTCCCAAAGCACAGCCCACAGGAGCAGCTGGGAAGGTGACCTTCCCATTCATTCATTCTGGTCCCTTCTAGGCTCTGTGGCTACAACAGTGACAAATGAAAATTATCTTACTGCTGGACGTTAATCAGAAGATCACACTAAGAAACGCGGAGCCTAACTGCACAGAGATAACCTGTTCTGAAGGAAGATCCCAGGTCTAGGAGGGAAGGAAACGAGAAGCTGACCTCCCCTGGGCCTGAGGGCAGGCTTCCCCAGGAAATGCGGGTTGGGCTGAACACGGCAAAGTGAGGAGAAACCCACCAGGAAAAGGGCATCCCACACAGCAGAGGCCCGTGGGGCTGGGGAGCAGAGAGGGCAGGTGGCCTGGAGTGGCTGCGGAGGTCCATAGGGGCTTGTATCCCAAGAGCAGTGCAAAGCAACGGCAGCGTTTAGGCAGGGGGCTGCCACGATGGGATCTGGGTTGTCACCGGACCCCGCTGGCTGCTGGGAAGAGGAGGAGCCAGAGCAGACAGGAGTTGAATAGGGATCAGGTCCCAGGAGTCTGGGCTCAGGCCCCCAGCCAAGGAGGCCTGGCCGCCTTCATTTTTGCGGCTCCCAGTATATTATGATATTAAGAAATAATAAAAGAGGGTCATAAAAAGTATTTTAATGTTTACATTTTTTAAACCTAATGCATTCTGCCTCAATAATACAATGCAAGCGTGCTTAAGATTACAGAATAAGATTTATTGTAATTAATTCATAGGGGCCTGCAGGCTGTGTGGCCTGATATTAGATCACAAGTTTAAAAACAAATAACACGAGGAACATCTTTTCGTCTAGCCATTGTATCTCTGGGACTAATCGTATAACCTAACTGGGCAACCACACCGAAGTCCCAATTTGAAGCTCTCTGTAAATGGCTCTCCCGTTATCTGCCACGATGCAGGGAGATGATGGCAGCGGTTGGGAGTAGCGGGACCCCAGGGACGGAGGTAAGTACACTGACTCCAAAGAGACTGCCAAGATTCAAGGCTCCTGTCCAAGGAGATGAGCGGGGGCCAGAGCCTTACTCAGCACTCACCGATTCCTGACACAGGACTGAGTCTGCAGATAGGTGGGGTGTCTTTCTAATTTGCACAAAGCACCATGCATGCTTGCACTGGCCTCCATGGGAGACATGGCAGGGAGATAACATGAAAGGATTTGGTCATACATTAGACATGGGGGTGAGGACATGGGAGATTTTGTTTCTGACTAAAAAGGGGGGATGGGGGAGCATGGCTAGCATGGCTCAGTGATTGATCATCGACCTATGAACCAGGAGGTCACAGTTCGATTCCCAGTCACGGCCAGGGCACATGCCCAGGTTGTGGGCTGGATGCCCAAAATCTTCTCCTCACTTCCTTTTCCTTCCCACCTTTTCTGGCCCAAACCAGTGTGTGAAGCAGCTGGAAACTCCAGCTTTT
Source organism: Myotis yumanensis (assembly GCF_028538775.1). Taxonomy (NCBI): domain Eukaryota; kingdom Metazoa; phylum Chordata; class Mammalia; order Chiroptera; family Vespertilionidae; genus Myotis; species Myotis yumanensis. Next base: position 5,472,529 of record NW_027223757.1, read on the forward strand.
CTCCCTAGCATCCTGCCCACCCAGCTACCCAGCCACCCAGCCACAGTTTTCTCTACCGCTCCTCCCACCCACCCTGCTCTGATAAGCCCAGTCTGCTCATAATAGAACCTTAGACCTACAGACAGCTTGCTTAGATGTTTTAAAGAGCTGAGGGCAACCACTCAACTCCGCAGACTGCACATATTCTGTGGCTGAGGGCCTCTCTCTTACCCAGGAATTTGAGAGACTGAGATGCTCCATGGAAAACTCTTTGAAACAAAGAAACCCACTGAGTCAAGACAACCAACTCCTGGCTCACAACGAGGCCCCCTTCCCAGAGCCTCCTGTTCGCACAGCGCCAAGGGTGGCATGCTTGTTATCACTGGTCTGAAGGAGGCTTCTGCCCGGTGTGTCTGCTTGCCCCTGACCCTGGGCAGTGTGGCCTGCTCCTTCCCATGTGCCACATGCAGAGCTATCATTTGCACAGGGAGAAAGCGGAAGCCTCAGCAGGAAACGCCCGGCCTGGGCAGTGTCCTCACATGGTGTCATCACTTGGCTGCCAGCCACCTTGCCACAGGTGCAGCCCTGAGGGCCGCCGGCGGGCAGTCTGCAGCAGGAAGGAGAAGCGCCCGGGTCCCTGTCCCAGAGTGGAGGGCCTCACACGCCCTGCTTCTCACTCAGCTCCCTCCTCAGGGGAGGACAGAGTCTGGAAGAGGGGGAACCTCAGGCACACGTCATTGTACTTCATCGATAAACCGAGCCACAGGGAAGCTGCTTGGAGCTGTATAACTATTATTACCTAACATTTATTGTGTTTATCCTGTGCCCAGCACTTCGCATGCATGTGGTAGAGAAACAAGTTGCCTACCCCAACATATGTTCTCCTCACCTTTAGTAATAAAAGCCCTAATTTTTAATGGGCATATGAGCACCTGTAAAAAGCATCTATATTTCCTGGATCCTTGGGGGTGGACGTGTCCCTGTGTTTAAGGGGAGCTGCAGTGCTGGCCTGGTTACTATCTGGACTTGGTTCATGAAAGAGAGAGAAATATATATATGCCTTGTCCTGTCTGAGAATTTCCCCCCTCTTTTTTTTAAAGATATTTTTATTGATTTCAGGGAGGAAGGGAGAGGGAGAGAGAGATAGAAAGATCAATGATGAGAGAGAATCATTGATTGGCTGCCTTCTGCATGCCCCACACTGGGCATCCAGCCCACAACCTGGGCATGTGCCCTGACCGCGACTGGGAATCGAACTGTGACCTCCTGGTTCATAGGTCGATGCTCAGTCACTGAGCCATGCTAGCCAGGCTCCCCCATCCCCCTTTTCTTAGTAGGAAACAAAATCTAAACCTTACTGATGTCGTGCATTATGTTTTCTCACCTAATTCTTGCGACAGTTCTCTGAGAGCTCCGTAACCTCGTGGCCTGGCTTTCCTCCTGCACATTTCCTACATCCCTGGGCTTCTGAGGATTGAGTGAAGTAAGCCCTGCAGAGCTGTGCGCACAGTGCCTGGCGCAGGAAAGTGATGGCGCCATTCCCTCTGTCATGAGGACCTTCCTCTCACTTTCTGGATCAGCAATGCCTAAGGACAAAGCCCGCCTTCCTTTCTCTTACATCCTCCACGAGCTCAGAACTGCCCTGGGCCCACACAGGGGGCTTTTAGCACTTAATTGTGGAGAGAACCTTGTGGCTAAACACAACCTTGCAAATAAATGATTTATGTGAATTTTCAAATTGTTTCTTTCAATGCAGAGAACTCACTTAGCTTAAGCAACAATAACTTTTTGTGGCTCCTAGTTTCAGATAGACTGGATTTTTAACTTCGCTTTTACTGGCTTCAAAGGTGTAGGAATTTTTAAAAGGTGGGTCCTACCTAATATGGGAACAAGTTCCGAGCTATGTTGAGAGGGCAGCTGCCGGATTTTCCCGTCTTCCTCTCTAGGTAACACTTCCTTACGCTTGTTGGCTAAGGAGCACTGTGTGTGCCTGAGATCTGTAGCTGGGAGAGCTGCAGAGTCGCTTTGAACACTTTCAACGCTAGGACACACCACAGCACGTCTGGTCTGCACTGGGCTAGCGTGGCCCTTGTTTATAAACAACGCGACTGTCAGAGCCAATTGTGTGCATTGGTTTCCCGCTGACCCCAACAGAAACGATGCAAATATTCCCCTTTTCTGAAGCACAGTCAAAGCTCCTGTGGTTTTTGAAACCAGACCAAGAACACATGTAGGAAAGCCCATGGATTATTTTAAGTGAACTTATTTTTTAAAATCTCATTAACTTTTCACCATATGCTGTTTATTTTTTATATCCTGCATAGGCTGAAAAATGAAAATAGACCAGGCCACTGTGTTCCATTTGGGGCACCTCATTACGAGGATGGCATAGACACGCTGGGGAACTCGGAGAGAAACAGAGATGATTAAGGGGCTTTTAAAGATGACTTAGGAGGAAGAATTTTTAAGCTCTATACGTTCCTTAGCTAAGCAACCCAGGAGGCAGGCCAATGCTGCTTCCTGCCACGTGACGGGGGGACTACCTCCTACCTCCCAGGCTTCCTGATGGGCAGAGGTTGGGAGTCACAGCCAGATCCACATTTCCAGGCGGTGCACACCTGGGCAATTTTCTTAACTTGGTTGTGTAGCAGGATGTATGTGCAACACTAAATATCTACCCTGCATGAGTGGGTGGGGGAGGGGGGTAAGAACGAAATGAGAGAGCATATGTAAAGCATTTAACATACGGCCTGGGATTAGACAGGGAGGGGTGTGTGTGTGTGTGTGTGTGTGTGTGTGTGTGTGTGTGTGTTTTAATTTATAAATAGGTGTCTGTCCTGTGATTTCAGGAAAACCGGGTGTACTCCACTCAACCCCAAATATTTCTCCTGCTACCTAATTAAAAGTTCTCCATTAGAGATTTAGGGATTTATTCCTTTCTCTAAAGGCTTTGAGCCCTGTTGAAATACAAATATGCTTCTAATAAGTAATACCATAAGCTTTTATCGGTCATTTCCACCCTATTGTGAACACAGTATTTCGGATCTGGTCCTGAAGACCTACTTCGATGCGGAAGCAGCGGAGGTGAAGGCGAGGATGAGTACACGGAGATGAGCTGAAGCCGGGAGACTGCAGTGAAGCTGGCAGCTGCGATGCTGGGGACGAGTTCCATTGCCTGCACATTATCCCCTCGGAAACAGCCCTACATTTTAAGGGGGGAGAGTATGAAAAGGAAAACCTACCTAAATATTGAAGAGATTTTTCTTGCCAGCCAGTGTAGCTCAGTGGTTGACCTATCAACTAGGAGGTCACAGCTGGATTCCTCAGTAAGGGGCATGCAAAGATAGCTGATCAATGATTCTCTCTCATCTGATGTTTCTATCTCTCTCTCCCTCTCCCTTCCTCTCTGAAATCAATAAAAATATATTTTAAAGAAAAAGAAAAAAAACACGTTTTTTTCTTTCCATTCTAACAGTTCAGGCCTGGGATCCTCAACCCAGTTCCGAGTATAAGAGATCCCAGGATTTGTCATTGCTATGTCACAGTAAACCCTTGGTAGATCAAGCAAGGCACTGGCCCAAAGGATGTGCAATCTGGGGGTGCTGTTCCAGGCCAGGTTCACCCCATGATCCTGTGGCCAGATAGGACAGTGGGTGGCATGGAGCATGTTTACTTTGGAGGTCATAATGAACCCTCTAGATGACAGAAGAACACTGGTACTAAGGCTGGAGGGAAGAGAGAAGGGAAGGGAACTGCTGGCCTCTGGAAACCCCTGCCCCACACCACCCCTCCGCCCATCCCTGCTCATGGGGCCATGTGAGTCCCTTTGGCTGCAGTGGTAGGATGGGTGGCAGCATGGACTTGTGAATTTGCCTCAGCCAGGGTAGGTGCAGTGGAGAAAAGGACAAAGAAAGAAAAAAGAGATTGGAGGGGAAGAAGAAGAAGAGGGAGTGATGGAAGGACAAGAAAAGCAAAGACTTCTAGAGATAGACACACTGTTACTATAAAGAAACATTACTGGTCTGGAGAAACAATGTTGCAAATTATAATTTACCCATTGACACATTTATCATTAACTAGGCTAGACCATCTTACTAATGGGAGACATTTCATGGAAGTCATAAAAATGTTAGGTTCAAGGTTATAACTTTAGAATAACCTTTCTTGCTGACCTTCCATGGATAAATTCCTTGGATAGCTGATCCACCTGCCTCCGTTTTATTGGATAATCCCGGCCTTACTCTGATTTCTAACCTCGCCTGGCCACTGGAAAAGGTTTATCCAGGGTTTCTAATGAACTTCTTCTTTCTAGGAGAACTCTCTTGTCTTTCTTCTGCTCTGATCTTTAGGAAATACATGTGTTAAAATCCGAGGCATGGTGTTCTGTGATTTCTATTCTATTCCCGCTTATGAAAGCTGAGGTGGGAGATCTATTTCCATCATCTAAGTTCTTCTAAGTGTCAAGTAAGAATGAAGACCCGGTGTTGTGAGTGGAAGAGGAGCTTCAAGGACATATGACAGAATCTTAACCTGAAAGACACAGATACTGGTGAAGACTTCAACTTCCTTATCAACAAGAGGAGGCAAATGAACCAGGTGGTGGCTACTCTGATGGCTCTTTAAGTTTCAAAACCATTTTTCTCTTCCTCTGACTTCCCCGAGACCATTCTAGCCCAAAGCTGCTTCTCCTCTCTCTCCTTTCCCTTCACCAGTCTGGTTACCTCCTTGCCATCAACCTCCCAATGCTGAGTGCTCCTGTTCCTGTTCCTCCAGGGCCCACTTCCCTGTGGCCACCCACACACTCTGGCGACGCCCTTGTTCCAGACGGGGTCCTCTGTGCCCTGATACACTTTCGCCTGCTCTCTCTGTGCCTTTGCACACTTCATTCCCTAACTGCCCAGCCACTTCCTGCTCTGTCCAGCTCACTACTTGCCTGCTCTACGATGCGGTGCTGAAGAATCCCATTTCTAAGTCCTTGCCCAGCCCTGTCTCTGTGCCTTGACACTGGCTATTTTCTATGTTCTTTCCCACCACCTGGTCAAAAGCCACTATCTTTCCAATTTCAGCCCAACCCGCACTCCCTTTGTAAAGCCTTCCTGCTCACAGTTCCCACAATCCCAGTGGAACAGGCAACCCTGAGCTCTGAAACCAACTTGTGGACAGCACTATTTTATTTCATTTCTTATTTATTGATATTGGAGAGGAAAGGAGAGGAGAAAGAAGAAAAAAAAAAAACCCACATTGATTTGTTGTTCCACTTACTTATGCATTCATTGGTTAATTTTTGTATATGGCCTGACCAGGGTTTGAACCAGCAACCTTGGTGAATGGGACACACTCTAACCAACTGAGCTACCCGGCCAGGAGCTGGACAGCACCATTTTAGCCTATATTATATTATATTATATTACATTATATTATATTATTATATTAACTATATTATAAATCTTTGTGAGTGTTCTTATCTCCACACCTAGACTGAATGCTCCAGGAAATGACCCCACATTTTTGTATATCCAGGGCCTAATGTAGGACCTGGTCCTCCATCAACATTTGTTGAATGGGAAAAAACCAAGATGGCGGCATAGGTAAACACCGGAGTTTGCTGCCTCGAACAACCACTTCAAAAATACAACTAAAAGACAGAACGGACATCACCCAGAACCACAGGAAGGCTGGCTGAGGAGAGACTCTTCAACCAGAAGGAAAAACAACAGCATTACGAGGCTTAGAGGAGGCGCAGTGTGGAAAATTTAAAGGTACGGTGGTGCGGCGGTGCGCGCGCAAAGCGGGCTGGTGGCTGAGGGCGCGGTTGTCGTTTTCAAGCAGGAGTGAGTCTCAGACTCTGGGCTACAGATCCGGGCGAGTCTCTAGGGACCCAGACTCAAACGGGAGAAGCGGGACTGTCTGGCTACGGTCCCTCCGAGGTTTGCAGCGGTTGTGGGGACAGAGAGGCAGAGCCCCTGGAGACGGACTGAGAGCAGCCATAGCTGCTCCCTCCCCCCGCCCTGTTGAGCCCGCCCCGCCCAGGCCCTGCGCAGAGCCATTTGCCGATCGCCTCAGGCAAAGGCTGGACTAGCACCTCCCCAGAGGACTGAAGTTTTCCACCCAGCTGATTCCTACAGCCAGTCGGCCTGGTGGTCAAATCCCTCTAGTGTTAACTACAACAATTAAGGCTTGGCTAGAACAAGACTGCGCACAAAGACCACAAGGGGGTGCACCAAGAAAGCATAAAAGATGCGGAGACAAAAAAACATGACAGAAATGGAGGATATGGAGCTAAGAATCGCAATTTTGAGGGCTTGCCATAAACTTGTGCAGAGCCTCACGAAAACTAATGAGACCCTCGATGCTACGATAAAGAAATTAGAAAGTAAGCATACACGGACTGAAATAAAGAATATTACACCCAATAGCAGACCAGAGGAGCACAAGAATCAAACCAAAGATTTGACAAAAAACACCCAACTGGAAAAGCAAAATGAAAAAAGAATCCGAAAGTGTGAAGATAATGTAAGGAGCCTCTGGGACAGTTTCAAGCGTACCAACATCAGAATAATAGGGGTGCCAGAAGATGAAAGACAGCAAGATATTGAAAACCTATTTCAAGAAATAATGGCAGAAAACTTCCCCCACCTGGTGAAAGAAATGGACTTACAGGTCCAAGAAGCGCAGAGAACCCCAAACAAAAGGAATCCAAAGAGGACCACACCAAGACACATCATAATTAAAATGCCAAGAGCAAAAGACAAAGAGAGAATCTTAAAAGCAGCAAGAGAAAGAGACTCAATTACCTACAAGGGAATACCCATACGACTGTCAGCTGATTTCTCAACAGAAACTTTGCAGGCCAGAAGGGAATGGCAAGAAATATTCAAAGTGCTGAATACCAAGAACCTACAACCAAGATTACTTTATCCAGCAAAGCTATCATTCAGAATTGAAGGTCAGATAAAGAGCTTCACAGACAAGGAAAAGCTAAAGGAGTTCATCACCACTAAACCAGTATTATACGAAGTACTGAAAGGTATCCTTTAAGAAGAGGAAGAAGAAAAAGGTAAAGATACAAATTGTGAACAACAAACATGCATCTATCAACAAGTGAATCTAAGAATCAAGTGAACAAATAATCTGATGTACAGAATGAACTGGTGATTATAATGAATCAGGGACATAGAAAGGGAATGGACTGACTATTCTTGGGGGGGAAAGGGGAATGGGAGATTCGGGAAGAGACTGGACAAAAATCGTGCACCTATGGATGAGGACAGTGGGTGGGGAGTGAGGGCGGAGGGTGGGGCGGGAACTGGAAGGAGGGGAGTTATGGGGGGGGGGGGGAAGAGGAACAAATGTAATCTGAACAATAAAAATTTAATTAAAAAAAAAAAAAACCATTTGTTGAATGAATGAATGACCTCTGCAACCAGTCAGAGTGATAATGGGCAATGTCCCCTTCCCCAGAGCACGGTACCAATGTGCCTGAAATATCTGGATTCCTCGAACACTTCCTGAGTAGCCCAAAGTCCCGAAACCCTCTCATGTCAGGACGCGATCACCCGATAGAACCATATTATTGCAAGACAATTGCCAGTGCTGGAATAACTGTAAAAACAGTGACAGCCCACAGTGAATGAGTGACAGGACCTGGTACAAAGGGCTCTACATGCCTCATCACAACTGATCTTCACGGAGATCCTAGGAGGCAGGTGTATGGTTAGGATGGGTAGGAGGATCCTGAGAGAACATAAGGTAAAGCGATCTGCTTAAACGCACGCAAGCAGCAAACACAGATTCTGGGACTGGACAAAGGTACGTCTGACTCCAAACGGGGGTGGGGTGGGGTCTCCAGCTAATCCACATCTTACGGGCGTCCTGTGGCCAGTGGCCATGCTCTCCTGATCCTAAGTGAGGCTGCACGTCTCCCTGCTTCCCCGACTAAATTTGGTTCTGTAGTTTCTGCCCAACTCAATCAATGGATGGGGCACATTCCAGGGTCAGATGCTGCCAGGCTGTTCAGGTCCACTGTGGCTACCTTTTCATGCTCCCCTAAACCACAACGTATGAACCATGCCCTTACTTCTCCTAATTCAGGACTATCAATAATCTGGAATAGGAAATGCTATTCCAAATTATTGGTAGAAATGTATTTCTATTTGGCAAGGCTTTAATAGGTGTGTGGTTTTTTTTTTCCCTCCCTCATTCGCTCCCCTTCTTCCTTTTGTTCTTCCTTCTTTCTTTTTTTCTATAAGACAAACTTTAAATTCTTCTAAGGTCTTAGGAAAACTGTAACATCTATAAGAGAGATGTTTATAGTCCATTGTGAGAAACTGTCTTGCACATTTTGTTATACGGGCAGTCTTTTGTTCTATACAGAATTCGTGTTAATAAAATGTACTGTGAAGGCTTGCTGAAGGAAGCAGGGTCATAAGGGAACTGTTCAGATAATATGCTGCATGACGTTTTGATACGATATTTGTGGGGAATATTTTCTATTTTCCTTCTATTTAGAATAGGATTTTATAAAACCCTCAAATTAAAAAATTTTTAGTACATATATACTAGCAAATCAATGAAAGAAAAACATTATTTGAACCTCAATAATTTAGAGTTAACGATCATTTTAATTGGAACAAGGCTAAAAGTAAACACATTCATTGAAAGAGTTAAGGGGAATTGAAATCATGAGGCACACACTCCCCTTCACACACACCCAATAGTCTCCCTTAAACACATGTATATGCTCTCACACCCCAAGATGCAGCACACCCCCAGATAGACCCAGAAACAAACAAATATCATTAGTAATTGAAACCATTGACATTTTAAAAGTTATCAATCCAACAAACTCAAATTCAAGTATACTTGAATTTAATAGTAACTAGTAAATACAAGGACTGAGGAGTATAGATGGGAATGGGAAATATTTTTCTATTTAGAAGCATAAAACTAATATACTCTGTTTATTATACAACACTAGAGGCCCGGCGCACGAAATTCGTGCGTGGATACAGTCCCTAGGCCTGGCCTATGATCAGGGCCATCTTCCCAGGCAGCCGGCCTTGCCCCACCACCGCCACCCACCCCCAGTTCCCTGTTCGCCATTGGGCGATTGGAGCCTGCTGGCCAGGGAAAGGGACTGAGAGGTGGTCAGTGCACCTCATAGTGACTGGTCGAGTGGTCGTCCTGGTCATTCTGCCATTGGGGTCAATTTGCATATTACCCTTTTATTATATAGGATAGGACCTTCCTAATTGATACCACTTGCTGTTCCACTTATTGCATTTACTTAAAGAAGTTTTAAAAAGGCATTAGAAATGTCCATCCTTTAGACTAACTTAGATTCATTTTCCTAATTTAGTCTAAACTGGTGACGTTTCACTGTGAAGCATTCTAAACTGAAATATAAAATAATTGGGAACTTTTTTTAAAAAATATATTTTATTGATTTTTTACAGAGAAGAAGGGAGAGAGATAGCGAGTCAGAAACATCAATGAGAGAGAAACATCGATCAGCTGCCTCCTGCACACCCCCCACTGGGGATGTGCCTGCAACCAAGGTACATGCCCTTGACCAGAATCGAACCCGGGACCCTTCATTCCGCAGGCCGATGCTCCATCCACTGAGCCAAACTTGCCAGGAAATTGGGAACTTTATGTGACCTCTTCCCCTGCTTGGCACAGACCACAGAGAATAAAATAATTTCTCAACTACATGGCAATGTGATATCCTAAGCCAGTTTCATTAAACTTTCTTTTCAAAATTAAAATTATTTTATAATATTTTCCAATAATAAAAGTATTATATATTAATTGTATAAAGTCTACACAATAAAAGTAAGGCTTTGCTAGAAAATTAAAATAATCTGTAATCCCACTCTATGGAGAACATTTATTTAAATGTAGATATATATTTGGGTGTAAGTCAAGACTTTTTCTATAACGTCTGGTTCTAGCAACATGGGGGATCCTCTCACATCCTGTAATATACACATAGATATTTTGGATAAAATATAATAAAATAAAATAAATTACTAATACACAAATATATCATGCTTTCAAAAGTAGATAATTCAGCCAAGAAGGAGGAAAGGGAAAGGCTCTGGTAGCTACAGCTAGAAGCTGGGCTGATAGAACCAGCACCTAAAGAATGGGAGTTGGGGTATAAACTTCACATGAAGAGAAGAGATGGCCTTGGGTTCACTGATACAACATTTAAAACATGTATTGCCATATATTTACTTTGTGAAACTACTAAAGAAATGATAAAATAATAAGGTTAGGATAACAGTAGCCTCTGAAGGGAAAGGAAATAGGTGGTTTATTGGCGGGGATTATACAGGGGATAGTAAAAGTAATGGTGTTGGCCTTTTTGTTCTTTTCCTGTAGTCAATGGTGAGTATTCAAGTGTTACACTAGTTTTCTTTTTTGTGTTTTTCCCATTATTCTTTATATTTCACATATATTTTAAGGTGTTGTTTTGTATCTGCTCAGAACTCCTTAAAAGCCATGTAAAAGATAGAATGCTAAAGAAGGACACTTTCCCAGAACTGAGAAAGGACATCAGTCCTCAGCTTGTAGTACACCTCAGCCCTCGAAGGTTAAATAAAAACAAATTCAAACCTGGGTAGTTGAGGGTGAAACTACAGAGCACAAAAGAGAGAGAAAAGACGGGGAGACCAGACGGATCGTCCTCAAAGGAAAAAGTCAATTTCTCTGCAACAAGACAAAATCCAAAAGTGAAATAACAACTCTCACTGATGAAAAGGGAAAAAAATCCCAAATAGAATTTTTTTACCCAGCTAAGTTTCCTTCAAGAAGGAGGGCTAACCTCTGATCTCAGAGTTTACCAGTAACAGACCTTCACTGGAAGAACGACTGAAAGATGTACTTGATTAAGAAGAAAAATGGACCCTGAAAACAGATGTGGGAGACAAAGGGCAGAAGTAAGCAAAGAAATTTGCAAACAATTCTGTAAAACAAACAAACAAAAAAACACAACAAAAAATGGGGTGGATTATGTTTTGTGGGACATAAAGTTCTCATAATTTGGTAAACCCTTTCTAAGAAAAGTATTAATAGAAAATGAGGTACAAAAGTTTACATTTCCTTTGAGGAATAGAAATCACAACAAGTTAAAAATTTAAATTGTAGCTAAATGCTACAAAACCTTATAAAATTCAGGAATATAATACATTCTTCTAAGTATTGTCATTATAATTTCACCTCCTCTATATCATATTTTATTGCCTACATTTTTTGCCCACATACTCTTTGCTCACCTCCTGATGTGAAAATGACTTTTAAATATCATCCTACATGAAGAAGTAGAAAGATAAATTAGTCTTCTAACACAGTTGGTCAAACTTTGTTCCTTTAAAAGAAAATCAGCCATAGCTTACAAACGTTTATTTTAGCTTCACATTTGTTGTTGGTATTGGGGGGAGTCTTCAGGTAACTCCAGCCCTTTGATCTCACTGTCACAGCAAGCTGATCAAGGTCGCTGGGTTTCACCACACCCCTATCCCTCCCACCCCTACCTTGCCAGGGCAGTTCTCAGCCGTGGAGTGTGCCAAGTCACGTGGCTCTCAGGCTGAGAGTGGAACAGTGTCTCAGTCAGATTCTTGTCTGTGGGGAAGACGCTGAGGCTCCATGCCCGATGCCCATCCCCTCTCCCACAGCCCCAAGACCACCATGGGAGCAAGAAGGATGAGCTCGAGGCTGGCAGGACTCCATTCCTCTAACTCTCCTGGGGCTGCTGCTTCCTCCTGGTTTCAGAGCCTCGGGAGGGTCCAGTAAGTTAGGGCCCTGAAGCTAAAACTTAGGTACATGGTAAATTCACTTCAAGCAGGGACTGTAGAAAACAACATTAACAAAACAGCAATAATAGTTAGAGGAACAATTACTTCCCACTAATATGTCCACACAAAGGAGAAAGTGGGGATACTAAAAAAACACTCTTAACTTCTCTCTGTACCCTTACCATTCCTCCTAAAGGCACGGATGAAGAGCTCTCCATGGGAGGAGAGCTCTACCTGGAGGAAGAGCTCTCCATGCTGGGCTCAGCCCCTACTATTCTCTCTCCTTCAGCTCTGCCTGTCCCCAGAGAAGGAATGTTCTGGTCTGTCTATGTCCAGGTGGTGAGCAACCAGCCTTATTAGGGAGGCCTGCTGTTGCCTCACTGTGCATCGGGGCTAAGTCCACCTAATTCATGAACAAAGTATCAGCAAGCCCATCTGGCCACAGATCTAAAATTACTGTCTCCAATCAACTCTACATGAAAGAAAGCTAATATTATATTTTGATTTTCAATCTCTTAGTCCTGACTCTCTTCCCGCTTCTTTCTCTGTATTGGTTCTGAATTCCAGAGAGAAAGAGAAGTGCTAGGTATGGGATCATCTACAACCCTAATAATAAAGGCTAATTTGGGGAGATTTGAAAAAACAGAGGAAACTAATAAACTAGATGATACAGGGGAAGAGAGACTAGAGCTACTGATTACCTTAGTCTTTCTTAAGTTGTGTGGTATGTTCAGAATGTAAGCATGACCTCTCAAAGGAAGAGAATATACATCTTCCAAAACACTGTGTGTGGGGGGAGGGCAAAATCAATCCAATAGGAAGCAGAAAAAATAATAATAAATATGGTAAATAAAAAACATAAAATAAAATGGTAGAAATAAATCCAACTATCAGCGATCCTAATAAATGTAAACATTAACTTCGCCTGTTAAAAAAATAGAGATTATCTGAACACTACGGTGTCGGGTGAATTTCCCGCCAAAATATAAGATGGCGCGGGCAATTATTTAGGTTTCCCGCGCAAAATCAGGGATTTTTATGATACCTATTACCCCAATGGGTATGAAACGGTTCGCATACGCAGGTAGGTATCTTTGTGAACGGCAAACAAACAAATATTTGGTAATACGCAGTTACAATCGGCCCGAGTTTACACGTTTCCCGCACTCCACCGAAAATCTATATGAACCGAGTTAAGACGGCTCCCGCGGAGTACGCGCAATTCACGCGAGCCGACTTAACTCGTTTCCCGCACTCCAAGTGTGAATAGAAATACAAATTCTACCTGTAAGCCCTTTGCAAGCATAAATGGCAATGAACCCCTAAATCTGAAATAAAATTACGGTTAAAAATATTCTAGGTAAAGACTAAACAAAGATAGGAAGGCAATATTAATTAGAAGAAATAGAATTTAGGGCAATAGTATTAGGTTTAAAATGACCATTATTTAATGATAAAAAGAATAATTACCAAGAAAATATAATAATCCTGAGCTGCCATGTATCCAAAAATATAGGCTGGAAAAAATATAAAAACAAATAATGATATATATATACACTAATATAATTATTATAACCCCCAATAATGATGGGCATTTTTAACACACATCTCTCAGAAACTGAAATAGAAAGCCTACAAATACTGGTCATGAACAACACAATTAATAAGCTTATTCAATGGACATATACAGAATCCTGCCCCCAATAATTAGAGAAAACAGATCATTACTAGGAGGTGACCACTACCCAGTCACAACAAATACCAATGTAATATAGTCAGAAATTTAAAAACCAACAAGATAACTTAGAAATTCTATCATTTTAGAAACTAAAAAACACTTTAAGATAGGTAGGTAGATAGACAGATAGATGAAAAGGCAACTAGATAGATAAATAAGAGATGATAGAATCATACTATACATAATCCCATGAACTGCTTTTGTCATTTAATAATAGATTGTGCATCTTCTTTTATGTTAATAACTAGAGGCCTGGTGCACGGATCCGTGCACCGGTGGGGTCCCTCAGCCTGTGCCCTCACACAATCCGGGACCCCTTGGGGGATGTTGGACTGCCGGTTTCAGGCCAAAACTGGCAGCCGGACATCCCCCAAGAGATGTAGTAGTGTGTGAAGCAGCAGACAGCCAGGTGCCACGCTGCTCCCACTCATCCCAGCCCTGCTGTGCCTGCCTCCACTGCTCGGTAGTGTGCTGCCACGGAGGTGGGAGAGGCTGGCATGTCTGGCACCCATCAGTCAGCTGAGCGGCACTCCCGCTATGGGAGCACACTGACCACAGGGAGCAGCTCCTGCATTGAGTGTCTGCCCCTTGGTGGTCAGTGCACGTAATAGCGACTGGTCGACCAGTTGTTCCGGTCATTTGGTCCTAGCAATCCATTAGGCTTTTATATATATAGAAGATTATAGATCCTTATCAACATTTTACCAATTGTATAGTATTTCATCATCTGAATGTACCATGATTTATTTGCTGCAGAGTCATTCATGAGTCAACATTTTGGTTCTGTGGCAGAAACTGCAGATTGCCCCTAATATTCCTTCTTTCCTTTTCCTTAGTAACAAAACTCCTTCTTTTTAGTTAGGCAGGTGCTGTTTGGAATAAAGACATATTTCCCAGTTCCTTTTGTAGTCAGGTGTGGCCATGTAACGAACTGAAATGTTATGTTTAACTTCCAGGAACTATCTTTAAAAAGAAGAACCTTGCTTTCTTCTTCATATCTTCCTGCTGGCTGGAGTATAGATAACTATCTCAGACCACAAGCTAAAATCTTCATGTTGAAGAGGTTGCAGACACAAAATAGAAGGAACCTGGGTCACTATTGACCATGAAGTTGCAATATTAGCTATGGATTGCTTATCTCAGGACTTTATTACATGGTAGGAAAATAAATTTCTAATTCATTTAAGCTATTGGTATTTGGGATTTTCCTAAATAACACATTTTGCCAAATATTTTGCCATAATGATTAGCTGTTATAACACTTCTTTTATGCATATATTTTCCTACATGTTCTAAAGATATGTATAAGTCATGGAATATATCCTTTTAACAGCTTTTGAGATGTATTGCCAAATTTCACTCCATTACGCTTCCACCAGAATTGTATAAAAGTGCTCCATTTTCCCACTTTTCCTAATTGACTTTAAGATGACTCTTTACATATTAAATACTTAACTCTTTGCCTTACATATTATAAATATTTTCTTCAGCTTATTATGTTAAACATAGTTTATGGTATTTTATGCAGAATTTTTTTAACTTTATCAGGATTTTTCTTCCTCTTTATTTTCTGTCTCTGGTATTTTTTTAGAAAGTTCTCTCTTCTTATAGATTACAGAAATATTTGCCTAAATATTCACCAATACTTTTATATGTTGTTTTGTTTTTCTTTGAGTTACTTCAAAATTGTTAATCTATCTAGTATTTCTTTTGTTATATGATAGGGATCCAAATTCTTTTTCTAAATAGTTAATCAAGTATTTCAACTTTTATAGAATAAGCCATCCTTTATCCCCTGGTACAAAATGCTATCTCTAGGAAAAACTAAATAGTCCTCATGTACATGGGTCATTTTTATTTTTATTTATTTACTTACTTATTTATATTTTGTTCATCCTCACCCAATGACATTTTTTCCATTGATTTTTTGAGAGAGTGAAAGGGAGGGAGGAGAGAGAGAGAGAGAAATGAATTTTAAAATCTTTTTTCTTAATATTACAGCAAAATAAAATAAAAACATCTGTGAGAATTGGAACTTTTATTTGAATTTCATTATAATTTTATATTTATTTGCAAATATTTTATACTTTTTCATTATTAACACAATATATTGATATGACCCATCAATATGATATGTATTTTTTAAATTTTAAATGAAGTCACTTTGAACTTTTTCTGAGATGTTATCATACCCTTGAAACTAACTAGGTCATGAAGCATCCTGTTAATGTTAATCATTTTGGTAAGCATGAGAAGTTGTAAAGGCCTTTGCCTCCAATGTACTTATATTCCACTAAAGGTAATTAAGACTTCATTGAATTGGCACAGAGTCGTGCAAAACAGGAATAAAACTCTATATGTTATTACTGTAAATACACTCTCTGTGCTTACATTCTGCAAACTGGCTGGATTGACAAATGGCAGTAAGAGCACAGGGGACTGATCTGGAATGGTAAAGGAGAGGGAGGGGCCACTGTATGGGGCGGAAGTAGCATTTGGATATAAAAAGCAAATTCTGAGGCAGATTCACATGTGTTCTAGGCTAGCAAAGACGATATGAATGTACAATAATTTTTAAAAAAGAGAAATTAGGGAGAAGGGAACCAATTATTAGAAAACCTTTCAACATGGATCAGGCAATATAGATTTTATGTGAGCAAAAGTTTGAACCTATTGTAGTTTCTGAAAATGATTATGAAAAATCAAAATAATGCTTTAGGAATACAATTCTTGCTACAGTGAGCACACAAGTTTGGATAAAAGATAATTAACAATCTGGCTAGGGAACTGGTACAATAATTTATTTTGGAATTCTTTTTTACTCAATAATTTTTACAGAATATTACTCATTATGTGCCTAGCATTGTGTCAGTATTAAAATGACTTTGTTTGCAGGCCCAAATCTATTTTCCCAAGGCCTTCACGACAGATGTCTAATGACACCACTTACAAAGAGGGAGACATTCCCCAGGTACTTCTGTACTTTGTTCAACAGAAATTTAACTGCCCAACTGGATGTGTGATTGATGTTATTCAATGATTAATGCAGCAAACTCCCTACTTTACCCTCTGCAGCAGAAATCTCCATTTAACCCCTTGGGATATGTAAGTGCCTCATTTCTTAAGAAACTACAGTGAGATTAGGAAGAAGGGAGGGCTTCAGAAAGCAATTAGGAAGAGGGCAGTTTGATCCCTCCTTCTTATTGAAAAGCAGCTTCGACCAAGGCACTGCTACTAAAAGAAACTTTAACCTACAAAGGAGTTTGCAAGAAAACGATCAAATAGGAAAGTCAGAGGAATAAGTAAAACAGCTATCAGAACAACCTGTTTCTCTTCTTCTGTTTGTTTTTTCAATGCGTTGAGTCCAATCACGGAAAAATCTCACTGAAATATGTATTTGTAAGCACCTCACAGTAACTTGTAAGCACTGTGAGGTCTGCAAAAGCCACTCTTCCTGTAGCATGAATACATGTTTTCAACATATAATTGAAGTCTAATGATGTGAAGCAAAATACTTTTGTGTCTGGCTGTTGCTGCTATTTAGCACTGGAAGAGTCATGTGGAATTGGACATCTCCTACAAAGTGAGCTTCAAAATATTCACTTCATTTGTGCCTTTAATTCCACTCCACTTCCCCTTACTCAGAATTAATAGCTGCTAAGTGACACGGTATGAGAGGAGATGACAAAGTGCTGCATATAAGCATAGGTCCTTTGCAAAAGCACTTAAAAAAATTCTTAAACTGAAGTGTAATTGACATAAAACATTATATTAGTCTCAGGCATAAACATAATGATTCAATATTTGTATACATTGTAAAATGATCACCATGATATTCTAGTTAACATCCATCACCACACACAGTTACAAAAAATTATTTTCTCTTGTGATGAGACCTTTTAGATCTAATCTCTTAACAACTTTCAAATATGCAGTACAGTATTATTAACTATAGTCTCCATGCTGTATAACATTTAATTTTTGTTTTTCAAGCCCACTTTCCCTCAGACCTGGTGTGCCTATGTCCCTGGGCATCTCCTCTGACCTCAGGGGCACCTTATCTCTTTAGTCAGCTATTGAAAGAGATCAGGGCTGCAGGAGGGAGAAAAGAGAAGGGACTGATGATATGCCTTGTCTTGTTCCTGTTGTTGAAAAAAGTCTGTATGTTGTGGTTCCCAATAAAATATTTAATATAGATAAAAATGACTTTCACAATTAGCTACATGTTTTTATAAGAATAATATGTGCTCATGGCAACAAACAAGCAAACAAAGAAAGAAAACAGAACAACAACAAAACCAAAAAAAAAAAAAAAAAAAAAGAAAGTAAATGGTCCAGAAGAATGTACAAAGCAAAAGTACTTCTCACCTACTTTCAAAATTAGTTTATTTTAGATAAATGGATTATACATGTTCTCCAACTTGGTTTTTATTTATTTATTTATTTATTTTGCTAAAAGCTATTTATCTTGGACTTCTTTCTGGAAGCACATATAGCTCTATTTCCTTCGTTCAAACATCTATATGCAAGCACAGATGTGCCATCACATGTAGGAGAACACGGTCTAATGGGTGGGCCTTCGGCTGGTTGTTGGCTATTTGCAAGTAATGTGGCAATGATTATTCTTATTCATGCATGTAAAAACACTATAGGATAAATTTCTAAATGGAATTGGAAGATCAAAGGATGTATTTAAATTTAAAAGTAACATTTACAGGTTAAAGCTTAATACACACTGCCAAACTGTTCTCTAAAAGGGCTGCCTCAGTTTACACTGCTCCTGATGGAGCCCAAGACTGCACAGTCCCCACACCCACAAATAGTTCCGTCCATGGCATATGAAAGAGGAAAAGTCACTTTTCCATTTTAGAAGTTTTCATTTCTTCAATTATAATTGAGCTTGCACTTTGTATATCCTTATCAGATTCTCCCCCACCCACCCCTGCAAACAAATTGTTTATCCATTATTTTAAAATCTACTTGTTTACCTTTTTATTGATATGTATAAAAACATTTGGATATTAAGGAAATTAACACCTTGTCATACATTCTAAAGATGTTTTTCCTTATTCTATCTTCTACCTCTCTGAACCACTCTTTCACCTCTTCCATCTCTTTCTCTCTGTACTTTATTGTAGGTGATTTCCTCATATATATCTCCTTGTTTGCTAATTTTCTCTTTGGATGTGTCTAAAATGCTATTTAACCTATCCAGTGAGATTTTAATGAGCATAATTTTCATTTCTATGCCTTTCATTTACTTCTTTTCAAATTTGCCTATTCTTTATTTCCATGGTATCTTATTGTTTCCTTATGTTTTCCTTTCCTTAAAATCTCTTCATTCACTTTATTTATTATAGAGAGTTTTTTATTTTGTTTGGTTATTTGTAGTTGTTCTGGTAATTCTCTTAATTTTTTCCTCTGATGCCTCTCCATTATGGTAGTTTATAACATCTTATTTTGTTGTGAATTCATCTTCAGAGGGTTCATTTGTTTTTCAGAGAGAGCATTTTGTGATGGACTGAATTGTGTCCCCTCTCCTCCAAAATGCATATGCTGAAGTTCTAACCCCCCAATGTAATTTATTTGTACACAGCGTTTTTAAAGAAAAAACTAACAGCCCAGTCGCATGGCTCAGTGGTCGAGTATCGACCTATGAACCAGGAGGTAATGGTCAATTCCCAATCAGGGCACATGCCCAGATTGTGGGCTCGATCCCCAGTGTGGGGCATGCAGAAGGCAGCTTATCAATGATTCTCTCTCATCATTGATGTTTCTCTCTCTCTCTCTCTCTCTCTCTCTCTCTCTCTTCATTCCTGAAATAAATTTTAAAAAACATAAAAAAAGTAACTAACGTAAATGAGGACATAAGGGTGGGGCCCTGATCCAATATGATTAGTGTCCTTATGAGAAATGGAAGAAACACCAAAGATGCATGCCCATAGAGAAAAGGCCATGTGAAGAGGCAGCAAGAAGACCATCTGCAAATCAAGGAGAGAAGAGAAAACAACCGTCAATACCTTGATCTTGGACTTTCAGTCTCCAGAACTCTGAGGCGACAAATGCCATTACTTAAGCCACCCCTGCTGTGGTATTTTGTCATGGCAGTCCTAGTGGACTGTTACAGCTTCTGACCTCTAGGCTGTGAAAGTGACCTCCCAGAGTGCTTTTGCATTTACTTCTATCAGATTCCTAGGGTTTCAAGGCTCTGGACCTATTTTTATGTTAATTTATTGGCTTAGAGTAGCGATTTTTAAATCTTTCATCTCATGACACACATAAACTAATTGCTAAAATTCTGAGCCACATCAAGAATATACTTTTTGCCGATCTGACCCACAAAAGGTATCATTTCGATTCATTCACACTGGACAGTTATAGTTGTGTTGGCTGTTGTCATTTTTTTATTTGACAATCTAAGGCAGTGATGGCGAATCTATGACATGCGTGTCAGAGGTGACACGCGAACTCATTTTTTTGGTTGATTTTCTTTGTTAAATGGCATTTAAATATATAAAATAAATATCAAAAATATAAGTCTTTGTTTTACTATGGTTGCAAATATCAAAAAATCTCTATATGTGACACGGCACCAGAGTTAAGTTAGGGTTTTTCAAAATGCTGACACGCCGAGCTCAAAAGGTTCGCCATCACTGATAAGGGAAAAGGGGTCAGTGCCCCCAACTAAAATGTCAGGCACTGAATGTTGTAAAAATTCTTGTGGCACACCAGTTAAAAATTGCTGGCTTAGAGAGTCCACTCCAAGAAAAGAGACTTAGGGTTAGTTTTCTAAGCAAATAATATAAATTCAGACATCTCAATAGATGGCCTATGCTGGTGTCAGATTCTCTAGGACAGTGATGGTGAACCTTTTGAGCTCGGCGTGTCAGCATTTTGAAAAACCCTGACTTAACTCTGGTGCCGTATCACATATAGAGATTTTTTGATATTTGCAACCATAGTAAAATAAAGACTTATATTTTTGATATTTATTTTATATATTTAAATGCCATTTAACAAAGAAAATCAACCAAAAAAATGAGTTCGCGTGTCACCTCTGACACGCATGTCATAGATTCGCCATCACTGCTCTAGGATGATGTCCCTTCCCGGGCCTGTACCCTTTCCAGGACTCAATAACAGCAAACATCCTTGCTCCTTCCACAGGCCAATGAGTGGAGTTTTTCTAGCTCTCCTGAGGGGCTAGGCTTTCTGCAGGGGACTAGCTTCAATATCTCTGCCTAGTGAGTCTAAGGACTCATCTCCTGTCCTTCTGCCTTTTCCAGTGTCCATCCTCATCCCCAGAGGTCCTTGTAGCATCAGTTTGTACTTACTGTTTTGGCTTTGATTTCTTGCTTTGTTTCTGATATCTGGAGAGTTTTTAATTTAATTTTGTTCATCACTCCCAGAAATTTGCAGTAGAAAGGGAATCTTTATATATATTTCAGACAGGAAGGGAGAGGGATAGAGTGATAGAAACATCAATGATGAGAGAGAATTGATTGGCTGCCCCCTGTATGCCCAACACTGGGGATCGAACCTGCAACCCAGGCATGTACTGTGGCTTTATGGTTCAGATCAATGCTCAACCACTGAGACACGCCAGCCGGGCAAAAGGGAATCTTTCCATGTCATATTTGTCCACCATGTTCACTTGTGTGTATCAGAAGGCGTAGATTTTCCCCCTAACATTCTAGAAGTAAATTTGTTTTTGTTAGAGTAGGGTTATGTCTGAATTCATCACAACTATTTTTTAAAGTTATACTGTAGATAGGAGAATAAATTAATTTTAGAATAAACAACCTTCAATAACGTGATGAAACTATCATTAGGGACCTTATTTCCTGACTTGATATCAGTGTAATATACATATAGACTTGTGGCTTAAGAGACAACAAATACTAAAAATATACATAAGTTGAAAAACAAGAAAAAGTCTGCATTTTTGTGCTTATAATTCCAAAGTTGTTAATATCTTAATTGGCCTTTAATGTACTGCTATGGACTGAATTGTGTCCCCCCCAAAAAAATTCATATGTTGATGCCCTATCCCAATGTGATGGTATTTGAAAATAAGGCTTTAGAGGGTAATTAAGGTTAAATGAGTCATGACGTTATGACCCTCATGATGGGATTGGTAGCTTTCTAAGAAGAGGCAGAGAGAGAGATTGCTCTCTCTCAGTCATTTGAGGACACAGGGAAAAGGTGGCTATCTGCAAACCAGAGAGAGGGCTCTTAACCAGGAGCCAAATCAGTCAGTACCTTGATCCTGGACTCCCCAGCCTCCAGAACTGAGAAGTAAATGCCTGCTATTTAAGCCAACCAATCTATGGTATTTTGTTATAGCAGCCTGATCAGACTAATACATGCACACACTGTCTACCCAATTCATTTTCCTACCATCTGTTTTTCAGGTTTATGCTGTCCCTACATACTTACCATATAAGTAATCAATGATAGTTTATGATCACCCAAAATTCAGAATCGTTAACAGGTTGTCAAGTTTCTGAAACCCACTTTCCCTATTTAAAGTTCTCCTGACTCAAATGCACTATGTATTTTTATTCTTTTTGTTTCTAATCCTCACCTGAGGAATATGTTTTTATTGATTTTTCGAGAGACAGGAAGTGGGGGGGGGGGGGAGGAAGAGAGAGAGAGATGTGAAAAGGAAACATCAATTGGGTGCTGCCTGTATGTGCCCCAGCCAGGGATCAAACCCACAACCTAGGTATGTGCCCTGACTGGTACTCAAACCTGTAACCTTTTTGGTGTAGACAACTGAGCAACCTGGCCAGGGCTCAAATATACTCTTAATTATTCAAAGTAATTCAATGTAATGGTCTCCTTCTTATTCAGCTATCTGAGGTTTGATTAAGATGAATGCATGCAGGAGCCCACACCAGACTTCGTGCTGGGAGTGTCATATGACCTTACCAGAATGTAACCACCAATAAATAGCACGTCCTGGCACAGACTGAATGGGTGAAATGTGCTTGCTGTGAGATCCTTGCAGCATTCCATGGTCTCTTAACAACTTGGGTTGTGGGAGGATGAAAGAGAAGAAGCATAATGCTCTCTCTTTCTAAGGCAACATGAATTCAAGCAGTAAAGTGTATTATAGTTCCATTTTTTCTAATAGCCATGTAAAAACTATGACCAAAGGAAGGGAGGGATTGAAGGAAACTATGAACTAACCTCCAATGGGAACCAAGAGACCTTCTGCCTTTCCAGACTGTTCCATTACAGCTTCACCCTTACCCATAATTCAAGTTGTCTTTAAAAGAGTCCGTGAAACTTTAAATTGGCTCATTCTCTTCATTCCCATTTGCAAAGCAAGCGGTTTGGGTATTGTTATCCCAATGCCATTTAATTTCCTGGAATGATGGCAAAGCAAGTCATGCTGCATGTATACAGATTTCTTTGTAAAATATTTGTCTGGAGCCTGCCTTCTCCAAGAATTGTGCTGAACCAGCAGGATGGGCATCTCTTGGGGGCTTCTCCAGGGTAGCATGTTGGCCCCACCCCAAAACTACCAAGTCGAAGCTACAGTTTATCAAGATCTCCAAGTGATGCCTGTGCTCATCGAGTTTGAGAGGCACTGGTGTAGAGTATTGTGCTCTCCACTCATTAATAAAACCTCAGGAGCAAGACAAAGGTTTTCCCATAATCCTAACATGGCATTTTGATATTCTACTAACAATTAGGATTCACAGTAGGGTCTCTTTTTCCACATATAAGAAAACCTAATAGTTAAGTCTACAAATGAATCAGAAAAATTGTTTCCATTTCAATTTAGTATGAATGCAGTCTTGCTCACAACTGCTAAATTGGAAGCAAAGAACTGTTTCCTTTCAGGTTAATGGGTTTCCCCTCATCAAGCTGTCCTTCTTTCATGTAATCTAGTCTTGCCTCCACCTATTTATTTTTTGATAACTGTTCTTCTTTTTAATAGGATTATCCATCCTTCCAATATTAACAGCAATTAGACGCACCTCATGGTGCGTCATGCCAACTCAATCTGCGACTGTCAGAGTAGGATGATCTTAGTCTTGTCTCAGTAACAAACTTTGACAACCAAAACAAAGCAGCAGGCAAAATACACGAAGAGAATTAACAATATAGGATCACAGATGACAGGAACTTCTCCAATAGGCTGGCTGCCGCTGCCCATTCTATCCACATGGAAACAATGGCGCTCACCATGCTGGTACTGGTGATGTGGGGACATAGTCTTCAATTGTATTTTTTTGGAAATGTGTTTAGAGAAGACTCCTTAAAAGCCTTAGAAATATTAACATTCTCTTTCCAATTCTAATCTATTTAATTTTATTGGAAAACATTTACATAGCTCATCAGCAGACTCTCTAGTATCGAGTAATATTTAGCACGCTGTAATCATGGGAAGGAGAGATTTAGATTAAATGCTGCTTTTTATTACTATTCAATCATCATAAGTTGTTCCATTTTTCATCTTTTTAGTCAACAGATTTCAAAGGTGGGAAAATATCTTCATTTACAGATATACCTATATTTATCTCCTATTATATTTTCCATTAGTGTCTACATGAGATTTATTCCTGGTGATTCCCAACAAAGTAAATGTGAATCTTCCAACACCAGATGCTAATAATAAAGATAAATGCTCCCTATCTCACAGAGAAGTTACAAGAATAAATTAGATAATAGTTACAGAGGAATTTGACCTTACTAGAGAGAGTATATAAATGAAATGTGAAAAACAAACATTTAAAGAACAAAAATTTCATTCAATTGTAGTCAAATGGACTTGACAGTCCCAAATTATGCTCTGAGTAAAAAAAACAGGCCTACTAATCGTGGTTTCCCTGGCTGTGGATCAATGCCAAGTACTGACAATGAATTCCAGGTCTGGGCTGAAACCTCGGGCATCCGTTTGAATATGTGCAAAATGATCTCTTTGTCTTTCTCTGTATGACTACATGTTTCATACTTGGAATACTGGTAAAGCTTTGCATATGTTGGGATAAATGATCAGATATTTTAAACCTCTTTCTACATTTAATAACATATAAGGATTGGCCCTAACTGGTTTGGCTCAGTGGATAGACATCAGCCTGCGGACTGAAGGGTCCCAGGTTCGATTCCGGTCAAGGGCATGTACCTTGGTTGCGGGCACATCCCCAGTAGGAGGTGTGCAGGAGGCAGCTGATTGATGTTTCTAACTCTCTATCCCTCTCCCTTCCTACCTGTTGACATAGGTAACACATATACATCCAGACAAACTCTTTTTACATTTATATTATCTAGAACCAAAAAGGAGTTTTCGGCAGGACAATGGACAAAGAGAGAATCTTAGTTATTATATTGAAAGGCAAAGCTGTCCTCACAGGTATGGGAAAACTCATTTTTTTAAATTGATGTTTTAGAAAGAAGGGGGAGAGAGAGAAGAGATTAATTGGTTGCCTTCCCTAATGCACTCCAACTGGGATTGAACCCATGACTCAGGTATATTCCCTGACCAGGAATTGAATCTGCAACCCTTGGGTGCACTGGATGATGCTCCAACCAACTGAGCCAGCCAGCCAGGGCAAAGCTCATTGTTAATGGGGTTATTTGTGGGACACAGGAAAGTCATCCAACCCCACCTATTTTTCAAACGTCTAGCCACATTGTCCCAGATTCTACCATTTAAGATTTTTCCGAGTTAAAAGAAGTAGCTGCATATTCATGGAAAAAGGCGAGATTAAAAACTATAGGAAGACCAACAATGTAAGGAACTAACACTTACTGCATCCCTATTTCGTGCCAGGCACTATTCTAAGTGCTTTACCAGAACTATCTCATTTAATTCCCAGTTCAACCCTTTGAAATAGGTACGATTCTTATTCCAATGTTAACAGATGGGTGAACAGGCACAGGGAGGTTAAGAAGCCTGCCCAAGATGGCACAGGCTGCAAATGGCATATCTAGACCCCCCCAACCCAGGCCTCTGCGTCTGTGAGACAAGCTATACTTTGCCAACTTTGATGTAAGGAAAAATGTGAACACTGACAAATTTTAGATTGTTTGAGCAATTGTTGAATTTTTCTAGAACAGCCCAGGTTTTAATATTCGAGCAGCCTCTGCCCTCCCTTTTCAGAGAACGTGTCAACAGCAAACATTCACAGTACAATCTTACTGTGTTGACTTGCTCACCAAGAACAGAGTACATGCTAAAAGGAAAGCTCTCTTGTGGAGCCAACAGCAGATATTTGGGTGGGAATGAGAAATGCAACGTGGAAGTGAATTTAGAGGTGGAAATAGCAGAGGAGCTTAGATAATATACTGCGAGTAATTGACGTCTATTACATTGTAACTAACTTCTATAGTAAGAAGCTACCATGGATCTTAGAATGTAGCATAGTTTCTTGATACATACAATGTAAAAAAGGCCTTTAGAATTGTTCTCTAATGGCAGAAATATGTGCTGTGCATGTTTTTTTATTTCTTTTATCTGATAAAACATGTGGCTTTTTGGAAAGAGATGAACCGATACCCCAGGTTCCCTGCTCCTAACAGAACACTGTAATATGGTTAAGCACAAACCTTTCCATAGCAACAGACTGTATACAGACACGAACCCTATGTATCTCCCTTGAAGAAAGCTTTCAGGTTATAACAGACAAATTCAAAATAAAGCCTATGATCCCAGCACCCTGAAGCCTGCTTCCCAACACACTCAAGAAAGGATACATTGACAAACGACTCACCATGGCTCTCGTAGCTCATTTCTTTGCCTTCTTTTTTCTTTAAATGGCACTTCAGCCTTAATAGTTACAAAGGTTTCAAGAGCGAGGACTAGCACCACCTGAAAAAAAAAAAAAAGGTCAGAAATCCAATACAATCTTGGTTTGAGAAGTTCAGCACTGGGCTTATTGAATAGCATTGGAAGTATTGGTTTCTTTATCTTGAGACCAAACACATTCATGCCTGCTACCCTTCACTGTTTTATTTAGTGCTTTTCCACTTTAAGAACATTATGTGAACACTGGCAGCTTGGTTAGCTATAATTCTATACTAGTAATAGCCATTTCACATAGGGGAAAAGGTAGCTTGGAGGATGATATCTTGAAATGTTTTCATAAGCACATATAAAAAATATGGCATTAGGCATTGGGAGTACTGGCTAAAGGAGGGGCAAACCAGGCTTATGCAGAGAGTTGTGTATGTACACGATAATGAGATTCCCCAAACGCTTGCCTATGCAGAGTGGATGTCTCCCATTGCTCAACCCAATTAGGCAGGAGGCGCTGCCTGGGGCTGGAGAGGAATCTGCTCACTATTGTCTCCGCGTGGGGAGAAGTGAATGCTCTGTGCAGCTAGCACTGTGCTTTGTGTTTTTAACATGCGGAACTAGGCTTGAGACTGCTATTGATTATGCTTAGGAGAGAGGAAGTTCATGATATGTTGCGAGTGTATGTACTATATTTCATCCCTATTCAGATTTAAAGCAGCATCCTTCTCCAAATAGTCTACTCTGAAGGTTGCATGCCGGAAGGTGAAACAGATGGTCCAGTTTTATATTTCTTTTCCTTTAGAATTTCTTATGCAGCTCAGGGACCTTGGTCTTCTGGGATCTCAAATTATATTTCAGCCCATTATACGTATATCAGCGTTGATTCTAAGATGGTATGTAAGAATTATTCAAGACCCACATGGCCGCAGCCTTCGCTGGTTCTTAGTATGCCATGTGCTGTTCATTTTAATTGAAAATATTCTAAAAGCAAGATTGATGTGTTTTCTATCCCCTTAAAATAGAAACAGGTTCTGGGCTCATAATTGAGCACTCATAAGCCCCCTCTCCTTATTAACATGCCCTCTCTAATTTGTGCCTCTGTTTGCACAATATAAATGGCCTTTAACAGCCCTTCATTCATACAATGGTCTCACTAACCCAAAGAAAATTAGTAGCAGCCAAAGGCCTATTTTTACTGACACAGAGACAAAAATGCTAATTACCTTAAAATATTCTCAAGTGTATATCTTTGGCACCCTTCCAGGCAAGGCTCAAAAGTTTTTTTCTTTTCCCCTGTTATTTACTAGTTATAGGGAAAGTTGTTTTTGTTTTACATTCAGGCTTCCACATAAGTATAAATTTGTATTTATAATTTGAAATCTTTTGAGTCCAGAGTACTAATGATGGGTGAAGTGTTCGTTTGCTTTCTCCTTACTCATGGATACACTTGACAGCATTATTCATTTGTGATTAACTATGGTTTTACTATTTTGTTAAGGCACTCAGGGGCATTTGCAGAAAAAAAAGTCTAAAAATTTGAATTTATTTAAACGTATTAGTTACCATAAAATATTAATTTATTCTCAGAGTCACTTTTCTCTGATCATTAAATTTATTTGTCCAAGTTTATACTCTGAAGCACTCCCTTTTGAAATGGTTTTAAAACTGAAACCTCTGATGTACAAAATTCAATGTGACTTATTAAATTATGATATCAGGTGTGCTGACAATATTTACATAAAAACAGTAAGCTTTTTGTCATGTATGCAACATATATTTATTGAGGATGCATTATCTCCAGAGTACTTTGCTAGGCCTGGTAATGTAAAAAAAAAAAAAAAAAATCAATAAGCTAAAAGGACTTGTCCTTGAGGGAATTTAAAATTCAAGTTTAGAGAAAGTGTCCATCCATGGATAAATGCATAAAGAAGATGTGGCATATATATATATATACAATGGAATATTATTCAGCTATAAAAAGAAGGAACTCTTGCCATTTGTGACAACATGGATGGTCTCTAAGGGCATTATGTTAAGTAAAATAAGTCAGACAGAGGAAGACAAATATTTTATGATCTCACATACATGTAGAATCTAAAAAGGAAAAAAAAAAAAAAGGAGCTCATGGATATAGATAACAGATTAGTGGTTGCCAGAGGCAGGGGATGGAGATGGGAATAGGTGAAATGAGTGAAGGGATCAAAAAATACAAACTTCCAGGTATAAAATAAATAGTCATGTCCTGAATGTATAGATAACAATACTTTGGTGCATATTTGAAAGTTGCTAAGGGAGTGGATCTTAAAAGTTTTAATCACACACACAACAAAATTGTAACTATGCGTGATGATAAATGTTAACTAGGATTATTGTGGTTATTGTTTTGCAATATATATATACAACTATAAAATCATTATACTGTACATCAGAAACTCATGTTGCATGTCAATTATACCTCAATAAAATTTTTTAAAAATCAAGTTTGGAGAAAAAAATATATTCACACTAAAAGTTAAATAACAGTATAGAACAGTGATTTTCAACCTGTGTGCTGCAAGAATTTTTTAAAACATGCAATATCTAACCATTTAATCGGGGCAAGGGCACTGGCTTCTCTTCCTTTAGATTGTCATTAGGGAAATGGAAACTGAACTGCAATAAGATATTACTGCACACCCACTAGAACAGCCACTAGACAGACACTAGCCAGTATTGGCCAGGATGTGGAGAAACTAGAACCCCCATACGTTGCTGATGGAAATATAAAATGATATAGCCACTCTGACAGATTTACTATGTCCTAAAAAGTTAAACATAAACTTACCATAAACCCAACAAGTCACTCCTAGGAATCTACTCAAGAGAAATGAAAACATATATCCAAACAAAGATAGATAGATAGATAGATAGATATGAATGTTCATAACAGCATTATTCATAATAGCCTAAAAGGCAATTTTATAGAGACAGTAAGCACATCAATGATCCCTTGGGGCTGAGGGCAAGAAAAGGGATTAACTAACTGCAAATGGGCGTGAGGGAACTTTAGGGGGTTATGAAAATATTCTAAAACTGCATTCTAGTGATGGCTGCGCAACTGTATACATTTACTAAAAATCAGCAAGATGTATACTTACAATGAGTGGATTTTATGGTGTGTAAATTATCTATAATAATAAAAGCGTAATATGCTAATTAGACCAGACAGCCCAACGACCTGGATGTCCTTCCGGATGACCTTCCGGACAAAGCCAGGGCTGCGAGGGCCAAGGCAAGCTGCCTTGGCTGCCAGGGCAGAGCCCCTTGCACGAATTTCGTGCATCCGGCCTCTAGTACTTTAATAAAGCTGTTCAAGAAAAAAAGGGTCACATATTTTCATAGGAATGGGTCAAGGTAGTCATCTGAACTTTTCCATGCTGAAATGCACCTCAAACATGTATCGATATCAGGAAATGTGAATAGTTCTTCACAGTTTGCCATGTCCCTTACAATTTTCAAATGTATTTGTTGCTCACACCAATCTTGTGAGGTAGGGTGAGCAAGTATCATGGTAATAAGCACTTCTGCTTTTCCTTTTAGCTTTGTTTTGAGGAAACCTTAAATACTATATAGAGCATATAATTTCAAAATCACAGCCACCCTGGATAATGTAATAAAGAAGATGACAAGCATTAGCATCGCCCCACGTACCCCTGATACTTTTACAAAGACAATTATCCCCCATTTGCCAAACTACACCAAACAACAGGTAAGTTGTTTAGTATGAATCTCCCCACTGGAGATTGTTACAGGTCACTGTCGATGGACTGGGCTGAGCAACCTCACCTGCGCTCACCCTTTGTCCGCCTGCCTCACTGAAGCCGGCTGTGGCTGCTCACTCTAACACATGCATTTACAAACACTGAAATGCATGTGATATCATTATATAGACGAGGCACGCAGCGGCTAACATTAAGGAGCTTGTATTCCCCTGCAGAAACAAAGCTGCCAAAAACCCCCAAAATGGAAACCAGTGTATTAATTTGGCTCATAGCAAATCCTTCTCTATGATTTCTCTTGAAAGCTCAAAAGGAACTTAAACAAACAACTCCAACGTAGCCTGAAGCAGAGAATGGCATGTTTAAAGAAATGTGACTTACAAAGTGTCCAATTATGTAATTTGAAAGTGCATGTGGCATATGCACAAATACACTGAAACCCAGTTAAAAATCACAGGACCCTCCCTTATTTTGATAACATATACGAAGACAGGCCAAACTGGCAGGCCTCTGCACCCAAGCCCAGATTGAGTGCTCCGGGCTAACCTCTCCCTGCCTCCTGCTCATAGAGTTAGGTGGGAAAGGAGTTCTCAGAGGTGGACGGAGATCAGACCCTTCTACACCGAGCACCAGCCTTCCCATCTCGGCCTCACAGTTGCAAAGTTGTCTCCAGATATGCTGATGCGACCGCTGCTTTCCAAGGAAGGCATGAAGGCTCTGTGAGCTCAGTGTCCTGTGTCTCCCTGGATGACCTCTGGACACCCTTTTGCAGGGACATGTGCAGGGACATGTGTTGCTTCAGGATGCTTCCAAGATCTTTTTTTTTTAATATATTTATTGATTTTTTACAGAGAGGAAGGGAGAGGGATAGAGAGTTAGAAACATCGATCAGCTGCCTCCTGCAAACTCCCTACTGGGGATATGCCCACAACCAAGGTACATGCCCTTGACCGGAATCGAACCTGGGACCCTTGAGTCCGCAGGCTGACGCTCTATCCACTGAGCCAAACCGGTTAGGTCAGCTTCTAAGATCTTTGATCGAACACAAGCTGTGTGTCTTGACTATGACTGAAATGTGAACCGGACTGGGTTAGTCTAAAGCCGTGGTCGGCAAACTGCGGCTCGAGAGCCACATGCGGCTCTTTGGCCCCTTGAGTGTGGCTCTTCCTAAGCCTTAGGAGTACCCTAATTAAGTTAATAACAATGTACCTACCTATATAGTTTAAGTTTAAAAAATTTGGCTCTCAAAAGAAATTTCAATTGTTGTACTGTTGATATTTGGCTCTGTTGACTAATGAGTTTGCTGACCACTGGTCTAAAGAAACTCAGAAATATTGAACTGATTTCAGTCAATAGTTAATTTTGATACTTTCAAGTTGTAAGAATTTCATGTTAATCTATACGATGTGATACATAAAGTACTGGAAAAAGCATGGGGCTCAGGGGCATGAGAATTGTGTTCTGGAATGCACCCCTGTAATCTTGGGGAAGTTCCTCAACTTCTAGGACCTGTGTTCTCAAAAAAAAAAAAATCTGGGTTTTTTTTGGATGAAATATTCTCTAAGGTCCTAATCATAATTTGACAATCACTTAGTGAGGTGTTACTGTTATTCTACAAGATAGAAATATTTATCTGAATAATTCATTGAGGTCACATGTATTTTGACCTAACATGCCCTCTGGCCTTTGCTGAACTGTTAGAATAAAAACAAACAAACAAACAAACAAAAACTTAGAATTTGAAACTCATAGACACAGAATCCATTTGTGCTATCATAAAATGCCACAAAAGTTACAGCTTCAGAATGAGAATGATAAAGATAGGAAGCAGATATTAATTGAATATTTCACAAACACATATATACATACAGTTGCAAGGAATGTCATCTCAAATAGTGCCTTTTACTTTCTTTTTGATAAGTCTTCACACTTCCTACAACCCCAGTGTTCCTCAAAGTTACTTTAGTGGCCCTTGTGAGGATTCAAAGAATGAAATCCATTCCTCCCCTGTCTCCTTAGCACCTTTGCTTTTTACCTATTTATTTGGCTTCTATTTAATATTTTGTTTGGAAAAGGTTCCTTGGATAAATACAGTCTGAAAGGCATTGCACTGAATAATGTAAAAGATTTTGCTTAAATAGAGCACTTTAAAGAAGTTTTTTGTTATTATAATACCACTTTGAATATGTCATCTTACAAGTTTTTCCAGCAAAAAACAAAGGTTAGAAAGTAATTTTCCATTTCGTCTTTTCTGAGGCTATAGATGACACACTATATTTAATTTTAGAGTCCCTGTACAAATCATCAACTACTGTAATCACTGTACAAATACTAATATTTGATTCAAGGGGTCTCCTAAGTTATAGCATAATCAGAACTCTGGATGGATAGGCTGCTCAATGGGAAAATCATGTTTAGACAGTTGTAATGAAACAGGTTTGATAGTCTTATTATCATAAAATTGATTGATATTTGGTGCAATTTAATCTTTGCCAGGAAGATTTTTGAGAAAAGAAACAATCAGTAACTTAGATTAATCCCCCACACTTCCCCTTCAGTCCAATTCATCTATCTCTTACTCGATGAATGGCCCTTTGGTCTGCTGGTTAGAACAAATTCCTTTTTGTTTCATAATGTAAGGAATTAAGAGTTGGTTTTTAATTTTATTTTTTTTTAAGGACACATGTCAATGTTGATTTGTAAGGTTGTAAGTAAAAGACTACCCTGCTTTGAATATCATTGACTTTCTAAATTCACTCAGAGAGCATAACAAGATAGTAAAAACACAATATAATCTTTGGGTCATTTCCCCCAGGACTTTGAATCTATTTACCACCCAGACAGGTTCTATGACACTGAGTGACTTTGTGAAATAAAGGATAGATTATTTCAGCCAAAGGATTTTCTCATTTCTGTTCCCTAAATGTCTGCATTTTCCCCATAATTGTTTTAGATTGCTCCATAAAATGCTTTGGGGACCACTGAGATAAAGTGTTATGAAAATGACCACTATATTGGAAGAAAGTGTAAAGGGGTCCTTTCCTATGCAGAACACCCACCAGTAAATCACAGCAGGTGGAGAGGCAGCTGATGTCACCATGAAGATCATTGCAGAATGTCCAGGAGAGTCAAATGGAATGGAGTCATTTCTCAGCTCTTTCCAAACCCCATGGAGCTGACAGCAGGATAGCCTCATCCATTTGGGCTTGTGTATCTCTTGGGCCTGACTTCCAGTAGGTTTAGCTCACCACACAAAGCGGGTGAGAAAGATTCCCTTTATCTTTATAAGTGGTTCACTTTCACTTTTTTTCTTCCTGCAGGATCCAGCCTCTGTTGTTTTTCCCCCAAGTTCCACTTGAACGAAAAGGCCAGCATTAATACACTCAACAGGCTCATTCCAGAGGGGGCTGAGCCTGCCCCAGTTCTCACTCCCACCCACTGTTGTTGTTGCTCTGGGGAACCTGATTTGAGTGGGCATATCTTCCAGAACAGGATTATGGCGTGGTTGGTGGGGCCATCCCGGGGTTTTGAAGCGAAGCCACGGTAAGCTACCTTCCTTCTGTGGCTCTAAGTCCCCTTCCTGTCTCAACATAACCTACATGTCCCAGGATCTCCGAGTTCTCCCTGGGGAAACAGCAGAACCTGGAAAACTACACCAAATGGCATCTTTGCAGCCGATTCAAAAGCCTGGTAGTTGCTACAGCAGCAGAGTTTCAGGAGACAGGCTCAGAGAAAAACCAGGAATTGCTGACCCTCCCTGACACTGAAATTTTTACGAGTCATCGAAAGAAACAACTATGTTGTTGGGGCAATGAAAAAAAAAATTAGAGAGCTGGGACAAAATATGATTCCACGTAAGGATAAGGGAAACAGAGGGGGGGGGAGGATTAATTGCTTTCTTTGGATCAACTTAGATTTGTGCAGAATGTTAATTTTGACTATATATATATATATATGTGTATATATATATATATATATATATATATATATATATATCACTTTAATCCTAATGACCCTGTTGAAGTTGGAGGCAGAGCTCTGAAGCCTTGCCTGTCTTTGATTATGAGCTAGCTTGGCTTCTAAAGGTGATGGGGTGGAGCGAAGGGGGTGGAGAGAGTGCAGAGGTATCCTAAGCCCAGAATTCCTATTGACCCCTCTCCTCCTTTCTGTGCTGGCGAGGAACAGGAGGCTGGGACGCTGTGTGCTCTGCGACTTGCATAACAGAGGCAGGTTCTCACCGGGAGCTCTAGCAGCAGCAACCTTGCTGGATTGCCCCAAGACACTCTGGCACAGAGCTGGAGAAAGTGCCACAAACAACCCCGGAAGCCCTCCGCCCAGGTCTGGTTACACCTGGTTTCTCTAGAGCAGATTGCTCAGCCAACCTTCATAATCCCAGAGGAAGGCCGGGGCAGGAGGCTGGATTCCAAGCTACCTTGGCCGTAATGTATGGAGGGCTTTAAAAGTAGAAAACAAAACTTTGAACTCAACGCATCTGCAGCTTTATGACTCAGGTGTGTTATTTACCTTCAGGGGCACCAAAGATCACTGAAGTTAAAGTGACAAAAAAAAAAGTTTGTGAGCTGCCGAACAGAAAAGCGTGTCCAGACCCGACCTAGCTGGTTCTCCTACCATGTTCACTTGGCGGGAGGAGCAGGAGCCGGGCCTTGCCCTCCTCCTCCTCTCATCGGTAGGACTGCCCCTACTCACAGCGCTGGCATCCTCTCCTCTTCAGCTTCCCAGAGTCTAGAACAGTGGTTCTCAACCTTGCTAATGCCGCGACCCTTTAATACAGTTCCTCATGTTGTGGTGACCCCCAACCATAAAATTATTTTCGTTGCTACTTCCTAACTGTAATTTTGCTACTGTTATGAATCGTCATGTAACTATCTGATATGCAGGATGTATTTTCATTGTTACAAATGGAACATAATTAAAGCATAGTGATTAATCACAAAAACAATATGTAATTATATATGTGTTTTCCGATGGTCTTAGGCGACCCCTGTGAAAGGGTCGTTTGACCGCCAAAAGGGTCTCGACCCACAGGCTGAGAACCGCTGGTCTAAAATAAAGTAATTTGGTGGAGATGGGGGGCAGAGAGAAGAGGGAGGAGGATGGGAGGTGGAAATGCAAACGGCTTGTGAGGAAACATGCAGGGGACCCTCGGTGTCCTCGGGGGATTGGCCGCAGGCCCCTCGGATAGCGAAATCCAGGATGCTCAAGTCCCTTACACAGAAAGCGTAGCAGCTGCACGTAACCTGGACTCTAAGTGATCCCTAGACGGCCCCTGAGAACACCGCACACCATGTGAACACTGTGGACCAGTTGGTCTGCTGTGCTGTTTGGGGAATAATGGTGATGAGTAAAAAGCCCAGCACGTTCAGCGCAGACGCGGCCTAACTGCATGTCAGCAACAACATCACGTGTCTTTCCCCCAGCAGCGGTTCTCAGGTTCTCAACCTGTGGGTCGCGACCCCTTTGGCGGTGGAACGACCCTTTCACAGGGGTCGCCTAAGGCCATCCTGCATATCAGATATTTACAGGACCATTCATAACAGTAGCACCATTACAGTTATGAAATAGCAACGAAAATAACTTTATGGTTGGGTCACAACATGAGGAACTGTATTTAAAGGGCCAGAAGGTTGAGAACCACTGCCCCAAAGCGTTTTCAACCCGAAGGGGGCTGAATCCTCGGGTGCGGCGCCCCGGATGCGGAGGGAGGGGGCCGCCGTCTTAGGTCCGGGGGTGAAGCCACTGCTAATGCTCAGAGCAGAGCTCGGGGTGGACATGGCCGCGCAGCCGCTGGTCTGCACGCCCCTCCGAGCAGCCCGGCCTGCTGAGCCCTGTCCCCTCCTCGCGGGCGGACCGCAACGGCCACCCATCCGCTGCGCCGGGGCGGCGGGCGCCCTTCTGCGGAAGCGCCTCGCACGGAGCGCGGCCGAACAGGTGGTGAACCTAATTCTGAAACCAAGAATCACTGTGACTCCACAGAAAGCAAGTTAGCGAGAGTCCACGTGACACGCGGCCCTTTCCGCTACGGAGAAAGCCAGGCCCCACAGGAAGGAGCGGCTGCGGGCCCGGCCCGCGGGGAGGGCGGGCTTCCCGCGCTCGCCCTGGAAGGGGAAGCTCCCAGGCGGTCCCAGGGGCCGTTCTCCTCGCCCTGCCGGGTTCCCTCCTCGGGAAGAAGGGGCAGCTATTAGCAACTCCTACTGAGGAGTCCCTGTGAGAGTGTGTGTGTGTGTGTGTGTGTGTGCGCGCGCGCGTGTCCCGTACGTGTGCTGGCGGCGGGCTGGGAAATTACCTAGTTCCTCAGAGGTCCTAGGTTGGCAATGCAGACAGTGCACAGTGTGGAGGCCCTGGGACCGGCCCGGGCGGAGGCGGGTGTTTGCGACAGGCGGGTTCCGAGTATCGCCCCGCCCTGCTCCGCCAAATCCTCCAAAGGCCCCAGAACCGGTTCCACTCCTCCCGGCGGGTCCCGGGCGGGCAGGAGCGCGGAGGTGCCCGCGCGCGGTCCCGCCTTCCCAGGCCCCGCCCCGCCCCTCGCGGCCCGACCCGGCCCGCCCCTTCCCAGGCCCCGCCCCCTCACCGCCCGCCCCTTCCCTTTTCAGGCCCCGCCCCTCCTCCGCGGCCCGCCCCTTCCCTTCCCAGGCCCCGCCCCTCCCCCTCGGGGCGGGCTGCTTTCCAGAGGAAGCGTCTAGAACGCAGGCCCTGGTTCTGGCTACCCCAGGGTTTGTGAGGTGTAAACAGCTTTGTTGTCCATCCAGTCGCGTCTGTGAGTTTCATGCGTCCCAAGGTGAATTCTTTGGTAAAAAAAAAAGAGTCGTTTTGCTAGGAGGTTACCCCCCGTGCATGTCTTTATTCATCTCTGGGTTCTGCACCCTCTTCCAGCTTCCCTCTGAGTTGCTCTCTTCACTGATCCTTTCTGACGATGCTTTCCGCCCTTGGGATCCCACAGTTCACACACGCTGGAACTGCTGAGATGGATCGTGTGGTCAGAAGATTAGAATTCACCAGTTTTTTGAAACAAGAGCTTTAACCCAAAGATTGTGGTGGGTGCGTAGCAGAAGGAAGAGAACCCCGCAAGCTTTCCAGCCTTCGAGACAGTGTGGGTCCCTTCAAATTGCCGTGGATTCTTGCTGAGCTGGGCGGGGTCCTCACCCCAGGCGTCACCCCTCACTTCTCCTGGAGGAGACAGCTGTATTTCACCAGGGATGCAGTGATTTATGTGCACCATTTAAGTAGTGTTTGGGAGTTCTGAGGAATGCACC
Source organism: Myotis yumanensis (assembly GCF_028538775.1). Lineage (NCBI taxonomy): Eukaryota > Metazoa > Chordata > Mammalia > Chiroptera > Vespertilionidae > Myotis > Myotis yumanensis. The sequence goes on from NW_027223757.1 coordinate 5,509,827, forward strand.
ATGCAGCATGACTTGACGGTACAATATACTTAGGGGAACATGTGGAATGCACCGAATGTTTTCTTTTCCTTCTTTTAAAGCTAGTTTAAATCTACTTCAGTGACGAAACTGTTTAACCATGTGCAAATGTGTAATTCTGCCTCCTGGCAGAGTCAGCCAGGATTGGGACGGCTGGCCATGCCAAGGCTGGAAGCCGGCTTAGTCACCAGGGGTTTTCTGAGCCATAGATTTACCCCTAAATTTGGAATACGCTGAAAGAATAAAGGTGACGACTACTTTTTACAGAGTCAATGCCTTTCTTTATATCCCTTTTTAAAATATATATGCTTTTAAGGAGAAAGGGGCATATGTTTTATCCCCCCCCCCCTCGCCCCCCCGTGTAGATAGCTTGGGTATTAAACACAATTGAGTTTAATGATAAAATATTCTTGTTAAAAAGTATTGTCAGACTACAAAATTTTACTAATCTGGTGGGATGTGAAATGGTGTCTTCTTTTTAATTTGCATTTTCCTGATTATTTATGAGGTTGAATTTATGTGACCACCCTCCCCCCCCCTTTGCCCCCCTGCTTAGGGAAACACCTATTTTTCTCTTTTACCCATTTGAAAAATTGGTTTGTTTATCTTGAAAGCTTTTCTTTTTAAGGTAGAAACTGGTAGGGCAGATTCTTACCTCTAGTTTCCCAATGGCTCCGGATTGCAAATAAATGGCCCATGGAGAATGAAGCAGAAAATAGAGGAATGCTTTCCTAAAAGTGACTCTCTGGAAATTTGGATTTCAAAGGTAGAAAGTAAGCATACAGCTTCATGCTGAATAGCAAAATATACCAATATTTATAAAATGTCCCAAGATAAGTAACAGAAATAGCAGCGTGCTACATTTAAGTGAGAGAGATGAGTTGAATTCTGTGGCCTGTTTCCCTCCTGTCCTATTTCCCGGTGTTGAAATTTCAGTTTCGAGGATGGTTGTAGGAATGCGCTCCGAGTGCTCCTTCTGCCTTTGTACCTGTGCTTTAGACAGTGAGTGGACGCCAGTCATTAGTCTTCAAGTCTCTCCATTTCACCGGCGCTAAGCACGGGAAATCAATAGCGGATCATTTAATAATGCTCCAAAGACTTGAAAAGAGCCTGTTAAGGGAGGTTTAAACCAAAATAAAGGAACTTCAGAGTGGGTGTTCTTGTATTTGTTATTTTCCTTTGACTTGAAGAGAACTATTTGTAGCCCTGCGCCCCGTTGCTAGGATGGAAGTTGGCCTAGGCTGTCAATTCAGATGTTTCAGATAGGACAGAAGATAAGGTGTTTCAGCTTATTCCTGTGGCAGCATGGGAAAATTTGAGAGGAAAATAAAGTGTGATTAATCACTTTTCAGCACACCAGTGTTAAGATGTGTACTTTAAAGTACAAATCACTTTGCAGTGATTTATAGCATTTTCTGTTTCTTATCTAAATTACTATGGAAAATAGAACTATTCTTAGAGATGGGGTAAAATGTACTATTTCCTACACTGTCTCTCATTATCTCCAAGTCTTGGATGCTATTTCTAAGATTGCAAATGTAAGATTTGGAAGTAGAAGCTATTGCGTTTTATTGCTATTGAGTCCATCCAGATAATGTTTCCTTTAAAAATGACTTTACCTTGATTGGGATGGGTGTATAAGTTCATCAACAATAATAGAATTGCAATTTAAAATATGTGCATTTTAGAATATGTAAATTATACCTCCATTTAAAAAAAGAATTGGGCCCTAGTCAGGTGGCTCAGTTGGTTGGAGCATCGTCGTGTACACCAAAAGTTTTTGGGTTCCATTCCTGGTCAGGGCACATACCTAGGTTGCGGGCTTGATCCTGGTGGGGTTGTGTACAGGAGTCAATCAATCCATATTTGTCTCACATTGATGTCTCTCTCTCTCTCTCTCTCTCTCTCTCTCTCTCTCCTTCTCTCACTCTTCATTCCTCTCTCCCTCTAAAATCAATAAAAAAACATATCCTCAGCTGAGGATTAAAAAAAGAGAGAGAGTAAATTGGAGGGAATGACATTTCCAAATTGCCCCTCTGGCTGGAAGTGGTAGAGATCATATGAACTGGGAGTCCTCAAAGGATTCTTGGGGCCAATGAAAGGTCTAGAGTCAATGAGAGATCTTTGGTCTGGCCCAGGATGTCATGTCTGGTGGTCTTGGTATCTAGGTGGAAATCTTAGTCATCACTTTGAGAAAAGACAAAAGAGCAGGGATTATATTTTTAGTTGCCATAAACTTAACAATAAAAAACGTGAGCAAATTTTTCTACTGATATTGTACCCATGGCCAGCTTGAGTTGGAAGAGATATAATTATATCCCACAGTCCTTTGACTATTGCGAGGGCATTTGCATGCTTCCAAAATCTGAAGACTTGGATTTTACTCTGGTTATGGAAAACTCGGGTGTTACGTTCTGAAATATCTTCTCTTCCTCAAATTTCTATTCTTTCTTCTGTCTGGAATTTCTATTTGGTGTATATTTTGAAATTTCTTGGTCTATTTTCCATAGCACTTAAATACAATTTCATAGTTTCTCTGTCCTTCATTCTGAGAAATTTCCTCCAATCTATCTTCTGGTTTATATATTCTTTCTTCACTTTTGTCTTATTTATTCATTATCCTGTTCATTGCATTTTTAATTTCAGTGACTATGTTTTCCCTTTATAGAGACTCAGTTTGATTCTTCTTCAGATTTGCTTATTGTATTGTTTTTATTATGATTTCTATGATTGTGCTTATATCTTTAGTCGTGTTCTCTTTTTATGCAGTTCTCTGAATGCTGATTCTTCCTTCTGTTATATCTGTTGACTCACCTCACCATCATTTATTCCTTCATGGACCTTGTAATTTTTTACTGTGAACGTATCTTTAATTTTTTCCCTTCCTAAGAGATGTAAAAGTGTTCCCAAGGAGTGTTTATTTTTACTACTAGAACTAGAGTCTGAGCTTGACTTTTTATTTAATGAAATATCTCAACTTAGGATTTTTAAGTCAAGCAGGCAGCATAAATTCAGACCCCGTATACACATGTACCTCAGGCTTGGAGTTTCCATTTCTCAAAGGTGTTTTTCTTCCGTCCAAGTTCCCAGACACATCACGTATTACCTAGGGATGCAACCAAACCTTACTGTAGTGGTTTTGTTCTTCTAACATAACGAACATGTTGGATGTAGGCAGAGCAGGGAAGAAATGCTGTCATCTGTGTCCTTTTCCTCATGCATCTCCCTGCCCCTCCATCGCTCAGCAGTGGCTTTCATCCTTCTGCCTGTTTCATGTGGCAATTTGGCTCGTCTACTTCCAGCCTCACAGCCACTGTCCAGGTAGGAGAGAGAGAGAGAAGCAACAAGGAGGAAGGAATGGCCCCCAGATCAGAAAAGCCAAACTTACCCAGAAATCCCTAGCCCACTTCCGCTTAAGTCAGTGGTTCTCAACCTGTGGGTCGAGACCCCTTTGGGGGTCGAACGACCCTTTCACATGGGTCGCCTAAGACCATCGGAAAACACATATATAATTACATATTGTTTGTGATTAATCACTATGCTTTAATTATGTTCCATTTGTAACAATGAAAATACATCCTGCATATCAGATATTTACATGACGATTCATAACAGTAGCAACATTACAGTTATGAAGTAGCAACGACAATAATTTTATGGTTGGGGGTCACCACAACATGAGGAACTGTATTAAAGGGTCGGGGCATTAGGAAGGTTGAGAACCACTGGCTTAAATCTTGGCTAAAACTGCAGCACAGGCAGGGTTACCCCCGCGGCAAGAGAGATGAGCCATGAACTTGTTCTTAACATCTTGCCTTTGATGTTTCTCTTTCTCTGTGCCACTTGGAGATTTCCCTCCCCCTTCTCTCCAACTTGGCTGCTAAAACAAATTTGAATGGTTTTAAATAATCCAGAATTTCTGTGCATTTGCTTAGGCTGTCACGTTGCCTAAAGAGTCATTCATTTGCCCCAAAGCTATATGGTTCGTTTGTTCATTCACTGAACAGATACTGAGAACCTACAGTTGTGAACAGAGTAGACTTTGGTGGGGCTACTGAAGCTGCCCCGTTTCCCCTTCTGCATGCATCTGGAAGTTCAGAATTTGCACAGGCTCTGTTTTATTTCTCCAGCCCCACATATCCACAGTGGGGGTCCTCCCCAGAGAAATATTGCACTTGATTTAGAAAGCAATCCTGAGACCTGTAGCTGGGCACATGATGTTCAAAATATGTAGAAGAGGGTGGGGACAGACTGGCTCAGCTATTCCTTAGCCTTTAATGAATTACCCTGATTATTTGCTCCACTGTCCCCTTAAGCTCTCCATACCTGCTGAGCTTCGAGTCTCCCTGGGAAGAGTGGCTCCCATCTCCATGGCAGCCCTCACCAGTGTTTCAGTTTGTGATTTCCTTTGGCTTATCCATCAATAGGAGTCCACCTGTTTTCTTCTCTTTCATAAATTTGTCAAAGTTTCTAATCAGTGTCAGCATCCTTTCTTGTTTAAGCACTATTATGGAAGCATTAGTTTTTGTGTACCATGATTTCAGTGGGGTTTGGGGAAGTAGGCTAAGTAAATGTTTATACGCATTTGCAACCTTGAACCAGAAGTTCCAGATACATGGTCATGCATCCTATTTGCTTAGCACTATCCTTGGCGCTACACACTTGACAAGAAAATACAGTATGACGTCTAATCCTTATTACCAGGGGCGTGTCGCAGGCAGCCTGCACCAACTCTAAAGAGCTGATTAATAAAATTGTAACCATTCTATGAGTTAGTTGACTTTGCTTTGGTATCTTGAAATTGACCCTGGTAGGAGTATATACCACTGAAATCAACAAACATTATGAATCAGCCCCACTCCACCTTGAGAGCTGGTTGCTAAACACGCATCAGCATACCACTAGTCTTTACTCTTGGCCAAGCTGTGATGAGACCTATACTGAAGAAAAAGTAGAAGTCCAAGTAAAGTAGCCATCAAGTGCAAAACAGAGTGGCACAGACACACCAACGGCTAAGGAATTCAGACAGAGAAATCAATGTTGACGGCAATCGTTGAGGAAGCTGGGCAAGGTAGCAGCAGTGCAAACAGAGCATTACTGTTCCTGGCAAATGAAAAGCCAGAGTTCGAATTCTAACTCTTTTACATACTTTTGTGTGACCTGGGAGAACCACTGAATCCTTCTAGTAAGCACAATGACAGTCAACATTGACCTCATCCTTGTTATGGGTAGGCACTGTGCTAGGTGCTGTCCATAGATGAACTTAATCCTTAGTTTCATTATCTGCAAAATGTCGCCCACCTCAAAGGGCTATCCTGAGATGGTAATTCATTTAAAGAGCCTGGTAAACTCTCCATTAAATTTTTTTTTTTCACGGGCAAATTTCTTATAGAAGACTAGAAGCCCAGTGCACGAAAATCGTGCAGGGGGTGGGGGGCCTTAGCCTGGCCTGCGCCCTCTCGCAGTCCAGGAGCCCTCAGAGGATGTCTGACTGCCATGAGCCTGGCTTCTGGCTGAGTGGCACTCCCGCTGTGGGAGCATACTGATCACCAGAGGGCAGCTCCTCATTGAGCGTCTGCCCCCTGGTGGTCAGTGCGCATCATAGTGATGGTTGTTCCACTGTTCGGTCAGTTTGCATATTAGCCTTTTATTATATAGGATAAGCAACTTCTATGTGCAGATTTTTCCTCCTGGGCCTTGAAAGATGGGTGATATGCAGTCATGTGAAGGGACTTGTGGAGGCCATTTCCGAGTGGGTATCAAAGCATATAGAAGTGTGGGTGCTGGTTCTGATGCTAGCCTGAGGGAAGTGGAAGTTGTACTTTGGGGAGTAGTTACAACAACTGAATGAGTCGAATGGGAACAGACTGTGGCAAGTCCTGTGTTCTAAGTAGGGAATTTAATATTTCACGTGATGGGAACTGGGGAGGGGGGGCATTGTAAGTTTTTGAAAGGGCAGAGAAACAATTAAAACAGGATTTTAGGTATAGGATTCTAGCTGGCAAAATGAGTTGGGAGTCGGGGGCAGAGACCGGAAGTATGAGGTGGCAGAAGTGGGTGAGAAAGAAATGACCAAGCCTGAGAGATAGGTCAAAACAGTGGTTTATACGACAAAGAATTTTATAAAAAGACAAAACGAATCAGATTATTTTATAAATGAATAAGCTAGAAATATGTAGTCACAATATTTGTAAGAGCAATCTGAATCAGAAATTAGGAGAAATAAGCAAGGATTCTTTCTTCATTCCCCAACCCCCTAAAAAAACTAATTTAAAAGCATATATATATATATATATATATATATATATATAAAATTCAGTGGAAAGTTTTCTTTTTTTCTTCCATTCCATGTGGTTTTGGGTACATTCTTTTAGTTAAATTAACTTAATGTGGATAAACTTTTTGAGTTTGTTTGGTTTTATAACAAAATTGTGGCATCTGTAGTTAATCCTGTTTTCCTAAGTACCCATAAAATGATGTTAAATAATGGTTTTATCATGGTTGGGAGCTATAATTTTTTTCTTAACCTCTACAGAGGGTGGAGAAAGGGGGGCAGGACATGCTACTGTGTAGACACGGGGGATGTTAGTGAGCTGAGCAAGCTCTGTTGGCAGGACTTGAATGTAAGGTTGAGCGGTGCTGATGCCATGCATGGGGTGCCGGGACCTTGCCCCATTCTTGTCCTTGTGTTTGGCCCGCAGGGACACCAGAGGCTGTGTGTGGCGCCCATGAGCTGGGTTTCTTCTTTCTCATCATTCTGGTAACAACCAGCTTTGTCAAAGGTCTCCAGTGACCTTCATGTGGCTAAACACAGTGGAGATTTGGGGGTCCTCATCGTTTTTAGTTCTGAGCAGCCTTGACACTTTTGTTTTGTTTTAGCTTAAACAACCGAAATTTATTTTCTTACAGTTCTGGAGGCTGGAAGTCTGTGATCAAAGTGTCATCAGGTTGATTTCCGCTGAGGCCTCTCTCTGGCTTGCAGATGCTACCCTCTCGCTGTGTCCTCACATGGTCGTTTCCATGTGCGTGTGCTCATAAAAGATCGACCTGGAGTGAACCAACAACCATAGCTAGTATCTTCATAGGTAAACACGCTTGCTGAGCGCATTTGGTTTTGTTTTTCATTTAGTTCCCCCGCTCCCCTCATTCTCTTTGAGTTGGTGAGAAAGTCAGTCTCCTCAGAGCGGAAGGGAGGTGAGAAGCGTTTGGTTTAGGTGGGTGATTTTGCATTCTGGACTTGGATGAATTGTGGAAGTCAGGGATTCTCCCCGTGACCTCTCCAAGTTGATCATGAAGCTCAGTGACATTGAGACTATGCTGTAGCAATTGTGCCAGTTAAAATGATCAACAGAGGAAACATAACTGGTGAAAACAATTAGAGTGAACTCACATAGCAAGGTTTGGCCTAAAAAAAAAGAATATTTGTTGCTTTTACTTAGACGTATCAAAAACGGCTGTCTAAGCAATATATTTTGATGCCTTACTAACTTTCTTTATAACTTTGTCTTTAAGCTGGCTAACCAGTCATTGATCAGAACACTTACTGAGTGCCTGTATTGTGCCAGACAATGTTTACCGTGTTACTCAGTCTTCTCATTTTATAACTTATCCTTTTCTCATTCTCTTCCTCCTCTGCCTCATCCTTTTTTTTCTTTCCCCCAGACCCGTGGTAGGCAAACTTCGGCTCAAGAGCCACATGCGGCTCTTTGGCCCCTTGAGTGTGGCTCTTCCTAAGCCTTAGGAGTACCCTAATTAAGTTAATAACAATGTACCTAGCCAAAACCGGTTTGGCTCAGTGGATAGAGCGTCAGCCTGCGGACTGAAAGGTCCCAGGTTCGATTCCGGTCAAGGGCATGTACCTTGGTTCCGGGCACATCCCCAGTGGGAGATGTGCCGGAGGCAGCTGATCGATGTTTCTCTCTCATCGATGTTTCTAACTCTCTATCTCTCTCCCTTCCTCTCTGTAAAAAATCAATAAAATATATTTTAAAAAAAATAACAATGTACCTACATATATAGTTTACGTTTTAAAAATTTGGCTCTCAAAAGAAATTTCAATCGTTGTACTGTTGATATTTGGCTCTGTTGACTAATGAGCTTGCCAACCGCTGCCCCAGACTCTTAACTTTCCTACTCATATTTGTCTTGAATTTTTTATTCAGTTTTTCTTTATCATATGCATATGAGATTTCCTTATAAAATCTATTTCTCTCTCTTCTTGGAAAGAATTATCCTTCAACTGGAAAAGTGAAAAATAGCCACCAATTTTAAACATAAAAATAATTATGCAAATATATAATATGCTGTTCTTCAGTTGTTAGGAAATAATGAACTTGAACTTGGTCATTAGTGCACATCCTTGCTTTTTAGGGAACTTCTATTCATTTTGAGAACCATTCTTGCGTTCCTCACTCAGTTCCTAACAGAGCCAGACTGGCCTCGCTAAGAGTGAAATAATCTTAGCAGCTATGAAAACCTGCAAGAAAGCAGAAAGCCTTCATCCTCTGTGTTTACATTGGTACTGATCTGAATGGCATGCTGTTAACTCAGCATAAAGCTATGCTTTTTAAAACAATTCAAGTTCAAGGGCATCCCGTTTATAACCAATCATGTTCCAGGCCTATAAAGTGTTTGCAGTAACAATCCGAACTGACATGTAAGTTAAAGCTCACCCTGGGCAGCTTAAATTTGCACGATTAGCCTGGGACTTGCTCATCTCCTAGCATCTCATGATCAACTGCAATTCACACCTCACAGTTCTAGGAATCGATGTCCATGATACACCGTTATATTATTATTAAATCAGGTTGCTTTGCAATTAACCCAATACGACACCTATACAAATGATTCAAATAAAGAGCCTCATGTTTCACGGGAGACAATCAATAAAGTGAAATCACAGCTACCGACAATGCCAGCGGTTTGGCTTGTTACTATGGTGCCACATTTTTCTCAGGTGTTTTCTCAGGCCGAGGCTACTCTTCCCGCACTGAATCGCAGCTGCTATGCCTCTCGGTATTGGCCATGCCCATGCCTCACCAAAGCATAACATTCAAACACGTTCGGCCATTGCTAACCATCTTCGCTGAGTCATGGAACGTTACAATCAATATGGGATGTACTAAGTCGTCAATTTTCCTTCTATGCTCCCAACATGGAATTAGGGCTTCTTTGCCCAAGAAAGGCTCCTTAATGGTGAAAAAGAAAAGAGCTGCATTGTTGATAAAGTTAGTTCTTAGAAAAACCCCGATCCTTGCTCTTCCCCTTGCACAAATGTTTTATAATTAGATGTCTGAAAACAAAACCAAATCATAATAGCATCTTTCCCAGTTATTATTGCCATTCTGTAGCTTTATTTTTCTCTTTTAATTAAGTAAAAGAACTTCACCACCTTCCACAAAAATATTACAACCCCCTATTATGCTAAGTAAAATAAATCAGTCAGAGAAAGACAGTTACCATACGACTTCACTTATATATGGATTCTAAACAACAACATAACCGAACAAACAAATTTGAAACAGACTCCGAGAACTGACTGGTTGTTGCCAGAAGAGAGAGGGCTTGGGGAATTGGGTGAAAAAGGTGAAGGGATTAAGAAGTATAGATTGGTAGTTACAGAATAGTCACAGGGATGTACAGTACAGCACAGGGGATATAGTCAATAATATTGTAATAACTATGTGTGGTGCCGGGTGGGTACTGGAAATATTGGGGGGGAATACTTTGTAAAGTATAGGATTGTCTAACCACTAAGCTGTAGACCTGAAACTATACACAATAACATTGGATGTAAACTGTAATTGAAAAATAAAACTAAAAAAATATGACAACCCTCTTATTATGTCACCCTCTTTTGGCAGATGTTGCCAGTGTTTGTCTGCCACACAACGTGGTGTAGAGAATCCCCATGTTGAGAGCAGGGACGGTGTACCGCCTTCACCGTCTGACAGCTGTGCACAGATGTCCACTAGGTGTTTGTGACAGCCCATCTGAATACTGCCTCTTTAAGGCCTCATAACTCCTTAGTGTAAGGAAACTGACCTTGACCTATGGAGCATTCAGGACAGGCACTGACCACAAATGTATCTTGTCCATGTCTCTCTTTATATACTTGTTTCCAAACAGAGCCCAGCCAGGTGCGAGTATGTTTCGATGAGGCCGTTCTCATCTCCTGAAATAGAGAGAATGGAACAGTAAGTATGGAAAACGTCTCTCTTTTTAAACACGGAGTGGATGATTGGAAACAGTGACTTATTCAATAATCTAAGCAGAGTCTGTTGTCCATGAATCATACCGCATACAAAAAGGTGAGGGAAATGTTCAGGTTGCCATTTCTCCGTGGCCAGGGAGGAGAGCATGGGGGTGAATCGAGGTTTTCGTGCTGACCGTCCTGGGGAAGCTAACTTGGGAAGCCATGGGTGAAAACAGAGTGGGAAGTGCATCCTCAACAGGAACGCAATGGTCCTAAGCTCTGAGAGGCCCCAGACGCCCCTTCCGCTGCTTACACGGGGGCAAAGGTCTGCAGAAGAGCTCTTGCATGTTCTCCCTGAGAAGCTACCCATGGATTGGGGAAAAGACACGCGACTTCTTGGAGGGGGCGGGGAGGTAACCGGCTGCCTGAAAAGAGGCACACAATTGCGTGCACTCGCTCCTGTGAAAGAAATTCATTTAAGAGCAATTGGATTAGAGATGGAGATTTACATGGATGAATTTAAGGAAGAGGATCGGGTAAGACAGTAAGGATGTACCTCACTCATTTGCTGCGAAACTATAAAAAGCATTGGGGACTTACAGTGCTAAGTGGAAAATGGGCTACTAAATTGTAATTAAACTATGATTGCAATTATGTAAAGTAAGTTTGCTATGGACAAAGGCTGACCGGGGATACAGAGAAATTAGCACAGTTATTGTGTTAATGTAGTGATGTTATTTCTTTCCCATTGTTCGAATTGTGTGGGTGTGAATGTGAGGGCAGGGGTGGGGAGAGGCTATATATAGAGTCCAACAGAAAGAGTTACACGAGGAATTAGGAAGCCCGTGGTTAAGTTTCACAAGGCATGCCAGCTGTGAACTTAACCTCCCTCAGCGTCAGTGTCCTTATACAGAGAGTGGGAATCAGCACCTGCCCTGCACCATGGGGTAGTGAAAACACTTTGTAAATTGAAAGTATTGTAAGAGACTGTGAGTAGTTAAGACCAGAGTTCTATGTAGAACAGAGACTTAAAAATCCAGAACTCAAAAGTCACCCTGAATCTCTTCCCAGCAGTCACTGTGGGAGCTGGACAGCATGTGCCATCTCATTTAATTGCACAATGTAGAATTTACACTCACTTATTGGGCACCTACTACTTGCTTTACCAACCAGGTTTCTCAATGCCATTTGTAGAATAATCCATTAATCGAAATGATTGGAAATGCTTCCTTTATCAAATACCCATGCTGATTTCTAAGCTCTATTGTTTCACTGCTCACTGTTCTGGTTTTTTTTTTGTTTTTGTTACTCCTCACCCAAGGATATTTTTCCCATTGCTTTCCAGAGACTGGAAGGGAGGGCGGGGGTTGTGGCGGGGGGGGGGTGGGGGGGGGGCGAGTGCGGGGGGAAGAGAACATCAATGTGAGAGAGACACATTGACTGCTTGCCTCTTGAATGCACCCTGACCAGGGGTGGGGGGCAAACTCACAACCCAGGTGCATAACCTTGACAGGGAATCGAACCCACCACCCTCTGGTGCCTGGGCCTATGCTCTGACCACTGAGAACCACTGGCCAGGGCTCACTGCTCTGTTTTGATTTTTGTAGCTTTATAATATTTTTAATCTGGTAGGAAGTTTTGTAGGTTTTTTGTTTTTGTTTTTAATAAGATCCAGGGTAGAATGGGAGCTATAAAGAAGGATCACCCAGCTTGGGTACACGCAAGTGAGTAACCAGCCCAAGGGCACCCGGTCTTAGAAGACACTCTGGAATCAGAGAATGTTTAGTTCAAATCTCTGTTTACTACTTACCATTGGGGTGACCCAACGAACAAGCCTCAATCTCTCTCTTTCCTCATCTGTAATGGAGGATAATAACACCCACCTCGAAGCTGTGTGGATTAAATTACTAAATGAACGTGGGTTCCCAGCAGGGAGCCTGGCACACAGCGGTCACCATCCTGCCCTTGCTGGGTGTGCACCCCCAGCTGTGAAGACGCAACTTCCCTTGGATTTCTTGCATCTGCAAAGGGAGGAAGAGCGAAGAATTGTCACCATTTCCACGTAGCATTCTGAAGGCTCGTCCACTGTGCAGAGATACATGATAACTGTATAGTAAGGAAGTGGCATTTACATTCTACATATGTATTTGCTGCTCCCGGAATATGGCAAAGCAGGCGATGCCACATGCCATATAATTCATAAAATGCACCGTCATTATGCAGCCCAGAGCGTGGGATGTCAAACCCCGAGGGATGCCGGGTGGGGTGTCCCTGTCAGGGCTCGAGGGGAGCGGGGAAGAGGGGGAAGTTGCCCAGGGTGATGAGAACAGGGGAGGGAAGAGGTGGAAAATAGCGGGGCCTCGCTTCTCTCTCCTGCTCAGCAAGTTTGGATTTTAAGTGATTTGGGGCAGAGATCACATCTATCACCTCCCCGTTAGTAGTCATTTCTAAAAGATTATTGCATAATATTGACACTATTTGATGACCAGAGTGAAGAAATGTCACACAGGACCTCAGAGTCACCCTCCGTCACCAAGAGTAGCCAGGAGGACTCTCCCGGGAAGGCTGTCTTCTTGCCCTGGGATGTGATGGATGGAGTCTGATCATAATTAATTTTAATAGAGACCTGATGTGATGTGATAGAATCTTGGCCATTCAAATGACGTAGAACCAGCCAGCCAGCTTGGACAAAAACAATCAGTTCTCCCTCACCATTGGCTTTAGAACAAGTCAAATCCAATTAAACAGTATTTATTGATTGAGTGATTTTGTGCCCAGCACTATAAAGGGTGTACAAAAGAAGGACCCTGTCTAACATCCACTGTCTGAGCTGGACAGACAGGAAATATAATCTATAATAATAAAAGCATAATATGCAAATCAACCGAACATCTGAACAGCAGAACGACCATCTAGACAACCTTCCAGATGACCACGCTATGACACGCACTGGCGCCAGGCCAGCCAAGGTGGTGCGATGCTATTGGTCAGGGGGCCCGCCATTGCCCCTTGATTGCCCCAGGGGCGATCGATGGGAGGGGCTCCGCGATCATCCCAAAGAGGGAGGCCCAGGCCACCCTCTGTGGGGTGATCGATGGGGGGCTCCGTGGAACTGGGGAACCAGGGGTGTGTGGTGGCAGACACGGGCAGCATCAGGCCAAGGTGGGTGAGGGCGGGGGGTGGGGCCGCGAGGCAGCCGGGGCCATAAGGCAGCTGGGGCTGCGAAGGCCTACCCTTGCACAAATTCCGTGCATTAGGCCTCTAGTGAAATAATAATAGGTACCATCTGTTGAGCCCCTGACTTCCACGCCATGCACTGTGATGTACTCGGTGTACACTACCGTGAATTCTTTCCACGAATGTTTCTTGAGTGCCTCTTATGTGCCAGGCATCCTAGTTTCTGGGAATACCACAGGCCACAGGGACAGACAGTGCCTGCCTTTGGGGAACCCACATTCTAGTGCTTATAGACAAGTACTAATATCATGTCAATGATAAATGCTGTGAAGAACAGCAAAGCAGGGTAAAGGCATGGGGGGATCCAGGTGCATGGAGGGGATGCTTTAGGGCAGCCCCTCTGAAGATGTGACCTGGGGGGACTGGTGTCCACAACGAGATGAGGGTGGTGTGCTCAAGGCCCAGTGTGGCTGGGATGGGAGGAGGGAGGAGGAGGAGGCAGAAGAGTAGACAGACAAATGACTAAGCCATGGAGGGCCTTTCGGGAAATAAGCATGTCAGGTTTCATTCTGAGGACAATGGGAAGCTCCCAGGAACTGTGAGCGGGGGAGAGATACCTGGGAGCAGACTCTGAGACCGTATGTAGGAGGCTTGCTCTCTGGCTGTAAGAACGGGAGACAGGCCAACTGGAGGAGGCAGAGGGTGTCTCCTGAACTGATCCTGCTGGGGCCCATGGCGTTGGGATGACCCTTCAGAGTTTTCCCAGTTGAAGCAAAGGGCTGGACCTTGTAAGCTGGCATCAACCAGTTGGTGTCTCCTGAGAGGGGTGGCAAAGCTGGGCAAGGCAGCTCCCTTGGGGTTGGCAGATGCCTGAAGAGGTGCCGGCCATGGGCCACCAGCAGTCAACAGTGCAGCAGCTGGACTATGACACCTCAGTCCTGAAGAGGGCATCTGGGTGCACACTCCAGCTCCCACAATGCATCTGCTTGTGTTCAATACTCACAACAAGCCTCCACGTTAAGCATTTTTAGCTCCTTTCTGAGACTCAGGGAATTTAAGCAAAACTGTTCAAGGTCACTTACGAGCATATCTGAGTACAAAGGCCATGCATGTAAAAAATGTAAAATATACACACCATAAGATGTATCATTTTAGCCATTTTAAGTGTACAGTTCAGTGGCATTAATAACATTCATATTGTAGAACCATCATCACCATCATCTCTAGAACATCTTCCATCTTATAAAACTGAAGCTCTGTACCCATTAAACAATAACATAATACAACAATACTATTAATATTAAACATAATAATAATAATGTTAAACAGTAACTCCTATTCCTCTCTCCCGCCAGCCCCTGGCACTGACCTAATTTCTGTCTCTATGAATTTCACTACTCTAGGGACCTCATATAAGTAGAACCATACTGTATTTGGCTTTTTGTGTCTGGCTTATTTCACTGACCATAATGTCTTCAAGGTACATCCATGTTGTAGCATGTGTCAGAATTTCCTTAAAAAAAATCCTCACCAGAGGATATGTTTATTGATTTTTTAGAGAGGAAGGGAGAGAGAGATGGGGAGAGAGAGAGTGAGAGAGAGAGAGAGAGAGAGAGAGAGAGAGAGAGAGAGAGAAAAGAAACATCTTCCATATGCTCCCCAACTTGGAATCGAACCTGCAACCTAGGTATGTGCCCTGATCAGGAATCAAACCTACAACCTTTTTGGTGTATGGGATCACGCTCCAACCAGCTGAGCCATTTGACCAGGGCTCCTTGTTTTTTAAGATTGAATAATACTCCATTGTAGTATGAACATACTACATTTTGTTTATTTGTTCTGTTGATGGGCATAATAGCCACCATTTGGCTGTTCTTTGAACATGTCTGTAAAAATGTCTGAATCCCCATTTTTTATTATTTGGGGTATATACCCAAAAGTGGAATTGTTGGATCTTATGCTAGTTCTATTTTTAATTTTGTAAGAAACTTTCATACCATTTTCCACAGTAGTTGCACCATTTTACATTCCCAATAGCATTGCACAGGGTTCCAATTTCTCCACATCCTTGCCAACACTTCTTTTCTTTTCTTTATTCCTTTTCTTTTCTTTGGACAATAGCCATCCTAATGGCTGAGAAGTGGTATCTCATTGTGGTTTGAAGACCATGCATTTTTTATGCCACCCTGCATCTCAGAAAGGAATCCAAGATTGCCAGCGTGCACCCAATCCCATGATTCCTTCTGCAGGTGAAGCTCAGATGTTTTCCTTGGGTTAACAGTGAGCTGCACAAGACACTCTGAATGTCCCCTGAGACCTCCAGACACCTGAAGAACAATACAAACTTTGGCACCATATCCTGAATCAGTCTTTACAGTTCTGCTCAAGGACCCTGAATAGTTTATAAACTTGTGCTTTTCTTTGCACACTTAACAGTTGGCATAATTTTTATCATAAATTTAAATATTTTGTTGCAAAAATGTAATTGCTAGCGTATTGTAAAATTGACATTTTATTTTTAATTATTTTTAAATATATATATTTGTATTGATTTCAGAGAGGAAAGGAGAGGGAGAGATAGAAACATCAATGATGAGAGAGAATCATTGATCGGCTGCCTCTTGCATGCTCCCTACTGGGGATCGAGCCTCCAACCTGGGTATGCACCCTTGTCCGGAATCGAACTTGGGGCCCTTCAGTCCACAGGCTGATGCTCTGTCCACTGAGCCAAACTACCTAGGGCAATATTGACTTTTTAAAATAAAACTGTTGCATCACTATTTTAAATGTGTACAAATGGCATCTAAATCCTATAACAGTTTGTTACTCACCATCATCCATTTAAGAAATATACAAACAAGCTTATCCTTAGCAAGAAAAATTTATATATTTTTGTTTTCTCTTTGAAATTTTATTTCCATCTACTTCCCCTTCAGAATTTATGCTAATGTGTTATTTATGATGAACATCTTTTACTGAGCATCCTGTCATACTTTTATTTATCAAGCATATGTATAAAAATATAAATTTATACACTTACAAATTCCTGTGACCCTAGGCTTTAAGTGTTTTCTCGATCGAGTTATCATTACTAGTATTACACAACTGATTGAAACAACCTGAATGAATAGACTATTTTGATAAATACTAACATAAAAAAGAAAGTATTATTGGAAGCTTACATTTCTTAATAAGATAGATGATGCTGTCCCCTTTCCAAACATTATATTATTGTGGATAAATATTACTTATGGCTACAATGACAAAGTGTTTAGCATCCATTCTATTTCTATTTTCCATTTTCTAGAGATGAAAAATCCTTGCTCTGATAAATAGGAAGATGGGAATGAAAAGAGTCTTTTAATAAAAATGTCCTTTAATTTTTAGAACTCCTTCCAACTTCACTGCCCCAAATCACATGATAATCCATCGTCAAATATTAGTTTTAATGATCTATCAGCTGACAACACTATTTCTTTCTTCCATCAATTTTGTTGAAAGCAAGGTATTGGAAACCACCTGACTTGCAAAGGATTTGCTACCAATCTGTTATGGGTCAAATTAAATCCCCTCCAAATTCATATATTGAAGTCCTAACCCCCAATACCCTCAAATGTGGCCTTATTTGAAAATGATGTCATTGTAGATATGAGTAGTTAAGATGAGGTCATTAGGGTGTACCCTCATACACTATGACCAGTGTCCATATGAAAAGGGGAAATTTGGACAGAGGGATAGACATGCACAGAGGAAAGAGGATGTAAGGACAGTGGGAGAAGATGGCCATCTACAAGCCCAAGGAACAGATCCTTCCCGCGCAGCCTCAGAAAGAACCAACCCTCCCCATGCCTTGACTTTGGACATCTAGCCTATAGAAGCTTTGCTATATCCCCTACATCAGAGTTTTGATCGCCACACTAGAGACCCGGTGCATGAAAATCATGCACTGGGGCAGGGGGGAGGGTCCCTCAGCCTGGCCTACACCCTCTCCCAGTCTGGTACCCTTTGGGGGATGTCTGCCTGCCTGCTTAGGCCTGCTCCCCTGGGAATCGGGCCTAAGCTTGCAGTCAGACATCCCTCTCGCAGTCCAGGACCCCTTGCTCCTTACCACCTGCCTGCAGTGGAGGCGGGAGAGGCTCCCGCCACTGCCGCTGTGCTTGCCAGCCATGAGCCCGGCTTGTGGCTGAGCGGCGGGCCCCCTGTGGGAGTGCACTGACCACCAGGGGGCAGATCCTGCATTGAGTGTCTACCCCCTGGTGGTCAGTGCGTGTTATAGTGACCAGTAGTTCTGCTGTTTGGTCTATTTGCATATTAGCCTTTTATTATGTACTAGAGGCCCAGTGCACAAAATTCGTGCACGGGAGGGAGAGGTCCCTCAGCCCGGCCTGCACCCTCTCACAATCTGGGACTCCTTGGGGATGTCCGACTGCCAGTTTAGGCCCGATCTCACAGGGATCCCTGCAGGATCTGGCCTAAACCGGCAGTTGGACATCCCTCTCGCAATCCAGGACCACTGACTCCTAACTGCTCTCCTGCCTGCCTGCCTGATTGCCCCTAACCACTCACCTGCCTGCTTGCCTGATGCCCCTAATCGCTTGCCTGCCTGCCTGATCACCCCTAACCACTTGCCTGCCTGCCTGGTCACCCCTAACCACTTGCCTACCTGCCTGATCATCCCTACCTGTTCGCCTGCCTGCCTGATCGTCCCTAACTGCCTATGCCTCAGCCCCCACTGCCGCGGCTTCATCCAGAAAAAACGTCCAGAATGATGTCCAGAAGGTCGTTTGGCTGTCCAGTCTAATTAGCGTATTATGCTTTTATTATTATAGAGGATGTGTTTATTAATTTTCTAATGAAAGAGGTAATAATTACTCATGGTTAAAATTCAGACAATACTCACAGGTTTGAAGTAGAAAGTAAAAAATGACTAATAATCAAAGCATCTAGAGAGAACTACTGCTAACATTCCAGACAGGTCCTTCCAGACTGTTGACTTATAATGTGTTTTTTCACATAACAATGCATGTGAACATCTTTCCAATAAATATACTTCACTTTTAATGGCTGCATAATATTTTATTAATTGTGGGACTGTTTAGTTTGAATCCCTTAATGATAAACATTTATCTTGTTTCCAGTGTATCACTGCTTTCTTGTTTCGAGTTCCATTTCTTTTTTGATAATGAGGTCTAATATCTTTTCCTGTTTTTTATAACCCATTCATTCTTCACAGATGAGAAACACTGTAATGGTCAAAGGTCTTTAATGAAAACATTAGTTCCACTGTCACCTCTTTTCTTTCCTTTTCCTCCACCAAATGCTGTTAACATGTTTATGTTCCCAGAGTCACAAGCCAGGGGTTTTCCTGGGCATTTCTTTTCAGTTTCATGTAAGTTTTCTGAAATTCCCTGGTAACCTGCCCCCCTTATTTTTTCCTTTTGACTTTTTTTGTATATGCATTCCATATTCCTTATTTATTTCATATTTGCACGTTCACATTCCAGACCATTACATAAGATGGTTTTGAGCATTTCCTGGCTGTAACCTCTATGGCAAGACATTCACCACCTCCCACCTACCTTTTCTGTGCCCCCAAGTATCCCGTTCTCATACCCACCAGTTCCCACCAGTTGCAGGTTCCCTCCTTTGCTTAAGTCGTTCTCTTGCCCTGGAATGGTCTCTGCCGTCATCTAGGGCTCCGTCAGGATCCAGCTGAAATGCCCGCTCTCAGGAAGCCTGTGCTGATCCCGTTCCTCAGCTGAAATTAATTCTTTCCAAGCGCCTCACAGCACTTTACTATTACCCCCACCGTGCACTCATCTAGGGAAACACTTATGCAGCGCCCATGGTGTACTCGGAAGTGCAGGGGCAGATTCAAAGCACAAGCCCTGGTATCCACTCTCTAGGACTCTTGGGCCCCTGGGGAGAAGGAAAGGTGAACACCTCACTTCAGCCCAGTGTGACAAATGCCGAAATGCAGGTAGGTGCGAGGCGCCACCCAACCACAGGAGTGGTTGGCTTTACTTGATGCATGCTTTCCTTTTGTAGAAGTCAAGATCCTGGGGTCAGACCCATTTTTAAATTCACCTTTGGATCCGGAGGGAATGTGTACTTTTTGGAGAGTGGGCACCCACCCGCGTCCTGAACACGTGTCTCAGGTGTGTGTGCTCGGGGAGGGAGGGGGAGGGGACCAGGCACAGGTCCAAACGCATCACCCGCACTTCCCGGAGCCAGTCCACTCTGCGCATCTCTCTTCTTCCCTGAAATGATGCACAATCCCCTCCAGATTTAGAAGTCCTGACTATTTCACGAAAGTCTGGGAAATAGGACTTTTCCAGAAATGGTGGAGGTCGGTTAACGATCTACACTCACTGGCAGTGGTTCTCAACCTTCTGGCCCTTTAAATACAGTTCCTCATGTTGTGGCCCAGCCATAAAATTATTTTCGTTGCTACTTCATAGCTGTAATGTTGCTACTGTTATGAATCGTCATGTAAATATCTGATATGCAGGATGGTCTTAGGCGACCCCTGTGAAAGGGTCGTTGGACCCCCAAAGGGGTCGCGACCCACAGGTTGAGAACCGCTGACAGGTTCCTGGCAGCGGCAGGGCGGGCTGCGCCCTCTCTGGACGCACTTCCTCCGAGGCCCCTCCGGCATCCCACTCGGGCCTGGTACCCGGACACCTCGCCGCAGGCCGCGTGCGAGATCCCGGAGCGGGCCCTGCGGCGGCTGCGCCCTCGGAGCCCGCGGGCCGCTCCAGCTCTTCGCGCCGCCCCGACCCCGTCCGCGCCCGGCTCCGGCCCGGGTTTTGCGGGCCGCCCGTCGCCACGCTCGCCGAGCAGGGAGCCGGCGCCGCCGGAGCCGCCGAGCCGGGGCGTGGGGGCCGCGCACGCGCGCCCGGGGGGTGGCGGGTCCCCCTCCCCGGCTCCGCGCGCCCCAAACCGTCACCCCCTCCCGCAGCCGCCGGTCGGGACCCCCGCGCGCCCGGCGCCAGCAGAGCCCGCCTCCCCCGCCCGCGTCCGTCCCCCCGGCCGGGAAGGAAAGATCTTGGCTTTCCCCGCCCGGGCGGGCCCGCGCCAGCGCCCGCTCCTCCCCCGCCGCGTGTTTTCCGCCCCAGTAACGATCGCGCCGCACAAACAAGCCTCGGGTGCCCTTTGCCAAGCGGGCGGGAGGGCATCGCGCTGGGCGCGGGCGGGCCATTTTCAGGGCGCGTCTCTGGGGCCGCTGAAAGTCCTGTTTTCCCCCCAAAGCAGAAGTTGTGGGGGGCGGGGGCGGCGAGGGGCCGCTTCCAACTGCTGCACACGCTTCGAATAGTTGTCAGTAAAATCAAACTGACGTCAGCCCCGGGGAAAAAGATAGGGCTCTTTTGTTCTCATGTTCTCTCCCCTTCCCTAGCGATCAAAGGCAAAAAACATTTTTGGGAGGTGGGGGCAAAGACAAAAAAGGAGAAAAAAAAAATGCCGCGCGAAGAGATATGTTCCATTAGCGGCGCAGCCGGGCGGTGGGAATGTTTAATGCATGCACCAGGCCTTTTGATCACCCTCGCTCGGCTGGGCTCAGTAGTGCCGGAAGGTTAGTTGCATATCCTGTGGCTGATCTGAAATTCGATCAGCAGAGGGGGCACAGAAAAGAAAAGCATTTTAATGGGAATCAATAGAGGATCATAGGTCCTGGAAGGAAATACGTGTTGATTAAAAATGCCACAAGATGAGTAAAATGTTCACGACTGGTTTAAAAATAAAAGGAGAAAAAGGAGAGAGAGAGAGAGAGAGAGAGAGAGAGAGAGAGAGATCCTTTAGCAATCTATTTTCTGTGTGTGTTATTGCCAGAGAGGCAGTCAGCAAACCAACAGTTTGTGTAAAGCTTCAAGCTACAGCGGGCAAATTTAAAGCTGTATGCTCGGAACAGCGCAATAAATACTTAGGGAAAATGCATTCCTATTTCTAGTTGGGGCTCACTCATGCA
The DNA here is from genome assembly GCF_028538775.1 of Myotis yumanensis. Lineage (NCBI taxonomy): Eukaryota > Metazoa > Chordata > Mammalia > Chiroptera > Vespertilionidae > Myotis > Myotis yumanensis. The sequence goes on from NW_027223757.1 coordinate 5,531,183, forward strand.
TTATACAAAACAGCCGGCTGCAGTAGCAGGCACAATACGGTGCACTGTGACTCAAGTTCTTCAAACTAAATTCTCAGGCTTTTAACACTTGAAAACAAAACGTATACTTACTTTTTTTTTAAATAAAAAATTAAACTTAGAGCTTTGAAAGAAATCACAGACTTAAATGATCTGAAGCTTTAAAAAATGTGCTATAAGAAACAATGTGATACCTGTGAGTGTGAGAGGGTAGGGTGGGGAGTTGACAGTGCGATAGCATATTGATTGGGTTTGGAGTGGAAAGTTATTGCCCTGAGGGTAGAGAAAGTTATCAACAAGGTGATAAAAACGGTTGAGAGTTCTACGGCTGGTTGTTATCTGCCAACAACACTGGCAAAGGGGCAAAGGCCTTTTCAACCCGCTCTAACAGAAAAACGCATACACCCCTGTGCAGGGCCTATCCGAGAGGAATCGCGAGCATTTAAATGTTTACATATTTAACAAAGTCCATTATTATGAGGGAAGTCAGATAAGGACCTGGTGGAACCTTCCTTTCAATAGCCTTTTGAAGATGCTTACCCTTACCTATCAGGGTGTTTGTGAATGAAATAATGTCTGTAAAGCACATTGTGTAATGTTGGGGATATTTACACATTTTTTTCCTTCTCCAAAGATGCCCCCACCCAGGAGCTAGGCCTCCTTTCTTCACACTTTGTAGTGGTGCAGCGGTTCTCAACCTGTGGGTCGCGACCCCTTTGGGGGTTGAACGACCCTTCCACAGGGGTCGCCTAAGACCACCGGAAAACACATATACAATTACATATTGTTTTTGTGATTAATCACTATGCTTTAATTATGTTCCATTTGTAACAATGAAAATACATCCTGCATATCAGATATTTACATTACGATTCCTAACAGTAGCAACATTACAGTTAGGAAGTAGCAACGAAAATAATTTTATGGTTGGGGGTCACCACAACATGAGGAACTGTATTAAAGGGTCAAGGTGTTAGGAAGGTTGAGAACCACTGTAGTGGTGCCTTGAGTCTGGGCTGAGTGACTCTATGCCTTTCCAGGCAGATCTCAAGGATCTTGCTGCTTCTATACCTGGGTCTCTTAGAATGCCCCCTCTTGGGACACACTCAGGATCCAGCTGCATTCTTTCTAAACAAAATTTTATCCTCACCCAAGGATATGTTTACTGATGAGAGAGAGAAAGATGGGAAGAGAGAGAAACTTTGATGTGAGAGAGAAACATGGATCCGTTGCCTCCCATTTGTGCCAGACCTGGGAACGAACCATCAACCTAGGTATGTGCCCTGATGGGAATGAACCCGCAGCCTTTTTTGGGGGGTACGGGATGAGGCTCTGACCAATTGAGCCACCCAGCCAGGGCTCCAGCTGCATTCTTTGAGAAGCATGTGTGACCAGATCACCTGGAGTGTACAACTTGAAAACATGCAATTGCTCTCAGCTATGAGCTCCCAGCCATGAGCTCCTGCCAGCAGATAACATCAACTGCCAGCCAACTGCATCCGCCTTCCTGGACATCCAGTTCCTTTGCACCCTCTGATGCGTCCAGCCCAGCTGCCGGCTGGCTAATTGCACGAAAGACTTTAAGCAAGAAGTGGCTCACGGAGCTCAATCAACCCACGGCACCAGGAGAGATAATAAATAAGTACATAAAATAATCAAATGCTAACTTTATCCATTTCTTAATTTTATAGCAGGTACTAAACCTGTTAGTTGAAAAAAAACACATAAATGAAATAAGCTAGCTGCTTGGCAGTCTCTTCCTCATGCCCTTGTGTTATTCTTCATTCCCCCCAATACCATGTTAGCCCTTATTCCTGAAGGCTACTTTGCTGGGTGCTGGCAACACAAAGACACAGAATTCCGTAAGCCCTTTTCCCGGGGCTTACACTCCAACTGGGAAGAGAAGATGAAGATGCGTTTTCCAAGGAGAAGCCATTTGTGTAGTCTAGGTCCTGGCGTAGCAATGACGTTGAACTGTGAGTTGTTAAATGCAAATATTGTTTATTTTCTATCACATGCACTTGGGAGGGGGGAAGCTATCAAGGCTTTGAGCTGCCCTTTGCTCATACGGATTGTTTTTCTTCTGCTGCTTCTTTCTGGTAGAGTTCTACCTGTCCCGGGATTTTCAAATGTTAGAATTCAGGAGGGCACGTTTCTCCCAGGTTAGGAGCCACAAACCCGAGCAGATCTAGTATCTTTATTGATTTAGTATTTGTAATACTGAATATACATCTCTTCATGTCCCCTTGGTCATTGGTTGAGAGTAAACAATGGTTTTCACGTGGAAGGAATAGAGCTTGCACATGGCCCCCTTTTCTCCGAAACCTGCTGCATCTACCGTTTGCTTCACTTCCCAGGGCTACAGTGGTCACCGGGGGCTTCTCTCCATCATGGGAATTCTACCTGAGGAGGGGATCAGGGAAGGGTGGGGAGGTGCGGGCGGGGCACCAATTGAAGCTCACAAATAACTACTGCTTAATACGTATTTCCAATGTTTGTTTTTTTCCTTTTTTACATTTACTATAAAAGTTTAAATAGATTTTTTTAAAAAGGATTTTTGATCTGGTTGATACATGTGTGCATACATACACACAACAAGTGAGTCCTGTGACAAACTTTTTTCAGAACAAACTGGTTTGCTATTCTTGACAGCTCTTCACAGATCCTTCAGAAATTGTATTCTGAACGTGAGTTACCACAACTTGATGGAATGGACATTGCTTTCTGGAACGCACCAGTTGGGAAGTGTAGTATCTTCTCAAAGGTGCTGGCCAACGTTGATCCCACCCCCTTGCTGCTGTCTGGCTTGGTTTGGATCACCTCCGCAGTGGCTGATCATGCTTCATTCCCATCAGATGGTCTTGGGGGGTTGAGCCTGGCTATTGAACTGTGGCCCTTTTCATAAGCTTGAAAAGTGTGTACCATTTATTTAATTCTTCATTCATTCATTCAACACACCTGCATTATCTGTCTACTGTGGGCCAACCACTGTAATAGGGGCTGGGTTACAACAGAGCAACACACAATTCTAGCCTTCTAACAGCTTCCAGGCCTGTTGGAAAGACCCTTAGGTCTTAATCAAATAAATGCTGTGAGAGGGAGACAGGAGTGTTTTGCAATCAGGGGATGGAGAAGGGGGAAGCCTCAGAGTGTCTGACCTAGAAAAATGACTGGGAATGAGCCAGGAGGTGATGGCTGGGCTGGGGAAATGCACGTAGAAGGGAGGTTGGAATCGCAACTATTTGAGATGTTTCGTGGGGGTTACTGATTTTTCCCTGGGGTCTATAAAGACACCTGGACATGGAAATGTTTAAGCTAGTCCTGACGTTAAGAAAAAATTTAAGCCACTCAGTCACCTTCTAAGCTACAAGCTATTTTTTTCAGACTAAATGTGCCCACTTTCACTCATGTCTCTCAACAATGGCTTCTCTTGAATGTGATGGTCCCTCTTAAGCAGTTTCCTCTGAATTACTGGTAGTAGCTGCCATTTTGGGAAAGTGTTTTTTTCCCCTTCCATATGGTTATTGTACCTCAGTGTCACTGCTGATGTTGGTTATGGTCTATAATATTAGCTGCTTTCTTTTGTACCTACACACATTCTGAGATGTGTGTTGTGCAATGATCACCACCATCCATCCCCAGAACTCCCTGCTCTCTCCTTCTGCCCCTGGAATAGCCCATTCTGCTCTGTCTCCATGGATTTGACTACTCTAAGTACTGCACATAATCATTGTGAATTTTAAGTTTTTTGGCAGAATGGTTATCAGACTTGAAATGGTGCTGGAGAAGGAAGTTATAAAATGAATTGCCGAATGTTTTTAAATACATTTAAGTGTTCTGCACATAGATATTTTGATTTTGTATGAATGTGTAATTTACTCTGAAGCTGGCGCTATCAACGTGTTTGAAGTCATCATCTTTGGGGTCAAAACTTTTAGCCTGATAAAGACTATTGAACAATTAGGATGGCATCATTGTACTATAAATTAAGTCATGAGATTCTGTCTCATCTAAATTGATTGGATCTTCCTTCTATATGTAAAATCACGTGTCTATCAGCCAAAACAACTTTATTCAACATTCCTCAGCACAACTTTGTTATTAGCTAAATGTGTTATTTCACACATTTTTGAAGATAAACAAAAAGAAGATTTTTATCTCATATATCCAAGAAATTATATTTTATAAAGGCATAACATTTTCTTAATTTTAAATTGTAAAACTGGCTCTGAGAACTAAAGATCAGAAACTATAGCTTACATTGTCCCAAACCTTTGTAAAAAATATATTACACAGTAAGATTATAGACATACTTTTAGATTAAAAATAATTTTCTTGCCAGGTTATCCCTGTGAAAATTTAATTAATAAAAATTATGCATCGCAATAAGAATAATTTCCATAATGGCAAAATTTAGGCTTTTACAGCTTTCTGCTTTCAATATGATGTCATCTTTGCCAAAATGATTTTAAAAAGGCCTTCACTCTTAGAACTAATTCCTTTATAGGTATTGCAGTTCTTAGGTTGCAGTAAAGACAGAGGAACCTCATTAATTCTCACTTTGCTAATCCATAAACCCTATGATTTCCACAAAAATTCCTTAGCAATATCATTTTACTTCACAGGAAACATTTTATAGCAGGGAGCTCAAGGCAAATCTTGAATCACTAAGAATTCATTACTTTTGCCAAATATACTACAGGCCATTCACTATCTGACTATCATAAAGTATTATGACTCAACTACATTTTTTTTTTTTTGTGACTCAACTACATTTATTGAAATAAACTAGTAAAGCAAATATCATGATTTCAAATTCAGATGTTAAAAAAACCAACATTTTTTCATACATACATACATATAAATATTTTGTGGTAGATTGCTACAATAATGCCCCCCTCCCAATGAATTACACTTTCCTATATTTATGTACTTTTGCACCTTCAATCAGGAGGTTGAGTACATTTTTTCCATTTGTTGTCTTGTGACTTGAGTTGACCAATACAATACGACTGAAGTGACATTGGGTGGCTTCTAGTGGCTCTAAAGCTTCCACTTTTTAAAAATATATTTTTAATGATTTCAGAGAGGGAGAGGGAGAGAGAGATAAAAACATCAATGATGAGAGAGAATCATTAATAGGCGGCCAACGAGCCCACAACTAGGGCCTGTGCCCTGACCGGGAATGGAACCATGACCTTCTGGTTCATAGATGGACGCTCAGTCACGCCGGCCAGGCTCTCCAGCCTCCACTGTTGCCCTCTGGTAACCCGGAGACTTCCATGCTGAGAATAAGCCCAGATGGCAGACCTCCTGGTGATAAAGGCCCAGGTGAGCTCCCCCAACTTGCCAGCTGATCAAAGCCCAGGAAAGACCAGCAGCAGGACTCCTCCATCAAGCCACAAAGGCACGAGAAAGAATATATCGTGGCTGTTTCAAACCATTACATTTAGGAGTGTTTTGTTGTGCAGTAATAAGTAACTGATGCAGAAACTGGTATCTGGCAGTGGGTAAAATTATGGCGAAAATCTGAAACGTGGCGTTGGCCTTGGGACTGGGCGGCAGGTGGAGGAGGAAAGGGCAGCGGGGAGTTTGTTCGCAGAAGCTGGAAGAGCAGTGAGAACATGGCTATTGGACTTGGGAAAGAGGTGACCCATGTTGGGTAAAAGGCAACTGATGCCACAGCAACTTGGAAGATAGGAAACGGGCCTGATGAACTGATGAACTTGGCCAGGCCAAAACGTTGAATGTGCTTATTGACTCTTACGTTTATTTTTATTTTTTTGTAATCTGAGAAAAGAGGGAAGTGGACCAAAGAATAAAATGTTCAGTTTCTAATTAGAACAGAGTGGGGACTCTAAGCTCTTTATATGCTGGCGGGAAGCTGGAACTCCTTTTTGACTCTTGACAAATAACTGTTCTGAACCTCAGTGTCCTCCTGTGTAAGTGAAGACTATAACACAGCGGTTCTCAACCTGTGGGTCGCGACCCCTTTGGCGGTCGAACGACCCTTTCACAGGGGTCGCCTAAGACCATCCTGCATATCAGATATTTACATTATGATTCATAACAGTAGCAACATTACAGTTATGAAGTAGCAACGAAAATAATTTTATGGTTGGGTCACAACATGAGGAACGGTAGTTAAAGGGCCAGAAGGTTGAGAACCACTGCTATAATCCTGTGGCCTGATTGTTGTGAGAATTTAATCAGACGGTGCATGTACATCCTTCGCTGGAGGGGCTTGATAAGTGGCAGCTGTGGTGGGGTGACTTCTCTGAAGCCCAGTGTTTCCTTGGGGCCCAACTACAGGCCTGGACGCTTGGTCCATGCTCTGCACTCAATGCCCTTCCCCATCATTACCATGCTCCCGCTTCCTGGGTTAACCAGGGCAGGGGCTGAGGCAAGAGTGGCTCCCAGCCTATTTGTAGCATCACTTCTGTTGAACCACGGCCATGAGCCCATCTTCCCACGTGGGCAGGAAGGCAGGAGCGCCCTTTCCTCCCACCAGAGGCTTCCGTAACTATGACTCTAAGCGGCAGAGGAACAAAGACTGATGAGCAGCAGCAAACCCAGAACAATGTCTGGGACGTGGAGAAGACTCCCGAGTTCCCCATTGGTATGTAAGCCACACCCTGAGTTCGGACCACAATCACTGCCAGGCGCACTGTCTTTGAGCACAAAGGACAACTAAGTACAATACCGTCGGCCGTTCGGTCCAACTTTCTTGCTGGTAACATTTTCAGTTTTTTATTTTTCTCACTCCTTGACAATATCATGATTTTTCCCTCCAGGGGATGAGACTTCAGGCCCCGGCCTATTTCCCTGCTTAGCTATTATTTGATGTTCTATTATAAGCCTCTGGCAGCCTGCAGACACAGAAACCTTTGCATTTTTAGGGCTTCACGCGGGGATGGTGCCGAGGACGGACCCCCAAGATCTCACTAATCTTAAGAATGAGGTTGCGGTCTCAGAGGTCGCGATTGAAGAGCCAAATCACGCAGACGTGGCAGAAGCTGCCCCTGCCAAGTGCCCCTATTATCTGAATTAAAAACTCGGTGCCCGGTTCCAAGCAGTGTGCTCATTCCAAAAGCTGCTCTGGTTTCTGGCGTCATTGGAGTCTTAGGTCATCGCAGCTTAAAATACCGCGGCTCCTCCTGTCGGCACCTCCTAAGAAGACCCCACGTTGTTCTGGAAAAGCAGTGTCAATATGATGTATTTTCTAATTTGGAAAATGAAAAAAAAACAAAACTTTTTTCTCCCAAACAAGGTAGGGAGCAAGGAAGGAAGCAGCTTCGGTGTTCACAGTAACACTACATGATTTTAAGTGAAAGTATCTTTCAAGCTCAAAATGCATTAAAAAATGACTGCTTTGGATTTAGCTTTGCTTGGTTGTTTACCTTGCAACTTTAACGATCACTCAAGGGGTGTGTGACGCTGTGGTCATCAGAGAGGACGTGGGTTAGCGAAGGCGGAAAAGACTAGTAGTTCTCAGTTCATTGTAAATCCGCGCTCATGGACAGCGATGGTTACTGTCTAGTTTTCGAGAGAGAAGCCACGGTGCAGGCAGGCTCCTCGCGGAGAAACATTGCAAACGGAAAACGGCTCTAAAAATGGACTCGGCCGGATGGCTGGCTTTGAAGGGACTTGGACAGGAGCTCTGGTGCTGAAGAGAGCACAGGGCAGCCGGGGACACGCTGGGGACACTGTGCTGCCCCTGTCCCCGCCGGCTCCGAGGGCTGAGGGTGGCCCTGGCCGGGGCTACAGCCCGGGAGCTCCTAAGTGGCAGTGACAGTTCCCTTGGCTGCAGCTCGACCTCTGGGGTCTGCCCTGCCCACGTGGGAGAGTCTCAGACCTACAGGCCACCGGCTCCTTGCCTCTAAGATAAGGGGTTGGGATGATCTGTGAGGCCTCTTTCCATTCGAAATGCTATGACTATGAAATGAAGCCCATTTGACCTCAACATGGGACTGAAAACCTCGGGGTGTGTGCACGAGAGAGGAAGGGATTGTATCGCAGATAATAAGATAAAAACAGTCCTTTCAGTCTTACTTTTGTCTTTTTCTCCACCTCAAAGGGTTCCTTCCTGAGTGCCTACTATGTGCTCGCTGCGGAGTAGAATCAGAGACTCTAAGAGAGGAAATGACTAACCCAGGAAGCAACCAATCACCGTCCAAGGCCATGTCTAGTTCTGGGGGACCAGTGTGCCGGGCAGGATGGAGAAGAAAGGGGGCATCGTGTACCTTTCTGTGCAGATTTCACCTGGTCCACCAGGCTAGCCTGGACATCTTGCTGTTTCACCTTGACTCCTGCTGCTTCCCCGGGCAGCAAGCACCAGCCTCGCCCTGCTCTCCTCTCTGCCTGCTTCTGTTACTGTCACATCCACGGGGCGAGAACACCTCGAGAACTAGTGGGCACTTCATCACTGTTGTTGGCCTGGCCGATGACTGGGAGGAAGGAGGGAAGGAGCAGATCTGAGAGGTGGGATTTCTTGCAGGGCATGAAGGTTGGGTACGTTAGTCTTTGCAGAGAGGGTGTGGGGCGACTTGTGAAAGGCCGGCTGCCTCACACAGTAGGTCGGTGACTGTCTTTTCTGGGCGCTGCTTGGCAAATGAAAGGCCCAGGCAAAACCCCGAAGACCCCCGATCCTGTCTTCTCCACGGACACAGTGGGTCTGAGGAGGCTATTTCATCGTAACTGCACCTTTCACTTTGGACCATAAGACATCACTGGTGAGTTAATCTCATGGCCTCCTTTCTCAACACCCCGTCACTCACACAGTAACCTCTGCTCCCGCCCCACGCGGGGGCCCTGCAGAGTCACCTGAGGTTGGCACTGAAGTTATCTGAGGGATGGTCCATTCCGGGGGTTGCTTCCCAATGTCTCCTGCACCTTATGATCCCTGGGGGAGCTTTAAAAAAATACTAGGGCTTTGGCCTCTGCCCCTCCCCCCAGATTCTAACTTAATTGGTCTGGGAAGGAGAGGCCCAGGCCCCGGGGTTGGTTTACAAGGCCCCCAGATGATTCTAAAATGCAGCCAGGGTCAAAGCCACCAACCTTACTCACCCCCCTCGCTTTATTCACGAGGAAACCCAGGCCCAGAGAAATCAAGCGACTTGTCTAAAAGTGACAGGCTGCGATTCCCTTCAGAAATACAGCAGAGAAGGTGCAAAGTGTCTCTGGGTTGACAATTTCCAGTTGGCCTGATTCGGAGGTGAACTAAGTGAATATGGGCCGGATAATTAAGTCCTCGCTGCAGACCAAGGGCTGCAGCAGAGAAGTGGAGGGGGCCTACCGGGCTGATGGCAAGCCTGGGGGTTTAGGGTGCAGAAGTGTGTGCCCCCGGGACCCGCATGCCATGGAGACCATAGATTCATGAGGCAGAGCCTTCCGATGGGCCACCAAGAAAGCGCTGGAAATGACTGGCCCCGGGGATGGTCCTGGCGCGGTGTTTCTGTGGAGAGCCGTAGTTCAGAGCCCACTGTCTTGACTTGTTCTGCTCTGGGTGGCCCAGTACTGTCAGCCTGGGGCGCTTTCTCCCCTTTGCAAGAGGCCTTTCAGTAGAGGCCGGGCCATTGCATCAGAAAAGCCCAGGTTTTCTTGTTCTGCTGGGCGTTCTCCGTCGTGCCGGGAAAAGGGAATGGACAATACACCTTCGTGACCAACCTATTCTTCTCAGACATACACGTCGTGGGAGAACCAGCTGTCACTGCCACTTAGGACAACGGAAACTCCAACAGGCCCCTCCCACCCAGTCAGTGATGGTGAAAAACAATACGGACTCCAGGTGACAGGCAACATGAAAGGATGAACCCAGGGGCCAGGAAGGGCTCCCAGTGGTCTAGAGCCCAGGGACACCCTGCAGCCGGATGTGGGGCTGGCCATCTTCTTCTCGCTGTCATCATTCTGTTTTGCAGCTCCTGGTCCCTTGGCTGCGCTGTGGGAAGCGGCTGGTAAACCCCACTGAAGGCAGCTGCCCTCAGAGAGAGCTGTGGTCAGTGGTTAGCACCATGGATATTTTAGGCCACCTGGAGGATACTGAACGTGGGAAAGATAAATAAGAGGTTGTTTCTGGGGGAGGGGGATTCATTTCAAGAGGCATTTGTCAAGTGTTTACTTTATGCTGTGCTAAGCATGGGGAGAGGGCAGTGGCTGATTTAGATGTAAGGGGGGTTGGGGGGCGGTGAGAATCAAGAGCAGTGAGCAGGACAGGAGAGAATAAATGCCTATCTTCCTGTTTCTGCTGGTAGATGTAATTATTGGGGAAAGAATGCCCTGCCTAAGTATTTGACCAGGCCCAGAGAGCACAAAACTACAATTTCCTAGTTGTGTATTCCTTGTGAAGCTAAGGGGGAAGGTTAGGGAAGGTGACTGCTGTTTCTAAAGGACAATTCTAGGAGACAGCATTTCTGTTCTTATAGAGCTTATAGCTCACGGGGAGGCTGTGACAGTCCTCCAGAGAGAACATGGATTTGAGCTTGAGTTGCATGTTTAGTAATGGCAGGGGAGACTGTGCAAATAAAATTGCTAGTACTTTAGATTAGATGTGGGAAGAGAAGAGAGAGGTGGAGTCAAAGATGCCTGATATTCCAAATCTGATTGGTTGGGAAGATTGTGGCATTACTGGTAGAGAAACAAAGAAATATGGTATTGTCTTATACCATATTAGTTAGGTTGGACTACAGTAACAAAATATCTTGGACTTGCCCTGACCGGTTTGGCTCAGTGGATAGAGCATCAGCGACTGAAGGGTCCTGGGTTCGGTTCCAGTCAAGGGCATGTACCTTGGTTGCAGGCACATCCCCCTATCCCCAGTGAACTTGGTAGTCCGATTGATGGCAGCAGCTCCCACGGTCATTCCTGGCCTGAAGAGAAGAGGCCCCACGTTGCTTTTCAAGGATGCCAGGGCTCCCTGCAGAAATTCACTTCTGACGGCCTTGAATAGGTGAGGCTGAACCCCCCTGGCAGGCATAGTGAGGGAGGGGAGAGCAGGCCTTATATCATGGAGCCCATTCTATAATTCCCCTCAGCCTCTGGATGTCTTCCTTTAAAGTTTCTCAAGGAAGTTCTGCCATTTCAACTTCATTCATTTATTTCTGTGTTTTAGGAAATGAAGGCGCAAACTGTTAGAGCCAATTCCAGCTGCTCCAGTTAACACATTGAATCCAGCATCTCTGCTCAGCACACCCATATCAACACCTTTGGCTCCATCCGGTATATTCCCTCCATTTGATCCAACACCCAATTTTCTTGGCATGTATGGCACCTTTCCCCAGGCCACCTTTGTTTCTTAGCTCCTGACATCTGCCAGGACTTGTCTGGTCATGGGTCTAGAAGCAACGAGAGCCATACGGGTCGGTCCTAGGGAGAATCCGCTCCCTGCGGAGACCCCTGCCGATCCTGAGGCACAGGAGGAACTAAGAGAAAACGCAGACAAGGAGGAATCCTTCCCCTGACAAACAAGGCTTGGCAGAAACTATGTCAAGTTTTCAGGTCCCAGGTAATGCCCTGGTTTGCTTTTCTTTTTCATATTCCCTTTCCTTATTTATTCCTCTTTCAAATGACCCTCAAAATACAACCGCCATCATGTGTTTCTGTGTGTGTGTTGGCAGGATAGTGAGGGGAGAAACTTAAAATGTTAAAAAATTCCTCCAATTCAAAAACTTTGAGAATCATAGTTTGAAGAGAGACCTATTTGATTGTTATTTTTATTTTTTAATTTTTTTTATTGTGGTAAAATACATATAATAATGTCCTGGTTTTACCATAAGATCAGGTTGCGAGTTTAATTTGCTTTGTGATTCAGCAATCCTTAGGACTAGATGTCTCCCTCCTCACTCCCCGACACCCTCCCATCTCCTCCCCGCCCCTGAAATCTTGACTACAGGAAACCAATGTTCCTGTAGGGCAGTCCTAGAAACCTAGTGGTCCTTTCTTCAGACCTGAAACTGGGAACAAGAGTCCCAAACTCATCATTTTATTTTGCTGAATTTTCTAGTACTCTCAAAAGCAGTCAACTACATCATACTTCTTTTTTTCTGAAGATTTTTAAATTGATTTATATATAGAGAGAAAAATGGAGAGGGAGAGAGAGAGAAACATTGATGTGAAAACGAAACATTAATTGGGCGCCTCCTGAATGCTTCCTACCGGAGATCAAGCCCACAATCTGGGCAAGTGCCCCAACTGGTAATCGAACCAGCAACCTTTCAGTGCACAGGATGATGCCCAACCGAGACCAGCCAGGGCCATTATACACGTTATTTTCACTCAAATCTGTTGTCGCAGCAACTATGTGGTCACACAAAGCCTTGTTTTCTAGACACCTGCGTACAGGTGTTCCAGAGGACACTTCAGTGAATATTTTGCCATTGCATGTCACAGGCTACCAGTGTCCCCGTAGCCATGGTGACGGGGCCGTTACTGCCTTTAATCTAACCAGATCAGAGAATCAATTCTACATAAATCAAAGAACCCATCTTGAAGGTCCTGTTCCCTGGAACCACTTGTAGCACCAATGGCTGCCTCAGATGGGGTTCTTCCATCCGAGAAGCAGGAGCTCTGGGAGGGCATGCATGGGGGGTTTCTCAGGACAACTGGACCGTTTGGAGAAGCCTATGGAAGTCTGTTGCCTCTGTGTCTGGTGGGGGCCACAAGTTGGGAAGAAAAATTGGATCTGAGCAGGGGAATTGAGGACAAACTGGAACCTGTGAAGACATACTTTACCAACAAGGACCCACTGTACCCCGCACCTGTCTCTCACCACCTCCAAACTGATGACACAGGCCAGGTCCTTTCCCATGGAGCTACGTACGTGCGTGGCCCAGGACTCAGTTGAAGGAGCAGGAGCTGTGGGTCCGTGTACGCCCCATGCCAACACAGGAGCCACCAGGTCCTGGGCCCTCCATCAACTTCCATCAGAACATAAGCCTGCTGCTTCACTCCTGCCCTGGGAATCTCACGCAGATTTCTTGGAGCGGCCAGCCCTCACCTGGACCCATCAGGTTAGGAAATCCTGAGACTTGTAGTTCAACTTGGCTATGCTGTCGCATTGCAAAATGCCCAGAGGAGTGCAGTGTGTTAGGGTGAAGGCATTGCTCTGTGCCGGAGCGTGCGTGGGAGGTGAGGAAGCAGGCGGCGATCACAGCCTGCGTGCTTAGCATCTGCAGACACAGAAGAGAGAATTGAAGGGGAGTGTTTCCCAAACTTGCCCAGTCACACCGATTCCCACACCTTGTCTCACACCTGCCAAGCCCATATCTAGGGGAAAGTGCCTGGGAATAATAAACGAGGGCCCAGGTGACTCTCAGGGCCGAGCAAGTTTGGTAAACCTTGTTAGAAAGAGGCGCATGGGTAAAAGCGAGGTTTTGCATTTTTTTATTCGCGCCTTTGTTGTATTTATAAGCGTGAGAGGGTAGCACAGGTTTGTGGGCAGAGGGGAAGAGGCAGAGGGTGGGACACAGGTACAGGAGGGGTAACTGTTGAGTCCCGGTATTCAACAAGGCAGGCGGTTCAGCTTTGGGAAGAAGGAATAACATGTTTTATGCTAAAACAGAAGAAAAACAAAAGAGGGGAGATGTAGTTACTGAGCTGTTGAGGTGAAGATGGCAGAAATGAAGGAGATAAAGTAAAGTGGGGAGCACATAGATCTGATGGGAGGGTGAGACCCATCCCGGGTGGGTTCTCGTCGTCTGTGGTTGGCTCAAATTGGTTCAGAAAGCCCTGGAATAGCCTGAACATTGGGTCTTAGTGCAATTTTAGGAGATTGATTTCCCAGCCTTAACTTCCATAGTTTATTTTTCTAACAGAAGTTTCACTAAGTTTTCACACAAGCCTAACTTCCTTTCTATATCCCTTGCCCTTTGGCATTTGCTAAATAAGAAAGAATAGACACCTGTTTATATCTTCACTCTACCACCTGGCCGTGTTGATGGAGTTCAGACAAGCTGGATGTTAGTATTTTGGTTTAGAAGGCTCGGTTTTTTCAACTGTTTCTATTTTTATGTTTAAAAATATGTTCTTATTGATTTTTAGAAAATGAGAAAGGGAGAGGGAGAGAGAGATAGAAACATCGGTGAGAGACACACATTGATGGGCTTCCTCCTACGGGGGATCAAGCCCGAAACCTGGGCATGCGCCTTGACCGGGAATCGAACCCAGGGTCTCTTGGGAACATAGGACGCTGCTCAATCCACTGAGCCACACCAGCCAGGCTTTCCCACTATTTTTAGAGATGGGGTGTTTGGAGTCAATGAACACAGCAGTCAGGTGGCTGGGCCCTGGGGCCGGATCAGGGGTGTATACTACCAGCCCAGATGGTGCTGGCGGGGTTTCCTCGGACCAGTTTTCACCTGTGTCTTTGCTTCCTCATGGGCAGGTGGGCGGTGACAGCACCCATGCCGCAGGGACAGTGCTGTCAGATTATTTGGGAATGATCAAGGGAGACTTGGGAAACAGCTCAGTCTGGATTTAGTTTTAAAACGCATCCATTTGGGGTCTAGCAAAAAAAAGCTTCCTGGTGGATTTGGCACCTTTGATGTGGCCTTGCAATGCCCAGCGTTGGCCTGGAGCAGGGCTGTGTTTAATGATGCAGGGTCTGCCTCTCCTGCTCGCCTGTTTTTCCCTCGGTTTCTGTGCTGTTGTTTTCCATCACTCAGGGCAGCACAGTCATCTTCAGCCGCCGGAAGCGCTCCCTGGGAGGGCGCCTCTCCTCCCTGGGCCTCTGTGGGCGCCAGGCCGGCCTCCTCTCCCGGCTCCCTCCCCCACTCCCGCCTGTTCAGGCCTGTTCAACGCTTAGACTTTCTAAACAACCATGTGAACAGACCCGCGCAGGTGACCTTGGCGAGGTCTCCCGAGTCCGGGGTACACAGCGCCCTCTAGAGGGCGAGAGCTGCAGCGGCCCCGTAGTAGCTGCTTATTCCTACTGTGGGTTTACCAGATACCATCAGCCTCCCCGGGAAACAAAGGCAGGGAGATGGTGGAGAAGGGGAGAGAGATGAGGGGACAATTTATCGTAGCATTATTCTTTTTTTAAGCTTAGCATTCTTGTTTCCCCAAGCCCAGACTCAGTCCCTGTGATCCTAGAAGGAAAGAGAAAAATCACAGGGACAATCCCTGGCTGCTTCCGTGCGTGGAGCCTCATGGATGTCCACACCACACCTCACCTGGGTGATGGAGATAAGCGCATTGTATTAGTTGGGAATTAATTCGGAATTAATGGTTTGTCTTAGCGAAGAGTCGTTGTCGTCTTCTGGAGGACAGGGAGGCTGCGAGGACTGCCTTCTGCCTTGTCAGGCTGTCTCTAGCCTCTGCCGAACAGAAGAAGAGAAACTTAGAAACCCAGCGATAAGCGTTCCTTCTCCCAGAGGCCGGGAACGTCCCGTGCAGAGCGCGTGTGGTGAGATCTGCTGTCTCGCCCCCGGCGCTTCTCCACACACACACTCCTGTCCTAGCTCCGTCACTCCAGCCCCTCCCCGCCATGCAGTGGCTTCTTTCTTTCTTGTTTTCATCAAAGCCACACAGGGTGGTGTTTTTCCTGAGTAAAACCACCCTCCTTTTTTGGCTCCATGCCTGGCTCTTCCCAAGGTGCTTGGAAAGAAAGGGAAAAAATTCAGAATGGTTTCCTTTTGTTCTTGACTGATGCATGGGTGGAGGGAGAAAAGGGTGCTTTTCGGTGTGTAACATAGTACGGTGTTCCAACAGTTTTCAAAAATGGTGTTCGTTACCCCTCATTGTGTGGCACTACCCTTTTAGTTACAGGTTCTTTTTATTTTTCTTTCCTCTTTCTTTTTTTTATTCATCTTTGAATGCCCTGCACTAGCACAGTGCCTGGCGCATAGGAGGTGCCTGGTAAGTTAGACCAGCAAGCTGAGATGCTAGCTCCTGTGTAGTGCAGTAGCACATCAGCTAAGTACCTATTAATATGCAAGTAAATTAAACACAACGTTTGTGGCTATACTTCTCGACTTCAAAAGCTCTGTTCATGGTGTGCAGTGGCATAAATCAGTCTGGACTTGGCACAACCCCAAACAAGAGTGATGCAGGAGCAAGAAAATCAAACCCAGGCTCTCTTAATTATGGCATTGGTTTGAAAGTAGTTATTGACCTGTAGCATCTCATTATCTGTCTTTCTGTCCATCCATATATACTCACGTGTCCAATATAGTCAAGCGGTCAGATAGGAATGCAGGCAAGAAATATGGTGCAACCTCTAATGCAACTGATAAGAATCTGAATTGGTGTGAATCTCGAGACGGGGTCCATTTCCAGCACCAGACTGAACCAAACCAGGGGCTCAGGGAGGAAGACCCTTCAGCAAAATGACTTTGCTAATATCATTCTGTGCAAAAAGGAATGCGCTTCCACAGGTACATTTTATGAAACTGAAAAAAAATAAAAGGCAAGAGAAAAAAAAAAGCTGCAAAAAACAAGTACCTTCTTACACATTTTTTTTCAAAGGAAAATTCATCCTGTTCTCCCGCCCCGCGCAGACGTGCTGCCTGGGAGAAAGAGCCGCTAGAGGAGCGCGCTCTGTGTGGAACAAGGTCACGCACTTACTGGCTTTCTGCTGCACAGCATCAATACCGCAGACGAGGAGAATCGCTTGCTGTCACTGTAGCCTTGTCCTGCGTACAAGGCTGCAGCCCATATTTATTCTCTAACCTGCCAGTGCCACGGCACGGACGAACCCAGAGGCAGGGGGTTCAAAACGAGAAGAGAATAGGAAAGTGTTTGTTGTGAGAAATAAATACGTTACCTGGAAACATCATTGCACGCTGAGCCATCAGTGAGGGTGGCGGGAAGGGGTGGGATGGGCCTGTGTGGCCCACATCTCTCTGACGCTCTTTCCTAGACGACTCCCCAAATGTTTCTCCAGTTCTCCCCTCCGTCCTGCACCAGCCTGTCCAGCCAGTGCAGCCTGACTGACACTATGAATCGCCTTTGTGCTGCTCGCCTACTGCTATCACTCACGTGGTGACATTTCATCTGGCCGGCATCATCGGGATGCGAACCACATTTTCCTGCCGACGGAGCCGTACTGCTCTAGCACCCACTTTCAGTTTGTGTTCATCATCTTAAGCAGCACGCTTTCTGAAATGTGTAAACACCTGCTTTTTTGAATAGCTCCTATGAGCCTGGTGTAAGCTTAGCTCAGTGATTTGGGCTGCATTTTGATACGTACCGTTTGCACGGTGCTATATATTATCAGGGCTGCCCCTACTGGTGGCCACAGGCAGCCTGGGCCAGCTCGGCTATGCAGCAGGGCCTCAGACTGCCGCTTATTCTTTCAGTTAAAAGCAAATTACTTTACTTTTCTCAGTCTCAGCTTCCTCGTCTGCCAAAGAGAGATAGCAGTGCCTACCTTGCTAGACTGATGCGAGAATGAAATGAAATGGTTCAGTATGTGAATCATAAGCACAGTTCCTGGCACATGGGAAGTGTTCAGTAAATGTTACCTATTCTTTTAATTTAATCAATTCATTTATTTTAAAAATTAAAAAAATTTTAATTTAATTTTTCAATTACAGTTGATGTACAATATTATATTAGTTTCAGGTGTACAACGAAGTGATTAGATTTTTATATAATTTAAGTGATCACCCTGATAAATCACCCATCTGACACCATACATAGTTTATTATAATATTATTGACTATATTTTCTTTTTTAAAAAAGTGTATTTTTATTGATTTCAGAGAGGAAGGGAGAGGGAGAGAGAGATAGAAACATCAATAATGAAAGAGAATCATTGATTGGCTGACTCCTGCATGCCCCCCACTGGGAATCGCACCCACAATCCGGGCATGTGCCCTGACCAGGAATCGAACCTTGACCACCTGGTTCATCGGTCGATGCTCAACCACTGAGCCACACCGGCCAGGCTTTCCCTCATCATTCGCCAATCCAGGCCGATGTTCCTCAGGAAAGCCTCCTTCCTCTGTTGTCCCGACTCGCATTTGACCCAACCTGCATTCGCATCCCCTCAGCCTCATGCGCTCGATGGTTCTGTGGCAATTTCCCTCTACAGGTAGGTGGCTGCCAGGTGTTCCGGGAGGAGAATGTGGGCTCCGGCCTGTGGGCTTACTCAGCCACGACATCTAAGGCCATCTTTGTGGACCTGTCGGTCTGGGATGGAAAGATGAGGGCAGATCTGTAAGAGCCCATATGGGAGGGGCAGGCAGACCAGCCACCTCCGTCCCCGTGTGGAGACTGTTCCCAGGACGAGGCGGTTGGTGGCACTGAAGGCGAGTTGGTGGACAGGGCCTTGGAGAAACTGCACGTCCAGTGGGTGGGCAGCAGTGGGCCGTTCTCGGGCAGCGCCCGTCTCTGGGCCCCTGGAGGAGGTCATGGCGGGCTTTCTCCATGCGCCTCCTTGGCCCTCTTGGAGGTGGATGCCTGCTTACACTCAAGGTCCACTCCTCACTCCTGAGCCATTTCCTTGAACTGACTGTCTTGCTTGACACACACGTGGTGGTCAAGCTGGCTCTATCCAGAAGTGAGGCTCAGTTTCTTAACTTCCAACCAGAATCTGCGTTGATTCATCCCTGGGGTCCCTTTCCATTCCATTCACTCCACCAACGGCTGGGAGCTGAGGTCTGGATCTGTTACCAGCCTGCCCCCAGGCTCCTCCCACTGCCTGCCCTTTCTCTGCTGAGAGCTGGCCTTGTCTGCAGAGAGAGGTGGACACAGCCGCCGAAGCCTGCGTTCTGTTCTGCAGGACTCCCCGCCCTGCTCTCAGGGCCGGGCCCTCCTGGGCCTCATCGCTGCTGCTCTGCAGCAGGAAGATAACTACGAGGGTAACGATTTTAATTAACAATAAGAGAAGTGCTTTCTTTCACATACTATCTTACGTAATAAATGTGTTTCTGAAAAGTTTACGATTGAAATGGTGTGCATAGAATCATGGTGCAAGGGAGTGAGGCCAGTTGTACACAGACTTACCCAGATGGCAGTGTACCTGGAAGTCTTGATGCTTTTTCCAACACCAACCATGATAAGAAGACGTATCTAGTCATGTCACATGAGCTAGGGCCACTGTCCCAGCAGGAGGTGTGACTATGCCACACAAGTGCAATATAAAATCACCAGCATAAACCCCCAAGAAAGATCATGTTGTCCAATGTGATGCTATGGGTCCTTTCTGAGGGTTTTCTCTATTAATTGTTCGGTATTTGTTTCTTCACTTTGTTGTCAACTCTCCCTCAAGAGCTGGTTAGTGGCACAAGCCCCAGGTCTTTAAGAAAAGTATATGGGAGACAAAACTAAAATGGTTCAAATGATCTTCACTCTCTAAGTGTTTTTCTGTGCATTTCTGCCATTCATCCTGCCCCCGTCCCTCCGTGCCCCAGTTTTAGCAGCCAAACAGTTTTGTTTGATTTATGGGCAGTGCTGAGTGACACCTGGTGTGGGAAGTTTCTGCTGTAAGAGGACTTGGTGCAGAGAAGTTTTTGTAAATTGAAGAACAGTTTTGGGATGCAAACATAACCTCTGGCTTTTCAGTTTTGTAACTTTGGACATGTGCATGTGTTGTGTATAGTCTGCCTTATTCATAACACCGGACAGGATGGTTATAATGTAACCTTGAAAATCTGAGATAGAGTTCCATTTATTTGGTTAGAGTAGATACCAATTTAAGAGACATCTTAAAACACAGTACAATGTGTGTCCCAGAAAGCTACTAACGACTCAAATTAGCATCATCTGGGATGTTTTATAAAAAAGGAGATTTCTAGGGCACACTGCAGGTCTGCTGAGTCAGAATCTTTGGGGTGGGGCCAGGGATCTGCCTTTGAAGCAGCATTTCGTGTGATTGTTATACACCTCAGAGTTTGAGAGGGCAGTCTCAGAAGTCACATTCTGTATCTGCCGCTGATTTGGCCTGTGGAAAGTTACTTAAGTTTCGGTTTTCCCTTTTCTGTAAAATGGGGAATATTAGGCATATCTACCCCCTAGGATTGCAATGTGGATAAAATGACATAAAGTCTGACAATCATGGATGCAGAGTGTGTGGCTCAAAACAAGGGCTTACTCTCCGCACGGTGCCAGGTGGGTACTGGAATATCAGGGGGAACAATTTGTCAAGTATATGATTGCCTGACCACTAAGCTGTACACGTGAAACTAATACAAAATATTATTGAATAGCAGCTGTAATGAAAAAAATTAACAACAACAAAAACCAAGGTCTTAATAAGTGGTAGATGTTGCTTATGGCTTAGACCATAATTCTTAAAAAAATATATATATATTTTTTATTGATTTCAGAGAGGAAGGGAGAGGGAGAGAGAGAAACATCAATGATGAGAGAGAATCATTGATGGACTGCCTCCTGCATGTCCCCCACTGGGGATTGAGCTGGCAACCTGGGCATGTGCCCCAACTGGGAATCGAACCATGACCTCCTGGTTCATAGGTCTACGTGCAACTACTGAGCCAAGCCGGCTGGGCTTAGACCATAATTCTTAATAATAATGACTTATCTAAGTCACCTTTCAATTAGGTGGACATCTGGGTGCTGACATGGAATTTACATGACTTACGGCACAATGTACAATATGAACGCGTACATATACTATTAGCTGTGGGTAGGTCCAGGCTATGGTAGGCTGGCCCTTGGAGGAACTATTTGATTGTGACACTCTGCACCAGCTCACAGGGTCCACCGAGGTAAGATTAGGGCTCTTGGTGTCTAGATCTAGGGGTTGGCTTGAGCTCCCATAGCAGACGGCCCAGCTGGCAAAAGATTGTGGTTTGCTTGTTCTCATGATTTTTGCTTCTGTAAAAAGGCAGTTTCAATGAAAGGGAGCAGCAAAGGGAGATGAAAGTGAAATATTTTGGGGTAAGTAGCTGGTAGCTCATGGTGGTAGATATTCATGATGTCTCTCTTTCCCTCCCTCTCTCCCTTCTATCAAATCTCTAGATTCCCCTTCTTTTAAAATATGACACTTAATTTTTCTCAGAAAAGAATAAGCATTTTTCCCCTTTAAAATCTTCCCTAGGTACTTTTCTCAGGTATTCATTGCTTTAATCTTTATATAGATCATGTTTTGCTGGTTTTCAAAAGAGGATTTTGTCCTTGATTTTAAATATTGTGTTTATTTTAAGAGCAGGCTCAAGGCTCGCCACAGCCACCACGGCTGCGTGTGTGCTGTGGTCTTCGCTTTTCCTTTCCCTCAAAACCCCGTCATCTTCTGAGACGTCTCCTCAGGCAGTCAAGCTGGTGACTATATTTTGATACCATTTATTATCCCCGAGATAGATGCCCTGACAAATGATGACCAAAAATAGAGAGAAAGAATCTCTATTTTAATTCATAATTTCAGATTTGCCCAGATAAGGTGTGCCCAGTAGAGACTGTGTGAGGTGCTAACTGTGTATTATTGTTTTATAGCACTACATTTCAGGATGACTTGTTACACAGCAACAGATAACTAATACAGAATTGAATATTTTGTGGACTGCTTTTCAGATACGATGAACTTCTCGTAGTTTTTGTCTTTCATGTGACTAACAAATGTTCACACCAGGAGTTGGTTCCGCCATTTTCCTCTGACTCATTTGTGCTTGTCTTATTGGTATTGTCTTCGGTCTGAGGATTCTTTGTTGCAATCTCTTAAGCCACTTGCCTGTATTGTGAGTGTGATACTGAGCTGTAATGTATTGCAACACCCTGAAAGCGAAGGGACGAGTGCGGACCGGCTGTCACCACTGCTGCCTTGGGGGACACTCCTTCTTCCACCGCCATTCCTTCCATACGTCTGTGAACTCTTACGCTCTGTCATCGGATTGAGTGAGAGCATCAATGTCAACCTCTGTGTTAAATATGAATCAATGATTTAATTTTGGTGTGTGATCAAAAACATAAACAAAAATCCTGACACTGTCTTTCATACCCCAAGGCTCACCTTGGATTCAATCCATTTGGAGATCGTTGTTGTAAAACAGGGGTTGGCAAACTACTGGCCGTTTCTATAAACACAATGACTTTAGACCACAGCCACATCCATTCATTCTTGTGTTATCGTATTCGTTCTGGTGTTATCTTTGGCCGCTGTCGCCACGATGGCAGAGTTGAGCTGTTGCAACAGAGACAGTGTGATCTTCAGAGTCTAAGCTGTTTACTCTCTGGCCCTTTCCAGGAAAACGTTGCCACCTTTGCTTTAGAAAGTGGATGGAGCTGGAGAAGTCCCATGGCATAGAGAAGGCCCTTAGTTCACCTGTTCACTCAGACAGGGGCAACATGAAGCATGGGAGTCACCTATGGACTTCTGAGAGAATGCATTTCCATGTCTGCTGCTTCCGGCACAATGCTGGCTGGGACTCAGGGCCTGGCTTTGAATCTCCCAAACAGACCGTACCCAGAACTCACTTACCACTTGAACTTAAAGGGAACCAGCAGGGATCTGGCGGGTGGATCCGTACCATGGCATCTTATTCACTGTGTTTGATGGGAAACACATTAGCCTTTCTTTCTACCTATGTCTGTTGAAAACAGTAACTCAAGGGCTTCTCTCCTCTCTTGTCTCAGAGCCTTTGTCCTCGCTTCTTCTTGTCCTCAGCTGGCTCTTCCCTCAGATGTCGGCGTGGTTGGTGCCTTCTTAACCACGCTCAGCTTAATGCCTCCTCTTTAGGGAGTTTCTAAACTTTTGGGGAGTTGAGTGTTTCTGAACACTCAACCTAAGGTGGGCCCACTGACACCCTCATTACACTCTGTGCTATTGTTCAGTATGAGAGTTTTCAGTATACTTGTCAAAATGTCTGACATTATTATATTTATGCCTCTTGATTGTCATCTAGACAACAAACTGCGAGACTGCAAGGCCCAGAAGAGGAAGGACCTTGCCTGCCTTATTCAGGGCTGTGTCTTCAGGGCTTCGAAGGGTGCCCGACCCAAAGTTTAACTATTTGAGAATGAACATGAGGTGCCTGTGTTATTTTATCTGGCTGTAGAATGGGTATTGCCTCATGGCTCATAAATCATGCAGTTGGTTGGTTAAAGGTTTAGGCCCAAATAAACATGTTGCTTTTCTTCCTTGCTCTGGGTTCAGTAACAGTATCAATCAGAAGGATGTTTAATTTATGTAATAATTTCCTTTTAGAAAATGATAATGACAGTATATTTGTTCTTTTCTAGAATATTCCTACTTGTGTGTTGTTGTTTTCTTAATGTTACCTCTTCCCCATCCCTCTTTTCTGTTCTTTCATTATGGTTTATTGATAATCTTTTATATCTCTGGCAGGAATATTTGCTCTACATTCCCTTAGATTCTTCTATTGTCTATATCTCTTTGCTGCCTCTGCTCACTCTGCCATGGTGCTGTGGTTCCCATGTTTGTCATCTTTGAGGGTGAGCTCATCTTCGGTAGAGATTGTTCCCTGGGGTGACACGGGTTCCTGACTGTGCTCTCAATTAGATAGTCCTGTTTCCCATTGCACTGGAGGGGGCTCAAGGGTTTCAGTAGTCCTGTACCAGTTCTTTTTGACAATTTTTAGTGGTGGTAAGTTACACATAACATAAAAGTTATCAATATAACTAAGTCTATAGTTCAGGTGTGTTAAGTCCATTCACAATCTTGTATGACCAATCCCCAGAACTTTTTCATCTTGTAAAACTGAAACTCTACATCCATTAAACAATGACTTCCCATTTTCTTCTTCCCTTAGCCCCTGGAAACTCCACTCTACTTTCTGTCTCTATGAGTTTGAGCACTGTAGGTAACTCATACAAGTGGAGTCACACAGTATTTGTTTTTTTGTGGCTGGCTTATTTCACTTAGCATAATATCCTCCAGGGTCATCCCTATTGTAACATGTGTCAGATTTCCCTGCCTTTTAAGGGCTGAATAATATTTCTTGTACTTATGTATCACATTTGTTTATCCATTTATCTATTTTTGAACATTTGGGTCACTTCCACCTTCTGGCTATTGTGAATAATGCTACTGTGAATATGGGCATGCAAATATCTCTTTGGGATCCTGTTTCTAGTTCTTTAGGATAAATGCCAGGAAGAGGAATGGCTGTACCAGTGTTTGTATTAATTTCTGAGTCAGGGTAGAGCAGACTTGCACAGGAGGCATTCTGGTTCCAACCTCTTATAGGTAACTTTGTCTACCGGTTGCCCTAAACTGATGGCAGTCTTCCTTGCTGAATGTTCAAGCCCAGGCGCTGAGTGTCCAAATCTAGTGTCACAGCCCAGGCAAAGCTCCACGGCTCCCAGTTCCCTACGGGAGCTTAGTTTCTTCCCCCTGCCTTGCATGGGCCCAAGGTTTTGTCTCCTGTCCCTGGTTGGCATTAAAACTTGAGCTCCCAGTCTACCAGGCTATAGCTGTTTACAATGCCCTTACTATCTATTTGGCTTCAGATCCCACTCACCCCTTTCTCTTTGAATTGTTCTTCATTTCTGACATCTGGGGATTCCCTGTCCTTGCTTTCGAGTTCAGCTATGCATTAAAAAACAAGTTTATTCAGCATTTTCATGTGTTTGCAGTGTGTGTGTATGCATGTGTGTGTGTGTGCGTTTGTGTGTGTGTCCTTTCAGGTCAGCTTGGCCTGCAGTGCCAATAGATATTTGTTCGTTCATTCAATATTTTTTGAGCTTTTATGGGCTGCACAATGATACATCTAAAATGGACTCCTGCAACTAGGGAAGATGTTTAATCAGAATACATGAAATGCTGAGCTAGAGATGTTGATGTTCAGTTGGGGCAATGGAATCCATTTGCAGCTTGGACCCTGAGCAGAAAGGGTTTCTTCTGCCAAAGACACAGAATTGCTCTGTTGTGAAGGTAGACCAGAACTCTGAGCACGGGGGATCCAGGGCAGGCCCGGAGCACCAGACACTATACAACGACCATAAATAAGATACAAAATAATACATGTATTAGTACAAATATAATGAATACAAATTTAGATATCAATAATAGAAACATAAATATATTTTTGCTATAGAAATGTATTAACCATAAATATATACTTACTAAAATTATGAATATGCTGTTGTCTAGGAGTTTTACTTGTAATTAGAGGGAGGAATAGGAAAAGTACGTCCACTTCATCTTCCTGGAAGATGATTTTTTTAAAGATTCAACTGTGTAATTTTCTCTGATTATTAAAATGCTACAAGCTTATTAAAATCCCATCATCCAGAAAGGCTGAGGTCGAAAGTAACGATGGGGCTGGAGCTGGTGAAGGAAGCAAACGCAGTCCAGCTGGGCAGGGGTATGGATGAGCCAACTTCCTTTTCATTTCGCTACAACTTTAGATGCTCTCTGTACACATTTTTCCTTGTAACTAACATTTTCAATTTTAAAAAGAAAGAGCAGCCCAGCTGGTGTGGATCAGTGGTTGAGCGTCTACCCGTGAACCAGGAGATTACGGTTCTACTCCTGGTCAGAGCACATGCCTGGGTTGCAGGCTCGATCTCCAGTGTGGGGCGTGCAGGAGGCAGTCCACCTATGATTCTCTGTCATCATTGATGGTTTTTATCTCTCTCTCTCCCTTTCCCTTCCTCTCTGAAACCAATAAAAGTATATTTTAAAAAAAGAAAGAATAAAAAAAAATCAATACAGATGGTCTTTCCTTTAAGAAAACCCGAGACATGGAGAATTGGATTTACAAAGGGAACAAAGCAGGAGGTGACTCTGAACCACACAGAACTTCTCAGGGACTCACGTGCTGGGTCAAGTCCACCCGTCACATTTCCACTCGGTATCCACTTTGGCGTAAATATAATTCACATAAATAAGGGCAATGGAGCCTCTCTTGGGAAGTGCTGTGCTACCATAGGATACATGACCCTTGTTGATGACGTCACTTCCCAGCCGTGGGCCCTGACACATGACTTGGATAACACAGCCTACGAAGCAGATGTTATTCGTGCATCTGATGCCGGTGTCGTGACAGGGCTCCACCGAGTCTCAGCAGAGAGCATCCTCCGTGTGCCCTCCCCCGGGGTGCGAACTGCCGCCTGCAGTGCCACTCTCAGGTCACACGACACTGGGGCCCACAGGAGTTCTTCCTAACAGAGGCCGACTTCACGAGGTGGCCCAGCCACTTCACACCCTTTCCTTCAGGCCTCCGTTTCGGCCGACAGTTCCCCATCTTGCTCTATCTTCCTGCAACAAAGAGCTACAACCCGCAACTCGAACGCCAGCTTTCACTGTACGGCAGGGCGGTTATTAATGGGAATAGACGCCTTTGATAGGCATGTGGAAAGCAGGGGAGAGCAGGCAGCCCAGTCATCAAAGGATACAAATCGATACTAACCTTAAAAGCAAAACCCAGCCCAGTTCCTCGTCTCTTTCTCTACAAAAGAAGGCCTTCTGCTTCGGCTCCCGGCCCTGTTGGCAGTGACGCCCACCCGCACCCTCACCCTTTCCCCAGCACGTTGACTGCCCCTGACACCCCATCACAACCCATTAGTCCCGGAGACTGACAAGCCCAGTGCAACAGCAAGAAGGCAAGTTTGAAGGAAAACATGGAAAACGCAGGCGAGGCCCGGCTACTAGGACCCGCAGCAACCCCCTATGTGACAGTGCCAAGGTCAGTGGCACCTCCGTGAAGGTCAGCGAAGGCAGCGGGTTTTCTGTAATCCGGGCTCCAGGGCTGGAGGAAATGACAGGAAGAGATGGATGTTTACTTTCATTTTCACAGGAATTTGGGTTGAGGACTATGGAAACAGAGCTGGCTAATGTGCTTTCACTAAGAGACACTGCATCTCTTTTCCCACCCCTGACAGGGCCTCAGCGCCCAGGGTCTTGTTCCCACCAGCCTGTCAGGGCTCATCCTCGTGCCCAGTGCCCACCAGCTCCTGGAGCTGAGCCCTTGTGTCCTGCTTACCCTGCGAGGTCACAGCCCTGCACATGCCATAAGCAGCAACACACTTCCCAGCCGCTGGCGTTATGGCACAGGCGGGAGAGTCTCTCCATTTGTTGTCATCCTGCCGGGCCCACGAAACTTGGAGGGACTCATTGCCACCAGGCCACGCTAAAGCTCTGTGTGACCTCGAGCCTTGGCCCCACCTCCCATGGCCCTCCTGTGGCCCAGGACCCCGCTCAGCTGCTCCACACCCTCCCTGCCATGTTGCCCACCGGCCTCTGTGTCCAGCCTCCTGGGTATCATGCATCCCCATTGCAACGAGAACGAGAGCTACAGGGACAGACATTGTGAGAGTTGCTTTATGCACACGTGCTCCTAAATCCTGCAAGGAACTCTGGGAGGCAGTCACTGCCCTGGAACTGTGTGCCAGGTCATGCTCTGTGTGTGGCAGAGTCAGGATTTGAACCTAGGGGTCTCCCGAGCCCTCACACATAACCCTCACCCTCTACTGTCCCTTCGAACATAAGGCCTTTCTCGCTCCTCTCCTCAGAAGAGTGCTACGTCTCTCACCACCGCTCACAGTCCACCCACAGTCGGACTCATACCCCCCTACTAACCTCCCTGAAAGCTCTAGCATTTCAGTTTCCACAAATACTAGTTCATGCCTGATGCTTTATCATTGAGAGTATGAAATGGTGACTTTTAAGTTAACCCCACAGCATTTCTCTTTAGCTCACAGTAAGTTAGGTCTTAGGTTTGATCTGTGGTTTATGAGACAATGTGGCGGCTGGTAAAATTTTCAAAGGGGCATATTAATTGTAATTTTTAATGGATTTCAAAACAAATTTTCACATGACTAGAGGTTATGGAAATACATAATTATATTGAAGTTTACATCCAAAAATCATCTACAGCTGCGGTTAATTATATATATGAACTATTTGTATGTAAATATACACATATATAAGATTGTATATCTATAGTGACATAAACATAGATATCGGCATCTATATAAAATCTGTCCACTTGTGTTTATGTACATGTCTTCTCCCTATGCCTCCACCGTTGGTTGTGAATTGCCTACAGGCTGAGCTTCTTATATTTTGGACCTGCGATACAGTGAAGATGCCATCTCAGCTTGCACAAGAGAGATACTCATTCTAAGGCACACATCCGCCAGGCCTCTTCTGAGGCTGGGCTACATACCTACTGTGCACAATCACGTATTTTGATTTGACTTGTGAAGTAACTGTTTTTGCAAAGTTGTAAGTAAATAAAATTTTATTTAAAATGCACAAGAAGGAAAGACAAATGGCTAATTAACATGAAAAATGTTCCAACTTATGAGTATCAAAGAAATATAAATTAAAAGAACACTGAGTCTTTTTTTTTTTTTATCTATCAAATTGGCAAGTTTAAAACAGTATTACACTCAGTTTGAGAGGACGAACATTTGTTGGGAGAATGTTTGGCAATATGTATATATATTTTAAAAATGTTCATATCTTTTGTTTCAGCAATCTTATTTCTAAGACTTTATTCTAAGGAAATATTGAAATATCTAAGATGTAACATGTACAATAGCTAAAAATTAAAAATGACAAAATATACATACTACAGAAGTAGGGAAATTATGGTATATCTCTATGGTATATATGACCCATTTATATATCTTACATATTTAATAAAGATATATTTAAATGTTTTATAAACATTACACACACACACACACACACACACGGGAAAGTGTTTATAATATATTAAATTTAAAAAAGCAATCCTATATAATAAAAGCCTAATATGCCAAGTGTCGGGTCATCTGTTCAACCAATCAAAGTGTAATATGCTAATGATATGCTAAGGCCGCTCAACCGCTCCCTAATGACGTGCACTGACCACCAGGGGGCAGACGCTCTGACCAGTAGGTTAGCTTGCTGCTGGGGTCCGGCTGATTGGGATTGAGCGAGAGGGGCCGGACATGCATTGGAGCCCTCCCGAAGTCCCTCCCTGGCTGGCCAACCTCCCATGTTCCTCCCCAGCCCCAATTGTGCACTGGTGGGGTCCCCCAGCCTGGCCTGCACCCTCTCACAATCCCGGACCCCTCGGGGGATGTGGGAGAGCCGGTTTCAGCCCAATCCCGAAGGCCAGGCCAAGGGACCCCACTGGTGCATGCATTCGTGCACTGGGCCTCTAGTTTATAATAAGATTATGCATTCCATAATCTTATAAAACGATATGTTGATTTTTGTATTTATTTACATTTCCCAATTTTTTTTAATATATTTTATTGATTTTTTACAGAGAGGAAGGGAGAGGAATAGAAAGTTAGAAACATCGATGAGAGAGAAACATCGATCAGCTGCCTCCTGCACACCTCCCACTGGGGATGTGCCCACAACCCAGGGACATGCCCTTGACCGGAATCGAACCTGGGACCTTTCAGTCCACAGGCTGACGCTCTATCCACTGAGCCAAACCGGTTTCGGCCATTTCCCAATTTTTATAAGACTAAGCCTATTTGTAAGAATCCCAAATACAACAATACAATAAATACAATACAAAATGCATTGGTGGTGCCAGGTGGGCACTAGACCTATTGGGGGGATCACTCTGTAAGTTACTTAAATGTCTATCCACTATGCTGTGCAATGGAAACTAATGTAATATTGAATGTCCACTGTAATTGGAAAATAAAATAAAGTGCACTGGGATGGACTATAGGCAAGACGTTAGAGTGAGCAGATGCGGAAACTTGTTTTCTATTCCTCATGTACAGGAATTAGGCACAACTTATAGACAAAAGTTAGAGCTGCATAGCTGTGCTTACTGCAAGGAGCAAACCTCCCAGGACCAGCAGGGAGAGTCCCAAAGTGGTAAGGTAGGCTGAGGCTGGAGGTCTGCATTTTATAAAGATTACTAGAGGCCCGTTGCATGAAGATTTGTGCAAGAATGGGCCTTCCTTCCCCTGGCTGCCAGCACTGCCTTCACTCCGGCCGGAGCTGCCTTTTTGCCTTCCCACGCTGCCCAGAGGCCCTGAGCGGCTGGGGCATGCGGAATGCTTGCATCGTCGCCATGGTGATGACGCAAGCATCCTGCCCTGCCCTGGCCGCTTGGCACCTGCATATGCAAATTAACCTGCCATCTTTGTTGGGTTGATTTGCATATTCACTCCTGTTTGGCTGGTGGGCGTTGTGAAGGTACAGTCAATTTGCATCTTTCTCTTTTATTAGCGTAGATTACCTTTGTGTTCTCTTAAAAAGAGTCAGATAAAGAAAGTCATCATTTCGCATATTTACAATGTTGAAAAACGTGAAAGATAATTAAAAGATCAAGAATGCGAAATATAATGCTCAAAACCTTAACCCATATTACAAATACCTTGTAATTGCAAAAGTCCTACCTATTGCATGTGTCCTACAAATAAAGATTTCTTGGACATTATTCAAATGTATATTTCACAACTTAAACTCTTATGTAAGAGGAACTCAAATTCTGTGTTTATTGAGCAACTACCATGTGTCAGGCACTGACCTCAGTAGACTTAGGGAATGACAAATTTCAATAAGGTTTGGTGGAGCCTATATTTCTCCATGAACTCTGCTTTATCATTGCAGATTTCCTGCCATATTGATGGAGAGATGAGATGAATGTTGCTCCTCCTCTTTTATTCCAAGTTAAGTGGAGGTCATGGGTTTCTGCATTGGCACACACCTAAGACACACACATGCTTGCTTGGACTACTCCCTTTTTCTCAGGCTGCTCCTAATCCCCAATTTCCTAAAACATTTTTTATTTTATTTTAAAGAGAGTTGGAGGAGGGAAAAGTAAACAGTATTCTATCATTCCTGGCACACATGCTGTCTCATTCCTGAAAATTTATGAGTAAATGCACAACACCTCATGGGTGAGCAATGGTTGTCCTTACAGCAATTTGTAATGAAACAATGTCATAAATCACAAGGGACTGGCCAGTGCCCCAAATAAAATATCAGTGGCTTCGAACTACCAATGTCTCATGTGTTAAGATGTGTCCTATTTATTCCAATCACAGAATGCTAGAACGGTAAGGAAACCAGGAGAGAAAAACAAGTTTTATCACCTCCAACCTGCCATATTCCCTATAAGTTGGTAATAAACACACCTAAGGAACTTCATTACAACGTGATAGATTGTTACAACAACTCTGAAGGTCCATGATATAAATCATTTAAATAGAGACTCAGACAATTTGAAAAATTCCCATTAATTACCAGAAAGTCAGTAACAATTACATCAACAAAGTTCAGTTGGCCCTGCATTTGTGAATATAGACACTTTAAAATAGAGATTATGACCCAGTGGAGCCGATTAGCTCATTAGTCATGTAAAATCTTTTTATTTTTTAATTGTGATGGGATGGAAATTGTTGAACAAATCGATTATAACTGATCTTTCACAGCGAAGAGGCTGCAGTATATTTAGCTGAACGTATTGCCTGAGATGGTTTATAGTCAGTCCATATTTCTAGAAATAATCGGAGTTTATCACAAACACTTTTGGAGTGTTAAGCATTGTAAAGGGGGATGTGAAATGCAAATATTCAGTCCCTTGTCTGGAAGGTGAGGGGAAAACCCCTCCCTTTTCATTTATCTTAAAATAGAAACCAGCTGAAGTGGCTCAGCTGGTTGAGCATCATCCTGTCCACCAAAAGGTTGCCGGTTTGATTCCTGTTCAGGGCCTATACCCGGTTGGGGACACATGTGGAAGGCAGCTTATTGATGTTTCTCTCTTTCTTCCCCTTCCTCTTTCTAAGCGTGCTCATGGGTGAGGATTAAAAAAATAAAAATAAAAACAAAACCCCAAAAAACCGAAACCAGGAATGATACCTGGTACAGCTCCAATACTGGTAAGAGATTTACAAATACATGTTCCCATTTGTTGATAAAATTGTCTTTTCCCCATTGACTGGTCTTGGCACCCTTATTAAAAATCAAGTGACCTTGCCCTAACCGGTTTGGCTCAGTGGATAGAGAGTCGGCCTGTGGACTGAAGGGTCCTGGGTTCGATTCCGGTCAAGGGCATGTACCTTGGTTGCGGGCACATCCCCAGTAGGCGGTGTGCAGGAGGCAGCTGATCAATGTTTCTCTCTCATCGATGTTTCTAACTCTCTATCCCTCTCCCTTCCTCTCTGTAAATAATCAATAAAATATATTTAAAAAAAAATCAAGTGACCTTATATGTGAGGGTTTATTTCAGGGCTCTCTCCTTTTCCACTGTTCTCTATATTGGTCCTTATGCCTCTATATTTGTTTTCTGCAAAAAGCTTTATTGTTTCATTGGGTCCAATGCATGGGAGAGGGCTCCAGGGTGGTTAAAAGAATGGCCAGTGGTTTTGGGAAGAGGCTCAGGCAAAAGCCAGACCCCAGGGGAAGGCAGAGGGGCCCCTCAACGGCCTCTGGGCTCCACAGGCTCCTGGCCGTGCTTGAGGGGGAGCCTTTTGAAGAGATACTCTCCCAGCCCAGCCGGGGGCCGCAGCCTGCGGAGGTGAGTCAGGTGTCACCCATCTCCGTGATGAGTTTCACCGCCTCACCCGGAAGTGGTTCTGCAGGAAGTCACAGGGATAAGGGCTTGCAGCTCCCGAAGGGCCAGGGTCAGGTTCCTCTCCAAGGCCAGGGCCGTCTCCATGGCGCCCTGAGTTTTGCCCACTCATTTGGGGAGGCGTCAGCACGTCCTGGAAGAGAGTGCGGCCACCTCGCTGATTTTGTATCTTTAAGAGACCTGGGTACCCTCGCGCTTCTTCTCCACCAAGTGGGGGAAGAAGTGGCCCAGCCCTCGGGAGCCACATCGTTGCAGTCGAAATAGGCGCCCAGAGAGAGGTAGGTGTGGGAGGCCCGCAGGTGCAGGCTGGCCAGGCGGTTGACCGTTGCCGCCACCTCGGTGGAATAATGCTAACGAATTTGGGAGTTTGTGGTTGTTTGTGGTTGTTTGGCAATAAGGAGTTAAGGTAGAAAAAAAACACCTAGTGCGTTGGCTGGTCTCAGAGGCTGAGGGTGGCTGAGGTGGTTCCGAAGGTGGTGACTGGACAAGATGCAGGAGGGTGGCCAGAGGATGGAAGAAGGGGCGTCCCTGGGTCTGTTCCGTCCAAACACGGTTGAAGCGGGAGACAGAGCTGGGACGGCCGAGGGCACTGCGCTCTCTGAGTACTGTTTTAATTATTGTAACTGTGTCGTTCGTTTTGAAATGAGGAAGTGTGAATCCCCCAGCTTTGTTCTTTTTAAAGGTTATTCGGTTATTTTGAGCCCCTTGAGATTCCATATGATTTTAGGATAGGTGTTTCTGTTTCTGAAACAAACGCTCTTGGGCTTTTGATAGCGATTGCATTGAATGTGTACATCATTTTGGGTAGGTGCACATCTTACTATGTGTACATCTGAGCACTTTTACATCTTTCAATCCATGAACATGGGATGTCTTTCCATTACCTTGTCTTTTTAAATATCTTTTACCAGTGTTTTGTAGATTTCAGTGTACAAATCTTTGTCTCCTAAGTATTCCATAACAAAGAAAAGTTAAATTTCTAAGTATCTTATCCTTTTTGAAGCTATTGCTTTCTGTCATAGTTTTAATTTTGAATATTTTTATTTTTTCTCTCCCTTCTTAGAAAAAAGAGACCTATTCTTATGCCTTGGATGCAATATTTTTTTTTCTAATTTCTCCGGGTATATGAATAATTACATTTTTAAAAGTTTTCTCTCCCTGCCTTTTGTTTGCTCTGCTTCCTGTTTACTTTGGTCTCTATCTTCTGCATAGAAGACTTTCCTTGGAAGTCTTATTGTCCAACTTGTCTGATCATGATTAAAAGTAAGGGTGGGGCTTGTCAGGTGTCTGCAGGGCAACTCTCCCTGGTTCTCACCTTCCACTGCTGTTAACTTAGGACTTGGCTTTCTCTGGTCTCCTAGGGCAATGGTCTCTCATGTAGGGTTCTGCTGTCCAGCAGCTTTCCTGTTCTCCCTCCTTGCCATCTGCATTCCTTGGCAAGGGGCCCTCTTCCATCTTCAGAGCCAGCAATGGCCAGCCGGGCTGCGTCCCCCTCCAATGGTCGCATCTCTCTGACGCTTCTTTCTTCATCACATCTCTGACCACAACTGGAAAAGGCAGGTCTCCGCATTGGGGCCTCATGTGATCAGGTCGGGCCCAGGCGAATCCCCACGTGTAGAAAGACCCTTCTGCCATGCGAGGGCACCTATCACGGGCCCCGGTATTCGGGGGTGGTGAGGGACATTGCTCTGCCCACTGCATAACTGACATTTCTGAAGAATCCAGGACAGTTATTTTGCAGATGATCTCGCCATTAGAGTTTGTTTCCAAGTGAGTAGACTTGGGTCCGATCATCTGGCAGGTGGTTGTGCTGCTGTTTCCTTCTCAGTGGCTCGATCAGGAGGAGGCACATGATGTGGCTTCGTCCCACTGATGATGCCACAGCCCATGGTCCCTGAACCAGGGGTGTCTGCCTGCTTCCTCTCGGCGAAGTTACTATTTGACGTTGTATTTAACAAGTAACTCCTGGGGAGATTCTCCGAGACTGTGTCCATATTCTGTTTCTTATACTCTGAGCCACTAATTTAAGCATCTGGTGATGAGTTTTTGTTGGAAATAATTATTTCCGTGGTGGTTACCAAATGGTGTCGTTTTCTCAGTCACTCTTCACAGCCACGTAATGGGTAGATGCTATCATTCTTACATTACAGACGGGGAAAGAGGCTTACAGAAATTAGGTCCCTTCCCCAAGGCCCCACAGCTATAAAGGTGCAGCGTATGGTGGGGCCACGCTATGGTAGAGTCTCAGGCATTTCTACTAATTCTTCTGCTTAGAAAGGTGGTTGGAGGGACACAGATGAGCTGTTCCTAGCGGGGAAATGAGATCGGACATGGACTTCATTGGATGTAACACTGCAGAAAGTTTGATCCATTTAGCCCAGCTGCTGTGGCTCAGTGGTTGATCGTTGACCCATGAACTAAGAGGTCCCTGGTTCGATTCCCAGTCAGGGCACATGCCGGGGTTGCAGGCTTGATCCCCAGTGTGGGTCGTGCGGGCGGCATGATCAATGTGTCTCTCTCATCAATGCTTCTATCTATCCCTCTCCCTTCCTCTCTCTCTCAAATTAATAACAATATATTTTTTAAAAAGTTTCATCCATTTATTTTTGGGAAAACCCCTCCTAATGACAAGGTCTAGGAACAGAACGGTAGAAACAAAGTTATAGTCAAAACTGCCAGCCTGAGGAGGGCTCTGCTCATAACAGAGCAAGTGGCACTTCAGCCAGGCCCCTGCTCAGGGTCGCTCATCGCTGACCTGGCCCCCAGCAGGCCTGGCTGGTAGAGCTGCGAATCAGAAAGCTGCCTCCTGCTGCTCTTGGTAACCAGAGCTTTCTGGAAGGGGGCCAGAGGGCTTGGTGGGATCGGGTTTCCACGCCAGCCAGCTGATTCCCCCAAGGCCCCGTGAATTCCTATTAACCTTTGGCTCCCTTCGCCCACTGAGCTCCCTTAACGCCTCTCAGCCAATCAAAGACATGCCATGCCAAAAAGCCACTTGGAGGGGTTTCTGGGATGGATACCTAAGGCCCAAGCCAGCCAGGTTCTAGCTAGTGATGTCCAGAGGTGCCTCCAGGCAGCCTGACTTATCGGTGGAGAAGGGACCAGAGGCTCCTGCCATCGCTGGGGCTCCCCGCAGGATGGGCCGAACGCCCTCCAGGCCCCGGTGAGAAGAAGAAATTAATTTCCGCTGCTCCCTCCTGGTTCTGTTCTTCCCTCTGTCCTTAATCAGTAACGCATCGCACCAACAGGCCTAATTGGAAACAGGTGATTCTGGGGTGGTGCCTGAGCGCTCCCACTGTTGGGGGTGGGGTGTCCGTTTCCCACACGAGGCTGTGAATTACGAGTCCAGGATTCTGGTCACTCATTCTGTGCATGGGTTCCATTCCCTTGCGGACTTCAACTCTCCCCCGCCCCCCGCCCCCCACCCCCCAGGGAACAGAATTGTGTTTCCCTGTGGCCATGCAACAGGGCGTTAGAACTAATGTGCTTGCGTGTCCTCGGTGGGCTGCGTGTAGGAGGCAGCACCGTGTCTGCGAGCAGGTGGGACCCGCTGTCCCTGTCCGCTGTTGATGGCCTGCTTCTCAACCCTGGGTCTCCCCGCGCTGGGAGAGGGACCTGAACTCGGTTAAAACAAACAGCAGAACCCACATGCTGACTCGTTTCTAGCTGCTTCTGTGCACGGGTTTCCTAAGGCGACGCAGGCATGCCCAGAGGTAACAGGGAAGGAAGGCGAAGGCGTGGAGTAGCCCGCGAGCAAGGCTGGGCGTGCTTTCACGGGCCTCGGAAGGGCTGAGTACTCCAGAGGGTGCTGTTAATACTCTGAACGAGCCAGCGGCACCGCTTTACTTAATAACGACTCCATGGCACCGAGGTCCCGCAGGCAGAGCCTCCTGCCTTTGTGTCAGCCGCGCCTGGCTCCCTTCCCAGCCCAGGGAAGTGTTTCATAAACACGTGTTGTGTGAATATCCACGAGGTCACAGTTCCTCCACCAGGTAAGGTCTTAATTATCAACCTTAATGTCTCCTCTCGCAAATGCCAGTCTTACTTTCTTGTTGGAAATGGAGTACAGGCACTCACGGTTGCTCAATGTCCAGGGTGGTTCTATTGCGGCCCCTCAGCCCACAGGCTTTCCTGCTCCGGATGGCCAAGTGCCATGGGAACCCGCGCTGCTCCCGGCCTTGCCTGATGGGACTGGGGGAGGAGGCTCCGGCTCCATGCTGCCTGGGGGCCTAGGTCTGGGGTGGGTTGGCTCTTTTCCTATAATTGGCGAGTAGGAACCTGGGAGAGGCCGCTGCCGGTGCGCAGGCCACGTGGACTTCGCGTCTGGAGTGGCTGTCGTGGGGCCCTGGCAGGTGGTGCCCGGGGGGGTGGGGGGGGTGGGGTTGGGGTAGGGGGGGCTGGTCTGCAGGGAGCGGGGAAGGGAGCAGGCCAGGAGGCTCGAAGTGGATGGAAGGCTGTGTGGCCCCCAGAGGCGGAGAGAGTGGCCTGGTTCCCAAGGACACCGTGAAGCAACAGCTGTACACGTTCTCTTGGCTTCTGAGAGACATTTCTGCATCCTTTAAATCCTTTTACTGGAGCTTCTTCAGCGAGAATCACCCTTGAGCATACCCTTGAGTATAGCCTGGGAGCTCTTTCTAAAGTGTGAATAAGTGCTCATCTCAGCCCCTTTAACAAAAAACTGGGGAAGCCACCGGCCACTGGTTTGGATTTAAGTGCTCACTTTCTTAAACGTTCCAGTGCCCTTTATTCCTTAGCTGTAGTGTCTCCAGCATGCTCATTGCTTGTCTCTCACTGGGTCCCCTGACCAGAACGATGCTTCTAGTAAAAGGCTGACCAGAGCTTTTTAGAGAGAGAAGAGCACCTTGAAATCCCAACACAGTGATGTCTTAGTGATATTACTGCCCTAGTCATCTTTTCCTGCTGCAACAAATACCAGAGCCTCATGGCTTAAACAACAAACATCGATTTCTCGCAGTTCTGGAGGCCACAAATCCAAAAGCCAGTGACAGCTCTCCCTGGTTTATGGCGGCCTTCTTAGTGTATGTCTACATGCGGGGAGAGAAAAGGCCCTGGTCTCTTCCTCTTCTTACAAGGACACTAATCGCAACACAGGGGTCCCATCCTCATGACCTCATGTAAACCTAATTCCCTCCCAAAGGCCTTACCTCCAAATATATTACATTGGGAGTTAGGGGTTTCAGCATATGAATTGGGGGAGGGGGCATAAACACGTAGTCCATAACAATTATACATTACCGTGATTAAACAAATATATTTTTGTGTGTATTTGAACATAATGTATATTTTCTAATTTGAGGATTCAGGTATATATGTATTGATTCTTGGGAACTATTGTTTTCTATCCTTTGCATCCTTCTATGAAGATCTGTATCATTTCTGTTTTGTTTTTTTTTAGAAATATATATTTTTATTGATTTCAGAGAGGAAGGGAGAAGGAGATAGAAACATCAATGATGAAAGAGAATCACTGATCGGCTGCATTCTGCACACCCTATACGGGGATTGAGCCCACAACCCGGGCATATGCCTATGCCCTTGGCCAGAATCGAACCCAGAACTGTTCAGTCTGCAGGCCAACACTCTATCCACTGAGCCAAATCAGCTAGGGCAACAATAGTACATTTTTTAACCAAGGATGAACCTACATTGTAACATCATAATCACTCAAAATCCATATTTAATTTAGGGCTTACTCTTAGTGTTGTAAATTCTGTGGGTTTGGACAAATGTGTAATATATGTTCTTGAATGATGGTTTGACTGGAAATAAAATTTCAGATTAATAATTACTTTTTCTCAACACTTTAAAGCTATTTATTGCTTTCTTTTGCTTGCTATTATTTAGGAGTATAGTGTATAATGGCATGTATCCATTATAATAAAATCATACAGATTCAGCTCTGCTCCTCTGACTTCTATCAGTCACTGAACTTTTTATTGTCTTTATAGTTCATTTCTGTCTTTTAAAATGTTTTTTAAAAATTGATTTTTAGAGAGAGAAGGGAGAGAGATAGAAACATTGATGATAGAGAAACATCAATCAGCTGCCTCCTGCACACTCCCTACTGGGGATTGAGCCCACAACCTGGACATGAACCCTGACCAGGAATCGAACCAGCGACCTCTTGGTGCATAGGTCGATGCTCATTCAACTGACCCACACTGGCCAGGCTATCCTTTCTATATTTTATTCTGCTCACTCTCTCAAACACTGAGACATGTGCTAGACGAGTCTATATTTGTGAGTCTGTTCCTCATTATAAGTCTATGTATTTTGAAGCTGTATTATTAAGCGAATATAGTTTAACATTATATCTTCCTGGTGAACTTTTCCTTTATCACTACACTATAATAACCATCTTTTCCTCTTGCTAATGCATAATGACTTGCAGTTTTTTTTTTGTCTCATTTTAGGTAGCTATACCAGCTTTCATTTGGATTGTATTTTTCTGGTATATCTTTTCTCTATTCTTATATTTCTAACCTTCCTGTTGAAGCATCCATCTTATATAAAAACTGCTGTTTGAAACTTTAACTCTGCTATTTTGGCTTCTGTAAATACTTGCTTGCTTAAATAATAAGGAAAATAAGACTACTCCCATTTCAGAGTGGCCATTAAACCTTCCCCAGATGGAGTTATCAGTGCTGGCACCAGGCCAAGCTTTTGGTTGCGGTCTCAAAGCCCCAGCACATAGGGGCTCTTTAAGAACTTGCAAAGGGGACCAGAAAACCCCATATTTGGGAGACAAAGAGGATAAAAAGGTATAAATACAGGAAACTTCCTGTGTGACTTTGCCCAGAATTCTAGAGAGTTTTTTCTCTGGGCCTGTTCGTAATAATAATAAACGTAACTCCATCTCTCTAAGCATTGCTTGGTTCTCCGGTCTTCTGTAACACTGTAATACTATGTTTAAAAACATCTCTTATAAAAAAATATGGGCAAATTTTGATTTTTTAAAAAAGTAACCTGAGACTATTTTTTTTACTGGATAGATATACATTTATTATGATCACAGAAAAAGTTTTCTCTTTTTCATTTACCTTGTCTTTTCTGTTCTTAAACTTTCCAGTCTTCCACTTTATTAGTGAATTTCATTTTCTTTATTTTCTTCCTTCCTACACCTCAGTTTCTTAGGAAGCTCTGTATCCTATTCCTATTCTTTTACTGGTTACCCTAAGAGTGTAATATGGTACTCCGTGTTCATGTTGAGTGCAGCATTATATTTACACACTTCCTGACAAATAACGTAATGCCTAATACCCTTTTCATCTTTTATATTTATGTCCAGTATTTTATTTTAGTTTTTTCACCTTGATGTCATTATTATTGCTTTAAACTAATCAGAGCTTCTTTATAAATATTTACAGATCTACTAATTGCTTTGCTCAACTTTCTTGCATCTTAGTTGTTATTTCTATGTTCAATTTTTTTCCTTGTTGATGCAATCCTTTAGTTGTATTTTTTCAAGTGAAGTTTTGCTAATAATAAAAAACGATCTTATTTTGTCTTAAAAGTCTTTATTTGTCCTCATTCTTCAAGTGCAGTTTGGATATATTTAGAATTCTAAGATAACTTGTTTTCTTTTAGCACTTTGAAATTTTTTGCCAGTTTTCTGGATTCTATTATTGCAGCCGAGAAGTCTGTTGTCAACCTAATTGCTGTTTCTTTGTAGGCAACCAGTGCTTTCTCCATGCTTTATATAAAATTTTTTTTTGTCTTTGGTATTTTGTAGTTTTTCTCTACAATGTGTTAAATGTAGATTTGCTTTTATTTATTATGTTCGCTATTTGAAATTATTTCTGAATTATGGAATTCCTATTTTTGTTTAGTTTTGGAACTAGTGCCTCTTCACCTTTGCATTGTCTTTCTCTGAACCTTCTTTTATTTATTTTATTTTTATTGATTTCAGAGACAAAGGGAGAGGAAGAGAGAGAGAGAAATAGTGATGAGAGAGAATCATTGATCGGCTGCCTCCTGCATGCCCCACACTGGGGATTGAGCCCGCAACCCGGGCATGTGACCTTCTGGTTCATAGTTCATGCTCAACCACTGAGCCACACTGGCTGGGGTCTCTGAATCTTCTTTTAGAAGTTTGTTGAATATTCTCATTTCATCCTCATTGTTTCTCAAATGAAAACATTTTCCATTTCTTTATCTCTCTGATTCATTCTGGTAATTTTCAAAGAAATACCTTTTATTTCACCATTTCCCTTCTTCAGCTGTGTCTAATCTGCTAACTCATCTATCCATTGAGTTTTAAATTAAAATGACATTTTTTCATTTCCAGAAACTTGCTTTCAATAGTTTTCAAATGTTTGTTTTGTTTTTTTAAAAAAGTTTCTTGTTTTTATGTCTTTGCTCCCCCCCTTTTAGGAGTAATGATTTTAAATATACTCATTCATAGAGTCCTGACTAATTGTTCCATCATCTGAAGTTCTCGGGGGATTAATTATGCTGGCTCTTTCATGTGTTTGTTGACCTTTTCACCTATAGTGGCTTATTTTCTCACGTATCTTTAAATTCTAGGTTATGCACATGTCTTTGACGGGGTTATCTTTGTGAATTTCTCTGTGGCCTGAGTTTGGAATTCATCCATCAGCGTAGTTTTGAGTTTGCTCCTGCCAGACACCTTAAGGATATTAGCATTTTGGAAACATTTTTATCTTTATTTCTTGGCATGGAGGTTTCTGGAC
Source organism: Myotis yumanensis (assembly GCF_028538775.1). Lineage (NCBI taxonomy): Eukaryota > Metazoa > Chordata > Mammalia > Chiroptera > Vespertilionidae > Myotis > Myotis yumanensis. The sequence goes on from NW_027223757.1 coordinate 5,572,308, forward strand.
CATGTGAACCTGTAAATCTAAGCCAAAAACTGGAGTGAGAACAGGTTCATTGTTGCAAATTCTCAGGATAGTGTTTTTCCAGCCAAAGCTCAGGTCAGTAATTAAAAGCTTTCTTGATGTTTCTCTGGGCCAGTGCATGGGTAATTTTTCCCTTCCCAGTTTGTCCTTTCATTGAGAATGTAGTCGTTTGAAAGTGTCGGCTTCATCCAGGGGTCTCATTGTCTATGTCTGCGAGTCACAGCAACCCAAGCCTCGTGGCTTGGTTGGAGCAACTCCTGCTCTGACAGATGACCTTAACTTTCTGATTTTTAATTCTCAGTGCATTTCTAGCCCATCGAAAGTGCCTTGACTTTATTATTTGTCCCTCTATGCATTGACAGGATTTTTTTGTTATAGTTTATCTGCATTTGAAAGCATTTTTTTTGTGTGTGTGTGTGTGAAGGTTTTCAGGTTGTTTATTCCCTCATGTAGCGAGAAATAGAATTGTCGCTGTTGTTTCTTACATGTCAGCACTGAACCTCTGCTTTATAATGTCATTTAGGCTAGAGAAAAAGAATTTGTTGAATAAAGTACAAAATCATATTATTGTCACTCAGCTGTACACAAATTACTATGTTATGAGAATCGAACCCCCACTCCCCAATTAGTTATTTATGTTTGACTTCGGAATGCGCTCTGGACCTGTTGTTGTTGTGTACGATTGGAGTAATAATATGCAGATGTCACAATGAAATAGTGATTTCAATAAAACATACTCAAGACATAGAGCAGTTTATCACTTGGAATTTGTATATATAACATATATACACATATTTTTTAAAATTGTCAATTATTTGGAGACTTTGTATAACTTTCCGGTGGCATTTTCTCAAAGTGTGTTCCTCAGTATGCTGGTTCCTCCAAATATTTTACCAAAAAGTCTTCCATTGGCAAATAACCTTGGAAAATCCTCCGTCTTATACCTCTTTTTGGTGAGTTTAAGTATGCCTGCATATAGCACTCACTGAGGAGTCTTGGGGCAAATAAATCAATTTTATTGTTTTTAACCCAGTATGTTCTGAGTCTACTTGACCAAAGAAAATATTCTTTATTGTTTTAAGTAACATTTTCTTTTAGTGAGTCATTCTGTAAAACACAACTTGGGAAATGCTTTTGTCAAGATAATCTTTAAATGTTTGCCTCATTGTCAAAACAAGATGTATTTTATAAACTCTTAGGCTATAATCATTTTATTTATTTAAAATTAAATTGGTATATAAAATTGCAAAGTTCCCCCAAAAGAAAATGCAATCATTTTGTTATTTATAAGAGCAGTTAAGTTTATTAAACAAATGATTTTATAGATACACATATAAAGGACATAGAAAATCATTTGTTTAAGAAACGTAAGGTACATACATATATAAAATACATGTATAAAGTTGTAAGGACTCCCAGGTAGGCTTCTTAAGGAGCCGACTCAGTTGTGAGAGGTCCCCTTTAGCCTTTCCAAGTGGACGTGATGGCCGGAGGGCCAGCAGCCATCCTGGACCATGAGATGACACCGAGGATGAAAGCCAGACTGAGACAGCAGACAGGCAGTTACTGGGTCTTCTGTAGCACTGGGTTAAGCAATATAAACAGTATCATCCTAGGTCTTCTTGTTCTTAATGCTTAATCCAATCCAGTGTTTGGATGCGGACCAACTGTGGCCGGGCGTACTGGTGCTAAAGGTGGGAGTGTCGGATTCGCTGTGAAGCCTTTTGAGGGGAGGGATCCAGAAATAAAGCCCTACCGGTGGGCCTTAGTGAAGTGAGCAACGAGGTTAAAGGCCAAGGAAATAAGTCATGGATTAGACTCTCTGCTTCTCCAGAAAGTTAAAAAGAATCATTGTAAGAAAGAATGGAAAATATAGGCCATAAACTGTACATGCAGTCTCGTTCCTGTTCCATGGCTGCTCCCCGACCATTAATGACCCGTGCGGAAGGGACAGGGTGTTCTTAGCTCCATTTCAGCCAGAACATGTAGTAAGTACCAAGGGATGATATCATGAATTGTGCTAAGTTCAAAAATATACAGCTGACTTTAACCTTTTTTTTTTTTTTTTTAAACGATAGTCCATCTGCCTCAGTCTTTAAAGGGCAGAAGTTCAGGTTGAAGATTTTCTCTTTGTATCTTAATGTCTGTGTCTTTCAGACTATTGTTGTCTGTATCTATGTGACTTTTGCACCAGTTATGTGGTTGTTTTGGCACATTTCTGAAAGAGAGAGAGAGAGAGACACGCACGCACGCACAGATAGAGACACAGAAACAGACACACAGAGAGAGAAGACACAGAGTGTCAGTTGCTCTATTTTCCACTCCCTCGTGTTTCCCCCTGTCTTTCTGCCTCCTTATTTCCTTCTCATTTTTTCTTCCATTTGATTTGCTCTCCATATCTGGCCCAGAAAGAATTGAACCATGTTGTGTGTGTATGTGTGTGTGTGTGTGTTGATTTCAGAGAGGAAGGGAGAGGGAGAGAGAAACATCAATGATGAAAGCCCCACTGGGGATCTAGCCCACCACCTGGACATGTGCCCAGACAGGAATTGAACAGTGATCTCTGGTTCATAGGTTGAAGTTTAACTACTGGGCCACACTAGCCAGGCCATGTTGTATTTTATTGATGTTGTCCTTGACTCTTTCCTTCTGATTCTGGGTCAGTAACCCTTGGTAGAGAAAACGACCCTCACTTGGTAGTCTAACCCTACATTGTCGAGAAGCAGTCTGTCCAAGTTTCCCTGGATAGGACTGTGGTAGGGCCTTCGAGGGGTGCTGACAGGCCCAATATAATGGTTTACCTGGCTGATAAACTGCTGTATGGGTCCCACTGCTAAAATCTCATCTTCATCCAAAACCGACTCTCATCTGTGTTCTTTGTTTTAAATTAAATTTATTGGAGTGAATGGTTAATAAGATTATGTAGGTTTCAAGTGTACAATTCTACGACACATTGTCTGTATATTGCATTGTGTCCGGTGGGAATGTAAACTGGTACAGCCACTATGGAAAACAGTATGGAGGCTCCTAAAAAAATTAAGGATAGAGTTACCACATGACCCAGTGACCCCTCTTCTGGGTATCTTCCCCCCAAATTTGAAAACATGTATTTGCAAATGTCCACGGTGGCCAAGACATGGAAACAACTGAAGTGTCTTTTGAGAGGTGATTGGATAAAGAAGACGTGGTACATATGTACTAATGGAATACTATCCAGCCATAAGGACAGATGAAATCCTACCATGTGCAACAACATGGGTGGATCTTCAGAATATCATGCTAAGCGAAATAAGTGAGACAGAAAAAGTGAAGAACCATGTGATTTTACTCATATCTATAATAATAAAAGCATAATATGCAAATCAACTAAACGACTGAACAGCAGAATGACCATCCGGACAACCTTCCGGATGACCACACTATGATATACACTGGCGCCAGGCCAGCCAACACAGGTGTGATGCGATTGGTCGGGGTGCCCCGCCATCACCCCACAATTGCCACACAGAGGGAGGCCCAGGCTACTCTCTGTGGGGTGATCGATGAGGGGGGGCCTCCATGATCGATCACCCCAAAGAGGGAGGCCCAGACCACCAGCTGGTGGGGCGATCAAAGGGGGGGGGGCTCCGAGATTGCCCCAAAGAGAGAGGCCCAGGCCACCCTCTGCGAGGTGATTGATCACAGAGCCCTGGCCGGGTGGGCGGGGGCCTCCCTTTGCTGGGCGATCTATCGTGGAGCCCCGTGATCGATCACCCCACAGAGGGAGGCCCAGGCCAGCCAAGCAATCGCACCCCTCGCCTGTGGCCTGCAGAGGGAGGCGACTGGTGGCGGGGGGATAGGGGGGCAGCGCCCCACAGATGGCAAGCAGTGGCAGCTTTGGGGGCGGGGCCAGCTGCCGGGGGAAGGAAAGCCCCGATAGGCCCTGATCGCCAGCCAGGCCTAGGGACCCTACCCGAGGGTCCTGGATTGCAAGAGGGCACAGGCCGGGCTGAGGAACCCCCCTTCTCCTGTGCACGAATTTCGTGCACTGGGCCTCTAGTGTGGGATATAAAACTGAAAGCATCAAATGTACAAACAAGAAAACAAACCAAAACTCACAGATACAGACAACAGTGGTACCAGAGAGAAGGGGGTGAGGGGTTGTAAAGGGCAAAGGGATCAAATCAAGTATGGTAACAGAAGATCTCACCTGTGTTCTTAAAGTTGTTCCATGTGGCTGCTCCTTGTCATTGTTCAGTAGGGTCTTACTTATTAGGATCTTCTGTCAGAATCCTGCACCCCCACCCCCTCTCCACCAAGCTTCTGTTCTTCAGTGACACCCCAGGCCGGGAGCGGGAGGAGCGGGAGAAACGTGCATGACTCCGGAGCTGGGGCGGCCGTCCCGGCTGTAATGAAGCTGCCTGTTAAGAAGTTATCTTTCATATACAATTGCTTCCCCTAAGCTCTTCAGCACATGAACTGCACCTGTGAGCATATTAACTCCACCTCAGCTAAAGCAGCAGTCTCCTCCGTAGCCGCGTGGCCGGCTCTACCTTAGCGCTGGGGGAGAAGGAAGAGAGGACCGAAAGAGAGAAGAGATAATTGCCCATTAGAGGGCTGCTGGGTAGTGAACTTTGTCTCCCGTTTACAGCATTAATTTTGCTCCACGTGAACTGCACTGAACACGGCTTCAGGGCGCCTGGGCGCTGGATGCTGCCCACTGCGCAGCCACTGGCTATCCATTTGCATTTCACACAGTAAGTACTGTGCACAATAACAACTAAATGCGCTTCGACTCCCAGGAACAGCTTTGCATCTGGGTGGATTTGCGCTGGGAGTCTCTCTCTTCCCCACTGACCTACTTCCTTGCATTTGACTGTTTTGCAGCATTGGGTGCTAAAGAGCATATGACCCTGGCTATGCTACGATCTTCCTTTATGCCATACTGACCCTTCTCCTCCTCCTCCTCCTCTTCCTCCTTCTCTTCTTCATCCTCCTCCTCCTCCTCCTCCTCCTCCTCCTCCTCTCTCCTCTTCCTTCTCTTCCTCCTCCTTTTCTTCCTCCTCTCACCACTCCCCCGCAGGTAGTTTTGGGGGCTGAGGCGAAAGACCCGTTCCCTGACTCTGGGCTCCTCGGGCTTAGTCCCTTGCGGCTGCGGTTCCTCCGCCTTCACAGGCCACAGCCGAGGATACCAGTCTGGCCCGGCAGCCAGACAAGCGTCTCACCCTGGGAGAAAGTAGATAATGGACGATGACTTACGCCGCCTAGATTCAAAGCCTACTTTAATATAAACCATTCCTTGTGCAGTGTCAGTAGAATTAATTGGCTGGTAATCCACAGGAGGCGTTCAGATCGCCTACGGTTTATTTTATGAGTCCTCCAGGATCAATTTCATGTTTGAGTGACTACTCCTATCATATATTTACATACACAGCCGCCCTTTGTATTCAGAGATGACTTGGTTGCCTTTTTACTCCCCAGGCATATTCTTTCTGGAAAGGAAAGGCAGACGTGTTACCTGAAGCCTTTTGGAAATTAGCAAATATTTACCCAGCACCTAATCTGGGAACAGGTGGAGATTAGCCGTGGAAGGAATCCAAGGCACATCCAGAGGTAAAATGTCTTCCCTCAAGAATCTTATAATCTCCCCGGGGCAAGACACGCACACAAATGAAGCAGTCTGGGAGCCATCAGGCAACCTTAGAGTAAGTGCAGGAGAATGAGCTGACCTTGAACCAGAGGCCTGGTGAGCTGCGGGGCGGGGAAAGTGAAGCGAACCTCCTGGAGGGCCCGGGCCTTCAAGACAAGGTAGATTCTCCGGCTTATAGTCACCCATCACAGGGACAAACTATGAATTTCAACGAATTTGTAGCCCTGGCACCTCTCTTGCCTCTGGGGAGTTTTTTTCTTGTAACACCCCATTCCTTGACCTCTCTCTAGCTCACCTGGGAAGTGGGTGAAGGGAGAACTCCCGGGCGCCCAGGGAGTCAAGTGTATGAAGACTGTGGATTTAATGCTGGGATTTAAAAGCTGTGACATTAATTATCTCAGAGTGAACAAGATCGGCAAGACCAGATGAGGCAGGGCTGGGGGCACGGGGCGTGGGTGAGGCTGCCGCAAAGTGCGAAAGCTTCAGGAGGAGAGTGAGGGGGAGGAAGTGGGAGGAAGCCTTGCTGCTTGTACTGTGTGAGGGGCGCCCTCCAGGCACCTTCTAGAGTCCTCGGTAAAACTGGCTTTGCGAGGATTTTCGGAGTCCAGTTTACGTTGCTTTGTGGAGCATGTGGCGGGGTGCCAGGTCAGTGCTGGAGAGAGAGAGAGGCTCCTGGGGCCCCCAGTTTGGAAGGAAAGGGAATGTTGTTTGTATTTGAGCAAAGGGAATGAAAGACGTTCCTGAAAGTTTTGATGACCTGACAGACCTCCTGTTACACTTGGTTATGTCGTTTGTTGTGAGGAAAATGAACATGTTTGCGGACTCCTCATTCATTCATTCATCCGTTCATCTGTTCATTCATTCATTCATTCACTCACTCATCATGTATATTTTGAGAGCCTTCTGTGTGACAGGCGCAGTCTGGGTTCTGGCTGTGTGGAGTGAGTTCAGTGGACGAGCCCCTGTACTTGTAGAGTTCACTTTCTAGTGGAGAATGCTTCGCTGCTGGAGTCTGGGGCAGGTGCGGTTCTGCTCCGCCAGATCTTGAGCTCATTCCGATCTGACTCACACCTCACGCCTGCTCTTTAATCAGCTTGGGGCTGGATGAAATCTTGGGCAGCCATTTGGAAATGCAGGTCTGCAGGTGGGTGTTGGTCGTGCCGCATCAAAGTCACCTGAGATGTCTTTTTAAAATGCTTAATCCTGGCCCCCCGCCCAGCAGAGCCTGGTTCGGAAGGTCCGGGGTAGGGCTGGGAAATGTGTATTAAAAAGAACGAATCCCGAATGATTCTCTCTGTAAAGTAAGTTTTGGTCACATATACAGTTCCGAAATCTGTGTCTGGTAAAGTGCTCCCCATACTTCTCTCAGGCCCAGCGCCTTTGCCCCTGAGTTTGATCTCTCCCTCTCTCTCCAGATCTATTTCTATCCCTTGCATATATACACTCACACTAATAGACACTATATAGTATTGTTTTGTGAGCTTATTGTTTTATGTACGTGGGGACACTTTCCCATGTGACCGGTTTCTCAGCTTGTCCTTTCCTCATTTCTGTTTTTAAGATAACGTCCAGGTATTTGGGTGGAGGCATGGCTCGCCCTATCCCAGCGCTGCTGGGAAGAGTCAGGGTCTTTGGAACGAGGGTCTTTGCTTCCCAGGCATGAGGGCAGCCGCTGCCCTTGGCATTCACAGTGATGTTAGTGACAGGGGCGGCCTCCGCTGCATCCTCCACCCAGCCTGCTGTGGGCCACCTCCTCCCTGCTGGGCTCCAAGGATGGTACTTTCCGTCTCAGCCCGGCACCTCTCTTCCGAACCCTGATGCCAAACAGGGTAAGTTAAGGAGTAGACAGAGCTTTCCTAGGACAGTCTATGCTTTAAGGTGATTTTCATGCTGAAAAATCCCATTTGTGCATGTCAAAAGCTGAGGGCTTGTTATACTTTTGGTAACAAATTCTAACCATCCTCCAGGCAGACAGATATCTGAAATGTCCTTGGAAAGGTGAAAAGAGCATGACATATATTTTTTTAATCCTCACCTGAGGATATATATATACATATATATATATATTTTTTTTTTTGAGAGAGAGAATGGAGGGGAGATAGGTGGGGGTGGAGAGAGAGAAACATTGATGTGAGAGAGACATATCACTTGGTTGCCTCTGGAATCAAACCTGCAACTCTTTAGTCTATGAGCCAACGCTCTAACCACTGAGCAACTGGCCAGGGCAGCATGACTCATTTTAAAGCTATTATTTCTGTCCATCTCATAAGCAGGCTGCCCAGTCATTTTTCACTGGGCTGTGTGATGAACAGTTCAAAGTCAGCCAGAGTGTTCACTGCAACTTGCACATCTTTTTCCAAATGGACATTTTCAACATATTCTAGGGCAATTCTTGGCCAAAGATTAGGAAAGACTTCCCTCTCCTAGCCAGACCCCAAATTAGTTAATCTGTTTTGTTATATTTAATGAGGAAATGATTCAGAAACTCAAGAGACTGACATCAGTAAAAAATCCTTTACAACAGCTCCCTTTTATTTCTGCCTAAAAAATGGAGTAATTTGTGGACATTCTGTAAGGTGACACTCAGTGAGTCATATCTTTGCACAATCCTCTCTCCTTGAGTGTCTGTAGAAACTATGACTTGCTTCTGGCAAATAAGATATAGCACGGGCAATAGGATGCCACTCCTGTGGTTATATTATATGGCAAAGATTTTTGTAATTATGGTCCCAAATCAGTTGATTTTGAGTTAATAAAAAGAGATTATCTTGGGTGGGCCTGACTTAATCAGGTGAAAACCCTTAAAAGAGAGACTGGGACCCTCTCTGAGTTCAGAGACTCTTTCTGACCTTGAGGAAGTAAGTGACTGTGAGTTCTATAGCTGGGGAATGAATGCTGCTAGCAACTTTAGGGTGCTTGGAAGGGAGTTTTTCCCCAGTCGAGCCTCTGATGAAATGCAGCCCAGTTGACACCTTCATTGAAACCTTGTGGGACCCTTGGCACAGGAACTAGCTAAGTCTTGGCATACTCTTTTTTAAAATTTAATATATTTTTATTGATTTCAGAGAGGAAGGGAGAGGGTGAGAGAGAGATAGAAACATCAGTGATGAGAGAGAAACATTGATTGGCTGCCTCCTGCACATCCCCTACTGAGGATTGGACCCTTCAGTCCTCAGGCTGATGGTCTATCCACTGAGCCAAAACAGCTAGGCATACTCTTGATATACAGAAACTGTGAGATAATAAATGTATGTTGTGTGAAGACACCAAGTTTATGTTAATTAGGCAGCAGTAGAAAACTAGTGTAGTAATAGTTACCACCCATCCTGGTTTCTCAGCCCTCTGTTGATGAGGTTGCTCCCTCCCACCGTCACTCCTTCCCTCCCTTCCATCCTTTCTCTCTTTCCTTTCTTTACAAAAGTCTGAACTGTGACAATCTCCCTCCCTAGGATGGGGAAAAGGAGACTGAGCTTGACCAAGTTCTGTGGATGGAACCTGGTAATGGGTGAGATGTGAATCCACTTAAAAAAAAGAAATCATTTTGCCCTAGCTGGTTTGGCTCAGTGGAGAGAGCTGTTGGCCTGCATACTGAGGGTCCTAAGTTTGATTCCAGTCAAGGCACATGCCTGGGTTTCGGGCTCGACCCCCAGTAGGGGGCGTGCAGGAGGTACCCGATCAATGATTCTCTCTCATTATTGATGTTTCTATCTCTCTCTCCCTCTCTCTCTAAAAATCAATAAAAATATTTTTAAAAAATTATATTTTAGAGTAGTTTTAGGCTCACAAAAAAATTGAGGAGAAAGTACAGACTTCCCATATATTGCTTTCCCCCACCTTCCCCACTATCAGCATCCCCCAACAAGCGGTACATTTTTTATAATCAGTGAACCTACACTGTCATTGTTACCCAAAGTCCATAATTTACATTGGGGTTCACTTTTTTTGGGTTCACTCTGTGGATTGTGTGGTTTTGACAAATGTGTAATAACATGTATCCACCGTATAGTATCATTCATGATTGTGTCACTGCCCTAAAATTCCTCTGTGCTTCTCCTATTCATCCCCCTCACCCCAATCCCTGGCAACCACTGATTTTTTTTTAACTGCTTCCATAGTTTTGGCTTTACTAAAATGTCAAGTAGTTGGAATCATACAACCTTTTCAGATTGGCTTCTTTCACTTAGGATATGCACTGAAATTTCCTCTATGTCTTTCCATGGTTTGATAGCTCATTTCCTTTTAGTGGTGAGTGACATTCCATGATAGCAGTTTTTATCCACTCACCTACTGAAGGACATCTTGGTTGCTTCCAAGTTTTGGCGATTATAAATAAAGCTGCTATAAATGTCTATGGGTGGGTTTTTGTGTAGACATAAGTTTTCACTTCACTTAGGTAAATATCAGAGCACGTGATCGCTACATCGTTTGGTAAGAGTATGTTTCATTTTATGAGAAAACTGCCAAATTGTCCTCCAAATTGGCTGTACCTTTCTGCCTTCCCACCAGCAATGAAAGAGAGTTCCTGTTGCTTCACAGCTTCACCAGCATTTGATATCGTCAGTTTCCCGGATTTTGGCTATTCTTGTAGGTGTGTAGCGGGCTTTAATTTGCATTTCCCTAATGACACATTACATGGAACATCTTTACTCACTTCTTTTTTTTTTATATCTGAGATGATCACCAGTGAAGAAATCCATCTGAGACTTTTCCTTTCTCCTGTTGGGCTCTGAGACGTGGGCTTTCTCTATTCTTCCATGAAAATATTACAAAGTAGCAAGTCTGTGGAAGATCTATTACAAGGAACTTGCAGAACATCTTCACATTTTATTCCTGGTCTGTGGGAAGTGCAGTGGTGCCGGCCTTACAGAGCCAAAAGGAGGAAGACCGGTGAGTGGACACGTGGGCCCTCAGGACAGTGGTCTCCTATCATGAGGGTGAGCGATGGAGGTGGCATCTTATAAAATTACTTTGGTTATAGCTTTTCTTTCCTAGTGGGCCTGAGGGAACCATCCGGACCTGGGGCCTTATGGTCCATCTTCTGCTCCGTCTCTTCTTGCTCATCTTCTTCGTGTCCATGCAGGGAGCAGGGCCAGATGAGGCAGATGCTCATTCAGTGAGGGTCAGAAGTCAGCTAAGTGCTCCCTCTGGGCTGCAGACACACCCCCCAGGCCCCCGGATTGGTTAACTTAGTCCTGGTGGTAAAGGACTCTGGCGAGAAAGCACATCCATTCCCTTTACAAGTGAAATAGTCTTTCTCTCTTTCACAGCCTCACAATTTAGAAGTTGCAGAGTGTCCAGAGCCCAAGCAATGGTACAGTTTCGCAGGCTGCACCGTTTCATAGCCTCGCCCTAGAACAACAGCGGCTAAGCTTTGTGACACGTGGGCTCACTCATGCTGCAAATGATGGCCTGGTTACTGCAAACACAAACAGGTGAGGATGGCTGGCATTGGCTTTTCTCCCTTTCCTTTCTGCAAGCTGGAGCAGAGACTGTGTCCTTGTAGGTGCTCATATAAAACAAAGTGTTTGTCGCAAGGACCAGCTCACCTGCTCACAATCAGAGCTTGTGGGCCCTAAAGTCTTGCATGTTGTAAGTGGGCTCTTCGTCCCCACGAGGGCTTAGGCACACGTTGTTCTTGTCCACGAACATGTTTTCTTTCAGAAGAGGCAGCTAAGCATGACAGACGAAACAAATGTGTTTATAGCCACTTCCCCTAAAAGTGGCATTAAAACGAGAATAAAGGCCTAGGAAAGGCCTCAACCCACAAGGACGGAGAGAACAGGGGGCGATGCTCAGTCCAGGCACCCACATTTTGGAGGCTCTGTGTCAGATGGATGGTGGTCACTGATTTTGCAGACGAAGCTGGCCAAGGAAGAAACCAGGCGCAGGCTGAGTCGAGCCACAGATTCTCAGCAACCGGAGTGACCAGCAACTTCCTGGAGGTGCAGGCAAGACCAGCGTTGGTGGGAAGGCTCTCCCTGAATCAGTTAGAACCCTTCCATCGCAGTCCCTTCCCTTCTCCCATGGGCACTGGGCCTGCCTCTCACCCCTGAGCGGGAGGGGAGAGCTCTGTGACCTGCAGAGGCACAGCTCAGACTTGGGGACAGCCTAGTCTTAGACTTCTGTCCCCCTGAAGGCAGGGACTCCAGTGCACACTTAAACCAGTAGGTCTTCGTCCGTCCAGGCTCCTCCCACCAGTGCTGCACCATCCAATCAGGAGGCTGCTCTGCATCCAGCACCCGTTGGCCTGACCTAGGGGGACCCAGTCTTTGGGGCCAGGTTCATCTGGCTTCCTTCTTAGGTGTGTGTCTCCCTGGCTCTATGACTTTTTTACTTAACGTCTCAACACTTGTTTGCAATTGTGGATAAGAAGAGTTTTCATCCCATAGGGTTCTTGTGATAACTAAGGGAGGTGATGAAATAAAAACTCAAAGGAAAGATGCAGCCGTTCCTGAAAGCCATCGCTTTGTTTTGGGGTGACTGTTTAGAAGTGTTTTCGGGACGCTGTCAATGATCTGTTCTCTTATCCGACTCATTAGCATTCAGTCCAGTAGTTGACGTATCAAATAATCAGAGGGCTTTTCTAGCCTCCTCTTGTAGCGGTGATGACCATATTTAAAATGTTAGCCACGGGACACTCCTGGTTAGAGGATTCCTTTTTAATCAGCTGCAAATCAGCTTAATAGCCCTTTTTGCTTAAACTCCTTTTTTCATCTCTTCTCAAGCGTGCATCAGTCTCACGTCCTGAACACTTTCAAAGACATGGGTTTGATTAGGAAACATCCGCAGTGATCCAGACACACCCTCACACTGCTCATCTGCTCATCCCCAGCCCTCAGCTCTCACAGACCTGTGACATCTCACTGTCACTGAACGAACAGCACTCAAACCTATATCTCGAGGCACGTCACTCTAAATTAAAATATGCCAAGTTTCCTAGCAGCACCAACAGATTTCCTAATTAACCTATGAATACTGTCAATCTGGTAATATAGTTCTCTTTGTTATTTTAGAAATGAGTTATGTAACATTTCTTTTATTTACTCCAGCAATTTCAGAACCGAAGTGTTCCTTAAGGTATTCTAAACTTCCTTTCCAAAGTCAAGAAAATTTTGAATAACATGAATTGATTCGTCAAAATGGTTGAAGACTTTTCGGCTTCTAGAATTCCCCCCGCCCCCACCCAGGCCATTCAGTTAAACTTCATGCACTTCCATTTCTGTAATGCCTCTTGTCTAGATTGCTTTCTGTCCTTACAGAATTCTTGTAGTGAGGGGCCTCCTGACATTGGTCCAAGGAGCCTGTGTAGAGTAGCTTTTATGATTCTTAGTCTGGTGTTCTTTTTTTAAAAAAATATATTTTATTGATTTTTTACAGAGAGGAAGGGAGAGGGATAGAGAGTGAGAAACATTGATGAGAGAGAAACATCGATCAGCTGCCTCCTGCATACCCCACACTGGGGATGTGCCCGCAACCAAGGTACATGCCCTTGACCGGAATCGAACCTGGGACCCTTCAGTCCATAGGCTGACGCTCTATCCACTGAGCCAAACCGGTTAGGGGTAGTCTGGTGTTCTTGACACGGGTGCTACAGTGTGTTTGTCCTTTCGCCTTCTGAGTGGACCTCAGAGCACAGGCTCGGGTTAACCACAATCCCTGTTTGATGCCGCCCTCTCATCTAATGGGCTGTAATGGAAGGGGTATATGGTAATATAACGGATAACTAAAAGTCTCCACCCAACCCAGAACTAGAACATTGATAATATCTTATGTCTACTCATGTTCTTTTCTCCCGTCCTTTCCTCTCAATTCCTCATAATCTTCTGGGACTAGCCAATTTTCCTTTTTCCATTTCTTTTATTCCCTCATGTTCCAAGACTCATCCACGCTGTAGCATGTAGCTGGGATTAGTGTTTATGGCTGGGGATGAGTCTACCCTGTGGATATAGTACAATTTATGTAACCATTTCCCTAACAATGGCACAGTCTGCATCTTTACAGTGGCCAATCCTTGGCAAAAGTGTGAAGTAGGATGGAGTTTGTCCTTGTTGCCGTTAGTATATTTTTCTGCCCTTCTTTATCCTTTTAGAACAGTGGTTCTCAACCTTCCTAATGCCGCGACCTCATGTGGTGGTGACCCCCAACCATAAAATTATTTTCATTGCTACTTCAGAACTGTAATTTTGCTACTGTTATGAATCGTCATGTAATATCTGATATGCAGGATGTATTTTCATTGTGACAAATTGAACATAATTAAAGCATAGTGATTAATCACAAAAACAATATGTAATCATACATGTGTTTTCCAGTGGTCTTAGGCGACCCCTGTGAAAGGGTCGTTCCACCCCAAAGGGGTCGGGACCCACAGGTTGAGAACCGCTGTTTTAGAAGCTCATCCAAGCACCCTGGCTGCTGGCACACAGTGCAGTGCGACAGATGTGTATTGAGTGAAAGTTGTGACATCAAGACTGAGGGCAACGACAGTCACATGGAAGTAGCTACCCTGAGATTCTCAGCCTCATCTTGGCTCAGAGGGAAGAGTGCCGGGATCAGTGACCTGTGTCTGCATGGACCGCGGCTTATAACTCCCCCAGGTTTAGTGTATTACCTGCCTCATGGGCAGTCACAAACCAGTGGAGTCGTGGGCATGGGCTAAAAACAAAGGAATAGCCCTCGCTGGTTTGGCTCAGGGATAGAGCGTCGGCCTGCAGACTGAAGGGTCCCGGGTTCGATTTCGGTCAAGGGCACATGCCCAGGTTGCAGGCTCGATCCCCAGTAGGGGACGTGTAGGAGGTAGCCGATCAATGATCCTCTCTCATCATGGATGTTTCTATCTCTCTCTTCCTCTCCCTTCCTCTCTGAAATCAATAAAAATATATTTAAAAAATAAAAAAAGGAATAAAACTACCAATGCGGAATTTCCGGGGGGAGGTCAATTTTTGGGGGGTGGTAGTTGAGCATTGGAAAGGCTCAATAAGATTTCTGGTGCTCTTAGGCCACACCGTCTCCCCACATACTTTAAAAGTTGATCTTGGTCTTTATTCCATGTTAAATATCTACTATAAAAACATGCACATTTCTCAGGAAAATAGCTATGCAAAGGATGTCATTTCTCATCCCTCTGGTTAAATGCAGATTTTCCAAGATCAGATTTGATGACACTTAACGTTAACGTGTTTTCAAGTTCTCTTTTTTAAATGTAAAGTGCTGAAAAAAATAATATTTTTTTGGCTGTGGACCCAAAGTCCTTCCCCTAAAATTTTAATTTTTTTATGGACGTTTTGTTCTGACTTGAGTGTTGATGGCAGTATTGGCCTCAGTGATGCCATTCCACCTGTAGCCTTGCTCGTACATGGCATTTTCACACAATGTTGGAGCTAGGGTAAACATCACATCGTCTGGTCGAGTGTTTCAGATCCGTGGACGCCCTGAGTCGAATCACCTAAGGAAAGTGCATAACATGCAGATTCCTGGGCTCCACCTCCATCTAATAAACCAGGTTGTTGGGGTGGGAGCCTGGGAGCTGCATTTCATACACATCCTCCCTTTCCCTCACTCCTCCCCCCAGGTGACCCAGATTCACATGAACATTTGAGAAACACTGATCTGGTCTAAATTCCATTCTGCTGTGGAGGTAACTGTGACCAGAGAAATTAGTAACTTTCCAGGGTTGAGAACTAACAGACTCATGGCTGGGCAGTCACTTGAGGTGAGGTACGGCAAAGAAATTGACGTGTTTGTTTTTCAAATGATACGGTGGGATTTAAAGTGGCTTATTGTCAAATAACCCTCAAGTCTAGAGGCTGCTAATGCCTATTATCAGAGCTTAATCCTGTCTTGTTACCCTGAGTATCCTGAAATATGCAAATATTTGATGTACTTGGAGATCCTTGAAAGAAATCAGGAGATCCTCTGCTATGCCCCTGTCATGGTTCTTTTGGAAACGAAGTAAACAGTCACCATTCTTGCTCAAGTCAGGCCAAGGTCTAGGAGTCCCTTTTCCGATGACAACAGGGCCATGCACAGATTTCCTTCTTAAATGTTCTCTGTGTTTAGAAAGTAGATTTGCTATGCTGTGTTTTTTATTTTTTTAAAAATCTGTGTTCTTTTTTTAAAACAATTTATCTTTAATTTTGAAAGTATTATAGATGTCCCCCCCCCCCCTTTTTTCCCATTGACTCCTTGTACCCTCTCCCCCGCAGGCCTTCACCACCCCATTGTCTGTGTCCATGGTTGCTTGCTGTTTTCTGATTCAGTTGAAGAACAGGGATTCGCCTTCTCCTAAAAGAGATTAGAACCTTCCACTCCACCCCCACCTGGCTACTAGCCAAGCCCAGTCCAGGCACAACCCCTCTGTGTCTGCCTCTCAGGACCGAGTAAGCCACGCCCCCTGAAGTGTCCACAATGGCTCAAGCATTGGAGAAAACAAAAATGCCGTCTTCCAGCAGTGTGGCTTGACTTTTGCTTGGAATTGTATTGATTAGAGAAAAAGTGAGGTTAGGGTCTTTGGTGCGGTGGGTCTCCTCATGCCTTGATACTTTGTGATCATTGGTATTAGTTACAGAGACAAGAGCTTGGATGTCAACCCTAATTTGGGCTGTTCCTAAGACACTTGGGATCGGTGTCATATTAATACTAGAGGCTCAGTGCATGAAATTCGTGCACTGGGGGTAGGGGGGGGCCCTTCAGCCTGGCCTGCACCCTCTCACAGTCCAGGGCTCTTGCAGTCTGGGTCTCCTTGCTCCTTACAGCCTGCCAGCAGCGGAGGTGGGAGAGGCTCCATGAGTCTGGCTTCTGGCTGAGCGGCGCTCCCCCTGTGGGAGCACTGACCACCAAGGGGCAGCTCCTGCCTTGAGCGTCTGCCCCCTGGTGGTCAGTGCGCATCATAGTGACTGGTCGCTCTGCTGGTAGTTCTGCCATTTGGTTGATTTGCATGGTAGGGTTTTATTATATAGGTTTGTGCTTGTTGTCTGGATGGATCCAGTGTTATCACAAGGTCCTTGGATCTGGAAGGGGAAGGTAGAACTGGAGAGATGGCAGCGCGAGAGGCACTCAGCCCAACAGTGCTGTCTCTGAAGGTCGCTCGAGGGAATGCGTGAGACCTCTAGAAGCTGGAAAGCACAGGGAAACGGATTCTCCCCCGGAGTCTCCCGAAGGAGCAGCTCTGCTGACACCTGGATTTTAGCCCAGGGAGACCCACGTCCGGCGTCCAGACCCCAGGACGGTGTGATGACACATTTATGCTGTTTGAAGCCGCTGTGTTTGTGGTAATTTGTTACAGCAGTGATCGGGCACTAATGTACTGTATCTCTGTGCTTTTATTTTGGGTCATTTAACTTCTACCTGAAAAACTTGTTTTAGTAATTTCCTTTAGAGTGGGTGGGTCCGGTGATGATGAATTTTGCCAGATTCTGTTTTTTTCTTTTCTTTTTCTCTGAAAATGTCTTTATTATGGTTTCATTAGTCTGTTTTCAATTTCATTGACTGCTGCTATTAATTATTTCCTTCCTTCTGCTCGTGTTGGGTTTAAATTTTTTCTTTCCTAGTTTTATAAGTTGTAAAGTTTGATGACTGGTGTGGGACTGTCCTCCTTTCCTAATATAAACACGTAACGCTGTAAATGTCCCTCTCAGCTCTGCTCAGCTGCATCTCACACATCTCGATACACTGGGTTTTCACACCCATTCCGTGCAAAACATGCTCTTCTTTCCCTGCGGGCTCATGGGTAATTTAGGAGTGTGCTATGTGTGTGCAGATATTTGGGGATCTCCCAGATACCGTTCCGTTGTTGATTTCTGGTTTAATTCTGTAATGGCCTAAGAACATCCTCTGTATGATTTCTCTCCGTTTAAGTTTGTCGAGGTTTGTTTTAGGGCCTGATTATGTTTTCTCTTGAAGAATGTTGGATGTGCACTTGCAAAATAATGTGTGTTCTGCTTCTGCGCAGGGCGATCTGTACCTGTCAGTTCGGTCCATTTGATGGATAGTGCTGCTTAGGCCTGCGATTGTGGATCTGCCTGTTCCGCCGGTCCTATCAGTCTTTGCTTCATGGGGTTTGCATCTCTGCTGTTAGGTGCGTACACGGTCAGGGCTGTTTGGTCTTCCCGGAGCATGGACCTGTTTACATCACACAGTGCTTCTCTGTATCCCAGCATGCCTTGTTCTGAAGTCTACTCTGTCTGATCTTGATAAGCTACTGCAGCTCTATGTTGGTTAGTGTTTGCATGGGGCATCTTTTCATCCTTGTACTGTTATCCGTTCCTATATTCAAAGGAGGTTTCTTGAATGCTTCTGGTTGATATTTTGCTGATGTTTGGCTCTTAGTGTCCACCTCTTTGCATTGTTTAGGTGACGCTTAGCTATCTGCACATCTTCAGTTTGCTGAGGTGATCATGTGTGAAGCTATGTGCAGCAGGAAAGTCCACATCCTTTCAAATATACATAGAGATTCTTGGGAGTGACTTTCATTTTTCCTGCTCACCTTGTCTTTGAATTTAATGAATTCTTGTCGATGTAGCGCCTATATTTTTTCCTTCCCCCCCAGTCTTCATGCTCTTGTCAGCCACGGTGCTAATTATGTGCATTCTTCCTAGCTCTGCTTCAGTGGGTCATGTTGGTGGCTTGGAATTGGCCATAATGGAAGTATTGACACCATGGGAATTGGGAAATCCTAGCTATCAAGGCTTTTATATCCCAGAGGGTAAAGGTCAAACAGTTACCAGCACAGCCTGCGTGCCTGCATGCAGCGAAGTAGTACCAACTCAGAGATGGATATAGGTTCGTGGCCACCAGAGTGAAGTGGCACCACCCATCCTTGAGTACCACAAACACATTACGAATTGAGTATTAGCTTTTCTTCTTTTCTTAAAAAATATTTTTTAATTGATTTCAGAGAGGGAGAGAGGGATAGAAACATCAATGATGAGAGAGAATCATTGATTGGCTGCCTCTTGCATGCCCCCCACTGGGGATCGAGCCCACAACCTGGGCATGTGCCCTGACTGGGAATCAAACTGTGACTTCCTAGTTCATAGGTCGATGCTCAACCACTGAGCTACACTGGCTGGGAAAATATTAGCTCTTCTTGCTCGCAAACCTCCCTGGATCATTGCCTCGTTTTTCTTCTCTTCAGGCGCTCACCTCTCCTGTGAATAGTTTGGAAAGAGTTGGGATGGAATCATTCATTGTCTTCTGGTTTTTCCTTCAACCCAGAGTTTGCACGGCCACAGGGAGCATCATTCACAGCGTAGGGTGGTCCACAGCCTGTGAATGGCATCCCCTGGCAGAGTGCGAGGCAGTGGCCTCGAACCCGCATCCCTGATCCAACAGCAGTGTGCCTTCCATGTCCGCCTTGGGTTTGCAGCACCGTGGAGCTGAGCAGCTATCCCACAGGGATGGTGCGTGGGAGCAGTGTGTGAGCGTCAGTGTTCCTGAGCGCGCACCAGCCAGCTAGTGGGAGGACGCACTGCCGCTCCTGCTGCTGCTCCCGCTGGGGGATTTCTCCCCGGGAGCACCCCCCCTCCGCCCCAAAGCATCACTAACAGGCCCACCCCTGGGAGTAGTACATAGGATTTATGAAGTTGGGTTTCCCTTTCCACATGGACATGCCATGCACAAGGAACTTCAGCTTGTGCTGTCTTTGTTTACCTGTTCACCACAAACTAGAGAATTCGCCTCTTTTCCTTGGTGACGTGTTGGGGTGGGAGCCGAGGGAATCGACGTGTAAAAATCAGACGGTACCCCTTCCCACCGCGGGGTCTGCAGGCCTCCCACACGGAGGCACGGCGTTGAGTACCTCCTGCATGTTCACGTCAGAAAATTGGCAAATATAGTCAAGGATGACGAGCAGCTGAAATTGAAAAGGACTCTGGGACCACGGAGACCGATTTCAATCCTTTTAGGACCAGCCAACCTTTTCTGAGTGTTGCTTCGTCTTATGTAAATGATCAGAGTTCAAGAACACTCAGGATTTATCACACAAGACAGGACGGAGCGGAGCTTTCTGTTTTGACTCTCCCAGCGTTCCTACAGTAAATATGGTTTCAGCAAAACATGCCATTGGTTCTGAAAACATTTTGGCTGGCATCTTGGCAACACGCCTTCTTTTTCAGGTAACACATACCCTTTAGTGCATGGCTGAAGTCACCGGCCCAACGTGACAAGTCTGCAACGTCCCACGTCTCCACAGCCTTCACGAAGGTGGGGAAGGCTTGCGAGTAGAAATCGAGGTCTCCCGTGTTCCCACCAGATGCCATCCAATAAACCCTCTCTCAATACCTTTTAACACACAGCAGGACAGGACTACATTGGACATCCCCTGTTACTCCCACATGTACGCCCAACAAGATAGGACACTGCAAGTACTCCTTTTTTTTTAAAAGTTATGTTTCTATTGATTTTTAGAAAGAGAGGAAGGGAGAGGGAGAGAGAGAGAGAGAAACACTGATGAGAGAGAAACATTGATCGGCTGCCTCCTGCACACACCACACTGGGGATCGAGCCCAAAACCCAGGCATGTGTCCTGACTGAATCGAACTGTGACCTCTTGGCACAACCACTGAGCAACACCGGCCAGGCTGCAAGTACTTCTTTATTTCCTGTGAGCTCCAGGAAGGGTGGGACCTGCCATCATGACCAGCATTAGTGCCCAAAAGGGGCTTGTGGAATTGACAAGGTGCCTAAACTTTGGTTGAGGAGAGAGTATCTACCCCTCCAGGGGCAGCTTCCATGGACTGGGTGGGGGAGAAGGGCTCGGCGGGGGCGAACGTGGGCTCTGAAGTCGTAAAACCCCACTTGGAGTCCTGGCTGTGACCTACCAGCTGGGGAACCCTGAGCAAGTGATGCACCTGTAAACCTCACTTTCCTCCCGGACTCTGTATGCAAATGAAGTGATGCGATGTGCCGCAAGCACGTACTAGTGACCTCACTAATGGGAACATCCTAAGAGCCACCATGGGCTTTGTTTATGGAACAGGTAGAAGTGAGGAATGCCCCAGGACGTAGCCCATTCTTGACAGTGAACTTGCTTCGGTGCGTTCCGGTACCTGGACACTTTACCTGAAGGAGGGCGTCCAGGGACTGTCTCTGGGCGCTTGGTCACCTCTGGCTGAAGCGGGTTTTAAAGCCCAAAGGGCCTTGGTGGCTGTTGTGTCCTCCCCCTCCCCCCTCTGCCCAGTTTTGATGACCTTCGTGGCCAGATGTGTAGAGGGCTTTGGGCGGGGCTGTGTGACAGCTGCAAGTGTTAGCACCTGGGCTTCTTTCTCCTCCTTTCTGTAGCTCCCTGCCCTGGGCCCGCTCTTGGGCCCTTAGGTGGGTTGGAGGCCCCTCCTAGGAAGGGAGGGTCTTTCCAGGTCCGCGAGCAGAGGAGCCGCGGAGAAGGACCGTGTCCTGGACCTGGGGGAACAGGCCACTGCGGAGCCAAGGGCAGGGATGGAGTGGGAACACCTCGCCGCAGGTCCGGATCTGCACCTGCGGGTGCGGCTAATTAACCGGAGGCTGATTCCTCCTTGGGAAGGTGAGCTCAGGTTGCCCTGTCTGTCTCTCGGGTTGTCTGGGTGTCAGCTACAAGCATGAAAGTGAAGAGTATCACTCAGCCGTGAAGGGGGACGGCGTTCTGTCACATGCTGCGGCCCGAGGAAACCTTGGGGACGTTACGCCAAGTGAAAGGAGCCAGACGCCAGAGGACAGATCCTGTGTGGTTCCCCTGTGTGAGCTCACAGACTATCTTGGGGACCGAAATAGAAGGGGGGTGCCGGGGCTGGGGAAGGGGTGGGGAGACAGTGTTCCATGGGGACAGAGTTTTGGGAAGATATAAATTCTGGGGATGGATGGTGGTGACGGTGGCACAATATTGTGACTGTCTTTAATGCTACTGAAGTAACAACGTTACAAATGGTTAAAATTGTACATTTTATGTTATATTTTACTACAATGAAAAAATTGCAAAAGAAAGAAGAGCAAGTATGGTAAACATTGTAAGGTAGAGTACAAACTCATAATACGAGATATCAATTGCTTTTTCTTTTTCTTTCTTTCTCAAATGGTTAGAGCCTGGAGGACAGAGTGAAAGGAAATTGGGAGTAACTGGCATCGCTCCTGTCCCTTCGAGTGTTCTGGCTCTGAGGGGTTGGGGGGCGTGGTGAGCGCGGGTTTGGGGACCAGTCTGGCCCTTGTTTGTTGTGATGGTGTGAACCCTCTGCTCTCTGACCCTGAAGTTTCCTCATCGGTAAAATGAGGGGCTCATTTCAGAGGTGCCTTCAGCTCCCCCACTCACCCCCACAGCACTGCAGTTCTAGGTTTCACTTACCTTCTTTGGATCCCGTGCCATTCTTTCCATCCCATTCACCTTCACTTACTTTTATCATGTTATTTGCTTACTCACTTAAGAATTTAAAAATAAGAGAAGTTAAAGAAAAACAACACCGAGGTGTCTACTGAAAAACACCATTTCCCGGGAGGAAATAAACACCTGGGTCCAGACCCGCGCAGCCCAGGCGGCCTGAGTCTCTGCACCTGGAGGGGGCGGGCTGGGCTGCGCTGCTCTGCGGCGCCCTCTGGCGGCCGCTCTCCGTCATGGTCACCGCCCGCAGAGGGTTGTCCCCAGCTTGTGCCTTGGGCTGGGTCAGGACACGGATCTGAGGAAAAGACTGACTCAGACAAACGCATGTCTGGTCCTTCGGCTGAGACATGGACAGTGGCGTCGCTCTGTTCTGGAAGCCTCTCTATCCGTGGCCACTGATGAAAATGCCAGAAAAAAGTGGCCCATTGGATATATTTATGTAGTGTGATAGCACAGCACAGAGGGGAAAGTCAATGAGAAGAATGAAGTCATTGAAATGAGCATTTTCTCCTCCCTTGGCAGAAAGGCAGCCATTAGCCATATACCTCTTTACAAAGGGAGATGAGATAAATTAGAGATTAGGGAAAGTGGAGCAGATGTTTTCCTCTGATAAGAACCCTTCTAGAAGGAAACGCTAGAGTGAGAACCAGTGCAAAGAGCACGCTGCACGTTTTTGGGTGCCCATCGGTCATTAGGAGGCAAAGAAACCCTAGGCGGGAGGCAGAGCTGACCCGGCCCAGGTCACCGCAGACGGCCCACTGGCACGCGCTTAGCAGCTGCAGGCCTTGTGGACACCACTGCTGTCAGCAGTCGCCGCGTGCAGGGATGATCTGATCTGTACGGAGAAGGGAGACCGGCTCTGAGCATGTGCATGTTCTCACCAGCAGCGCCAGCAGCTCTGGGAGCCTGTTGAACTGCACAGTCCCAGCCCCAGCCCAGCCCCACTGCTTCAGAGACTCGGTCGTGGGGCAAAGCAGTCCGTGTTGTAACGAGCCCTCCAGTGATTCTCTGGCTACTAGAGTCTGAGAACCACTGGGCTACGGGGCTGGTCCTCAGGTTCCCAGGGAAGAGGCTCCAGAGTCAGGTACGTGTTGAGGGCGAGGACTGAGTTTCTGCGTCCTGATTCCCATTCCTGGACTGGCCCCTTTCTGACCCTGTCCCGCCCTCACGGGGGTCTTGCTTTCCTGGAACTGATGCCGTCACCATTCCTTATGTCTCTAGCGTTTGACCCAGAGAAGTGGCTTTATATGCACCCACCTTTTCATTCTCACAGGTGACTTTTCCGCTTCTTCCTTCCAAGTGGGAGGGCCGATCCATTTCTTCCTGTAGCAGAAGCTTTACAGCGGGGCCTGTGCAGATGACAGGCGGTCACACGGAGGACTATTAGTAATGACAGTCGCTATCCATTAACTACTCATTTAGCCATTCATTTCTTAACGCAACAAATATTTATTGAGCATCTACTGTGTGCCACAAGGGCTGGGAGACGAGGGGGAGCTGGGAGCCGGGTGTGTCCGTGTCCGTGGTCCAGTGTCACTGGAGCAGGGAGCCTGCTGGTGGGCAGTGTGGATGGAGAGGGGACCGGCAGGAAGCCGTCACACCTGCAGGCCGGAACTGGATCCTGAGAACACAGAGAGCCATCAGGGAGGTAAAGGGGGAGCAGCACAGACCAGGTGCCACCAGAAGATATGTGTTACCTTGGGAAGCGGGAACTGCAAACACACC
Source organism: Myotis yumanensis (assembly GCF_028538775.1). Lineage (NCBI taxonomy): Eukaryota > Metazoa > Chordata > Mammalia > Chiroptera > Vespertilionidae > Myotis > Myotis yumanensis. The sequence goes on from NW_027223757.1 coordinate 5,596,022, forward strand.
CAAAGCAGAAAGAACCTCCGCGTGACTCACCGCCTTCCCAGACGGATCCAGTCGTGGCCAAGTGTGTTTTCTTCCTTCTCCCGCCCCCTCTCCCTCCCCCACTTAGATTATTCTAGAGCAGGTCCCTGCCTTCCTGTCATTTCTTCTGTATCTCTGAGAGATGAGAACCCTTCACAGATATAACCATAATATCATTATCCATTATACCAAAAAAATCAACAGTTCCTAAATGACAACAAACACCCAGTCAGTTCTTCAATTCTCCTCGCTTCCAGGGGAGGGCAAAGGGGAGATCAGTGGTGATGGAGGCAGACTTGACTTGGGGTGGTGAATACGCAATACAGTGCACAGGTGAAGTATGATAGAATTGTATACCTGAAACCTATATTATTTTATTAACCAATGTCACCCCTATAAAATTCAATAAAAATTTAAAAAATGTCCCTGATATATATGTGTGTGTATATATAGCCTATATAATAAAAGCCTAATATGCTAAGTGTCCAGTCATCTGTTTGTCCATTCAACCAATCAAAGCATAATATGCTAATAATATGCTAAGGCTGTTCAAACACTTGCTATGATGTGCACTGACCACCAGGGGTCAGATGCTCCGACTGGTAGGTTAGCTTGCTGCTGGGGTCCGGACGACGGGACTGAGTGAGATGGGCCAGACATGCCCTGGAGCCCTCCCGCGGTCCCTTCCTGTTTGGCCAACCTCTCGCATCCCTCCCGGGCCACGATTGTGCACCGGTGGGGTACCTCGGCCTGGCCTGCGCCTTCTTGCAATCCGGGACCCCTTGGGGGATGTCGAAGAGCTGGTTTTGGCCCAATTCCGCAGGCCAGGCTGAGGGACGACACTGTGCACTAATTTGTGCACTGGGCTGAAATATATATATATATATATATATATATATATATATATATATATATTAGAGGCCTGGTGCACAAAATTTGTGCACTGGATGGGGGTGGCAGGCAGTGTGTCCCTCAGCCTTGCATGTGCCCTCTCGCAGCCCTGGAGCCCTCTGGGATGTCCAACTGATGGCTTAGCGCTGCTGTGGAGGCAGGAGAGGCTTCCGCCACTGCCGCTGCGCTCGCCAGCCATGAGCCCAGCTCTGGTCGAGAGGTGCTCCCCCTGTGGGAGTGCACTGATCACCAGGGGGCAGCTCCTGTGCTGAGCGTCTGCCCCCTGGTGGTCAGTGCACATCATAGCAACCAGTTGTTCTGCTGTTCAGTCGATTTGCATATTAACCTTTTATTATATAGGATGGTTTTTGAATTAGGATCTAATAAGATCCATATATTACAGTTGGTTGATATGTCTCTTAAGTCTCTTTAAATCTATAGGTCCCTCCCCCCCCCCCCCCCCCCCGCCATCTTTCTTTCTATTTCTCTGCAATGTATTTGGTCTTCCATGGTTTAGAGATACTGATTGCTTCCTGGTAGTGCCATTTAGCATGTTCCTCTGTCCCCTGTATTCCTGTAAGTCGGGGGTAGATGCGGTTTGGTCTGGGGTTTTGGGTGAGTGCATGTCATAGGTGGTGTCTGGGTTCATGGCCTCCAGTGTCTCAGTGATTTTTCCTGGTGCTCCTCGGCCACAAGAATACTTAGCAGTTCAATTGGTGAAGGAGTCATATTTAAACAGCCTAATAAATATTTATGTCCTAACAACTTAGTGACCTTTTAAAAAGCTAATATGCATAAATTAAATGAAACATATTTCCCTGCATTCTCAGATAACCACAGTTTCTTACTAGTTGTGCACGGAACAGCTGCTCACACCCCTCATCTCTTTCATGTTGATGTTTGCAAGGTTTTGCTCTTTTGTGCTAAAATACACATAACAAAATGGACCACTCTAACCAACCAAACCACCTGGCCAGGACTTGGCTTTTTTTGTTTTTTTTAGCATGATGCTTTCAGGTTCATGTATGAGTGGCATGTATTAGTACTTTGTTCCTCTTTAAGACTGACTAGTCTTCCCTCGCATGTATCCACTGCCTTTGGTCCACCTCTTCCTCCGTTGATGGGCCTGTGGATGGTCTCCACGTGTTGGTTGTCGGGAACAGTGCTGTTGAGACCCTGGTGCCAGCGGCTGCAGAGTCCTTGTCTCAGTCCTTTGGGGGTGGAACAGGCCCTCACCTTCCTCCGGGATCTGAGAACCCAGGACGCAGACAGGCGTCCCTTCAGAAAATTAGTATCTGTCTGACCGGCGTGGCTCAGTGGTTGAGCATCGACCTGTGAACCAGGAGATCGAGGTTCAGTTCCTGGTCAGGGCGCACACCCGGGTTGTGGGTTCGATCCCAAGTGTGGGGTGTGCAGGAGGCAGCCGATCAATGATTCTCATCATTGATAATTCTTTCTCTCCCTTGCCCTTTCTCTCTGAAATAAAAAAATAAAGTGTGTGTGTGTGTGTGTGTGTGTGTATAATTAATATCTGTGGCAGCTGTGTGAGTTCAAGGTGGCGCCTCAGCCACAATTTGGTTTGGGGATCGCAGGTGTAAGGTTTATGTTTGAAAATACCCTCTGACCTGGAGGTTGAGGAGGCCAAGGTCCCAGCTGCGGGCCTTGAGGGCAATCCAGGCAAAGGTGACGGTGGGGGGTGGGGGGTACTGAGGCTGTGTCGTTGGAGAGGGAGAGGGGCTGGATCTGAGGCGGGGAGTGACGGAGTGGGTGTAAGTGAAGTGAGTTTTCGTCCGTAGGGGCCTTTTCCATCCATCTGATGTCACATGGAGGATAGACCCGCGCAGCCAATGTGGATGAGGGAGCTAGCGAGGTGGCAGTGCTGTCACCCGGTGGGAGGTGACGGAGGACCAGGACCAGAAGGACCTGGGCTGGGCGAGCGGCACAGGGGGAAGGGGAAGGAGGCGACGAGGACAGACGTCGCCCAGGTTTCTGGTCGGTGCAGCCCGAGCGCTGGAGACCCATGTGCCGAGGGGACCCGGGTCCAGGGCCGGGCCTTGTGCTGGTTTCCCAGAGCTGCTGAACAAGGCGCCACAAGCCAGGTGGCTTACACCTCAGACGCTCATCTATTTAGTGTGACGTCTGGGGCCCAGATGTGAGGACTCAGGCTGCTGGCGGGCGGTGCTCCCTGCCAAGCCGCGAGGGGAGGATCCTTCTCCGCTTCTCTCAGCGTCGGTGGCCCAGGTGTTCCTGGCTTGTGGCAGCATCACCCCGGTGTCTGCCTCTGTCTTCACAGGGTGTTCTCCTGAGTCTGTCTTCACGTGGCTGTTCTATTGTAAGCACATAGTCGGATCGGCCAGGAGCCTGCCCTGCCTCAGTGTGACCCATCTTAATGGATTACATCTGCAATAACCCTATTTCCAAGTGAGGCCACGCGGTGCTGCTGGGATTTAGGACCCCAGCATATGTTTTTTGGGGCATAATTCAACCCATAGCAGGCGTGCTTCCTTTGAGAGGCTGTGACGCCAAGTCCGGAGCAGCAGCTGAAGTCCAGACAGGAGGCCTGGGTGAGCCACACAGTGAGGCAGAGGAGATCCTCTCTGGAGAGAACGCTGGGTGGGCAGGGCAGGCCCTGTGCTCAGCCCTGAGGACCTGCAGTCACCAGACCCTCGCAAAGCAGACTGAGGGGGAGCGACGGACTCCGAACCTTGCTTTCTCCCCGCACTGAGCGTTCCCTGTCTGGGACTCGCCAGGCTGTAAGAATTCTGGGTTTTAGAGGTTGAATATGCGATGCTTACCGTTACTCATAAGTAATGATTAATGCAGTGCAGGCTCTTGCCAGTTAAACAACGTTGCTTCATCCTTTTGTGCGTGCATACTCCTTTTTTAACGAGAGGAGCGAACCACTTCACGTGTTCTGTTAAGTGTATAATTTCACGTACTGGTTGCACCCACCGAAGCCCTCCCACTGGCCCGGCTCCCGGGAGGTAATGAAGGGGACTGCGATTCCAGCGCAGCTGATGCCACGGTGCCCAGTGACGTGGAAATGGACATTGTACCCAGGCCAGTGCTAACAGGCCAGTTTCCATGACATCCGTCCACTGGGCGGAACCTCCTCTGAAACGAAATCACGTGCTTGTTCAGGATGTTGGCTGAAATTGAGTGGGGTTCCAGGAGGAAAGGGTTTGGGAACCCGACATGTGAGTGGACATGTTCAGGGCATGTGCCCCCCTGGGGTCATCCCCACATTGCAGACCGAGAAGTGGGGGACTGAGAGATGAAGGGGTTCATCCAGGTGACCACTGGGGGGCCTGCCAGGCCCCTCGGGTCACATTTCGGGGGCCTGGTGGCTCACGGGGCTGCAGAATGCAGCTGCAGTCGTCAGCCCAGGACAGCAGAAGGGGTGCTCTCCAGGCCCTGAGTCATGTGAGGGACTCGGGGATCTTCAGCTGAAACACAGGCCAGGCCACTGAGACATCTAACTCACCGCCCCCATCCCCCGGGTGGAGAGATCGTTATTTGGGGAAAGGTCCCAGGTGATTTTGATGTGCACCCCTCTTCTAAACAAGGGGCATCTCTGCTGGCCCCGGTGCAGGAGGTGAGGGGCTAATTGGTAGGCCTTGGCCTTGCTGAGGGCCTAGTGAGATAGATCTCAGATCACCTGAAGCTTTAACCCAAGACCCAGAAAGCCTTGGTTTCCCATTTGGTGTGAGAAGCAGGGCGCTTCGGTTAGTGGGGTGTCAGGCTGCCTGAGTAGAACTGGAGGTAACAGGCAAAAAATGGGCATAGTGAACCCCGGCTCTACTGGCTGTGACTTTTAACTGCTCTGGGGCGCAGTTTCCACATCTAAAGAGAAGACTACCTCTCTCATAAGGTCAGGGTGACCTCAACCATTAGAAGCAAGGAGCCTCCGTTAATAACCAAGGCAGGATGCCTTCCTAGGGTGACCACCTTGTCTGGTTTGCCAGGGAATGTTCTGGTTTAAACCTAAAGGTCCCTGGCCCCGAGAAGCCCTTCAGTCCCCGGCAAACTGGGACCGTTGGTCACTCTATGCTTGCACAATGTGGATGCCCAATGAAAGGATGAATGACCGCCCTTGTCCCCTTCTCTCAGATTGCATGGCGCTGGGACACCCACCCACGAAGCCAGCTTTTCCACGAGGCGGAGCGGGGCGGTCTCATGTCCTTTAAGGGGGGTGACAATGCCCTGGAGACATTGTCCCAATGGCAACTCTGTAAATCCCACCTCTGCCATCTGCCAGGTTTGTTTGAACCTCGTTGTGACATGTGTCTTGTATTTGTGACTTTGCTGATAAGAGCGGAAGTGCCTGGAACGTAGGGGGGCTCACCGCTTTTGGGGGGAAGCAAACGACCTTCCGAGGTGGGCCAGCCAGGTGGTGGCTTCTCATTTTATGGGGGAACAGGGCGAGGCATAGGGCTTCTGGAGCTGTAGTTCCCAACGTGGGGCACACGCCCCACAGGGGGGCAGTTTGATGTTTAAGGGGGGCAATTTGAGAATGAGTTGTTAACGGTGAATTTTTTGCATTTCTTATGGTTCTAGGGCAGTGGTTCTCAACCATGGCTGCACATTAGAATCACCTGGGAATCTTTTTAAAATCCTGATTTCTGGGCCTTATCCTCTGGAATTTCTGTTTCTTTGTTATGGGGTGAGGCCACAACATTAGTAACAAAGAAACAGAATTTCCAGAGGATGAGGCCCAGAAATCAGGATTTTAAAAAGATTCCCAGGTGATTCTAATGTGCAGCCAAGGTTGAGAACCACTGTTCTAGGGGGCTCATATACAGTATATATATATATGTGTTCTTTTAAGTGTATAACTTCACGTATTGGTTGCACACACACACACACACACATACACACAGTGGGGACTTGACTTACGAGTTTAATTCGTTCCGTGACAGAGCTTGTAACTCAAATTACTCGTATGTCAAATCAAAAGTGAACGAGTGAGACACGTGATGCTGGGCTGATGTTGTGGCGTTCACTGTGACGTTCGCTGCGCCAACTAGCAGTAGGGTATCTGAAGCTGGCTCATAACCTGAATTTTAGCTCACAACTCAAAGCAAAAAATCGGCCGAGAGACGGCTCGTATCTCGAAAAACTCGTTAGTCGGGACACTTGTAAGTCAAGGCCCCACTGTATGTATGTGTATATATATATATATATATATATACACATATATATATATATACATGTATATATACATATATATGTATGTATTGTGACATATTTATGCATTTCAGTTCTCTATTATATGTTTTGAAACTTTATTTTTTTCATATCACTTCATATTATTATTATTATTTTTAACAATCTCTTAGTGATTTTTTCCTCAGTACTTCAATTGTCCTTTTGTTCTGTTTTTCTCTTCCATGGATGCCATGTTCTTTGGAAGCTTGTTTAGACCAAGTTAATGGCCTTTTAGGCTTCCTCCATGTGACTAGGAGTTCACTTTTTGAATACTAAAGAATTCTATGTCATGGAGGGGGCCAGGCATCAGGATTTTAGAGACGCTTAGGTGGGGCGTGGCCAAAAAAAGGTTGGGAATCACTGCTCTAGAGTCTACATCCTCCATGTGACAGGACGTGTTACGGTGTAACAGCGCCCCGAGGAAACTCTCCTCGTTCTACACAAGGAAGCAGAGCTACCCGCCAGCAATCTGTGCACAGAATTAAGCCCCTGAAACAGCGCTAAATTATTTGATTTAAATACTGGTCTATCTAGGGATGAAGACCTCGGTAATGTAGGCTCCCATTAATAATGAATGGTTTTCTGTATTCTAATCCTGTTAAGCATACAGCTCCTCGGCAAATGTATTAGTGGCAATGCGTGTTTGTGAATTAAGCCCTTGGTGTATCAGGGTTATGAGCCTAATTGTCTATTCAAAAGGCTATCACTTTATCACGTCATTAAAATTAAAGAGGTCCCTTTTGTCGGAGTGTTTTGTTAATCCTCCGAATGATATTTTCTCTTTCTCTCTCATTTTCTTCTTATTGAGCTTTATTAGGATTTAAATGCAACTGAAGCAAATCCTGCCGTTCCACCGAAATTGATTATTAAAATAACACCGATAATTATACACAGGTTGTAGGAAATGACACATCGGGGCTGGCGGGGAGGTTGTGCGCTCCCACTCGGATTATGCTAACGAAGATGCAGGGCGCTGAAAATAGAACGGTACAATATAGCTCTGAAATGGGTTAAAGATTTAGTGACTGTTCTACCTCCAGGCAGTTTGAGTGATTCCTGCTAAAATTATCATCTGGATCCAAAAATGACATCCGACGGGAAGGTATGAACAATTCATTTGACGAACTCTTCATATCAGGCACTTATATGCTTGGCAGGGCTTTCCTACTCAGTTCCTTTATCCAGTGTCTTCCGACCAGGCCTTTGTCTTTTTTGAAAGAAAAACATTCTTTCAGATTAAAAAAAAAAAAAAAAATGGTGCCCGGTCTCAGTCACAAAACAGTACTCAGGGGAAAGGCTTAGCTAAATTCTGCGTGGCTGTGTTTGAACACCAAAAGAATTCATCGGTCTTTTATGAAAGTTAAAAACAAAACAAAACACCTTTCCTTTAGAACGTGTTTAGAAAACTCAGAAGTACCGTTGTTTTCAAAGTCCAGCTGACTCAGGACTTGCAACAGCTTCATTTGAAGAAAGTTGTTTTTGAAAAGGTTTGGGGAGTTGAGAAAGGCTCGCTGGGCGCCCTGTAAGCACCGACTGGCATCACCCTCCCTGTCACTTCTCCTGGGACGGCAGAGGGCCACTGACGATTCAAACACAGAGCGGGCCAGGAGGTCATCCCTGGGGGGCGCCAAGCAAGGACGGGCCTCCTTTCTTAGGCGCATGTTCTTCCTTTCAAGAGGAAAGTCCAAGAGACCCAGTGTCTCCGGGTGAGGCGCCGGTTAGGGTGAGGGCCCCAGACGCTAAAGATGGAGGGGACCTTCTGGAAGGCCGTCTCATCTGGACACAATCCAGGGATGTCTCTACGGTACAATAGCTTCTTTTCTCACAAGATTGACCTGGGGTTTGAAAATTGTCCAATGCCAGGGAGGGTCAAAATTGGCAACAAGGGGGCGCCCAGGAGCGGAGAGCTGCTGGCTTCGCCCACCTCATGGTGGTATTCCTTATTGGATGCCCTTTCCTCACTTTTCTTTAGAGAAAACACCCCTCCCAGGCTCTCAGTGCTAAGGAGGGATGGGGCTCACTTACCTTCTGCTCGAACAATGGGCATCTGTCCCGGCTCCGGCCCAGGGAGAACCAGGCAGGACCTGGACCTGTGGGGTGAGCTTCGGCCACCGTCTTGCCACAGGAGCGAGCGAAGAGCCGGGGGAGATGGAGCAGAGACAGGGAGCAGAGCCCAGGGCGGGGCAGAGACCAGGCTGCCAGCCCTGTCTGCATGCAACCTTCCAACCCACTTTTTTTGGTTTTGTTTTGTTTTTCGGTGGAAACCTGTTTGAGTGGGATTTCTGTCACTTACACAGGGTAGGGTTCTGCCTGGTGTTGCATCAAGCATAAAATACGTTAGGAAACAACACTTGAAATAAAGTGCCAGTTTGATATTCCTGCATGACTCTTTCAAAAAAGACTTCCCTATGATCTGTGTTCTGATGGGAGATCGGGTGTCACCACGGTCAGGCAGGGCGGGGCTGGTTTACAGAAAATAGCAGAGTGTGGTCTTCAGACCTAGAGAGCCCGGATTTTAAATTCTGGGGGAAGTGAGAGGCTCTATGCCTGCCTGTCATAGAGCCCAGTCACGTGAGGCCTTTACCCTAAGCTCTGCTGGGTTACCCACCAGCCCCACCCTCCCAGTCCTGAATTAGTAACCGCTGGGTTAGGTGTTGGGATGCTGCAGTCTAGGAAAAGCATGGACCAAAGTTCTGGAAGGGTGTGTATTGGTTACTGATTGCTGTGTAACAAGCAGCCATCACTGTCGGGGCTTAAACCAGTTTACCTTTGCCATCCCACCGTTTCCATGGTCAGGAAGGTGGGCACAGCCTACCTGGTCCTCTGCTCAGCGTAGGAGACAACCACAGGACAGGCCTGGCTGGGTTCCCTTCTGGAGCATGGGGTCCTTTTCCAAGCTCATGGGTAGTTAGCAGAATTCAGTTGCTTGTAGGTATGGACCTGTTTTCTTGGTGGCTGTCATTTGGGGCTGCTCTCACCTCCTTAACTGGTGGCCTTTTCCCAGGTGCTCTGCCAACATGGTAGCCTCCTTCTACAAGGCCAGTGTGGTTTCTTACTGCGGCCTTAACAAATTACCACACTATTGCATTATTTTACACTTTCCATTCATCAGCAGTCTGGGCACAGTGTGGCTCAACTGCTGTTTCTACTCTGGGTTCCACAAAATATTGGCAGGGCTGTGTGATCTTCCCTGGGGGTTCTGGGGAATTAGCTGCCTGCCTCCATACTCATTCTGGTTGTTAGCAGGATTTGGTTCCTATGGGTTGTAGGACTGAAGTGTCCACTTCCTTGCTGGCTGTCAGCTGGGGGCTGAAGCTGGCTCCTAGGGGCCTTTCTCTAGTCCTTGCTCTTGGTCCCTAAGTTTCAGAACCAGCAATGGTGTGTGCAATGGTTTCACCCCAGGAGTCTCTTTGACTTTCCCTTGGCTGCATCTCACCTGCCTCTCTTCTGCCCTGTTTCTCTGCCCTCAGCCAGAGAAGGTTCTCTGTTTTGAAGGGTTTATGACATTAGATTGGGCCCACTGGGACAATCCAGGAAATCTCCCTACTTGAAAGTCTGTACCCTTAATCACACCACAGAGCCCCTTGTCTTGGAATAGGCTCCTGGAATTAGGGCATGGGCATTATTGCTAGGCGGGAGGAGCGTTGTTATTCTGCCTACCATGGAGAGCAAGGGAATCTCATTCCCATCTGCTAGAGATATGATGTGACGTAATGACAGGAAGGACCATCCAGTCACCTCTGCAGTTCTCTATGGGCCAGAGCAAGTCACAAGTCCTGCCTACATTCAAGGGGCGGGGGATTACATGTGCCTGCAACTCCTGGGGGTCATATAGGGTGTGTCTAGCACAGGGTGTTAGCTGGAAGCTCATGGGATGGAGTCCTTGGTGGCCTCACAGTTGTTGAGCCTGGTAGCCATTAAGACCAGTGATACAGTGAGGGCGGGAGGGAGGCGTTCTTGCAACCTTATCAGAATATTCTTTCCCCACCCAGCCCAGGTGCTTTCTCTTGTCTGACTCTCCCACTTCTCACTTGTCACTGTCTCCCAGCTGTGCATGGGTTCCATTGGGGATTGTGAGGTTTCCCATGGAGGGGCCTGGCCAGCTCTTACTTTCACCGTGGATATCTGCAGAGCCTGGTCTTGGGCTGAGGAGAGCGAGAGGGGGCATTATTTAGCCGCCTGGTCCTTCCCGCAGGGCCCACCAGAGGCAGGCAGTTAAACCACACACAGCAGAGCTGTGCTGACTCCTCACTATCCTCGGCCTCCTTTTTGTTAGAGTTGCATTTCTCAACTCTTCTCTCTATTTCTCTGAAAATTATTTGCAAATGAAGATATTCTTACCGACATTCCTAACCATTCCGCAGGCACCAGAGATATGTCCGCTCCGGGGTGTGAACGAGCCCGGGTGTCCCTGAGATAAAGCTTGGCTTCAGTTCCAGTTACTGGAAGCTGGGGGGTCTTTGTGAGGTGGCGGTTTATCACAGGCGCAGCAAGAAAGAGTCCAGAACACCATTAAGTCTCAGAATACAACAATGTTTACTGGAGATTTCCGTTCTCCAACAAAACATAATTATGTTCCTTCCCGAAATAGTGATACTCAGTTTGGGTCTTTTCTGAAATAGACTTTTTCATTTTGGCTTATCTAGAAAACAGCCAGTTTCAGACTCCGATGCCTAATCTCGGTGACCTACTGTATGTAAGCTCTCTGGGAATTTTGAATTGTGTGTGAGTGGGTGTTGGTGTGTGTGTCCATGTATGTGTTTACAGGTGGCCATCTTTGTGATGGGTGGGAGTCCAGAAATGGACATATTGAGATGTTTTATAACATATTAAGATGTTGTTCCCATACATTGTCAATTTTGTGTAGTTTGGGGGATATTCTAAGCCTTGAATAACCCCCATTCTTTTGGGTTGCCACTCAGTAGTGCTGCCAACATTCCTTACCTTTAATAAGACACAGGCCTACCCATCTTCCACGCGTGGAGAAGAGACGAGAAAGATACATACATGCCCTGTCACTGTGGAGGGTGAGTTCTGCCAGCACCATGAACTTGTCGGGGACCAACCTCAGATGGCTACCTTAAGATGACACTCCACGGCAGGAGCTGTAAAATGTCGCGTGATGATCCTGGCTTAGTGGGCAGATTAATTCTGAGATGTATTTAACTAGCCGGGAGTATTGGAGATTTTGATAGATAAGGAGAAGAACTCTACAAGGATTTTTTAATAAATGAAGACTTCTCTCAGTATCTTATTTTGGTCTCTGACAGAGCATTTCATCCAAGTGTCTGGGCTGTCACCTTCGTCACTACATCATTCTTTAGATAGAGAGTCTTACATCATTTTGAAAATCCCGAGTGTGGAGATCCAGTGTGCTTTCTTCTCCCCGCCGACCCGAATTGTCCTCGGAGTGGCTCCTACTGGCTCCTGTCTCTTGCTGTGCAGACTGGCTGTGGAAGAGAAACCTCCGTGGTGGCTTTTGCCCAAGGTCCCAAATGTTCCCAAGTAGAGACAAGGCAGAGAATGCAAAGCGAGTGAGGTATTTGCTGTTCAGTTTCTATCAAGATGCATTTGCTGACTTATTAGTAAATAGCCAGGTGCCCCCAGAGCTGGGTGGAATGAATTCGGGGGAGGGGGCTCCCCAGTGTGCCCAGCTGCCCCTTGCATGTTGCCTAATGTCCTGGGCTCTGCAGAACGTTCAGAAAATTAACACGCTTACCAAATATGTTTTTCTTGCTCATTAACTCGATGAAGCCCACTGGTTTTTTAGAATCACAGCAGCAAGTTGTAAATGATGTATGAAATGAAAAATCTTTTCTCCCCCAGTGAGCAGGGAGAGAGAACTGACAAGGCTTTTCTCACTGTGGCCGCTTCAATCACATCGAAACGCTGAGCCGGTCACATACCCGAGGTGACCTGGGAAGGAGTCGGGGACAAGCTGCGGTCAGACTGAGTCCCAAGGAGTCCGTCCTCCACATACTCCACTGCGGCCCAAAGAGAACGAGGTTGAAAGAAACCCGGCACGTGACCCGGTGGCCTGCCCCGTGGGGACAGGCTCAGCCTGGTTCTGTTTAGAAGTCAGGACCACCCCCCGGGGGCCACTGGTGTTCGAGGCTCTGCCCTTTGGCTTCTCACCCCGGGCTCTGTGGCTTAGTTGGCATCATAGACTGGCTGTCACTTCACTTGCTTGATAAACGAACACATATTTGAAAATTCATATACTTAGAAGTGACCCAGGCACTATTGGAGGACAAAAGGAACGTAAAATATAAATATATCAATGTAAAAAGCCAGCCTCTGCCCTCAAACAGCCTATAACTTGACAAAATGGGGAATTTACTTAAAAATTTCTCCCCCAAATGGAACAATTTTATTTTTTATTCTTATTATTGCCCTTGTGGTGCTATCACAGTAAGTCATAGATAATAACTGACAATGTACTACATCAGGGGTCCTCAAACTACGGCCCGCAGGCCACATGCGGCCCGCCGAAAACATTTATCCGGCCCCCCGGGTGTTTTTGCTGCTGCTGCCTGTCCTGCTTAGCAGCCGACTCGTCCCGGGCCCGCAGTGTGCATGTGTGGAATGTCTGAGGGACAGTGAACTGGCCCCCTGTTTAAAAAGTTTGAGGACCTCTGCACTACATGTTTGCCGACTTTTATAAATCGCATGTGTCCATTTTTAAAAAAAAAAATAGAGAAGACTGAAAATGGGGCAAGACAGCGTTCATTGTATCTGCCTCCTGGGGATGGACCAGCATTGACCAAACCCCAAAAGGCTGATGTATGATGTATGGACCAGACGCTGGTTTGTCGTTTTGAGATGTGCTGTGGCCCGGGAAGGTGCACTATAATGAGGAGGTTGCAGGTGAGCATGGACTGCTACCAAGGGGCTGGTGAGAGAATTCACTGCTCGCTGGCACCAGCTCTGAGAACCCTGCTCCGCGTGTCCTTCTCAGAGATGACCTGCTCCTGGGACTGGCTGTTGTATCCCTGGCCAGGCAGCCTTCCCCTCTCAGTTAAGCCTGGGGACTCTTCTTTCTCTGTTTCCATGATCATCCATTCCTCCTGACTGATCTGTTTTTTTCTTTAGATACTTAACCTAATCTGCCAGGCTACTGCCATGACTTACATGCCTATGGGTCTTTCTCTAATTTTGGGAGGCTTTGCATATCTCTTTGGTCTGTAGGTACTTTATAGTTCCACTGCAGAAGGCACTGTTTCCTCCAACTTTTGTGCCTCATTTCACCCCTATTACCCTTTATGCAAAGCAATGGTCACTGCTCACCCATGGCACTATAATAGACAACACCGATTTTGGTAGGATAGGTGTCCACCGGCAGCAGGAATCTAATGCTGCATTCCTGTGATGCATAATAACTGCGGATTTTAAGTTTAGCTCTGGTATGGGTTTGGGTGAATCTGTGGGTGATTACCTTCACCCGTTTAATTCAGCTTCTTTAATGATAGCCATCGAGTGGCTTGGTGAGACATGGATTTAAATGTCTTAGTGTCTTCTTGGGGAAGACACAGGGCATGTCTGTGGAGCAGACAGGACTGGGCCATGGCTTGCCTCGCCTGATCTTCCATGCACTCTGTTAGGGCTCCTCACGGGGTTGTCCTGAGATGTCCCGTATCGCAGTAGACCTCAGTGATTGAACAGGAAGTTGAAAGAACCAGGTTGACTGTGCCAAGGTGATTTCGGTGGCTGTGTCTATACAGTATATATGTTCTGACTCCTCTTAATAAAATATGCCAGTAGATCAGAAGCTCCCTGCGGCTTTTGCCAATATGGTGAATGCACACTAAAAGCTGACACTCTAGGGCAGTGATGGCGAACCTTTTGAGCTCGGCGTGTCAGCATTTTGAAAAACCCTAACTTAACTCTGGTGCCCTGTCACATATAGAAATTTTTTGATATTTGCAACCATACTAAAACAAAGACTTATATTTTTGATGTTTATTTTATATATTTAAATGCCATTTAACAAAGAAAAATCAACCAAAAAAATGAGTTCACGTGTCACCTCTGACACAAGTGTCATAGGTTCGCCATCACTGGACTAGGGCCAGAGCCCCATTGTTAACACCAGTTGCTCGGCAAATGCTAGGAAGATGTTAAACTTGGGAATTAGATATAACGACGTTTGTAGACGATAGAACTTCCACCTTCCCATATTTGCAGAAATTGCTCCATTATTTTCCATTGCCCCCTCTCCTCCCAATATACCATGCTTTGAAGCAAATTCCAGTTTGCACGAAGATTAGCAAAATAGCAGTCTGAAGCCATGTGGGCGTTTCTATAATTACCACAGAGGAAATAACATTCTTAGACAATGAAACTCTGGATAATCCCTAAGAGGAAGTTACCTCAGAAGCCACAGAATGCGTGCAGCGTTGAAGAGCTGCTGGCCCCGAGGATTTCGCAGTGACAGATGGCGAGGTTTGGGAGGTAGAGAACCCGGAGGAGAAGGCAGATGTACTGATGGTGGCTGACATGTCCCCTTCACAAACAGTCACTTGATAGAAGGATGCAGCCCTTGCTTGGAGTCCCTTTACAACCAGCAGAAGAGCGGAAATGGATCATGGGCCACAGAGGCTGATAGAAGTTGGCAGAATGAATGTAAGACAAAGTGGTGTGTCTGCTCCAGAAAAATCTTAGCTCTGCCCATCGATTTACCCCGAAGCATGTCTGCGACGTCCAGATGCCTCCTGTCACCTGCAGTGGGCCTGCGTGGGGTGCCATTTTTTCCTCTTAAAGAAATTCTGAACACGAGGCATCTTGGGAGTCACCTTCCACCAGACTTAATGTGCCTCAGCGGACCGCATCATCCCGAGAAAAGCACATTGGGTTTTTGCTGTTTATGGATCTCGACAAACTCAGCCTCGGAGGCGATGCATAGAGCACCAGCTGCAAGGACATTAAAATGAAAAGCTGGCATCTTCCCGGCTCTGTGAAGTATTCACTTCAAGGCAAACGCACCGCTCAGCCTGAATTGAAAAGATGCCGCTTGAATGCGAGCTGGAGTTCGCCTGAAAGTTCGTTCACTGCGCAAGGCCCTGTAATCAAAGGAGGCACTGCCCCTTCAATTTTGTGAGTGTCAGACATGCACCCCACCCCACAGGACGGTACTGATGACAGAGGGTACACTTGCATGCATATTTATGGCACTGACCTAGCGTTTCCAGAGAGCCTTTCTTCCAGGAACTCAAAAGCTTCAGCATTGTCACCTCAGGAACTCCTCGGGCTGGGGGGCTCCCCCCAGACCTCCTGGTTCACCTCTTCCCTCCGGGCAGGCCTGACCGAGGCAGGTTCGAGCCTCTCCTCCTCATGCCGTCTCCGGGGGAAGGGAGCTCGCAGCCTTTCTGCGAACCCATCTGCTAATGAGATTCCTTCGGTTCCCTTGAAGCCCATTTGCTCTCTCTTTGAAAGGGACTTTAATAGTCTGATCACAGTTTATATGCTGTTCTAAAGTCACCTTCACAGCTTGCTTTCTTCACTTAAACCCACAGCCATGTTTCTCAGGTTTGGGGCCCTCAGGCTGACTCCCTTGCCTTCCGCTACTCTGGATGGGGCTGCGTGGGGAGCAGGCCATGGGTGTCCGTGGCATCTGGGTCAAAGACATGTAAGTTGGAGTGTTCGTTTCAGGTTCGGTTCTTCCTGGCTGTGATTTGGGGCAAATTACTTGGCTTCTTTAAGCTCTGGCTTCTTCCTCTGTAAATGGAGGTCATGCAGCTGTAACTCGCCGACTTGTAAAGATTCAGCTGAGAGCCTGGCCGGCGTGGTTCAGTGGTTGAGCGTTGACCTATGAACCACGAGGTCATGATTCGACTCCAGGTCAGGCCACATGCCTGGGTTGCAGTTTCGATCCCCAGTGGGGGGCGTGCAGGAGGCAGCTAATCAATGATTCTCTCTCATCATTGATGTTTCTATCTCTCTCTCCCTTCCTCTCTGAATATATATATTTTTAAAAAAGATTCAGCTGAGATGATACAGAATTGGCACTGTGCTGGGCACGGAGCTGTTCCCCCACTGCACTATTTTAAGCTGCCGTATTTCTTTTTCTTTCTTTTTTTTTTTTTAAATATATTTTATTGATTTTTTACAGAGAGGAAGGGAGAGAGATAGAGAGTTAGAAACATCGATGAGAGAGAAACATCGATCAGCTGCCTCCTGCACATCTCCTACTGGGGATGTGCCCGCAACCCAGGTACATGCCCTTGACCGGAATCAAACCTGGGACCTTTCAGTCCGCAGGCCGACGCTCTATCCACTGAGCCAAACCGGTTTCGGCCGTATTTCTTATATTCTGAAGCAATATAAGGAATATTGGGAGCAGCCGTGTGGGAGTTCCAGTTGGGGGAAGGCGGGGCTGGGCATTGGTCATCTGTGGCTGCCACCTGTTCAGACCGGTCCTGACTTCTTCCCATGTGGTCAATGTTCTTCCAATACCAGTTGTCAAATACTTAGAGATGAATACATTTGAGGTCTAGCTGGGAACTAGCTGAAAGAATATGTAGTCATCGTGCAGGCATTATGTTGAGTGAAATGAACCAGTCACAAAAGGGCAAATACTGTGATTCCCCTTCATGAGGCCCCTATGGCGTCTGATCCACCCAGACAGCAAGTGGAGGATGGCCGCCAGCAGTGTGGCGGGAGCGGACTGGGATTGGGGTGGAACGGGGACCGAGTTTCAGTTGGGGAAGATGAAAAGGTCCCGGAGGTGGCTGGTGTGATGGCTGCGCAGCGATGCGAATGTACTCAAGACCACTGAACTATGCACTTGACCACGGTCAAATGATAAAGTTCATGTTGTGTATACTGCCCCATAATAAGAAGAATTCGTAATGAATCAGAAACTCCTTTGACGCCGCAGATGAGCGTTTAGTGCAGCCGTCGGCAAACTACGGCCGCGGGCCGGATCCGGCCCATTTGAAATGAATAAAACTAAAAAAAAAAAAAAAAAAAAAAGACCGTACCCTTTTATGTAATGATGTTTACTTTGAATTTATATTAGTTCACACAAACACTCCATCCATGCTTTTGTTCCAGCCCTCCGGTCCAGTTTAAGAACCCATTGTGGCCCTCGAGTCAAAAAGTTTGCCCACCCCTGGTTTAGTGTGACTGAGGCACACTCTCCCTATTAGCCGATCGAGCCGTCAGTCAAAAGTGTGTCCCACACGTGCTCTGCTAGGACGTGTCAGAGAATCACAGCGGTGGTGAAGGCAGCCCTGGTGCCAATGTAGCTGAGAAAAGAGTGCACGCAGAGGAGGGAGGGAGATGGAAGACGGCCCCTAAGGACCCCGAGAAAGAGGCCGGCGATGGGTGGAGCTGGAGAGCGAGGAGGAGTGTGAAGGGAAGGCAGTGGGCTGGAGTAGGTTCAGGCCAGTGGGAGAAACAGGCTGCCCGGGACAGGGTGAGCCTCTCAGGGTAGGACGTGACCATGTGGGGAGAGGAGAGCCAGGCAGAGGCGATCAGCATGGAGCCAGCCAGGAGCCACTGTTGAACAGAAGAAAATCAGCAGAGATTCAGAAAGATGTCAGTGGCAAGGGCTGGGCTGCGGGGAGGGAGGCGGAATTCAGAGTGACCGTCTGTCTCCTGTACGTGGCCGCGTTGTGTTTTGTGACCTGAGCAACTCTTTTTGTGTAGATGGCCCCTACCCTGGTTGGATTTCTGTCTCCAAGAGCCTGCGGAACGTCTAACTCTCCCCAAACCGCGCTTCCCTCCTAGTTTCCTGGGTCTGTTTTGGCAACACGTTTCAGACACACACGCTTGAAACCCGAACGCTGCCTCGGCCCCCGCCTCTCCCTCGGCGTGCACATGGCAGACACCAAATCATCTGGTCTCGCTTTTGGACAGAGGCCTGGTGGCAAGGCGAGGCAGTCTCGTGTTGTGGAAACTGCAGCGAATAAGAACTTAAAAGCAGCCAGCGGATTTGGCAATAAGGTGACGGCTGGTAACACGTTTGAGGTTGTTTATAGTGTAACGATGGGAGCGTGTGTGAGACCATAGACGGCTAAGTAGGAATCGGTAAGGAAAATGGGGCCGCCGAGGGGGTAGCGTTGTGCAGATTTATTTCTGATAGGATGTTTGTTCACTTCCAGGGCAAAAAAATAAATAAAAAATCCCAATAAGATTTCTTCTTCTTCTTCTTTAAAAAAATATTTTTATTGATTTCAGAGAGGAAGGCAGAGGAAGAGAGAGATAGAAACATCAATGATAAGAGAGAAGCATTGATCGGCTGCCTCCTGCACACCCCACACTGGGGATCGAGCCCGCAACCCGGACATGTGCCCTGACCAGGAATTGAACCGTCATCTCCTGGTTCCTAGGTTGACCCTCAGCCACTGAGCCATGCCAGCGGGCCCAAGAAGAGTCTTCTCATTAAAGATTGCAATGACCAAGATGAACAAAATAGAAAGAAAAAACTCCTGCAGCCCGGAATCCCAGCCTCCCCCTCACTCCATGTCCTCTCTGTAGGGCGGTGGGTGGTTGTGGGGAGCACTCTGTCCTCCCAGTGTGTCTGCTGTAGCCTGGCACCCACCTGGACGCCGCTACTGCATGGAGAGATTTGGGCTACGCCAGTGATGACGAACCTTTTGAGCTCGGCGTGTCAGCATTTTGAAAAACTGTAACTTAACTCTGGTGCCGTGTCACATATAGAAATTTTTTGATATTTGCAACCATAGTAAAACAAAGACTTATATTTTTGATATTTATTTTATATATTTAAATGCCATTTAACAAAGAAAAATCAACCAAAAAAATGAGTTCACGTGTCACCTCTGACACACGTGTCATAGGTTCGCCATCACTGGGCTACGCACTGGGCTGTGTGTCTCGTAAGGGTTGGCATTACCCAGCACCCAGATGGAAAGAATAATGCCATTTCCCTCTCTGTGCTGCTTTGTCCAGATGACTTACCTTCTTGAATTAAATAATTGATGAATTTATATATATACTCAGTATATATATATATATATATATATATATATTTAGTCCACTGTTATCAAAACCTCAGCTATCAATGACCCAAGACAGTGAAAGGGAAAAACTGAAAATTAGCTTTTCTGTGTCCCACCCAGGGAACACCACCATCGGGGCTCCTCCTCTCGGTGTGCAAGGTGACGGTTAGGACACGTGGGACTGAGTCTTTCACAGATGTGACGTCATGGGAGGAAACCAGCAACACATGAGTCAGACTGTGTAATTTACCAGCTGTTCCCACATGGACTCTGACTTCTTCCCTGGGCCATCCTTCCCCTGGTCACGCTGACCCGCTGTCAGCATCCCGAGTCTGTCTGTCTGCTCTCTCTCACCACGGAGCCTTTGTAAGCAACCACAGGGCGGAAGAGGAGCCAGAGGACAGAGAGCAGCTCCGACGCCTTCCTCCCGGTAGTGCCAATGGGATGTCCCGGCCCAGGCATTAGTCCTCAGTGTCCAGTCTCTCCTACGTCCAGCCTCACCACAGCCCAGGCCCCTAGCGGGACCCAGCCTTCTCAGCTGTTCCATTTCCCCCTTACCTGGCGCTTCCCTCTCTCCCCAGGCAGCACCACCTCTGTCTGTAGCAGCGCAGCCTGGAGAAGCCTCTGCTCTCAGGCCTCTGTTTGCAGATGAAAGCCTGGGGGTTGGGGTGCCTGGTGGACTTTTGCTTCTTCCCCTCAAATAGTAGGGATGCCAAAGCGCCCGCTACGGCACCTCTCCCCCATGTCCAGGCAGAGTGGAAAGAGAAGGGAAAAAACAATATCCCCCATTTTTTTGAGATTTCTCCTGCAAAGAGAATAAAATAGAAATGAATCACTTAAAGAATTATCTGGCTATCTGTTTCTCTTGTTTAGAGCAATGCTAGGTCTAATTACTAATAAATGTTAGCTATCATTGTTAATACATAGAAGAAGCTGGCTACTTAGAGTTTATAATAAATTTCACAGTGAAATTAAGAGAAAAATTAGGTCAAAATAAAGAAAACACATTTGTCATGGCTCAGTGGTTGAACGTCGACCTATGAACCAGGAGGTCACAGTTCAATTCCCGGTCAGGGCACATGCCTGGGTTGTGGGCTCGGTCCCCCGGTGTGGGGCATGCAGGAGGCAGCTGATCAATGATTCTCTCTCATCATTGATGTTTCTCTCTCTCTTTCTCTCTCTCTCTCTCTCTCTCTTTTCCTTCCTCTCTGAAACCAATAAAAATATATTTTAAAAAATAAAACATTGGCTCCTGCCATGCGTTTAATTTATATTTCTAAAAAGGCCTAACAAAAGTAGGTAATTTAGGCCCACATGTGCTTCAATGATGGCAAAGGCACTACCTGATAGAGAATTTAAGAAAATCAGAAAACCTTTAGGGCAGTGCCAGCTATTGAGGTGGTTGGCCTTTAAATTCAGGGCATGTTGCAAACTTTGGCCTTTGATTTAACCAGCACACAGGCATTTTCCTTAGTTTTATTTTTTTGGCTTAAATCACAGAAATTTATTTTCTCACAGTTCTGGAGGCTGGAAGTTCAAGGCCAAGGTGGTGGCAGGGCTGGTTTCCTCCGAGTCTCTTCTCCTTGGCTTGCAGGTGGCCGCCCCCTTGCTTCCTCCTCACATGGTCTCCCCCCCCCCCCCCCCCCCCCCCCCCCCCGGTATTTCCAAACGCAGTCCCGTTTTGTTATGCAGGGTGTTTTGTTTTTCAGTGTAAATATCGATGCTTGGGTCAAAGGAAGGTAGACACTAAGTCTACACCCGTCTCTTAGGGAGGCAGCGTTTTTCTTTCTTTGTGCCGGGGTGTACTCATTGATAATGCTTATTGCTCTATTAAAGGTATACAGCAAAGCAGCACTGTTCCTGACTCTGAACATATGCATCCCCGAGGCGGTGCACATGCCTGGAAGAAGTTACACATGATGCGTAGGGGCGCCCGACTGCTAATCTTTATGCCTCGCCTTGACCCTTAATGCCCCAAACAGCGATTCGCAGTGTTTTCTTCTTTCTTATCTGGATTCCATTTTGGTCACCTAACTTAAGTGGGCTTCTGTCCTCCTCCCATCCACTCCTTTTAAGAAAAACAAATAGTCTGTTTTTTAGAGCGGTTTTTGGCTCACAGAAGAATTGAGGGGAAAGTACTGTGACCCCATGTACCCCACCCCCCGGCCTTCCCCACGATCACATCTTGCGTTAAGGTGGTACCTTTCCTACAATTAATGAACCGACACTGGTACATTTTTATTAACTACAGCCCATAGTGTAACTAGGTCCCCTCTTTGTGGTGTACAGTTCTGTGGGTTTTGGCAAAACTAGAATGTCACACATCCACTAAGACAGTATCAGAGTGGCTTCCCCGGCGCTCCGCCTAGTCCTCCCTCCCTTCCTTCCTCCGCCCCTGGCAACCACTGACCTTTCTACTTCCTAAAGTTTTGCTTCCTTCCTCCCTTTTTAAATTCTCTCCCTTTTTGTTTTTTTTCTAGATTATTCTTACTCATTGGATAGGTCCCTTGGTCCTCCTTTCCTACTTCCATTCCGAAACCCAGTGCTCCAAGAACTGGTTTCACTACTACAGATTCTGTGTATCAGCCGGAGAGTTCTCTATAGAGGAGAATGCTTCAGTCCGTTCTCATCGAATGTGGTTTCCCATGTCTTTCAGGAGACTTTCTCCTGGAGTCAGATCCAATAAAGCACGGCCAGGCTGGGAGGCAGCTCGGAAGCCAAACTGTTTTGTAACTATTTTCTCCTTTAATCACTCGGAGCCAAGTGCTTCTGGTGCCGAAATCATGCTCCCAGTTCCTGTACATGGGGCCTTTGGAAGATGCGTTCTCTCTGGGGTCCCCAGGTGTGACTTGCTGTGCCGCAGCGTTAGTGAATGAAAAGCTATTGCTAGGATCTTTGCGTGCCCCACACTGGGGATCGAGCCCACAACCCGGGCATGTGACCTGACTGGGAATCGAACGGTGACCTCCTGGTTCATAGGTCGATGCTCAACCACTGAGCCACACTGGCTGGGCACATTGTTTCTTAAAGCACCTGAAACGTTGTCCTGCTCTACCTGTGTGCCCAGCAAACACGTCCTGAGTGTCTTCTACACAGTTGGAGGAAGGGAAGGCTATTCTTGGTCAGATGGTAGAGCATGCCTGGGCTCCTTAGCTTCCTGGAGATGTGACCATTGAATGTCAGTGCCAACCAAGGCAAAATGGCTATGGGACCATTGGTCTAAGATGGCAAATGACACGGTTAATATTACAGATTCACTTCCTTGGATTAAATGAGGATGAAAAAGAATTCCTAGTCAGCTTAGTCTCTGGCTCAGCGAAATAGTATGCTCAGTTTTGGAATTAATATAGCAGAAAATATCAAAGAGTGATTATTTATACTAATTGTTCAAAGCTATTAACCTTAAAAGATGATTTTTCTTGTTTCTATGTCTGATGTTTACATCTCGGGTATAGCAAAACCACAATAATCAACACTAAAGGAACGCCTGAAGGCTTTGAAATCATGTAGGGAAGAATCTATTTTTAGATTGTTAACGAATGCATTTGGTTTTGAATTTGCAATTGGACACAGCTCATTAATAGATAGTATAGAGGTGTCAGGGAGCAGGGAGGTGGGGTGGCTTGCACTGTAATTCAGCATCTTGTTGGCTTGTTTTATAGAATCTGGGTCCCCCCACGCTGGAGCACCAGAGATGTCTAGTGGTCTGACAGGGCACGCACCGTGGTGCGCTCAGACTTCAGGCAGGAGCTGGCCATTCCCATCAAGGTCAAAGCAGGATTCAAACACCCTTCCCTCTGGCGGAGCTAATGGGAAAGTGCAGGTTAGAGAGGGAGATGCAGATGCAGCAGGTGGCAGAAGCACCTCAGCAGGGGCCTGCGTGCTGCTGGGATGCGAGGGGACAGGAAGGCCGGGAGTCATTGAGGCCCCACTGTGAGTGGGAACTCGAGTCCGACATGCACTTCCTTACACCTACACCCTGGGAGGACAACAAAGGGACCCCAGAGACCTAGTGTTGGGTCCTCTCTCCAGTCATGCAGCCGCCATGGTCAGGGGGCTCCTGCTGCTGTCGGGCCAGCTAGAAGGACTGCTGGAGGCCTTATCACAGTCCTACCCCTCCTGGGTTTGTCTCTCTGCCAATTCATTGTGCGGTGCATCATGCCCCACACTACCACCCTCCGAAGGTGGAGTTCTCGAGGACAGGCCCACGAGGACGGGAGCCCCCTCCCTTTCTGCCAGGTCAGCAGAGTGAGGAGACTAGTAACATTCAGGGACCACCTTGGGGGGCGGGTCTCAAAGTGGGGTGGAGGAGGGAGCAGAGCCCTAGCAATGCAGCCAAGGCCATCTTGAGATGGTATCTATGGAAACAGCAAGCCCAGGCACCTTGTAGAGAGATTGAAGGTGTCATGAAGATGGTGAGGTTAGACCAGAGCTAGAGCGACAGGAGAGAGAGAGATTGGTGTACCTCGGTCACAGTTGCTCAGAAGTGAAATCTGATGGGCAAAGACTGGATCCCCCTTTAAAGGCAGAAGAATCTCCAAATCAATACTTTGATGGTAGATATATTATTTTAAAGTAACATCATTTACATTTACACACACAGAAATAGAGGGAAGGGAAAATTTCACTTTTCCTCAGTGAAATCTGTTTAGGAACTATAACCATGTATTGTCATCTAACCGTTTTAACTTATACTTTATGGGTTACAGGTAGTAAGAAGTTTTGTCCGGGTTCAGAATCTTTTCGTTAAGATACAGTTTGGCAGTTTGAAGATCAGAGAGACTGAAACGTTAGCAGTATAGTTCGTTAAGTTCTGCTTTGGTTTGTTTTGTAAATTCCAGTCCTTCACCTGTAAGCAGCCTACAGAGCAGTTACACTTTCACGCAGGAAACCATATGCCTTTGGGGGACAAAGCCCCGTTCTTGTCTAGAGCGGGTTGGAAAGTCATTGGCCCCCGGGGGAGGAGCAAAGGCCTTGACCGCACCCCTGGGGCTCTGGGTGACATAGCCAGTCCCCGGGGGGGCCTATCTGAGGTTTCAGGGAAAAGGAGTGAGGAGAAGTTTAGTTTCCCTTTGAAGTTAATAACCTCCTGCAATGGCTTTTGGTAAAACAGAGAAACCTTAAGGAGCACTTAACATCCTCCCCCCTTTGCCCCCAGCTCGGTGAAATCTGAGGACATCGGGTGTTCCGTGAGGTGTCGGCAACCTCCAGCCACACCAGGCAGGACCCGGGGGGAGGACCTTCTCAGCCTCATCTGCTCCTCCACAGCTGGGCGCCGCGTGCAGAACAAAGACCTGCTGGTCTCTTCAGTCCTCTTTCACTGCTCAGCCTAGACAGGAAGGACGCCAGGGGAGACGTCTGTGTGGCTGGTGTTCTCCTTGCTTCCATCCCACTACGGAGGCAGGGACTCTTTTTGAATTCGCACGTTCTCCAGATGGCTTTTGGACAAGTCTGTCTATAGCTGTCTGTGTCTTCTCGTGACCACGACTCATCTGGGGAGCGAGACTATTTCTAGGATAGATTCTACTGGGGGTTTTGTACCAGTTTGGGAAATGCTGGAGGGATAAATATTCTCAGAAATGATGACCTTGGGGTGATGTGTGGATGCTTTAGAAGGAGAGAAACCAAACAAAACATAATACTCAGACAGCACCCCAATCTGGGGCGGATGCAGCTTGTGGTACCTGGTGGTGGGGGGGACATAGGACAAGGAAGATGAACTTCGAGCCTGTTAGGCTGTTATGTATGCATGATCTTATTTAATCTTCCCAGAAACCATTGTGCAGTGGGATATTTTAGATTCCTGTTTTACCAATGAGAAGACAGCTCAGGGAGGTGAAGCCACTTGTCCAGGTACAGCTAGTGGCCTGGCAGGCAGATGCCATCTGAGGCTGCGCCAGCTCAGTGTCTCAGTAGGATTTGGGGCGCTTGGCTGGGTCCATTCAGGTTCAGATGCTTCTGCTGTAAGAGCATCTAAATGGCATTCTTTGTCCTTGGAAACAAATCAAGAAGAAATAGAATAACAATCTGAGTTGACGGTGAGTCAGGTTTCTTTATTTGGGGAGTGTGTGTGTTAAATATCTTTATTAAATGTATTGGGGTACATCCCCTATAATAAAAGGCTAACATGTAAATTGTCCCCTTGGGAGTTTGACCACTTGCTATGACGTGCGCTGACCACCAGGGGCGGCGTGGAATGAAGGAAGGCCCCGGCCGGCAGCCAGAAGTCCCTGATTGCTGGCCAGGCCTAGGAACCCTACCTGTGCAAGAATTTCATGCACCAGGCCTCTAGTTGGTTAATAAGATTACATAGGTTTTAAGCTATATGATCTGTATATTGCATTGCATACCCACCAACTGAAGTTAAATCATCTTCTGTTACCATATGTTTGACCCCCTTTACCCTTTACTCACCCCCTTCCCTCTGGTAACCACCATTCTGTTACCCAGATCTATGAGTTTTGTTTGCTTTTCTTGTTTGTTCATTTGTTGTTTTTAGTTTTAAATACCACCTATGAGTGAAAACATATGGTTCTAAATGTTTCCTGTTTGACTTAATTTGGTTAGCACGATATTCTCAAGATCCATCCATGTTGTTGCAATGGCAATATTTCATCTTTTGTTGTGGCTGAGGAGTATTCCATTGTTTCTTTAGTAGTGACACCAGAGAGTACAGAGCATGGGGCTTTGGTGTCAGAGTGCATGGGTTTGAGTCTAATGGCTTGACCTTGGACAAACTACTCATCTTCTGGAGTAAGTTCCCCGTCCATAACATGGGGCCTGCTACACCACTCCAAGGAGTGTTGGTGAAAAGTAAAGGAGGGAACACAAATTAGCACACAACATAGTGCCTGGTATGCAGTGAGAGCTAAGTGTTATTATTACATATAATCAATTGAATTAATTCAACTGGTCTGGCTTTTGCTAATCATCTTATCCCATGGGGTTGGATTTCCTCTTGCTATTAGTGTCTAAGAGGTCAACTTTGGGTCCTAGTTCCTTTATTCTCACCCTAAGTATCAAGTTTACTCATTGATCATTTATAAGATATAGGAATTTCCTGGAAGAGAGTTATATTTAAAAATGAATGTCTAAAAGGAAAAGCCAGCAAGGAAGAGCATTCATTTAAACTTGCAGCAATGTAAACATGAGTAAATATTATTGCAGGACCCGTATTAATTTCCCAGTAAGCCGTGCTATCTTGTAGTCTGGGGGTTTTAGGATATTCATGCTCCATCTCTGGTGTAGTCGGCATATGTGTGCGTCATAAGGACTTCTCCTTAACGTGTCGGTGCTGCGGTCTGGCGTGATCCCAGAGTGTACAACACAGTTCTAATATGGGAACATCTTGCTATTTTCCCTGGCAGGGGTTTGATGGCCTACTGGCAATTCACAGAATCTATGTTCTGGTAGTTAACAGACTTTAAAAAAACATTACACTTGGGATTAGAAGTCTCATAATACCCACGGTCTTAGTCAAGTTGGGCAGCTGTAATGAAGTGCCATAGACTGGGTGGCTTATAAACAGAAATTTATTTATTTTTTATTTTTTTAAATAACAACAAAATGTTTAATGAGCAAATTCGTCTCAGCAAATATGAAACTGCCACAGAGTAGGAGGGGCCGGGGGTACTAGAGAGGAAAGAACCAACTATGTTAAGAAATCAAGGGGAGGACTAGAGGCCAAAGGGCTGGAGCTGCGGACCTGGGAAGGGAGAGGGCAGGGCAAAGGGCCGGACAACAACATTCAAAATAGTTTGGCCATAAAATATAAACACGCTGTCCCTACAGTGGAAAAGGGGAGGGCGAGGGTGGGGTGTAAGGGAGGAGAGGCTGTTTGGGGAGGGGCTGTAGGGTCCTACCCCACCCTGCTGTGCACCCCTCCCCTTCTGGGCCCCTTCCCTCTGTGGGTGCGTGTTTGTGTGGGCCGGGTGCACACTTCCCCAGTCCCCATCCCACCCAACCCTCCCCCGCCTTCCCCTTAATTGCTGCCATTCCAGTTGCTCTCACTCCTCTGCCCCTTGTCTTTGGAGGAGAAAGCGGGAGGGGGCGTGGAGGAGGAGCCCCCAGCCAGCCCCCCCCCCCCCCCCCCCCGCCCCCCGCCTCTACCAGAGTCTCGGCGGTGGTAGGAGTTGGGGTCACAGTATTTTGTGACAACTGCTCGGTTGACGAACTTGTGACCTGTCAGGCCCTGCATGGCTCTCTGGCAGTCAGACACGAAGGTGAACTCCACAAAGGCCTTTCCACAGCAGGGCACCTCGTCCCGCACGTCCTCCACGATCTCCTCGTCCTCCTCGTCGTCCAGCAGCTGCTCGGCAGCACCATGTTCGGGAGGCACAGGACCTCCGTGGGGCCGCCCGTCTGCACCTGGCAGCTCAGCAGGCCCGGCTCCCACACTCGCCCTCTGGACCTGCAGTTTCCTGTCCCCCAGCTGCATCCCGTCCAGCCCCAATGGCCTGGTCCGTGACGCTGATGTCCACGAGCTCATAGAAGGCGTAGCCCTTGGGGAGCCCGGTGGCGCTGTCCTGGACCAGGTTGAAGGCCTGGAGAGGCCCGAGCGAGGACGGCATCTCTTTCCCCTGGTCGTCGCTCAGGACGCTGGGCAAGCCCCCAACGAGCAGCTTGTGGGCAGAGTCCGGGACCACAGTGGACACGACCCCAGGCCCGCGGACAGAGGGTTCTCCGACAGGCCGGGCAGGGGCTGGTAGTCGTGAGGCCTGCGGATCTTCAGTGACTGGCCCTGGAAGGTGATGCCGTCAAGGCCATGGCCTGGGTGGTCTCGTCCACTGAGCGGAACTCCAGGAAGGCGAAGTTCTTGTCCTGGTTGATCTGCACGGCCAGGACCGGGTGGCCTGGGGCCTGCGTCAGCCCCCGCAGGTGCATCTGGGCGTTGAAGTCCACCATGGCTGCCTCAGTGATGCCAAAGGGGATGTTGCCCACGTAGAGGCACCAGGCCTGTCTGGTCATCTGGCTCCCGGCAGCCGGCACCGGCACAGGGGTCACAGCCAGACCATCCGGGGTCATGGTGGGGAGGAGGGCGGTGGCTGGAACCTGCCCCGCAGCTCGCATGGCCTTGCACTGCAGCGGGTGATGTGCTCAAGGCCGGGCCAATCCACCCCCCTCTGTAGCGCCCCTGCTCAAAGCTTTGCTTCGCTGCCCGCCTGGCCCGGGATGCGCTCCGCTGGTCCCCGTTGTGGCTGCGGTTGCGGCGGCGCTTGGGTGAGCGGCTGTGGCTGCGCTTCCGGTGCCGGTTCTCCTTGTCCCGCTCTTGCTCATTCCCCTGGAGCTGCCACTGGAACTCATCCAAGTCCGACATGCTGAGGCGACCGCAGAGGGCCCTGTGCGGCTCTCACCTCGCCTTGCCTCCCGCCCGCTCTAGCTGCTTGGGCTCTGAACAGAAATTTAGTTTATTTTCCTAAAATTTTCACTAACTCTACATGGTTTCCGTCATGGTGATCATTCCAGCAAATATTTAACAAGGAGAAAGAAAGAAGAAGAAAACAACCATATTTATTGAATCCCTATTCGACTGACAAAACTTTTAGGTTCTATTATTACCTTTTCTCAAAGCAGAAATTGAGGCTCAGAGTGGTCAGTCCCACAGTTTTTTGTTTTTG
The DNA here is from genome assembly GCF_028538775.1 of Myotis yumanensis. NCBI lineage: Eukaryota > Metazoa > Chordata > Mammalia > Chiroptera > Vespertilionidae > Myotis > Myotis yumanensis. Next base: position 5,624,721 of record NW_027223757.1, read on the forward strand.
TTTTTTTCTTTTATTGTGTGTGTGGCAAATCAGGACCTAATTCAGAGGTTCCCATTCTTTACACAGTAATAGCATTTGTACCTTTCTGCAGAGACTTGTGTTTTCTTTTAACCTTGGTTTTTGTAAATAAAACACAGATCCAGAAAACCAACCACCCCCAACAAATATGAGTTTCATAGGGTGAACAAACACCTTTATAAATGCCATACAAGTTAAGAAATAGAACTTTACCAGACACCCCCAAAGGGTTCATGTACCTTGTCCCCATCACTACTCTGTCCCTTCAAAAGTTGCCATTACCCGACTGTTTACCTAGTCACTTCCTTGCATTTTAAAGTGGTTTTGTCATTCAACTATGCATCCAAGATAGCATTTTTTGGCGATTTTATATATCCTATATAATAAAAGGCTAATACACAAATTGTCCCCTTGACCGGGAGTTTAACTGGGAGTTTGACCAGGAGTTCAACCAGGAGGTGGGGCCAGCCCACCAACCATCTGTGGCCCCTCCTCCCAGCCGGCCCGGCTGGACTCTACCCTTGCATGAATTCATGCACTGGGCCTCTAGTATATATATATATGTGTGTGTATATATGTGGTTTTGTAATTATAGGTTACCCAAAGCCCCTTGCTTTTCCTTTCATTTTCCCCATACTCTCAAGATTAGCAGCACCATTGGCAACCAGATCCCTGGAATCTGCCTTAACACGCCCACCCTTCTCCACGCTAACCCCAGAGGACTCGGTGTGCACTAAGATTTAGAGTTAACGTGGTCCCCCACCCCCCTTTTTTGCCTATAAAACATTTGTTTGGTCTAGAATGTGCTCTTGTAAAAGTAACAAGGGCATACATGTCTGAAATAACCTTAAGAGAAAATAAGAAACTTAATTATTATACAGTAGCTTCTTACTGTTAAGTGGGAATGTAGCCCTTCCTGTGGGGATTGGTGTTAAACAAGATGATTGATAAATTGTTATATTCGCACAGTGTTCGCTCAGCAATATAATCATGCCTTTTGTAAATATTTAGTCAAGAGAGCAATCCAGCTGTTGCCAGTCAGGTTTCATCCGGTGTCAGCCAACCCTCCGAGCCTCTGATTTATCTCGCGTGCTGCTTAAGCATCGAGGAAGCTCACATTTTTATGAGCCTCTAAATACCCATAATAGTAAATAGTGAGAATGATGGCCGTAATAGCAATCGCCCCAGTAATTATAAAGAAGGATACCTGTGCTGGCCGGAGAGAAGAACAAGGACGAGGCTAGTCTCTCTTCCTTTGTGTAGAAATAATGTCACCACTGCTGCCTTTGCAGCCTGCAAATACCAGGGAGCCAGTCACCCGTCCCTCGCAGGGTCGTAAAACACCCATAGACGAGACCAGAAAGTTCTGCTCAACTGAATTTTTAACCTTTGACCATTTGTTGACTCAGCAATAAAAAATGTTCTAGAATGTGCTGTTCCAGGCTCTTATTTTGAGTTGTTCAGTGTGTAAAAGTGTTTGTTTTAGGTGTTTAGAGTTACAGCTTCTGGGGGAGGCAGGTTCTTTTCCTGGACCTTACTTAGGCCGCCCCGCGGAGGCGGGAGCAGAGAAGGCAGCTCCGTATGGAGCGGGACACGTGGGCCTGCAGCCACTGCTCCCACCTGAGGGCGGGCGGGCTGGTGGACTGGAGCCGGTGGGAGACCCCTTTGAGCAGGCTCTGCACAGTCCGGAGTGTGTGACCGAAGCCCCCATCCCCGGGAGACAGAAGAGCAATAGAAGCTGGAGGGCCAGGCAGGAGCGGGAGCTGTGTGAATTAGCAGGACTTCTCGGTCCAAGAATCAGCAGGTGGAGGAAACACAGAGATGCAGATACACCTGCTGTTCATGTTGTTTTTGGCTACATTTAAGCACTTGTTCAGCTTTCAGTGGTTTGGAATCTGGACCTGAGGAACTCCAGAAATACTGGTATAGAGAGAGTTTGCATTTCGCCACCACCTCTATTCTGGGTCACCCCCTCAATCCCTTCGCGATGGGGTGGAGTTAGGGTTAGCAGGGTGAGTATCAGCCCGGTTTTTATAGCAAAAAAAAATGAACTAAAAATACAAGTTGTTTTTCTGTGATCAGAAGAGGTCCTTGTCTGAGCACGGGCTCCCGTGAGAGGGCTAATCATTGCTGAGAGGGCTGTGTGTCCGTTTCTGCAGAGACCCTGAGCTCACTGCATTTCCGTGTAATTTTCTTTTCGTGTTGCGAGGCTAGCTGCTCCAAAAGAGAGAAAAGTGAGGCTGCAGAGGATGAGTTGGCTAAACTGACTCACGGAGAAGCGCAGGAGAACACCGTAACAGCTGTACTCAGAGGGAGGCCCTCAGCGAGCCCGTGTCGGCAGGAGCTGACCACTTCAGAGGGAGACGCGGAGGCGGGTCAGTCCAGAGTGAAGTTCACCAGCAGCAGGAAGCAGAGCGTAGAGAGCTTTCCTTCACATTTCACAGGTGTCGCTGGCGCAGTGGGAGGAGCAAGGACACGCCGCTGGTCCATTAGGTAGCTTACAACCATCACACCATTAAGGTCTTTCCCGAAGGTGGTATGACATCCTGAAGCCCTGTCTTCAGAGAAGCTTTCTGGATTTGGATAAGCACTTCCTTGCCTAATGACCGCCCGAGTTCCACAAGTAATAGAAACCTCTGCGAACAGCCATTATTTACATTATTCCCGCTGTTATTTCCTCATAAATTACACTTTTGTTTTCCAGGCCCGTTCCATTTCCTGTGCCGTTCATTATAGCAGGCAGTTCCTTTAATTTACACCCCGTTTCCTGCAATTTGCACTCATTTCTCAGAAACTGCTTGGTAAGCGTTCCCACCCAGGGCTTCTAGAGCGCCGGTCAAGGTGCCTGCAGGCCTCCGGCGAGTGCGTCCCTCCTTCCCCAGAGACCCATCGATCCTTTGCTGTAACAGCCCCACAGCAGGTACTTCGATAGGAGGTGCTAATAATAGGATCTGAGACCACAGGTGAAAAGCAAGAATTGGTGAGGAGCATGAAAGTGACGTGGTCAGAGGTGGCTTCGCGCAGAGGGTGGGCAGAGCCAGCTGGACTCACAGGTTCTTTGTGAGTGAACAGCAGGCTGTAAAAGACACTTAAAATTATATGCCGCATCAGGGGTTTCCCTGATCACCTGTCTTCATGGCTTTGTCCGTTCCACACCCGAACTGATTTAGTGAGAACCTGGTTAAAGTGACACTGTGCTCCGAATTCCACAATGGGCCTTCCATAGGGCAGTGTACCTCAAACTTTAACGGCGGACCCCTCTCTTCCGAGTTTCAAGCAGAAGCCCGAAGATAAAAGTGGGTTGCTTGCTTGAAGCAGGGGTGTCCTCTCTCTCTCCCCCTTCCTTCTGATTCTGGCCCCGGTTAATCAAGTCATTGGCTCATTAACAAGCATCTGTTTTACATAAGTCATGGCCAAAGTGTCATGGACAAGGACGGCTTCGTGCTGCACAACCCGTGTGGGTGCCTTCATGCTTTGCTGTTCGCATCTTGAAATTCTTGAGAAATTTTGAACAAGGACCCCTACAAATTATTTAGCTGGTCCTGATTCTAGAAGATGCCAGGAGGAAAAAACAATAAACCAAACAGGGATGGTGACCGTAAGGAATTTATGCTACACATCTGCTCCAGGTCCATAGAATCCAAGCCGTGGCTTTCTCTCCTGGCAGGTCCTCAAGAACATTGCAGGGAGTATCGCCGTGGTCTCCGGGCTGCAGTCTCTGGGATGCAGTCTCCGGGCTGCGGGCATCCTGCTCATGTTGCTTAGCAATGCCCAGGCCGGTCTGGAGGCACAGTCCCCTCCTCTGGACTGGAAGGCCAGTGGCTCCCCGGTGACACTGAGGTCTCAAGAGCAGATTCTGAGCACCCTTCGTTAACCTTGAGCAGACGGACCCTTCTGTATTTAGCTGTCGTCTGTGTTTGTGAATCTCACTGATCTTAGAGCTTATTCCGTTGCTTTCCTACCTGCCTTTTGGAAGTTGTTTTGACTTAACCAGGAAGCATAATAAAAAGTGGGTGTCTCAGGTCTGTGGGGGGGACCTGCCTGGCTGGTGAACAGGATGAGGAGACATTGTGTCGTGTGAAGCGGGCTGTTCAGCTGGAAAAGTCTTCACTGTTCAGCTGGAAGCAACCAAAGCAGGCGGGCACCCCAGCTGTCTTGGTCTTTCAGGTCCCCCACACCCCCCACACCCCTGCCTTGATCCGGATGGTGGCCTGGTAGAGGGACTTTCCTTTCCTATAAACAGGACATCAAGAAAGTAAAAGGAAAAAAGGGAATTGTTTTTGTTGTTGGTACATGTTTGAGAAAATTAAAGAATGTAAGATTTTGCTTATCTGTTGTTATCAATGGCCCTGGTTCACCTCATATAGGGAAGGTGAGGTGAGATATGCTCATTTACTTATCTTTCTTTTTTAGGTCAAGAAGCTCTTGGTGGGATTGGGGCATTGGCTGGCTCCGGGGGTGGGGTTAGTGCCTTCTCTGTATCACTTAGGACTCTTTGGTGACAAATGACAAAAACTAAACTCAAACGAGCTTAGGCAAAAAGGGGATTTGTTGGAAGGATTTTGACTGACTCATGAAACCAAAAGAGAAGAATGAGGCTCATCTCAAGGGAAACAGGGACCAGAGTCTTGGACTTTTAGGATTCGCTTGGCCCGTTGGCTCTGTGCCCTCGATCTTCTACTTCTGTCTTCTGTTCCACCACCAGCAGGGGCTTCCCCATGGCCCACAAGACTATAAATGTGGCGGCCCCCCGTTCCCAAGCACTCCACCTTGTGTCCAACTAAGAGAAATGAGCTTCTCCCTCTAGTTCCTATAGAAGAAATGTGTTTGTCTCAGCTTGGGGCAGTTGTCCACCTGGACTAAGGGGCTGAGGCTGGGCGTGGAATCACACTGACAATGTGAAAACTATGCGGACGGTGTCTGAGGGAGAGGGATAGTTTCCAAGAAGAGGGAGCTAAGTCCACACAGGAGTTTACTCTGTGGACACATACTATTTCCTCTTGTGATAAGGTGGCCAATAGATAGTGGAATGCTATAGAAATGGTAGATCTCAGTTTCATTCAGGACTTTGACAAAGTTTTAATATTTGTGTAGACAAGATGAAGCTGTGTGAGGTGGGCCTCAGGGTCAAGGGACACCATAAGAGGGCAAAGGGAATAACAGAGTAGTCAGCTGGTTTGAGGGGAGAGTGTTCAAGCAGGAACTGAAGTCTACGGCCAGCAAGTTGGTTCATTGGGATGGGGAGCCAGGAGCATCCAAGCTCAGGGGGAAGTTGATGACAGGGACGGGAGGGAGGGACATCAGGCTGTAGGGGACGCTAGGGTACCAAATAGGGCCCATCGAGGCAAAGCCCGCCCGGGAGCCATGGACAAAAAGCAAAGGAGATAGCAAAATAGTGGATCCAGGGTATTTTGCATACGTCATCCCTCTTTTTCTTAAAGTAGGTATTGCCTGGGGCTGACCCTAGAGCAGTGCCTGCCAAGAATACTAGTTGAGGAAATTCACTTTAATTGAATGACCAACGAGTGCAGATTAATGAGCTAGCACCAACCAAAGGAGAACTAACCCAGAGCCTGTTACAGGGCTCAACTCTAGGTTCTATTCCACTGAATTAATATATTAATAATTTAAATGAAGAGATGGAAAGTCTGACCAGCAAATCTATGCAGTATAAATATAGTGTGAGAGAAGACAGAATCAGGAGACATAAAAACGTGATATATTGAAATAATGGGTGTGAGTAAGACGAGAAAACTTAATTCTTCTAAATGTAAAGTCCTCCTGCAAGGTTTAAAAAAATCAGTATTGCAGTTACAGGGTGGGGACTGGGTGGCTGTAGAAACTGGCAGTTCCTATGAAAAGCATTTAGATTTTGAGTAGGTCACTTGAAGTCCATAGTGTGAATGATAATTTCTCCAGAAGCACATCTAATAGTTTCCAGAAAATGGGAGGAAACTGTCTTACTGTCTCATGATGTCAGATGATATTCAGAATTTTTGTTGGGTTCTTAGTATAATATTTTAATATGTAATAGAGACAAATTGGAACTGTCCAGGGTAGGAAGGGAAATCTCTGGAAATCATGTAAATAGGAACAACTCTTTAGGGAACTGGGGATGTTTGTTAAAGGCTAGGTGGTGGTCTTTCAGAAGCAGCCTTCCTATGTTGAAGTGAGACTAGAAAGTTCTAGGTGACACAGCGAGGAGAAACCAGAGGACACTATAGGGAGTTGACCGTTGGGTTTTAATAATCAAGATATCAAACAGTCACTTACAGAGTGAATGCCATTCTTATGAAGTTATGAGTTCCTCACCCCTGGACTTGCCTGCTTCTTGGGGATGCTGTTGGGGTGTGTGTGTGGGGGACCCCTGTTTGAGGCAGAAAGTTGAGCTACTTAATCTCTCATCTTCCTTCTGACTGAGGACCCACGAGACCAGGTTCCATCTTTTGCTCTGTCAATCAACAGCTGACTGAGGTTGGGCTAGTCACTTACACTCTACGAGCTTCTGTAAAACGGGGTTCACACGTCCTGCCCTCTCTCAGAGCATCATTACAAAGTTCACATGAGAAAACACCAGGCGAGAGGAGATTGAAGAGTTGAAACCACTCTCCCCTTGCAGGGTTTTATTTTGATTCTCCCCTTTGTGGATGTCTCAGACAGCTGCCAACCCCCAGAGCCCTGCTTCCTGCAGCCTCGCTCTGTTGACGTTTCATCCTCCGGAAAGTTTTGTTCAGTAGTTTACACTCGTGGCTTTGAAGCTATCTATCAAACCCCTCTGCCAGGAACTGCATTAAGATGCTGGCAGCAGGTGGCTGGTTCTCTCCAAATGTGCGGCTTGTCCCAACAAAGGAGCATCAGAGGAGGGCGGGAGAGGGTTCTCTCCTCTCTCTGCCAAACCACACATAGGAGGGCGCCATCGAAAATCTAGAGGCTGCTTCTTCCTCAGGAACTTTCCACAAGATTAGAGTGTGCCGGCCTCTGCTAATCATTACTTTCTGTTTTTCATAAGTGAGGTCCCACCTTGAAGGAATCGGCTCCGTAACTGCGGGTGGTGGGTGTCGTGTTGCCCTAATCCTTCCTGCATGCCCCCCTTCCATGCGTCTGAGCAGAACAAAGCAGTCTGGACGCAGCAGAGGCAAAGGCAGTTTGTAATTCCATAAAACACTTGGAGGCTTTCAGAAGGTGCTATATACATCAATAAATAATAATAATTTTCACTCTCTCTTCTTTGTAATACTCCCTTGGAAGGTTGAAAATAAAATTTCTTTTGCTATTGATTTTGTCCTTCTCCATTTGGCAAACATTGATTTTTCCTTCTCCTAATGGAGCAGAAGCCAACAGAGCCGTATTTCATTTACTTTGCTCTCTGAACCCAACATCACAGCTGATGTGAGCAAGACCACAAGCAGCTCCCAGGGGCACCAAAGGCAGTTGTTTAACTGGAGGGCACCGGGTCTTACAAGGTGTTGCCCTCATACCTCAAGCACCTAGTAGGTTCCTGGCCAGTCATTGAGTTCAGTGTAGGTCAGAATATTCAGACTGATTCCGGAAAGAAAAGAGCTTGGAAGCATGGAATTATGTATGTGGGAATGTTGGCAACAGCTGGAAAAAGAAGAAAGTAGAGCTAAGAAGAGGTTAGGTAGATGAAGATGAGAACTTATTTATCTTAGTTTACTGAGGCTGCAATAACAAAATACCATAGATTTTAGTGGCTTAAACAACAAATATTTCGTTCTCATGGTTCTGGAGGCTGGAAGTCCTAGTTCAGGGTGCCAGCATGGTCAGGTTCCTGGTGAGGGTCTCTTCCTGGCTTGCAGAAGGCTGTCTTCTTGCTGTGTCTTCACATGGCAGAGATAGAGAGCAAGCTCGCTGGTGTCTCTTCTTATAAGGGCACTAATTTAATCACGAGGGCCCCATCCTCATGACCACACTAAACCTAATCACCTCCCCCAAGCCCCCATCTCCAGTTACCATCATATGTGAATTTTGGGGGAGAACAACTCAGTTCATAGCAATATTCTTCCAACGTTGTCTATTTTGTGCCAGTCATTTGTTGAGTCCTGTGCACAAGCACCACCTAATTTAATTCTCATATCAGTATCATTCCCATGGAAGTGTGGGCAACTTGGAACTTGGTGTTGCATTAAAGCTCTGTTAGCTGGAACTGTGGGAGTGGGTTCAAGGGTCCTTCTGTGTCCCAATGAGCTCTGTCCCACATGACCTGGGAGTGAGCAGGAGATAACAAATAATCTGGGTGCAAGTGTTTATTTCTATCTAACCCTGCTGAGCTAAGTTGGTGAAGTAGAGGATGCTGATGCACAGTAAACCATATTACCTACAAGTGGAGCTCTTACTTTTATGAGAGGAAAGAGGAGGGCTTCAGGTTCAGGCCAGAGCAACTTCTTGGGACAGGACTAGGGCAGGGAGGGAACAAGAGGCCGAGGAAGGCATGTATATAAAAGTCATCCTTTCAGGTGAGATAATTGCTGAGGGTCCTTGTGGTGATGGTGATGGTGATGATGGTGATGATGTTGATGGCGATGTTGATGATGGTGATGATGGCGATGATGATGATGATGGTGGTGGTGATGGTGATGATGATGATGATGGTGGTGGTGATGGTGATGATGGTGACCACTGCCTCTGGGCCATGTGCTGTATGCAGGAGAATCTGATTCCTGTGGCCACAGCTCAGGAGAATGTGGGTGTTGGAAGACACAGGACGAGCACACCCTGGATCTCCCCACACGTTTGCTTAATTGAGAGGATGGGAGCTGGGCTGATAAAATCATGCTATTAAATACAGAACATAGACCTGTGTTGAAAATTGGAAGAGAAAGCACATAATATATTAAGACCTCATATTATTTATTTATTTTAATAGGTTTTTATTGATTTTTAGAGAGAGAGGAAGGAAGAGGGATAGAAAGAAACATCGATGAGGGAGAAACATCATTGATGGCTGTCTCCTGCACGCCCTCCACAGGGGATCAGGCCCACAATCTGGGCATGTGCCCTGACTAGAAATTGAACCAGTGACCTCTTAGTTCCTGGGTCAACACTCAATCGCTGAGTCACACCAGCCGGGCAAGACCTCATATTATGTCTTTTTACTCTCTCATCCTATTCATTCAACTTTTCCCTATCCAGTAATAAGGGGTGGGATTAGCAAATTTATCAGGAAGAAAAGAATATGTTCCAGCATGCATGGAAACTGTGGGCCCTGGAATCCCTAAAATTACTTCTTCTGCTTCCAACAAAACCCAGAGGAGCCTGAATCTGCCGGATGGGACATCCTTGAATTTCCTACTTTGCTAAAGAAGCTTCTCTTGGGAGGACTCCTTTAAGCGAGGCTGCGGGAATCGGCATTCCCTTTTGCAGTGTGTCCTTTACGTGCATGGAGATCACTTAGGACAGTGGTCGGCAAACTCATTAGTCAACAGAGCCAAATATCAACAGTACAACGATTGAAATTTCTTTTGAGAGCCAAATTTTTTAAACAAACTAGATAGGTAGGTACATTGTTATTAACTTAATTAGGGTACTCCTAAGGCTTAGGAAGTGCCACACTCAAGGGGCCAAAGAGCCGCGTGTGGCTCGAGAGCCGCAGTTTGCCAACCACGGACTTAGGATTTCTATGCTCAATCCTTTCAGAAAGGATTGGGGGCAGCTGCTTGTTATAAAGGGTGAAAACTTTATGGTTCTGATTACACGTAGGAAGGCTGAGGGTTGAGGTCATTATCCTAATAGTGAAGGTTACAAAGGCTTCCTCCTGATAATTGAAACGAATGCCTATTTTGGCTGCGTCAGCTGGACGGTAGCTTCGGTTCCATCCTTCACTTTGCGCACTTCGGCTCTCCTGGTGGAAATGTGCGCAGTTGGCACGTTGGAGCGTCAGTAAACCTGAACCGCAGCGTTGGTAGCAGACAGGCCGGGCCGAGGGTTTGTGGACTAAGAGAAGAGGAACAAACATGGAGGAACTAACTGTAGCCGCGCTGTTGATCGTTGAAGCAGCATGAGCTCACACACGCAATGAAAGTCTGGATGCTTTCAGGCACATTCCTGGACTCGTGGGTTTTTGACAGTGTTTAACTTATACATCCACTTTTATGGAGACAAGCTGGGGGAAACTTAACAAGGGAACATCGCCCGGCTCTGTAAGTGAGAAGCAGTGGGCATGGGGGTGGAGAGTCCTCGTTTGCTAAATATACAGCTTTTCCGTCTGAGACATAAATAAGAACACCGCCTAAGTAGGTCAGGTTTGAGCCCGGGCCTGAAGGCTTGCACGCCGCACCGTGAATATACACTTCTTAGCCAGACTCCGTTTCTGTGTGCGCGCACATTTTGTTCCTGAGAAGTTTCCCATCTGTTCTCATGTCACGCCTGTGCCGCCGTGGCGTGTTCTCAGACTCCGAATTCCTGGCAACTCCCCGAGCTCACTGTCTGATGTGGCAGGTAGAGGAGATAATTGGGAGCCCTTGGCAGCCAGCGCAGGGAGGCCGCGGGGGGCCTTTGGAGGGGACAAGTGGGAGGTGCGTTATAGCTGCTATGGTCTCCTGGTCTCCTTATTGGCCGCAGGGTGTGGGAGGAGAGGAGGAAGGGTGTGAAACGGGCTCCCCCAAATGCAGACACAGCCCAACGCAGGTTAGCAGGCTTGTGCGCTTTCCTCTCTGTCCCAGGAGGTGCTGGACTCAGGATCCTGACAGATTTAAACTCGTTTTCATCAGCAGCCGGGCTCCATGATCCGCCTGTCACTTTCTCGAGTGCTATTTCTCTGGCTCCTTTTTTGAGGAGCTCTGCAAGGGGAGGGAGCTTTCTCACGAACGTGTCACTCAATCCACCCACCCAGACACCCACTGCTCCACGCGACTGGCAAAAAAAGAAAAAAAGATCTGGGCTCTATACAAACTTGAGAAAATGCTTCAAGCCCTCCTCCCATTCGTGTGATTTATGGAATGTGACACGACTCCGTAGTTTTGTTATCAAGAAGCCCGAGCTTTCAGGCGAGACGGGGCAGGTGAACCCACTGCGATTTCCTGAAGCAACAACGCTCACTGAGGAGTGAGAATGCACAGGCCTTTTCCAGACCGGCGGGCGTCGGGGGAATTCTGATGGTGCCATTGGGAACGACGTATGAGGATCACTTCTGTCTGCCCTTGGAAATGAAACCCTGTGTCTTTGCTGGCCACCACTGGTCACTCGCTGGCCCTGGGCTCCTGGGGCTGGCCAGTGTGGCAACCAATACATCTCAAGGTGGCCTCCGACCTCTGTCACTGGAGTACACAGAATGCCTGACCACACCCTACCAGCCCTCTCTAGTCAAGGGGATGGGGGCGGGGGGGCGGATGGAGGGGGGATCCTGGCAACAAATGCCTGGGAACAGAGAGCTGAGTTGGGGTAGAGCTTAGTGCTTTGTGGCACCTGTGCCCGGCAGTCAGGGGACGCGGGTTCTCATCCCGGCCCCACACACTGTGATCACAGACGGCAGGTCCAAGCTCTCTGGTCCTCAGTTTCTCCGTCTGTGAAAGGAGGAGCCAGGAGCCAGGATCTCTTATGCCCTCGAGTGCTGGGGTGCTTCTATTCCGTAGGGAGGTTTGGGGTAATTGGCATTCACAGACGCCCAGAGCTGGGAGTGCCTTAGAGGTTGTCTAGTTCAAGGGACATTGACCGAAGGCTTATGCAGGACTGCCAGGTCCAAGGAGAGCTTTTAGAAGGCCAGGCGCACCCCTTCACAGTGCTGCACCCCTTGAGCTGTTGGTGCCTTTCTCTGGGGAGAGTGTCCACGGCATGCACTGGAGTTCTCAAAGGAGCCTCACATCTGTAAAGGCTGAGACTACCTTGATCAAGAGCTTCTGGTCCAAATCCCCTGCTTTGCGGTGGGGAAAGGGGGTGGGAACGTCAATGGCTTACGTAAGCTAGTGGTGCCGGCACCAGGAGCCGAACAGGAAATTCTGCTTTCTGGACCAGGCTCCCTGGGACCACGATGGTGGCAGGCTGTGGTGTGCTCCAGGGTGTGAATGGAACCTTCTGGAGTGACCAGAGATGGTGACGGTTGGGCTGGGATTGTCTGAAAAGAGGCCCAAGAGTTCCCTCATAGCACATTGCCACGAAGCCACACACAGGAACGAGAGTAGCCTGCCTGCCACCCAGCTGGGTGCCCCAGGCCTGCAGCTGGAACTCCTAACCCCCACTCACCACCTTTCCACTGACATGACTTTCCTTAAAGACAATAATCAGACCTCTAGCCCCAAATGTGTATCTTTTTTTTTTCTCTTCACTACCTGCATGGGTTCATTTAAGCTTCCTCCCAGTTTCCCTGTAGCGTGGAGAGTGGAAGGAAAGAGGCAGTCGAAGGGAAGAGGCAAGGCAAGAGAGGAACAGGAGGGCAAGGGTTGCATGTTGCATTTCACTCATTAGAAGAAAATGTAATCTAATGTGAGGGAGGACACAGGTAATTAAAATCGGAATCTCAAACAACTCCTTTTGTTCCTTCCTGAACAGTAATAGCAAATCGAAGTAGTTCAGATACTGGGGGACGAGATGTGAATATCATGATTTGGTTCCGCTGGGAGGGGATGGTGACTATATGGCCTTCGGTTCACCACTTGCATTATGAGACCTGGAGAAGGGCCTCTACCACCACCAAACGTGCTGCTTTCATGGGAAGTATGGAGAAGGAAGTCTAGCGCTGGCGTTTTGAATATTCTTATTTGTTCTTAATGTTCTCTCTCTAATTGTATTTATGGATAGATATTCAATATATGAGGTAACTTCAGTGCCTCCTTTCTTCTGGTTTTATATATGGCTGCTCCAAGGCCACCATGATACAACCACCGCTTTCTAAATAATTCTAGCCCCAAACTCTCTTTCCCCTACAACAGATAACCTTGGGCTGAAGTCGAGAGGTGATATAATATGGAAGGGTTCTAGATGCAGAGCTGAAAATCTGAATATTAGTGTTGGCTCTACCACAACTTTGGGCGTCTGTATGTCTCATTCTCCTTTCTTGGAACTGCCCCCATTCCCAATCCTTGCTGAAGGGTGGGCCTGCAAAGCCCAAGCATCCTGGTCATAATTCACTGTATCATGTCTGAACTCTAGTCCCAAGAGGAGCCAATAAAATTCACAATTTGCAGAATTTGAAGAGACATGGACCCCATGGTTAGAAGGTGTTGGGCATCGAAGCTGAATGGTCATATGCAGGTGCATCAGATTCTGGTGCCATGGCAACTCAAAGCCACATGCAAGGTGACGTCATAAGGGATACGAATTGGCAGATAAAAGAAAGGGACAATTGTGCAGGAAGAAGCAGGAATGAGAGGCTGGTGACTTTCCGTATCCTGTGAAACCCCAATCAGATTCTATGAGTCCCCTGTACCCTTAGAATAAATCTCTCTTTACTTGAGGAAGCTGGCTTGAGTAGGTCTCTCTTTATTGCAACCCAAGATTCCCTTCCTAAGTCATTGTGTGACCTCCTCAGGCCACTTTGTTTCTCTGGTCTTCGTTTCTTCTTGTACAAAATGACGTGGTTGAATTAGATAACCTTGAAAGTCCCTTTAGATTTCAAGAATCTATGCTTTTAATTATCTATGTTGGCTGCGTTGGAGGCTTAAAAACTATGGGATGCTTGGTAACTGCCCTTCTCTTTGTCCTGGTTGGGCTGGGTCTGATGATGCCATTAGATCAGAGGCCCAGTGCTAAGGTTCTGGCTAAAGAAAAGATGCTGGCTCAGGGAGAGAGGTGCTCCCTGCCAAACCGACAGGTGATGGGCTGGCTGGAAGGCCTCCTCGGGCCTGACCTGTTTTGATTCTTCAGTGGATGCTACAAGAAAGATGTGGGCAGCCCTGGAACAGTCTCACTCTAAATGAGTAGTGTAAGTAACTACAGCCTTGTTGATTGTACATCAATTTGATGGACTAACTATGGAACAGTAATTAAGCCAAAGAGAACATTCAGAAGTACTTATTGCTATTTGCTGTCTGCTCAATCCCCAGAGTGCTACAATAAATAGAACCATAAGTTTAATTAATACCTGCAGGTCTGATTGCCCATTTAGGATAGGCCGTAGTGGACCAGAGGTTAAACTTTCAAAGACATCCTACTGTGAGTGATGTTGAGAATGTATTTGCCAGTAGCAGAAGCCTGCATACTATGCCGGGCTGTTTTGGGGGTACCATCGAGGTGAAGATTTGGGAGCTACCACTGAGCCGCCCAGGGGAGCAGCACTGGCTGGTTGGCCTTCACCAGACATATCTCCTCTGCTTTGCACCCCATGAACCTTTTGGTGTCTTCCCCTGGTGCCCCTAATGTGGTGCCACATTTCTGTTGGCACGTGTGAGGCTGCTGTTCCCTTCGGCATCAAACCCCCGATCTAGTCTCTACAAGGATGAAGCAGATAGAGGAGTCTCCCTAGTGGCTGGGACAGCCACCACCAATGGGATGCAGGAGTGATAGCTATGAGGAATCGGTCCATCATGCATGCACCTGGCTCAGAGGCAGTGCTCACCAGGCCCAGCCCTCACGGGGGTGACTGCCGGTCCGGTCTTCACGGAGCACGGACTCAGGTGTTCATTTGCCTCCTTTTATGTGGGTGATGAAATATGTAACCCATAGTGTTGCTGCAACCGGATGATGCAACCGGACTGCTTAGCTCCCTGCTGGGCTCATGGAAGTGCTCCCTGGGCTGTTGTGTCAGGGTTAGGGTTCGCCAGGCGCTCTATTAGTGCTTCTCTTCCATGGCTTTATTTAATTTTCACAACAGCAACAATTATGGTCATGGAGGAGGAACTCAATCCTTCAGCTGGGGGTATATGTCACTTGCTGGAGATTACGAAGCTGGAATTCCAGTGTAGGTTTATCTGACCCTGAAGTCTATGCCTTTAACCATCACGCATGACTGCTAGGGAGCTGGGGGTGCACATGGCTCTTGCCCTCTGGGAGCTGAGGTGAGGGTTAGCTAGGGAAGCGCTTCCCCGTTGGCAGGTGGAGGTGTGTTGGATTAAAGGAGGACCATCCCTGTCAGTGAACTATGTAACCTTTTGAAAAAGATTCCTCTCCCCCTCTTTATTGAGATATGATTGACAAATAAAATGGTAGGATATTTAAAGTGTACAACATAATGGTTTGATATACGTATGCATTCGAAAGAACTCTCCTCAACAAGTTCATTAACACATCCCAAAGCCGCCAGATAACCAAAGCAATCTTGAGAAAGAAGAACCAACCTAGAGGCATCACACTTCCCGATTTCAAACTATAATGCATGGCTACAGTAATCACAACAGTATGGCAGTAGCGTAAAGAAGTGGTATAGGTCAATGGGATAGAAACAGAGTCCAGAGATAAGTCCATGCCTACAGGCAATTGATTTTTGACAAAGGAGCCAAGAATATACAATGGTTTGAAAGGACAGTCTCTTTAACAAATAGGAAAACTGGACAAAAGAGCCTATGTTACAATTTATACAGAAATAAACTCAAAATGGATTGAAGACTCGAGTAGCCTTTCTGATAGCAGAGCAGGGTGGAAAACTATTTTTCCTGTGTAACAGGGTTGGGCCAGGGTGGAGAACTATTTTTCCGACAAGAAAATTCAAGCACAAATAGTGTATTGAGGATAGTGAACAAAAAGGGAAGGACTGAAAAGGAAAAACAGGTGCTTATAACAAAAAGAAGGAAAAGAAGGGAAAAAAAGGAAAGAGTCGGGGAAAAAAAGAAATTGAATTAAAAATAAATGGGATGGTAGGGAGCAAAATAACGAGAAACTGAGGTGTGGGAGACAGGAGATTAAACTCTAGGACAGCGAGTCAGTGGCCAAGTGTCAACAAATACCGTGCAGACATTGACAATGGCGATATTTAATACCTCCGGCCCCTGCTGGGCCAGGCTGGATTTTCACTTGGGGCTCATGCCACATTAATACAGTGAGGGAATGGAAAGCAAGCCACATCCGGGTCTGGGCGCACATCTCTGCCATTCTGCAGGAAACGGTCCCATTTGAGTCAACAGTTATGGCTGTGTGGTCGCCAGGGAGCCTCTGGGCCATGTCTTGTGAGTGCTTAGCTAGCGAGGAGGAATTATTCAGAAACAATCACGTGGGGAACTTTCCCTGAATTCTATACCAGCACCAGCGAAAGATGCATTGAAATAGCTGTTACCACATCGAACATATTGAAACACTTCCAAATAATGAGAACGTCACTACATAGATACCTTCTCATTGACGTAAATACATGTAAACAGGAATCTATGTGCCTGCTAGGTCTAGCTTCTGAAAAATTACTGGTCCACCCTGTAAGCTGCGGTCGCTACAGAGAGACAAGGCATTTGGTAGTGACTCAAGCCATTTCTGAATCCAAAACCAAATTTCTGACGCAGAATTTGTAATGGGTCTTATGCCAATCACGTTTTTATTGGCTTTCAAAAGTCGCTTGCAAGCATTCTTACATCACTTTGTGTCCAGTTTCTCCATAATTAAGTTGACCCTATTGATTTATAAAGGGACAGGCCGACCTCGTTCATAGCGTAATAAAATATAATAGTTGGAGATAATTCTGCTCATTGCTTTGAAATAGTCAGCCCCCTGGCTCTGGCAGCTAGAGATAAGGGGGAGGGGAGTGGAGACAAGGCCGAGTGGCTAGTCCAGTCTTTTCTTCTTTTTTTTTTCCCCATTAAGAAACCAGATCAATGTATGGTTGATACAGTTGACTGTTATGTAGTCAATTGAAAAATTAAGGCAAGAAAAAAATATACCTTGTTGATTGTGCAGTAGCAGCATAGTCTTATTATGTAGATGTGGTCAGAGTCCACACAGTAAATGTAGTGAAAAGCGAAGAGGAAAATTGAGGCAAATTTCTTGAATTATTCAGGGGAAAAAATCCCCTTGCCTCAATTATTCATGGAGCACTTTCCTTTGAAAGTGAGGAGAGTGGGAGCAGAAGGGAGGGAGGAAAGAGAGTGGGCTTGATTGCGCTAATTCTCCACTTCATTTCGTAGATTCAGGCATGTCTACCGATGCTGTTACTCATCCCCGTACACTACGGTTTACCTCCTGATCAAATATTTCTTTGCCATTGTGTTTATGCAGATTTCATCCACCCTCCGTTTTTCTCTAGTTAGAGAGTGAGAACTTGAACTGACACTATTCTTTTCCCCCCGTAAATAGGGTGCCTATAAAAAGACTAATTACCCAGTAATCCAACTTATTCCAAACATTCCACCCACAAGGCAGCAAGTTAGGGAAAAATAGAATTCTGCCTAGAGATGTAAGTCATAATTATCATGGAAAGATCTATCCCACCTCCATCTCCCTGGCAGTGGGAAATGCCAGTGCTGGGGCCTAGAGTAGAAACTGATGAACAAAAGACACAAATGTCCCCAAAGTGTATCTGTTAGGGCCACCCCTTGTGGTGTGCAGGGGTAGCATAGAAAACTGGAGATTCTCTCTCTCTGTCATCATTATTCATCACTAATCTCTATATCTGCCAGTCACATTACAGACAATATAGTTGCATATTTACCAGGGCAAATTTCTGTCAGTAGGAACTTGTCCTAGCAAAATTAGCGTTTGTGACAATTTTTCATGCGCTGGAAGTACAGTGTCTTGAGGAGGGGTGCTGTTTTCTAATTCACATAAAATCCCGTGTGAGCTGATGGCAGCCCTGGTTGCCAACTGTCTTAGAGAACGTGAGAGGATCCAGAGGAGAACAGTGGAAATGGTGAGTTTGGGACAGAAACCTTAGGAGGAGATATGGGAGGAGGAGGGTTACAGAGCCAGGGAAAGAGGTGGGGGCTCCTTAGGGGGTCCATATGGGTCCCCCCACATGTGGCAGTGTGATGCATGGGGAGTGAGGGGTGGCTCTTCTTGGTGTCCACCAAGGGGGGTGGGACATGGAATTGGCGTAAGTCACACAGACTCTACGTGCACCTTCCTTAAGTGAAATGGAAGTGCTGACCTGGAGTTTGCTATGGGAAGGCCCCACTCTGGCACTAGTTTCATAATAAAGGAGGTCCCTCTCAGAGGAAGGGTGTTCAAGGTGTGTGTCCATGGATGACCCAGTCTTTTTTGACCACTGACCTTGTGGCTGTGAGGAACGTGGGGAGCAGCTCAAAGCGCTAATGACGATGTGAATGTGTGACCAGAGACTCCAGCTCATAAACCGTGCTTCTCCAAGCAGGTGGTGGTGTGGCTGTCACTCACACCACCGGTTTCTCCACCTCACCTCAGGCTCCTGAGTCAGAACCCGTGGGAGGGGGGCCCTGGACCCAACGCTTCCTCATCTAGACTTGCTCTGGAATGACTCGGTTCAACTATGAGCTATTTGGTGACACGAATCAGCTATTCATCATTTTTATATGCATGGCATTTTGTATACCAGCTCTCAATAAATGAATGTCTTCATTATGGCTGCACCAAATGAACAAAATGGTAAATGATAAGGCCTGACATTCAAATAATTTGACAGGAACAGCTGTGATTTGGTGCAAGTTTCAGGATTATTATGTAAACACTGTGAGGGTTTTTGAAAGATGAGAAAATGATGACGCTTATTAATGAAAATGTACTCTCGCCCCTTGATGACGGTGTTAAGCACATATGAGTCTCAGTCTTGTGTGAACATGCTCATGAAGACTTACTCCAAGCACTCTTTTTTTTGTCAACAATTGCATTTCCTACATCACGCGAGAAGGAAGAAATCAAGGGATTCGGTCTGTCAGTGCATGAGACACACTGAGTCCTGGCAGGTGGTCCATAGCGGATCAAAAGTCCCGAACTTGTATGTGTGATAATATTTTTTAAAAATGGAGCAAGACAATGTTCTAAAGTGGAGTGAAATGACAGCAGCCCGTCAGCCAAGAGCCTTGAACAAACCTGCTTGCTCTCCTGCGGGCCTGTGTCCTTCTCCACCCGCCTCGTCTCCTCTCTGGAGTCGAACCCCACGGTGATTCAAGAAGCAGGAGTTTTGCTGTGAGGGAAAAGGACCGATCTCATGACAAGGGCTGGCTAAGACTGTGAACTCTGGACTCTGCAGGCCTTGGAGCCTTGAGCTTCTCTGCCCATGTTTCCATGGCTTTCTCTGCGTGACTCAATACAGGGGTGCCAGCACCTTGGTCCCTGTATTTGCACCCCCTTTCATTCCTCCTCTGTTCACTACAGTTTCATGTGCAGCAGAAATATGCTTCGTCGATAATGCCTGCCATTGGTACACACCCACAAGGCAGAGATGACCTGGGTAATACGTTCTATTAACTCTTGAGCCTCCTGGTAACCAATTCAACTTTTTACCCGACCAAAAGTTTCAACTGTGGTAACAAAACCCATTGTATGAAGTCTTTTCTAACTGAGCCTCCGGCTTCCTGCTCTCTATTGATGGCCACGGACACTTGGATGGGCAGGGGAAGAGGAACCATGGAGTTACTGTCAAGGATCCTCGAACCAACAACTCCTCCTTCTCTTTATCCTACTGCTATGTAGTGAGTCCTTACTATGCTGCAGACTGTGGGCCAAGCACTTTACATTTAACAGGTTGGACCAAAGGAGACTCCATTGTTGTAGATCAAAACAGTTGTATAGGAGCAATTTTCTATGGTTCAACCTATAAAATGTTATCTTATTGAATCTTTAAAGTAACTTCATGAGAGGAGTACTACATGCCTCGTTTTCCAGATGAAGAGCTGAGGCTTGAAGTGATCAAGGTGACCCAGCCGAGATGCGGAATCTGGAGCTGATCACTGTTCGGTCATCGGCCAGCGCCCTTGGCTGGATGACCACTCTGAGAGCATCAGGCATTGCCCGTCATCTGAGTCATCGCATTGCTGGCACCATCAGTGTTACCAATCGCAAATGTATGTAGGTGTTTTGTGATGAATAGAATAACATTTCACTAAAATATTTTCTAAATTCATGGTGCTATTTTTGAAATTAGGTATCTTGTCTCAAAGGCTGTGCAGAAAAATTGTCCCAATATTTTGTGGGTGCACAACGTTGATTCCACCAGCATTGGAATCATTGATCATTGATACCCATGGAGTATTGATCAGCACATCCAACCCTACGAATCCTGAGGCCCTGATATCTTACTTGGGAGGAGTTTGGAACTTGTCCCCTGGACCCCATTTACCAAGGTGTGTCAGCTCATGCCTCTAACTTCCCTTTGAGGTGCTTTGAGCTTCTGTGTAGTTGAAAGGTTTTGAGGAGCTGATGGGATGATCCATACAGAGAGCAAGGTGAGGTGCTCAGCCCAGTGCCTGCGGCAGAGGAAACCCTTTGTAAATAAATGAACATTGTTAGTATTATCTAATGGTGATAATACTGACATTCTGATGACCGCAAAACTTAGTCAATACTTTTGAGTTGACTTGCAATACAGTTGGACTTTTGATTCCTCTTTTAGCCTGATGCCCCACATCTATTAATTCCATCTAAAGTATTTCTGTATATTATCTATCATATCTATTATATCTATCTATCTATCTATCTATCATCTATCTATCTATCTATCATCTATCTATATATTTTATATTATCTATCATCTATTTATCCATCCATCCATCCATCCATCCATCCGTCTCTTCTCTCCCTAGCCCTCCTCACACCCGTCTCCTTCCCTCTCTCCCTCCTGCAATCTTGTAGACATAACCTGCATATCACCTTGAAGTTCTCTTATTCTAGACTCGCTTCTTCAATTTTCTTCAGAATGGGGCCATATCATCTTTACAGTGTGCCATACTTAAGTGTGTAACAAATGGCAAGAAGTTGTATGTCTGCAGCAGGTAGATTACAAATACCTTTGCTATGCAACATATCATTTCCAATTGTTCTAGACTAGAGGCTTTCAGGCGCTGCTTCCAAGCCACCAAGGCCGAGTGCCCAAAGGAAGCACTAGGCCACCACAAAGTGATGGTGACTTGGTGACACTTGAATTACAGATTCGGAGTGTTTTCCTTGAGAGTGATGGAAGAAAGTATTGATTAGTAGGTTTCAATGTCTCCCAGTTAAGGAAACAGGAAAACGGATGTGAAATAACTGCAGATGTGGGAAGGGGGAGTGAATGATGGCAGTCTGTTGGTTTTATAATGTGGTGGCATTTGAATTGGATATGCTGGCATTGAATCACCCAAAATATGTATTTATGCATTGGATTTGTTCAAAATTCATGGTGCAGCTTTATTTTTAACAAGAAAGTAAGTGATGAGTCTGTCCTTAGGTTACTCACGACAGTGATTCAGTGTGGCCCTGTGCTCAATTGGATGCGTGTAGGAGGTAAACACACTTAGAAGCCAGTTTGAAAGAAGTCATTCATTGAGGCAAAACCCTTGACTATACAGAATTTATGTCGTCATCCTCCTCAGCAAAGATTTATTAAGCAACCTACTGTGCGCTTAGTTATAATTCAAGTAAGTTTGATACCAGTTTAGCAATAAAATGTTAAAATGAAGAGCCATTTATGGATTATATTCATTATGTATACTTATCCAGAATGTAGTATTTGCACAGGCTCTAGATTACTGGCTAATATATATGAATTTATGTGTTTGATTTTGCTTCATATATTGAACATGTTTAAAGTAGCTATGTGAATACATTTCTTGCCAAGAAAATTGGAAGTTTTCTCATAAGGGTTCTCTTTGCCATATGAGCTTTGTGTAACACCTGCACAGGGATACGTCATTTTTCCTTCAGAAAGTGTTCTGCTGAGAGAGGACAGCCTCATGGCATTAAGGAGAGCCAGAACTTGAATCATGGTAATGCATTAGACACCTGTAACTTAAGTTTTTAGGGGGCATTCGTGTCCACTAGCCCAGTTAATCGTCTGATGGCAGTTACTGCCCTTTTGCTAAACAGCAGGCATTGTTCTAGCTTCCTCGCTTCATCCTTCCACCACCCTAAGTGGAAGGTACGATTGCCCCCATTTTACAGATGAGGAGACTGAAGCACCCAGCTGCTAAGTGGGAGAGCCAGGACTTGGACTCGGGCGTCTTGGCTGTAAGACTGGGTGCTTTTCATCAAAATGCTTTCTCAGGCCAACTCGGCCTTGTTTCAAAAATGGCATTGAGGGTGTTTCTTCTTTTAAGGTTGAAGGTAGTACAGGAGAGCAGGGGAGTACAGACACAAAGAAACCGAGCAACGGGTGGTGTGTCTGTCTAATGTGGTTCATCTGATTGCATTAACGCAGCATCATGGCCGTCTTCTCCACGGTTACATGGAGCTGCTGCTTCTCCTTTCTCCCCCACCCGGCTTCCCCTCTCCTCACTTCAACGCACCTTTGCCTTGTCAATTCCTCCTCACTCTGCAGTTCTTTTCCTACCTTCTCACACATCTCTGACTGATTTCCCAGCACCCAGCCAATCTATGTGACCATTTGTTGCACAGTCTGAACGTGGTAAGGGTATGAGAAAGACATGATTTGATTTTTGTTTTGTTTGTTTCAATTACTACTTTGATCAATGTTTGTTTGTTTGTTTTTTTACTCTTCCAGTTCTGTCCCTTGATTCCACGTCAGGCAGATTTCTTATACATCTGATACCATTGGCGTTAAAACATCCCATACCAGTTCTGTTGAAATCATGTCCTTCCCCTCTCTCCCCCACCAACCTCCCTGGCCCTTCAGATCAGGCTGAAGGTTCAGTGGAGAGGCTTAGGGGCCCCTCGCCTTTCACTGCCTCTCCCTCCCCCTGGTCTCAGCCCCTCTGGCTGGGCAGGGAGGAGACAGGAGAATTGACAAGGGTGCTCTTGGGCTTTCCCTCTGGGCTCAGCTGGTGCCACTGGCTAACAGTGGCTTCATTAAAAAGACAAACACAACCCCATGGGCTTTCTCTTGGGGTGCGAAGTCTTCAGAGGGCATTGTCCCCACTGCATAGGCTTTCTTACAGGAGGTTACTGCCTTCTTAAACCCTCTGTCAGCCCTGCTCCCGTGGATCTCCCCCGCCTCTGGCTGAGAGTGGAAGTCGCCTGGCCGGCCGGCCCAGCCCCTGCAGGGCGCGTCTGCAACATGGCACCAGTGTGCCCCTTCGCTGGTGCCAGGCCAGGGAGGGTCATGCATCTTGGCTACACCAACTGGTGGAGTACAGATTGCTCCTCGGCATGGTTCCCACTCCCTGCCTTGCTGTTGTCTCTGCAATTCCTTCCTCTCCTCTCCTCCCCTCCCCCCACCCGTGGAGGCAGGTCAGCAAGCCCACTGCATAGGCAGTTGCCCAACCAGCGTACAGAGATGCCAGCTTCCCCTTTTGAAAAGAAACCCAATGTCAACGAGACATTCTGTGGGAGCCCCTTTACTTATGGAGGGAAAAGTCATGGTATAGGCCCCGACCCAGGTGGATTATCCATTTCTTCTCAGCCTTCTCTACTCTCACGAGTCTTTTATTTTTCTTTTGTAACAACTAGGTTGGCTGACTCTTAACGAGGCCTGAGGACTTACCTGGTCCAATTTCAGTTCTGTGTGCGTGTGTGTGTATGATATCTTAGCTTTGAGTCCAACAAAAGTCACTTTAAAGATCCTGGTACGTTGACAATTACTTATTGAATATACATCTTCCCGTTAGACCAGTGCTTGGCTCCCTCGTAATCTCGTTTGCCCGGTTTCTTCTGGAGTTGCTGTGGATGAGAAGCATGCGGATGGGACTAGGGTTTAACAGGAAGAAAACACTGCAGGATCCAGGATGTTATGGTTTCAGCCAGATGACAGAGCTCGTCACCAAACACCATAACGCAGCCACTGTGCCAGCTTTTCTTGGGTGTCACCTGTTTCTGCAGTTTCAGAGGGAAAGCCTTGCAGGTATGTTCGTCAGCTGTTCGTTCCCACAGAAGTTAGGGACACCTCCTTCAGTCTTCTAGTAAGTTCTTCGGGGGCTTGATTTGCTGCCCCCTTTTAACTATAAGGTGAGAATGGAGACCCTAGGATAGCAGCTGAGGGAGATCCGAGCCTGTCCTTCTCCTTGTCCCCTCCCGTCTCTGAGCCTTTTCCTTAGGACAGTGTTACCTGGATGACTAAGTTCTGGACCCAGGGCATTTCCTTTCTTCTGTTGTGATTTACAGAGTTTTAGCTTCCAATGAAGCATTTCTGGGCTTCAATTCCTCGGGTTTTCCAAATTTCTACTGACAACTATCTATAATAATAAAAGCGTAATATGCTAATTAGTCTGGACAGCTGAACGACCTTCCGGACGTCATTCCGGATGTCCTTTCGGATGAAGCTGTGGTGGTGGGGGCCGAAGCAGAGGTGGTTAGGGGTGATCAGGCAGGCAGGCAGAGGGGTTAGGGGTGATTAGGCAGGCAGGCAAAGGCAGTTAGGGGCGATCGGGCAGGGAGGCAGAGTGGTTAGGGGTGATCAGGCAGGCAGGCAGGCGAGTGGTTAGGAGCCAGAGGTCCCAAATTGCGAGAGGGATGTCCGACTGCCGGTTTAGGCCCGATCCCTGAGGAATCGGGCCTAAACCGGCAGTCAGACTTTTCCTGAAGGGTCCTGGATTGCAAGAGGGTGCAGGCCGGGCTGAGGGACCCCTCCCCCCCATGCACGAATTTCATGGACCAGGCCTCTCGTTTTATATATAGACTTGACAAAACAAGATTCAACTTTTTTGTCATGCTTATCATAATAATTTTTGAACATAATTCTTTTTTATACCAAGAAGGAAGATCCTGCTTTTCATTGGTTCTTGACCTGATGTGAGCCCCTAGTGCTACCCTGGCCCCTGCCATTTGTAGAACCCACGTGCACGCTGCTGCCTTTTGGACAAAGCAGTTGAATGAGAGGACGTGGCGTCAGTCAAGAAGTGCTAGAGAGCGCCCTTGCTTGTGTGCATATTTAAAATGAAATATTCCACTACTTCTAAAAATTCAGCAGACGCCTCAGTATCAAGATTTTGCTGTTTGTAAACACTATAAAGTAGGTATAGATAGGATCCATGTGTATTATCACACGAATACATTAGTATTTACAGCTTTGTCCTTGAGAATTCTCGTCAGTAAAGTTTTATGTGTGCAACTATTATTTAAATAAGAAGTGTGTTTTATAATGGGCATGGCACTCTTCATGGGTTTCCATTTTCGTTGTTTCTTTTATGTTTATTTCAAGTAGTTAAGATTGATCTTAACTTTTTGGGTTCATTCTTCTTGACTTCCTTGATAATTAAGTATGTTCCAATTTGCTCTACTTGTGGGTTTTGTAGTGTTCCTTTTAATGGGGTACATTGGACTTAGGTGTTTTACAGCTTATTTTGGTGTCATAATCCAGTGCTGAGACGAGCTGTCTGTCATGTCAGCTCCAAGGTTTCACTGCAGCCCCTCGGGAACTGAGAGCAATACGAAGGTGCAGTTTCTTTGCTGTCATCAAGGAACATTCCACAAATCCTTTGCAGAAGCATAGAAGCAGGAGGAAAACACGAAAGCAGGCCCTCTCAAGGCAGTCGAATCGCACCCTCCTGGCAGTGCTGTTACTGTGGCCCAGCCTACATACAGAGCTTGTTTTTCTATTTGGGTCTCTAAACTGGGAGTTCTTTTTTTAAGGCTGTTTAATTTTGGAAAGAATATTGAACTAGCAGCAGGTGGTAAAAGTGTATGTTTTGCTTGGTGTTTTTACATGGAAAAGGAAAGAACAACATCATATTTTGGAATCTAATTAAAAACTTGAATTTCATTTTAAATCTCAATTAATGCTCCTTCCCCTAAGGTAGTGTTTATAATTAGCAATAGCCTAAGAGCTATTCAGGTACTGGGGTAGAGTGGGTTCTCTATCTGTGTGAACTCTGATGCTGTCGTCTCCTTCACCCAGTCAATCAAGGAAATGCAAATGCATTTTATTATTCTCTGAATCAGGACCTAAGTTTGGAGATCCCCCAAACATGCTATAAAACACCTTGTACCCACAGGGATTTGGGGGAACACGCATGCTCCTAGAATGGTTGCAGATTAATATATAGCTCCATTTGGCATAACTGTGGGGACCTGGGTCCCCTCCAACTTTCTGGTGTGGCAGACAGTATGCCTCAACATGCTTGAAGCTCATACCTTTTAAATTACTCCATGGAATTTACCATAAGGCATTGAACAATATTTATGTTCAAGAATGTCATTTTAGAGTCATTTAAAATAGCAATAAATTGAATAAAACCCTTTATAAATGGTCTAAATGTTTGTGTACTCCCCTTGAACTTTTACAAGGGTGAAGCCCCCATGAATGGGATTAGTGCCCTTATTAAAGAGACTCCAGAGATCTCTCTCGCTCTCTCCATCATGTGAGGACACAGTTGGAAAATGGCTGTCTACAACCCAGAAGAGGGCTCTCACCAGAACCCCACTATGCTGGCACCCTGCTCTCCAACTCCCAGCCTCCTAGACTGTATGACATAAATTTCAGTTGTTTATGAGCCACATAGCGTGTGGTCCTCCGCTATAGCAGCCTGCACTAAGTAAGACACCCTAGATCAGTGGTTCTCAACCTTCCTAATGCCGCGACCCTTTAATACAGTTCCTCATGTTGTGGTGACCCCCCAACCATAAAATTATTTTTGTTGCTACTTCATAACTGCCATTTTGCTACTGTTATGAATCGTCATGTAAATATCTGATATGCAGGATGTATTTTCATTGTTACAAATTGAACATAATTAAAGCATAGTGATTAATCACAAAAACAATATGTAATTATATATGTGTTTTCCGATGGTCTTAGGCGACCCCTGTGAAAGGGTCATTCGACCCCCAAAGGGGTCGTGACCCACAGGTTGAGAACCGCTGCCCTAGATGCTCAATAAACCAGAGAATGAGGAAATAACATCAGATGGATTTGTACAATGAAACAATAAGCCACCATTAAAATCCTGATACTCAGATAGTACTAGTTAAATGGTGGAAGTAAAAGTTGTACGCAGAATGTAATCCCAGTTTTGAAAACATAATGCTATCCCCACATACCTGCATGGAAAGAAGCCTGAATGAGTGGTGCCTTAGGGCAGAGGATTCATTGCACAAACACACTGAGCATGCAGCAAAGCGTACTGAAGAGAGCGTGAAGTTGGAAGTCGGGCGTCCTGGCTGTAATTCTGGGCTCATTACCAGTAAGGCCTTGGACAAATGATCTAACTCTCTGTGCCTCAGTTTCCTCCACCCGTAAGGTGAAAATAATCATAGCACTTACATCATAGAGGCGTTGGGAGGATTCAATGAATTAAAAATGTAAAATACTTAAAACCTCTTTGGTGCATAGGAAGTGCCATATAAATGTTACCACTACTGCTTTGTGTGCGTTACGTGCTGGGTAGACTACTGTGTTAAGTGCTGAGTATACACTGACAAGAAAAAAAGACAAGGCCTGGCCCAGCTGGTGTGGCTCAGTGGTTAAGTGCCAACCCGTGAACCAAGAGGTCCCCGGTGAGATTCCACCGCACATGATTTTGGAAGAGATTTTATGCAGAACAATTAATTCTGTGAACCGAAATCCCACAAGTGTCTTTTTTTTTTTTACTGAGCAAATATTAAAGCAAGACCAATGCTTGAGTGTTCATGAGAATGGAGACAATGGTTGTATACAGGTCAACCCCCATTAAACATTTATTTTTAGCCAGTGTTTAGAAAAAGTCGGCAAACATGCCACTAGGTCCCCGCACTGTGACAGTGAGAGGTGACTGTTTTCTCACCCTCCTCTTCGGCGGGAATACGTGAGTGAGTTTGCTGTGTGTGGCACGAGAGATGGAACTGCAGGGCGTTCGTCATGGAGAAAAGGAGCTGCCTCTAATTTTGAGAGGGGGAGCTAAAACCGGAAGGGGTGAGAACCACAGGGCATGGCCAGACCTCTCTGGGGCTCTGGGGATGCAGAGAAGACACAAGGGTGATGGAGGGGGGGAGGGGGGGCGATGACCAAGGAGGAAAGAGATCTGAAGGAAGATCTCGGAAATGATGAGTCATTTTAGCCGCAGGGTATCTGGATTGGGGCAGTCAGAGGAACTATTCCATATTCCCTGCTGCCCCTTGCACACCCCCCACCCCCACCCTCAGGAGTCGGGTACCAGGAGTTGATCAAGAGGAAAAACCTGCATTTTAAAGCACCTTTCTCTAAGGACCTCAAAGTAATTGTTGATTTTTAAAAAGCATTTATCTTGCAGAGTTAGCCACTGTTTTATTTTTAACCTGTGAGACCTCGGCTCACAAATGCCAGGGTTACACAGGAAATTAATTCGAAGGTCTCCTGGCTCACCTGGGGACATTTTCCACCATCACCTCACCTGATCTATCTGGGCAACATTCACCTCTGGCCCCAGGGTTCCTGGAAGAGGGTGTGCTGAAGGTCAGCTCCCGGAATCAGGAGCTGCGTGAGAGAAGGCCTCACACGTTTAGACCAGAAAAGCCTCATGTTTTTTCACCTGCGCAGTCCACACTGGCTTCCTCGTTTGCTATTAAAAGCAGAGAAGGAAGGGGGTCGGAACTAGGATTTATTAGGCCCTTCCGATGCGGTCAGGCACTTTGCGTAGATTATCTCATTTACTCTTCTCAAGTGATGCAAACATCGCTACTATTATTTTGAAAGATATGGAAAAATAGCTTTTGAGCATTTAGGGTACATGACTGAGGTTTCTCACGGGGCCTGAACCTGGGGCCTGACCCCCGTGTGGCTGGCCCATCATCTGCTCGGGGACCCCCTCCCCCCTCCAACCGGTTTCAGATCTGCTGCAGCCTCAGGGCGGCCTCTCCCGCTTCGTGACCACACCTCTGCTGTGCTTCTTTTTGGGATGTTTTCCTCCAATCTTGGCCGGCAAGGTTTTCCTTTTCCTCTGAGTTCTCAGTCCAATAGCATCTACCCAGTGGCACCTTCTCTGACCACCGGCAGGGAGCTGCCATCACCCCCAGGCATTTCACTGCACGTTGTTTTCTTCTTAGCACCAAACTCTCATGTCTGGTGTCTGCCCACCCCTCCGGGAGGCAAGCTTCACCCGGGCAGGATCCGAACGGGCTCCCTCCTGCACTGGCCTGGCCTGGTGAGTCCTGAGTACATATTCGTTGAATGAATGAATGAATGAATGAACAAATGAATGAATGAATGAATGAATGAACATATGATCTTCCTAGTGACATTTCTGTGCCATTTCCCTCTGTGGTCCATGTGAGCAAAGTTCAAGGCTAATGGTGATGCTGTCTTCTGTGGAGCTGAGTTGTTTCCCATATAGCCTAGGTCGTGTCTACCTCTCCAAAGCAAAGCAGAAGCACGACACGAAGGGGAAAGAAAATGAGGTGGGGCAATCCAAATAACCGACCTCTGGTTTCTGCATATTTTCCCTGTCGGCAGGAGTACACACTTTCTCACTGAGGCGAGAGAAGCCACACAGATTACCGAGACCGGTCTTATGCAGTGGAGGGTGTGAGAAGGTAACCTGTTGGCTGGAGCCGACGAATAGCCCAGTAGCAGTCAGCGTGGAACCCAGGTGTGACTATTAACAGTTATCACCTATTTTCAGCTCTCAGCTCTAAGGCAGAGAAATGACCTAAAGCGAACTCATTCTTTTTCCCTGAAAATGTTTCTCCTCCATTATTCCCAGTCTTAGCGATGACACTCAACTGCTTGTTATCGGAGCTAAACCCTTTCCTTTCCCTTCCAACCCCAAAGCAAAGAAGCCCTGTTGAGGCCACTTCTCTACCTATCTTTCCAGCTCTGTCTCTTGTCCGTCACTGCATTGCCCCCCGGCCACCCGCCCCACCCAGGGTGACACCGAACGATATGAAAAGCGCATCGGGTATCACGGGCTTTGGCAATTTTTTGCCTTTGCTTATCCTCTGCGCAGAATATCTTCTCATTCCCTCCACTCCTCAACACCCACTCAGTTTTCAATACTCAAATCAAGTGTCATCTTCCCATTGAAACCCTTCCCTGTATCGTTCTACTGGGAGCATTAGCCCCTCCTATCTCTGAGCATCTGTCACATCTTACACACTTAATTCATCTTTTTCTGCAGTGCCCAGCCTGGGACCATGTCTGCTCACTTTGTGAAGACTGAGCTCTGTAGGAGGTTGGGCGGTTGGCTCGCTATCCTCTGTAGCTGAGTCTGT
Source organism: Myotis yumanensis (assembly GCF_028538775.1). NCBI lineage: Eukaryota > Metazoa > Chordata > Mammalia > Chiroptera > Vespertilionidae > Myotis > Myotis yumanensis. The sequence continues at coordinate 5,654,769 of NW_027223757.1, forward strand.
AGTGTGCCGAGGTGTTTCACACGACATCTCCTAAATCTGTTGACAAGAAGGAGAGCCTGGGATTTGGAAATTCACAGTGGATGCTGCACAAAGTGTGCCATGGATAATCTTCACATGAATAATTGATAGTTGACTGTAGTGTCATCAATTAGTAATGGAGGTCAGTCTTGTTTCATTAGGATGTAACTTCCTGGAGGTACAGCTTTTGTTCGTTTATGCCCCAATTTTTAAAAAGTACGGTGTTGAAAATAGAGTGGGTGCTCAAAAAGTTGAGAATCAATTCATCAAGTAGCTCAGGTTCCAGAGTGGCCAGAAGAGCGGCTGATATTCAGGAAACCCATTTGCTCTCATTAATAAAACAGTCTTATCCATATTAAAGTCACAGTAGACGGAGCAGAGGAAAAGGATCTATTAGTGTGGTCCAGCTGGGGACCTCTAAGACCATGCCTCCTCCACGGAGCTCATGAATAATGAAACCAATCGGCGAGACACCCGGGAATAAGCTGTAAAGTGTCACCAAATGCCAGGAACAAAATCCATCCGAAGTGCTCTTTTTCTTCCCGAGGAAAAGCCTAAAAGAACTTTTCTGATTACCTGACAGTCCATTTAATCCCCAGGAAACATTCCTTTGTTATAGTTTCAAGGAGAATTACTTGAAATAATCCTTTGTACCATGTGCCCGGTTCTATTTTAGTTTTAAGCTGTGTCCCCTTTCTTTCTGAATTTGTTAAAAAAAAAAAAAAAAAAAAAGAGAGAGAGAGAGAGAGAGAGACATCTAATCAATGCCCAAGTGGAAGTGGTACGGCCGAGTCTGAGTTTCTTTCTCTCCGGGATGACGTTCCCTTTTGTGAGAAGCCCTTTTAAAAGAGACTTAAAAGACTTCAGGGGCTGAGGAAGAATAATAATAAAAAACCCCTGGGTGTTATAATTAAACTGTACAGACTTAACCATCCCCTGAGTTATTATTGAAGAGGGCCATGCTTTGACCAGCTCCAGGTACCGGGGCTCTGAGTGTCCCAGATTTAGAGGCCTGAGTACATCTCGGGGAGGCACCTCTGAGAATTCATCTGTGGCATCTGGTCAAGGGAGAGACAGCCCTGCCGGGCGTCCGGCCTGGTCAACTGCTTATCAGTTGAGAAGTGGGGACAAAAAGGAAAAGGGAAGGAAAGGAGTCCAAAATTCTGTATGCCTTTTAGATTTTTCTCATATTTTGGCTTGGAAATGCATCAAAACAACATGAATACAGAGAGAAACCAGGGGGATTTTTATTTAGAAATTGAAGCAATATTTAAGTTTACACACATGGAATCTGTCTGAAAGATCCAATCCCTTTGGATGAGCTTGCTGCTGGCGGCCACGCCTCTTCCTTTCCGGGGTACCCTTGATGGGGGTTTATCCAATATATGATCGTCACCCAGGAATCAGCCTGTGTTTTTCTGATTTAAATATTTTCTTATCTCCCTTAGCTTCCCCCTTCCTTTTCCCACTCTCCAAGGTGGGGAAGGAGGTGAGTGTGGGAGAAAAGTGTAACTCTCAGTGCAAGTCTAACATTTCCAAAACTCATTCCGCCCAATGGCTCAATCCAGATTCAAAATGCAAAATGGATGGATAGTTCACACCGATGCAATAATTCAGTTCACTGCTCAGGCACTTTATTATTTTTTTTTTTTTTGTCTTTCCAAATGTATTGCTTTTTCTTCCTCTAGAGACAGACTTCCTTTTTGATCTTTAAATAGTAATAGAAGGTCAAACCACAAAGTCCTTTTTTAAAGAATAAAAACTGTTCCGATAATTAGGGGGTAGCTAGTTGCAAGGAAGATGCGTGAAAAATTAAGGTGGAAACTTTGTTACTCTTGAAGGATTTTCAACATTTTTTAGAGCTATTCCCCCCCCCGCCCCGCCCCTTTTACTTCATTTTAGGAGAAAATGGTAGATTCCATGACTGCGCTTTAAAACAAACGTTTAAGTTAAAAATAATTTCCAATTTGGCCTGAACTGGAGCATGGCAGAAATAACAAAAGGAGCTAATGTGTGTGAGCTAAACGCTGTGTCAGGCTGCCAGCGCCTTATCTTCCTGTCTTTTACCGGGAGGACCTCACTTGCAGAAATGGCTCTTGACAAAGTTAAGTGGTCCTATACATTGTTGGGGAAATTGCCCTTATTCTGTGTGCTTATTGTTCCAGTAATGGAACCCATGAGCAGGAGATAATTGTAGTGGCCTCATCTATCAAATAATATTCGAAGTCAACAGCTATAATCTGAGCCACTGGCTTTACACAGCTTTTCTCTGTATTTTCTCTTCAGATTGTCAGTTGTTACCTGTAAGTGTCCCCATTCCCGGTGGCTGATAGAAGCAAAAAGATTTAAGTAAATCAGAAGGTGAGCCGTGTGCAGGCCCGGCCCGGCCCTGTAGCCAGCCCACCGCGGCCCATGATAACAGCTCCGTGAAGAGGGAAAAATCACAGTTCTTTGTCTTGCATTATGTTACTATTACTGGTGCAGGGGTGTTTTTCAGAGATAGGCTGGGCAGTTAAAGACTGAGTTTGAGCATGTCAGAAAGAAACCTCTCATTACTGGGGGGAAATCCACAGAGCGTTTCAGCATGATGACCTACTTTTGCTCCCCTGTGCTAAAAGCAAAGTTGTCCAAAAATAGACTTGTGCAAACTTGGTGGTAGCTACTTAGGTATTTACTATATCATTGCATAAACTCATTTGTAGGCATAAAATATTTTAAAATAAAAATGAAAGTGTTATTTTGTGGGAATAGTCATTGTAAACATCTTTGGGTTGCTTTCTTTATCAAAGTAAAATCTGAAAAATACCAAAGCAATTAAGTAAAAACAGGAATGCACTTCACCCAATGGATGACAGGTTTTATGCACATATATATAATAGTATATATGTATATATATATAGTTTTATATGTATATACATAGTTTTATATATATAATTTTATATATACATATAAATAATAATAGTTTATATATATATTATAGGCTCCAATGTGTCTATGTATAGTATCCTGTCTTTTTCCCACTTACTATATGATAAGTATACTTCTATGCTCATAAATATTCATTTATGACACTGTATGTGATGGCTGTGTTATATTTTATTACAGGCATCCCCTATTACTGGACACTTAGAATAACTTTAAATTTTCACTATTGTGAACAGTGCTTCAATGGCATCTTTGCAGCTAAGACCTTATGATAACTTTAAGTGACATTTTTAGGAGGATAGTGAATGGGTTAAATAATTTGTACAAAGAAGAGCAAACCAAATTCTACTATCCCAAGCAGTGCACCAAAGGCCTTGAGCTGCTCTTCTCCATGCCAAGTGTGCCCAGATGCTTGGTAGATGTTTCTATAAAGGGGTGGTGATCCACAGAAGGTGGGGTGCAGGCGCCGTGCATCCTGAGAACCTGGGCGGCTCCAACAAGAAGGAAGAACTGCAGCCACCCTCGTGATGGGGTTCTGCGCAAGCGCCGTGGCACAGTGGTTGGGGCGTGACACAGTCAGAGGCGCAGGATGGCAGCAAGGCGCAGAGAGAGGCAGACTGGCACGTGCGGCTGCCTGGTGAGGTGGGCCCTGCCGTGGGAGCACCAACCATCTCTCCCTGAACCGCTACAGAACCTGAGTGTGTATCACCCACGTTCACATGGCAAACTATTCTCTCACATTGTTCTGTTATTGAGTATTTGCTACCATTGCTTTCCCAGTGGGACTGTGATGTTTCTGGGGGCAGGGAACACCGGAGGACCGGGCGATCAGGGTCTGAAAACTTGCCTTCTCTGCCCGAGAACGCCTGAGGTCCCGCCTGTACTGCCGTTTCCTTTTACATGGTTGAGTTGAAGAGAGAGATCTGACTTTATTAAACATACCCCACCTCTCCACCCCCCCCCCTTTTTTTTAACCCCGGGTTTGATTTAAAGATTCAACCCAAGCGATCAAACCAGTGACTTAGTTTGATGTTTGTAGGGGTGTCATTATTCTGGGGCGTTTCTGTGACCGTCACTTTCCTAACATGACCACAGTGTCACCCAGACACCGAGTGTCCTGGGGCAGTTTGTCGTCATACCCGTGGGTGCTCAGGAGACAGGAGCAGAGACTCGGGGTCTCGGTGCAGCCTTCCCTAGAGGGTCGGGCGGTGGACCACCCGTTACTGTCACGGGCTGATCCAAACAACGCGCGGCCAGGCCAGGCGAGAGAAGCCCAGCTCTCTGTGGGGCTCCAGGGGAAGGTCTTTGCTTCCACAGGGAGTTTCAGCCTCTGAGCCCGAAGAATCCCTTCAGGCTGACGCAGAGGCGGTGCTTCTGTTTCTATGCGGAATAAGGCCCACGGCCAGGGCACTTTCCCACCCAGAGCCCATAGTTCAGCCCTGACGCCCCGAGACACAGTCCCTGGCAATCCAAACACATGGTCATTTTTCACACACAGAACTTCAGCACAGGGGTTACCCAGTTCAACCGTCGTTCATGGCACACGGGGAGGAAAAGGTGATAGTTCACCCAGTGGTGTGAGCAAGATGACCAGTTGCCATTAGAAACGTGCCATGGGACCTCCCGCAGGCGTGCTTCCTGAGTACAGACGGCTGCGGAGACTCAGTGTGGGCAGCGTGTCTGAAGGTCCGCCTCACTGATGGGGAGGCCACGTGCTCCTGGGATGCAAAGCTGTGGGTGGCTGGCCTGGAATTTGAAAAGCTCCTCTGGTACTTGAGATCGTTTCAAGGTTAAGTGGGAACTGTGAGCGAGGATGCTGTGACTCCTCCTTTACCTGGTAACGTATGAAGAAAGATGAAGTGGAGGGCGAAGTCTGTGCAGCGGTGCGAGAGGGTTCCTGGAGGGCACAGGTCTTGGGAGTGTATTGAAATGGCTAGAGAGCACTTGGCCCATTTGCTTCTTTTTTTAAAAAAAATATATTTTTATTGATTTCGGAGAGGAAGGGAGTGGGAGAGAGGGATAGAAACATCAATGATGAGAGAGAGTCATTGATCAGCTGCCTTCTGCACGCCCCACACTGGGGATGGAGCCCACAACCCGGGCATGTGTCCTGACCAGGAATCATAGGTCGACACTCAACCACTGAGCCACACCGGCCGGGCCTATTTGTTCTCTAAGTGAACTGCTGTGGATCCGAACATTATAATCTTCATAATGAACAGAGATTATTGAGGACTGACGTGGCTTTGGAATGCTTATGTTAATTTACTAATCTCTGGGAAATTCGGTGTAAGGACGAACAAATTCACACATATAGAAACAGTTTATTCAGGGATAACGCCAACATCTGTTATTTCATTCTCACAACAACACTGCAAGGTACTTGTAATTAATCTCATTTTACAGATGAATAAACAGAGGCCCAGAGAGGTTAAATGAAAGAGCTAATAGGCGGTAAAGGTGTGGATCAAACACAGGTCGCTCTGCTCTCCAAGCCCATGCGCTCACCCACCTGCTACACCAAATGCTCCCCTCGAACCCCTCTCATGCTTCTGAAACAGAAACTGACCTAACCTGTGGGGCATAAAAATAACCGTGTTGATGACAAGAGAGCAATATTTAATTCCACTCAATTTCATTCCTTTAAAGGCAAGAAATCATCCATTGGCAGCTGATGGCTTTGCCCTTCCTGCATCTATTTTGTGTGTGAAGGTTTATGGCAATATATTGACTTTCTTCATTATCTAAACCTTATGCACTTAATGATAATCATTAGTCTGCTTAGTGACCTCCTTTAAAAATTTTGCAATAAGAACACACCCCAAACAACTCACCTAAGTAGCTTGTAGTTGGTGAAATGCCTTCAGTGACCAAGCTAAAGTCACATAGACTCATTTATGTGAGTACTATTCTTGCAATTACTGTCAGGGTGACAGTTTCTCTGAGGTATTTGAGTGATGCAACTTGTTCAAGTTTAATGCCATCTATTATGAACTCTGCTGCATGCTGCTAATAGCTGGAAGGCATTGATTTTGTTTTCTGCTCTCTTATCTCAAGCCCATACATTTTGCTTGCATTATTGACTGTTCTGATCATTTCATGCACCATCTCTTTAGAAGATGTATAAATCAATGTCAGCCATGAAACTTAAGTTGTTTATTAGACTGCCATGTAGGTTTACACCTTCATGAAAATCATCTAATGCGGTTGGTGTCAGATGTTTCGAACACTTGTGGGCCAGGTCTGATGAAGGAGGACAGCCGGGGAACATGTCACCCCTGGAGTAGGAAAGTCCATTCAATTATTTATTTGAGTCACATGTTATACTTGACTGGATGCACTTTTAAATGATGTTAATTAACTTCTTCAGGGTGTTAAATTAGTTTAGAACTGCTATGATTATAGCATGACATAAATTTAGACTCTCTAGTCTCAGAGATGCATTCGAGTTTTGCACACTAAAAGGATATTTTGTACTGAATTAGTGCAAATGAAACGGCGTTGCTTACATTTGAGCGTACTTGATGGAAGACCCATACAGACTTCAGATCAATTTCACACTTAAATCACAGCATCAGAAACAAGTGCAGGAGCCTGAAAGCCTGTCCATCACTTTATACTCTTACCGAGTTCTTTCTCCAGTACCCAAAGAGCATCAAATTGCCCTTCTAATCCAATAATTAAGGCAATTATTAAATGCCCTACAAAACCCATTCTTAAGACAGCTCCTGAATACGTCCTGTGCAGGAGGCAAATTCTGGAATAGTTTAGACTTTATTTTCCTCCCCAATTTTTACAATGCTTTTGGTTCACGTCTCTTGCTTAGGATTTCGAAGGGCATTTTTCAAATATGGAGATCAGGTCTCCTCTTGGTACAGGAGGTGAAGGGTTGCACGGGGCTGCATGACATACGGCCAATTTTGGGGACAGCTGTAATACCAGGGGGCTGGTTGTTCCCACATGTGGTGGGAGGTGGGTTTGGGTGAGTCTCCCTCAATAATCAGTCACCTGGACCTGCCCATGAGCTCAAAACCCTGCCAACCAGTTAAAAATTAAATTCAGATAAATGGTAATCAAATTGTCTTTAAGAATTTATTGATTGGATATTTTAAAATTGAATTTATTGGGGTGACATTGGTTAAATAAAAGTATATAGGTCTAAATTGTACAATTCTCTGTCTATTGCATTGTGTGCCCACCACCAACATCAAATCTTCTGTCATCATATATTTGAAGCCCTTTGCCCTTTACTACCCCCCGTCTCCCCTTTCCCTGTGGTAACCACCATATTGTTGTCTGTGTCTATGAGTTTTTGTTTGTCTTATTTGTTCTTTTGTTGATTTCAGTTTTATATCCCACTAGGAGTGAAATCATATGGTTCTTGACTTTTTCTGTCTGACTTATCTGGCTTAGCATGATACTCAAAGATCTATCCATGCTGTTGCAAATGCCAGTGGGACCTCCCTCAGGCGTGCCATTATGGCTGAATGGTATTCCATTGTGTATATAGACCACATATCCTTTGTCCAGTCATCTATCAAAGGATGCTTTGGTTATTTCTATTTCTTGGCCACCATGAATAATGCTGCAGTGATCATAGGGGTACATATATTTTTGCGTATAAATGTTTTGAAAAATTTTGGGTGGATATTTTTGATTCAATTTATAACCACATATAAATACAAGGAAAACTTATTTTTTAAATAAGTGTGAGAGATACCTTGAGGAGGCTTAAAATGTATCCTCCCAAAAATATGTCCATGATGAACCTCAGGATGTGACTTATTGGAACAAGGGTCTTTGAAAAGGTGAGGATTTTGAGATGGGATTATTCTGGATTTAAGCAGGTCCAAAAACCAAAAATAAGTCCTGAGAAGAGAAGTGAAGGGAAGAGAAAGGCAGGGAAGGGGAGGGGAGGGAAGGGAAGGGAAGGGGAGGGAAGGGGAGGGAAGGGAAGGGGAGGGAAGGGGAGGGAAGGGAAGGGGAGGGAAGGGAAGGGGAGGGAAGGGAAGGGAAGGGGAGGGAAAGGAAGGGAAGGGAAGGGAAGGGAAGGGGAGGGAAAGGAAGGGGAGAGAAGGGAAGGGAAGGGAAGGGAAGGGAAGGGGAGGGAAAGGAAGGGAAGGGAAGGGAAGGGAAGGGAAGGGGAGGAGATGAAAGTGGAGAGGTGACAGAAGTAAAGGGAGATGAAGGCCATATGAGGATAGAGGCAGAGATTGGAGTTGTGCCACAAGACAAGGAACACCAGGGGTTGCCAGCCGCCAGTAGAAGCTTGGAGAAAGGCATGAAAGAGATTCTCACGCAGAGTCTCTAGAGTGAACCAATCCTCTTACACTTTTATTTTTAAAAATATATATTTTATTGATTTCAGAGAGAAAGGGAGAAGGAGAGAGAAATAGAAACATCAATGATGAGAGAGAACCATTGATCGGCTGCCTCCTGCATGCCCCATGCTGGGGGTTGAGCCTGCAACTCGGGCATGTGCCCTGACCAGGAATCAAACTGTGGCCCCCTGGTTCATAGGTTGATGCTCAACCACTGACATGTTGGCCGGCCTTTTCTTTTCTTTTCTTTTTCACCTTGATTTTGGACTTCTGGCCTCTAGAACTATGAAAAAATAAATTTCTGTCATTTTAAGCTGCCAAGTTTGTGGTAATTTGTTATGGCAGCCTTAGGACACCAACATGCCACGTATGTCTGATACGCGGGTGTTACTGCTTCCCTTTCCTCCTGCTCAGGAGCCTGCTCACATGACCCTCCAGAGGAACGCCCTTGGCTCCCCTTCTGCTGGCTTCTGGGGCCAGTGCACACATCCCCTCATCTACTTGGTTCCGGCCCCTCCCCCTCTGGGGATGTACATGTATTTGTGTCTACATCCGGGCAGTACTGCCACGTCTGCTTTGTCTTCTGCTGTATGTATTTGTTGCCTCCTTGATGTTTGGAAACATGCCTTGTTCAGCCTTAAATATGCTAGAATGTTTAGCACAGAGCTTGTCTATAGTCAGTTTTCAAAATATGTTGAATTTAATTGCATGCAATCCTTTGCCATGAGAAAAATTCTGTTTTTGTTTCACAATTTGGGTATCAAACTGTGTATGCAGAAGAAATGGAAGCCATGGGAGAAGTAATTTCAACAAAGCCAAAATTCGGTGATTCCAAAAGCAAGCGCTGTGAGAGCTGCTTATATTTCAATATGTTTTTGAATGAGAATATGTTGTTCAATGGATAATTCCAAGTCAAAATGTTTTTCTGGGGAATATGATGTTGAATTATACTTACAGTTGGGGATACTTAATTCACTGTTAATCACTATACATTTGACTTCTCTTTTGGTCATATTAGTTTCTTGAATATTCTTCTGAAATATATTATTCTTGCATAATAAGAATATTGCTCTAAGACCCTTCATCCCGGACTTTAAAAGCACCCAATTCACACCCAGTTGACTTCTGATGATTTTGTTTAGCGATTTAAACAAGCTAATGTGTTCAAAAGTAATGTTAGAACTGTCATGTGTAACACATTAATTATGAAGTTTAAAAAGCAGCCTTCAACTCTGAACTGCCCAATTCAAATAAACACTCGACAACTTTATCCTTGGTTCAGATGATCTTTGCATCCCATCTCTGTTAGGTCTAGGCTTTCCGATTTAAGCTCTTTCATGTGATGTGCATGTGTAGGTATCTTGCCGCTAGTCCCTCTTGATGCAAGATGCTGGCGGGGAACAGTGTGGCTGAGTGGAAGAAGCAGAGTCTTTGGCTTGAGGGAGGTTTAGATGTGAATCCTGGGTCACATTTTTGCTAGTTGTGCATCTGTCACCAAATCATTTATCTCAGTTGAACCACAATTTTACCATCTGTAAACATGAGTGATATCTACATTATAGCACTATCATGAGGATTAAGTGGAATAAAATATTATCTGTGAAATGTTTTGACCAGGTATAGGCACATACAAGGTGCTTAGCAGATAAATGGTAGGCAGGAATTTGTTGTGGATGATCAAGAATTAAACGATCTGGATTTAATTCACGTAACGAATGCCTGTTGTAGACCCTGAGAATACAGCAAAGGTGAGTCCCAGTGTCTGCCTCCTCAGGGAGGAGCCAGATCTTTAGAGAGGCTAAGGGAGTCTGAGAGATAGTCTGAACGACCGGATGGGCACACGTGATCACCCAAGGCCACTCAGAGATGAACTCGACCTCTTCTGGTTAGACATGGCAGAATGGCCGCATGGCTCTTTCTCCTTTCCCTTCTCTAATCCAATGAGAACAGCAGCACAGGAATAAAAACGAGTCAACTCACAAGCACAAAAAGAAGATGAGGGGAGACACCAGCACATTAGAGACTATTTCTGAAAGCGGGAGCAGCACCTGGGCTGGCGGAGCAGAGGACACTGGTACCTGATTTTGACTTCTGAGTGTTGCTTTCTTCCGTACAGCTCCCGGTGCAGGCTGAGAGATAGCGTTTAGCTTCCACTAAGCATTTTTAGTCACGGATAGCAAGCAGTTTGGTTAGAGTACCTAGTTCAGTATACTACTGGAACTAGAAGGCGGTAACTGTTTTCGAGTATATCAAACGATATTGTCACAATACCAGTCGTCCGCTCATTGTTTGTAGAGACCCGAGCAAAAGAAAATGAGTCTAGACTACGAGTCGGTTGACATTCTCTGACCAAAGTCTTGATTGAGCCCTGATCAAGTAACGAAGAGAAGCTTAAATATCTCTGGATATTTAAAAAACACAAAGCAAAACAAAACAGGACATGCAGCCACCTACCGTGTCTGGCTAAATGCTCGTTGGCCCTGGCCGGAGGCTGGGAAGGTGACCTTTGAACGTCCCTTCAGTTCTGTCACTTTATGGTATCTGTGAGGGAAAAAGCTAGAGTTTCCGAACAGGGTTTTCACTGGGAGCTTGTGAAGTGATATTATGAAACCGGTCTAGTTTCTATCTGTCAATTTCCACTCCCTGCAGTGACATTTCCAGGCACTGGGTTTACTCTGTGGGACACACATTTCTTTTTCTTGTGATCTGTCCGTGTTCTTCGGCTTTCCAAATCATATTCAGAAATGTGTGAGGGATGGTTCCCTCCATCTGGATCCATAGGGATTCCCTTTGACTGCCTCTGAGAGAAGATAGACTAAGCATCGGAAATAACGAAATCAATTTTCCACTGATAGTTGACAGCATGGTGAATGCAGAGATCGAGGGGAGGGGAAATACGGGTAGTATTCAGGAGAATTTTGTCATTGTAGCAAGTCCCCAGGATCTTTTGTGAGATAGCTGACAGAGAAGTGTGCGCATCAGGGGTTATTCATTGATGGAGAACTTGATGTCTGGTGCCTTATTGGTCCTCAAAAGTTTACCACTGTGTGACAGACAGTGCCTGTCCCTTTCAGTCCTGACTTATTCAGTCAAGCTATAGACATTAATATCTCCTGGGTCTCAAAGCCAATGGTGAAAAGCAGCAATTTGACTTGCTTGAAATCATCTTATATTAGTTATATAACAGAATAAATATAAGATACAATGTAATTTTGTATTAAAGAGTTGAAAAAAGTCTCACTACAGAGCTAGAGGTTTTACAAAGTATTTTCATATTTGTCTTTTTTTTAAACTAGATTTGGCTAACATCCTCATGAGGCAGGCGGGACAGACATGGTCATAACCATTTTGTAGAACCTCCTGAGTTCTCTTGCCTATACCTCTGCTGATATGACCTTTACCAGGAACACTTGTTCATAGCTAGGCTAATTCCCACTTACCTCTCATTCCCCCACCCCAAGAAATTAAGTTGAACAACATCCCCCCCCCCCAAAATCAGACATCCATGTTGTTTCACAATTCTGAATGAACAACCATGAATACCTTTGCTTTCTTTCTTTTTAAAAGAATGAACACATTGCGGATCCTTTTCATTATTTTCCCTTTTTACTCTCCTTCCCAGAGGGAACCACTACTGTGTCTGTTCAACCGGCCGAGACATCACCTCCTCCAGGGAGGGTTCCTGGCTGACGGGGTGCCTGCTGGGAGCTCTGCTCTCCTGCGGCACGTGGCTCATCACGTTCACCATCGCACCCTGTATCCGAGTCATCTCCTGCTTGTTTCTCTCTCCCCGGAGGTCATCCCTGGCTTGATTTGTGTCCTCCTTGTGCCTGGCATGGGGACTGGCCCCGGGCTCGGCTCAATAAACATTTGTCCGAGGAATGAGTGAGGAAAGGCAATCGCAGGCAGGTGATTTGACTTTGCTGATTTTCCTGTTTTTGATTTCTTCACTGACATATTTTTACAAAGGGGAGATGGAGTTCATCCTGTGGAGTAACAATGGCTCTTCATCTAACCCACACACACTGAGCGCCTGCCGGAGGCAGGTCCCTGAGCTGGGCGCTGGGAGCCTGCGGTGGACGGTGGGCGCTTGGTGCCCGCCTTGGCATGGAGCCCAGGCCTCTCCGTCCCTGCCAGTGGCTCCTTGAAGCCGGGCCAGCATAGCACTAATCGTGATGATGTTGCCGGTACACTTCACTCAGTACATTCCCGACCCTGCAGTTTTTATTTTGGGGGGAAAATACCACCACAATTGTTCTCTTTTCTGTTTATTTTTATGGCAGCCACATGTTATTTTATAACTAAAACAACAACAACCACAACATCCAACGGAAATAGTCAAAAAGCAGAGATGGTGCAAATCCAGGCCTCACTCTTGGGGAAAGGAGGGAGGCTAGGTTGTCTATGGCGCATTCAGTGAATTGAACTTTCAGGGTTAGGGTGGCGTTTTCTATGTATTGTCTGCAGTTTTCCCAGTTCTGGGCAAAACCTTGCTCTGGGCCTATTTAGCAATCTCCCTTGCGCATCCCTAAGATTTCCAAGTACGAGGAGCCAATGACTCTGAATCTTGACGACACCCAGTGACCTTTCCTTCTTTCAGACGTGGGGTGTGTTTCTGGGGCGGCTTAAGGGGCTGGTGTGCTCGCAGCAGGTGCAGCTGGGCCTACACTGATGCCGGGCTTCCAGGCCAGCCCCCGCCCCTTTTGACAGCTCACCTCCTCCCTAAAGCCTTGTTGCGCCCACATTCCTCATTTATGCTTATTGAATGTTACTTATAAGAGGTGCATGAGTATGGCTGTCCTCATGTGTTTTACTTATTGTAAGACATACACACAAAATATGCATTAGCACAGGATAAGGGATGTCCTTCCCACACCCTATCGGGTTAACGCACCCCCAACTTGTGTGTTCCCCACTTCGGAGGACACCAACTGAAGGCTGTTGAAAGACCTAAAAATGGCCCTAACCGGTTTGGCTCAGTGGATAGAGCGTTGGCCTGCGGACTGAAGGGTCCGGGTTCAATTCCGGTCAAGGGCATGTACCTTGGTTGCGGGCACATCCCCAGTAGGGAGTGTGCAGGAGGCAGCTGGTCGATGTTTCTCTCTCATCGATGTTTCTAATTCTCTATCCCTCTCCCTTCCTCTCTGTAAAAAAATCAATAAAATATATTTAAAAAAAGACCTAAAAATGATCTAAGAACAACTTCGGATGTGAAGGCAGCAAACAGGGCTTTAGCCCCAAAGGAACTTTTTGGGGGAGGTGTGGGCACTGCAGTCCGGACAGAGGAGTATGAAGAGGGGTGTCAGCCTCCCCTTCTTTTGCGTTACCTTGTCAAGTTGGCAGCGAACAGTATCCGAGAAGGGGCAGATAATGAGATTCCTAAGTTATGATAAAAGGAAAACAAGGACCTCCCTAATTAATTTTGTTCATCTCGCGAGATCACAGGAAAGGGAATGAAAGGTGGTGAGGAGCAGGCAAGGCCAACATCTTGCAAATTCTTCAAATGTGAATAAGATCCTGTGATAAACCCTCGCTTTCTGGTAAGCATTTTAATGGATCCTTTAATTAGCTTTTCTGGAAAGTTCACTGATGATATGCTGGGATAATGATCCCCGATGCTCTGAAGATTAGCTCATGAGGTGACTGAACATACTAATGTGCTTGCCTTTTCGACAGTGTAAGCCCGTGTTCCTCATAAGGGTCTCTCCTTTGAGTCAATCACGGGAAGGAGTGTCTGGGCGGGGCTCTCTCAAATGACAAGGACAGTGAGCCAGACACACCTTCTCTCCGTCCCCAAGTCACTCCAGCTCCCGGAAGGAGATTCTGTGGTAGATCTTTCTGGAACGGATCTCATGCTGCCTACGACTCCTGTGTAAAGGTTTTGGCTCAGCATGTATCGGCACCCCTAGATGTGGAATCCATTCTGGTTTAGAGAATTAATTATATTGTGTCCCCTGTCTCAGTAGCACCTTTTTGAGTACACACTCCTGTGTGTTTATGCTTTACCTCTATATGCGGCATTATTACCCCATTTAATTCTAAGGCATGTTCCCTGCCTTTGACAAGGGCCTCCCCAAAGATTGCACAGGTCACGCCAGGTGAGTGGGTGGAGACTGGGAAGGGGCTTCTGGTCACAGCTGAGCCAGAGACCTGGCTTCGCACCAGGCCAACAGCAAACTGGGCTTGGGATCAAATCTTATAGCCCCAGCCTGGTTCGGTCCCAGTGCGCTAGTACTTGCTGGGGTACTCAGCCTTCTGCATTGCACAATTGCTTCTGTGCCCCTGGCTGCAAGAAGCTAAATGTAGATAATTTATTCAGCATAAATTATTGCTAACCTTCGCTGGGATAGCGCATGCTTTTGATCCTCTTTAGATATGGAGCCAGTGGAGAATTGCCTGGCTACAAAGTTTCTCCCTCTATCTTTCAGTTAAATCAAACTCCAAATCTTGAGGACATCTGATATTCCTCAAGGACATTAAATCTATAAAACTGGTGCCTGAATCACATACTAAAAAGTATAATTCACAGTTTGTTTTGTTAGTGTGAGCTATCAGCAACATTTTAAACATCTAATTATAGTTTTCGCTTAATAATTCATTTTTGTGTAATTAGAGACTTCAGTTATGTGACATGCTTATGGTTTAAGATATGGGCTGTTTCCTTAAGCGTTTTACACCCATGTCTGTGAGGTGAACATAACAACAAGTACATATTATTAAAAATGTAATGCTGTAGCCACAGAAGCTTTGTTATTTGGCTTGGCCCACCCTCTAAACTATATATTCTTCACCAGGCTGTTTCAGAAAAACACTCTTATCTTTCTGGCTTTTAACTTCCCTCTAGGGCAAACTTTTT
Organism: Myotis yumanensis; assembly: GCF_028538775.1. Taxonomy (NCBI): domain Eukaryota; kingdom Metazoa; phylum Chordata; class Mammalia; order Chiroptera; family Vespertilionidae; genus Myotis; species Myotis yumanensis. The sequence continues at coordinate 5,669,889 of NW_027223757.1, forward strand.
GACTCGAGGGCCACAATGGGTTCTTAAACTGGACCGGAGGGCCGGAACAAAAGCATGGATGGAGTGTTTATGTGAACTAATATAAATTCAAAGTAAACATCATTACATAAAAGGGTACGGTCTTTTTTTTTTTTTAGTTTTATTCATTTCAAATGGGCCGGATCCGGTCCGTGGGCCGTAGTTTGCCCACGGCTCCTCTAGGTGAACAAACTTGACCCCAATAGTATGGCTGCCCAGGTCAGCAAGCAACCTTATCAAGGGATTTTGCACAATCAGTTGGAATGTTTGTGTTTCTCTGTGTGTGTTATCCTAGGAAAAGCCAGGCTCCCCGGTCCACCTCCTATGGCTCCACATTACACTCACCTAGAATAGATGCCTGGAAGCAAGTATGAGCTAACAGACAATGCTGTGGAATTGGTGAATGTTGATCCTACTCACGTAGGAAAAAAAATTGTCTAGTTTTAAATGGAAAATGTAATACTAACATGTGATGAAAATGATTCAAAGAGTGCAACAGGGCATGTGGCGAACCTAGATCTCCTTTCCAACAGATCCCAGTCTCTAGATCTACTCCCATGGACAACCACTCTCCCACATTCTTAGGAACCCTTTCTGAAACAGTCTGCTCACATGCAAGCGCTATATGAGCCTCTCCTTATGAAAATCCCCACAGGCATCCTTTCTGTACTGTTTGGCATCTACTCATTTCACTTATCAATTTATTTTGGTTTCAACCATTCAGCCCTGGCCGGCTTGGCTCAGTGGATAGAGAGTTGGCCTGCGGACGGAAAGGTCCCAGGTTCGATTCTGGTCAAGGGCACATGCCCGGGTTGCGGGCTCAATCCCCAGTGTGGGGCATGCAGGAGGCAGCCAATCAATGATTCTCTCTCATCATGGATGTTTCTATCTCTCTCTCCTTCTCCCTTCTTCTTGGAAATTAATAAAAAAATATATTTTAAAAAGTTAAAGCAACAATATTTTTAAAAAATCAACCATTCATTCTTTTCATGGCTGCAATCACCATCTGCACTTTGGATGCGACATACTTTAACTCATTTCTCATTGCTGGACATTTGGCTGCTATTAAAAATGAGTCTGTACATACATTTTCGGGTGCAGGGGTGAATAGATCTAGAGCATAAAATATATTAAGCAGATCTGTTTTGTCAGAGATAATCTATATCTTAATTTTCATAGATAATAAGAAAGTGCATCCCCAAAGATTGCACAGTGTAAGACTGCAATACAAGTAGACTCTTGTCATTGGAGAGGGAGGCACCCAGCAACTCTTGTGTCTCCAGATCTCAGAAGAACAGCAGCGGAGGTGAGGAGCCCTGTGCAGACCAGGCACCTGCTGGTCTCCTGGCTCCATCCCTCAGGTCAGCCTGGAGCACACGTGACTTAAAGTCATGTCAAATGCTTCCCATTTTCTTAAATCCTCAAATCACACCTATAAAGCAGATGCCATTATCCTGTTATCAATCACTACAGGATGCCAATATTTGGGATCAGTAAAAAATAAGTTTAAATGAGAATGTTCAACTTGTGCTTGCCAAAGGTCTCTCTGTAATTGAAATAGTGCACATGGCTTACACAGAATGTTCTAGGATTTCTGTGAAGCATAGTAAACCCCGTCATGTTGTGTCTGCAAAACTAAAAAGGGTTTAGAAGCAGCACACTTGTAGTTTCTTGCCGTTTGAAGACATGATAGACGCAAGAGTGTTTAAGTTGAAGCCATTTAGGTTACACTTCAGGCTCGATACAAATTTGTGACTGATTCAATTTTCTTTTATTTAAAGATGGCAAAGCTTATTCAGCAAAGAAGAGCAAAATGCATAATTAATTCCAAAGCCTGTAACAAGAATGTGTCCAACAGCACTTCCTATTGACTTATTTGTTGAGTTATTAGGAACATTCCATATTGAATTAAAATAATTGAATACTGAAAAATCTAAAGTGTACTGAGTAATGATGAATGGAAGATAAATCCTACTAAGCCTGGATGTGTACCCATATCCAAGGGGTAAGAGGACAGAAAATGGTTAGTGGAAATGTTTCAGAACCTTGCCAAGTCTTCTCAGGGCCCCCAAAGCAGTCCTCCAGTGCCAAGTAGGCATCAACTACTTTCCTTGCTTATTATCTAAGACACACAAGTTATGGGCCTTGTATATAAGTTACTGCTTCATTTCTTTGTATGCTCTTATTATGGCCTGTAGGCCTGAGCAATGCTTAACCTGCAAGCTCTGACTGGTCAATGACTCTGTCTAGTAGGCGTTGCTTTGTCCTGGTTGAGGAGGATGGGCTTGGAGCCAGAACATGTGGATATGAATCTCAGCCAGTTATTATCTGTGCATCTCTGGGCTTCAGTTTCCTCATCTGTCAAATGGGATTTTGATATGAACTATCTCACAGGGTGTGGTGAAGATTCAACAAAGTCATTAAGTAAAGCCCTTCACGTAGCTCATGGCCCATCACTTCAAATACGTCTTCAGAAAAGCCAGCGGTTATTGTCAAGCCCCTTTCACGTTCAAAGTACTGTACTCGGTACAAATGTAAAAAATAGGAACGTTTTTCCTTGTCATCTAGGAGCTCCCAATCGAAGTGGTGGGTACAACGACATGTTATGAGAGAATAAGGAAAGAAGAGATTGTTTTTGATTGGGTTGCTTCTTGGAGGAAGTTGGGTTTAACCTCATGAATAAAAGACTCAGGTCTTTCACTGTGGGAAGGGCATCCAAACAGAAGTAGCTGCCTGGGCACATATAACTCATATATTTATCTAATATTTATTGATCACCTATCTATTGCTATGTTATAGGCAATGTGGTAGTGGTTCTCAAACCTTCCGGCCCTTTAAATACAGTTCCTCATGTTGTGACCCAACCATAAAATTATTTTCATTGCTACTTTATAACTGTAATGTTGCTACTGTTATGAATCATAATGTAAATATCTGATATGCAGAATGGTCTTAGGCAACCCCTGTGAAAGAGTCGTTCGACCGCCAAAGGGATCGTGACCCACAGGTTGAGAACCGCTGTGTTAGGGGATGGTGATGCTCGTAAAAAAAAGTAGGACCCTGTCTGCAGGGTGCTCACCATTCAGCTAAACTAACTTACTGAATGAGGCGTTTGTGCCCTCTCAGTAAAGGAGGAGCCAGAGGAAGAGGTGCATTCCCATTAGCTTGTGTGTTATTGTATATTATTTTGTGATATAATAATACCTATATACGAAAAGATAAAGACCACGATTTGACATATAAAACAGCAGTAGAACTGGAGATTTTCAGAAATAATTTTAAGTGAAATAGAAGAGACTCAAATTTTCATGTATCTTTAAAAGTGCTTTTTAATATTGAAAATAATTTTAACCTAGACTAACTATATATGTTAATAGGTTAAAAAATTAAAAAATTTTAGGGCATGCTTCCCTTTTTCCATTTATACATTAATTTATTAAATACTCTGGGGTCTGCTCTGTGTCAGGTACTGGACTGGACATGCAATGGGAAGCAGCACTGTTGTAGATTTTGTCCTCATGGGGCTTACATGTTGTTGGTCTGAATGAAAAGAAACTAAATAATCAAATAGACAAAGAAACCACCACTTAAAACTTATGAATTCTTCCTATATGAACCAGTTGGATTCTCAAAAGTTGGTATGGAGAGTATGGGATGACCCATGCTTGGTATCAGGAATAGGATAAGACCAATGGTCCACATGAGGATTGTGGTATGACTGATGGTTAGTACAGAGGGTAGACTGTAACCAATGGTTTGTATGGGGCTTGGGGTATGATTGATGGTTAGTGTCTAACTCAGAGATTTTCAACCAGTGTGCCACAAGAATTTTTAAAATATTCAATATTTGACTATTTAGTCAGGGGCACTGACCTCTTTTCCCTTAGATTGTCAAATTTAAAAAATGACAACAGCCAATACAATCATAGCCATATGGTGTGAATTAATGACAATTACACCTACTTTTTTTTTTATCAGATCGGCAAAAAAAGCTAATAAATTTTTTTTTTGGTGTGCTGCAAATTTTAGTAATTCGTTTATGTGTACCATGAGATGAAAAGGGTTGGGAATTGCTGCTCTAACCAAGGTTCGGGTGGGAGCTGGGGTGTGACAGATGGTTAGTGTGAAGGGTAGGCTCTCACCTGAGGTTTGTCTCAGGAGTGGGGGATGCCATAGTGGCCACAGGCAAGGGGGGGGGGCGCTTTTCTACCCTGCCAGGTGGCTCATAGGATGGGAGTATAGAATGGGAAGGAGGTAGAGTAAGGAGGAGCATTTGGCTCTGCTGTCCACCTCCCAGTTTGATGCTGTTTCTGTGAATTTCCCGCCCAAAGGCATTTGAGCCCATTGCTGGGATTCTAGCTCACTGGTGATTTCTAGGGGTGGTGACAACCTCTTGCTACCTTTCCAAGAACTAGAAATAGAGCCTGTCTGAGATATTTGGCCCAGGGAGGAACCCTTACCCGCAGAAAGATTCAGAGCTGTCTGGCATCAGCAATTTGCCCTTGATCCCGGGCCACATGTGGTTGCTGCTGCTGGGTGCGAGTGGTCCCTACAGTTTCCTGTCTTATGCGGAGGGAGTTGTTTTTATATCTTGGATTTCACTTTAATTGTGGCTCAGTGTCTTTAAAGGGAGCGGACTTAGGCAGGCCTTTGACAATCGTGGGTAAATCGAGCCAGAAGGAAACCCTCTTGCAAAGATGTGGAAAATATTCCCGCCCAGGCTGCAATGGAAGAATGATCTGGAAGAAACGTAGAGTTCTTTCAGATTCTCTGTGCTTTTCAAGGCAGGGATTTCTTGTGTCCTTGTTCAGTGGGTGCCCATCCAGTCACACTATTAACTGAAAAGCTAAATGCCGTTCGAGCGATGGTGATGTTTTATGTCTCGACCTGATGGCAATCCCCGTATGAGCAGCCCGCTGTGCCATGTGGGGGTGCCCTGGACAGCAGCACCCTGAAGCGTCCTCAGACAAGCAGCAGACACCTCTGAAAGTGTGCCTTTAGAACAAAACGGTGCCTGCATTTGAAATACAAATCTTTTCAGGCGGCAGTAACCAGGCTGCGGCACGCGGTGACCTATTTTGCGCTGCCGATCTTACATCCGAGACCCTCCCAGGAATTGTAATGTGAGTGGAGCCAGAGCCTGAAAACATGAAACAATCCCCCAAATAATTTAGTTCAGATAAATTGTAACATAATTTGGTGTTTTTTGAAGTTGAAAGTCATTAAAGGCCTTTATTGCGAAACATTGGGCTTTTGAAAGCGCAGAAACACCAGATCAAGGATTCCCGCGCTCTGTCTGGTGCCAGACCCTCATGAAGACCCTGGCAGCAGGTGGGTGTCAGGTGCCGCCGCGCAGGCGGGGAGGGGGTGCAATCCGGGCACCTGGTGGCACCGCTTGAATGGGGAGCTCTCCTTCCTCTCACCTGATGGGGCTGCTTGTGTGGCTGAGGGATTCACGAATCCCTGGAAAGGAAGCCCCCAGTATGCGAATCTGCATGTCTACACAGTTACTAAGTAGAGATGCACAAACCGCCGGCAAGTCCATCCCCAGGGGCGCTGTGGCTTATGCTCTGTTAGGTAAACAGGAGAGAGAAGGGAGACTACACAGCTACTTCCAGCAAAGGCACATCCAGAGACTGCCATGTGGGACAGGCGAGGCCAGGAGTGGCCATTCTCTGCTTGAGGTCTGGAGCGTGGTCCTGGTTCTTATACCCACCATTCTGTCCCAGGGCCTGTCCCCGATGCCCGGATTTGCTCTTCTGTGTTGGGTACACTGGGAATAACATCACCAAAAGGCGAAACTGTGTTTGCTCAGATGAGATTTTTTGTCACAAGGTAACTAAGCTCTGCTCTTACCCAGAAACAGCAGGTGGAGCGAAGGATGCCTCGCAGGCGGTTGTAATAACCCTCGAGGAACACGGCACGCGCAACACATGCCTCTGCCTCTCTCGTTCTCCGGCTCAGCCTCATCCATTTTCCTGTGGGTGAGTACCATGCTGTTCTCCTGAGCTTGCATGTTTCTGTTGGTAAAATTATTTAATGCAGCTGCTGAAACATGAGTAAGAGTCCTGGTTATAAAAACTCAAGGAGTGAGCAAAAAAGGGAGACCTGAAGTAGCGAGGAGAAACTGAACATAAAGTGCTCTGACAGGGATGTGCATGAGAGCGTGGGTAACGGGTCTCTAAGAGGTCTCGGGGGTTCCTCAGCAGAGATAATGCCAGGAAGAAAAAGCACGGGGAACAGAGCTGAGCTGAGCACATCACGGTGGCTGTGCTGGGGGTCAGACTGTTGCTGGCAGCTCCAGGCCCACCCTTCATGCTGTTTCGTGAAGCAAACCACACCTCTCCTTTGCTCCTTGGCATCTCCCCCTTGTTAGGCTCTGCTGATGGACACAAGCATGTCAAACTCTCGGCCAGTGCGCCATAGGCCTCGTTTATTTAAATGAGGCTTGTGGCCCGCCGGCCGCGAGTTTGACATGCTTGCTAAGGGAGCCGTGAACCTGGAGGAGCAGCCCTTGGCTCTAGCTTCCAGCTTTTTCCTGCGCTCTTGGAAACCTGACCCATTTGACCAGCTCAGGGGTACCAGTTGCAACTGGCAGGTTCCTTCTGGTCAGAGATCTGAGTTCCTGCTTGGCAGAGTCCCTCCTCCAAGTGCTTGAGGCATCACCACCAGCCAGGCATTGCTCCTTCCTAGGATCTACAATTGACCAGTCACCCCAGTTTCCCAGGCACCCAGTGGGTTTAGCACGGAAGGTCTGTGTCCCAGATAAACCAGTTGGTTGGTTACCCTCCCGCTGCCCAGAGGTCCAGTCCCCCTGTGCGATGCTCCTCTGGGGTCTGCTTCATGCCTTTCCTCTTCTCCATCCCTGGGAGCGGCAGGTGCTTCCTGAACTCAGTGTCGCCCCTTGCCTTTCGGTATCTGCTACCTGCTGGCCAGTCCCCTATTCAAATTCTCACTCTCAGACTAACTTGTGTGGCGATTTGAAAGCACCTGCAGTGGATTAAAGATGATGACTTCAAATAGAGCGAGCTAGCACTTTATTTCACAAAAAGAGGACATGAGGAAAACTACCCCCAAAGCTGAGTTTCTATGTGAGTTGGCCCTGGGGAAAGAAGTATAGAACTGGGGTCATAGCTGTTCCCTTCTGCGTCACATTTCATCCCCCAAATTAGGATGTCCTTGCTCCCACCTCTCTTTCCAATAGAAAAGCTACAACATTTCACACATCTACTTCTTGCACTCAACAAGTTATGCCATTTATCAAAATAATGTGCCAAATAATGTTATTTTTATTCATTAAGAATGTAAGAGGTTCATAACTTAACAATGCTATTGTCTCCTTATTTCTCTTAACTTATTTCTTCTTTTTTTAAAAAAAATATTTTTATTGATTTCATAGAGAGGAAGGGAGAGAGAGAAACATCAGTGATGAGAGAGTCATTGATCTGCTGCCTCCTGCAGGCCCTCTAGTGGGGGTCGAGCCCATAACCCAGCATGTGCCCTGATCTGGAATCAAATCATGACCTCCTGGTTCATGGGTTGATGCCCAATCAACTGAGCCACACTGGCCTGGCTTATTTGTATCTTTTTATTTATTATCTAAAGGTTAGTTGTGACAACCTTCAGCTCTGTAGGCTTAATCAGATTTTCTTTAACTCTGTCTTCAGATAAAATGCAAAACAGTTACAAAGAAAATAAATGAATTTAAAACCCGGTTGAATATCGACAATGACTTAGGATGTCTAAAACTTAGAGAAATGAAAGGGTCTACAGAAGTCCCCTTTTCAAAAAGAGACTGAGCACCTGTGTTTGGGGAGTGTTGTCAGTAAAATGTAGTGACGTGAGCATGAGCTTCTATTAGCAATGAGAAGAGCGGAGTAACTGTTCACAGGCTCATCGGAGCATTACTCAGTTAGGACAGTTCCATTGGTATGGAATTATTTGCATTTCTGTTTTCCTGACTTAAAAAAGAATTCCCCCCGGGTCTTGCTCAGAGCGTGGGGAATTCCGCACGCAGCTCTCATGAACAGGCCTGGGAGTTGTCCAGTACAGTCTGCTTCCATCCTACACGCTTTGCACAAAGTGTTCCCTCTGCTACACAGCAGTGACTCCCAGTGACACAGCGCTGGGAACAGGCCACCACCTGCAAGGTCTGCCACCAACAGCTGGCCTGGGGGTCAGATGTTTCCTTGGGACAAGACCAAACAAGGAAGCTGGAGCCGGTGAGAGGTGACCGGTGCTGTGACCAGCTGGGCATTTGAGTTTTCTTTGAGGGCACCTGTCAGTGCCTACCCAGCGCCTTGGGACTCTTGGGTGACTCTTGGGTTCACTTCGTGCGAAAACATGGCAGCCGGGATGTGTCCGGAAAGGAGCCCCCTTTGCCTCGGGGGAAGAAGGTAGGGCCTTTGATGTCAACCTTGCTCATCAGCCGATTGACCTTAGGGATACTGTTTAGCTTTTTAAATTTTGGTTTCCTTGTCGTTTGTTGATTTGTTGATGATAGCCAGTCTGACAGGTGTGAGATGGTACCTCATTGTTGTTTTGATTTGCATCTCTCGGATGATTAGTGACTTTGAGCATGTTTTCATATGTCTCTTGGCTTTCTGAATGTCCTCTTTTGAAAGGTGTCTATTTAGATCCTTTGCCCATTTTTTGATTGGATTGTTTATCTTCTTTTTGTTAAGTTGTATGAGTTCCCTATAAATTTTGGAGATTAGGCCCTTATCAGATATGACGTTGGCAAATATGTTTTCCCACGCAGTGGGTTTTCTTGTTTTGTTGATGATATTTTTTGCTGTGCAGAAGCTTTTTATTTTGATGTAGTCCCATTTGTTCATTTTCTCTTTAGTTTCAACTGCCCTAGGAGCTGTATCAGTGAAGAAATTGCTTCGGCATATGTCTGAGATTTTGTTGCCTTTGTATTCTTCTAGAATTTTTATGGTTTCCTGTCGTACATTTAAGTCCTTTATCCATTTTGAGTTTATTCTTGTGTATGGTGTAAGTTGGTGGTCTAGTTTCATTTTCTTGCATATGTCTGTCCAATTTTCCCAACACCATTTATTGAAGAGACTATCTTGGCTCCATTGTATGTTCTTGCCTCCTTTGTCAAATATTAATTGAGCATATTGGTCCGGGCCGATTTCTGGACTCTCTATCCTATTCCATTGATCTATATGTCTGTTCTTGTGCCAGTACCAGGCAGTTTTGAGAACAGTGGCTTTGTAATACAGCTTGATATCTGGTATTGAGATCCCACCTACTTTGTTCTTTCTCAGGATTGCTGCGGATATTCGGGGTCTTTTTTTATTCCAGATGAATTTTTGGAGAGTTCGTTCTAGATCTGTGAAGTATGCCATTGGAAATGGAACTCCCATTTGACCCTGTGATCCCACTTCTAGGAATATATCCCAAGAAACCAGAAACACCAATCAGAAAGGATATATGCACCCATATGTTCATAGCAGCACAATTCACCATAGCTAAGATCTGGAAACAGCCTAAGTGCCCATCAGTAGATGAATGGATTAGAAAACTGTGGTACATCTACACGATGGAATACTATGCCGCTGTAAAAAAGAAGGAACTCTTACAATTTGCAACGGCATGGATGGAGCTGGAGAGCATTATGCTAAGTGAAATAAGCCAGTCACTGAAGGAAAAATACCACATGTTCTCACTCATTCATGGATAATAGAGACCATTATAAACAATAATAGATACAGAGGCAGAGCTGCCTCACACAGATTGTCAAACTGCAGCGGGAAGGCCGGGGAGGGTTGGGGGGCAGGAGGGAGCGGGGTAAGAGATCAACCGAAGGACTTGTATGCATGCGTATGAGCATAACCAATGGACATAAGACACTGGGGGGTAGGGGAAGCTGGGGTATTGTCAAGGGCGGGGAAAAAAAAGGACACATATGTAATACCCTTTGTAATGCTTTAAGCAATAAAAAAATAAATAAAAATAAAAAAATAAATTTTGGTTTCCACCCCTGAGAAATGGGTATAAGAGTATTACTCATGTCATGGGGTTGTGATGAAGAATCTGACATAAGAAATGATTACTACTGCCTGGTAATCAATCAAGAAATGTTGGACTTTAAACACACACACACACACACACACACACACACTCCAGGGATCAATCCATTTGGGAAGTAATGTCATTCAGACTTGGAGTTGCTGTAAATCAGTGGGCAGCTTGCCTAGATTGGGGTGAAGGCAATTTGATTCCAGTGTCTGTGCTGTTTGCTTTGCCTCGCTCTGAATTCGGGCCATGAACAGTCGGTTGGCATCAGCCGCCAGCTGTCCCCACCTGCATTGGAATGCCACTGTCCTCTCCTCTATTGACACAAGAAGGAAGTAAATAAAGCCATGTTCTTGGAAGTTTCCTTACACTGAACATGTAATTAGCCACCTACCCACGATGGGGAAAATGTAATTTCAACTGAGTGAAAAGGAAGCTGATTAGATTTGTTTTGTTATCGGTTTGCTTTCTGGGAAGAGGGCGCTGGATGAAATATCATCCTGAGCTGCCCAGTGAAATCTGCGAAAACCTGCAGGAACCGCACACATAGATGCAGAGGATCCTTTTCATGGCATTTCCCCTCGGCTTTGTATTTGTTGGCATGAAGGTGAGCATGGCTCTGCCCAAATGCAGAGGCCGGGGGCCAGGCCCTGCCCTGGGCGCTGCTGTTTGGAGGGGATTGTCCCCGCTGCCTCCTCTGATGTTTCTCTCTTTCCGGTGACCGAGTTCACTGTGGCAGCTCACAGCCCCAGCAGGGCACCTCCCCAGGCTGCCCCAGCACTCTGGCTGCTCCAAAGCCCTTGCTGTCACAGCCCTTATTGAATCAAGACCCCGTTTCTAGAGGGCCTGGCTCTCGACTGAGTTGTACGAAAAGAAATAGGACCAGTTCCTGCAACGATTTTGTCCACAGCAGCAGTTTTGTGTGCTTCTCTGCGAATGTGATCTTTTTGTAAAGAGGACACTTCGAGGCATCTGTGTTTTAATCTTAAGAAGGACCCAGAAATGGTGGAATTTCAGGAAGAACCTTCTCGTGGCCCCTTAATCAGACCACAAACTCCACCCCACCCTTGCCTTCACCCAAGGGACACCTGTGGCCGTGGGGTTGAGAGTGATGAGGGGCCAGGGAGGCTCTGGGGCTAAAGGTGAATGAGCAGCTTCGGCAGCCGGAGGAAGAATCTTAAATCCATGTCCTGGGCCTGGGAGGCTTTGTGAGGAGCTGAATTCCAAGTCCTTGGGAGCATTCGACCAAACCTGGGGAGGCTACCAGAGAGGAATGTTGCCAGTTATGGTGGAGCCAGGGAGTCGAGACCATCCCAGGTGGTCTAGACAGGAGGCTTTTATGCAGGGAACTGGGCACACGGGCCAAGAAGGCACTCCGGAGATCAGGATGCAAAAGAAGCATCGGCCTCCCCCAGGGCTGGAGGGACAAAGGGGAAGGTGGTATTTCAGGGCCCAGAAACTGGGGCTCTCCTGGCCAGTGCTCACACCTTGTGGGGTGCTCTGAGGGGGCGAGGGGCATGGTGAGAGGCGCTGTCTGGGCCTGGAGCTTGAACTTCAGATCAGATGCAGGGACTTCCTGCTGATCCAGGAGATGAAAAGCAATCCCCTGGCCATTCTTTTCCTCCTGCCGTCCAGTGTCAAGCCAGTGCTGCCCATGGACTAACCTCAGCTGGGCATCTGCTGGAGAGGGAAGCTTGACAATGGCCGAGGCTAGAGGATGGGTCTGAGAGCGGCTCCCAGCTGACCTGCACAGGGGCAGTTGGTCTAGATGAACTCTAAGCTTCCTTTCAAATCTAACAAACAAACAGAAACAAAACCTCTACAATTCTATTAAAGACATTCCTGCTAGCAAGTATCAGCTAGTTCCTAGAGAAAGAGACCAGCGAACAGCTAGAGTCTGCACCGTTCTGCCCCGTTAAGATGTCCTGGCCCCTCTTCTTCTCTCAATCTCAGCTGTTTGCTTTACACTGGCCATCCAGATGCTCTTCCCTTTTTCAAATGCAGTCCGCCTGGCCGGCTCTGCTGCAGCCTGGCATCACTTGCTTTGGGTCTGACAATCTACAGGAGATGAAAGGTGTTCTTCCTTTTAAAGTGGCAGTGGGCAGATTTTCAGAACTGGAGTGTGCTTTGCAGAGCTGCCATGAATGTGCCCATGGCTGTGACTTTGAACAGAAGGATGCTTTAACCTTGAAAGTCATTGAGGATGGAACAGTATGCTAGGGATGTTGGCAGATGTGCCGCTTTGCTGGCCCTGCAAGGCCACTCTCTCCACTCATCCCCCCTGCTTCTGGACCATGGAAATCAGTGTCTAGAGGTGAAGGTATCGACCCGGGGGTGGCTGAGTTGAAGTCACATGGTCTGCAAAAAGGTGATTTCTTCCTACAGTTATAACTAAGGACTATTTCATTCCACTGGGTGTCAGAAGCAATATTTGTATTTCCTTTTGAAAGACAGGCTTACTGGAGAATTTCAATGATCTCAAACTTAGGGAATGGTGCTGCTGAACACAGAGGAGATGCCTGGAAAACACTAAACATTAGGTGTTGTCACCTCCCCTAAAGATACTGAATTTATCTATACTAATAAAAGGGTAATATGCTAATTAGGGCAGACATCTTCCGGAGTCCATCCAGACAAAGCCACAGCGGCTGTGAGGCCCAGGCCTCAGGCAGCTGTGGGCTCAGGCAGCCGTGAGCCCCGGTGGCTGCGAGGCCCGGGGCTCAGGCTTAGCAGCTGCTGTGGCTGGCAGTGGCAGCAGCAGCAGGGTGATGGGGGTGGTGCCTTCCCCTGATCAGCCCAGTCACCTCTCGAAGAGACTGTCAGTAGGATGTCCCCTGAGGGCTCCCGGACTGTGAGGGGGGCAGACCAGGCTGAGGGACAGCCCCCCTGCCCCGTTGCATGAATTTTCGTGCACTGGGCCTCTAGTTCTTTTATAATATCACTTCCTAGTGTGGTTAGGGTTGAATTTTATTTCATTTCCTATCTATCTATCTATCTATCTATCTATCTATCTATCTATAGGGTTGAATTTTAAATGCCATCCTGGGTAGTTAAATGTGCAAGAATGGAAGAGCAGATGCATTCACATGTCCCCTGCCCCACCCAGCTTATCTTCTGAAAAGAAGACCATAAGAAGCTTCCTTGTTTACACAAGCATTATGGCTACTAATAAACATTGTGGTAGCACCATGCATGTTCATCGGGCTGAACAATAAACAAGAGGGTGCCCAAAGGACAAAGACAAAAGCTCTTCACTCTGGGCACAGGAGACTTTCTCTCGTTTGCAGTTGCCACCTGTTTGGATGGGTCAATTTCTACCGCAGCTCATCTCATTGCTGTAACTTAGATAGGAGACACACCTGTTCTCTGCCTCTGGGGAGGTGACAAGGTGCTTCCTCCCCTGTCTTTGCCAGCTCTGGGAGGGAGGGGATGCTTGAAGTTAGGGGTCAGAGTTCCTGTCTTAGAAATCTCAATTCCTTTTGGTTAAAACATTGAGTAAATAATGTTGATAGTAGCTTCCCACCTATTAACTATTAATTCAGTGAGGTGTTTCATATAAATGACTTTCCTATAGTTTTCAAAATCTTGCTAATAATATGCTACACACTTCCTCGCCTTTCAACACAAAATATATAAAACATATCTTAACTTTTCCAAGTAATTTACTGTCATCGAGGTTGTCATTCAATCTAGTGGTTGAATTTCAGGGTGGTAATTCCAGGGACTCCTGTTGGCTGTACTTTTTTACTCTGTCTACTTTCTATCGATGCACTCTTCTTTCTTGGAGCAAGTACTTATTGAGTGCTTACTCTGTTTGAGGCAGTGTGGATCCAAAGATATGCTAAAATGATCCCTGCTGTCAGGAAGTGTTGGTTTGGGTGGGGAAGCAGACACACATATTAAGTTCTACATTTATTTCGGTGGTGCAGGTGGGGAAGGGAAGATGTCGCCTAGGAGGGACCACTTGGGTTGGGTCTTGAAGGATGAGTAGATGATTGATGACCAGAGACCCTGGGAAAGGCATCCCAGGAACCAGGCTCAGCATGTGTAGAGGTAGGTGCATGAGAAAGTATGTTGTCCAAGTGGGGAAAGTGTGGGGTGTCTGGAGGGTGGTTAGAATGGCTATCATCAACAAATCAACAAACAACAAGTGTTGGCGAGGATGTGGAGAAAGGGGAACCCTCGTACACTGCTGATGGGAATGCAAACTGGTGCAGCCTCTGTGGAAAAATTAAAAATGGAAATACCATAGAAAACAATTATTTCATTGGTATCTACAAAATAGAAAGCATGTGTTAGGTACTATTGAGGTATTAAAAAGAAAGAAGCAGTTATTTAGAAGAGGATTTTTTCATCCTATTGGTACGAAAACACACAAATACAAAAAGGAACATATCACTCCATGAGCTCTGGTTGAATGGAGATTGGACTTACCTGACATGGCTTGCTCAGGGTCACATTCTTACCTCTAATGGTAGAGGATCAGGCAAGGCTGGCTTCCTGGGCATGGGACCTATGAGTCAAGATCCCATGTGTAAGAAGTGTGGGAAAGGGAAGGGTCGGTTGAGGAAAGATGAGACACTTAATGCTAGTATGAGATTTCTTTATTTTTTAAAAAATATGATATGTTTTTATTGATTTCAGAGAGGAAAGAAGAGGGAGAGAGATAGAAACAACAATGATGAGAGAGAATCACTGATCTGCTGCCTTCTGCACGCCCCCTACTGGGAATCGAGTCTGCAACCAGGGCATATACCCTGACCGGGAATCAAATTGTGACCTCCTGGTTCATAGGTCGATGCTCAACTACTGAGCTACACCATCTGGGCGGTAGTATGGGATTTCAAGCAGGAGTTAGAAAGCATGGCCAATACTTCCTTTTAATGTATTTGCACACAACTTACATTAGCCTATGAAGTCCCAAGGGATGGACAAGGTTAGAAAAGGCTTACATGGTGTGTCATTTCCCTTCTGGTCCCATCAGGTTGTTGTGTGGACAGATCCCCCCACTGTTCCACCCTCCTTGCACCTCAATGTTTGGGACCAGACGCTGTAAGGCTTTCTCTGAGAAACATTCATACCAAACATACGGGAAACCCCTCTGCCTACCCTGCACAGATTGTTACCAGGAGGAATTAGGTAGATCAAAATTCATTTCATTCAATTTATGAGGTGTGAGAATCAAATAACTCATATAAAATTTTATGTTGTGTTTCAAAATGTCTAATTGAGATCAAAATTCATCTGGTCAAATTCCAAAGAAAGAAACGGGTCCCCTGAAGTCCCCAAGTTCATTCTCAGGTTAGCCTCTGGTCACAGCTAATGTTCTGAGGCAGGGTCAGGAGAGGCAGGGAAAGGAGCTTCCCACGCCCCAAATCTGGGTGGTTACTTAGAGTTAAGTGAAGGGGTGAATTAATTCATGATTTTGAATCACTTCTTGGGGGAGCTATGTGCTGGGAGGATTGCACTTGGCACTGCAGATCACAACATGTGAGCTGGAGTCCAGCAGTCTGAGCTGCTGCCTGGGTCCTCAGGCACACTCCTAAGATACCAACACATCTTTTTCTTCTTCCTCTCCCATACTGAGATGTTAGGAGGCTCAGCTGTGAATTGCATGGCATTCTTGGAAAGCCATTCATTATATAAACCCAAGGTATTTTCATAAGCTATGTCAGATTTTTGAGAGGATTTCACAGTTACCCCAGCTTCTCAAAATGTGCAAATATTAATAGAGTCAGACTCTATTGTTGAAAAAAAAATCATCACTTTAATTCTCTTTGTCCCTCTCCTTCTCTTCCTCTTGTTCATTCTCCTCATATCAATTCAATGTACATCTTGGGGATCTCAAAATTAGTCCTAAGTGTGGTTGTTCATGGGTATCATGCAGCCGTTTACAAGGGGTGAGCAAGGCGTAGCAACAGGAGCGATTGAAGCTGGCCGGAATAGGTTGTTCCGTGGCATTAAGTCCTGCTCTGGTCACTGTTAAATCTGTCCTCTGCCTATGGGAAACTACTTGATGGTATAAGGAGATTTTTATAAGTAGCCAGCAAGCATAAACTGATGGAACTCTTAAATTAACCAGGTCGTTTTCTTATCACACTTTTAGTCAGACACAATTAAACTCACAGCAAATGTCTTAGAGTTCACGGGACCGAACCTTCTCAAGTCCCCAGGGGTTGGCTTAAAGGAGCGCCCTCTTTATTGTCAGGAGGCATCCGAGCGCTGGACCGAATCATCTCTTGGAGGCTAACTTGGTGAAGTGGGCGTCTCCAAGGAAGGTGTAACATGCTTGTTTGAAGTCCATGTAGGAACCTTTGTCGTTCCTTCTAGGCTAATTACTGGTATCCACGGAGATATTTGTGGAAGATTTATGAGAAATGGCCACAGATTACAGGAAATGTAGCATCAATTGTGATAGTCATTATAGCCATAAAGAAAAAGTAATGGACCTGAATAAAAGGGGGTGAGCTGTGAGGAAATACACTGCTATTGTAAAAAAAAGGATATTGCACTAAGGCAACAGCAGCCTGGCAATACTGGCTCAAGGTGGCACAGGGTGGCGGCATGGTGGTGTTCTTCATGGGAATGGCCCTTCTAAGACCAGTTCCCAAACCCACATGTCTTCTCAACTGACTTCTCTTGTTGTGTCTCCTGGGTAAGTTTGTAGTCACTATTCCTATGGTACAAAGATCTGTGGCCTTTTCTTCAGGATCATCTGCATAGAATCCACCTTTTCCTCTCATTGACAGCTTCTCATCTTCACCTGGGCAACAACAGTGCAGGGGTGAGGAGTGGGGGTCATAGTGGTTTGTGATCATATAGCTGTGTCTTGGCTCATTTGTTTTGTATTTGTTTTTCTTATTCAGTTGTAAGCTCCGTGACGGTAGGAACTATGCTTGTTTTGTAACCAGTTTGAGAACCTAGAAACTCAGGTTGATTGTGGACTTGTTACCTGTTACTGCCAGTGTTCCCATGTGGGAATTATTTCTTGGCATTTCTTAGGAAATGCACATGTTTTTCTGCATCCGGAATCCTGAGGAAATTCAGTCATAAAATTGGGAAAATTGGAGGAAAGAATATATTTTTGTAAGAATTAACTGAACATGGAGACTGTTACTGTTTCCAAGGGATCCACAGACGTCACGTAGAATACCAGAGCAGAAAACACTGAACTCAGAGTCAAAAATAAAAGGTCAACACTTAATGGGACTTGAGATGGGGACAGATAGGAGAGAATTGGTCACAATTTAACCAGTCATCCTTGCTTTAGCTGTTGCCATGTTATAAGTGTGGGTTAGTGGCTCTGTCTGCTCCTATTGGTGAATCCTTGAAAATGAAATATGGATAAGTGTATATGCAGAGTATATTTTATTCAAATCCTATGAGTGGTGCTTTAAGAAATAACATGTTTTGGAAGCAAACTAGGCCCTTAAATAGGTTCGTTAGACATGTGATTCTGTTAGTGCTTGCTAGGAGATCTAAATGGTACATGTATTTCAATATTACCCAATAATGTTTGCTGACATTTTTCAGTGTTTGGATATTCTCTATAGGCTAGAGCTCTTTAAAAAATACTACTAAATTTAATATTCCTTATTAAAACTTTAAAACTATCCATAATATGAGTAAATATTATAAAGAATGTTGAAAGTATTAAAAATAACTCACAATTTCAGGAATTTGCTAGAATTCCCAGAAATTCAAAATTTCCATTCCCAAATACCAAAGATTAGTATCTGTCATGATTTTGGAAACACAAAGCTGTGTAACAAACCATCCTGCAGCCTGGTGGCATAAAATAACACCAGTCATATCTATCACAGTTCTCTGGGCTGACTGAGCTCAGCTGGGTGGTACTCACGTCTCATGAGGTTGGCGGGAGCTGTAGTCACTTGGTACTGTTCCTGCTGGAACTTCTGAGATGATTCACTTGTAAGGCTGGCAGGTGATGGTGGCTGTCAGCTAGGAGCTGAGCTGTGGCTTCTGGGCCCATTCCCATAGTTCTCTTCTAGGTGTCCTCTTCAGGTGGCTTGAGATTTTAGTTTCCATGTGGAAACTGGGTTCTGAGATGTGTCCAAGAGTAAGCTTTCTAAGAAGGAAGGAGAAACTGCAAATTTCTTTAAAAACCAGAGACATAGCGTGGAACAGACTGAAGAATCTCAGAGGAAAGTGGAGAGGGGGAAGGAAAGGATTAACCAAAGCACTTATATGCACAGCCCATGGACATAGACAATAGTGTGGTGAAGGCCTGGGGGTGGGGGGAAGAGGTGCGAGGTGGAGGGGGTCAGTGGGGAAAAAATGGGGACATCTGTAATATTTTCAGCAACAAGGATAAAAACAAACAATCAAACAAACACAACCTGGGCTTGGAAGCCCCAGAAGGCACTTATGCTGCCTTCTGTTAGTTAAGGCAATCACAGAACTATGCAACACTTTAGGGGAGGAAAAATAAACTCCATCTCTTGATGTGAGGAAGGGCACATGTGTGCAGTGAGGGGAGGAATTTGGGGGCCATCTTTGGAGACTGTCTACCATAGCCTGTCCTCTGATTACAATCCTTCATGTCACTCTCACCCTCCCGAGGTCCCTCGTAGTCTTGTCTCTGTTCTTTCCGTCTGCGGAGGCTGGGATGTCTTCTTCACTCACATGCTCATGCCGCAGCGAGTACGGCTCGAGTGAGGTCATGCATCTGGGTCCTCGGTTCATCCTCTCAGCTGGCTCCTTAGTCCTGTCCCTGAAGTCTCTGGGCCGCTCCTTCTCTACGTGGTCTCTCCACCAGGGCAGGTAGACTTCTTACCTGGCAGCTCAGGACAAGAGAGAGCATAAGGACAGGCTGTGGAGCTTCTGCTTGTGTCATAACTGCCCAAGACAGCTTGGCCCAAGCCAGCCGCAGGGTGACGCCCAGAATCAATATGGGAGGTTACACAAAGATGGGGAGAATGGCTCACTGGGCCACCAAATCAATAGTCTGCTGAGGATGCTTGGTGATTGTATGCATGAGTGAATAAGCAATGAATGCCCTGTCACTGGTTCATTCACTTCCCAACCCAATTTTGGAAAAACAGGATGTTTCCCTGAAGACCTTCACCTTCAGCCCCATCTGTACCACCTGTCTCCCTGCCCCTGGGCCAGCTGACCAGACTGATCATCCCTGGACCTGCCCATGAGGACCTGGGGGCCCTCCCCTTGATTCCAGGCCCTCCCCTTGATTCCAGATTTACTCTTGCTCTGCAGGACATCGTTTATTTTCGTCCTCGACTTCCTGTTCTTTTCTTTTTTTTTTAAACTTCATTTATTTGAGATCTTTCTGAACTGTCAGGACCTCAGTAGTTTAACTACAACCTGCTTGACCACTACCCACCTCTCCAGTTGTAGTTTACCTCTCCTAGGGGCATCAGCTTCTCAAATCTTATATATAAGCTTCTTAAACATCACACACACACACACACACACACACACACACACACACACACAGAGCCTTTTCTCTTCTTTCCCTAAACTGCTCTCTCCAGAAGGGCGAGCCCAATGCTTCATTTCTGCCTTTGAGCCTTGGCCGCACTGAAGCTTCTTTGCTGTGTTTAAACTTTGGCTGGTCTCCTACGGACTACAGAATAGATCGAGAGCCAGTTCGAGGTACGGATCTGCTCACTGGGACGTGAAATCTCACTGGATGAACTGGGATCACCCACATCATTGCAGATGCAATAAAGATCGTAATCATGCAGAATACTTGGCTTCTGGGCTCTCTTTGACGTCTAAAAAATATTTTGGCATGTGAAAATGATGTCAATAAGTCATGAATGGAGGAGGTTGTTTAAGGATTATAACCAAGTAATAATGATGACACGAGGCAGGGAAATACAGATGGGCATTCATTTTCTTTGATCTCATCCAGTGAGATCCTTTTTAGAGAAATTTTGAGCTTTGTTACCCTGGAAAACATAGCTGCTTATACGGGGAGATGAGATCATGTTTTTCTATTGCACTGAGGAAACTTAATTAGAAATTCCAGACTTTCTCGGGGACTCTGACTCATGTCTTGAGACCACATTTCGTCCAGCAAACCATAACATTTACATGACCATCTCCTCTCTCGGCTCAAGATCGGCAACATTATGCTTGCAAATGTTCAAGCATTTTTCTTAGAGTAGAATTCGGCATTCGTCCCTGCCTTATTTCTTTTACCTCCCACCCACATCGTCTACCTCACAGATGGAGACAGAAAGTACACATTAATATTCTTCACTCCCTCAAATGGTGGGTGGAAGAATAAAGTCACACTCTCTAGTCAAAGATTAAAAGTTTTAATCATACTTTGGTTCTACCTCCTGTTCTTTGACCTATGTTTCCTTATTCTCAGTAAAAAGTTATTCTTTCGGTGAACCCCTGGACACGGATTTACCTCAGGGCACTCATTTATTTGTCCATCTGTTTAATAAATACAGGTTGTCCCAAAAATGTATACATACTTTAACAGCTAATAGCTCAATTGAGGTTTCTCTCTTTTCAGGCTTAACCCATTGGAATTAATAATTATTCAAAGTTTGTATACTTGTTTTGGCGGGGGAGGGGAAACCCTGTATGTGTTGAATATCTCCTATGTGCTTGGCACTGTTCTAAACACAGGACATATGGCAGTGGACAAAACAGATACAATCTCTGACCTCATATTACTAACTGCTAGGATGGGATTAAGACTGTGAACATGATAAGTAAGTATAATATATAATATGTCATACATATTATGTAATGTAACATGAGCATTAATAATCAGTTGCTAATGAGGCCTGTGAGAAAGGTACAATGGGGAATGGAATAAGAAGTGGCAGGAGCCAGGGTTGCAATTTTATTTTATTTTTTCAACTTTATTGAGGAGTAATTGACATGTAATTGTACACATTTAAAGCATACAGCATGATACATAAACATTGTGAAATGATTATCAAGATCAAAATAATTAACACATCCATCACCAGCTCTCTTTTTGTTATGTGAATGCTTAAGATCTACACTCAGCAACTTTCAAGTATAAAATACCATGTTATTAACTATAGTCATCAAGCTGTACCTTAGATCCTCAGAACTCATTCTTCTAAGACTTGAAAGCTTCTCCTCATTTCTCCTTCCTCACAGACCCTGACAACCACCATTCTATTCAGTCTGGAGAAGTGAAAAAGTCTTACATTTATGTCTTTAATTCATTTGAGTTAATATTTGTGAGTGATGTAATGCTTTCACTGTATTTGATAGGTTTTGGTAAGTTGTTTTCCCATTGTCTCAAGATATTTTTTTAATTTTCCTTTTGATTTCTTCTTTGATACATTGGAGATTCAGAATTTTTTAAATTTTCCCATATTTGTGAGTTTCATGCTTTCCTCTCTTTATGGATTTCTAGTTTCATACCTTTGTAATAAAAAAAGATACTTGATATAATTTCAAACCTCTTAATATTTTTAAGACTTGTTTTGTGACCTAACATGGTCTATCCTGAAAAACGTATTTTGTGCCTTTAAGAAGAATGTGTACTCTGCTTCTATTGGATAGAATATTCTGTATGTGTCTGTTGGATCCATTGCTCTAAAGTGTGGTTCAAGTCCATTATTTCCTTATTGATTTCTGTCCGGATGATTTATTCATTGTTGTAAGTGCAGTATTGAAGTCTCTACTATTATTGCATTGCTGTCTATTTCTGCCTTCAGATCTGTTAATAATTGTTTAATATATTTAGCTCCTTTGATATTGTGTGTGTGTATTTGTTATAATCTGTTGATGAATTGACCCTTTTATCATTATATAAAGATTTTCTTTGTCTCTTGTTACAGCTTTTGTCTTAAAGTCTATTTTGTCTGATATAAGTATAGCTACCCATGCTCTCGTTTGGAATACCTTTTTCTACGCTTTCACTTGCTGCCTATGAGTGTCCTTAAAGCTTCAGTAAGTCTCTTGGAAGGCAGCATATAGTTGAGTCTTATTTTTTAAAATTCATTCAGCTACTCTATGTCATTTTTTAAAAAATAATTTCAACCAGTTACACTTAGAGTAATTATTGAGAAGTAAAGACTTATTATCATCATTTTTGCTTTTTGATCAATTTGTGGTTCCTTTATTGCTTTTTCTCTTGTCTCTTTTTTTGTGAATTAATGATTTTATGGTAGTGGTATGTTTTCATTCTTTTCTCTTTATTATTTATATATTATAGGTTTTTGCTTTGTGATTACCTTAAAGCTTTTACAATACTTCTTATATTTATAGTAGTCTATTTTTAACTGATAACAATTTAGCTTCAATTGCACAAAAATGTCCTACATGATTACTTGCCCCTGTTTTATGTTTATGTCACAATTTATAATTTTTATATTGTGTGTCAGTAAAATATTATAGCTAAAGTTAATTTTAATGCATTTGTCTTTTAAACTATATGCTGGAGTTCAAAGTGATTTAAACACTACCATTGCAGTATTAGAATATTTTTTTCTTCTCTGACTGGATAAAATACCAAGAGATCTGTCTTCAAGTTTAAAGATTCTTTCTTCTTCTTGATTGAACCTGCTATTGAAGCTCTCTATTGCATTTTTCATTTCATTCATTGTATTCTTCAGCTCCAGAATTTCTGTTTGATTCTTTATTTTAATGATTTCTATCTTTTGTTGAATATCTCATTTTGTTCTCACACTGTTTTTCTGAGTTTATTGAATTGTCTATTTGTGTTCTCTTGAGTCTCACTGAGCTTCCTTAAAATAATTTTTTGAATTCTTTTTCAGATAATTCAGATTAAATCACATTGAAAAGTAATTGTGTTCTTTTAGTGGTGTCTGTTTTCTTGCCTTTTTTGTTCTTAATGCCTTTGTGTTTATGTCTGTATTTGAGGGAGCAGTCACCTCTTCTTGTATTTCTGGACTGGCTTGGCAGGGAAAGCCTTTTACCTAAAGATGGCTGTGAAGACACCAGCTGGATAGGGTGCAGCACTTCTGGTTTCTTGGATGGAACAGTGGCATAGTTTTCATTCAGCTCTATCATCTGAGGTAAACATTTGTAAAGACTGCTGGGGTCTTTCATGGCCAAGACTGTGAGGTTCCTAAGGTTGGCAGTGGTGTCAGAGCTGTTGGGTTCCTTGGAGGTGAGAGCTGCTGGCATCCTCCTGTTCTCCTTCTTTGCCTGAGGAAGAAAGTTCTAGCTGAGTGCATTCTTCTTGGTGCCATGTCTGGCATGTTGACACTCAGAGCAGTAGCAGAGCTAGGGTATTGGGGTCAGGTACACATGGAACTACCATGGTGTCTGGGTCCTGGGCACAGGTGCACTTGCTGTGGTAGTTAGTGGCTCTGGTGTCTGAGGTGCAGAGGTGTGTTCATCTTCTATGGAACTGTGTTTGGGTCTCTGGGGCTTTCTGCAGTGACTCCGGCCCAGGTGGAGGGAGGTGCATTAGCAGCATGGGCCCTGGGATGACAGAGTGCAGTGGTGGCCTGGGTTCAGGGACAGACTGCAGTGGCAACACACCCTGAAGATGGTAGGTCAGTGTCCCAACTCTGGCCCCAGGGGTCCGTCATAGAACAATAGTAGCAGCAAGGCCTTGGTGATGGCACCTCATAGCCTCACGTTGGGACCTAGAGAGCAGAGCACAGAGTGGTGACAGCTCCAGTCCTGCAGATGGTGAGGTACTGTGGCTCCCAATACCAGAGAGTGGGGCACCACAGCAACCGGGGGTACTGGGGGCAGGTTTCACCACAGTGACAGCTCCAGCCCTGGGGAAGGGACACAGCAGTGTGGACTCTGGGCTGCTACACCAGCTGGGTTCAGTATTGGTGAAGACTGTGGGGGTCATTGGTGCTGAGGCTGCAAACATCCATGGTGGTAAGACTTGCTGGGGTTCTCCTGCTCTCCTCTTCCCTGTGGGGTGAAGTTCCTCTGAGGGGATCCCTTTGGCACAGGCTGATCTGGGCTGATGCAGGTGAAATGCTTCCTATGCTTTTCTATGTGGCTGTCCCCAGTGTTTGAGTTCTGCTGCAGGTGCCTTGTAGTCCAGAACTTTCCCAGAGCAGCTTTAGTCAGCATGTAGTTGTTTGCTTGCTGTCTTTGTTGTTCTCATGAGGAAGATGAGCGTTAGGACCCCCGAGCCTCCATCTTATTGATGTCATGTCCTACAATTTAAAATAATCTGGAAGGGCCTCATGGAGAAGGTGACATAGAGCAAGCCATGTGGCCCTGTTTTAGAGAAAGAAAACAGCACGTGCAAGCACCCTAAGATGGAAGCATCCTGGTGTGCTAGCTTAAAATGAGGTGACTAGTGGGACCGGAGCTGAGTGAGCGAGGGTGAGAGTATAGCAGCAGATGAGGTCCTAAAAAATGACAGGGTGCCATATTGAATGGGCCTTTGAAGACACTGTAGACTCTGGATTTTACTCTGAATAAGATGGAAAGGTATTAATAAGTGTTGTTTAGAAAAGCAAACTGATTTAGCTTTTAAAAGTATGATTCTGGCTGCTGATAATAGACTGTAGGATGCTAAGAGTGAGAGTGGGGAAACCAATTCTGAGTCTATTAGAGAGTGACAATGCTGGTTCACGGTGGAGGTGGAACAAAGTAGATGCAGGTAGTGAGAGAAAGAGAAGAGTCAAGGTGACTCTGTGGGAGGTGCCCTGAGTGATGCGAAGGATAAAAGTGCCACTCACTGAGCTGGGGAGGCCTTGGAAGGAGGCTAGTAGAGGGTTTTCTAGAGCTCAGTTTTTGACAAGTTGAGATGAGGTGGGTATTAGACATCTAGTACAGATGTTGAGCACACCTCTGAATTGGTGGATCTGGAGTTCAGGGGAGACACCCTGACTGGAGATATAAACCCCACCTTACTTCTCAGATTAGACCTTGACTCTCAGCCCATTTGTCTGAGGCACATTATCTACCTGGTTCAGGCTCCCTGACCTCCTGGAGGCCCTCCTTCCCAGCCTGATTTCCTAGAACAGCCCAGCTCTACTGGCTCTAGATGCTATTTGTGTCCTCACCACACTCGCTTCATTCACTGTTGAACAAAGTCCTAGATTAAAGTCTCCTGCTCCACCCCAACTCCTGTGATGATTCTTGGCAACCCTAGCATCCAGGTGGATGATCGACACCACATCCTGGCCTCTTAGTTCCTCGCCCTTCTCATCTGTAGTGTTCTTCTTTTTGTCTATATTGGTTAGCCATCCACTCTCATGGCCACATCTTAGATTTCTGCATTATAACAACTTAAAAAAAATCCCTTAAATATCTGAAATCCTAATGCCCACGCTCCTACCAAAGACTTTTATTCTTCTAGCTAACTGTTCAAGAAACCCCCACCTTAATCATTCCTTGGCCTCACTGTGGTCCATTGAACACTCTAATTTCTCACCATTTATTTACTTCCTCCCACTTTCTCTCTCTCTCTCTTTTTTTCTTTTGGTCTAGCTTGGGTTCCTTGCCCAGTCAGTATTATTGTCTTGTAGACATCTGCTTCTTTTTGGCTATCCCACTCTTTTTAAAACTCATAACCTAAAACACTTTAATAATACCAGAGAGCTTTCAAAATTACCCATGCCTGGGCCCCTTTGCAGATCAATTGAACCAGTCTCTGGAGGAGGAGCCTTGCTGTCAGTATTTAAAAAACACACACAACAGAGCACCTCTTGGTTGGTTCCCACATGCAGTCAGAGAACCACAGCCCTAATGAACCCAGATGTGTACCTTGTTCTGCCTGCCTCTGAGCCGCTGAGCCTAGCTAGAGGCAACCACAACTGAGCACACCAAGTTCCTTAACTTCTTGATCTCAGACCTCAGGAGGGTTCTCCATCATGCCTGGCCATCTGGCTCATGCTCCATAAGCTCCCTGTCCCCCTCTGAGATGACTATTCTGTTTTATACTTTTTCCTCTCTTCTCAAATCTTCTCCCCTTCCTCATCTCCTGAGTGCATGCCTGGCTGGTGGCTTCACCTTGTTGGAAGGATGGAAACCATCGGATGGGCACTCCCTGATCTTCCGTTAGTCTCCTTCCATGTGCTGGGTGTGGTCACTTTAATTCACATTATACCTCATTCGTTTACTTGTTTATTGTCTCTCTCCCACAAGACTGTGAGCTCTGAGGGTCCTGTTGCGTATTTACCATTGTAAATGGCATCCAGCACCGACCTAGATCTGGCAGAGAGGAGGCACTTCAATGTTTCCTGCATGAATAAATGAGCCAAATCTTGATCATATGAGTTAATGCAAATATGTAATCATACTTTCAACTGTTTGGGGGCCTAGAAAGAAGTTGGAGATCAGTTTAGTCCAGTGATTTTGCTTCACAAAGGGGCAAACTGAAGCAGGTCAAATGACTGCCTTCTGTGCTGGCTAGTCTGGCTCAGTTGGTTGAGCATTGTTCCATGCACCAAAAGGTCACAGGTTCGATTCCTGATCAGGGCACATGCCTGGGTTGCTGGCTCGATCCCCAATAGGGGATGTGTGGGAGGCAGCGGATTGATGTTTCTCTTTCATATTGATACTTCTCTCTCTCTCTCCCTCCCTCTCTCTCTAAAAAAAGATCAATAAAAACATTAAAAAAAATAACTTTCTCCTGACCACATAGACAGGAGGTTGCCGAGACAGGACCGTAAGTCTTACCTAGACCAGCCTATATGGTCAACTGTAATGAATGTGTGAGCCAGTAACCGTTTGCCCATGTGTATCTGGCTTTGGAGTGCAGGGTCTTGTTTTTAGGGCAGAAGAGCTTCCTTCACGGTGACGCTGGGTTTAGGTGTGTGTTTCCTCAGCGTGGACGGATAGCGGTGGGATGACCTGGGAAGGAGTTGCTGTGGAAGGTGGCCAGCCTGGCGGAGCACAGAACTGAATTGTTCTTACCTGTGTATTCCATACCTTCGTTTCAAAAACCTCTTATTAAAAGCACTTTGCTAAAAATAAAGTTTCTAAGATACCGAGTAACTTGAAGGAAAAAGTACCTATAAGGACTTGCATTGTGCCTGTCACTGTATAATCACAGACATTTTGACAAAGGTACCACTTAAGCAAGAACTAGAAAAAGAAACAAAGATATCCTTTTATCCATGTTAAATTGGTTAAAAAACACACACACAAAAACCAACAAATGCCAAATTGTTCCAAAAGAGAGTGTTTTTCCTATGTGATTTGGCTGACTGGCCTGACAGTCCCCAGATGTGGACTTTCGATGATAGCTTCTTGGTTGGAGGCTTGAACAACTTAATTAGAGGAATGGTCCATTTTTAATAGGACGAGTAGGGGGAACCTTCCTGTATGCACTAGCCATCAGCAAGGACTGTTGTGGAGCAGCGGGTGTGTCCATCGAATTCCAAACTCAGTGAATGTCCTCCTGGCAGTTGTGCAACAGCTGGTACTCCTTCCCCGGTGCCGAACCATCTGGTCTCCCTGAAAAGGATGGGTTTCTCAGGCTGCAGAACCTTCAGTGCCAAAGGGGGAGAATTCTGGGAGAGCTGAAGTGGTTGGTCACCCTACGCACTGGAAATTGTTGGAAAAATGGCTCTTTCTATCCAGGATAAGAAAATTCTTTTTAAAAGTTCTGTCCATAGAAAGGGAAGCCATGAATCTAGATGCTGTTCTCTCATTTGCTCAGTGCGATTCTATCCTGCTTTGGAAACTGTAATTGGTTGTAGATGCTCTGCCTTCAAAAGTGTTAAATTTCTATCCGCTGAGAATTCAGCTATTTTTTTTTTAGTTCATATTCTGAATTCTCTATGGACTTCTTGAACCCTCCTACCTCCTTTCTCTGCCAGGAAGATTATTGCAAAATTATATGACCCAGGCTCTTGTAACCCATCCTCTACTCAGCCTGGAGTTAGGAGACCAGTAATCTAAAGGGAAATCACCCAAACTTGCTGGTTCTTCATTTCCATCTTTGTGAACAAAGGTGTGGTATTTCTTACATTTAAACCTATAACATTTGGGGATTCCAAGATTCTCTGCGAAAATGGATAGTAAATAGGATAAAAATTTTCCCACAAATATTTCCAAAATCTATATTATAAAATTAGGTTGTCAAGTTCCTGTCAACCCATCGTTTCACACTTGCTTGCCACGTCCTGACACTGGGAATAGTTGTCAAAATAAATAGAAATGTCACTGTTTGAAACACGCATTAATGAAATTAGATGAGAAAGATTTTTCCAGACAGTTTTGAACTCTTGCTACATTGTGATTTATGCTGAAGTGTTTTGAAATTTGGCCTGAAGATTGGCAAATGATCATAAATTGCCTGGAATTATTTAGCTCTTTATAATTGTTTAATTTTTAAGAGTGTGTGCCTTGCTTTCCCCATTAAATTATAAGATTATTGGAACCAAGAAGCAAGGGTTATGCTTCCAGAAATTCTCCACAGTTCCTAGGACAGAGCTCTGCACACACTGAGTGGGGAGGCTGTATTCACAGTCATTCGATGAAGGCATCATATTTCTCCAAGTATTGGCATTTGTGTTGGTTGGTGGATGGCCAGTCAGCAGAGTGGCCTTGGAGAGTGAGTTATGTGTGTAAATAGCTCTAGGTTATGTGAAGAACATCCATTCATGCATTAGGTTGCAATTAACCCTACCGGTTCCCACTGTGGTGTTACATTGAATAAAAACAGAGACAAGATGAAAAGCTCTTTCATGTTGACACAAACTCGAATAGGCCAGCTATTAACCACTGATGTGGAGCTATATTTTGTCAAGATAATTCATGCCTGACTTTGAGGTGAATCTAAAACTGGGAGTATTTCCCCTACGCCTCAGCTTGTACACCCACGGCAGGGTAACAGGGTACCACAGGAAGATAAAAATCAGAGTTATAATTTTTCTTATTGTTAAATACCAGTGAAACAGATCTTGCTCCAGTTGGTTCTGATAAAAACTTCTAACCTTCCTTGTCCTACATATCTCATCTTTTAAAAAATGGAAATGATTCTAGGTATAGCTATGGAGACTTGAGATATTTGTGTATATGATATCATAGAAGTACACAGTGTCATTATTAGTGTCAGTGAATCTTCAAATAGTTGTAATCATTGCATTCCTTTTAAGCAGGGACGTTGTGTATAATATACTGATGGAGGCTACTCTGAGTAATTTTGACCCACTACGCCAGGGATGGGAATAGGTTTCACTTTGTCAATTCTGATCTGTTGGTAGTAACTGACTAGAGCACCGAAGTAAGGACTGTTATTACTTCTAGACCAGGAGTCAGCATATTTTCGTAAATGCCCAATAATAAATATTTTAGGCTTTTGGGGACATAGAATCTCATTTGCAACTATTCAATTTTGCTGCTGTGATATAAGGTTAATAGGTAGATGACAAGGTGTGGCTGGGTTCCAATAAAACTTTACTTAAAAAAATGGATGACTGCTGGATTTGACTCACAGGCCAGACTTTGCCAACCTCTGCTCCAGACTCAGAGAGAGAAAGGAATGGCTGGTTAGCTCTGTCTGCTGTGGGCACGAAAGCAAAAAGTAGTGCCAGGGTACCCTCCCCTCCTCTGCGAGTGCCTACAGTATTCAGTGAAAAAGAGTTCTGATCATAATTATGTACTTTTCCTGTAGCCTGAAGAAATCTCTTTAATTTTGCTGTGAAGATCTCCTTTTAACCAATTCTTTTAGGTTTTGTTTTTCTGAAAATATCATTATTTCACTCTCAATTTTGAGGAATATTTATGCTGGGTGTAGAATTCTAGTTTAAGAGATTTTTTTCTTCACCACATTAAATGTATCATTTTATTGATCTCTGGCTTGCCTGATGAGAAGGCTACACTTATTTTTTTTTCTTGGTATACAGTGTGTCTTCTTTGTCTGTATTTGGGATTTTCTCTTATCTTTAGATTTTAGCAATTTGTATGTAATGTACCTATGTGTGTACAGTTTTTGTGTGTGTAATTTGGGGTTTCATTGAATCTTGTTTTGTTTTGTGCATTTGGAATTTGGAAAAAATTTGCCATTGTTTCTTTAAAAATTTTTTTATCACAATTTCTTTCTCATTGCTTTCTTAGATTCAATTACACATACTCGATATTGTGCCACAGGCCAGTGAGACTCTGTTCATTTTACTTATTCTATATTCTTCCTGTGTTTCAGTTTTTTAAAATTTCTATTTATGTCTTCAGGTATACTAATATTTTCTGCAGTGTCTGATCTGATTTGAAGTTCATGCAATGCATATTGTAGTTCAGAAGTTTTAGTTTTTAATTCCATTTTGTTGTTTCAATAGTTTTCATTTTTCACTTTAGATTCACTACCTGTTTAATCATTTGTCCAAATTTTCTTTTAAATATCTGATATATTTGCAAAACTTATTTGCTAATTCTAATAGTTTTTATTTATTTATTTCTGAGACTGTTTATATTGATTTTTTTCATTCTGGACTATGAGTCATATTTTCATGCTTTTTCATATGTCTAGTACTTTTTAATTGTCTGCTGGGCATGTTCAGATTATGTTCTTTTAATCACTATTAATTTTTTGTTCTGTCAAGCAGTGAAATAGCAGGATCAGTTTAATTCAGAATGGAACTGCTCTTAGAGTGTGAACATTTTTAGGTTTTCTATGAGTGCACAGGGTGTTATCTTGGGATGTCCACTTTGCTTAGTCAATGCTTTATTTCTTAGCGTATTGAAACCTCCAGAACCTTAGTCAGACCTTCCAGTGGCTTCTTTATGCCAGGCTTCTTAATCTTTCCCTGAGCACACAGTATAATTTTTATTCAAGGACTCATGAAGACTCCATGCAGATTTCTGGGGAATCCTTTGTCGTCCAACTTCTCTTACCTTATAAATCCAGCTATTTAGAGGCCCAAACACAATGTGTTTCTTTCTCCCAGTGAGACCACCGATCTCTATTTTGGCTTTACTTCCATGTGCTGCTCCTTGGAAAGTGCTTCAGGCAGAAGATGAGGATGGACGTGGAGTTTCTCTCACGCGTTTCCTTTCTCTCATGGATCACAGTCTTGTGATGTGTGTTGTCAGTGTCTGAAAAGGTGTCTCATACATTTTGTGAAGCTTAATGATTGTTTACAAAACGAGAGTAAGTCTGATACCTCTTTCTGCCAAGGCCCAAACTGGAAGTTTCTTGTCAAAGCTTTTTGACTTAAAACTTTTTTTTAATCCTCATCCACAGAATGAGGATATTTTTTCCATTGATTTTTTTTTTTTTAGAGAGTGTAGGGAGGGGTGGAGGAGAGGAAGGGAAGGAGAGAGGGAAAGAGAGAGAGAGAGAAAGAAAAAGAGAAAGAGAGAGAGAGATGTGAGAGAGAGAGAGAGATGAGAAAGACACATGGATCAAGCCCCAACCAGGGATGGGAACGAACCCACAACCCAGGAATGTGCCCTTGACTGGGAATTGAACCTGAGACTCTCTGGTGCATAGGCCGACACTCTAACCACTGAGCGATGCTGGCCAGGGCTAATTTTAATTAGAGAACATGCTACTCCACTGCACGATGGCTAAACCACTACCAAATGCAGATTTGACTAATAGGCTAGCTAAGCCATATATCTATATAGACAGGCACTATGATCATGTGTGACTTAGTGACAAGTCTAATAATATAATTTCAAAGTATTGATGATACAGGATAAATGATATTCAGACATCTGCAGCAAGTGGAATGTGATTCTTATTGATGATAAAATCACAGACGTTACTAATATTACTGTCGTTTCTACTTGATTTGCTTCAAGTTCACGGATCTTTTCTTCTTCAAAGTCCAATCTGCTCTTCAGGTTATCCAG
Organism: Myotis yumanensis; assembly: GCF_028538775.1. Taxonomy (NCBI): domain Eukaryota; kingdom Metazoa; phylum Chordata; class Mammalia; order Chiroptera; family Vespertilionidae; genus Myotis; species Myotis yumanensis. The sequence goes on from NW_027223757.1 coordinate 5,701,668, forward strand.
TGAATTTTTCATTTCAGATATTATATTTTTCAGTTTTAGAAATTCCAGTTTGTTCTTTTATTTAGTCTCCATTTATATTAAGATTCCTAATTGCACATACCACTGTTGTTTGCTGTCTGCATTGATAGTTAAAGGAAATGCAAACTTTCAGTAAGAATATAAAGATGTATTTTTCCTACCCAAATTTATGGGTAATCTGGATCGTCAAATATGAATAGTGGGTGATGATTATAGAATATTCTTATTAACTTCTTTGTTATTTTCTGTTTTTTTCTAATATTTCTTCAACAAGCATTACTACTTTGTAATTGTAAAGACTAAATGTACTTTAAAGTATACTATCATTTAAGTGGCTTGTAAATAAAATGTAACATTCTTCGCAATAATATTATGCAAAGTTTATGAAAATGTGTTGCATAATGTTATATTCATTATATTCTATTTTAAGGTGGAATGATTAAGCAGACATGTTGAATGATAATTTTTTTAATGATGGAAAACATAGTAAAAAGCAATATATTTAAGTACCATATCAATATTTACTGAACTTTTCAATTTTAACACACTTGATATTATATAAATAAATCTCTTTCATATATAGAAAAACCATTACTTTTAAAGATGACAATTTTCATGAATATTATAACTATAAATACTTTAGTATATATCTGCGCCTTACTAGTCCAATACATTTTATTTTTCAGTGTTGAAATTCACAATAATTAAGTCTTGTCATTGAGAGGAGACAGTTCTTTAATTATTCATGATAATTAACCACAAGTATCTAACCAGATTATTTAAAGGTATGAGTTATGTCCTGGAAGTAGGTTAGACTTTCGAGAAGTGAGTATTTTTCCTTCAGGACATTTATTAAGTCACTATTATGTGAACTAAGGTCACAAGCCAGTAATGATTAACTTCCAAATGATCCTTTAGACAACCATTACTTAGAATAAAATAGTCCCGCTGTCCTTTAGCTGTTTGTACTCTGGTTGTCCTGGGCAGTGGTGTGGCTAAAATAGACACTGAGGAGGCTGAGTTTCTCTATAAATAGTAATATTTGTTTAAAAGGGGACTTATTTAAAGATGTAAAAAACCTACAGGACAGGTGAATGTTAAATGGACCATCCAACTGGATTTCAGTAACAGTACAACATATTTTCTCTAAAGTTGGTCCCTATTACCACTGGGTTCTGGGGCAGGTTGCGGGATGGTGTAGGCCAGTTCATGTTCCTCCGACAACACCCTCCATAGAAGAAAGGGTGGCTATACTCTGGGTCTCCCTTCTGTGCATGACTGACCTGTGCTGGGCAGCAGAACTCAAGTGTTCAGTTGTGGGTTGCTATGTGATGCAGCCACAGCCAGGCCCACGAGTGCGCTTCTCTTACACGTCGGGCTTACAGATCTATTTCTCAGTGTGTGGAGGCAGCGTTTCATCTTCGGCCTGATCCCTGTGATTTGTGGTACGTTCAGTATTAATTGCTCACTATTCTGGGAACTTCACATATCAATTTGACTGTGCCATATAGTGTGATCATTCACTACAGATGTGTTTGAAATATATCCTTGCCGTGGCAACTGTTCAAATGGACAGATATTCATTTTTATCATAAAATGAATTGTATCCTAGACCCTCAGGCTTCAAAGGGGGGGGGGTGTGAAGTCAGCTACATAAATTACAAGGGGAAGAGGGGCCTTCATTTATAAGGAATTTAGGGAAACATCCAGCAAGTGTCGGTGTGATTGCAGGAAACACAGATGCTTGGCGACTCTGGGATGGGGACGGTCCAGTCTTTCAGAAACCGTTTGTCCCAGTTGGCTCACAGTGTGGTCGGGCCATGGCATCTCAGCTTGCTCCCCGAGAGGCCCCAGGACAGACAGGGTGGTTGCGAGGTTCCTGGGACTTCAGGTCATTTTCCCATCAAAATAAACAGCAAAAGGAAACAGTTTCCATCATTTATTTCTTCTCCACTGCCCTCCAGTTGCAGTAACTTCCCAGAATGACGGTCAGTGCACAAGTTCTCAGATTCACGTTTGGGCTCCTCGCCTGCAATTGCGTTCTCTCCGCGGCCTCAGAACCCGGGTGACTCCTCCTCCTAGTCCTCTGTTAACAAGGATGCACTGCCTGCCACTCTTCATTATGTAGACCGCCTGGTGTTGAGGCTATAAAAACTGCTGTTTTGCTAATAGGTACAGGGAGAGGGATGGGTATGATATGAAATGACAAACAGGAACTGGTAAGAAACCCAGAAAAGTTGAGTAATGGTTGCCCCTCGTCCCCTGGTCTACACAAAAACGAAGAGGGAGGCAGGGTATTTCTTAGCTCTTGTCTATTTCTATTTATTTATTTATTATTTTAATCTTTATTGTTGAAAGTATTACATATGTCCCCTTCTTCTAGCCCACCCCTGCCCCCTGCCCCAGGCCTTCACCACCTCTTGTCTATTTCTTTATGACATGCTTCTTCTCCTCTGAGCGATTTCTGTCCATTTCTTCAGGACTGGAGAATTCTGAATTTGCCCTGTTGCATAGAATAGAATTTGCCAAACCAATTGATGATAGAAATCACCTGAAGCTTTGGGTAAAAAAATGGATTCAATGCTCCCCAGTCATTCTGTAAAAAGCCAAAGAGGAGAGACCTTGATTTTCTGTTTTAAGTAATCACTCTGTTAATTTATATTATAAGACAAACTTGGACAATACTGTATAGTAGGCCTACCTTTACCAAGTGAAAGTAAGTCCTCCCCAGTTTTCCATGTATGCTGGGCCCATGGAGAGTGGGATGGCGAGGTTGCGTAAGGATGCGCACATGGTTTATGCCTAGCTCAGAGGAAATTCTGGACTCATTGTTTTTACTCATATTTGCTTGCCACCTGCCTCAAAAGTTCTGGAGGCTTAAAATGAGTGTCATCAAGGTTACTGGTCAACTAAAGGACAATGAGGGTGTGTGCTGGGCAGAAGAGCATGCCCGGTTGAATTTCAATCTTCTTTATTACGTGTGAAAGTTCATGGGCACCTTTGAGAGGACCAACTCTTGACCAGGGTGCAGGATGGATTGGGTTTTCAGGTTACATATGCCAGTCCTGATAGATTTATATTACTATCTTGCAAAAAAAGGACTATTATCTTTAGTTTTAAAATCACTAATGATTAATATAAAGACTTAACCTTTACCTTCCTCAGTATCAGTGGGTTAAACTTTCTGCACCTTGAAGAAGCCAACATAGGCATTTGCAATGGCTAGGGAAAGCGGCCAAGGCCGCCCCTCCATGAACGGAACTTGATTGACATGCTCATTCCTGTGTCCGGTTCTCTCTGGCCAGACAGTGTGACCACATTTCCCAGCCTCTTTCCTGTGGCCTCTCTCAGGAGCTCTGCAGAGGCCTGCTTCTCAGGAGAGCCGCCCAGGAAGGCCGGAGATCATCCAGAGCAGGGGCCGTGGCTGTCCTGTGTGCGGCTCCCCGGCTTACACTAAAAAAGCAAAAACCCAAAACACTCTCCCCTGGAACCCTCCCCCCGAAAACCCCAGACACCAGACTGCATATGAAAACTATCTTCTTGCGACCCAGCAAGTAGCAATGCGCTCTTTTAATTGTAGCTCTTGCTATAACTTAAACAGAAAGCATTTAACATCTATTTTTCTCAAACAGCTCTAATCACAGTAGTTTTCATTTTGCCTTAATGTAGCAACTACATCTGACTACTTAATTCTGCTCCTTTTTATAATATGGTACTTTGCATTTAAGCATTCCAGGCTGCTCTTGTGTTTTCCAAAGTAGAAATAGGCAGGCGGATCCTCCCTTAGTTATGCTACGACTTTAAAAAATTAAACTTCCAAATGACTTACTTCATTCAATTCCAAATGAAATAATGGCTATAGATGTCTCTTGAATTTTAAATTTAGATGGAAATTAAATTCAGCACAAACCACATTGGGTCTATAATAGTCAAATAGCATTTTAAGAGATTATTATTTGAATGTATCATTTTCTCAGGGGCTACTGTTTGTAGCTAAGTGAGTAACAGTGGGTTCCTCCTATCCTTATTAATGCATGATAGCTTTTCTTGTTTTCAATCCCACAGATAAAAATCTTTTTCCAAAGATAGAGATAGAGAGAGAGTACAATTCCCACTGGGATATTGTAATTTTCTCCTAGGATAGATAAATTTCTCCATACATTTGTCTTAAAATACTAGCTTATGCATTGTCCACATAGTGGCTCTAGTGAATGATTTTAAGTGCATTTTGAGATTGTGTGTGTGTGTGTGTGTGTGTTTTGGTTAACATTTTTTTTTTCCAGTTTATCAGTGTCATTGGTGGGTCCTTAAATATTGCAGACCTCGACCTCAGTGAGGGGTGGCGAAAATACAATTTAAGTAATCACCTTGGAGAGGAGTCCGAACTTTATAATGTTAATCTCTCAAACATTTTGCAGCCCTCTTCAAATTATTCTCTTGCACACACTCCCTGCAAAGTCCCGACCAATATATTGAACACATTTTGGGGAAAAGCTGTTGAAAAACAGAGTACTTCCCATATAAATGCCAGTCATTTCATTTCATAGCTTTTGTGATAACCTTAGGCTGCTTGACATATAATCGCTCAACAGCCTATTGTCACTGTTTTCATTTTAATTAAAATTTATGAGATGCATAAAGAGCATAATTAAGAGAAGTTAGCATTGTCGGACACAGATGTCAGCCTAATGCCTGAGAATGGATCTGCGTGGGAAGGTAGGGGCCTGGATGTCAGTCATTTGTGGGTGCTCATGATGAAGTTAGGAGGTCACTTCACATTTTCAGGGCTCTGCCGTCCTTATTGGAAAGTGGAGATGAGCATGCTCACTTCGCCCACTCTTTACTGGTAAACTGAGCTAGGTCCCTTTCCCAACTGTTCCCCCCTCCCCCCACCTCCACCCCGCTCCATTGTATTACCACACAGGCTTAAAAGCGTCTTTAAAATATCTATAGAATGTGAAGCATTACTTTGAATTTTACATTTGACATAGATTGTTGCTATCTTTTTTTCAAGGTAGGATTCTGACAGGGAGGGTGGAAAAGCAGCTATTTTTAGAAGTCCTGAAAATTAAGCCCCATCTTTCCTATGGAGGGAAAAATAGCTCTTAAAATGTATCAGGACATGGATATTTCAAACGAAATCCTCATTATTTGGTTATTTAAATGGGCCTCAGATGGACTAGGGTTGATGGGGGAATTTATGGCAAAGGCTTTAGCCTGTAATGTGACTTAATTTTTTCCAGAATTACATTAAAAAATGACTAAACAGGTAAAAAATTTTCTTAACTGAATGCTGATGTGACCTGTATTTAGGGTGTGATGCCTGGTTTAACAAAGCAGGGCATACACAAAAGATATAAGTGAAATATCACTCCACCCAGATTTGTTCTTCCTTTCTGTCCCCTCTAGCGCTCTCCCATGGTGTTGGAAGTGGCGGAGGTTTATTCTGATGAAGGTAAGTTGCTTCTCGTTATCAGGCCGTCAAGATGCTCTGTGACTGTTTATCCTGTGAGCAGCTCTGAAAGGTGCCATCTGCACACTCGTGGTTATAACAGGCGTTGTTTTGCTGGTGATGCCCAAAGCTTTGATTTACCTCTTCAGAAGGTGGAAGATTTATTACTGACACCTAAGGTGGTTTTGAAAGATAGTGGGTCCCAGAGCCCTAACTGTGAGAGAGACTCTGAGGTTGATCTCGGGAGCAGTAACCATGGCCATGGCTGCTGGGAGGCATATATGGAGAACAAAGTCACCAGGTGAGATGGCCCTAGTCAGTCAGAGGATGTAAAGATTAAAATCATCCCCTTGAGTTGCTCTTCCTAAAATGCAATGTGTTCAATATAGCGCATGCGTCGTCGGGGCAGTCATACGGCCTGATTATGCCCATATGTAACAGAAAACCCTGGACCAGAAGCAAGGGGGCTGAGCTGGGTCTGACGCTGGCCACGTGTGTGATCTTGAGCAAATTGTCTGTACTTTCTGGAACCCACCCGGGGCTGGATCAATGTGGCCGTTGAGATCAAATTCCCCAAATTAATTCATTTATGTAAATGTGCATTTATTGATGGTCTAGACATTAGGCATGTAAATATGAGTAAAATTCAGTTCTGTGGTGTGGTGAGCTACATGTGAAAGCGAGAATGTATGAGGCAGTGTATAAGAGACACATTAAGGATGGACATGGCATGATGCACAAACAAGTTGGGAAACCATTTCACTGAGGGGTAGGAGGACAAATTGGAGGGAGTTAAAAGAGACTGCTTTTGAACTTAGTCTTGCATGATGGGTCCAGGAGAAAAGGGTCAACAGGGAAATGAGGGTCTCTATGTGGAGGGCCAGAGAGTAAATATTTTTGCTTTGCAGGCCAGATAGTTCCCATGGCAACTACTGTGATGGTGTAGCATACAAGGAGCAATGGGGCATGGCTGTGTTCCAGTAAAACTTTATTTATAAAAGCAGGCCAGATTTGGCTTGTAGTCTTTAGTTTGTTGACTCCTGCTGTAGAAAGGCAATATGCAAAGATGGACTTCATTCAGAAACCAAGATTGCCTCATTGTAGTACTTTTTTCCATCTTTGGAGTTTTAATAAACATGACTTTACAGATTTATATATGTATGTGTATGTATAAACCCGGGGGTGTACATCAGAAAGCTGCTCATTACCCTACAGCACTAACAGTTTGCAGGCATATTGGCCCAGCTTCCAACTCCCACACAACAACTTGTTGGCGGAGGGTTTTCTCTGGCTGCCAGAGCTGTTAGGACATGTGTGGGAGTAGGCAGGTAGGCTGGGAAATTACAATGACCTTGCCCTCCTCCAAGTTCAAGCAACGATTGACTGGAGCTGATAGATAAGTGTCCCAGCTACTTTACCCCGTGGGAAGGGTTGCTCTCAACATGGGATGTGAGGGTTGTCTCTGAGTTCCCAGTGGGGCTAAGTCCAATGGTCCACAGCTGTAATTTCTCAACGTGCTCCTTACTGACTTCTTACCTTCCCTGTGTCAGGTACCCTCTTCACCTGTAAGTCATGGTCACCTCCCAAACCACCTGCATGCTCTCAAACCTGTGATTTTAACGTTTGCTTCTGGAGGAATGCAAACCAAGACAGTGTTTGGGGCCTGGAGGACATAAACTAAACGCTACGTGTGATTACCTGGGACTCCTGCCTAAGAGATGCTGCAGAGCCTTTCTCCAAGCAGGGCGGCAGTGCCTCTGCAGAGCGGATTACCAAAGACTTTATTTGGGTGCAGAGTCCCAATAATGGAAAACATTTTCTTCCCTGTTCACAGAGTTCTCTACTTCTTGATCAGTCAGGACTATAGCGGATGCCACCTATCCCCTCCTAACTCCCCCTGCAGCTGCTGACCCTCTAGCACTTAGCACCTGCATCCATCTCTTTTCTTCCCAATTTGAAAGTACAGGCCTGGGCTCAGGTATGACCTGGACACATTGAATGATCAGGGTTGGAGGAAGTTCAGAGAGATGGGCTCACCGGGATGGGTTTGGAGGAGGTGAAGCTGGAGAGGAAGAGGGGTCATGATGGGCCTGAATGACTGGCTGAAGAATTTGGATTTCATTTTTGTCTCCAGAATTGAGCCACTAACAATTTTTGAGGAGGGAGTGGCAAGCGTGTCCAACAATAGTCAATATGTATTTGCTGATAGCCTGCAGTATGCCAGGTATTGTAGACAGTGCAGCACTTTGGACAGCGAGGTGCTGAAAAGTCACCTCCTTTATGAAACTCTTCTGATTCTGTAGGTAGTCTGTGTCCTTCTGCACCACTGTTCCTTCTAATAGGGCACCTCCAGCACTTTAGTGCATTTGTTAAGTTCTACCGGTCTCCACACCTACTGCCTATCTTATTCACTTCTGCATGGAGCTTTGTGCTATACTTAGTTATCACTAATGGGCTTTCCCAGTTTTCTTTGCTTACAAGTGACAGTAGGTTAATAAGAATATTGAGCTCAGCCTTTAGGGAGGAGAAGTTGTAATCAGTCAACATGCTTCCTGAGAGGGTGGTCTTCTTGACCAAAGACCCTGATGCCTGAGACCTGGGGGCTATTTAAGCACCGGTTAGTGGGGCTGTCTCTCCCTCTCTGCACCAGATAAATGCCCGGGTCCCCCTTCTACCCTGACTCTAGGACGGACTCTCAACTATTTTTAAGTAAGAGCAACTCCATTAGGTATTTCATTGTGAAGATTCTGAAACATATACAGAAATATTAATAGTGAAACAGTAATAATGAACTCTCATATACCCCTCACTCACATTCAGTAATTCCTTTTTGCTGAAGTATTTTAAAATAAATTCCAGCTCTTGTCTGATTTCACTTGTACATACATGAGTATGAATCTGAAAAATAGGGCCATTTTCCTACTTAACCATAGAACATAGTCACACCTAACTAAATTAATTGTAATTCTTTGGTATCATCGAATACCAGCCCATACTTAAATTGTCCTGATTGTTTCAAAAACTGTCTTTTCACTGTTTGTTTGAATCAGGAATTAAACAAGATCCACATTTGTCATTTGATTGTTGTGTCTCCGAAATTTCCCCTCTGGAAAATCCCAGAGTCTCTGAGATTTAATTTCACTTCTGTTGGGGACATCTAGACTTGTGACAATCCTTTTTCTTTGACAGTTTTTCTCCTCCTCCTCCTCCCCCTCTTCTCCCCCCCCTCCCTGCCCCTCCTCCTCCTCCTCCTCCTCTTTGCTGGTTTTTAATGGCAGGAAATTAGGTAAACTGTAGATAGTTTTGGCTGGGTGCACAGTGTGAACGTGGGTTCTTCTCTTAGAGTTCTGGTTCTCGTCTTTGAAGAGTTGGCCCGAAGTTTCAAGCTTCTTGAGAACTATAGGTGTCCACCTGCAGTCTTTCCCCCCTTACAGTGTCGGCCTTCCTCCCTCCAGCAATCATGGACCCCTTTCCCCAGTGTATGGAAACTAAAGAGTAAGCGGTTGGTCCCCACTGTCCTTCCCACACATTCCCAGCAGGCCAGGGCCGATTCCCTGCTTGCTTTAGGCTTAAAACTCCTGAGGTGCAGGGTTGAGAGGCGGGTGCACAGTTGAAGTCGCTGGACGTCATGTGCTTAAGACGGGAGGGGACTTGAATTTCATGGGCTTTTCTGAAGCTTCTTCTCTTAACTAAAAATGTTGCCATTTTCTGGGAAGTCTGCCGTGTGTTCCGGGGAGAGAGAGCTCTCTTCAAGTACGATGTGACATTTCTACAGAAATCAGTGATTTATGAAGAGGTACCTGCAATAAAATGTGCGGCTTCCCTTTCTGTCGGTTGGAAAGCCTGCTGGGTGATTCTGAAATCTTCATACATATTTGGTACGCCTTCAGTGGCTAAAAATCATACTGACTCTGCACTTTGGAGCGTGCAACAAGTACCTTTTGAAATGTGCCAAAAAAACCCACCAAACACCAAACAAAACCCTCAAACCACCAAACAACCACCTGGTCCCATGTTTGCCAAACTGGTTTGTGGTATTTGTGTGATTGTTTCTTTTAGGCCTAGTGTTGACTTTCCCCTTTTGTCCAGGGGATTTTCCTGCCTATTAAGCCGGTTTTGAACGCGGCTCAGCACTGCCTTATTCACGTGTCAAGCAGGAACTTGTTCTCTGACTATGAGAGGGAGTGACACATGGCGATGTTCTCATTTGAGTTTTGAAAATTAAAAAAGCCAGGCACTACATACATATTGACACAATGAAGAGGGAGAGGCCCAATCCACGTTGAAAAGCAGCCCCTCCCCGAAGATACTCAGGAGTTTTTACGTCTCCTTTAAAGTCCTTAAAATAGAAAAGGATTAACTTCTAAAGTGACTGGGAAAGGGGGAGAGGAAAATAGGAAAGGCTCTCATGAAAACTCAGCAACAGGGCTGCCGGCTTACTTCCATTTCACAATAAGGAAAAAGCATAACAGAGAGCGAGGAGCAGAGCCATTTACATAACAACTTCCTAGCAACAGCTGTAATGAACAAAGGCGGGCGGATGAGTCAATTCTCTCTAAGATACCACCTCGAAGCAGAGCTTAGAGAAAAGGGGGGAAGGAAGCAACAATTAAACAGCCTCGATTCGCGGAAAGTGGGTTATGTTCTATGTAGTTTGAGAACAGACCCCTCCATCTTGGTTATTGTGGCTTGAAACTGATTTAGCAAAAGAGAAGCAATCTGGCGAGATAGCTGTCTCCATTCAGGCTCAGGCAGGGGGAATGGGTGTTTACAGGTCTAGCTTTCTGGGAATGGGCAGTTAGGACTGATGCCTGTGAATTTCCTGGCTTGGCTTCAATACCACTAATATCAAAACCCTCCTCCTCTACCTCCCCCTCCTCCTCCTCCTCCTCCCAGAGCTGCTTTGGTTTGTCCAGTGCTTCCTTACTCTGTGTCAGGCTCGGTGCTTGGCACGTTACATATATTTCTTTTGAACCTCATGACACTCCTGTGAAAGCAGATAGGATTAGCTCCATTTTACAGAGACGCAGTCTGAGGCTCAAAGAAGGAAAGTCACTTGGCCAAGAGCAAGCAGTTAATAATAACCAGAGTAGAAATAGTTTATTTTAATTGAGCATGTACTGTACTCTGTACTAAATGCTTTGTGCGGGTTGTCTGCTGTGACGGGACACAGCTTACAGGTGAGCAAGCAGAGATACAGGGCTGGCCGGCAGGCCTGCACGAGGTCATACGGAGGGGGAGCCAGAACTGGGATTCCGGCAGTTGTGTAGAAGGTGGGAGAATTGGGTTCGAACCCAAGTGTGCTTGACGCTAAAGCCCAGCTTGCACCACGGCAACGCCCTGTGTCCATGGGCACGTGGAGGACGGAGGCGGCCTTGTGGGTCAATGATCATGTATGTTGGGATGTGTTACAGCCGCTCCAGGGGCTGCAACGAGAGTATTAGTAGCCACACTGAGCTTCTGGCAATTAACTAAGGCCAGTCTTAGACCAAACCACAGAGACTCTGTGTGTCGGAAAGTGTGCGCCTGCTCCTTCCTCCTGGGGGTGCCAGCTGGGCAGCCGCTCACCCGTTGCCACCTTTGGGTAAAGGATGGATACTCTGAGAAAACGCTCGGTGCCACGCCTTTAACATCATCTGATAACGGATCCTTTTTCCAAAATTGCACACACACTTTTTTTAAGTCCAGGCAGTCCTCAGGTTACTTTGGACCCGATGTATGTGGTTTCGTGGTTACATCGCCATCTCCCATTTATTTATAAACAAAAAGTTCCGTCATTTTGACGTATGTACATATGTGCTTTATGTTTTTTATTATTTATTTACCACAAGTAAAGGTCAGGAATTGTTATCTTTCTTTTAAATTTTTACTGTTTCACTTCATTACTGCTGTGTCTGTGCTCCATGTGAGTGACGTGGGTGCTTATGTAGGTGGGTTCCGACTTACAGTGAAAAGTGCGTTACGTCGCCGTAGGAACGGATCTCCGACGTAACCCGAGGACCTACTGTACAGATGTTTTCAGTGCTTTAAACAAAATAAGTGCCAAATGCAGAATTCCAGGCCCTTGACAGGGAGCTGGTGGAGGTATTTGAGGCGTGTGTGCCTATGGACGTGGGAACGAGGGGCAGCTCAGAAAAGAATTTCTGGGAGAGAGAGAGGGTGTTGTCTCTAAAAAGACATCAAGCAGGCCCATGTCTCCTGTTCCACTGACATGGTGATCACGGGGCTTATCTTTCCTCCCCGTTGGCTGCTGGGGTGACTCAGCCAGGGGCAGGGATACAGGGAGATGGAGGCCCGGAAAAGCCGGTCCGTAGGCTGAGAGACAGCGGAGGGCTCTGTTCAGTTCCCTAGACTGTGCCCTTTGTGGAGCTCCGACAGACAGGGCCAGTGTGTCCCAGTTTTGCAGAAGGACCTTCCCTCGTGAGGACCCCAACCCCAAACCTACCCCAGGGTCTGCAGGATCCTTCCTGATCCACACCCTTCCCTCCCCTCTCTCCCTCAAGCTGTTCACGCTCCCCCAGCTCTGCTGTGGCTCAGGCCCCTGAGGAATTATCCGTTTCGCTAGCAGGTCTTTGCTTCAATGCAGGCGATGGTCTGGGCCTGCTCTTAAGCTGGCTCTTCCCCCTGGGCGCCTTTGAGTCCCCTTCTCTTAAGGGAAAAGCTCCTTACCTCTCTGCTGGCAGGAGGTGCGGGGCCTGGGTGCCCTTAACACCTTGGGCACAGGTGAGAGCACAGGGAGGATCCCTCACCTCCCAGTGATCTCGGCTTGGCCATTAAAAAAGGCCTAAAGCTAAACCGGCTGCTTCGCTGGGGGACACATTACTACTGAGAAAACTGGGACAGTGGAGGCAGGGTGGGGGTGGTGGCCCGTGGAGAAGCTCACCTGGCATGGGGGACCACCTCCTGGCAGCTTTCGGGCGTCCCAGGTTAGGGGCATGTGTTCTACTTGCGGCTACACAACTAGGGTGCGAAGGTGACAGCCACTCCTTCCTCCAGCCCTGGCGTCTGAAGGTCATGAAGCTGGAAATATTTGCTAACATTTTATTTCTTTTTCCCTCGCTCCCATTTTCTTTCTTGGTCCCTCACTAATCCTGGGATTTGAAAAATTCTCTGATTTCCAAACTTGAAATGGTAGGCAAGAGACGGAGTCAGTCTTGTTCTGCTAGCTTTTGTTTTGGGCCCAAAAGACAGTGTTTGCATCAGGGACAATTCACCTCGTGCCCCAGCAAATTTCCTAATTGCATCCTTGTCTGGTTAGAAAAAATGTGGCTACTTACCTTTGCAGGAAGAATCCCCCCCAACCTGTCTTTCAGAGAAAGTACTTCACAGCAGCTGCCATCCCACATTAATAGACCAGTAATTGCTGCATTTCACACCACGTCGGTTTCCCTCTGAAACCCCAGTCGCTTTTGGATGCTGTGGTGGGTGTTCAGTGTCACAGCTAATGTGCAGTTCCAGCAAGCATTTCCCACCTCTGATCTTCCTAGTGAGCCTTTAAGTGGAACGCGTGCTCCTCTGGGTAGGGGTTGGCCTTCACGTTGAGTTCCACGGTGCGGTTGGGTTCTACAGTGAAGATTCTAAGGTCCCGAATTGCATCAACAGATGCAGTTGTTGGCGAGGTGTTCAGACGAAAGCACAGAATCTCACTGACGTGCTCAGCAATGTGGGTTCGAATCAGGGCTTTGGAGACAAAGCTGGGAAACCTCCCAAACCGAAGCTCTTACCGGAAATCACCGGCTTTAATCTGCATCTCGGCTATGCCGCAGCGTTTCAGCTGGACCCTGTGGCTGCAGTGTTTTCTGATGTTTAACCTCTTGCTCTTTCTAAAAACTCTGTGGCCTCAGTCAGCCGAGGCACCTGTGCTCTGGCGTGGACAGTATTACTTCCTGTCCTCACGGGCCGGCTATTCCTCCAGACTAAACAAATCTGGGGTCACCCTCTGTTAAGTTTAAGAAATATCCCTTTGCTGACTGAAATACCAAAAGGAAATACAGAAAGCTCAGACTTTTCTTTTTTCATCCCCTTTTCAACCCTTGCAAAGGTGCCAACATATTTCAGTTTTCACCGGTGAGGTTACGTTTTTTATTACTGATGCCCCTTGCTGGTTCCATAGACGTGAATTTACCACTTACAGGAGGTTTGATGGACCTGCTCCTGGCCAGACCAGAGGAAGCCACGTGGGCTATTAACCACATCTGTCACCTTCTCCCCCTCCCTCAGAACACCTTCCTGTAGAAGATGAAGATTCTTTTCATAGCCGATGGTAAAAAACATGTTTCTTGCCTTTTCCTTAAATGGTAAAAGTCAGTTGGCTACAGGTGCCTGATCCGTCATGCAGGGAGGGGGTGCCGGGTGACGCGGGTCTGTGGCCACGTATCCAGGGCAAACCGAAATAGGAGCCATCACCACCCCTGAGCCAAGCCCATGGGATTCCAGCACCGGATGGGTTGGCAAATGCTTCCATCACTCCTCCGGGTTTCCAGATGGATCTTCAGGGCAGAAACCCTTCTCTTAGTCACACAGAAAAGGAAAAGGAGGAGAAGGAGGGGGGAGATGCCGGAGTAGAGCAGGCGCACTGATACTGCCCAGGGGAAGCACCTGGCCGAATAGACATGTCGGAGCTGGTGGAGACATGACCCTTTCCTCCATGACTACAAACAGGGCAAGAACTCTCAGGGGATGATGAACCAAGAAGGAGGATGGCTGGCGCCTTTGATCTTTTCAAATAAGGGTTTTGTACCGACGGTGTTCTATGTGGCCCAGGTAGCTTACGCCCCCTGTAGAAATTTCAATATGGTGTAAGAGAGCGGTACTTTCATTACTTATAGTGAAGAGATCTCTCCAGCTGCTGGCGTAATATGTGTAAGCACATCAGACACCCCACCGGTTTTGATCTTGAACACTGCTGTAATTGAGTATCCCACACAGAATGTTAGGGTGAGGGCTCCTTCTGACGGAAATGTATCCTAAAATCTCTGATGCAGAAGCCTTTATCTGCTTGTCATTAAAGATGCTAGTCATGAAGGAAGTTCTTATTTGGAGACTTTGATAGCGGATACAAACCTTGGAAGCACTATTTTCTTATGCTGTTTTTGTCAAATCACATTTCATTTGGAGTAATAATTCTCCATCTTGGTCTTATGATATCTCAGGATGCCTCTGATTCTTTTATTTGCTACTGAAAACTTCTCTTTCAAAATCTCTCACAGATATTTTTAATATAAAAAATCACATCAGCCTTTGCTCAGCACTTTTAAAGGCTCTCCATTGCCTTTTCAGTCTTACAGTCCAGCCTCCCACCGAATGTAGGACTTACCTTTCCAGTAATCTTCTGTGTTTCGCTAACCACTCGCAGCACCAGGGACTTCCCTGCCTGGTGAAGTTGTAGGGGTCATGATTGGACACTCCAAGGTATTAACGTGTTTGTTTTTGTATGGAAGTAAAATCAACTGGACCCCGTTTTGCCCATGAGCACAACAACCCAAAATGCTTTCATTTTGGATATGATACTTGAAGACATTACTCTGTCTTAAGTTATTCTTCACCTATTTAGGCTCAGAGCCATTTCACTGTTCCATGTGGCATGGTGTCAAGACTCAATGTCAACCTTTGGGTACAATCTAGTTTGTCATCGCTCCTGTCAAAGTGTAGAGCCGGACCGAGCCCAGACTTACCATCTGGGCTTTCAAGAGCAACCCTGCCAGCCTATCCACCAGATCCATCCACATTGTCTCTGAGTAGAGGGCCTGAGGAGTGGGGAGAGGTCAGGTTAGTAGGGGAGAGAAGAAACTTAGGAGTGGAGGAGGGAAAATGTGTTGAGAAACTTTATCCTTTCATGCTGTGTGGATTCTATGATGAGACATTTCCCTATCTCTCCAAGAAAACATCAGTAGAATGTGAATTTCTCCATGGTTTATAGAATTGGGTTTTGGGGGGCTAGCACTAATTGGAGTGCTTTCTCCGGTTTGATGAGGAGGGCAGGGGTGTGTCCATGGGCACTGTGAAAATGGTCCATAAAAATCTAAAGGGAGGCTGTGTGTACCACACACGCACGTTTGTATGGGCTTTGTCTTGATTTTTAGTTGCCTACAGTGTTTGGTTACTCATGAGGCTAGTATGCATTAAATTCTAGATTATCATTGATTCAAGAGGGAGAAGGATCTGGTACTGCCAGGACCCGGGCACCGTACTCTGTAATTGCATTATATTTCATAATTTTTTGTAGCTGGGTTATTTGTCCAATTCCATCAGACTTGACTATTTTCTTCTCTTGCCTTATTAATTGGATAATGCTCTTATCCGTATTCGCTCAGTCGTAGGAAATGGCCTGAGTTTCTTGGGGCCCTCACATCATGCTCAAAGAGAATTTTAACATATCTCAAAATACCAGGCCCAGTGCTATCTGTTTAACACCGTTCCTGCACAGCTCTCTTTTTGACTAAACTATTCCCAGCTGCTGAAACCAAAGAGTACAATGAATGAAAGCCCATAAAACAGGAGCACCACTAACGGGCTGATCTTAGATGGAGACACGCAGTTCACCACCGCCTGGGGGCAGCAGACAGGGTCTTTGGCAGAACGTGGCTGGCTCACCACTCCTGCAGGTGGGTGGCCAGGAAACCAGCCTTCTGGGGTTCCTTGTAGAGGCCTCGGGGTCTGCTTGTACAGGGACAGAGCCCTCTGGACCAGCGGGGCTATTGGTACAGGCTAGAGCTGATGTCCGTCTCCCCTTACCTCTCCGTCACCTGTGTCAAATGCTTTGACATATCTTTGCTTCCCAGCAGCTCTGTGAAGGAGCAGAGCTGGTGCGATTCCTGTCTGTATGGGAGAGAATGTGGCTCAGGGAGGTTTCTTACCACAAAGACAAGTTAGAGACTCCATTATGTCTTGAACCTTCGCCTTCTCACTCTATGCTCAGTGCTCTTTCTACATTTTGGTGGCTTACTATGATCCCGAAGGCCAATGATTTCTAGCTGAAAAGAAAAAAAAAAGCCTTGAGTCAGAGAAAGGCTGAGACGGCTGGGTTTGAACTTTGGGGATGTCCACAGTGATTCAGCAGAGGGAGGAGAGAAGGAGGGCTTTTTCCGCCCAAGGGATTTGCTTGAAATGTTTTGTTAAAGTTGTGTAGACCAGGAGACACTGAATCTGGAAATGAGTAGGGAGCTGAGGTCCACACCTGGGCTAGAGGGGACATGCTTTGCACTACACTCTGTGGCATTCGGGCCTCCTGAACCCCCAGCAGCCCCTGGGTATCATGCTGTAAAGAAGGAGGTAAAAATAGTCAACTAATGAATATTAATGAGCAAGAGCAGCACATTCTTTTAGCTGAAGGAATCCTTAGCACTTCCCGTGTTAGAAGAATGTGTTATAATTTAAAAGAAAACACTCATTATTTTAATGTTCATTGTTAGCTATAATATTCTTTACAATCATAATGTATCCCTAAGCAGTTTTTATGGAGTTCAGTAGTCTAGTTAAAAAGAGGAATGTCAAAAAAAAAAAATCAAAATTTCTAAAAATGGTTCCCAGGTAGGAGTTATTTAAAATCTACTTATGTATTAATATATACAAATACCAAATACAAACAATGTCAGAAAGCAAGAAACACAATCAAGCATTTAAAATGGTCTCGATTATTATTCAACTAAGAAAACACTGTTCTATTTTTCTTTTTTAAGAAAACCTTTCCTAAGTGAGCAGTCACTGAAATTACTGCTAATACAGCATAATGTATTTCGCAGTTTTACAAGTGCATCTTAATTTTTCCTGTATTTCTTCCCTTCTGCTTCTCCCGTTTATCCCATTGCACTGTTTTCTGATCTTTTCTGAACTGGCCATCTTTCTGTAGCTTCATCCTTATTCCTTGTCAGCCTGGGGCCTGGCTCCTGTGAAAAGATCCTTGGTATGTATGTGACACCTCAACCCTTGTTTCAGCAGCAATGACTGGTGGAACCTTCTGGACTATGGGTGCAGCCCCCAAAGCAATGCCTGGGTCCCCAGCACTGGCCCTCAAGTAGCTTTCTGCTTTGTGCTGTCCTTGTTGGACTGGCCTTGGGCTCTGTGTCCTGTGATTGGGGTTTGGCCAGAGATTGGGGTAGATAGATGGTAGGTAAGGCCAACATTTCCTTTGCTCTTTGTAACCCTTTTCTCTTTAGAATTAGGAGGGACAACAAAAGGGCACTCAGTTCTGGGCCAGGACTCTGAGAGGAGTAGGATGCGGTCGTCTCCTGGGAGCAGACAGGAAGAGTTTTAGATAGAGATGCAACCACCGGTGTCTACTTCCTGATTAAGACGCTGACACTTGAAGATTCACACAGACCGGTGTTCCTCCGCTGGGGACTAACTGCAGCATTAGCGTCACACCCAAAGGTGTTTTGGGTGAGTCTGGCCTACGCCCCTCTCTGTATCCATGAGTCAGAGTCTCCATTGGAGCCTCAAACAAGGTTAGCATTTTCTTTACTACTGGAGGCCCAGTGTGCGAAATTGCACCCCCCCACCACCCGTGCACCTCCCACCCACCTGCCCGCCGCCCCCCCCTCCTGCCGGCCACCAGCCTCACTGTGATCAGAGCCTGTGGGCCACGGGGAAGGGACTGAGAGATGCTCCATGCACTTCATGGTGACCGGTCGTTGGGTCGTTTCGGTCATGACGTCTCTAGCCTTTTATTATTATGATCTGAGCTTTCCTTGCTAGGGTAATACGCTTTGAGAATCTGAACAAAGGGGGCTGTTATGGGATAAAAGGTGTCACCCCCAAATTTATATGGGAAAGACCTAACCCTCTCCAGAATGTGACTATTTGGAGATAGGGTTTTTAAAGAGGTAATTAAGGTAAAATGAGGTCATAGAGTGAGCCCTAATCCACAATGACCTCTTGTCATTATAAGAAGAAGAGATTAGGACAAGGACAATCCCAAAGGGAAGATCATGTGAAGACAGGGTGAAGATGGCTGTCTACAAGCCAAGAAGAGAGAGGTCTCAGAAGAAATCAACCCTGTCCACACCCTAATCTTGGACTTGTAGTCTCCGGAATTGTGAGAAAATCAATTTCTGTTGTTGAAGCCCCTCCCGCTCCCCCAGTCTCTGGTACCTTGTTATGGGAGCCCTCGAAATGGACTACCAGGGGTAGAGTTGATTGTGTTTTCTAAATGAATTCGGTCACACAACCCCTCTTTTACCAATAGAATTTTGTAATTTCCTGGCCACAGTGGTTGTCAGTGGTGCTGCTGTGGCAGACACCTCCCGGGGATGGATTAGCAGATGCTGTGTGGTCTGCCTTTTACGCATATTCATACACCTGGGAGCTCGCTCGGCTCTGCCTCAGAGCCACATTCACGAGCTGTAGCATGTGATGGGGTCCTAGTTTTGAACTTTGTAAGCTATGGAAGACTGATTTCTTCACAATACAATCTTAGTTGGAGTTCCTGGAAGTCAGAGGTGGTGTTTGATTTGTGTGATCTAAAGTGAATATAATAATTTGTAACTGGCTGACATTGGGAGGAAGATTTACATATGCATACATTACAGTTCTCTGTCAAAAAATATGTGCTTTAAACTGATCACTTGAGCAGAAGTTTCTAAGGTCTCTCTCTTTTCCTTGTCGAATGTGTCATCCTTCTGAAGGATGCTGTCTCTTTAATCACACGACCTGGACCAGGTGACATGATGTAAGGGCTTGGGAATAAGGTGTTTGATCATTCCTCATGTACAGCTCCTTTCCACAAAGGTATTTCCCATTTTTTGGTTACAGATCTCACTATTGGTAACAGTAACTGTAGATTGTAGGATGGCTAATATGAAAGAGAGAAAGTGCTATTTATTTACCAGAACACATAGCTGATGTTCCAGAGCTGCACTAATGTCAAGTGCATCTGGTAAGTAGTTCTGTAAGACTTTCATGGAGGAATGGAGAGTCTCTTAATAAAATGAAATAATTATTGTTATTGGAAGAGAAGACAAGAAGGGGCCAAGCTCCGTTTTTCCCTGGTCACTGTGACACTTACTCACAGGGTCAAACAAACATCTCTAGAAAGGTCACAGCGCAGATTCATCCCGAGAAACGAGTCAGGAAAGAATTTTAATATCTGTTAGAAGTGTGTGTGTGTGTGTGTGTGTGTGTGTGTGTGTGTGTGTGTAGTTTAATGGAAAACAGTGCCTCAAGAAGGGGTGGCTGTGGTGGAGAGTGGAAACAGGGAGGGGCTGTGAGCATCGGGTTTTTAGATAGCAACTGAATCTGGCACCCAACATGTGGCCACCAGGACTGGCCAAACAGCCCAAAAGACGACAGGAACTACAGACATGGAAATTACGAAGGAAATCAAGTATCAGCCTTTTGAGGGTCAAGCTCCAGTGCTCCCAAACTCACCTTTGGATGCTTGTTAAAGTAGATTCCAGGGACGCTTCCCCCCACATTCAGGTTTAGTCCATCTGGGGTGGGGGCCCAGAATCTGCATTTTAAGCAGGTGCTCAGGTGACTCCTATATAGTCAGTCCTCAGACCTGGCGTGGGGACCACTGGCCTAGAAAGGCCTGTTCTGGGCAGGGGACGGGCCAGGCTGTCTCCTTGCTGCATAAAGTTTGCCAGGAAGTCCTGCAGCCTGGCCGCGTGATTGACATAATACAGTAAACGGACCTTAGATGAGTCATATGTAAACGTATTAAGTTCAAATTTTTCATAAGCAACTTATCCTTTCCAAAAATCAGGTTATAATGGATTTTAGAGGGAGTCTTTGGGTTTGCTTGTCTGAAACGATAACAAATACAGTGTTGGGGGCGTTGCCACCCAAGCAATGGATTCTGTGAGCACAGGAGCACAATCTTTGTTGACAAGCAGATGACTGATTTTGCTGGACCTCCCTACCAGGGCCCTGCGGTGTGTTACACACTTCCTGGCCTTTTGTTTGGAATGCAATAAACCAACTGCCTGTTAAAAGCCCCTCATTCACTGTAAACGTGTCCCAGGAGGCGATTTCTTTCTGTCCCACAGAGTTTAGCGTCTCTCCCGAGGAATGGGCCTCAATTTTTGCTAAATTAACTCTTCAGGTATTATTCCATCAGGATAGACTCAAAGAGGGGGGATCTTAATTGCTCACAGATTACAGAGTCAGCACTCGGTGGGACATTTATGCAATCTGTAGCCCTGTGTTTATCTTAATCCTGAAATGGTTTGGATTTTATGCAAAACTAGTTTCGTCCTGATCGCTGCTGATAAAATGATGTAAGAAACACACAAAGCTTTTCCCGAGGTTTATTGTTGTTTTATTAGTCTTTAAGATGTGGACAGAAATTTTGTTACGGGCCAGTCTGTAAAGTCTCCTCATATATCGCAGGTCATTAGTGTCTCTCAACGTCCAAAAGTCGCAAATACTACTGTCAAAATCTAAGTGGGAAAGAATTTTTTTGGGGAAGTCAAAATCCATTTTAAGCATTGTGAAACAATGCCGTTCTTCTATTAAATGTGTATTTATCAATGTAGCAAATAGATAATTTGGATGCTTCTCTGCTGGCCGCAGGAACCAGGAAGGCACGTATCCACTCCTATGTGGATGACATAATCTTAATCTCACCCAGAGGAATGGGTGCTAAACCCCAGTGAGCCCATTGTCTGGTTATTATCAGAAAGGATCAGTAGCAATCATATGAAAATTAAAATTACTCTGGTTGGCCAAGATTTCTCCGAGTTGAGTTGAACTCTGTCCTAATTGGATAGTTCTAAATGAACCATTCATTCAGAGTTGAGTAAGACAATGAGTGTTCTGGGTAAAATATGAAGCTCTAGTCACATTAAAGACTACTTTTGTATTCTTGGGGCTACCTACTTGGGGTACCTAACGTCCTAGTGGGCTCATCGGAATTTAGAGCTATTGAAAATCAGAAATTCACCTGGGGCCATATTGGGGATTTAAAAACTATTGATATAGCCAACTAATATGACTTAACTTTGAAAAATTTCAGCCCAAAATTCTTTCTTTCTTTTTTGACCCAGAAATCTTGGCACTGCAACCCAAAATTCATCTAATTTAAATTAGCATTTGGCAAATTTTAAGCCCAGTTTTTTGAAAGGCTCTGGCCCTACATCTAGGCCAGTGGTTCTCATCTGAGAGTGCTCTCCTGCCGACCTTCCTCTCCCCCCTCCGCCCTTCCCTCACCCTCACCCTCACAAACCAAAGAATTTATGCCCCCTGCAGGTCAGTAATGCTGAGGTTGAGAATCCCTATTCTAGGCCATTCTGGTTCACACTGTGTGCTTCTGGGCAGGCATCCCATAAAGGCTTCTCTGTCTTCTCAGTAGCATTTCAGTTCTGCCTCTGGCATCAAAGACTCAGAGACTCCTCTTTAGGTGTCTTATGTCTTCATAACTTACTGACACTGAGTCCCTTGGCAGGGATGTCACCTCTAAAAACAATCTAGCAATTGCCCAAAGGTCAACTGAGGTTTGATTTGAGGGGGATGTCTAAGGGAAATTTTGCCTATTCATTCTTCTAGAGTCTCCAAAATCTTTCCCTGCACTGAGTAGAACAAAGAAACAAATAAGTCAACATCCAAATATTTCCCAATTTAGGTGGTGGCATGATAACCTCCTAGGATGGGGAGAGTTAATGAAAGAGAACGGTAGGGGGCCATGTAAGCATTGGGATGATGATGAGTTAAGGTTTCTCTTGTAGCTTTTTTTGCGGTGTTATTTAGGAAGCATTTATATGATGAGGAGTTCTGAGACTTCATACATCTTTAGTATAACTATATATTTTGCAACCTACCAGCGTGGAGTTCCTGAGAGAGGCAACACAAGGAAGAGACCAGGCCTGAGTCCAGGCCTGCTTTCCTGTCCATTGAACTCCACCACCCCCTCACCCCCGTCCCCCCAGCCCCTGCAGGTGACACAGAACCACTAGACCAGAGCCAGCCTAAAGCTTCAGCTCTCCTCCCTCATCCCTTTCCCAGCTGCTCACTCGGCTCAGTATCTAGATCCAAAGCTCCTCTTAAGGGAAAGGTACCCCAAGTCCCAAGTGTTCCCTTCCAGGGAAGGCAGATGAATGAATCTGGAGTTTTCTGTACCCTGCAGCTCCCTTCTGGAGATTTTGCAGGATGGAACAGGTGAGCACAGGGCCAGGCAGCCCTTCCCAGAGGCCCACATGCAGAGTTTGGGTTGAGGGGACAGGAAGAATTTGGGTGGCATCAACATTCGAGGTGAGGACTTTCATTACTTACTGTTTTTCATATAAATATGCCAGAAATACAGTACCTGGAAGTGAAATTAATCTCTTCCTGGAATATAGTAGCTGGAAGCGAAATTAATCTCCTTTCAATGAAGTTGGCTGCTTCCTTTTACCAGGAAGCCAGTGTCTGCGAACGGAAGCCTGTTGGAGTGCGCAGTTGCAGTGACTAATTAAACCCAGATGCCTGCCTCTTAATTGGTTTTGATCTGTCTTTTACCTTGAATCTTTCTATAGGATTTAATAATGTAAGACAACCTCCCCCTGAGAACGCGAGCAGGGTAGAAATGATAAATAACAGGTAAAAAGAAGAGATATGAAGTTTTAAAGTTGATGCCATTTTAATAACACGATACTAATACAGAGCTTTTGCTAACTGTGGAATGAGTAACTAAATAAGGGAATCATTGGAGTATCTTGTCTAGGGCGGTGGTGGTTCCCATAGATGTGAATGGCCCAGCATTCCTTTCTTTCTCGTTGGCTTTGCTCATCCGTCATGGACTTGACATTCTCCATGTCCTTTGTCTTAGTGCTTTTTCTCCCTTCTCCAAATCTGCCTTTACCCTGCCCCAGGCTTGATAATCTCAAAACAACAAACAAACCTAAAATAGGTTAATTCCTTTGCAAAAAAGTCTGCCCCTTGATTGGCCCTATGCTGTTGTGAGCTAGACCAGGCATTACAGGAGGGCAGAATCCGTGTTCAGCCCCTTGACTTCTGAGCTGATTGGTTTTAAAGGTGCCACTGTGGATGGGGCCCTCCCCTTCCTGTCCTTAGTGTCTTCCCTTTCCATTAATTCTTTTCTACCCGCCACAGGAACCCTAGGGATTAACCCATCTCCATTCAGTCTAGTGCTTTTCCTCTAATGGCTTCCAAAACCGTCTGAAGTTAAGCTTTGGCCATTGTTACTTAAACAGAGTGAAGCCACACTACTTTGTATCTCCTGGTTATTCACCTCCAGTTAACTAAGTATCGTCTTTTGTCAGGTGCGCAGAAAGGGTTTCCTAAGTCAGCATTTCCTAGAGTGTGCTTTGTGGAACACCGATCCTATTAGATGCTGGAAAAGACAGTTTTACCATCAAATAAACAACGTTTGGAAATCACTGCTTATTGTGCTTTGCTCATAAGAGGTCCAAAATGCACATTTTTGGTATGTTACAGTCTCAGAGAATTCTTGCAAGTTAAAATTTATTTAAGTTTAACTCTGGGTTCCCCAAATGTATTCAACTAAACCTCCTCCTAATATATATATGCATATATATATCACCATATCAACTAACAACATCGTACCCAACACCATTAAAAATGAGATTCTGGGAGAGTTAACCTACCTCAGAGCTGAAGAAGAAAAAACTCAATAAGGATGAAGAATAGATGGGTTCTCCTGACCAAAGAGTTTTGAGCCTCTGATGGATAAGAGATGCCACTGGGAAAAACCACTGATCTCTGTAACATTTTCTCTGCAACATGACCTTCTTTAAAACCATGCTCTGAGAACCAAACATGAAAGAAATGGTGTCAGATAATTTTATCAGAAATTTAATAATTGCCCTGCTTCTAAATGTCCATTTTTATTCATCATAAAAATTCATTTGTTCTTAGATTTTTCCCCAGAAGAAAGTCTTAGAAACTACCCCGTCATTATTATTATCTACTAGAGGCCTGATGCACAAAATTCGTGCAAGGGCCTTGGCCCTTGCAGCCTCGGCCGGCCCTCCAGCCCCGGCTTTATCCGGAAGGTTGTCTGGACGGTTGTTCTGCTGTTCGGTCTAATTAGCATATTAGCTCTTTATTATATAGGATTCCTGCATTCACAGTAAGTGCTGTTTGTTTCTGGGTCAGTTATCCTCACGTGAGAACTTCTCAGCCTGCAGACAGGGTTACAGTGGACTCTTAAGAAATAGTCCTTCAGAGAGCAAGTGGTTTGAAGAGACTTGACGAT
Source organism: Myotis yumanensis (assembly GCF_028538775.1). Classification (NCBI taxonomy): domain Eukaryota; kingdom Metazoa; phylum Chordata; class Mammalia; order Chiroptera; family Vespertilionidae; genus Myotis; species Myotis yumanensis. Next base: position 5,726,288 of record NW_027223757.1, read on the forward strand.
GTTCTTTCTATCACCCATGGATGTTGCTAATTAACAATGGAGATTATTGAATGCAAAGGCAAGTGTGCTGAACTGGCAATGTCTGGTGATCATGAACATGAACTTGGAGTCAGACATTCAAAGCCCAGTTTCATCCCCTGCTACTTCTGTGATCTTGGGCGCTGTTCTTAGCTCCTCTGAGCCACGGTGTTCTATCTGAGACAGAGGGAACACTAGAGGCACTCACCTGTGGGAGCACGGGTGAGGACTGAAGGAGTGTCTGCCTGTATTAGTTCCCCAGGGCTGCCATAACAACGCAGCCCAGACCCAGTGGCGTAAACAGCAAAAATGTCTTGTCTCCCAGGTCTGGAAGCTGGAAGTCTGAGATCAAGGTGTTGGCCCCTTCTGAGGGCTGTGAGGGAGAATCTGCTCCAGGTCTCTCCTCGCTTCTGGCGGCCTTGGTTTGTAGATGGCGTCTCTCCCCCTCCTCCCCCCACCCCGGTCTCTTCATATCATCTTCCTTCTAGGCATGTCTGTGTCTAAATTTCCCCTTTTATAAGGGCACTATTTATATTGGGTTAGGGCCCACCCTAACATCTTAACTTCATTAACTGTAAAAACTCTACCTCCAAATGGGATCACACTCTGAGATTCTGAGGGTCAGGAGCCCAACTTCTCTTTTTTTGGGGGAATGCAAGTCATCCCATAATGGTGCCCAGGAGATGCTAATAACACAGCAGATGGTAAGCACACGTTGAATTTCATTAATTATTAGTAGGTTAATCTTTATGAAATTGCTGATATTTGACCATTTTCCCTACAAAAAGGGAAAGATTTAACATATTTTTCTTTGCTTCTTTCCAGCAGTCTCTCGCTGGATGCTCTCTGTCCCAGACATAGACCCCCACTTTCTGGGCAGCTTGCATGAGGTGGGCGGGGTAATGCAGGGGAGGCCTCTGTGCTGACTCGCTTTGCTCTTCTCCTAGCTTGGGACTTTCTTCTGTAGCCATTATCTCCTGAATGCAGTAGCTAGGCTGTGAGACTACTGGTTTACCTGTCAGGACCCCTCTTGTAAGGGAATCTTCCAAGGCCCGGGGAGAGACCTCCAACAGGTGTTCACATCGACATGTATTTTTGTAAAATTGGCAGAAATAAAATATTTAACCCCAGTCGCTTAAGACCACTGTCTCTGTACTCCCCACCTTCTCTTCTGCTACACTTTCCCTCATCCAGAGTCATTGGAGTAGCCCTGGACAATTTTTATAAAAAGACTTTATTGTTTTAGAGCAGTTTCAGGTTCAAATCTTTGTGCAAAGATTTTCTCTATACCCCCTGTCCCTACACAGGCACAGCCTCCCCAACTATCAACATCCAAGTGTATACTTGTAATAATCAATGAATCTACACTGACACATCACAATCACCCTAAGCCCATAGTTCACATTAGGGTTCACCCTTGGTGTTGTGCATTCTATAGATTTGGACAAATGTGTAATGATAGGTATCCACCATCCTAGCATCATGCAGGAGAATGTCACTGCCCTAACAGTCCTCTGGGGTCCACCTAGTCTTACCTCCCTCCTCCCAGCACCTGCATCCACTGACCTTTTTACTGTCTCTATAGCTCGGCCTTTTCCAGGAAGTCATATAGCTACAATCATACAATATGTAGCCTTTTCATTGGCTTCTTTCACGTAGTGACATGCATTTAAAGGTTCTACCATGTCTTTCATGGCTTCATAAATCATTTCTTTTTAATGCCGAGTAATAGTCCATTGTCTGGATGGACCACTGTTTATTTATCCAGTCACCTACCGAGAGCATCTTGGTTGCTTCTGATTTTGGTATTTATGAATAAAGCTGTGTAAAGCCCTGGGCAATTTTGCGATAACTCGAAGTGAAGGTGAGATGGGAGTACATTTACCTTGGGTGCAGTGGGATACACAGTCACCTCCATGTGTCGTTGAGCATTGCTAGCTGTCCTGGTGCAGGAATGCTCTGAAAATACTTGCACCACTCACTGTGCCGCCTCATGGCCCTGAGGTTTTGGGAGGAGGCCTCCCTGCAGTGTGTTCTTCGCCTGTTCACCAAAGTGGGAAGGAGTGGGGAGGAGAAACAAGGTTTGACATGTATGGGGCCAGAGGCCAGTTGGTGAACATTTCATTAGCTGTGTGACACTGAAAGTGGGAAATTTGGTTCTTAGCAACATCTACTCAAATGGAAGTTCTCTCTGGTCAGGAATATATCCATTAATGGAGCATCTCTCTATCAACTGTGCCCGAGGGAAGACTGAACTATCTTTCCGTTCTATATGTAGACTATATACAACTGTTTTGTCTTAAGAAGAGGTGATTGAAGAACATCCAGCCGAAAAATAAAGGAAAAGAGTCTTATTGAGCTATGTTAGTTATTTATTTAATAAAAATATTGGTCATTGTTAGACTTCTATGCTTTGTGTGGTATTTGTCAGTTTCAATTGTATATATTTTTTTGAGATTTCTTTTCTCAATTATATATTAAATACACTCCCATACCAATTCTACATTTACAACTTTGTATTTTTTTCTTAAAAAGAGGCTATAAGATTGTAGAGTCTTCCAGCTCTCTGAGACTAAATCCTTCCATGCCCCTTGGCTTTTTAAATCTTAAGATCTGACTGCTTTTTGTGGCATCTGACCAGTTCTTTTTGGCACATTCAGGTCATTTTAATACCCAATAATAAAGTGAGTTTTATTATTCGAGGCTCTTGACTTGCGGAGAAACTAATGATGGCAATGTATAAAGGAAGATGTGCTCTAAATAGTCATCTCTCTCAGTCTCACCCCATCTGAGCACATCTGTGGACCAAGGTCTTTCCTGTATGTGCTGAACATCGTAGTATGAATGGTAGATCTGTACTTTTGATTTTTAAAAATAATCTCTCATCATATAATTAAAAACACTGTGATTACACTCATGGAACGATCCAACAGTGCTTTATACTTCTGCAAAACTATGTTTTGTTAATGTTAAGATAAATTCATGGTCTTTTATTATAACAGAAGCTAGTTTTGCTCCAGTTGTAAGTAGGGGGTATTTGGCTGTTGTTAACTATATTTTTATTTTTTTAAATAAAATTTTTCTGTACTTGCTTTTTAACATATTAGATTGCTGAGAACGGTTGTAAATAATGACATTATTTATCTTTGGAACATGCTGTTAGGACTGGGCCTATTTCACTGTTGGTAGAGAGTTGACGTAAATTTCTAAGCAGCTCTGTTCCCAAAACTCCACTTTTGTTGTCATTTATTTGTAATTTGGGATTCAATTCAGTTATTTTACTTGATCTAAACACATTTCACTCTGATTTTGGGTGGGCAGTCTTTGCTGCAGAAAGATGAGAATTTGCATATTTTGCTTCTAAATAGAGCCATAATAAAGGATTTTAGATCCTTAAGTGGCTGGTTTAAGTGGGAAATAGCTAGAAAAAGGCTGCTGCCTTTTAATTCTGTGAGTTTCCTGAGTATTGTTGAATGTTGGGGCAGCCAACCATTGTTGACAGCAATAAAGGGAACAGTCAGTGTGTTGTTCTGTGTCTGGACAGTTAAACGTCGGCTCCTGGTCCTCTCCCCAGTGTTGACCGCATGTGGTGTCCATGTTTCACCTCATGCCTGTACACAAGACACATCAAAATGACAGAGCAGGTGAGGATTGCAAATCATAAGACTCTTGGAAAACATTTTCCAGCATTGCTTTCAATTGTTCAAATCCTGCGGAGTTGTCCTTAAATTATGCAGATTGTGTTATAAAAAGGAAATGACATAAGAACTATGTCAGTGTCACATCAAAATGAATGACTACCATGCCATATAAAAGAAAAACAACTTTTAAACTTGATTTCATTGACAACATGCTTTTAGGTATGAAACACTTCTCACTGCACAGGCCTCGCTGGAGTTCGAAAACACAAGACACAGCATATCCCAAACATCCCTGAAGGGCTGAAGTGCAATCATCCATGTTTTCAACCCTCAGCTCCTTCCTGAGCCACTGCTATGCATGGGTTTCAGCACCACAGATGCAAGGGCCAGCGCAGGACTGGGGCCCTTCCTCTCAGAAGGCTTCTCTTTCAGCGTGATGGAAAACAAATCAGTGACCAAATGCATATGTAATACTAGAGGCCCGGTGCATGAAATGTATGCCCTGGAGGGGCGTCCTTCAGCCTGGCCTATGCCCTCTCACAGTCCGGGAGCCCTCAGAGGATGTCTGACTGATGGTTTAGCCAGCAGTCAGACATCCTTAGTGCTGCCATGGAGGTGGGAGAGGCTCCCACCACTACCGCTGGGCTCGCCAGCCGTGAGCCTGGCTTCTGGCTGAGCAGCGCTCCCCCTGTGGGAGCACACTGACCACCAGGGGACAGCTCCTGCAGTGAGTGTCTGCCCTCTGGTGGTCAGTGCGCATCATAGCGACTGGTTGTTCCTCTGTTTGGTCGATTTGCATATTAGCCTTTTATTATATAGGATAAGCATCACACCAATAAAGAAAAATAAAGCAGGGTTGGGGGGGAAGAGACTGAGGGAGATGGTACTTTACAGAGTTATCTGAGAAGGCTTCTTGAAGGTGGTGATATTTGAGTTAGAGAACCTATGTGCATGAGGGAGGGAATTGTGTGGTTCTAAGAAAAGAGCTTTCCAGGATGGAGGGAACTCCAAGTGCAAATGTCTCAAGGTGGGAATAAGCAGGGCTTGTTGAAGGAATAGCAAAAAGCTGGTGTGCCTGGAATGAAGTAAGTGATGGGCTGAGTATGTAGGGGATGGTGATATAGGGGAAGCTAGGTGTGCTTTGACCTTCAGTTTAAAGAGATTGCTGGGCTGGCTGGCATGGCTAAGTGGTTGAGCATCGACCTATGAACCAGGAGGTCACAGTTCGATTCCAGGTTGGGGCGGGTTGTGGGCTCCATCCTGGGTGGGGGGCATGCATGAGGCAGCCAATCGATGATTATCTCTCATCATTGATGTTTCTGTCTCTCTCTCTCCCTCTCCCTTCCTCTCTGAGATAAATAAAAAATATAATTTTTTTAAAAAGATGGCTGGTTACCCTGTGGAGAGGATGTTGTGGACAGGCAAGCATGGGAGGAGTGTTTATCCATTAGTGTTTGCAGAGAAACCATCCCAAGATGTAGCAGCTTAAAGCAGCAGCCATGCATTTCAATAGCTCACAAGTGTGTGGCTCAACAACCTGGGCTGGACTGGGCAGGCAGCCTCCGCTGTGCTTCAATGTTTCAGTTCAGCGGAGCATGGTATTCATAAAATGTTGTGTGGTTAGAAGGCTTCATGGAGGGGCTGAGACTTGAGCTGTCTCTGAAAGATGTGGTGGGTTTGAACAGACGGGTGAGGGCGTTCTGGGGGAGGGGCAAGCATGAAGGAAGGAAACACGGAGTGAATGGAGATGGGGTGTTGGTGATGGAGTGGGAACCAGTCAGACTAGTGAATGATGACTCTGGGGCGGGGCGGCTAAGGTGGTCGGGTATGGCCAAGCTTTGGGGAGACTGGACCGCAAGAGGATTTCAACTCTGAGGTGGAAGGAAATAGCCATGGAAGGCTTGTGAGCATGTAGGTGATAAAGGAGAACCATGGCATTGTATTAGATGACGAGGACTGTGGGAGGAGGTGGGGGCTGCCCAACCACTGGAGAGCATGGCTCCGAGAAGGCCCCCCCTGGAGTGATCACCACAGGAATCAGGAGGTGGATATGCGGCCAACTTGTAAGGTGAGGCAGAAAGATGTGCTGATGATGATCAGATGTGGGAAGGCAGGGGACATGTTTATAAAAGGTGGTCCTTTATGGCAGCATCTTCTAAAGGTGTGTTCTCTGTCCCATAGTATAATAATTGTACTGTTGATTAAGTTCTCATATCATCATAACAATGGTCAAAGATATAAACCCCAGGTATTCAGAAGGAAGGGACTTAATACAGGGGAATACTTAGCTTTCAGAGAGACAGGAGGTTGTGGTGTCTCCAGGAAACGATCAGATGCAACTGCCTCCAACACAGATGGTGGTTCACTGAAAAGTCCCATGTTTGCCAAAGCCCTGACTTGCCCCCCCCCCCCCCCCCCGCCCCCCAACTGCTGGAGGAGCAGTATTATGATGATGGCTTCTCTTTGCCTTCCAAGCCACGGTGAGGGCTCCTCCAGGGTGGAATCTGACTGGGTGCCCTGCAGGCAGAGGGGCTAGCTGTAGGTATTAGACTCCAGCTCCACAACACGGGGGTCCAGGAGTAAATGGTGCTGAGCAATCAACAGCCCACCGGACTCATGTGGGTCCTTCCTTCCTCTCAAGTCCAATGCCAACTCCTGCAGAGATCCCTGCCCTATTTTACAAGACTCCTTTGAGCAGAGTTTGGTTAAAATCTCCTCTTGGCACTCCCATAATCAGTTGCAAAGAATAATTTAATTTTATTTTAAAGACCACTCAGCAGTTTTTCTTCTTGTTTTCTATTATGGAGCAAGACTGGATAAAAAATTACGGTGAAATAACTTATTGATTTGCAGGTAGACTCACTTGTACTTGCCTTATATTTTTTTTCCAGCATATATATCTATACATTTATCAAATAGTGATGGGAATGTATAACTTGCTAGTTAATTGAATCTCCAACTCCTCAAGCATGTGTTGCAACATCAAAACACATACAGAGATGGGATCTCTTGTTCAAAAATATTTTAAAAGAGCTCAATAGGCACTTTCTAAAATAAAGTTCATAAAAAACCGAGAGAGGTAAATTTCTGGGGTGTATTCTTGAGTCCATTTTGCTGTTTTGTTTGTCAAGACTGCTCAGTGGTCATTCTTGCACTGCCTCCCCAACCCTTATTCTCTGTTCTTTCATTCTGCAAACATTTATCAGGGTCTGTTGTATGCCAGAGATTATGTTAGAAGGGGGAAGATAAAGATATGGCCTTGACTCGTCTTTAATGTGAAGTATTCCCATTTAAATTCATCTTCCTCACCACTTCAACATTTCTGTGTGTATTCTCCTGTCCTTTTCTGTGAGATAGAGTGGATGGGTTGGTTATATGCTAGGCTGGAAGAATAGATTCCTGTTGAGTGGGAACCATGGGGGTGGGTCCTGCTAGACAGACAATGGCCATGAACCCAGATTTTGGTCTATTGGTTTAGAGTCTTCCTCTCATAGCTGGTCTCCACTCAGGACACTATGTCCAAAGGCTCCCCCCGCCCCCACAGCCTTGCATTTCAGCACATGAATTTTTTGTTTTCAATTCTTAACCAGAAGGTTACTTCTCATAGCAACCAGGTCTAGTATGTAGGTTTTTAAGCTTAACAACAGTATCTCTTTTTTTTTTTTTAAATGAAAGGTTTTGTTTTCAAGTGAATGATACATAAAAGAGATATGCTTAGAGCCTGGGTTCCTGGAAGTCTTGTCCAGCCCCTCCCCCCCCCCCCCCCCCCCCCCCCCCGCCCAAGGCAGCTCTTGAGGAGGCCCTGAGCGGGGTAAGAAAGCATGGGGTGTGGAGGGAAGATTAACATGGAGCACTTAGGTGTGGGTTTTCTTTCTTGGAGTCATTGGCTAACACACTTAATTTCTGAGAATATTACTTTCTCATGTTTATACTTTTTCTATAAAATAATATTGCCTTACCTGTTCATACCTTAAAACATCTTGTAAGCAAGGTCCTTTTTCTAGGGAATAATTTTTAAAAAGTGAAAATTCTCTGCAAAAGAGAGAAGTTTTGCAAATGCTAATTGCTGCATTCAGATTACAAGCACTTCCCTGAATTCGATCAATATTTGTTGATTTTTAAAAGTGTTTTAACAAAGGTATGGGTGCCTATAATTATTTTTAGTTACTGTACATATTTCCCATTGTCACTTTTTAAGTAAACAATTCCCACGGCTGGTGTATTAAGCAAAAACAATATAAATGTGAATAGCAACTCATGTTAAATGAGAAATGGGTGCGCACTATGGTGTATTTTGTGCTTTCTCTGTGGGATGCTTTGAAAGCATATTGCTGGCTGAAAAATAAAAGGTGTTATATTTGTCTTTATTTTTCATGTTCTATATCTGAAAGCTGTACCCAAAATGCCCAAAGACCAGGATAATGGAGGTTCATTTATGTATTCAGCCCTTTATGCCCTGCAATAGAATTCAATGGGTGAATGTATTTTGCATGATTTTCCCATAGAGCATGCTGTGTTTAATAGCATCTGGCACATCTCGGAGAGCCCCACTGCATATCATGAGGTGTTTAAATCGTATTGAATACTTTATAAAAGCAATTTCCATTCTGTTGTGTTCTTTTTGCAGATGGTGATCTGGAACAGTTAACGTGATAATACTCTTTACTTTACTTATTTGTGACTTATCACTGTTGTAGATGAAGAAACAACATTTATGGATCACTGTTTCTATTCCCTGGTTTTGAGGCTGACTTCTCCTTAGACAATACCCAGGATTTCACATTTAGGTCTCTAGTGCCAAATGGAAGCTAGCAGTTGTGTATGTGAACTTGATTTGTATCTGTAATAGTCAAGTAGAGCGCTTGATTTAATAATGACTGGTACCTACAGAGACCAATGAACTTGATTCTTCAGGTAATGGAACCAACACAAATACCCTTTGAAGAACGTGTCTTTCTTACCCAATTTCAAATGCCCATGAGCACTCACTTATTCAACGGACATTGAGCAAAGCAGTTGACTCTGTGGGGCTGCACGGTTAATAAGACACACTCCTGGCTTTCAGGGGTGACATAATCAAGCAAGGAGGAGTTATTCCACACTAACAAATATTTATCAAATGTCTTCTTTGTGCCAGGCATTGTATTATTCAAGACAGTACAATGATATTTTATTTAGAATATTTCAAGGTAACTCACAACATATCCAATTTGAAGCTTGGGGGCGGGGGGCGCGAATAGAGCCTTTGAAAGTCACTGTGATAGACTCAATAGCCTTAGTTGTCCAATAGCCCACCAAATAGAGTTTACATTGCTAAACTAGGCATCCTGGTCAGTAAGCCAACCACTATACCTTAACCCATTCACCAGTCATTTACCAAAGACATCTCTAACTTCCTGCTTTCAAGATGTAGAGGCTAACGTTTTGAGCTGAGGGAGAGAAATAAAACCAATATGTTATGTTTCTTCTAATTCATTGAAAGGAATATGGAGATATTTACATTTGAATGATAGTCTCTTTAAATCTCACTACGTATATATTCACATACCAAGTTAAGTGCTAAGATGCTTTATAAGTGTAAAGCGTAACCATATCACAAATATGTACACACATTTTAATATAAGTTTACGTGTTTCTATAGCTCTCAAATGTCTGCTGTTAGGTTCTATAGCCAGGTGTTTACTGAGTTTGTGCAGCAGAGAATAGAGAAGAAAAAAATCTGTCAACATTCATCCATTTGTTCACTTCATCATTTAGTCTTTAAATAATATTTATGCACTAATTCATATACATGTTTAAAGAGTGTCTATTATGTACTAAGTACTGGGTGTTGGAAAGAGAAATGATTAGGCAGCATCCCTACCCTCCAGTGCATGAAAATAAATGCCTTTAATACAATGTGATGAGAGCTCTGCTGAGGTAAGCAATGGATAGAGTGCTTTCATGGAAGCAGGGAGGTGACTTCTGCCTTGGGGGCCTGGTAAGTGGTGGTGACTATATGAGTGAAGCTTCTTCAGAAGAGGGGATGGTAGACATGAGACAAATCAGATATCTCCAAGGAAATAGCAGGAGTGGTAGGGCTTGGGTGAGGGCGTGAAGGCTCATAGGCCCAAAGGCTCTCTCTAGTGTGGCCGAGGAGGGTCATTTGATTAGAGTGTGGATGATTGGAGATGATGGGCCAGAGATGAGAGGCCAGATCATGGAGGGTGTGTGTGTGTGTGTGATGCTGAAGAGTTTGGGCTCCAAGCAGAACTCAAGGCAATGGAGCGCCAACAAAGGGTTTTAATCAGTTCCATAATCATACCTTCACTTTATAATGGCGCCTCTGGTAGTAGTGCCAGGATAGATTCAAAGGGGTCCATTTGCAGACAAGAATTTAGTCAGGAGATTCTGATGAAAGTGCAGTTAGTGAAGAGGGTACAGAAATGAGGGACTTTAGGAAAGGGGGCATTATATTGGGGTGAGTTGAATGGGGAGTGGGGGAGAGAAAGGTCGTTAGGATGAATGACAAATTTTGGAAAACCGGTGGGATGCAGTGCCATACTTACCAGGGAGAGAAATGGGAAGAGAAATGGTATTTGGCTGCAGATGTGCATTTAGTTTTGTTTCTGTTGAGGATGAGGTAATGTTGGACTATGTGGAGGGGCGTCCTGGGGGCAGTTTTTGGAATGTGTGACTCGCTGTACCAGGCAGATGGGATCACGACGATGAAAAGAGCATGAGTTCCTATGAAGAATTCACAATCCACTGGAGGAGTCAGCGTCCACACTCCAGAACAGTGCACGCCAAGGCTAACCCTGAGCTGAGACAGAAGACATTCCCTTGTCCCTCTGCTTCCAGCATCTCCACAGCACTCATTCTCCTGGAAATGCTGGCTCCAACCCTGGCTAGACTATGGGTCACATATTCAATTATGTCCCTTCCCAGGTAAAAATCCCTGTGATGGCTGTCAGTTACCCATGGGGTAACTCCCACACTCCTCAGCCTGTCCGTCAGTGAGAGCTCCTCAGGGCTCATATTCCACACCCTCTTACACACCAATAGATGGAGCCAGTCCACTCCACAGGCTGCCATTGTGCCTGTGAGCTCACTTTCCTGAACTTGGCTAATACGTTTTCTTGGCTTGGGCAGGTGTCCCCAGCTGCTCTGTGGGGGTAGTTTTGATCACCAATACTCAGCCTTGACCTCTGCTGCATCTGGAATAATGACTCCATAATAGGAGAATAGATGATGAGGAGTGGATACTGGGGGGCCTGGGTTCTAGTCTTGGCTTAATGCTTTCCAGATCACATGGTCTACAGTCAATCACTAAGTGTCTTTAGAATAGATTTCTTCATCTGTAAAATGGAAGCTAAAATGCTCTCATAGTTTTCCCTGGGAGATGAAGAAGTTCAGAGTGATAAATAGACGTAAAGTAACTTGTAAATGAAGTGCTTTATAAATGTATTTTATATAGACATTTCACTTTAGGCACTGAAGTGTCTATTTCTAAATAATAAGACAAAATGTACAATTAATGATATCTTTCAATTGCAAACCTTTTTTCTTCCTGAGAAATTTTTGATGAATATATACTGCAAATCGGGAGGTGCCATCTATCACCAACCTACATCGATCACTTACATTGTACTTGGTGCCCTGCTAGGTACTGAAAATTTATCATTTATTTTCTCCTTTTGGAGATGGTGTATTTGTGTGTCACAACTGCCTGGGCTACAAATTATGTTCTCTTATATTTCAGGGAAATTCAATTTTATCTCAGATTCCATAACTAACTTTTACTTAGGTTTGGCTGCACAATGGGTAATAGATAATTTCTTGTACTTTTGCTGGATAGTCCTCAAATATTTATGATCCGTTATTCTTCTCTCCATGGTAATTTGATGGCACTTGGAAGATCCCTCAGTGAGGAGACTGCAGCCGGAATGACGGTGATGAGTAGCTCATTTGACATTCCATTAAACTTTTTATCTGCTGTCCATGCATCTGCAAAAGTGAACGCACTAACATGGGGGGGTGGGGAGGAGAAGCGAAAATGGGCTACTTTGCAGATACGCATTTGAATGTGTCATCTGAAATGCAAGTCCTCATTGGGCCTGGATGGCTGCTGTAAACTTCCCTTGTTCCTCTGACCGACCAGAGCTGTTGCATCTGAAATCATTCTTTTTTCTTGTGTATATTTCTGCACCAGCAAATACACAAAATGCTTGCACATCCCCATTTTCTGAAAAACCCATATTTTATCCCTCATTTCTACCCCCTATGCACTGACCTTTAGCTGCAAACATCACTTAGCAACATTAATAGCGGTACTTATATTACTACTGCCATTGGTATTTAGTAAACATTTCACGCATCAGGCTCTGTGCAGAGCTCTTTACTCACATTATCTCATTTATTCTTCAGAACATAGGTTGGTAAGAACAACTATATTAATTGACAGGGACTGTGGTACCCTTGTTTTGCTGGTTAGGAAAGTGAAGCATGGAGAAGTTAAATAATTTGGCTAAGGCCACGTACCCAGCTTGTGACAGGGCGAAGTCTAAAACCCAGGACTCTCTGATTCTAGAACCTGGACACCTAAACACCGATTCCCACCATCTCCTGAGGCTTTGCTTCCTGCTTACACTTCTCCTTGCAAACCCACCCTATCCTTCAAAGAATTATGCATTAGTGTACAGCACATGTTTCTTCTCTCTTCTCATATCCTTCCCTCTGCCCAATTCAATCCCAGCATGCAACACTTGAAAGCAAAGTGTCTGAACTGGAGGGCTTTGAATGAGTGACCAGGGGTGATGAGTGGCCTCCTCTACCCCTGGGGCTGGCAGCCCTGTCCTGGGGTGGCTGGTGGCTCTGGCTACCACTGGCTGTGATCAGCCCTGGTTTGCCCGGTGATGTACATAGATACACATGTCGTTCTATGTATGTGATGTGATAAAGGTTGGGGGCCTGGTAGGGCCTATGGGAAGCCTGTCTCCTCCAGGGAGACTTCAGAGAGGTTCGGCTGCTCAGATCTCAGCATTATATTCTTTCTCACTGACTCAGCTCTTCAAGGATCATTGTTCACGTTCACTGATCTTTCTAGAATCTGAGTGTTGACTTCAATTAGAGTAAAACTTCCTGAGGGCAGTGCGAGGCACACGGGAGTTGCTTGTGGGTAGGCGAGCATTAGGAATAAATAAGCGAGTAAGCTTTTGCCCTGTACAATGACCTGTTATTATCTTGTGACTAGGTTTCCAAGTCAAACTTAAATAGAAAATTGAAGTAATTATCTGGACAATTTAGCAAGAAAATAGTGGCAGGCTAAACCCTCCAGATAATGTGTGACTGGTTCCCTGATCACTTCGATGAGGGGGATCTGAACCATGTTTGCACACCTGGTCCTATATACAGGGTGTTCCCAAAAATGGATGTGCACTTTAACAGCTGGTAGCTCAGTTTTGCAAGTGAAATGCATGTGAATAAACACTGCCTTTGTCATTATTCAAAGTGTGTGTATGCGTTTTTGGGGACACCCTCTATTAGGACACAGCTGTCAGCCCTGCAGGAGAGGGCTCTGCTTCTTTATCCAGAGAATTCCTCTAAGTCCTTTGGGCAGCCTGGCCCCTGGCGGTCTAGTACACGGTACAACCATGCGTCACCCTGTCTGCAACTACCCTTGACCGCGCTGTTGGGGAACCAGGTAGCCATCTGAAAATAGACATGTGCCACTCCTCGAAGGAAATGTTCACGTGTGGGGAGTATTGCAAAATGGCACGAGCGACACTCCACGTGGCCTGGATGAAATGCTTTCTTTACGAAACGAACCATCTCAGGGGCAACAATCGTCCGTCTAATTAAGGCACCAAAGACCATGTCACCAATAGCAGCAAAGGACACGACGCCACGGAGGCATCTCTTTCTCCCTGAAGGCAGGTTCTTTTGTGCTGGAGACTCCATAGGTGGGAGGCACAGAGGGAGACAGCGCAGCACGTGGGCCCTTCCATTCGGGAAGAATGGCAGGGGGTGTGAGAGAGGGGCCCGAAGGGGAGGAGGCAACCTTGGGCCTAATTCTCAGAAACACACAAACCCGGCCTCTCTCCGTGTAGCAGTTACCATCCCCACGCACACTCTCCTTCCTGCCCAGACCTGCACTCGGGTATTTCCTCTTGGATTTCTCAGTTCAGTCTGTGGGTGTTGGTACAAGCCAAACAGATCCTTCCCGCACTTAATAAATCCAGAAGAGGCATGGGGGGGGGGGGGGCCCTTATAAATATCTAATAGCCACCTCTGGGTAACACTTAGCCATTTTAACTCCCTGAAAGTGATGTTATTTTGAGGGTCTCCAATTGTAAGATCATGAAAGGAGCCCCGCGGAGGCTGTGGAAATGGAAGGGGGTAATGCATTTAACATGGCTTTTCTTCGGACCACTCTTTCATCAACTATTGATTTGATTGCAAAAGCCTTTAGTCAGGGCAGGAATTCCACTGGTAACAATTAAATTTTCAAGAGATGGGCTTGTAGGAGAGATGAGGGGGCCGGGGGCGGGAGGGGCTGCCTGTGCAGCGGGCTCCTCAGATGTTAATGACTCTGTTAGAGTTACATGAAATTAACAGAAATGAGATCTATGGTTATTGAAGAGCCTCCTTTCTAGTGAGAGGAGCCATTTGAGTATAACGATTGGGATTATGGGTCACTGGAGCCTTTTAACTGTTCATTCGCTGCCTGACTGACCGCTGGGCGGATGCGGTCCATTCAGGATATTGTGGAGCGACGCCCGTTTCCCTTTCTTTTGGGTTCCTTTACCCCATTTTCCGCATCACACCGCAGTGCGGGCCAGTGTGGGGATTTATTTTTTCCAAAGCGAGGTTTACTGACACGAACAGTTCTTGCAAAGTGTGCAGTAATTAACTGTTTCCCCCTATTTATCTCAGTTTCTGTCTAAAAGACCTTTTCCCCCATTTCCGTAGAATCTAATTGGAATGTAGTTTCAGCGTTTCCTTCCTACACAGGCCCCAGTGCCTCTAAAAGGTTACCTCGCTCTGCACGTGCATTATCTCCAAGTAGAGGCGGGGGACGTTCAGCAAACAGCAACATTTAAGACAATAGCGTGCAGCTCCTGCAACTGACGGGGCCTTTTTCTTCTTATGGAAACATTTTGTATGCTAATGTGCTTCCGACGCTCTCCTGCTAACTCCGGCACTGGCTGCCGAGTATGTTAGCTCAGGTTCCATGGGAAAAGATGTTCTCTGCGAGTAATGGGGTGAGAAGTGGCAAGAAGAATGCAGTGGGACTGCGTGTGATGAAGACTTGACAGGAAGGAGTTAAAACCCCGTCTATTGTCTGAGGCGCGATTAGTGTTAGGAAACTGGGGCGCGTAGATGAATTCACTGGGGGCCAACCATTTGATTTCTCTGCCTGCCTCTTGGCACGGGAGTGAAATCGTCGCTGTGTTTATAGCAGACGGTGGGATCATGTTCTCTTTTGTAGGAATTCCAGCCCATAGGGTAATTTATGGAGAGCCAAGCCAAATGAAGCCCAGACTCTGAAGGGGAGTTGGTGGAGTCAGTGCACGGCCATACCATTGGTTTTAGCGTCACCATGGTGTTGGTGCCAGGTGCCATCCGTTGGGTGGGTGGCCCGTGTTCCCTGGGAGAGAAATGTGTGCAGAGTCTGCTGTCGCTTTGTGCCGTGGGTCCTCTTTTCTACTTTTCTCTCGGATGTAACCCAGGAAAGCGTGGCTGCTCTGGAGACTGGGCAGGTTCCTGGACGGTGCCCTTGGCAGTAGCCACTCCCAGACCTCACAGTGCTGGATTGGACTGTGGATCCGCCATCAGCCTGTGACTTTATGTGCACGTGCTCAGGGTCAGTCATTTAGGTAGCGCGGGGAAAGCTGGGTGTTTTTACATAAATATTAAAGGGTCTGTTTTAAATGCTGGTTGTGCCAAAATGCCCACCACAGAGTAGATGTGAGACGGCCAACGTTAAACTGATGAATCAAGGCAGATGGGGGGTGGGAGGGTTCAGTTCTCAGGGGCTGTGCAAGGAAGTGCCAGGGGCTGAGGGGAAGGTCGCTGGCTGGATGCTGCTGGTGTTCACCGCCTCCCCCATAGGCGATGCTATTTTAAGTAGAAGCGCCTCACAGGGTAGTTAGGTGTAAGCAGCTCTCACTGCCGGGACCAAGGAAACCTCCCTCAGGCGGGGGCCTGGGGCCCTGCTTTTGCATCCACAGGCTTGTTCTAAACAGAGTGTTTCGGATCCTCAGATCTGTTTTAAACAGTGTGCTTTGGAGATCGAGGTGGAACGCAGACCCACTGCTGGGGTGAGGCAGCAGTCATAATAATAATATCACAGTTATAGTAGTGATATTATTGTTCTTATTTTAAAACCGCAAACGATATTTTGGAATACTGTGTTTTTTTTGAATGGCTTAGAGAAAAATAACAAGTAGATAAGCTTTGTGGTAGATGAGAAAGAAGTTATTTTGCAAAAGACTGGACTATAAATATATGCGTAACAATTCTGCTATAGCGCCTATTTTCAAACCCAGAATTTGTTCCAGTGCCATTGGTATATTAGGAAGCCATGTGAACACAAAGTGAGCCTCATTTATGTTGGCTTATGTGTGATCTCGTCAGAGAGAAAGGCTGGGTGAAGGCAGAAAACTACAGCCCTGAACCAAGCCTCATAGGCCGGCCTCAGGGAGGCCGTACCCCCAACCCCCGCCACCCCTGTGGACCGTCACAGGAGTTTCACTCATTTGGGACCTTAACCAATAACAAGGATGTGTTCCCCTCCCTTTTTTAAAACTTTATTCACATCTTATAATTGATGTCTGATGAAAGAAAAAAAATGATTCTAGAATTCTACTGTCTTAGGATGGCAACTGTAAGGTAAATGCTACTTTTTCCCAGGGCTATAATGGATATTTAAGTTTCTCTGACTCAGTGACAACTACTAATCTTTATTAGTTCTCAAGCACAGAACAAATTAATAGATTTTATTATTGTTCCCATAGCTTAACAATTCCACAAGCAATACATTTTCTCTCTGCATGTGATTCATTGCCTCAAACCAGAGGATAGCAAGGAAAATATCTATAATTAAGAGATATGTCTGGGGTCTGGCTGCTGTTGGGGATTATTGGGTGGTGTGCCCAGGAGTCTAGCCAACACAGTGGTGAAGATGCCCCATCTTTCCAGAGGTCAGCCTTTACTCAAGGCTAAGGAATCACCTAATATTAAAAAACTAGAGGCCCAATGCATGAATTTCGTGCAAGAGTAGACCTTCCTTCCCCCAGCTGTCAGCACCAGCTTCCCTCTGGCACCCGGGACCCAGGCTTCCCTCGCAGTCCCGGCTTCGTCCGGAAGGTCATCTGGAAGGATGTACGGTCTAATTAGCATTTACGCTTTTATTAGTATAGATGTAAAATGGAAGCTTTTCACCCAAGTGAAATATATAGTGAACCCCAATATATGAAAGTTTTTGGAAACTGTGTGGGCAATCGTAGTTGGCAGACCCTGGGGGAGCCTGGCCCCTTCCCTCCCTTGGGGAAATGCTTGGCACACTATAGCAATACATGAAAGGCACGTGCCTCAAGTATCTGCCAGCTACCTCAGTTCACCATTCGTGATGAGCCACACCTGTGCACAGGTGCATGGTGTTACAACTTCCCTCCTTTCCAGACAACCTCCCAGCCACCACTTCACAGTAACTCACAACCTTATCATGTCCACAGCATGATGATGGTAAAATGCCACATAATATATGCACATGCATTATTATGCATATGATTTCTTGACCACCTAACTAATGTATGCACTGTTGTTTTTCATAGGTTCTCTTTTCCAATTTTTACCATGTCACTGACTAAGATTGTGCCCCCACCTCATTTTCTCCATAAACCCAATGGTTTTATCATGTGATTGTGCAGAGTGCAGTGATATTTAGGAGCCCATATGCTACATTCTGATAGGACTGACTGTATTTGTTATAGTCATTCAGCAGAAACTCACATTTCTCTCTCATTTAAAAAATGTGTTTTCTGAGTTCATTAGAGTCTCTTTTAATGCTTAATGAATTTAACATAAAATAATATTCACCATCATATGAATATTTAGCTTTGTGAAATCACAGATCTCTTCATATTAAATAATCTCAATAAATGTTTGTTGAAATGATTTAAATTGGTTTATTCACTGGTTAAATAATAGAACCTGTAATTAGGGATGCTAAGATTCCTGCCTCATATCTATTCAAGCTCACCACACACATCCCCATGAGTGTTCCTGATTTTATTTGTAGAAATAAAATTCTATGGAGACAGTATTTCCAAGGGTCCGGTTTAATAACGATACATGCAAAGCAAGATTTTAATGAAAACAAGGTTGAAGGAGCAATTTACTTTCTTTCTCTTTGGTTTGTAAGTGTTATTAGTCACAGCTTAATCTGGAAGTGAATATATCAGAAGCTCTTCATATGGTCCTTCCTCTGTTTCTTTCATTCTTACCTTGGAGTTGGCAGATCTGATTGACAAGGGCAGTTCAAGGAATTATGTGACCAACTCCTTCACATATGGCTGATGAACAGATATTGTTCTCTGCTGGTTTTCAGTTCACTCATGAGTCCTTTCCCTCTCTCAGAGGAAGAAAAAGAAACTGTAATAAGTATAAAAATTCCCAGTACTCCCCCACCCCCACCATGGAAAAATCTATGTATTCAATTCCTGTGCAAGAAGAGATAAGCAATTTTGAACAGATATTTCCCCCGGTGGACTTCTGGATTTAAGTTTGATGACTCTCTTCTTCCTCTGAGGTCGCACCAAGTCGAGCTTAGGGCGCTCCTGGAGCAGATCAGAATGTTCGTTTGGTGGAAGAGTTTCTTGGAAGAGATGTCATAAAGTTTGCATTCGGCCTTAGCTGGTTTGCCTCAGTGGATAGAGTATCTTGGCCTGCAGACTGAAGGGTCACGGGTTTGATTCTGGTCAAGGGTACATACCTCAGCTTGATCCCTGTTTCCCATGCGGGAGGCAACCAATCATGTGGCTTTCTCATGTGGCTGTTTCTCTCTCCCCCTCCCTTCTAATCTCTCTAAAAATCAATGGAAAATCTCATCGGGTGAGGATTCACAACAACAAAAGTTTGCATTTACTGTCAGTGAATTTTGAAACTTTCAAAGATATTTATGTGAGATTTTATACTTAAAATTTAAAACTTTAAAAATATTTTTGAAATGAAAAAACTTTTGTTTTTGGGTAATTTTATTTCCTGGCATTTTTCTGCCATTGTTTTCTTCTGATCTATTTCTTCCTTTTTTGGCTGGTGTAATGTTTTTGTATCGCTTCTATGCTGATACCTTTTAAATTATTGCTCCTATTTGCAAGACATTCCTGTCATGGAAAGGCCAGGATCATGGCTACTAGGAATTCTCCTTATGCCATAGGGTAGTGTGTGAGAGAAAATTCTTTTATTCCTTACTGCTCAGTTAGCAGCATTTGGTATTCATAGGCCTGTTGACAATCTTTCTCCTGCATCACCTCATGGACAGATTGCTTCCTACAAATATGGCTTGTTTGTGTCATTCTTTGTTCAGATTCAGCTATTCTGCACCTGATTGAATGAAGCTGGGGAGGAATGTTCACCCAAAGGGAAGCCCCCAAGCTGTTGGTGGGAGAGAGGGATTGATTTGAGGAAGGCACTCAAATATGTCTCGAATACTCACATAAACCTGGAACTAATTATACACAAACTCTAAAGATAATTCTCCAAATTAACTTAATGTTTTCTACTGCACCACATTGGGACTTCCTTAGAATGGTCACTGCATAGAAAAGGGACTGACAGTCCCAGAAATGCCTTTCCCCCTCGTCATCCATCCCACGGAAGAAGAGCGGAACGTGGGACAACCAGAGGAGTGCGGATCTGAAGGGAAACCAAGGGAGGTTACCACACCTGAACACTGAACCCTCATGTTTGCATAAATGAAGGATGAACTGCCTTCTATCTTATCAGGACATCGGAACAAAAAGAAATATGAGGACAGTTGGGATAACCAATGGACCTAGGAATTAAAGAATTGCAGGCCATTGTAATTGCCGAATCGGTCTTGCTGCACAGACTTGAGGAATCGTAGCTCTCCCTGGCCTTTCTTTCTTAATGTCTACACCTTGTTTTTCAGTTAGTGCCAGACATTTACCCTTAAAAAGAGAATATACCCATTACTAATCTGCCCTGGGTTCATGTGATAAACACGTTCATGTGATAAAGTTGTACTAAGGATTTAAAGAATAGAGAGTCCTAAATATCCGCAAATAAAACAACGTATATTGAAGAAATTTGTAAGCAATGATCTCACGTGTTTGGAAAAGACTAACGGTAGGCAGTGGGTGTTCAGAAATCTCAAATAAATTTCCTCAGCCGGGCTTGTTAACTTGCTCGGGATTTGCCGGGCAGTCTTCTCTCCCACAGACGACAGAGTGAAAGACCCGCAGATAAAATCATTCTGCAATCCAGAAGCAATCACGCCAACATTGTGCCGGATAATGGCCCCGCATAGGTCCACAGGTGGGATACTTTATTGACTGCAAACTCCTAGAGCCTGTGCACAAATATCGGCAGGCAGGTAACAGCGAGCAGTCGGAAAAGATAGGCAAATAGATGAAGCAAAGTCAGAGTCTGGGAAAAAGACCCTTATTGTTGTGGCCTCGTAGGTGGAGAATTTCCGTTTGCTTTCACCCACAGAGCAGCCACGGACTCATTCCTCCTCCAGCCATGGTTGGGGCCATGCCCACGGTCTACACCTGTGGTTTCCAGTCCTTGCTGCACAGTACAATCACCCGGGAGGTCGTGAAAACTGCTGACGCCCAGTCTGCACCCTGGGAGAGTCTGATTTCTTTGGCCTGGCTGGGGTGCAGGACCTGTTGAGCTTTACAGCCCCCAGATGATTCCATTGTGGAGTCAGTGTCAGGCAGCACTAGCCCCATTGGTATCTTTGCAGTGTAGCTCTTCTTGGGTCTAGAGAAGTGACTCTTAGCCTTGGCTGCATGTTAGAAACCCCTGCACAGCTGGTAAAACAGCCACTGTCCAGGGCACATCCCTGACCACTTAATTCAGAATCTCTGGAGCTGGACCCAGGAATTGTTGTTTAAAAACCTCCATAGATGATTCACCTGTGCAGCTGTCATGAACCACTGATGTAGGGCGATGTGGGGCGTGCAGGACACAGTCCAGTGTGAGCGATATCTAGCCATGGCGACATGCACTTCAAGCAGATGTGGTGCCACTAGAGCAGACATGGCAAGTCCTTACTTCCTGTCCAAGGGCTGAGGCCTGAAAGCCCCATCTTTCCTCTACCAGAGACCGCCTACCTTTTGTTTCCTTTTATTTTGAGCTTTATGCATGCATCCTTGCATTGGAAGAAAGAATTCTACAACTAAAATAAATTTCAAAATGGCAGAATTAGACAATTTCTGAAGTGGTCTCCAAGCTCCCTCCAGTACCTCCATTTGAAAATTTTAGAGCTCAGAATTGGCTCTGAGGCTCCTGGCAGAGAAACACAGGGTCTCTTGGCCATGATTCTAAGGCAACCCTCCTCATCATCTCTGAGCTGTGTGGCCAGCACGCAGGTGGCCAAGGGAACACCCTGGTGCCGGTGCTTGGGTCAGGCACTCTCAGGTCCACCCTCTGACCTATCAGTCCAGGGAGACAGTCGGGGCAGAGTCTGGCCTGGACTGCGAGCATCGCGATCCTGCTGGAGACTCAGAGAAGCACAGATGGACGATCAGGAATGCGAGCCAGAATGAGGAGGGCAGAGCCTCTATCTTTTACTTCTTCTGATGTTCATGTGTTTTGTATGTGGGAAGCACTTAATAAATGGTTGTTCAATGAGTGAAGACCCCGATCCCAGGTAACAGCCATGGGGCTGACCAGCACGTGGGGGTTTCCCTGTTTGGGGTTTTCTGGGCATCTTCCCCTGCAGCAGGGGAGATCAGGGGACACAGGAGACACAGGAACTCATGGCAGGATCAGTGTTCTTGGGAAGCAGTGCACACCACGCCCTTCCGTGTGCTGCTGTGTGCTGTGGAGGTGGTGAGAGAAAAGCATATGGCTTAGAGCAAGACTGATGGGTGTGAGTCTTGGCTCAACTACTTACTGACCGTATGACTTTGGGTAAGTCACGGGACAGGGCTGAGCTTCCGTTCTCTTGTTTAAATTTTGATTAAGTAACAATTAAATTGCAAAGACTATTGTGTAGAGGACACTGTGTGTGTGTATGTGTGTTTGTGTGTGTGTGTGTGTGTGTGTGTGTGTGTGTTGGCAAAGAGCAAGATCTCAATAAATTGTCGCTATTATCTTTACCCCAAGCAGGTGCAGTCCCTGCCCCATGGAAGTGTGTGCTCTGAACCAGCTAGCATTTACTCCGATTCCGTGTTGCAGTGAGTGTGGCAGTGAGCGGCCGGGGCAGCTGTTTGTGCAGTAGGAGCTAGTGTGACCTGAGGCTTTGCTGATCAGTGTGGTCCACGGACCAGCAGCAGCAGCATCACCTGGGAGCTTGTAAGAAATTCTGACTCTCAGGCCCCACCCCAGACCTCTGAGCCAGACACTGCATTTCAATAAGATCTATGTAATTTGTATACATATTACAGGCACTGGCAGGATCTGCAAGGCTAAGACCCACATCTTCAAACTACATGGAGTATAATTCTCAAGGCATAGCTCAAGGAGGAAATGCTGGTGTTTATCTAATTTTCTCCTCGGGGAAGATATATTTGCCATGTGGTACACTGAGGAGCAACCCAAGGGCTGGCCTCCGTCCCGTGAAGGGTCTCTGCGTGCGTGCAATGCTTGTTCTGGTTCTGGGTGTGGTAGAGATACATGCGAAGAAGCTCTGAACTTGCTTCTATGTTTGACCTCGATCTAACTGATTGCTTTTGTGCTGGTGGCCTGTGCGTGTGACCAGCGCTGCTGAGTCAGGGTGTGCTGGGAGGGGAGAGGGCGCGTGGCTGCCGGTGGTGGCATCTGCAGTTGTGACCCGTGGCCTCCATGGAGCACAGAGAGTGGTTGCCATGGTAACGGCTGTGCTTGGTCAGGGGTGACTGGCTGAGCTGCAGGAACTGGACTGCAGCCCCTCCCAGGGTCCTCCTGTCCCTGACACAGCCACGCAGTGAGGTCTGGCTCCTCTCGCATGGGAATTGGACTTGTTTTGCCTTGTGTCCTTCAGTGGGGAATACCAAGAGAACTAAGCAATCGAAATGCGGGGAGATGAATAGGAAGTTGACAGTATGCTGTGCTAAGCATGAGGAACATGGAGCACATGCAATCATAGGAATGGCTTTCTCCGTCCCCATCCCAGAACTCCTGCTTCAGAGCTCATCAAGATGGGAGCTCAGGGGAGCTACGAGATCGCCTCTGCTAAGCCTCTCATGTTACAGATGAGTCTGAAGCCCAGAGGGGTCAGTGAAGTCTCAGCATCACACAGCAATGAGTAAAGTAAAGGAATCAGGTGTGATCTGTAGACGTTCAGGGGCTGATGCTAGAGCTCAGGGTTCCTTATTCCTGGCACAGTGCTCTTCCTGACACCACGCACGGCCTCTTCATGCATGTTCTCTGTGTCTCCGTGTTTCCCAGGCAGAAGACAATGGTGCTCGATGGTGTGGCCCTTAGAGTGGTACTGACTTAGATTCCAGCCCTGGGTTGATAACCACGAATAGTGGCCTTGGGTCAAGCTATCTTCCTGCCCCGAGTCTATACATATAAAATGAAAATAATAGAAACAGTAACCTCTACCTCACAGGGGTGTGGAGATCCTGTCTGTGAAGTGCCTGGCTGCGTCTGTGTTCAGTAACCATCAGTTTTCCTTCCTGCCCTCAGCTTGGAGTGGAAGGACCTTTTCTTTACTAGTATGTACCTGACCTAATTACTGTGAAAAATTTATAATATCGCATCAAGTGCATATTTTAAATACATGTCATTAGTGTGTGATTCAGACAATGATGAAGCAAGGCAAAGAGCAAACGGACTGCAGCCTCTACACCTCCGGCCGTCTGTGGCTTCCCTGTGACAATAGCTACTGCTTGAAACCACAGTGATGAAGCAACACAGAAATATACCAACAGCTTTGAGAGGTGTGAATAGAGGGTATTGAATTTGAGTCAAAGAGAATTATTCTACCATTATATAAAAGGACTAGCAGAGCCTCATTTAGAATATCTTTTCAATGCTTACCACTTTGGCGTTAAAAGGATATTGTAGCAGTGGTGATGGTAAAGCAAGAGTAATGACAAGGACTCAGGAACTCAGGGAACTTGGTCAGATGGAATAGCCAAAGGATCTAGGCTTGTATTGATTCACAAAAAGCATGAATGGTGATGTCACAGAGGCGTACGCACCCTTTGGGAGAACGTGAAGAGTCGCTACTGCGTTTGTGCTTCTGTGAGAAGGGATGTTGTAGGGGGTGGAAATTCAGTTTTGTGTAACATAGAAGCAGATTCCCAAAATATTCTGGAGCATTATGTATATGGCATACTAGTTTCCTAGGGCTGCCATGATGAAATGCCACAAATAGGGTGACTGGAAATAACAGACGTTCATTCTCTCACAGTTCTGGATGTTAGAAGTTCAAAATCAAGGCACTGGCAGGGCCAGGCTCTTCCTGAAGGCTCTAAGGCACAGTCCTTCCTTGTCTCTTCCGGATCCCGCATGGTGCCAGGATTCCTGGTGCCCCTTGGCTTGTAGCCGCATCCCTCCAATCTTTGCCTCCATCTTCAAATGACCTCCTTCCTTGTGTCTGTCTGTGTGTCTTTTCCTGTCCTTCTAAGAACACCGGTCGTATTAGATTAAGGGCCCACTCTACTCCAGTATGACCTCATTTTAACTAATTTCATCGACAACAATGACCTTATTTCCCAAAACAATCACATTGTGAGGTCCCAGGGGCTAGGACTTGAATACATATATATTTCAAGGAGTGGGAGACACAGCTCAACTCACAACACATAGAAAGTAATTCATAGGGTTGTCGATTTAAAATTGCCCTCTGCTACCAGGAAGGTTAACCATAGAGATTTCTGACCTCAGGATTTTTTTTTTTTAACTTCAAATGTGTGTGTGTGTGTGTTTTTTAATTGAAAAAATTGTGGTTAAATAACATAATAAGTAAATTTACCATCTTAACCGCTTTTTGAGTGTACAGCACAGTAGTGTTACTCTGTGGAAAACCATGGGGTTTTGAGGGCCATGGGTGGACCCTGTGGGAACACTCCCAAGTCCCACTTGCCCGCCCTTGGCTAAGTGTTTCCGCATCTCTGCATCCTCCGTTCTCTGGGTCCAAAGTCAGGCGTGCATCTCAGTGTCACCGAATCCGTTCCTCCTGCACCATTGCAACAGTGCAAGAGCTGGAGGTCAGACCCTCAATCCTAAGGTGGGAACCCAGTCATAGATCAAAATGGGGGTGGCCCAGTAAGTTCCGCCCTCCCTGCTCCTCTTCCCTGGCCCCTCCCTTTCCAGCAGTTCCGTGGCATTGGTGGTCTGAGCTCCTCAGTGACCTGTCCATGACACCTCTTTGCTCTCCTCACCTCAAAGCTCAGGTACAAGGTGTTGGCACTGTCTTTTAAAACCCTAACCGGAGAAGGGGTGCCGAGATTTGTAAGTGAGTCTCCCCTACAATGTGGATGGAGCTAACCTCACTTTTAGAGCAGCCTAAAGCCAAAATAATTCTTGGCCGCCTGGAACCTGACTTCCCTGCGTGCTGTTGACAGTGAGCACATCAGTGCATAGCACTTGCTGACACAGGGGATGTGGAGGGCGGCCAGGAGGCGGCTGGTGGGAGCCGGGAGCCAGGAGCCAGGAGCCGGGAGCTGGGAGCTGGGAGCTGGGAGAGCAGCAGAGGATATTGCAGCGCAGTGCATTATTTTTACGTGGATAATTAATACCAGAGAAACAATATAACGACAGCGAGCCTCCATGAGAGAACCGTCGGCTTCCTCACTCATTTATTCTTTTCTAACCAAATTGATGCACCAGTCGGTCGCCTTTCTAGATCCACACGGATGATGAAACTGCAAACAAGTTTCATTTAAATAATGAGCAAATCTTCCAATTAGTCAAAGCCTAATCTTCATGCCTTAAAAGTGACAAACTACTCTGTTTGTGGAAAAGCTAAAAACGGGGGAAAACCCCAAATGCAAATACTGATGGGAAAAAATGTAGACGCACAGATTGTACTGTGCATTAATCTGGGGTGAGATATACAAAGTCAATAATTGTCATGAAGATTCATTGGTCAACATTTAAGGCCTAATTAAAAATATATATTTTTGATGGTTTTATTCCTAGAGTATTTGCATTTTTTTTGACTATTGGAATATTTTAACTTCTCTGTAAAACAAAACAGGAGTTTCCGTAAAGGAACAGGTGTGGCTGATATAAGTAAGTAGGCATTTAAAAATAAATATCTTAAAATGAATTTACTGTCTATATGTTTAAACGTCTCTGCTGCTGACAAAGATAAAATGATTTCTCTACTGGGTAGCTATTTGAGTTCTGGTTTAGAAATCATTCGTAAATACGCAATGACTCAACCTGTTCATCATTAGTCCTTTATGGGTCCAGCAGGCATTTACTGAGCACCTATTATGTAGCAGGTCCCCTGCAAGAAACTTAGCAACAAAACAATGCCCGTCTTCAAGGAGACGTACACGCAGAAGCCACTGTGATGTAACTGAGTTGGCCAATTCTCTAATTTGTGGTGCTTCCCCACCAGTAATGTGAATGGGAATCTCCCTGAAACCTTGTGAAATGCAGATTCCTAGTTAGTCAATGGTCTGGAGAAGGGCCTGACCCTCTGCATTCCCAGGGAGCCTGGGGGCCACTCCTGGGGGACAAGGTCTCAGAAGAGAGTCATAGAAGGCTGCTCATAGGTGGAGAAGGGAGAGGAGCAAAATCTGTCTCTAAATATATAAATTTTATCTATATAAATTTGCACTGAGTTGATTGGTTTTCAAAGCGTGACCCCGAAGACCTGTTAAGGGGGAGATCTGTGGGTCAAAACTATTTTCCTAAGATGTCATTTTTCTTTTGTGCTAATGGTGCCAAAGCAATGATGGGACAGGCCGTTGGTGCCTATGAATCAAGGCAGTGGCTCCACGCCGTGCCAGTATTCAATGCATTCCTCACCCCAAACATGCAGAGAAAAACAAACAAACAAACAAACAAACAAAGTGTAATGCCGATTTCACTGAAGAATGTTATTGATAAGCATTAAAATTGTGCATTTTATTGAAACTTGGCCCTTGAGTACACAGCTTTCTCACTTTACGTGTGCAAAAGTGGAAATGCACGAACCACGTACTGCCACCCAGTGAGGGGCGGGCGTGGCTGGAGGAAAAGCCGCTGCGGGACTGAGCCGTGAGCTGCACTGGCTGCTGTTCCTTGAAACACTGTTTTTCCCTTGAAAACATCTGACAGACAAACTGGTTTTCCACACTGGGATGTCAGGCAGACGCTCGCTTTTAAAAGTGAATGAAGGGAGCCTGTCACTAATAGGAAAACCATGGTCAGTATTTGTTGCCAACGATAAAATCTGAGCTTTCAAGTGAGATTATAATTTTGGAAAATTTGTACCTGCCACTTGATAGTGTCCCAAATGCTTAAAATGTGGTCATATTAATGAATGTGGGGTTTTAAAAATATTATGTAATGACAGAGTCAACCATCGGAAGATTTGCATAAATTAATGAACCAATTGTTTCTAATTAACCAATGCATGAGTAAAAGATCCATTCAAAGTGCACAATACATGAGTGGATTTTAATATGACCCAGTCGGGACCAGTTCGTCAATATCGTTTCAGATTCCATATCACAACTAACCTATTAGAAATGGCCTGTGTTGAGTTTTGGTGTAGTACTGAAGAATACACACAATTATCTGAAAAGGCTATAAAATACTCTGCCCTTTTCCAAATAATATCTCAGCTAGGCTGCATGTTCTTCATATGTATCAAGCAAAACAAATATCTCAGCAGATTAAAGGCAGAGGCAGAAATTAGAGTGTAGCTGTGTTCTGTTAAGTCAGATATTAAAGAGATTTGCTAAACTACAACACAGTGTCTTTCTTGTCACTCTTTTCTGTTTTGGAAAGTAGTTATTTTCTATAAAATTCTATTGCTAATGGTGATATGTAATATATTTATTGTTTTCTTAAAATGAACTAATAGCCCTGGCCGGTGTGGCTCAGTTGGTTGGGCATCATCCCATGCACCAAAAGGTCACCGGTTCCATTCCCAGTCAGCGAACTTCCCGGTTTCCAGCTCAATCCCCAGTAGGGGACATATAGGAGGCAGCGGATTTATGTTGATGTTTTTCTCTCATTGATGTTTCTATCTCTCTCTCCCTCTCCCTTTCTTTCTCTCTCAAGTCAATAAAACATTTAAAAAAATTAAAAGGATGGATAAACTGATAGATTATTTGCAGTGATCTGCAAGCTCAATATTAATATATACAATCATGGGTGATTCATATTATGAAAAGATAAGGTTTAAAATTTTCATTCTATTGACTCAAGATCCAGATGATAAACTATAATCACTTAAGAAAGAACATTATTTTTCAAAAAAAATTCTCTGTGTTTTCTTAACAAACTGGCTTTTAAGGTTTATCCTTTTATTAAAAAAAAAAACACACACACACAGAAACCAACACACAAAACCATTTTTTAAAAAGAGTGAGAGAGAGAAGCTCAGCCTCTGATAGATTGCCCAGTAGAGAATTATTTATATGAAAAATCCTGCCTAAGCATAATTTTTTGAGATGACATGTACTTTCAAAATACAGTATGATTTCATCTTGAATGTAAAAGTAACTGTCTTATTTTATTTTTTATTTTTTTTTGCTGACACCAACAGATAGAGAACCTGCTGATGTAACATGGATGGTAGTTGGCTCAATCAATCCTGAAGCCTATAAATCCATGTGATATACAGTATGCTGTACAGTATTCAGGAAAATATCATTGATTTATGTAATTGGAAATTTGAGCAATACAATTTTACTTAATTATGTTTGTTTTTCTTCTTCGAAGCCTGCCTCTCTGATGACTGGGGCCTAGTTATGATTCTCAGAATGCTGCTGTTTCTTCCACCCCATTCCCTCCTTGAGCACAATTTTGGGTCTATTAGTGTTGTTTTTTTAAAATATATTTTTATTGATTTCAGAGAGGAAGGGAGAGGGAGAGAGAGATAGAAACATCAATGATGAGAGAGAATCATTGATTGGCTGCCTCCTGTACACCCCCTACTGGGGTTAGAACCCACAACCCAGGCATGCGCCCTGACTGGAATCGAACCTGGGATCCTTCAGTCCCCAGGCCGATGCTCTATCCACTGAGCCAAACCAGCTAGGGCTGGGCCTATTAGTTTTGTCTTTGTGGTCTACTGAGTGTGAGAGCATGCAGGGTACTGAAGAGTGAAGAGGGAATCCAGTTGCAAGGCTTGTTCATGAATAAACCTCTAGCACCTGGTACTCAAGAGAAAAACACAAACAGATAAAAGCAAGACCGCGAGCCAGTCCCTGAGATTATTCACTTCCCAAGCAGGTCCCAGCCTTAATCTCTCCACCAATGCATGTTCTAATTGTGCATGATATTTTACGTTAGGAAGAATGCTGTTGTCGCTCCTCTCATGCAGAGCGATCGGGCACCATGAATGTTTCTTGAATAAATAAATTCCTCGCCAATGAAGTCTATACACCCCTGCCAGGAAAACCATTGTCCAATGTTGCTTTCATCACATCACTTCCCGTTTCCAAAACTCAGAGACCTCACTTCACCCAGAGCCCACTTATCATTTGGGGTTCTTTGCCATTTGGCCTCACCTCTGATTTTCTAGCTTCATCACCTGCCCTCTGCTCCCCTTAATAAGGCCTGTGCCTGACATCAGCTACTCACAGATCCTGAAAGGGAAGTGGGTACCAAGTGCTGTGGGTACCAAGTCTTCTCACCTTGCTCCCACTGACTGACAGCAGCTGGGTCTCCGCTCAATCCCCACTGCTTCTAGGACACGTTTTCATAAACTTCCTACTCATTAGTAGTCCACACCAACCTGTAAGTGGTCTCTACCGCCCTCCTTTGAAGCCATACCAGCGCTCCCCACTTCGCCCGGTTGCTTTACTTTCCTATGATATCCACTGTGCAGTTGCTATGGATGTGTAAAAGTGTGGCCCTGTTCTCAAAGGCGGGTGGTCTTATAATATTTTGGATCCCCAACAGAGCCCGGCACGGTGTTATGTACAAAGACATGTGTTATGGGCTGAACTGTGTCTCCTCAAAAGCCATAGGTTGGAAGTCCTAATGGTAAGTCCCTCTGACTATGACCTTGTTGAAAATAGGGGTATTTCAGATAAGTAGAAGTTAGTAGTGTGGGCCCCCAAACCAATATGATTGGGGACCTTATAGAAAAGGAAATTGGGAAACAGAGACACATACTTGGGGGAAATTAGAGAATGAGAATGCCAAAAATTGCCACGAACCATCAGAATCTCTGAGGGAGGCACAGAACAGAGCCCTCAGAAGGAACCCGCTCTAATAATGAAATACTGACCTTGGATTTCTAGCCTCCAGAACTGAGACACAACACATTTTGCTGTTTAAACCACCCAGTTTGTGCTTTGTTAAGATAGCCCTGGGAAATTAATACCACATGTCTAATGTTCATTAAATCAAAATGAGAGAGAGGGGCAAAGGGCTCGCTGTGGACTAAAAAAAAAAAGAAGAAAAAGAAAACATACATTTATCAAAACAAGTTTTAAAAAGTAGACTTATTTTTAGAGCAGTTTTGGGTTCACAGCAAAATTGAGAGGAAGGTTCAGAGATTTCCCATACTCCCTGCCCCACGTGCACACCGCCTCACTCACTGTGAACATCCTGTACCAGTGGTGTATTGGTTACAACTGAGGAAGCTGAACTGACACCTCATCATCACCCAAGGCCACAGCTTACTTTAGGGCTCACTCTTGGTGGTGTACTTTCTATGGGTGTTGATAAATGCACGACATATATCCTCCGTTACAGCATCGGACAGAGTATTTTTACTGTCCTAAAAATCCCCCGGGTTCTGTTTATCCTTCTTCTCCCCCAATCCCTGTAACCACCCATCTTTTACTATCTCCGGTGTTTTCTAGAATGTCATGTAATTGAAATCATATAATATATAGCCTTTTCAGATTGGATTCTTTCACTTAGTAATATGCATTCCAGGTTCTTTATGTCTTTTCATGACTTGATAGCTCAATTCTTTTTAGCACTGAGTAATAAATATTCCATCAGTGGTTCACAACCTTCCTAATGCCACAACCCTTTAATACAGTTCCTCATGTTGTGGTCACCCCCAACCATAAAATTTTTTTCGTTGCTACTTCATAACTGTAATTTTGCTACTGTTATGAATTGTAATGTAAATATCTGACATGCAGGATGTATTTTCATTGTTTGCGACCCACAGGTTGAGAACCGCTGGTCTAGATGTACCACAGTTTATCCATTCATCTACTAAAGGACACCTTAATTACTTCCGAGTTTCAGAAGTTCTGTATAAAGCTCCTATGAACATTCATGTACGTGTTTTTGTGTGGACAGAATTTTTCAACTCATTTGGGTATGTACCACGAAGTGTGATTGCTGGATTGTATGGTAAAAGTATATTTAGTTTTGTAAGAAACTGCGAAACTGTCTCCCAAGGTGGCTGTACCATTCTGCATTCCTACCAGCAATGAGTGAGAGTTCCTGTCCCATATCCTGGCCAGCATTTGGTGTTAGGTTTTTTGTCATTCCAACAGGTATGTAATGGTATCTCGTGTTTGAATGTGCATTTCTCCAGTGACAGATGTATACCTTCTTTGGTGAAATGTGTGTTCAGGTCTTTTGCCCATTTTAAAAATTGGGTTGTTCATTTTAGTATTGTTGAATTTTGTACATCTTGGATAACAACCCTCTATCAGATGTGTCTTTTGCAAAATTTTTCTCCCAGTCTGTGGTTTGTCTTCTCATTCTCTTAACAGTCTTTTGCGGAGCAGGTATTTTTAATTTATGAAGGCCAGGGTATCAATTATTTTTTTCAAAGATCATGCCTTCGAAGTTTTGTCTAAAAAGTCATTGCCATACCTAAAGTTACCTACATTTTCTTCTATGTGATATTCTAGGAGTTTCATAGTTTTGCATTTAGGTTCATGATCCATTTTGAGTTATTTTTTGTGAAGAGTGTAAGGTCTGTGTCTAGGTTCATTTTTTTTTTGCATGTGACTCACCCACTGTTTCAGCAGTTTTTATATGTTGAAAAAAAACTATCTTTGCTCCTTTATTAAAGATTAGTTGAATATATTTAGTATATGGGTCTATTTCTGGGCTCTCTATACAGTTTCATTAATTTATTTGTATATTCTTTTGCCAATACCACACTATCTTGATTACTGTATTTTTAATGAATTGAGTCTTGAAGTCAAGTAGTGTCAGTCCTCCAAATTTATTTTTCTCTTTCAATATTATGTTGGCTATTCTGGACCTTTTGCCTCTTTATATAAACATTATAATCAGTTTTTCAGTATCCACTAAGTAACTTGCTGGGGTTTTGATTGGGATTGCATTGAATCTGATCAAATTGGAAAGAACTGACATCTTGACAACATTGATCTTTCTATCACGAATATGGAAGTTTTTGTTAGATTGTTAAATTTAGATCTAAATATTTCAATTTTGGGGGAGTTAATGTAAATGGTATTATGCTTTTAATTCCAAATTCTACTTGTTCATTGTTGGTATGTGGAAAAGCAATTGAATTTTGTATATTAACCTTTTATCCTGCAACCTTGCTATAAGTGCTTATTAATTCCAGCCGTGTTTTTTGTTTATTCTTTTGGATTTTCTACATAGATAATCTTGTCATCTATGAACAAAGACAGTTTTACTTCCTCCTCCCTAATCTGTACACCTTTTATTCCCTTCTCGTTGCATTAAGCTACTACTTCCACTGTGGTGTTGAAAAGGAGCATTGGGAGGGGGCATCCTTGCCTTTTTTCTCATTTCAGTGGGAAAGGTTTGATTTTTGTCACCATAAGTATGATGTTAGTTTTAATTGAGTACTCAATATGATCTTGTCTTCTTTCCTTTCTTAGCATATCAGGTATACCTCTGTTATGGTCTGAATGTTTATGTCTCCCCCAAATTCCTTTGTTGAAATACTAACTGCTCCCCTTCCCCCCGCCAAGTGATAGTATTAGGAGGTGGAGCCTTTGGAAGGTTATTAGGTCATGAGGGTGAAGCCCTCATGAATGGGATTAGTGTTCTTATAAGAGACTCTCTACAGAGTTCCCTAGCCCCTGCCACCAGGTGAGGACACAATAAGAGATCTGTGACCTGGAAGAGGACCCTGGCCCTACCACGCTGGCACTCCAATCTCCAATCATGGTGACACTTCCACCTCCAGAACCATGAGCAATACATTTCTGTGGTTTATATGCAACCCAATCTGTGGTATTTTGTTACAGTAACTGGAATGAACTAGGACAACTTCCTTTTTTGCCCTCCCCCCCTTTTTAGTGATTTCCATAGAGTTTGAAATGCACATTTACAATTAAGCCATTTTCAAATAGCACTATACTACTTCAAAGGTAGTATATGTGCCTTCGAATAACAAAATTATCCTAATTCCTCCCTCCTGTCCCTGTGTCATTGCTGTCATTCATTTCACGTATACATAAGCATACGTAGTTGGATACATTGTTGCTCTTCTATTTTGAATAAAGTGCTGTTCGATGAATTAAAAATAAGAAAATACAAGTTTTTATATTACTTTCAATTGTTCCTTCTCTGATGCTCTTCCTTTCTTTATGTAAATCTGAATTTCTGATGTACATCATTTTCCTTCTCTTTGAAGAAATTTTTAAAAAATATTTTTTGGAAAGCATAAAAATTCCTACTGGCAAAATTTCTGTCAATTTCTGTCTGAGAAAATCTTTATTTCTCTTCCACTTTTGAACTATAATGTCTCAGGGTAGAGAATTCTAGGTGAATGTTTTTTGTTTTTTTCCCTCTCAGCACTTTAGATACTTCACGTCGCTTTCTTCTTGCTTGCACGGTTTCTGAGAGATTAGATGCAATTTTTATATTTGTTCTTCGATAGATAGAATGGTGGGGTTTTTTGGCTTCTTTCAATAATTTTTTAATCTTTGATGATTCCAACATCCCTGCCATATCTGAGCCTGATTCTGATGATTCCTCTATCTCTTCAAAGTGTGTGCGTGTGTGTGTTTACCTTTTAGTATCCCTTGTGAATTTTTGATAGCTGCACATGATGTATTGGGTGAAAGAAACTCCCACGTAGGCTTCTAGTGATGTGGTGGTAAGGTGTGGGGGAAGGTGAATGTAGCCCTATGCGTAGTACTCAGTCTCTCAGTGAGTCTCTCAGTGAGCTGTGCCTCTGCACCGTGAACCTCACCAGGACTGCTCATTCTCCT
This sequence comes from Myotis yumanensis, assembly GCF_028538775.1. NCBI lineage: Eukaryota > Metazoa > Chordata > Mammalia > Chiroptera > Vespertilionidae > Myotis > Myotis yumanensis. The sequence goes on from NW_027223757.1 coordinate 5,760,426, forward strand.
GCCCCCAGGCATGGACCGTGATGGCTGGAGTTGGATATGTCCCTTCTCCTAGGCCAGTTGGGCTCTGGTAAAACTCCAATATTTTAGGCTCTTTCAATAGATTCTCTTGAGGATGCTCTGCTGTGTTTCTAAAGCGCCTTGTTCCCCTCTCCCCCTGCCAGAAGCACAAGGTTTTTGTTTGTTTCCTCTCTGATAGTCACTGCACTGTAAGGACCTGGTCCATCTCCTGGAGGTATACGTCACAAGAGTGTGGGAGCCCCACCATGACTGAGCCCTCCTGAAGATCTTATCTTTCTGAGTTGAAACTGAATCTCCGGCGACTTCTCCACTGCAGTTCAGGTTTTCCTGCCCTGGTGCTGCTTCCCTGTGGAGGTATGCACCCATGGGCTGATTACGCTGTGATTCTCTGTGTCTTCCTTTCTGTCTTTCCAGTTTTGAGGCTGTGGTTTACCCTGTGACCTCACTTCTCTGACAACCTTCAGGCTCCTTAGATGCCGGCTGGTAACCAGAAGTCCCGTGGACTTTAATTACCTGCTAGAATCATAGAAAGTGACTTTGGCTTTGTGTTTAAGGCAAAGATGGAATCACTGTACTTTGAATATGACACAATTTTAAAATTATAATCTACTGTGGGGGCTGCAATAGGAGTTCACTAGGTACAATGTGATTCTGAATGAAAATACCAAGACAGGTTTCTCAAATAAATTAATTGCTGTAAGAAATGACCAAATTTAATTCATGAAAACAGAACAAAAACAAATTAGATAAATTTAATCATTTATATTTTATCAAGAGCCAGATGTCTATGGAAATATAAAACATCCTTCATATTACTTTGTTCTGCTCCAATATGTGGCATTCAAATATATCCGCATTAAAAAAATGAGAATAATATATTTGTCTTATTTTTAGGATCGCATAGTCATCTAATATCAGAAGTTACATTGGATCATTACAGTAGGTGTCGACTCAATCTTCCCCAGGCTCCCACCCACCTTTTACATTCATAGCTGAATAGGATAAATGTCATCTCACAAGGTTTTCTTGTTAATAAATGAAAGAGAAACATCATTGCACATTTTATATTTGGCAGCTCCGAAAATGTATTGTTTCATCTGTAGAGCACCCCTCATGATATTTTTAGAAATGGGAGCTATAGTTTATCGTCTTTGAAATAGTCCATAATTTTATTTTGTTTAGACAGTGTGAAAGTGAAATATGACTTTATAAAAATATTTTAATGTAAAATGTCTTTCAGTCATGAAAAAATTTAAAAGTCATATGGAATATAGGCCTTTATAATTATTCAAAGTGTGTACATACACTTTTTGGGACACCCTATATAAAATAAATTGCAATGTCTCAAATCTATATTGAAGTATATAACTACGTAAGAACATAGAGTAGAGGTGACTTCATATGTCAGGTGACTTCCATGCAGTGCTGGGCATGGCCTGCCTTTAAAGGCATCATTATGATATAATACAGGGTGGGGCAAAAGTAGGTTTACAGTTGCGAGTACTTAAAACAGTTTATTCTTGTATTATTATTTATTAATTATTGTATTATTTTCTATATGACCTACAAACCTTTTGCCCACCCATGTATAGGTAATAACAGCCAGCTTATATATTTTTTCCGCAGAATGGCTATTCCTGACTCATGGAATGCTGTGTTTCATCAGTGATTAGGAAACTTCTCCTCATGCTGAGAACACCCAGATGGGGTTTGAGTCTGTGCTATAATTTATTTGCAGACTTAGCTTTAATAAGTTAAAATATATTATATCTATGTAAACTATATTCCTGGGTTTTGCTATGATTCTTTGCAGTGGAGATATTATTCTCCCTGCATTGGGATTGAGCTAAGCTGTGGATTTTTTTTAACTTCTTCTCTGACTAGTTGCTTGATTTTCCTGCTTCCACTTTGATGAAATAATATTGGCCTCATGATTACCCATCTGTCTATTACGTCCTTCTTTGAAACTCTGTGGGGCAGGTACTTGATGACAAGTGTAAAAACCCCGGGCCTTTCAGAATTGGCAGCGTCTTCCTGTGTGACTTCTCCCGGCTCAGATTGGTTAGTGTTCATCAGATTTTCCTCCGGGAGGAGTGTGGAAGGCTATCTCATCTTTCACCATGGAGACAGGGTCAGGACAGACAAGTGTGCCTAGTTACCATTCAGCACATGCTCTGCGCCAGACTCTCCCTCAGCCGTCCATACCCCACGTTCCCTCCTCTCAGAGCGGCTGTGAGGGAAGATGCTGAGACAAGTTTACACAGGATCATAGCCCTGGTCTGAGGCCGTCAGTCAAACCTTTCCTGCAGCCCTCAGCGCAGCACGGGGTGCAACTTGTCAAAAGAGCGGAGGGGTGAATGGAAAGCTGCCATGTAAAGCATTGAATGTCACCAGGCCCTTTGCAGGCAGCTCTTCCCCTTCCAACTTTCCTCCAATGAAAGAATGGGAAGACCTTGGTGGAGATGGGCATCCAAACTTCTGTGAAACAGTGGCCAAGACAGCAGATGCTTTTCCCCCTGCAGGATAAGTAGGTACCAGTTAGAGTTGTTGGATGAAATAGATCTTCATTTCTACCTCTCCCCAACCCCACCTACGAACCCCATAACTTGAAAGCAGTGTTACTGGTTTTAGGATCCTGAATATGCATATATTCAATACACAACCCTCTAACCTATCGAGATGAGTTGAGTAATGCTATCAGGTTACAGTTTATCACTGACTGTATAGTATTTAGTTACATATGATCAATTAAATGATCCAACCTGAAAAAAATCTATAGCATGGTTCTATTAATAGATAATATATCAGTATAATGCAGAGCATCAAAATAGTGTAGACTTGAGGTGCACACTTCTGTTGTGATAGGTACAGCGCTCCCTGATGCAAATATTTCCTCAGGTTTGGAGAACGTAAGAATGACCATCCGCTCCGCTCACCACCTCTCCATTTCTTTTCTGCACCCCTCATTTTTTTTTGAGCATGGAAAGATCCAGAGATGCTGCCATATGAGAAGGAGCTTGTTCTGACAAAATTTCCAGATTAGTTCAGTGGATGAATTCCATGAACTCTGGTAAGAAAGACAATTTTTATAAGAATTCTGGGATTTCAGCAAACTGGTCAGGAAAGATAGGAAGGATTTTGATGGACTTCTCCAATGTTGTCACTTTTTGTGTTATTCTCCCCTTTCCAAATCATACAAAATTGGTAATAAACTGGTCCCTGAATCAAAATGGCCAGTGGCTTTTGCTCAGAGTCCCAAACTGGTGCAGGGCCTGGGATCAGACCCCGCCACGGCCTCCTTCCCTCGGGGCGCCGGGGCAGGCTGGCACTCTCCTGCCAGCTGGGCATCTCCTCAGGTTCAGGCAGCTTTGCTCTGGCTCCTTCCTGTCTGCTCACGTGGGGTCAGGCATCTCTGGGTAGCCTTCCAGTTCCTCCTGACCAACTCCCAGGGCGGGAGAGAGGCTCATCGAGTGCATGTCCCAGGGCCACGAGCCAAAGCTCTGCTCTGCTGGTCCGACAAGACGCTCAAGGACTTCTGCTTCTTCCCCTCCAAGAGGACATTTTCTGCCTCCAAAGCAGGTCTCCCATCAGAGTGTGGGGAGCTGCTGACACTGTCTTTTATAGAAGTGTTAGTTCTGGTGTTTGGAGGTCCATCTCTTTGTCCAATGTTTCCTTCAAAAATTCTCCCAAGAGGATGCTGAGTCTTGAAAAAAAATTCAAATATACCGATTAGGATTCCCCTTTCGCTGCTACTGGAGCTGTCTGGTTTGTAATTAGTGATGGAGAAGATGCCTATGCATGTATATTATAAATAACCCCACTAATGTCAATATCAATCACCCATGTCCCCAAGGCTAATAACAATGCAAGTTTTGTTACTATATTTCTGGAGCATGTCCAGAGAGAAGAAAGTTCAGGAGAAAGATTAGTCTCATTAAATATTGTTCTTCTCTGTAGTGGTTTACAACATACACACACATTAGGCTAAAAAATTCCTTTTGCTCTCCCTTTGTCTTTCTCAGTGCTGTTGAGTCATTCATTTATTCACCCAGTACATAGGTGCTGAGCACTGACTCCCTGGCTGCACTGGGCTTTGTGCCGGGGACACCACAGTGAACGAGGTGGAGGTGAACTTGACCTCACAATCTGCGGGCTGGTGACTGTAGATTGTATACATAGTTCGTTTAACTTCATTATAACTGCCCATCTCCACGTAGGGATGATTATCTTGTCGAGACCCAGCACTTCTGGTTTCTTTCAAGATAAGAACAGATGCTTTTAAAACATAGCAGTCAAACCATTCAGAGAGGCGCTGGTGTATGTGATGGGACCTTTTGAAAGATGTTGATTTGGAGCCTGTTTCAGTATTGACAGTTGGCTATGAGAGTTGTAAAGAATGGAGTCTGCGTATTAAGGCAACACAGTTAATGGTAAGTATAAGGTGCTTGTTTTGGATAAAATGCAAGTAAAAGCTCAACAATGTAATTGGTCTCCTTGAGAAGCCAACATAAACCATAGGATGTTAATGCCAGAGGGACCCGGAGAATGTCCTCTCTCCTCCCCTTGTTTTCTAGAGAGAAGATGAAGAGGGGCCAGGCCGTGCTGGGTCACCCTCCCCCTGCATCACACAGTGGGCTTAACTGAGGTCAGTTGGTCCCACTGGCCTTCCCACGGGCTCCACTATAAAGAGAGAATTGCAGGAGAAAATAAGAACTTAGAAGAAGGGACTCGGTTTTTGTCAGAGACGTGGCCTGGAGCAGCCTTGCTCTCCAGGACCGCTCAGAGGCAGGCGCCTGGGAAAGAGATGCTGCTTTGGGAGGTGCTTGCTTGAGGTTCCCAGGAAGAGGAGACTGACCCTTTAGAGACCCCAAAGAAGAAATTAACGCAGGGCTGTTGTCAAAACTTCCCTCTGAAGGTTGTTAATCGACTTTCTTTGGGCATTTTAGCCATCTAAGAACGAAATGCATAATGTTTTAGAGAGAAAGAATTGCCTAAAATACATTTATTAAAAGCCAGCTATCCATTTCATTAATTCCAAGTCACAGTTGATTTTCAATGCCCCATTATTTTATATACCACTAAGAAGGAAAAATCACTGCCCATTAAACTATGATACAAGGCTTTCTTATCACATAGAATTTATTTTATAATCATTTATAAAGCTCTTTGAACTTAGACGTAGGTCTTTATCATCCATCACTCCTTTGCCCACAGAAAAAGGGAAAAATATCAGGGAACTGAGCTACTAAAGTTTTCCTAAAGCTTCTTCACACCCACAGTCCAGTTCTTCTGCTTCACTCTTCATCTGTTGTCACTGATGCTCATGTTTGTGTATATATCTGTGCCTTTCAAGACCCCGGTGGCTCATCGTCTCCTATGGAATCTGTAAGATAATCACCCGCCATCAGCACATAGCTCTTATCTGGCTTGGCAAGGAAGTGGCGGGATTCAGCTTGACTCCTGAATCAGGAATGAGGCTGAACACGTAGTGACCAACTCAGACCTACTCCCCCCAAACATCTGATTGTGAGCTCATGACAAGAGTGCGCTTCTAATTTTCCGGGTTTTTTCCCCAAGTTGCCAATGCTTGGTCATGCTTGGCAAGGAGACACCAATTCTGAAACACATCCTGATTTTGGTTCTTAGCAAAATGTGAAAAGAAATATGTGTCTCAGAACTAATGAATTATGGCACTAAAAGACTCCTTGCCTTTATTGCTTTTCTTCCTTTGGTATTTGACCTATTTTGTTGCAGACAAAGTAAATTAGCTCTTTTTTTGTTGTTATTGTAAGTAATTGATTTTGAGGTTATGTATAGTACGTGCCAGGCATCAGCATGTCCTACACGGCCTTTTCCGAGTGATGTCTGAGCTGTGAATAAGTGTTCCATGTGGAAGAATAGACTGTGATTACGGAAGTTTGGAAGATGCTATCCACCACATTTCTCTCTTGCAGCAACACTTACAATGAGCATATTAAAGCCCCTGGAAGGTCCTGCAGTGAGAGTGTCATGTAAATGCTAACCTCTGTGCTCAGACTTAGGGGACTTTAAAATCCCTTCCCCCATTTTCATGTGTGCTCTAGCAGAGCCTGAGAGTCTCCTAGAGTATTTCAGTCTCAGTCCTATTAGCCAAACCTGCACCACCACCCTGGCCTCCTGATACGGCCCTGACGTTTAATACTAAGTCATCGATGGTGGCTGTATCTCAGGGGAAAGGCATGTCTACAGGAGAACTAACAAGTCTCGCGGGATTTTCCCAGGCCTCCAGAGGCACGAGACGGTCACAGAGATAAACCATATCCAAGGCTGTTACCCAGCGATGCTTCTCCCGTGTGTTGTGCTCACCTCCGTGATCTTGTGCTCACATGTCACATCTCAGACCAGGGGCGGGCTGCTCCCTCTCTCTTAACTGTCATCTTCCTGTCTGATCTGTCCTCACCTGTCTGTCTGTACTTCCACACCTTTCCCGGATGGTCTGCTCCATGCCCAACACGTCACCACGTAGATAGTAATGGAGATTTCCAAACCTGCTTCTCCACCCTGGACATTATCTAGAGCAGTGGTTCTCAACCTTCTGGCCCTTTAAATACAGTTCCTCATGTTGTGACCCAACCATAAAATTATTTTCGTTGCTACTTCATAACTGTAATGTTGCTACTGTTATGAATCGTAATGTAAATATCTGATATGCAGGATGGTCTTAGGCGACCCCTGTGAAAGGGTCGTTTGACCGCCAAAGGGGTCGCGACCCACAGGTTGAGAACCGCTGATCTAGAGCTATTGAGTTGATGTTTGATCATCACCACTTCAGATATTCACACGCCTTCAATTTCAACACATCCTGAAAGGAACCCATAATACTCACATGCTGTCAAACACACAGGTCTTGAGTTCTCTCAGTTAATAAGCAACCAAGAGATAAAGCCCCCAGTCCAGGCATGATCCATCCCTTGCCCTAGTTCTCCACAGTCAGCCCCAAGGCCTGTGAATTCACACCCATGATTTCCAAGGCGGGGCCCTTCCCCATCTCTGCAGCCTGATTCAGGTGCTCTGACCCCAGCTGGAATACTGGTGCCCTCAGAATTCTTTTTGCTGCGGTTCACCTTTCATGCTGCCTGGATTGTTTCCTCCAGTTACATCAAGACACTCCTCTTAAATACATCTTCTAGTTCCCTTCAATGAGCGTGTCCAGCATTACCCAGTTGGAAACCATTGGAGGGGTTAGTTAAAAAAAATTATATATACATTTATGGTAGAATACTATGCATCCACTTAAAAAGTTGTACTTTGTTTATTTTTATATTTATTTATATGAAAGAGTGTTCATCCTATAGTTTTCAGTGAAAAAACCCCCACACATTACAAAATAGTATGTATCATAGAATCCTCACCAAGGATACATATGTACAGGGGTGGGCAAAAGTAGACTTATAGTTGTGAGTACTTGAAACACAGAGTTTATTCTTGTATTATTATTTATTAATTATTGTATTATATATTTGTACTGTAACTGTAAACCAACTTTTGCCTACCCCTGCATTTTATGTGCATATAAAAATGTATGGCAGGATCTCAGAGGAAAAGGGGTTTGGGGGGCTGGAAGAGATTAACCAAAGAACTTGTATGCATTATGCATAGCCCAAGAACACAGACAATAGTGAGATGAAGGCCTGGGGTGGGTCAGGGGCTGGGTGGAAGGAAAAGGGGGGGGAAATGGGATACACCTATAATACTGTCAACCATAGAAATGTATATGGAAGGATATAAAATGCTAAATGTTGTGTATCACTTGACATTCGGGTCACAAAGATTTTATTAATTTCTTTATACTTATGTGCTTTGAGTTTCTTAAAGTGAAGTTGTGTGCTTTTAAAATTAAAAGTTTATTTTTAGAAAGATTTGGTTCTGATATGCTCTCTTCTGTGTGAGCTTCCCTAATGTTCCTTTCCCATCACTTGCTACCCACGTGCTTTGTTACTCAGAGAACAGAACAGGTTGTGCTGAAATTACCTGTGTGCATCTGCTCCCTGAACTGGACTGTCAACTCGTTGAGGACACAGCCACGTCTTACTGGTATTGAATCCTGATATTTAGCCCAATCACTGGATTTCCTACTAGAATTAAGGTTCTTTTCCTGCTGATACATGTGTATGCTTACTGTCCATTGGGCCCTGTTTTAGGCATATCACGTACATTACCTATGAGGCAGACAGTCATATGATTATTGCTGCTGTTACTATGGGGAGAATGGAGGTTTGGAGGTAAGTTTTGCCTGGGGATCTGCTCTGAGCTCGGGTGCCTCACTTGAAGTCCCTTGCTCTAAATGACATTATACTGTCCCCAGTGGGTCCTCTATCACCATGTAACACTTTGGGAAACAAATGCCCTTCACCACAGAAAAGGTCCTGGGATAGTCATTGGGCTCTTGACAGAGGGAAGAGCGGTTCTGACCAGAGTAGACTCCTGAACAGCCAGCACTTTACTCTTACTGCATAATTTTGCTTAGAACTGGTTCCATGGTAGAAAAGCCCAGTCAACATGCTGACCCAAAGCCACATCTGTGTTGTTAAGATGGCTCTTGAAGGTGAGGTCCTGGCATTCCTGAGTTCCCATGACCTGAGTAGAAAGAAAGAAAAAAAATTAACAACAAAGCAAAGAAAACAAGTAATCCTAGAATCTTCTGTTCTGATCCAATTAAAAAATGACTTTATTACATTGGCCTGAATCAGCAAAGTGGCTCTGTAGATGAAAAAAAGAACATGGCTAGACCACAGAGATGCTCCTATTTTTCCATGTCCCCTCACCTGGTTTCCTCTAGGGTGACCAACCATCCAAGTGTACTTGGGACTGTGGGATTTATAGTATCAAAATGGGGAGAGTTGATCATCCACCACCTTATTTCCACATTCCCACATGACACCATCAGGGAGCTCTTCCTTACCCCTTTATACACACACACACACATACCACATATACCCCCCCACACACACACCTCCAACACAAACACAATACACACATCACTACACAAAACACACATATACCACACACACCACACATACAACATACACTACACAAACACAACATACATAAAATAAACACAAACTAAAAAACACTACAGATACTACTTACTCTTCTCTCATTAAAACATAAAAGTGTGAAGAAAGACAAAACACACGCCCATTATGCCACCACCATCCAGGGATAATTGCTCTTAAAATTGTGATGTATTTCCTTTCAGTCTTATTTTTTTTTCGATACAGGCAACCTTTCTGTGACTTATTTTCACATTTCATAGCTGCCCTCAATACTCATTCTAACCAAATTATCTTCATAAAATTATTTGTAGGAGTGAAGAAAGCCCAGGATGATGGATTTCACCCTATATCCCTGAGATATAGCTCTGGATAGGTGCCCAAGGTGTAACATACTAGAACTACCGAGGACTTTAGTATCAGGTAATTACATCCTTAACAGAGGTTAGCAACCAATTTTGAGGTTTGTAGTTAAAGGAAGGCAGGAGAAGTTGCAGAAAATTTAGCAGAGAACCACAATAGCTTTGGAATATTTCATAATGAGATCAAAGAGCTGGTTCCATAATTATTAGCAGTAACGGAGTATTTCTTACATGGAAGAGAGTGATAAATTTCTCCCCCTGCCTCTAGTGAACAGTCAGACAAGAAGAAATGAGTCTTAAGCATAGTGTGAAGGATTTAGGCTAGATAATAGAAAAAGTTATTAACTACCTTAGTGGGTGAGAGAGAGTCTAAGAAATCTCCTTCTCTGAAAGTCTTTAAAAAATGATAGAGATTTTCCTATCAAGGAAGGATTAAGTGTGGGCCTGCCTAATGTCGAAGAATAAACAAAATAGCCTGTCAGAGTCTCAGCCAGCCCTCCGGTTCCATTATTCTCTACATAATAGAGAGCACGCAAAAATACATGTAAAATTGATTTTTATTTCATATTTTCCTTTGAGAAACCAAGAAAAATAAGATAGTGATATTTTTAAAGTTTGAGTTTAATATTCAGATGGTTGCGGAACAACACGTTGCTGTGGGGTTGGAGAGTAACATCAGAGGAGGGTCACTGGAGTGTGACCAAGTTGACTTCCATTATTTTTCCAAACTGCATCCTTGTTGCTTTCCCCCGAAACTTTAAAATAAGTTCATTTAGTTTAGTAAATGTCTTAGCTGGGATTTTCAGCCCTATTTGTATTTCAAGGGATTAAACTAAATCTGCATGGTTTGCAACACCACGGGTGACTTCTGGCCTTTGCTTCCTCATGCCTGTTATGTTGGTCATTCCTAATTGTTAACAATGTTCAGTTCAATGCTCTTTATATTTTCTGCTGGTCTTTTCCTCTTCTGCACGTTCATGCAAATAGTGTATTTGTAGTAAATATGGTCCAGAGAGCGTCCCTTTCTATGCAAATTGGCAGCTCAGGGAATAGTTGGGAGCAAACAATGTCATTGAAAGTCACTCAAATCAATTGGCAAAAATTACTTTCTGTGATTATCTAGTTTTTGCGGTTACATTTTTAATCTTGACAGTTTAAGTGTGTTTAGGGTTCACGGTAGTGAAAGGCCAAGTAGAATGTGGGGCAGGTCACTGTTGAGATTCCCATCGCTTGGCTAATGAGATTTCTTTGGATTTTTGGTGTCATTTAGTATTATTAAGATTGAAGAGAGATACTTTAGAACAGAACAAATGAACACTGATTTGTTGGGAGCCTATGATGTGCCAGGTATGTATTAAGTAGAGTGGTGCATGGATATCAGGAGCACTTCGCTTGCAAAGGCCTTACTATCCAATTAATAACAACAGAAGTAGTTATAAGAATATAGCCCACATAGGAAGAGGTGCCACATAGCAGGGCATGGCTGCATGTCATTTGAATTATACAGGTGAAGATGACTTGATTTAGGGGAGAAAACTGTGTCAGGCTCCTTTTCTTCAGGTGATGAGCAATGAGTTGGTCTCAAAGGCCTTGGGTAAACAGGAAAGGGGACCTTCCAGGTGACAAACTACTGTGTAGAAAGTTTGAGTGAGAGAAAGCAAAAGGTATGTTTAGGAACCAATGACTGTATTTTGGTTGGCAAGGAGACTTGGAGAGGGAGACTAGTGGGAAAAGTTTGGAGACCAGTTCTCAGTTAATACCAAGTGTAGTCATTTTCTGTTGCTTTGTTACCAATTACCACAGACTTAAGAATTTAAAGTAATACCAATTTATTATCCCATAGTTCTGTAGGTCAAAAGCCTGGGTAGGTGCAACTCAATTCTCTACCTCGAGTCTATAAAAGAAGACCAAAATCAGGGGGTCACCTGGGCTAAGTTGAGGTTCTGGAAAGCATTTGCTTCCAAGGTCTTTCAGATTTTTGGCAGAATTCAGGCTCTGTGGCTCTAAGAGTGAAGTCCTTGTTTTCTTGTTAGCTGCTGGCCAGGTACCACTCTCAGCTCCTAGAGGACATACTCTTGTCCTTGCGTGATGGTTCCTTCCAACTCAGCAATAGAAAAATTCCCTCCTGTTGAATCCTTCTCCCTCTCTAATCTCTCCGACTTCCTCTCCTGCCACCAGCTGGAGAAAACACTCTGTTTTTGAAAGTCTCGCATGATTAGCTGAGGCTCTCCCCCATCATCTCCACTTTGATTAATTCAAGGTCAAATGATTAGTAACCTTAGCAGTTAGGTCTACAGACTCCCTCCATGTAGGATAACTCAGTCATGGGCGTAACACAAGGAGATGGAGATCATGGGCATCAGCTTCAAACCGCCCACCACACCAAGCCTGTAAATGGTGCTGCTGCCATATCCCTTCCTGTTGCCTAAGAGCTCCAACCTCAGGGCATGTGAAGAAAAAATACCTGGTTTAAACAGTGGCAGAAATGTGGTAGAATTTGGCACTTTTGTCAACTCTGGGTTATTTTCAATAAATATCCTTTTCGTGGAAGAAAAATAGACATGTGAGGAAAGTTCTTAGAGAGTCTCCCATTCATCTTTCAAGGTTGTAGCTTATGAAAAGCTTCCTTATGCCCATGAAGACATTGGCAGCGTTACTGACTTGACCTAGATGGGAAGACAAACTTGAAAGAGTGAGAAACATTCCTCCGAGGGTGTGTATACGATTCATAAATCCCTCTTCTCTTTTGCTGGCCGGAGTCTCCTTATATTTGCTACATTTTTAAAGAGTCATGTCATTCCACAAAAAGTATAAGGTCCCATTTCAAGGGATAGGCAGTGGAGTTGGTGTCAGAATTTAGTGAAGAAAAAAATAACTCTAGCTGTTTATAACTAAAACGGACTGTGCTAATGGTATGCTCTGTACCAACATGGCTGCACCATGTTGAATCATTCAGGGAAGAGATGGTGTTTATTTATACCTCTCCCACTGAGTCATTGCATCCACTCTGAAATTTGACAGCCAACTGAGTGGGCGGAGGGAAAGGGGGAGAATGAGTATTCAGAGCTGAAGAACAAGGAAATAGTTTCTTGTGCAGTATCCTTGGCCCCAGTTCCTGATGAAGCGCAGACAGTTGCACGCAGGGAGGCTATATGCTGCCAGTCAACACATTAAGTGCCCCTACCAGCCTCGGGCAGAGCAATGTGCATGCTGTTCTGGGATTTTTCAAAATTGCTCAAGTCCTTTTAGGCTATGAAGAAAGCTCCTTCTCTTCACCAGGCTGGTTGACTTTATGGAGTAAGAGTACTAAGTCCTTTCTCATAATCTATGAATTCCATGCTAATGGCTGAATGCAAATATTGTTATCACCTACCATTGACAGAAGACTCCATTGTTACAATGGAGAAAAGTGTTAATCCGTTTGTAATTAATGCCTTATTGGGGTCTGCACAGGTCAAGGATAGAGTTGGATTTTGGTAAATTAACTCTGAAGTCCTTTTCTTAATCCTCATTTTTCTTTTATCTTAAAAAATAACCGTTGTATATAACTTTTTAAAAAACCAATGATATGTAAGACCTAGCTTATATGCTGAAATGAAACAAACCTGGACAAAGGGTGAGTGTGAAGGACATATAGCTCTTAATATAACCTCCCTAACAAAACAGGCAGAAAAATCCAAAAGAGAGAAATTACTCTGGTCCTGTGGTAAGGATTAAACATTAGTGTAATAATTTGCAATCATTATATTGGTGTCTCTAAGAATGGTTAAGAAGAACATTTCTTCTAAATTCTGTCAGAGATAAAAATGTATCTTAAAACCAAATGGAAGCTGAAAGCTAATATATTCAATTAACTAATGAGCTCATCAATTCATGAATATTTGTTCTGTTAAGGAGTATGTGATATAGAAGAAAAACATAAAAATATTTTTCTTTCTTGGTCACAAAAAGCCATTGGAGACACATGAAACCAGTAAAGAGTTTGATGGTGTGTTTTGTTTCATGAGTATGGCTCTGAGATGAGTGGCAGGTGTCTGGAAAGGTGCCCAGGAGGAGTGGGCATGAGCCAGGCTCACTGAGGTGTGGACTGGGTAGGCGGGGACTATATAAGGTGGCTTAGCAGGCAGGAAATGGCAAGTGCTAGCAAAGGCAGGATCTCAATGTGTTGTTATACTCTGTGACCTTAAATATGTATAGATGGCACACAAAATAGTGATGAGCAGCGTGGACTTTGCATTCAGGCAGAGCTTGCTTTAAATCCAGTGTCATCACTTATGAACTGGCTTTGGAAAAGTTATTTAACCATTTTGGCCTTTAGTTTCCCCATCTGTAAAATGACAATAAAAGTAATAATTACCTAAGGTCTGTAAGGAGTGTTGAATCAGAAGGTATCTAGACTTGTAGATGTATGTATCTGGCACGTGCTATCATTACTATTATTTAAAAACTAGAGGCCTAATGCACAAAATTTGTGCAAGGTTAGGTCTTCCTTCCCCTGGCTGCTGGCACCGGCTTCCTTCTGGCACCCAGGACCCAGACTTCCCTCGCAGCCCCAACTTCGTCCGGAAGGTTGCCTGGAAGGACTTCTGGTCTAAGTAGCATATTATGCTTTTATTATTATAGTCATGAGGATGATCAACCAAGAGCTCCATTTAGCCTGTGAATAGAGTAAAAATATCCAACAACTATTACATGTTTGCTACATGCCAGATATTCTTTGGAGTTTGTGACATGTATTACCTTATTTCCTACTCACTCCCATGCTGTGGGGTAGGTAGCATCATTATCCCCATTTCACATATGGGGAAAGTCCAGCAAGGAGGTGTGTGGTAACCTGTGCAAGGCCACGCAGTTTGTAAGAGCTGGGATTTTAACCCAGGCAGTCTGGTGCTGGAATCTGGCTTGGGGTCACCAATTTGTATCACCCAGGACTCCCGTGGGAATCTTAACCAGCAGATGTCATTGCTTCTCTTTGAGCTCTGCAGGATGCTCAAAATTGTCTTCACTAATGATATCTATCCTTTATTAGTTAAGACAGTAAGAGCTAATGGGTTCAAACATTTTTAAAAATTAGGTACTTTGTCTTAGCATAAGAATTTATTTTAGCGATATAGAATTTCTTCAGTAAAAATTTTAAAGAATTAAAAAAAGGGCAGTGGAAGGAATAGTGTGACATACACTGATTCTACAAGGCTCATGAATCTGTATAAAGTCTGTTGTTTTACTCCTGGTCTTCGAAAAATTTCAGTAGCCAATCAACATACATGCTAAGCATTTACCATGCACCAGCTACTGAGAAAGGCAGGCGGTCTCTGGTCCTCGAGGTCTAGTCGAATGTGCAGAATAGCAGAAGCGAGCCTTGCCTATGGAATAGACACAGAGCCAGAACTGAAGCACAGGCCTGTAACCTTGAGGCGGTGTCACCCAGTCTCTGATGTTCCTGATTTTCTAACTGGTAAAATGGAGACAATACCACCTACTTCCCAGGGTTGTGAGAACTGAATAAACTGTGGACATATCTGCAAAGCATCTGGTATCATTCCTGGAAAGTAGCTGGTTCTCATTACATGGTTTTTGTTATGATTACGATTAATATTATTTGACATCCATTCGTAAGAAGATAACCAGACATGACAAGTATATCAAACTAAAGGCGCAAACGATAGCTATGCATTACCTTCAGAGGGGGAAGGGCAATAGGCTGGAGAGTTCAGAAGCGCTTTTCCAAATGAGGTAGAATTTTATTTGAGTCAGTGCTTTCCTGCGTGGTTTCTAAAAATCCCTGAGTTGTTAGAAGTAAAAGAGTCCTGAGGTCATGTACGTTTAGGAACCGCTGGCTACAAAGGTTGAATAGGCTTCTTCACTGTGTGAGGTGGGACTCCTTGTGTGGCTTCTTGGTGCCGTTTGGTGACAGTTACACAGTACCTCTCCGAAAGGAAGACTCAGGAGTCGGTGTTGCCTGGGCATATTCATCCTTTTGTTCTTTCATGGAGTTCCCAGGGGCTGGGCTGGTAGAGCAGAGTCTGGGGAATGTGGAGTGAGACCATGTCCAGAGGATGGACGGGCAGGCTCTGGATGGAGATGGGGCAAGGCCATGTAGGAGTAGAGGCAGGACCATGTGAGCCACGGGAGATCAGGCTGCGAGAGTAGATTGGGGGACTATTTTGCAGAAATAGAGAATGAGGGGAGGGTTTGTCTGCATTTAGGAGTTTCATGTTTTTAAGAAAGATGAATCTGAAAACATGATCCAGAGGGTCTCTAAGGGCTGAGCCTGAAGCGGGAAGGCTGGCCAGAAGGATTTTGTGCCACTCCAAGCACGAGATGACCCGGTTCTTCCCAACCTTGTCTTTCCCAACCTCGGCTGATGACAGCATGCTCACTGCTTTGCTTGGGCTCTGTCATGGCCAAGTGTCCAGCTTCATCACAGACACCCAACATTTGCACCAGGTCCCCAAGGCAACACCTGCAGTAACTCATGACGATGCTTTATAACATTTCTGTGGTTTCAAGTCTGTCTTTTTGCTTCACAATCATTAAACAAAACAAAACATTTACCGTGTGGAGACATTCACGGTTAGGGACAGCTCTGTCTGATCCAAAACTTGAAGAAAGGACAGCCTTTCTGGTGCATTGCACCTTGGCGTGTCTGTCATTTGCAATGCCTCCTGACTTCACCGGAAGCTGGCCAAGCTGGGCACACAAATGGGATGGCCTCCCGGCCTCCCTGGCCTTTCCCCTTTAAGTAAGCAAAGAAACAAAACCAGAGTCTTCTCAGTGAGAATGAGAATTGAAAACACAAGTAGAGAAAGAGCTGATAAATTACAGTTTATAATTGCTGGAAATTCCAGTTAAGAGGAAGGCCTCAGAACTTTCTGATGATCTTTATGGAAGGAATAATTATTGCTTTTGTGGAATCTCAATCTCTCTCTCTCTCTCTCTCTCTCTCTCTCTCTCCCTCCCTCCCTCAATCCTGTCTCCTCGTATTATTGAGATTAGCAGGCCTATGAGGGTAATAGATGCTGGATGAGCTCCCTGTCTTCTCCCTTACTTCTCCATCCACTTTGACCGTGACCTGGAAGATATTCTTCTACCATGCAGGCATTTTCAGCCACAGTTTTGTACTATTTGATCACCTGGCTTATTTGGTGTGTGAACTGCTTTATAAAAAATATACAAAGAATATTTATATTTCCTTGTTTAACCAGTGAGGGGTGAAATAAAGGAGCTCTTCATAAGCATAGAGATTAAAAACACAACAACAACACCACATTCTAACCACCTTACAGCCAGCATGTTCATCACATGTAACATCACAGCGTTTGCAGCAAGAGTGGTCAGTGGGATGCAGCGGAGGCAGCTCAGGTCACACGTCCAGCACAGGAAATAGATTTTCAGCGTGTTATTTATGACCCAGCCTTAAAGGAAAACAGATGGTCCTACTTTCAGAGCTGTTTTGCTCTTGTTTCAAATGGCTAATTCAAATCAAACACAGGATTCTATTCTTAGTCCAGGCAGCTGCTGCATTGTCTGAGGCGGGCTGTTTTTCCCAACAACACCCCTCCCCCGGACAGAGTAGCCGGAGCCCACAGCGACGTCACCGTCACCCAGCGGCCCCGAGAGAACGCATCTGCCTGAGCACCACTGCCTATTGCTGGGTGACACCCCTTGGAATGCACGGCGGCTGCCTTCTGCTTGTAATCCACAGCGTCCACTCGCTCCACCTGTGCGTGGCAGCCTGTCAGAGGCGGGCCTTCCCTTTGAAAGCAGCGATTTCTTCTAATTTTAGAGCAGTGACCTTTGAGGAACCCTTTCAGGGAGGGGAAGATTGCGGAGATGGAAATAGAAGTCAAGGTTGAGAGAGGAACTGGGGTGTGAGAGGTTCCCAGAGACGCAGCACAGGGCAGAGCACCCAGCGCCTCCCCCCTGGGCGCCCTTGTCACCTTGCGGATTTCCTTCAGCCCAAGACTCAATACAGGAGACACAGACAAGAAACCGAAAAGCAAACATTTGAAGCAATCATTTTCTTTAAAAATCCATTTTTGAAAACAACATGATATATGCACATCATTTAAAAAATAAAACACTTGCCATTTCTTTGTTCCCCCCCCTGCCCCCACTCCTTGGGAGGGTTCCTTGGCTTAATCTCCCACTGGACTCCCTCCCTGCACCCCACACCAAGGAAGCAATCGCTTCAAATTCTCCAGCTGTTGCCTTCAGGGATTTACCTCCACGTTTCTAGGAAATGTGTTCATATTGCTGATTCTTTCATTGTAGACAGTGTCTCAATGTTGTCTGGTGGCATTTGAGGATGCGCGTGCCTACAGCTCCTCTCCCAACTTCTCCCTTCTCCCAATTGAGTTCGAGTACACCTTGGTTAATTATCTGTTTTTATATTATTATGAGTAAGTAAATAATTTTCATTGTCAAAATGCATAGCAGAATATTAAACTTTCTTGTACAACTTTAAGTTTTCCCAGGAGTCAATTATTGCACAGTTTTTAAATTCGCTTATTTTTATGTTCTTCCAAAACCTTTTTTTCCCCCTTTGGGATAAAAAACTTGTCGAATGAATAGCCATATATATTTTAAGCAATCAGGCACATCCTATTACCTATAGCACTCCATCTCCCCTGCACCCCCACTTCTCTCGGAAACCTCCCCTCTCTCTCTTTCCTCTTGCTCTGCTATATCGGCTGGTGAGGTCATTTGAAGAAGGCTTAATGCTAGGACTTTCTGTTACTTTTTCTCTGTCTTTGCTCCCTTTTTTCAAGATTCCATGTCCTATGATAGCGTCTTAAACACAGATATGTGGGAAGCAAAAGTTTTGATTCCTTGGATTCCTAAAATAATTGTTATTTTACCCTCAGATTATACAATTATGTCCTGACAGGGCAGAGACAATGAGAAACCAAGATTAGTGAACTTGAAGGCATATTAATAGAAACTCTTTAAAATTAAGACCTAAATGTAAAACCTAAATCCAGAAAACTTCTATAAGAAAACATAGGAGAAAATCTCTGAGATCTTGAACTGAATTTTACCAAAATAAAAACTTTAACTCTTTCATAAAAACATAAAAAGACAAGTCACAGACTGGAAGAAAATAGTTATGAAACACGTATCTGATGAAGAACTTATAAGCAAAATTAATTGTTAAATTAATAAAAAAGGAGGCATTAAAGTGGATGTAGTAGCTTAACAGTCTACATAAGCAAACCAAACCTAAGTCTGTATATGCCTTAAGGTTAAGAAATCAAAACCTAAGGATAATGAATGACAAACAGCCAACTAGCTTTTTCTAAATATGACAAACACTTCAGCTACAGCCAATCAAATATTTTCTTACTTTGCTTCTGCCCTTTCTCTGGGAAAGTTTCCCCCCTAGCTCCTATCCGTGGTGCATTCCTAACCACTTCTGGTTTGGCGTTGCCCAATGACAGCAGATTATTTGCTCAAATAAACTCATACCATTTTTAAGATGCTTCTGTTTATCTTCTAACAGTTCTGGTGTCAGAAGTAGAGACCCCTGGTGGCCTCCAAGAGCAGCAAGCAATGAGCAGGTGTAAGATACTGGCTGAGCTCATCACACTCAAGCTATTTTCTCACCGCCTCTGGAGATCCTGGGTAAGTCCCTGTCGGATAGCCACGCTCCATAGCTTATGAATCCTCAGTCTTTCTACGATCATGTCTTATCCCGCACTGAATCTGGGGTCAATTTCCTTATTGGCCGAACCAGGAGAAGTCTGTGCCATGGCAAATACTTCCTGCTGTACCTGGATCAACACCTCTGATGTTGTAGCAAATACAAGAAATTAACAAACACACCACTTGGCTAAATTAGATTGATGCCCCTTCAGGTACATCCTCGGACTCATTTGAGAACCAACTGGTTTGGCTCATAGGAGAGCTGGCGAAGGAGCATAATTCTGTGTCTTGGTGTTATCCTCCTGGGAGCCCTCACTGTAGTCTCCCGGGGAGGCTGTGTTCTCTCAAGGGTCTTAAATGCATCTTTGCAGCCATCAGCAGAACACCAGATGGACTCACTGGAACTGGGAAAACAGAAACAAGCTGAACAACAAAATGAGCCACAAAAACAATTCTTCCACATCATAAGCTACAAGTTTCAGGATGAGACAAGAACAGCGTAACTCCGATGGTGACTGAGAATGACACTAATACCAATTTTTGGTCAATTTCTCAAGTATGAGAGGATGGCCAAGAAAGTGGAATTGTTAATTAAACAAAGAGGCCACTAGCCTGAGGCGGTTCTAATACCTTAGCAGTCTACATAAGCAAACCCAAACCTAGCTTGAAAATGCCTCAGGGTTAAGAAAGCAAAACTTAAGGACAGTCAACCAGATAGGCTTTTCCAAATAAGGCAAGCAAGTCAGATGATTTCCCTGCTTTGCTTCAGGGTCTCCTCTAGAAAAGTCCTTCCTTTCAGTAGAGTGCTCTGAACCACGTTCCCTTTGGCACTGCTCGATCAGAATCGACTTTGCTAACATAAATTCTTAAAAGTTTTAATATGCCTCAGTTGCTGTTTTAGCAATATAAGTAACTCTCAAAACCCAGCAGTAAGAAAACAACTCAATACAAAAAATTGCCCAAAGATTTGAATGGACAATTTAGCAAAGAAGATGCGTGGATGGCAAATAAGGCCACGAAAAGACGCTCAACATTAGTCAGTAGGGAGACGTAAATAACAGCCAGAGTGAGTTACCACTTCATACCTATTAGAGTGAAAAATTAAATAGACGGCCCTTGCCTAGCATTAACAAGGATGTGGCGGAGCTGGAATGTTTATGCACTGCTGGTGGGAATGTAAAATATTCCAACCACTTTGGAAAGCAGTCTGGTAGCTTGTTAAAAAGTTGAACTTACATCTCTTTATGTGGTCAGCCATTCCATTAATAGGTATTCACCCAAGAGAAAAGAAAGTATATGTCCAAAGTTCTGAGCAGCATTTTTGTAATAGCCAAATTCTAGAAACAACCCAACTGGCTGTCAGCAGATAAGTGGATAAACAAACCATAGTGTGTCTATACAATATGATAAACTCAGCCATAAAAACAGAAAAAATGTTGACATACATAATAATATGAATCTCAAACGAAGTATGCTGTGTGAAAGAAACAGACAAAAGCGGGTACACAGTATGTGAGTCCAGTTCTATAAATGCTAGACAACACAACCTAATTAGTAGTGACAGAGCAAACCAGTGGTGGCCAGGGGTGGGGGAGGAGGCACTTGAGGGAGGGACCCAACGGGTTCACCATCTTGGTCTGGTTGGTGGTGGTTTCGTGGATAGTGACATATGTCAAAGATTGTCGAATTGTACACTTTAAATAGATGGAGTTTTTATTTGTCAGACCTCAATGGCATTTTGAATTTAAAATAAGAAAGCATTGTAGAGATACATCTGAAATTACACATTCTGACAATTCCAGGAATGCTTTTGGATCACTGGTATCTATTCATCCATCAACATCTATCAGCCAGCCAAACACTGAGGTACAGGTTATGTTCTAGGTAAGCACCCCAGCGTCCCTCACTTCACTGGCTTTCAGTCTAATGGGGGAGAGAGACAACTGTGTCTATAAAATAATAATATGTAATACTTACTGAGCCTTTTCTGTTTGCCAGGCATTTTTTAAACGTATCTCACACGTATAACTCATTGTTTTATTGATGAGGAAACCGAGGCAGAGAAGAGCACTCTGCCCAAGGTCACTCAGTAAGCGGTAGAGCTGATGCCAGCCCAGGCCGTGTGGTTGCAGAGGTCCCGAGCCTACCCACCTCACTGTTCTGCCTTCACAGTGACACACTGAGAGGCACTGTGTGACGGGTACACCATACTGTGATGACATGGCACAAGAGAACGCCACCTAGTGAGGGGAGGGAGGAGTGGGGAAAGCCCCCCCACCCCCCCCAACCCCTAGCGAAGTGGAGAAGTGAAGAGTGAGGAGGAAAGAGCTCTGTAGGGGAAAGAGGGAAAGGCACTCCAGGCAGCAGGCATGTTAAGCTTGTTCTGTTTTGTCCATATTTACTCACAGGTGTCTCTCTCATTCTCTTTCTCTCTCTGTAAAATGGACAGGGATAGGGAACCATATTTGCCTATTGTTCTTGACAACACAGAGAACAGAACTAGGTCCCGGGGGCCTGGGAGCAGACACCTCTTCTTTTCTGGTGACATTTCTGCAGGCTTGACAAGAGCGGTCCGAGCGCTGGGAACATTGGCTACAGGCTTCACATTGCGTCCAACATCCAGGGGCTTTCATATCTTTGCAGGTACTCGTCTGAAGCCTTCTGAGAGAGCCCTGCAGCTGCTGAAAGCCATGCCCAAACCAATTGTTTGAGGAAAATATGCAAATGATTGTGATAGTGTAATAGTGTCATTCAAAGTACTAGTCTCAACGTGTGCTTCTTCCCATCAAAGGGGAAGATACACTCAGATTTGCAATTGCAAAAAGCCAAAGCTGACCCACCCCCAACTCCCCAGATCCCTCCACTGAACACGTGACAGAAGTGAACAGTCGAATCATTGGCCCTCAGCAATGCTCCTGAGCAGCGCAGGGCCTGCTGCAAGGCTGCTGGCACCCGCGGATGTGATTGTGATTGTTTCATAGGAAAAACTGGATTAGAGATGAGACACGATGACATGAAGGACGCTCAGTGTTTGGCAAGTTCACGCAGCAGCTCAGGGGCCCCACTAATCTTTAAGCCCCTGAAAGGTATATTGTTAATGCTACATGACAGATAAATTATATCGCGAACCCCAAGAAATGCCTCGAGGGAAATCAGAAAATGCCATTAGCAGACAGACCTTTTCTGATTTTCCCAGGGTGCTGCTGGGTTTCCAGAAACTCGGCTCACAGCCTCACTGAATCACAGACGTCACATTACCACAAATAGTTGCTGACAAATACTTCATTTAAATGCTGTGGAGATAAAAGCAGGGAGGCCGCGCACAGTTAAAGGCTCAAAAGTAACATATGTGTCCGTGGGTACATTGTCCCAAATGGGGGCACCGCTACCATTTGTTTCCCTCTGCCTGGTCCTGTGGGGGGGAGACTGGAAGACATATGTCACTTTCCCACCTTAACGGGGCCTTTTCCAGTTTGTTTGGATTTATGTCACAAGCTTAATGAGATTTAAATGGAATTTTGGTATGTGAATAATACGGAGCATTAATGCACGAACTTTAGTTTGCTGGGCTGCGGGCAGAATTTGCATAAGGGGTTTTAAATATGAAAGAAGAATATGGAAGCCCTTATAAATCACAAGGCACTGAGCACTACAGAGCCACCGAGGAAGCAGTTCGAATTACCGAAGTAACCATCGGTTCAGAAAGAGGCGGCGCCATCAGATTTATGAATGTGGCCCGCGTGGGAGGAGGCCCCTTGGACCACAGCATCCCTGACGGGACCTTTGAATTCCTCCCCATCGGGACCCCCTCCGCACATCACTTGGTCATCACGGCCTCCTGTGCCGTGGGGACAGGGTTTGTGGGGACAGGGTTTGTGGGGACAGAATTGGGGGAAAGCAGGGAGTGGGGGCCACTGGCCCCTGTAGGAAGGGGACGCAGCTTGCTTAACTTTGCAGAGAACTCAGCGCTTCCTTTTGTGAGGCCCTGTTGTCCCTACAGGAGCCCGGGTATCATTTCCCTGCTCCCTCGCCAGCCTTACTGGCCCCTAGGGCCTCTCCCCACTTCCTCTCACCCCTGGGGTTTCGGGGTCTCTATGAAGTCGCTTAGTGTCCCAGTGCTCCCTGCCCTGGCACTTTACACCTCACTCCCTGGGGGACTGGGAGCTTTGCCCTCAGAAGTCAAGGCTTGCCTTTGCTTCACCCTCTCGCCAGGCGATGTCACCTGTCCCCGAGGCAGGACGCAGGGAGCCCAGGCAGTGAGCAAGGGCAGGGAAGCTCGGTGAAGGGAGGGACAGCCTTCCAGAACTTCTGAATGTGTCCCCCACGCGGTCATCAGTCTGACACGCAGCCTAATCAAGTCAGCGCGGTGCCCAGGGCGGCTGGCTGGAGATCCGTGTCCTCCAGAGGCTCTTAGGGAAATGAGATCGCAATTCAATCTCCATCTCACACAGTGAGCCTCGTGAAGTCACTGTGTCCCTGAGACTAGGGGAGGAGGAGGACCAGCAAGGCACCAGCCAGCCAGGGTCACAGCCGCCCTGAACATGCTCCCATGGGCTGTGCTGGGCTGAGCCCCCTGTCCAGGTGTAGGGGGGCTGCCAGCAGAGACTCGAACGCTCCAGGGAACATTAGAGGGAGTCAGGCTGTAAAGATGACCTACCGCAGGATCAGTGCCCAGGACAGTCAGGAACTCTCAGCCTGTCTTTATTTAAACAATTGATATTTTGTCCATGCTGGTGTTTTCGCATAAGAGTAAATTTTTTGGAGCCGCTATACATTTTGTTTGGGCAGCTGAGTGCCTCACCTTTGTCACCCTAGTCCTGGCTCTGAAATGTCATCAGTTCTTCAGATGTTCAGGTGAGAAACTGAGGCACAGAGCACAGAGCGGCCTGCCTGTGTGACACAGGCAGTTAAGGGGAACATGCATGCAAGTTTATTTTCAGCCGGTGGGTTTTTTTTCTTCCTAGTCCACCATACTGATCCTTCACTTGCTAATTTTCTTTTTAATGGAAGAAACATTTTTCCAGAAATCTGGAGAAAGTTTCCTTCTCATCCAGTTTAAGGCCAGTTGTCTGGGGTGAGGAGCGGGCAGGGGGAGGTGACAGGTGCGCTGTGGGAGGGGCCAGCGTGGGACTGCGGAGGCGGTTTTGCAGTGCGGGTCCCAATGAGCCTACGTTTGCTATAGCTACAGGTTATTTCTGCGAAGGTAGGTCAAGTAGAATCTTTAAATGGCTGCTGCTTCAGATTTATAGCTATTTTAATTTAACACCAAGTGCTCGGAGGAATGCTTTTATTTAACTTCAATAGAGTATAGCTTTATTAAAGTCAAATAAGAAACAGGAAAAAAAATGAGCCCAGAGAAAATATGCCCATGGAAATGCTTATTTGAGAAATGTTCAGATATTACATGCCTTTCATCTTAATTTATTTCTTAAGCATTGAATGAAATTTTAGGCCCACCTGAGAAGCAAAATAAGATTAGTCTCCTGAACAATAGGTAACCCAGTTTTTTAAAAAAAAAAGACAGCAAAATTTGCAGAGATAAAAGTTTAATTATGTCCTAGTTGCTTGCTGAGATCTGGAAATCAATGTAGCTATTTCAATATAATTCTTAGTGGGCTATCAAATGACACGAGGGATCTTTGTCCCCCTTCTGTTAAAATACAGCCACCATAAAATAATTAACTAGAATGGAGTTGACATTAGATTAATGTAGCTAACCTCAGGTTGGCGGTGGAATTGCTTTTTGAACGAAACAGAAAAGAAATTTCAGAGCGGAACTCCGTGTGAGCGAAGGAGCAGGAATGTGCTCGGAACTCGGCGGGCGTCTCCTCCTTTGTCTCGT
This sequence comes from Myotis yumanensis, assembly GCF_028538775.1. Taxonomy (NCBI): domain Eukaryota; kingdom Metazoa; phylum Chordata; class Mammalia; order Chiroptera; family Vespertilionidae; genus Myotis; species Myotis yumanensis. Next base: position 5,785,325 of record NW_027223757.1, read on the forward strand.
GTGGAATGAAACTCTAAACTCTGCTTCAGGACTTGGTTTTAGGAAAAAAATTTGAAATTTATAAATGGAAAAACCTGGGTAGTGTGCAATTGACCACTTTATGGATTTAGATCAGACCTAAAATATGTGACGCACCGTATTGCACAAGCCAGTCGGACCTTATGATTGTTTTCTGTTTTAAGGGGAGGAGGAGGTGGTTGTGGGACATTGAGGTAGGTTTGAATCTCAGTTGGGGCACTTAGTAACTAGATGACTGAGCTGTAGATGTTTCTTTTTTTTAATTGAGGAATAATGGATATATAACATTAGTTTTGGGTATACAACAAAATGATTCGATCTTTGTATGTATTGTGAAATGATCACCAAGATACATCTAGGTAACGTCCATCATATATCGTTACAATCTCTTTTCTTAGCAACTTTCAAATAAGCAATGCAGTATTGTTAACTATAGTCACCATCCTGTCCATTACATCCCCGGGAATATTTATTTTTATACTTGGAAGTTTGTACCCATTTTGTCCACTCCCCACCCCCTACTTCCATGCATTCAATTACATAATGGTAGCATCAACTTATCTACCTTACAAAGTTGTCGTATAGAGTAAATCCCCAGAGTTTCTCTTTATATACATGTTAATTTTTATTACATATTAAATATTAAATATTTTGTATAATTTTAGAAGTTAAAAAATCTGCAGAGCTGCTTACGAAAGTGTCCAAATGTTCTGGTGGATATTATGTGGTTGGGTTCCTGAGACTTAGAAAGAGCATTTTATTAAAATAATATGTCTTGTAATTCCACACTTTGTTTACTGAACTTTATGGAACCAGATTCCACGGTGGCTCTTCTGGAACCAATGCTTTAGTCTAAATACCCAAGCGACTTCTCAAGGACCTGAAAAGGCTGTGGATGTGGTTATTGGAAATTTTCAAACCGGACCCAATTTTCTAGGGAATGCTTTGGACTTCTGTTTCCAACAAATGTCTGGATCTGATTTTTTGGAAAGATCATGCTAACTTGGTGAAATCATTAAAATGTGTGTCAGCTTGACAAGTCAGAGGGAACCTTCCATGTTTTAAAAACAACAACCACAACAAACCGGGAGCAAGGAATATGGAACCGACAGATAACAGGGTACCCTTACATTATTGGTCCCCTTGTTGATTTGTGGACTTAACAAATCTTGAGAACCGACTGTAATAGCGAACACTCTGCTCGATGATGGGGAAACATTGGTGAGTAAAACTCAAGGCATGACCCTGGCCTTCACAGAGCATTCAAGATAAAGGAAGGCAAGTTTCAATCCAAGAACCACACAAGTGAACATAAGATAATGACTATCCTTCGTGCTCCACGGAAGTGGTCCACAGTGACTTAAGAGGATGTGGTCTAGACATGGATGCTGACAAAGGCTTCCTTGAGGGAGATATGCCTGAGCTGAGATCTGAAAGATTTGTGATGACAAAAGGGGAAGGTGAAGGGAGGGGGTGGCAGAGAGACATTTCACGTAGAGGGCACAGCAAGTCTAAGCCCTGTGGCAGAAGGACCATGACATAGTGAAGGAACTGTGAGCAGTCCAAGTGGCTGAAGCGTGCTACACGATGACCATGTGGAGGTGGAGAGGAGCCACACTATGAAGGTCTTGGTGGCCATGCCAAGAATTGTGGTCTTGATTCTAAGACCTATGAGAATCACTGAAATGGTTGAATCTGATTTATGGTGTTTGTGTGTGTGTGTGTGTGTGTGTGTGTGTGTTTATGTGTGAAGATCAGATTTGTATTTTAAAAAGATGACTGTGGTTGAAACATGAACAAAAGATTGAAAATGGGCTGGAGTCACTACAGACAGATCCTCTCAAAGGCTCTTGAATTAGTCTAGGAAAGAGCTGATGATGGTTGAGCTTAAGATGAGCAGGGCAGGGGTGAGGAAACGTGGAAGGTTTTGAAAGATACTTAGGAAGTAATTTGGTCAGACGGTGTGAAGAAAGGTTATACCTTGGGATTTCTTCTGATAGTTTTGAAGAGCCCATTTTATTTTTACTGATTTTTTTCATTTGCTGTTCTTTCAAAATTAATGTATTTGCTTACGTATTTATGCATACTTGCAGGAGTCAAGGAGTGTACAAGGCACTGGGGATTACATGCAGAGCCAAATAAGGTGTGCCTGCCCTTGTGTGCTTACAGCTGGGTGATGTGGGCACATCCTTCCCAGGGGTACTGTCTGCTCATTCCTATACTCATATTTCTTATGTGTTTCTCTCAGCTGTCATAGGGCCAGCTCGATGGGCATTACAACGCTTGTCATCATGACCTGTGCTGGACAGCTGAGATCTGTTCATGTGTAGATAACCGTGTTTCTTGCAGTTTTTTCATTTGTGGGTTTCTGTCTTGCTCTTATACCTACATTCTTGTTCAGATTCCTAAAACTTCCCTGTGATCTAGAAAGTGTGGTCTATCTCATCTTTTTCCTTTGAAAAATATGGTTAGCTTTGTTCTAAGCCAAACACAGTTTTATACAAAAACAGATGTATTGAAGTTGGTGAATGATCAATTTTAGAGTGAAGATAGAATAAATTTTTTCTTTAGGCAAAAATAAATTTCCCCCAAAAATCTTGGCTCCAGGCTCACAGGATATTAAGATTGGAAGAGGCCTTAGGATAGTTCAGGAAAACTATTTGCTGAAAAAAAAAATTACTTGTGGTAAAAATAAATGATTTAGTAAACTCCAGAAAAAAAAAAGAAAATATGGTTTTCATCGTTCAAATGACATCTATTTCCAACAGCACTTGGCACTAGGCTCTGAACAATGATGGAGGGATTGGGTACCAGTACCTTGGATGCAGTAGATTGGGATGCCGAACTATAAATGGAAAGGTGTAATATTGAATCCTGACCAAATTTAACTTCCCACTGAGCGGTTCTGATATGTGAAGGATGAATTGTGCTTGCTGTGTTTGGGGGAAAAAAAACTATCTCTCTAATAGCTACTTCAAAACCTCTCCCCTTTGACTGGTATGGAGTCTTTGTTAAAGACAGAAGGAAGCTAGTAGTGGGAAGAATATAAAATAAAGAATAAAAGGGTATTTTCTTCAGCTGTTTGCTAATCACAGTGAGGGATGTAATCTGTAATATCTATCTGTCTGTCTAGTTATTATCTATATAAATTTTAAGATCTTTATTTCTACTTAGTAGAATAAAAAGGTTAAACATTAAATGTATCCTGATTGGAAACAGAATGATTTTCTCTAATGCCCTTTTAGCTATCTCTGTTTTATTAGATAGACACATTTAACAACTTCTTATTTATTCTGATCTTTAATATCTCAATTAAAAATCACATCTGTTGGAGTGTAATTTCTCTGGGTTCTTTTGCAGGAAAATACATTCTGTCTGGGATGCAATATACTTCTCCTGCTTGATCTTTGGCAAATGATCTGTCTCTACTAGGGCTTCTCAGAATGGCACAGTGATTGTTAAAATCCTATATGCGAAGGCCTAGACATCCAGACTCATGAGATCTGGAGTGAGGCTGAGGAATCTGATTTTTATGTAACATCCCAATTAACTCTCATTTATAGCACCCTGGACCACTCTTTGAGAAATACTACTTTTAAACCAAGGGGTATCTTTTAAATAAAGAAAGCCTGTAAATATAGCAAACTTGTTTCCTGTTTAAAAAAGTTCCTGACATAAAGCGCCATGGACCCAGGCTAGTTGAATACACATTTTTGTCCTCCTAGTTTTTGGCATGCTATTGATATACATAAATCCAGGTTAAAAATGTCAATCTTTATTTTATTTTAAATACTCTTATTGGAAAGTATCCCCCCCCCCCTTTGGGTAGCCTATTATAAGACAAAAAAGTAAATCTAAATATTCGCTTAATAACTTAAAAAATTTGAGAACGTTAAACCCTGAACTTAGCCCATTGCTATTTTTTGTGCTACACGTTGATGGAGAATTTCCATTGTTTTCTTTTCTACTTTATAGATCTGTCATACAGCTGTTACATCCCAAACTTGCATTTTGCCAAACTTTCTTTAAAAATATTGAGTGGATGAACCTCTGAAAAATTTAGCTCGTGTGATGTAATAGCTTAAGCCATTGTCCAGTATGAGTTTAAGTCACAATGATCACCACTGTGGTGATCAGAGTTTTGCACAGTGATCACTGGAATAAAAAAAAAAAAAAAAAATATATATATATATATATATATATATATATATATATATATATAAAGCCCTGGCCGGTTTGGCTCAGTGGATAGAGCGTCAGACTGGGACTGAAGTGTCCTGGGTTTGATTCCGGTCAAGGGCACATGCAACTGGGCCTTGTTCTTGTGGGATGCCCGACAACCTCTGATGACATGACATGAACCCACCATTTGCAACAATTCAGGAGCACTTTCTATATTCTTGCTATTGTTACCTAAGATATTTAATTATTTCCAGGTGCATCTTGAAGTGCTGATTAAAACAGAACCATATGGGTTGTAATTGATAACCAGAATGACATCTTCAACTCTGTATCATGCCTCACTCACTCACACGTGTGGTGGTTTTAGACAACTTTCAAAGCAGGGGGCTTTCTGAAGTGCTTTTCTAAGAAAAGAGCTCCAAATAGTTGGGATGGGATGACATGAATAAGCTCATTCCCTTAGAAACATTCCAGGAAAAACAGTGTACCAGGGATGAATGTCATTGGATGGACTGCAGGAGAGTTTTTGTTGGACTGTGGTTGGTTTTGGTTAGTTAACCTGGTCTTGGCTCAGTGGTGGCTAAACTTGTACTTGGTGGGGGTGAGATTTGGAATATTTGTGTTGAATCTGAGAACTTGGACTGAAAGTCACTCATGAGTGTTTCCATGTTATTCCCACAAGAGAGCGTGTCCACCAGGATACGAACACTAGCTGCCCAGAGAGCAGCCTCCACATCTCAGTGGCTTGACAAAGTCCATGGATAGTTCTTGCTCCTGCAGCTGTTTGTTGCATGTTGGGTGCTGTCCTGAGAAGCTCTTCTCTAAGAGATGGCTGGGAAGTCGGCCCCTTCTCACCTGTGATGCTGCCATCTTAAACGTGACCTCCACGGCTGCAGAAGAAGCAGATGTAGTGTGGACGGTCTGCATGATGTTTTCTGGCCAGGCCTGGGAGGACCTCACGTTCCACTGGCCAGAACCCTGTCTCTCTGTGTTGAAGGGAGACCGGGCGACATGGTCTTCCTGTGTGCTCCTCAGGGGTAAGACTGGCTAGCATCAGGTCAGTCTCCTCGGAGAGAGTCAGGCCAATTTTTATAGTGTAATTCCTCTCCTGCTTTGGCTGTGTTTTGACAGAAAACAGGGACATTTAGCTTAGAGGGAGGAGTTTGGTTTCTGTTTGGGGAAAGGAGGCCTTTAGAGTTTGGTGGATTTGGGTTCTTGTTTTGCCACTTTCTCCTTTGTGATTTGGGATAAATTTATTAACAATGAAGAATATCAGTATTTAGTTCATAGGATTGGTATGAGAGTTACTAGTAAATGAGCTAATGCTCAGAAATTGCTTGTATGTGCCCAAGAATAATAATGATAATAAAAAGTTGTTATCATTGTTATTATAGACAATGGATGTAATTGTAATTACGATTAGTTGTTTATTTACCCTGTGACCTAAGAGGAAAGGGATTTATACAACAGTGTTTCAACCCTGCCTGCACAGGGGTGTCATGAGTGAGATTTATTGGAAGTGCACACGGAGGGCAGCGCCTGGCTGTGCTGAAGCCGAACCTTCTCCCATCAGTGTGTGGAGAAAGCCATGCCCAGCACAGATGGCTGAGGGCATTCAGAGGCTGGAAGAACAGGTGTACCTGAGGAAGAGCCAGAGTCAGAAGACAGAAGATGGAGGGAAATTGGAGAATTTCATAGCAGAGAGCGGGTCCAGTGTCCAGCACTGCATGTCACCCCCAAATGTTAGGGAAGTCAGCCTAAAAGGTAAATGGGAGAGAGCTGTGTGAGCTGACCCTTCACACACGCTGTTGGCTTCTCAGATCCCACAAAGTGTCTCTCTTTGTAGCCCTCTTTCCAGCCTTATCTCTCGATCCAACCGTCTCTATCGGAGGCATCTGCTAGGAGCACTGTAAGTAGCTGGAGAGAATTAACCACTCAAGAAAGAGAAAAAAATTGTCCTTTGCTTTGAAGGGTAATCGGCCTATCCAATTGCTCTGGATCTGAGAAGTCATTTCTTTTCTTGTGAAGCAAAAATGCTCGTGTGTGCAAAGACCCCCAAAGGCTTTTAATTTCTTCTTCTCAGTTCCCTTTAGACAGAAAACCTTGAGAGCATTTCAAGGGTGAAGATAAAAGAAGGTGTAGATCAGAATAGGCTTAGTTATGCTGCAATAACAAAGGATTCCAGAATCTTAGTCGGTGGGAGCTCAAGGTCAGTGGGGGAGCTCTGCTCTGTGCTCTTCTCTCCCAAGGCCCAGGCCGAAAGATCAGTCACCGAAGGGAATAGGACATCATTTGACAAAGGGAATGCTGAGCGTGCCTACTATGGACAACGAAATGCTCTATCATGGAGGTGACAACACAGTGAGCTGAACGGTCATATGCCCACTTCCTCCGCACCCCACCAGGAAGTCAGGAAATTAGGTCTTTTGTGTGCCCGGAATGAGAGAACTGGATAAAGTCAAGCAGGACCACTAGTTACCACAGAGATTCAAATGTCAAAAGTATGTCTGAATTTCCACCCCTGCCTAAGAAAGTCAAAACAGCCGAGGAAAAACAGCACATGGACTTTCCAGATAAATATGTCAAGCAAAGACCTCTCAGCCCAAAGCTAGACTGAAAAAGTTCTCCAACATTAGCCTCTCTAGAATTTCTTTTCTAAAGTTTATGAAATTGGGTAAAACAGAGATTACTGATGGCTTGTACTTAGGCTAAGAGTTGAATTCTTCTGAAAATTTTTATTTCTCTATTTTCTTTTATCTATTTAAAATTTCTAGAGAGGGTTGGGTAGTTCTTTCTTGCCTTTAAGAATAAGGGAGTGGACTTTTTGTTGTAGGGTATTTACTTGTTTTTCTGCTCATGGGTGGGGACTGTTTCTGAATTTTCAATTCTTGGGTTCTTAGTCTCCGCTCCACTGTGTCTAGAATAGTCAGTCTATTTATATTGACTGAAATAAGCATTGGATGAAGACTGAGCATGAAAAAATGAATAAGCATCAATTTTATAATGCCTCCGTGTATGTCCCAAGTATTTCTGAGGCAGTTGTGAAAATTTCAAAACAAATTAATTTTGATTGATTTTCATTTAAGAAATAATGCGACACTTCTGGTAATGTCACAGTAGCAAACAATAAAACCATATCTGTTATAGAGTTTTTGAGATGATGATATCAAGATTCCTTTGAACATCAAAATAAGGTTTGCTTTCCATCTTTGGTCGGAGACTCCTGGGTGCCTGTGGGCTTGTTACATAACAAGGTGTAAAAGTCGGTTCTGATTGCACCGTATTTCTCAGGTGGCCACTTTTCTTATTTGGAAATATTTTTGGGATTGTCTGTTGATGGTAACCTACTTTTATTAATCTTTTGAAAAATTCTATCAGAAAGAAATGCATTTCTCAAGGAGAAGAAAGACGTTTCTAAAACTCTTCAGTCTGGAAATCAAGTCTAAAAAGCAAGATTCTTGAACATGGGTTTCCTGGGACTCAGTTTAGCTTTCAGCTTGGGAGCCTAATCAAACAAATGAAGGTTTCTTTTTGAATTCGACTTCTCTTGCCTTTCAACATCCTTTACGAATATTATTATCCTCATTATTTGCCTTTTGAATTTCGTAATATTCTTCTCTTTCTTCATATGCCACTTTCACATTCCACTCACAGTTCCCCCAGCACCTATTCAACCTAATGTCTCCCCCCCCACCCCCGCCCCTCTAAGCAATGGATTTGTCATGGCCATTGCTTCAGTGTTAGGGACAATTACCTGGTGTCACTGAATGTGGCTGGATCAGCGTTCCCTCTCTGCTCTGGCCTAGACAGTACAGTCCTGCCTGAATGGGGCCCCGTTGGTCCTTGCAGCTATGGGTCAGAGAGAATAGATTGAATGGCAGCCAATCCTTTCTTATCTCGTCCTTGTTCCCTGACCACAGGCTTGCTGGAGGTTAGAAATAACTAGTTCTTCAAAGAAGAGAATGCCGGCACTTACCAAATATGCTCTAAAAATATGTAATAAACACTATGTTTGTAACAATCATAAAGCTGGGGAAAAACCACATAAAAATACTGCCCCAGTTAAGAAATGTAACTTCCCTTGCTCTGGGAATGATGTATTTTATGCACCTGTATACAGCTGGTGAGGCTTAACATTCTGAGGGCCACCTTTTAGTAACCAACTCCTCGAAGCCAGTGGGAAAATCACAGCTTTGATGTGTAAAATAACTGAGAAAATGGGTGTAGAGCCATATAAAATACCCAAGTTTAATCTGGACCGGCCAGGAGCAAGACTTGAAATCCTCTTACTGAGCAAAATGAATGTAGGCGCACTTGCCTTTTGAGGCACAAAATAAAAGAAACCTATAAAATTTGTGTGGCGCAGTGTCCCAGAAATCAATTATGTAATTTTGTACAATCATATCAGGTAGAGTATCAGCCCATTACTGAAACTCAGAGCTTTCAAACCTAATGGAGACTATTTGACATTCCTAGGCGAGCTGCCAAAGGCCCATTCCAATTGCCAACATGACAATTATTGACACAGACATGTACAGGCAGGGAAGGGTTTTCAAGGAAATAATGTCAATAATTTTCTACTGTGTTTTAAGCTAAAAATCAGCAGAAGGTGAGTGACTAGAATCCGTATGAAATCTATATCTACAGATCCTTTGAGTGTTGGAGTAGTGACGGCCAGTAATGGGGCAAGTGCGTATCCACATGAAATCCAATTAGGTTGGAAATGGTGAGGTGAGCTGGACATGCTGGAAGTGTCCAGAATTTTATTAATCTACACTCGCCAGGTATCAAAGATTACACCTCTCGAGTCTCTCCTTGCTCCATCCACTGAGCATACATCGTGGCCAGGCTGGCTTTCACACTCTGATTTCACTGCACGACTCTTCGCTGTCGGCCCACATGGTTGCTTTCTGTTAGCTCCTCAGCCTGCACCCTGGTGTTTGAGTCTTTATCCAGTGTTGCCTGTGACTTCTCTAGTGAATCGCTCTCACCATTCAGGACCTCTCTGAATTCCCCTCATATTTCACATGCTTAATCCTTCATCTAGGCTGGTTCTCATGCTGTCCCCTCATCCCAAAATATCCTCTCCTCTCCATTTACCAGTCTAATTCTGCTCATTCTTTGAGGTCATGTTTGAATCCAGTTGCCTCATAGTCTTACTACTTCTTGTTTGCTAAGGGCCTACTAAGGCCAAGGCCGGTAATAAGATGACTTATATTTTGTACCTATGGTTTTGGTACATCTGTCTTTCTTTCATAGGTGTGTAAATAAAATGATGAATGAAATAAACAGGGAGTTGTTTTATGTCCACAGATGTAGTATACATCTGATTGTGCAATTAAATAACTTTTTTTTTTCTTAGAAAAACATAACAACTTTGCATAATAGGGATTAATGTTCCCACTTTACAGGTAAAGAATCTGAGGTTCCCAGGGATTGAATTTCTTGTATAAATTTGTTTACATAACAAATAGAGGTTCAAACACAGGCCCCTCTGACTCTGGACCCCACGTGGAATTGAGAACTGGAAATTAGAAATCTGTGATACTTTGTACCAGCTGGGTGGTCAGTCCGGGAAGCTGGGCCCAGCAGAGGCAGGGCTACTGGTGTTCAGAGCAGTGGGATTTTGTAAAAGGGCCTCCTGAGAATTATTACTAAATCAAGATTTTTCATGTGCTTTGCATAAGGAGAAGTCAGGTGAAGTCTGTCTCTGCCACTTATATAAAACTGTTGTGGGGAGTATGGTGGGGACCACCCAGATAATGCCACCAACGACCTTGTTCTCTGGGTACTTTATTTCCTTTCTATAAAGAGACATAATATTCTCATGTGATGGTAGGCTTTTAGATATTAGATGAGATACCAAATAATTCTATTGGATGGATAGCAGTTAAGACTATATAATTCATCTATTTTACTTTTTATCTTGGATTTTAGAAAATCCAAAGCTCATTTTTATGCTCAAATTTAAATAATTACACTTTACCTAGGTTTTACCTGCTTTTCTCTCATAGATGCACAAGTGGATTGACACATGCAAAAAAAAGGGAGTTGTTCTCTCCCCACAATATGCTTCTGATTGTGCAATTAAATGATTTTGCTCCCCTTAAAAAACAAACAAGTTTACTTGTTCACGTGACCTGCTATTTCACCTATAATTTCTAGGAGAGAGAAAAAGCTAGGGCATTCTTGGAAAAGTTTTTTTTTAAATTAAATCTTTATTGTTGCAAGTATTACATATGTCCCCTTTCTCCCTCCCCCAATTGACACCGGCTAGCTCGCCCACGTTCCCCGCCCCAGGCCTTCACCACTCTATTGTCTGTGTCCATGGCTTATGCCTATATGCATACAAGTTCTTTGGCTGCTCTCGTCCCATCCACCCATCCCCACCTCCCCTCTGAGATTCCACAGTCTGTTCCATGCTTCTATGTCTCTGGATCTATTTTATTCATCAGTTTATTTTGTTCTTTCTATTCCAGGTATGGATGAGATCATGTGATACTTGTCTTTCTCTGACTGGCTTATTTCACTCAGCATAATACTCTCCATGGAAAAGTTTTGTTGGAAACTCTTCTTGGAAAAGTTTTGTTGAACTATGCTCTCCCTCCTGTTGCATAATTAATAAAATTTAAGACAAGTTAACTTAGATCTAGTGATCTGTATGCAGTGGGGATTCCAGCCGATGCCTAGCCTGGCTTTAGATCTCTCCAAACCTACCCTCTGGCTTGGTGGGAGCATCATTAAAATAGAATTCCTGGAGGAGCGGCAATCCAGTTTAGCTAGGAATACCTGGGGTGGAGAGGGACAGGGCAGGGCAGGTGGGGGGTGGGATGGGGGAGGGGGGATGTCTGTCTTTATAATTGGTCCCCATTGTAGCCAAATGGATTTGTTATTTTTCACACTGGAGTGTAAGGTGCTGTTTTTATCAGAGACTTTATGATACGCGGGTATGCAAACAGTGTTAGTGCCTGATGGACAGATGGTCTCCTGATGGACAGATGGTCTCCGAGGTGAGAAAGGAGGTCCTCCCAAGCATGGGTCACAGTGTAGCCTGGGTTCCTTGCAGACCAGGGGCTCCCAATTCAGACAAGACAGACAACAGGCCGAGAGTCAGGAGCCAGAATGCTCCCCAGGGGCGGCAGGGTGTTGGGAAATTTCTGGGCAGCTGAGGTCATGGTGAAAGGCTCCCTCTAGTGCCATCTGGGGTCCTGAGCACCAAGAAGGGCAGTGGTGGGACAGCCAGTAAGACTCCAGAATAAGTAGGTGTAGACGTTGGTAGAGGTGGAGGTTCAGTGCCAGGTGCAACCTACTAGTAAACCCAGACACATATGTCTGTACGTCTGATCCATGTACTTATTTATTTACACCGATGTTTATTGATCATGTGACCTCATTAACACACACCGGCTGCTGAGGCATGGGGAAGCAGGATGACACCCACACTGTACCGAACCCTGGATGGACTGGTGTCACATGAGGGAAAGGAGCCCACCTATTTCTCTTTCAACATTTGCTCTCCAGAGCTTTCATGACTCTAGCGTCATGGTGACAGGTGAGTTATTGGGCCAGTTCCCTCACCTGTAAAAGGAGAGATCTAGATCAGTGATGGCGAACCTATGACACGCGTGTTAGAGGTGACACGCGAACTCATTTTTTGGGTTGATTTTTCTTTGTTAAATGGCATTTAAATATATAAAATAAATATCAAAAATATAAATCTTTGTTTTACTATGGTTGCAAAGATCAAAAAATTTCTATATGTGACATGGCACCAGAGTTAAATTAGGGTTTTTCAAAATGCTGACACGCTGAGCTCAAAAGGTTCGCCATCACTGATCTAGATGGTCTCTGAGAATACCTCCATCTCGAAAACTATAGGATTCCATTATTCAGTACAAGCAGGTGTCGGCAGCATGTGGAGATGAAACTGGGACCAACCAAAGGCGATGGAGGGCGAGGCTGCTGATGGGAAGGGGGTAGAGAGTGGACTGGGGGGAGGCATCCTGGGTGGGCACCTCAATTCTCTACTCTTGACGGTTCATCTGGAGCAGGTTACTTCACTACTCTGCACCCAGATTTCTCTTAGTTCCAGCGTATTAATTCGTGCCATGCACCCGTGCGGTGAGTGCTACGTGAGCGTGTGAGCAGGTGGGTACAGTCCTCCTGCTGTGGGCTGGCCCTGGGGGGCACTCAGCCAGTCGTGTGTCCTTGTGATCGGCAACCACAGCACCAGCTTTGTCCACCACACAGGTGTCTGGGGCCAGTTAATGTTGGAGCCCCTTGACTGTTAGCAAAGAGCATGAAAAGGGACAGACTTTATTTTAGTTAGAAAACCCGGGTTTGAGAATTGCCTCTGCCATTCTTTAGCGGAGTGATGGAATAATTCAAGGCCGTATTTCCTCATCTGTAAAGTAAGGCATTTGAATTACCTAAAACCTTCACGATATTTTTCTAACTAATGATTCTAAGATCCATAAGCAAACGAACACCCTTGGAAGCCGCTTGAACATTTAATCTTTATATGTCCCGCTACCTCTTGCACATAGTAGGTGCTCATAAATACTGTAAGGACAATGAATGAGATGGTGCCAGTAATTTCATTCTCTCAGCCGCCAGCAAGGAAGAAACTCACATAAAGACAGGGGATGGGCCACCTCAATCCTCTGAGTGCTGGACTATCTGCGTCATGCTGTCTCAGAGACTTGGGCTTGTGGCCTAAACTGATAAATTTTTCCATTAAGAAATTGCTCTCTCTGGCGAGCCTGACTTTTGAAGAAGCCCAGAGTAGGCAGAGCAGGCAGAGTGACCGGGTCTGCTCGTCGAGTGATTGCAGCCAGGATGGGCCAGGGAGTGAAGGAAGGCTCAGGGCACCCAGTGATATCCACAGAGCACAGCTGAGACCCACCCCGCAGAGGCTGGGGATGAGGAGGGACATTTCCTGGTGCAGCGCCGTCCCTGCCTCTCAAGGCTCAGCAATCACATTGGCTGTGGGATGATTTTTTAAAGTAAACATTCACCTGTCAGCACTGGAGTGAAGTACTAGTATGAGGGGACTAACGCTGTTGAGAATACTTAGCCTTATGTTTTAAATAATGTTTTTATTAATTTCAGAGAGAGGGAGAGAGAGTTATAAACATCAACAATGAGAGAGAATCATTGATGGGCTGCCTCCTACACGCCCCCTACAGGGGATTGAGCCTGCAACCCAGGTACATGCCCTGATGGGATTTGAATCGTGACCTCCTAGATTCATAGGTCACTGAGTCACACCGGCTGGGCCTTAGCTTTATGTTGAAGTGGTTTGTAGTCCAACAGATACAGGACAGGCAGACACGGAAAGGCCCTTCTGGGTCTTTCTAGCAGGTGAATGCCTCAGACATGCCTGAGTCTGAGATCCTGCTCATTTTTACCCACTTTTAGGAAATGCATCTGTCAGGCCTCAGGGAGAGAGTGGACTCTGGTGCTGGGTGGTGGGGGTGCTTTGGAGGGAAAGGCGGTCGTGGGAAAGGTGCAAAGAGAGGAGGGAGGAAGGGGCGTCTTTGTAGATCCTCAAGGTGTTCTTTCTACCTGACCTCCTCCGCATCTTTGCTCTCTCAGAGCAAGCTGTCATGGCTGTTTGCCTCCTCGGGTCCAGGGTGTATCCCTCCTTTGGGATGGAAGAGCCGGACGAGGCTGCTTTCTCTCCACCCATAGCCTAGACTCACGTTTTCTCCTCGTGCAGCAGCTGGGCTCCCGGCTCCTCACCGAGCCTGGGTGTGTCAGGGACTCTCTAGTATTCAGTGATGTGAACAGCACATCCCATCGTGTGAATGTACTGTTTACCGAGACCATAAGCCTTACGAGCCGCTGTTTCTGTTTTTTTATTTTTAACATCAATGGGTGAAGCGCAGCTTCAAGGTTTCATCCAAAGCAAAGAATGGTTGCCATTGACTTCCATCCACCTCCTAAGCTCTGCGTCCTCTCAGGCGGCCTGGAAGGCAGAAGCCTTCCTCCAGAGCTGGTTTTCTCCCTTTCAATGGGCCTCCCGCCTTTGTCCACGTTTTCTGCCTTTAGAGAGACGAGGTCAAACCTGTTCCAAAGGTGGAAACAAAGTGGGGGAGGGGGCCTGGTGGGCGGCGCACAATGTTCTTTTTTGTTTGTTTGTTTTTTAAAACGAGCTATTGCTTGGCTGCCCCGATCTCTTAAGAAGCATCTGAAAAACAAAAACAACAAAGAAACAAAACAAAAAACCAAACCATAGTATGTTTAAAATAGCAAATGTTAAGAAAATGTCTGTGCTAATATAGATGTATTTCCACAAAGTTTTTAGAGAGAAAAAGTGATCTCCAAATTGCAGCCTGGCTCTATTATATCCGCGCAGCAGCGGGGTAGAACAAAGCTGAAGATTTAAGGCAATTTGGACACCTCAAAGCAAAACTGCTAGCACCAGTCGGGCTTTGAAACCCGAAGAGGATTCAGCCTGCTCACTTATTACTTTCCACAGCTTCAGAAGGACAATGCTCTTTTCTAATCTTCCGGCTTTGCTGAGAAACCCTGGGAAGTTAGTGACTTGCCTGGCACGCTAGGTATACGGTCAGGCAGAAGAGGGACACGGCTACACTCGGTGGCTGTGAGTTCAAATTCTCGCCTTTCCGTGGCACCCCTCCCTGCTCACGCAGAACTGGGAAGGGCAGAACAGACAGCGAGGGGCTGCCACGCGTTTTGGTCGCGGTCCTCTTACTGAGTCACGGGCACCTGAAGCCATTCGGTTCAAGGCAGGCTCCTTTCCTGACTCTGTTATTATTTTTTCATCTTTCAGCTCCCAGGGTTCTCTCGGATGGCGTGCTCAGAAACGCCACGCTGCCTGCCTCGTAGCCCCTGTGAGCTAAAATAATGAACAAGCAATTAAATCTCATGCTTGAGGGCCTGTGCTGATTGCTTGCAGGAGAGGGCACAGCCCAGCCTTGTTCTCTGCCCGCAGGCACGGCGCCTGGCCGTATTTCTCTGGGGGGAGGCTTGTCAGCTGCAGGGGAGCTTGGGCGCTAGAGGAAAGGGTCTGCGGGAACCTGTGTTCAAGGAGACCCCCCATTCTGGAAATGGGTGTGAGTTGACATTGTCCGCACAAGGTATTGTCAGAGTTGTTATTTGTTAGCAAAACACAAATAGGCAGTGACTCCACTTCTTTTTAAAGACTGTCTGTCCTATGCAATGAACTAATGTTTACTAAGGGCGTGTTTAAAAAGAAACAAAATGTACTTACTCTTGGTATTTGGCTGAAGGTGGTTATTTTAGCTGGTTGCTGTGAAGCTAACTTTTGTTTTTGCTTAGTTTCCTGTTCATGTTCCCAGTTTTTGAGAGGGAGTGTTGGAGACAGTGGTAACTTGACCAATGACACGCCAATGATAAGTGGTAGAGGCAGAAATGGGTCCTGGAAGTTTGTTTGAGGAATCAGGCCTCTTAACCTCTCTGCTTGCCTATCCCAATAATAATTACTTGAAGAAATAATTCACAATTTAATAATAATTCCATTCATAATGCAATAGAAACATATTGAAGTTGGGGCTCTGCATCAGAAAATCAAGGATAAAAAAGGCAAACCCTTTTCCTCTCTTGCTGGATCATGAATTCTAGGGTGGGACTGACATTGGAGAGAAGTAGCACATGATTATATAACAGCAAACCATGATAAGGGCTATGCAGTTAAATCATGTGATGAGATGGGAATGTCTAAACCAAGGGTCCCAACTAGTTCAAGGCATTGTAGAATACCATCCTGAAGAAGTGACCTTGAACTGATGGATGACTAAGGTGGATAAGGGAACTAGGGGAGAGAAAGCAGTGGGAGAGGAGGCTGGTGAGGAAGCCAGCACCAGACCATGTGAAACTGTAAAGGTCTCATTAAGATTTCCATTTCTGATCCGAAGAGTAACCCCGGGAAATGACACCATGATATTTGCGTATTGGGAAGGGCGCTCCAGCTGCAGCACAGGGATGTGGGGTGGATGGTATGGGAAACAGATGAGTGTAATGCGGACCAGTGTGACAGAATGAAGGTGGAGGTCTAAAGGCATCTTTATGAGCTCTTTAGAAGACAGAAAGGGCAGAGCTTGAGATGCTCAGGTTTGGGGAGAGCAGGTAAGGGGTCAAGGATAATTTCTTGGTTTCTGGCTTGCATAGCTAGATGAATGTCAGTCCCTCTAAGCTGAGATGGATAACACAGCAGGATAGGATGACTAGATTTAGGAGACAATTTGAACTTGGTCTAGACCTGCTGAGGGTGAGATACCCGCAAATGGAGATAATTGTGTAAATCCTTGCACAGAAAGGTCTGCAATTCAAATTAGAGGTTGGAGGCAACGGAAACGAAGTCACTAGTATGGACAAGATGCCTTGGAGAGAGGATATAAAATAAAAAGGACTGAGTCTAGGATGGAAAGACCAGAAAGTCCACTGAGCATAGGCCATGGAGAGGAGGACTGGAAGAAGCCAGAGCAGCAGAAAACCTGAGGAGGGTGGGGACAGCTCAGAGTGGAGGGACTTCCAGAAATAGGGGCTGGGCAGGGTGGGAATGCTCTGCTGAGGACTCACTCAGCCTCGCCCATCCTCAAAAACACGTGTGAGGCAGAAATTATTATGTTCTTCATCTAGTAGATAAGGGAGACGAGGCTCAGAGATTTTAAATAATTTATAGCAAATCACATAAGGAATAAGTGGGGAAGCCACATTTGAATGTGGTTCTACGTCTCGATCCCACGCTTCTGTCCCTGTCTCTCTGTAGCTTTCTTTCACATTCAAGTTTATTTTCTCTTTTTAGCAAAGGAACAATGTAATGGCACTTAGGATTGTTAAGGAATCATGATGAGAAAAAGAATGACAACTGAAATATAATGTGAAGCTTATAAACTGACTAAGGGTTTTGAATATATGATAAACAGACTTTTAAAACCCATGTATGTGTCCCCTTAATAGGCTGTTTATTTCAAAACTGACAGTGTAGCTAAAACACTGAGGGCCTGCATATATCTTCTGCCTCAATTAGTCTCAGAGCCCTTTTAGTAAAGATGATTTTTCTGAAGTTAGCCAATGCAATTCAAAGCCAGGTGGGTAAAAGAAAGGCCATTCATAGAGGACACATGCAGAACATCACATTAGGGACTAAGAGAATTCAAATGACTAGAGGATTTTTCTTGTTTTCATCTTTATGAAGATCAGATCCTACTATATTGATAATTCATCATCTCTCCAAATCATACGTGAATTAAGAAAACTCGAATATGGACTGAGGTGGGTTTGATTAGAGGGGCTTTAAATATTCTGATGTTTGTGGGAATATTTATGGGAAGGTGATGAGTCTAGGTTTACAGGCTGGGGTGTGATATGATGATTGATATTGAAGAGTTGGGCTGGTTGACCATGTGTCTCTGGGGATGGTTGATAGACAGGGAAATATTTAAACACTTTAGTGAAACTAAGGTCTGGAAACACACGAAGCCTGAAGAGTAAGGAGAAAGAGACAGAATGGCCAGCTGGGTAAGTGATCCCTTTCGAGGGCCTCTAATGCCCTGAGCTTTACTGTATCCCTGTCCTTTCACAGTGTTCTCTAATGGCTTGATGACTCGTCTCGCTCACAGGAGCAGAAGCTTATTTATGGCAAGGACTGTGTTTTTCATCGTTGTTTTTTGGCACCTAGTTTAGTGCCAGGACCACAGTAGATAATTGTTAAGTAAACATATGTTAAAGGATTAAACAAATCAACAAATGCCATGAAAGGCTTGAAAACTAGAAAGGAGGCCAGGGGAAGGGAAAGATGACGACGTTGGTCTTTGTGCTAGGAGAAAGAGGATCTGGGGAAAATGTGTGCTCATGGATGCCCAGGATATTATTGATGACTTAAATGTGGGCCTCAGACCTGGATAACTCCAGCAGAAAGGTGTTACATTCTTCAAAATTAAATTATTAAAAGAATGGGAGGGTCACTCAAGAATAGTTCAGGTGGAAGAGGAATCCCACCATGGACCCAACCCAGTGGGGTGGGAGGCCAGGAGGGAGGCAAGAACCAAACAACAGTGAGGGAAGCTCTGCAGAGCCTTGAGTTCATTCAGTTTGGGAGACAATGTTTTTATAACTTAACCAGAAGCCCGATGCACAAAATTCATGCAAGGGGCTCGGCCCTTGCAGCCCTGGCTTCGTCCAGAAGGTCGTCCAGAATGTCATCCAGACGGTAGTTCGGCTGTTTGTTCTAATTAGCATATTAGCTCTTTATTATATAGGATGAACTTTACTGTACTGAGGTTTCTACCTGAGTTGGCATAAAAGATGCTTGAGGTACCTTAAAGCTGATAGAGGGTGTGTTACTAAAATAAAAACAGCTCAGTGGTGAAAACATGTCAAGGTGGTGAAGGGCAAATCCTTTATTCCAAGAGTGTGGTATTTGGAGATGGGCCTCTCCTCCTCCTAATTTTCTTGCTTTGGTTCCTAGGGAGTTGGAGGTCCTAAGCCTCAGCAGTTAGATTAAAAGGAAATCTGCCCAGTGGTGGAGGTAAGAAGAAAAATCAAGCAAAAGGTGGCTGGTGTGGTTTGCTTAATGATAACAAGGAATCTCTCCCCCAGTTGATTCACCGGAGGCCAGTGTGCAGGCTGCATGTGCATTCTTGAAGACCTCATTTTCTTTGTGACCTCACAGAGGACCTGTTCTGTTGAAGGTGGGCCTCCAGCTGTGGTGAAGTTCCGAGACTGCTGAAGGATCATTACTTTTCCTCTCCTTTGTGGGCCAAGAGGCTCTCTGGATAAGAAAACTTGATCTGTGATCTGCCAGGGGCATTAATTAATTAACTAACTAATTAAGTAAATAAATTAACTAACTAATTTAATTAATTAATTAAAGGTGTATCATTGTAATTTACTATAGTTCATATAAATTAAACTGTTGAAGAGGGAGTCATCGACTATCTTGAGGTTGGCTGCTTTTTCTGTTTTCTTTTTTTAAATTTTTTTTAGCTCCTTAACAGTGTTTGCAGCTTCATGGTACAATACGATGGGTTTAAAAGCAACCAAACAAAGCTCAAAATATGAATCATGGTTTAAATCCATGAACATCAAAGAAGTGGAAATATATGCTTTTTATCTGAATTTCTCGCTATCAGGCTTTGAGAAATGTTTCTATGAGTAGGATTTTCATGGATTTTTTTATTCCAAGTTTTTAATATTACAACAAGGATGGCTTTTCAGTTTTTCTTCAGTGCATGGGAGGAAACGAAAGGTAAGACTCACTTCTCTGCACCAACTGAGAAGCCAGAGAAAAAAACCAGGCAGCTTTGGTAAATGTTCAGAGCCAGACAGCGACTTGTACATTCCTGGCCTTTGGATGAGTTTCTTAACCTCCCTCCATATATAACATGGGGATATCGCAAGGGAGTTTGGTGATGATGAAGTGAATAATTCGTGTAATGTGCCTAGTGCTGGACCAATCCTAGTGTATAGAAAGTGCTTACTAAATATTGACTATTTTTTTTTACACGATTGAAATTTATTAGAATATAATGTGACTTTCCTTCGTTGGCCCCTTGACTCATAAATTGACTCCTGAATGTTTTCAGCATTCCCTCTCTATCTGATGTTTCCCTCTATATCTAAGTTTGCTGACATTGGTTGAATACATGGACGTATATGTTAAAGGTCCTTAGACGTTGCGTGTTATCTGAAAAAAAGGGGGCACTGTGGCTTTGGATGTCTTAAAGTTACCTGGGGATTAAGTATATGAAAACCTTTTAAAAGACATTCCTTCTATTAAGTAATTCATCCTCTGGTAATTTCCCTTTTAAGACATCCTTTTAGGTTACAACTATGTCTATCACTTACATATATCTTTAAAAAGAGACTTCTTAGTCCTCTGAATAATGTTTTAAAGAGCTTCTCAGGGATGCGTCTTCTCAAATCTCCTGTCTTGCTGAAGTTATGCCTTACGCAAGAATTCCTGTGCTGGCTAAATCTGTTTATCCCGTATTGCTGGTTGACTTGCTGTTGAGCACCTGTACCCTCTGTGAGAATTTATTGGGAGATGAGTTCACTTCACCGGCCGTAACTACAGAAAGCCTGGACAGCAATTCAAAACGGATTTTGGAATGTGTTTAGTTTTTCCTGGGATGCAGATAGATTGTCTGAGTTGGTGATGAAGGATTGGGCATTATTTTGAACTTCCAACCATTTCCAGTCTAGGTTCTACCATTAGCTTCCCAGGAGTCTAGTAAAACCTGTTTTTGTTTTTTGTTTTTAAATATATTTTATTGATTTTTTACAGAGAGGAAGGGAGAGAGACAGAGAGCTAGAAACATCGATGAGAGAGAAACATCGATCAGCTGCCTCCTGCACATCTCCCACTGGGGATGTGCCCGCAACCAAGGTACATGCCCTTGACCGGAATCGAACCTGGGACCTTTCAGTCCACAGGCTGACGCTCTATCCACTGAGCCAAACCGGTTTCGGCAAAACCTGTTTTATCAACGGTTTCTCTGTGTGTTTTTTTCCCCACCAGTATTCAAACTAACTTTTAAGATTTCACAGAAAAGAGTGAGTAGAAAATGTTGGGCAGTAGGAGCTGGGAAGTTTCCAGTCTTTGGCTCACTGCGCGTGGTTTGTTTTTGCTCTCTATGCTGTCTTAGTTTCCCAGTGATTAAAACTTGGTATAAATGTTGCTACTTACCCACCTGTCAAGGATGGTGTGAGAATGAGTAATAATATGTGAGCCATATTTTTGCTCTTTAGAAGAAAGGTGCTATATAAATACAAAGTGTTATTTCATTAAAAATACTTGTATGATAACAGCGTATGTTAAATTCAATTTCCTTGACCAGTTTTATAAATATATTTTGGTGTTCCAATATGGTTGTTTTTATGGTTAGTGCGTGTGTATTCTACACCCTGTGTTTTATTTTCTGTCTGGATGGTGTAACATATCAAGTGTTTAAGAAAAATATAGATGTTAGTGACATACCTACTAATATAAAATACATGAACTTTCCTCCAACATACTAGGGTATTATAAAAATGCAACTTGGCTAAACAGTATTTTTTCTTATTTACCTTAGCTCTGCATCAATTATTAGCTGCTCACATTTATTAGCTGACAAAAGCTTTACATTGCTAAACGTAAGGTCTGGATTCAGTGGCCAGAGACGATGATTATTGGTGTCACACAGAGGGACCTCAGCATCCATGCTCATTTGGGTGAAATGTCATCACTTATTGCCTCATATCATTAATTGGGAACCTTCTGCTTTTGCTGAGGAGGTGGATTTGAACCTCTCACACCCCTACAGCATATCCAGGGGACACAGGAGTGGCACATCTATGGAGACATAACACAAGTACAGCATAATATGTGATTTTTTTGATAGTTTGTTAAAATGCAGAATAGACTTTCTGATAAGTAATTATAGGGGCTTTTAGAAGTTTTAGATGTTCTTCCTTTCCCATGGGGAGTGAAGGGGTGTCCCCAAACCAAGTGTAAAGGGCTCCAAGGGAATTGCTCATGGAGACGGGGAAGCCTGCAAGAGGTGAGCCGGACACATGGAGTGGCAGAAACTCCAGCTCACACTGGTACCCTAAGTAGAGAGGCCTGAGGGGGTTCTTGAGGAGCTTCAATATGTCCCCTGGAGTCTAGGAGGATGTGTGAATGTGGAGGCTGTGTTTGATCCTGCCTGAAGGATACGGAAGACCTGAGGCTGGTGCACTCTGCCAGGGGTAGAAGGCAGGACGCGAGGAGGCTGTACTCCTTGTGGCTAGTGGAGGCTGTGTCTCGGGCATGCTGCAAGTGAACACTTGAGGAAGGGAACTGAGGGAAGCCGTGCTGAGGAGCCCTGGTTCACAGCGCAGCCTTGCACAAGAGGACAGTAGTGGTCTCTGGGCTACATTACACAGATGTCAGGGTATGAGAGAGGCTAACAAAGATCCAGGTGGAATCCATGAAGAAGTCAGGGAATTGTGCAGTTTAGATATTCCAATGAGAGTCACCGATGAACCCCTAAATTGGCTCTGTGAGTGGGCCAGCATTCAGAGTCCTGCCATGAAGGAGAACAGGACTGCCGCCTGGCATTAGCCGGGAGAACATCCACAGCTCCAGCGAAGGCTTGATTCCTTTGTTGTTGTTGTTATTTTTTCTGTTTCTCTCTAGTGCTTTTCTCACCCTCTCTGCCTGAAGAAGCACAGTGAGTAGGAGAAAAGGGTGGAAGAGCCAGAAGAGAACACGGTAGAACAGATCATACCCTCTTCCTTGTTGCCTTCAGCCTTCAGCCTGACCTTAACCAGGGGGAGGGGAGAAGCTTTGAATCGGACGTGGTGTTGAACTTTTGATTGATACTGGAATTCACAGTTCAGAATCCTAAGGTAAATGGTGAAACCTCTCTCTCACAACTGTCTTTCATTAGGACTGACATTTTTAATACTTGAAAGTGAGTTTTGAATCATGAAACTATTACAATTATATAATGTTCTATATACAAGAGGCATCTAGGCATTGCTCCTTAAGCTCATCTCTCTTTCCCTTCCTTTCTAACAGGTGTTCGTCAGTTACAGCTCATCCTATTCAAGGTGGCCCTGATCTTGGGAGTTGAAATACATGTGATTGTGAGTGGGGCTCTTAATATCATTGATGATGACACCATATTTACTTATTGTAACCTAAGATTGTGGCTTTGAAGTTATATTTAAATTTTTAAAAAATATGTTTTTAAAAAATATTTTTATTGATTTCAGAGAGGAAGGGAGAGGGAGAAAGGGAAAGAAACATCAATGATGAGAAAGAATCATTGATTGGCTGTCTCCTGCACACCCCCCACTGGGGATCAAGCCCGCAACCTGAGCATGTGCCCTTGATCAGAATTGAACCTGGGACCCTTTAGTCTGCAGGCCAACGCTCTGTCCACTGAGCCAAACTGGCTAGGGCTTAAAGCATGTTTTATGGTGGGTCTTTCTACACTTTATTATGTAATTGACTATTTTAACACAAATTCAAGACCAGTAAAATGCAACATGAGAGTTTAGGCTCTTCATTCTACCCTATTAAGATTTTCTTGGTCTGATTGATGCTGAATGTATTGGTTATCCTCCCTAGCTTAATGTTCTCTCCAATCAGATAAGCATGCTCAATTACTTAGGATATAGGTTGAGGTGCTCAGACAGAGATTCAACAGAACAGTGGCTTAAAGAAGAGGTTTTTTTTTTTTTTTCCTTTAACTATCTGGGCATAAGCAGTCTAGGGCTGGGGGAAGGATCCATGGGCTCAGAAATCCAGGTGCCTTTTATATTATTTCTCCATTATCCTTGGACCAAGTTGGCTCACCAACATGTTCATATTCTAATCACTGAGAAGGGAAAAAAGGTGAAGGCAGGGCTATGATCCCTAGAACACATCACATCTGCTCTCACCCAACTGAACAGAACTTAATCACATGGCTATTCCAACTTGCAAAGAAGGCTGGGGAAAGTAGTCGGTTTTTCTGTACGTTCACCTACTCAGCTAAAAATTCTGTTCTCTGAAAAAAGGGGGACATTGGAAGACAATGAGCAAATTTTGCCATACACAATTTCTCAGTTTGCATGTATGCAATTAGAGTTTTAACTAGTCGTTGTTATGGACATACTATGAGTCTTAATCTTTGAGTTTATATGCTTTCTTGATTAACTTCCTAGGGTCATTGATTTCAATCAGCCACAAATTCACCCAGTGCCAAATCTCATTCTGTCTACCTTTCTCTGTCTCTCCCTGAAGGATCACATCACATCCTTTTACCAAATATCTTACTGAAATCTAGATGCAGTATGATTGTGGCCGTCTTCCCATGATCTTCATCTACTACCTTATTAATACAGGAAATGAGGTTTGCTCAGCATGACTTCATCTGAGTGAACCTTGCTTTTCCCTGTAGCTCCATTTTCTAGCTCTGTTGTCAAGGGAATTCATTTCAGCTGTACCCATCTACAATTTTTGGAATTCATGTTCTTTCCATACTTGAAAGCCAGATGGACTATTTAAAAGTCAGATGGATGATTTCCAACTTTCAGGTACCTAATATTATACTGTTTTTATTACTTTTCAAAGGTTGCAAGGACTCAGTGAATCGTATATGCAAATTCGTTTAATGACATAATGTATTATTTTTCTTAGACTGCTATAACAAAATGCCACAAACAGGGTAGCTTAAACAACAAAAATGTATTTCCTGGAGTTCTGGAGGCTGGAAGTTCAAGGTCAAGGTGGTGACAGGTTTGATTTTCCTTGAAGCCTCTCTCCTTGGCTTATAGATGGCTGCCTTATCACTTGTGTTCTCATATGGCCTTTCCTTTGTATGTAAATGCCCCTCATGGCAAAGAAAACTGAACTATCATTGCATTATTAGTTGGGTTTGGGATGAAGAACTCAAGGAAGAGAATTCTCTGGTAAACTAGATTGGAGCACAGAGGTGTATATCGCCGTATTTCCTTCTACATTCAAGGGACAATCCAGTTACAGCTTTTCTCGTCAACCCTATATAAGAAAGAGATAAAAAATATAGAGTGGCACAGCTGGTCTTGGGCCAGTCTACTGTTCTTGTTGGATGGGTGGAATATTTGAAGAAACAGGCATTAAGGGCTGAGGAGTGTTGAGAGGTGATGGGAAGGAGTATGGAAAAGGTGTTTCTACATCCAGATCTAGTTTTGATCTTAGCGGCCTTCTCCTCCAGGTGTATCTCAGTGACATCCCCAATCTTAATTTCCACCCAAACTTTCAAGGTCAGGTTCTGAGATGTCAGAATAAGAAGGGCAACATTTCTTGTAAAGCCAGAGGGCCTGTGATGCCATGGTCCATTTGGGTGAACCATCCCACTCCTTTACGACCTATTTCTCCCAAACCTTGCATAGGCCACCTTCAGATTTCAGTGCTGACGCCACTTCCTCCAGGAAGCTTTCATTTTCTCCTTGAGACTGAATTAGGAGCCCTACTCATGTAGCACTTACTGCACTTCACAGTGATGGCCGATATCCCCACAGGTCTCCCCCACTATGTGATGATGTGGGCTTGGCCATCAAACCTGGCACAGGCAAGGAGCCTAGTTCGAAACCCAAAGAAATGTTTCATCTGTATGATTTTTAAACAGGTTAGAAAATTATGTTTCTACAGTTTTAAATATGCATATGTGATACATTTTATTGAAGATATATTTGTAATGGTAAAACTGCATAATTGTGGAAACGTTCCCGAAATATCTTTTCCAAATCTACTCCACAGTGTGAATTTTGAAAAGCAGTTTCTTATTCAACCATTGTTACAAAGTTATCTTGCTTTTTAAGGGTGGATTAAATGTGTGGCTGATTTTCATCACAGAAAAGGTCGGCAATCTGGGAACACATGTTACTTTGTTAAAAAAGTGTGTAGCTCATCTGTAAATTTCACAATTATTTTAAATAACTTTCCATAAACTAAACCATGAACATCTTTGTAGAACAGCAGATTTTCATCGTCTCGCGCCTATTTTATTATGAAATATTGTAAATTTTCTTCTGTATTTAAAAGGTCTTGTTTTAACAAAATTAACCACGTGGATGACAATCTGTAGCTCTCGGTGCATTTCTGGCTTCAACATCTTTGCAGCAATGATCTTCCTGTGAACGATACGGTGAAGGCATTTTAATGTGGTGTTGTCTCTGTGAGCTTAATCTGGAACATTTTTAAGGCTCTGTTTATGGTGGTTGAGGACAGCTCTTCTGTGCTGAGGGACTCCTACCTCCTCAGGGTCCTCTCCCCACTATAGGTGACCCCTGTCTACTGACATAAGCACCTAGTCAGGATCTAATGCCAGTCTGCATATTAAATATGAGCCAAGGTTAATTTCTTTTTCAATTTTACCTAACAATGACATCGAAGTTTAAAAATGTTGATTCTCATCTACTAATGGATTGACCCCATTGTCATATTTGAACCCCCAATTTAGCTTGAGTTTATTACTTGTTCCTTACTACTGTTACAATTGTCTGCAATTCTATCACCACATTTAGTATCACACTGTCTTAATTATTCTAACTTTAAGCCATGGCATGTCATTTGGCAAATTTTATATCTTTTATTTTATGTTTTAAGAATATTTTTATTGATTTTCAGAGAGAGGAAAAGAGAGGGAGAGAGAACGAAAAACATCAGTGTTCCCCTAAGAATAAGACATTGTATGCTATACTAATGATTTTCAGCCATCGCATGGCACATACACTAGTTACTAACATTCTGTCAATCCCACAAAAAATAGATATAATTTCAATTCATTTACACTGGATGGCTATTGTGTTGGCTCTTGACATTTTTAATTTGGTAATCTAAGGGAAAAGAGGTCAGTGGTCCTGACTAAATAGTCAGGTATTGCATGCTTTAAAAACTCTTGCAGCTCACCAGTGCCTGCTGCGATGCAACGGTTGAAAATCACTGCACTATCCTGATAAAAATCAAGAAAAAGACATATTCCTGAAGCCTTGAGCAGATAAAATTCCAGTGATGTTATCCCAGTGACTTACTGCATGTGTATTTGGTTATTTGCTTCTGGTGCTTATGCATATAAAGGGTTAAAATCAGCAGATAGAATAAATAATTGAGACTCTACTCTGTGCCCATTTTATATTGCAGCGTTCCATTGCTACAACCAAGATCTTTGTGCTTTTGATTTGCTTCATCAGATACAAATTTAAGTTGTATTGTTCTAATTGAGGGATCACAATTTTAAAACCGGTGAAGTCACTAACTCTATACTGTGGAGGCTGATTGGTGTCTTCTTTCTGGGGATGAATGGTGTGGACTGTTACAACCCGTGTTCAAAATGAAAGATTAGAAAGGTTTCCCCCACCTGTCTACAGCCTCACTACCTATAAGGCTGGTCCAGTATTACAAATGGTGAATATGAGGTATGTGAGAATCTCACCAAAGAACTTCCTTCCTGAACATCTGACTGACAGCTGACCCAATGCACACATATGCAAAACACAGTTCTCTCTTGGGCATCTCTTGGGATAGAGAAACAAATGCAATTAATAACCTACAATTATGAGGATAAGAAAACCCCCCACAAATAATCACTCTTTAGAAAGCAGGAATTAGATTACAATTCACCACAGATTTCTTTCCACATTTTTTTTTTAGCTTCTGTTAATTTGGTGCCTGGACCCCTCATGTCTGTTCATTTCTCCAAATTAGGGCTGGTCACTCGTTTGTGGGCTGGTTCAGGTGAGACATGATTGGAGGGAAGCGTGAGCATCAAAGGCTCTGAACTGCAGGAAGGGTCAAGATAGGGGAAGGTTCTAGCAGGGGGTAACATGGAACCTGCCAGTCGAAGTTTATTCACCCAGAGGGTGGTGGGGGAGCGTGGAGGTGGGTACAGAGCCTGAGGTCAGGAAGAGCATTGGGGAAGCAAGGTTGTGGCTTCCAGAACGTGAGCTAAGGAGGCACTCAGTGGGAAGCCAAAGCAACGCTTGTGCGGTGCTCACGGCACCTGCTGCTGCTTTCAGAATCAGTTGTCCCAAGTCGGTGGTCCTAGCAGGCCAGGACAGTGCTGTCTGGACCACAGCTGAGATCCGGTACTCAGCAGAGTTCCGGGCACATAGTTGATGCCGATAAACATTGCTGACTTTATGAATGGAGGAAAGCAACAATTTCAGGGACGTGGTTTTTAGAATTTTTGAAGTTAGGGGGCTCGGTTTCAGAGAAAGCAGCAAGATCCTAGAGAATAAACTTTGAAACAAGCCCAGTGTAGGGCCCATATGTCCCAAGTAGGCTCTGGGTCCTGTCGCAGAACTGAGCTGGCTGGTCGAGTTCAAATGGCTCCTGCGGTGAGACTGTCAGGCAGTCCCTGGACAACCTCCTTAGAACATGGATGGAACCATTCCTCAATTTCATGTTCTTTTGCCTTCTTTCATCTGGAGGTGCCTGCCTTCTGGGTTTCTGGCCTGCTGGTCTGTTGTGGCCGGCGGTAGAGGTAACCAGACAAGCATGGGCCTGGGAAGTGTCAGATACATAAAAACAGAATCGGAACAATCTGAATCCTGAATAAATAACTGAATGCCACCAATAAGTGTGAATTCAAACAGAAATGAGCTTTCCATCTTTTTATGTGGGACAAATGACTACCATAACATTGTTGGGAGCTATTAATTTTCCTTTGGCAAGGATACAGTCTGGATCTTCACATAGTTGGCAATAAAAGAAATTGCTGTTTGGTGAGTGCTGGGGTCCAGCCCCGGGGGTCCAGGGGTTCCCAAAGTTGTGGACTGAGTCGGCAAAGAATGTTTTACACAGAGACAGCATTCAGAACTCTCTAGCTCTGTGGATCTTCCTATGCCTGGCTGAGGCCACAGAGAAAGATCCTGAGGCAAGCTGAGCCTTTATTTTATAGTCAGAGGTAAACAAGGTAGTGGTTTCCATAGTTACACTGTTCTTGTGAGTTTCACTTGTTTTTGTTCTTGTGAATTTCACTTGTTTTTGTTCTTGTTCTTGCTGCACTTCCCTCAGCCCATTAGCTTCCCAGATAAGATCTAGGGAGGTCATAAGGTCAAGCCTAATTATGCTTAAGAGGACTGTGCCCTCTAAGCTGGGACTTGTTTGTGACTTTGCCAACAGGTCAGTCTGAGGCTTAATCCTATATCGGCTCCCCACAGGTGAGTCTTAAAAAGTCTCTGCATTTAGGGGTGGCGGTTGGAACTGGTCCCCAGCAGGTTCTCCCTTTGTGTTCCCAGGGATGGTGTGTTGAGACTGAAGCATATACCTTGCCCAGGGTTCTTGGGAACAGCACCAAAATCTGAATGAAGATTCTTCAGATATTAGTGTATTGAGTTATATGCAAGTGATATAAAGCTTGTCTTATTTGGGGTAAAATTGGATCTCTGTAAAGAGTTTTATGACCATGTTTTTCTTTGGCTGAGTTCAAAAAGGAGCAGTTGGGTCTAGATTGAAAGTTGACACCTTGATCTTGGACTTCACAACCTCCAAAACCATGAGAAATAAGTTTCTGTTGTTCAGAAGGCACCCAGTTTACGATATTTTTGTTAAAATAGACCAAATGGACCAAGACAGGAGCAAAGAAATGTAAAGAATTAGTTAAATTTTTTTTCTCAGTTACACTTTATTCTTTTAACTAACCCCAACTTCTACTAATGCTATTATATGCTACATTCATTTTAGCTGTGTTTTGTGGAATTGTCAATCTATATCCATCCTAGGAATGACACAGATTTGAGTAAGCCACAGCCTCATGGCAAGGAAATTACTAGATGGCGACAGTGACATGCAGAGAGGCCCAGTGCAGTGGTTTAAAATGGGAGGGACAGCCAGTTACTGGAATCAGTGTGGGGATGCTGTAAGAGGACCCTAAGGAATTTCAGGAAAAAAAAATGCCTGTAGAATGTGGAGTGATATCCCCCTTTCTAACTCCTAATTTTACAATTTGTGTTTTCCTTTTTAAAAATCATTCTTGATAGGGTTATTCATCTTATTAATGAAAAAGCCAACTTCTAACTTATTTTCACCTTCTTTTTAAATAGTATAAAGCTTTAAATTTCTGTCTAATCATTACTTTAGTTATGACCACACAAATGTTGATATTATAGTTTTATTTTAAATATTTTTAAATTTCTTTTATACTTTTTTGACTCATGGAATTTTAGAAGCAAATTATTTGACTTTTAAATAACTTTTAGCATTTTGTAAACATTTTATTTATTTCTAAAAGTTAATTTAATTTTGGTCAGAAAACATATTTTGTGATATTTTGATCTTTGAAATGTATAAAACTGATTATATAACCCAGCTGTACTCTGCACTTAGAAAGAATGTGTATTTCACAATTCTTGAATATATTTTTTAATCCATCTCAATTAGGTTAAGGGGGTTTGTAGTTTGTTTAGAACTTCTATATCTTTACTGAAATTTTCCTAGTTGTTCTATCAATTCCGGAGAAAAATCTTCAACAACTGACATGCATTTATTTGGCCCTTTTAACTTTAGTTCTTTAAAGTTTTTTTTTTAATGTGTATTAAAGGTCATTAAATAGGTTAATTTACACTGATGATTGCTATTTCTTCCTTATACGTGACCATTATATTATTAAGAAATGCCTTTAAAAATCTCTGCCTATCCTCCTTGTCTTGTTTTCCGTTGTACCCGATATTGATATTAATGTGCCCATTCCAGCTTTCTTACACTTACTCTTTGATTAGTATTTCACATTCCATTAAAAAATTTCAACCTGTATTTCTCTTTTTATTTAAAGATCATCTCTTTAAAAAAGCATACCTGGGAATAGCCTTTTATTTTCTAATCCAACCAACAATCTTGGTCTTTTATGTGGAATGTTTGGTCTATTAACATATAAAGTGATTATTGACATGGTTAGATTTAATAATTAAATTCACTAATTTTTCCCTTTATTCCTTCAGTTTTATTGTTCCATTTATCCGCTTAAGCCCTCTTCTGAAATATTAAACAATTTATTATTCTATTTTTACTCCTCTATTGGACTTTTAGATATACTTCTTAAATTGTATTAGTTGTTGTTCTAGGAATTACAACACATTTATAGTTTATCACTATCTTTTTAGAGTAAATATTTCATTGTTAGACTTGCAATAATATAGTTTTATATATCCTTTATACTTTGTGCTTGATACACATTATAAACCCATTGTCAGTAATATAATTTTTATTTTAAAGAATCATATGATTTTAAATATTTCAAAGGAAGAATTAAATGTCCTTCATATATATACTTTCATGTTTACCATTTTCAGTCCTCTTTGTTCCTTCTAGAGATCTGAATTTCCATCTGGTATCATCTTTTCTACAACCTGAACAACTTTTTTAGTATTTTCTTAGTAAACATTTGTTGGTGACAGATTTTTCTCAGTTATTTTCTTTTTTGGAAAATGCCTTTTATTTTTTAGAATATTTTTTTTCTGGATATAAAATTCTTGGATGATGTGTTTTTCCTTCAGCACTTTCAAGGTGCTATTCCTTTTTTTGAAAAGAATTATATTGTTTCTGATGAAACATAAGCCATTATTTATACTGCTGTTCCCCGATTTGTAATATATGGCTATTCTCCGGCTACTTTAGGATTTTCTCTTTATTTTTGGTTGTGTGTAAATGTGGCTCTTTTTGTGTCTTTAATATTTGCATTTTGCTAGTTTCTTGAACATATATTTATCTTTCTCACCTAATTTTGGAAATTCTCTGCTATTATTTTTTTTTAATATTTGTTCTGCTTTATTTTCTCTCTTCTCTTAATATTCTCTTACAGGTTATTGAGGTTCTATTCATTTTGTTTCAACTCTTTTCCTCTATGTTCTTTACATTAGGTACATTTTATTGTTCTCTTTTCAAGTTCATAGACTCTTTCTTCTGGTTTCCCAATATGTTAGGAAGCCCATCAAGTGAATTTTTTAAAATTCAGATCCAATACATTTTATTTGTAAATTGCCATTTGATTTTTTAATGGTACTCCTCTGCTAAATTTCCCCATCCATTTATTCATTATGATTATATTTTCCTTTAAGACCTTAAACATTTCTAATAGTCGTTTTAAAGGTTTTTTTTGCTTCTTCTAACATATAGGTCATTTGGGCATCTGTTATTAGTAATACTTTTCCTTTTGCCTTTTTCACATTTTCCTGTTTCTTTGAGTTTTCTACTAACTTTGAAGTAAGTATATGCTGGAAATTGTGAGTGATATGTTATAGGGAGTATAGATGATGTTTTGATATGAAAGATGTTAATTTTCTTTTCTTGCAGACATTAAATCCTGTTAAATTCTTTTGATCCTGACAGGATTGTTTTTTATTCATTGTGAAGATTGGTCTATTTCAGTTTTGGGCCAAATTCTAATATGTGTCCTTTACTCTAGCATATGGTTATTGTCAACTGAATGTCCACTCAGTGTAGTTTCTTGATTATAACAAATGGATTCCCATGTCTTCAGACTGCACATCCTCAAGTATCATTGGTTGGACCTCCTTCTTGTAGCAGGCGCTCTCGGCTTGGCCCTGCAGAATCTCATCCTGTTGCACAGTCTGTCCAATCCTCAGCCTCGCACTCTAATGAGCCCCCTGAGACTGCCCCACTCCAACCACACCTGACACGGCTCTCTTTTCTTTTGTGCCCTCCTGCTCTGAAACTCCCCCCTCCTCCTACAGCCTGGAATCCAGCATCTGCCTCCTCAACTCAGCAAGACTGTTGCTCTGCTTGGCTCCACTTTCCTGAGTTATGGCAGAAAATAACATCAGGCAGAAAATCAGGGCAGTCGTGGAGTGACTGTTGGACGTATCTTGTATGTTTTCCTTCTTTCAATAATCACATCCTGTACTGCCTGTTTGTCAGTGTCTGAAAACAGCACACACACACACACACACACACACACACACACACATATTTTTTTCTTTATTGATTAAGGTATTACATATGTGTCCTCCCCCCCCCCCCCCCCCCCCCCCGCCATTGCCTCTCCCACCCTCCACTCATGCCCTCACCCCCCTGGTGTCTGTGTCCATTGGTTAGGCTTATATGGATGCAAATAAGTCCTGTGGTTGATCTCTCCCTTACCCCCACCCTCCCCTACCTTCCCTCTGAGGTTTGACAGTCTGAACGATGCTTCTCTGTCTCTGGATCTGTTTTTGCTCATCAGTTTATGTTTTTCATTATATTCCACAAATGAGTGAGATCATGTGATATTTATCTTTCTCTGACTGGCTTATTTCGCTTAGCATAATGCTCTCCAGTTCCATCCATGCTGTTGCAAATGGTAAAAATTCCTTTTTTTTTTTTTTTTTTTACCACAGCATAGTATTCCATTGTATAGATATACCACAGTTTTTAATCCACTCATTTGTTGATGGGCTCTTAGGCTGTTTCCAAATCTTAGCTATGATAAATTGTGCTGCTATGAACATAGGAGTGCATATATCATTTCTGAATGGTATCTCTAGTTTCTTGGGATATATTCCTAGAAGTGGGATCACTGGGTCAAATGGGAGTTCCATTTTTAATTTTTTGAGGAAACTCCATACTGTTCTCCACAGTGGCTGCACTAATCTGCATTCCCACCAGCAGTGCACGAGGGTTCCTTTTTCTCTGCATCCTTGCCAGCACTTGTCATGTGTTGATATGTTGATGATAGCTATTCTGACAAGTGTGAGATGATACCGCATTGTCGTTTTGATTTGCATCTCTTGGATGATTAGTGACTTTGAGCATGTTTTCATATGTCTCTTGGCCTTCCTTATGTCCTCTTTAGAAAATTATCTATTTAGGTCTGTTTTTAACCAGTTTTATAATTGTTGGTAGTCAAGTTCAGTATCAATTATACTGTTATGTCTAGAACAGTGGTTCTCAACCAGGATTTTAAAAAGATTCCCAGGTGATTCTAATGTGCAGCCAAGGTTGAGAACCACTGGTCTAGAAGGAGAAATTTATGTCCAGTTGATCCTTGAACAACACGGGTGGTTAGGGACCCCAACTGCCCACATGTCAAAGATAGGTATGTGACTTAAGTCAGTCTTCCACATATGTGGATTCTAAGCTGCCAGATGACCCTTGAGCAACATGGGTTTGAACTGAGGAGTTCCATTGAACTGAGCAGGTCAACTTAACTGTGGTAAGTTGGACTGTGTGGGTCAATTGAACTGCACCAATCAATTGAAAGAAATCTGTATATAAGTGGACTCATGTAATTCAAACCCCTACTCATCAAGGAGCAGATGTATTTGTATATGTATATTTATTTATGGAAATGTATAATTATAAATAATATATGTATATGTATATACTTACCTATTCAGTATCTATGTATACTTTACAATGTCTTTCTTTTCTTATTTAATAATACATCTCCACATGTCAATTTGTATAGATCCAAATTATTCTTTCTAATGATATGGATGCAGCAAAAGTTACTCAACCAAATAATTTTGAAAGGAAATGACTACAGGATATATTTAGTCTGCTCTTTTGATAGGCACTTAATTATGGTTTATATATATTTTTTAGAGTTTGTGGTATAGGTTTTTACCTTTTCTCTAGTTTTGTAACAGATATAATTTCATTCTCTATTTTCAATTGTTTTATTCTCTCTTAGAAAGGTAGTTATGCAAATATGTATTCTCCTTTCTATCTTTCTAAGAAGTCCTAAATGATGTTTTTAACAATCCGTGTTCAGCAACTGAATTAACAATTAATAAGCAAGTAGATATAATGCAATTTTAATGGTTAAAATGACCGCAATCACATATTTACTCTTTTAACTACTTTTTTTTCAATTGTCTGGTTATAAAGTCATGCATATGCATTTTAATAAATATGTAATTTAATAAAAGAATATAGAAAATAAGACCCATTTGCAATTATATTGCCTAGTGATCTGTCAGTGATTTCTGATTTTTTTATTCTATACATATATGGATACATATATGTATATCTATTACATTATATAATTCCCTATCTTGCTTTCAAATATAGTTTGAGAGATTTATTTTATTATTTACTTTGATTAAAAATTCTTTTTAAATATTTATTTGTAAGTATGTTTTTATTGATTTTTAGAGAGAGAGGAAAAGAAAGGGATAGAGAGATGGAAACATCAATGAAAGAGGAACATCATTGATCAGCTGCCTCCTGCAGGGCCCCTACTAGGGATCGAGCCCACAACCTAACATGTGCCCTGACCCGGAATCAAACCAGTGACCTTTTGTTTCCTGGGTTTGGACGCCCAACCACTGAGCCACACCGACTGGGCTGATTTTAGATTATAATTTGCAATTTAGTTAAAGCAAGTTGGAAAAAGAAGAATTTGTAGAATTTTTTTTTTTTTTTTTTAAAGTCTCCATGTCTTTGGAAGCCTGTAGGCTCCCTGAAAAGGAATTGGACTGTTCCCGGCCAGCCCAGCATTTAATCCCAACCTGTCACCAGCTGCTATGAAGTGAGGTTTCTATTACTTCCTGGATTGCTCTAGTCTATCAGAGGTCACCATCTCCAATTTAGCCTAGATGTGGATGGGAAAATACCCTGCACAGCCTTAGCATCCAGAGAACATTGGTGTCAAATTCAATTACTGGAGAAGGAGACCTTTTTTATTCAAAGGTCTCTGAATCCATTTAAAAAGCGTCTCAGATTCCTAGCTCCTGAGCTTATGGTGAATGTATCTCCCACACAGGCCTTCTAACAGCTTTTTTGTAATTTCACTTTGTCAACTGCTTTTGTGGTTGGAGTTTCATTTGTTGGGAAAAAAATTTTCAGATGGAAGGAGAGACAGTTCTGTCTTTTGCATATGTCAGAGTGGGCCTGAGAGGGCGAATACTGTAGCTACATAACGACCAAGATGATATCATTCATGTAGCCTTCCTCTTTTCAGTTTCCAAGCATGGCGATTTTCCAAACGTGAGCCATTCATTCTGGATTGCTGTGGCCACAGGTGCCATTACCTCCCTTGTGGGCCTCTAGGGAATGAAAGTATTCTCGAAGTCCTTTTTCATTTTATTTTAAAATTCTCTTTTGTGGAAATTCCCTGTTTCCTTTTGTTCAATGTGGTTTCCTTTTCTGTGATTAAGGAATAAATGAATTCATTTTGAATTGAGGAAATGGCACGCCGTATTTTTTTTTCCGTACCTGAGAAATTTGTGTTCACAATTACATTTCTGTAAAACCACCTCACAGTCAGGGAAGATTAGCAGTGTTTTCTCTCCCTGCCATGCGGCTTTATAATTTCCCTAGAACACGAATCAAGAAATGCCGCTTTGCAGACTGTTTTGAATATTACAGAATATTGCTTTAACTACTGGGTCACTGCAGGGTACATAAGCCTGCCATTTAAGTTGTTAAGAACTATTTCCAGAGAAGATACACTTTATACTGCTGATTGAACTTCCCTTTCATCCTTTGAAGTTCAAATTTCATAATTAGAACATGATGAACAATAGAATTCTCACAGAAGAATAAAGACATTCTCTTGGCTTGCTTTCTGCTATTGCCTTTGAAAGTGGAATAAATGACACATTCTGCAGCCTTCTAAACCTCCTTATGTATCTGACCATTTCAGTGAGAAAAGGGAACCACTCAGATGGTGTTACCTGCCCCTCCCTCCCCCCCCCCGCCCCCCCCAGACAAAGCTTCCAACATTTAGACTAAATAGTACTAACTAGTAGCAGCCATTGAAGAATTATTTTGGAAGGTACTATGCCAATATATCTGGAATGTTATTCTCTAAGATTTGCTGCCATCTTGTCTCTCCAAATATTTTTATGTCTTAGTCTTCCTTTTTAAAGAATAAGTTGACAAGCATCCCTCACGTTAAAGCCAGATTTTTCTTGTAACTCTCATGAACAGACTCCTCCATGCTGACCTTACTGAATTCTGCCTATGATAACAAACCCTGTAGAATGGAGAAGTTTCATGGGAGCCATGCAATGTCAAGTTACACTAGAACCCACATTTGATGTTCAGAGTAGCTACCATCGAGGTAATGGTATATTATCCGGGGGAGCCACCTGATTACTCCAGATATAAATCAGTTGCACATCCATAGACAGTTACTTTGTGAACGTCGAAGTTTTGATTTCTCTGGGACAAATGCATAAGAGTAGTGGCTGGGTCTTATGATAAGTACATTATAGTTTTTAAAGAAATTGCGAAGTTATATTCCAGAGTAACTATACCATTTGCATTTACTCCATCACCATATGAGAGATCCAGTTTCGCTGCATCTTCACCAGCATTTGGTGTTGTCACGAGTGATTGTATTTCAGTTATTCTAATGATAGCTTGGCACAGGCCTAATTTGCATTTCATGGATGCCTAGAGATGTTGAACATGTTTTTGTGTGTGTGGGCTTATTCACCATTTGCAAATTCTCTTAGGTAAAATGTCAATTCATGTGCCGTTCCCTTTTCTAATTGGATTGAGTTTTAAGAAAATTTGTGCATTGCCCAACCAGGTGTGGCTCAGTGGTTGAGCATTGACCTATGAACCAGGAGGTCATGGTTCAATTCCTGGTCAGGGCACATGTCCAGGATTTTGGCTTGGTCCCCAGTGTGGGGCATGGGGTGGCAGCCTATCGGTGATTCTCTCTCGTTATTGATGTTTCTCTCTCTCCCTCTCCCTTCCTCTCTAAAATCAATAAAAATATATTAAAATTTTTTTATACATTATAGATATAAATCCTTTGTCACATATGTGGTTTGCAAACACATATTCTTCTCCTCTGTAGCTGTCTTTTCATCTTCATAGAGGGGTGTTTCACAGAGCAGAAGTTTTTAATTTTGATTAACTGTATTGATTTTTTCCTTTTATGGATGCTCATTTGGGGTCGTGCCTAAGAACTCTTAAATAAGCCGTAGGTCCCGGATATTTTATCTTATGTTTTCTTCTGAAAGTTTTATAGTTTTATATTTAAATTTATGGCTAATTTTTGTATAAGATGTGAAACTTAGGTTGAGGTTCATTAGTTGCCTAAAGCTATTCAATTGCTCTGGCCCTACTTGTTGAAAGTCTGTCTTTCATTCAATTGCTCTTGCTCCTTTGCCAAAAATCAGTTGGCTGTACTTATTTGGGCCTATTTCTAGGATTTATATTCTGTTCTATTGATCTATATATGTGTTTATTCCTCAGCCAATTTAACGTAATATTGATTATTGTCTGTGTATAATGAAGCTTGAGATCAGATAGAGGGGTTCCTCTGATTTAATTATTCTTTTTCAAAGTTTTAGCTATTATAATTTTTTAAAGCTTTTTCATAGTTATTTAAAAATAATCTTTTCTACATTTATAAACACCTTGCTTGGCTTTTTATAGAAACTGTGTTAACTTGTATATCAATTTGAGGAAATTTGACACTGTGTTATGTTGGGATTCCCAATCCATAAAAATGGTAGGTTTCTTCATTTATTTATATCTTCTTTGATTTATTTAATAAATTTTATAAATTTCAGCATACAGATCCTGTAAGATTTTGTTAGATTTATATTTAGGTATCCATGTTTTAAGTGATTATAATTGATATTGTATATTTAAACAAACTTTAGTTTTTTAGCTAAGTTTTAGATTTACTAAAACTATAAAGAGAAATTGTGAAGCTAGCACAGAGAATTCCCATATGCTTCTTGCCCAAGTTTGTCTATATTAACGCTTTATATTATTATGGCATATTTGATATAATTAATTAGCCAATGTTGATATATTATTAATAACTAAAGTGCACATTTTATTCAGATTTCCTTAGTGTTTACGTAATGTCTTTTAGCTGTTCCAGAATGACATCCAAGTTACCACATTCCACTTAGTCATCAAAATGCAAGCTCTTCTGATACACATGGAACATTTACCCAAACTGGCCATATGCTAGTCTGTAAAGCCAGTCACAAAATACTTAAGGGATTTAAAGCATATTTTCTCTAATCAGAATGAAAGTATGCTAGAAATCAATAACAAAGAGAAAAATTTCCTAATGTTTGGAAATTTAAAAATATTTTCCTAAATAATGCTCTTTGTATTTTGTAGTTTCTGGGTACAGTGTTCTATAGATTTCAATTAGATCAGGTTTGTTTATTATGTTGTCTAAATTTTATATTTTTACTGGTGATTTTACTCTTTGCTACTAAGAGACTGTTGTCTTAGGTTGGGCTCCCTTCAAATCACACACTGAGAAGTGTTCTTGGACTCAGGTAGTTTATATGAGTGGTAATCCTAGAAATTTCAAGAAGGGAATGGAGAAGCGAGACAGGAATGGAGAAAAAGTCAATACAGGGCATGTTACTGACCTGGTTCCCACTCTTGAAAACTAGGGTTGAATGCCATTTGGGACCCTCTGTAAAGGTAGTGCATGCCTCAGAACTTTCTCACCCCTGTACAGTAAGACAAAATAGCTATCTGTCAACTCCCACCCTCCATTAGCTGAGGGCTATGCCCAGCAGCACTAGCTCCCTTGTATTTTTAGGTTGTGTATATGCATGAAGATGGACACTCCCAAGATCCCAGAGAAAGGCCCCAGGCAGAAAGGAAGATGTGCAGGCACTTCGCCTGGGAATCTGACAGTGAACAGGAACCTGCAACTGCAGGTAACGTCAACTCTAACGGTGTATTCAAGTTTCTCGTTATGATTGGCAGTTTCTTGCTTTTTTCTTTTACACAGCCTATTTTTCATCGCCTATTTTGAAGCCATATTTTTAGATACATTCAAATTTAGTAGTTACATCTTCCTCGTAAATTGCTGTTTTTAATATTATGAATTGAGTCCTAACCCATTTGGCTCAGTGGATAGAGCGTCAGCCTACGGACTCAAGGGTCTTGGGTTCGATTCCGGTCAAGGGCATGTACCTTGGTTGCGGGCACATCCCCAGTAGGGGGTGTGCAGGAGGCAGCTGATCGATGTTTCTCTCTCATCGATGTTTCTAACTATCCCTCTTCCTTCCTCTCTGTAAAAAATCAATAAGATATATAAAAATAAAAATAAATATAATATTATGAATTATTCCTCTTTTACTTTAGAAACACAATTGCCCTTAGTTCTACTTTGCCGATGTTAGCACAGATATAACAGCTTCCTTTCAGTTAGTGTTTGCATGGATCTCATTTCTCATTCTCTTATTTTCAGTCGACCTGTGTTATTGTGTTTAATGTGATCTCTTGTAAGAATCCTGCCAATTTTTAAAATTCAGCCTGGAAATTTTTGTCTTTCAGTTGGAATTTTTGTTACATTTATATTTAATGTGACTATTGGTATATTTGATTTTATATATTCTACATTACTATATTTTATATATATCACAACTGGTCTTGTTCTTTTGCTCTATTTTCTTTTTGATTAAGTATTTGCTTATTATCTTGTTTTCCCCATTTCTTATTACTGTTTATTTAATGGTTAGACTCCAACATAAACCAATATTATTACCACTTTCTCTGTAATGGGAAGGACTTTAGCACATTTGAATTCTATTTGCCACCTCCCATCTCTCCCTGCCATGTGTATTATATTGTTTTACATTTTAAAATGTACATATATTTCAAAACTCATTATTATTATTATTATTATTATTTTGTGCAATGTTAACATAGATTTATTCACATGTTTAGCCTTTCTGTTGCTCCTCATATCTTCCTGGGGTTCTGTAAAATCAATAGGGTTGATTTTTCTGTCTAATATATATGTAACTATTACAGTTTTGTTAGTGGAGAAAAGTAGTAACTTTTGTTTGTTTGAACATTTCCTTATTTTGAATTATCTTTGACAGATGTTTCCAGTGGGTGTGGAAATCAAGATTGCAGTTATTTTGTTTTCAGACCTTTAAAGGTATCATTCTAAAGTCTTCCGGCTTCCACTCTTTCTGTCAGAATTTATCTGTTACTCTTATCTGTTGCTCTTTGGTAATCCCCCATTTTTTTCCTCTAAGTGATTTTAAGTTTTACTATTTTTTTTTTCAATTTTGCCTGGATGTTACTGTGAGTAAATTTCTTTAATTTTATCTTGCTTGAGTTCACAGCAAGACTTGACTCATATCTTAACTCTTCTTTATTAATTTTTTAAATTGATTTTTAGAAAGAGAAAGGGAGAGTGGGGCAGGGAGAGAGAGAGAGAAAGAGAGAGAGAGAGAGAGAGAGAGAGAGAGAGAGAGAGAGAGAGACATCAATTTGTTGTTCCACTTATTTATGCAGTCATTGGTTGCTTCCAGTATATGCCCTGACCAGGGATCGAACCCACAACCTTGGCGTATCAGGATAACGCTATAACCAACTAAGCTTCCCAGCTAGGGCCTTAACTCTTTAATCAGTTTTGAAAAATTATTCCTGGTCACTATTTCTGAAATAGTTACTTTAGCTCTCTTCTCTCTTTTTCTTCTGGACTCAAATTACATGTATGTCAGTTCTTTATCCTACATGTCTTTTATACTCTTCTCTGTCTTATACATTCTTATTTTTTATGTGATGTTTTCTAGATATTTTCTACGGACCCATTTCCCTGTTTACTGATTGCCTATTTAATTGTATAAATCTGCTACTAAAGTCATGTACAGACTTAACTTAAAGTATATAATTATCTATTCTAGAATTTCCATTCGGTTACTTTTCAGAGATCCCAATTTTCTGTTAAAATTGTCCTCTCTTCAACTAGTGGTTAAAAGATATCAATCAGAGTTATTTTAAAGTCCATCACTGATAAGTCTAATATCTGAATATCTGTGGGCCTCTTTCTTGTCTGGATTCTCTTTGTTCTGTCTCCTTATATGTAGAGTAATTTTTTATTGAATCCGGAATATTATATATGAAAATTGTAGAGGTTCTGGCTGATGTTCTCTTCTCTCCAAAAAAAAGTTTATTTTGGGATTGTCAGGTGGTTGGAGTAGGGGCAGATTACACTAAACCGATCAGGAGTTGAGCTGATTTGAAGCTAGGATTCCATCTTTGTAAGGCCTGCTTTATTTCAGTTTCCCTTATTTATCACAGACCTTTAGGATCTCACGGTAAGCCTTTCAGAACCACCAGGCTACACTTCTTTGGTGAGACTTTGATCCCAATTTTTATCACCAAATGTCTGTAAGTTGCATAAAGAAAAGATTCCATTCAGCTTCTCTGCCTTTTAGCCAGTGATTTCCGCTGCCTTTCTCAGTCTGTGGAGCCCAGCACCATAGACAGATTGTTAGACAAGTTGAAGGAAAAGTGGCAAAGGATATTGGATAATGTTGATATAATTCCCTTTTCTCCAGCATGGTGACACCTTAAGTTCTGTGTACTTTGGTAGTTCTCTGATACTTCGCATGTTTCAGCTTTTTTCAAAATTTGTATTTTACATTTATTTTGTTGCTTTTTTTTGGGATGACTAGAAGCCCGATGTGTGAAATTCGTGCAAGGGGCTCGGCCCTCACAGCCGAGGCAGCTTGCCTTGGCCCTCACAGCCCTGGCTTCATCCGGAAGGTTGTCTGGAAGGTTGTTCAGCTGTCTGGTCTAATTAGCATGTTACACGTTTATTATTATAGATTAGTGTGATTCAGCCATTAATAGAAATAGAAATCTCTATGTGTTTTTTGCCAGCTTTTGGTTCCATTGATATTCTCTATTGCTGTTTCTGTTTATTTTTGTTCATTGATTTCCACTCTGATCTTCATTATTCCCTTTATTATGTTTGATTTGGTTTAATTTTCTCTTCTTTTTTAAGTTTCTTAACACAGAAGTCTAATTGTTGATTTCAGACCTTTCTTTTTTCTGATATATGTATCCAAATGTTATAAATATCTATTTAAACCTTGCTTTATCTGCATCCTACATGTTCTGATTTTTTTCATTGATATTTTCATTCAACTCAAAATATTTTCTAATTTCTCTTGTAACTTCTACTTTGACCCATGAATTATTTAGAAAATGGTATTTAACTTCCAAATATTTGGGGCTTTAGAGTTGTCTATTATTGATTTCAATATCAACAGCATATTTCAAAGATATAGGACACATATTCCAAAAATTTATATGGACCCAAAAAAGACCTTGAATAGTCTCAACAATCTTGAGAAAGAAGAACAAATTTGGAGGGATCATAATACTGGATATCAAACTATATTACAAAGCCACTGTAATCAAAACAGCTTGGTACTGGCATAAGAACAGGCATATAGGCCAATGGAACAGAACAGAGACCCAGAAATTGACCCACACTATTATAGTCAATAAATATTTGACAAAGGAGGCAAGAGCATGTAATGGACAGTCTCTTCAGTAAATGGTGTTGGAAAAATTGGACAGGTACATGCAAAACAACAAAACAAAACAAAACAAAAAAAACACCAGACCACCAACTTAAACCATACACAAGAATAAACTCAAAATGGATAAAATGCTTAAATGTAAGTCACAAAATCATAAAAATCCTAGGAGAAACCATAGGCAGTGAAATCTCAGACATATAGCAATATGTTTGTGGATACATCTCCTAGGGCAAGAGAAACAAAGGAAAAAATAAAGAAGAGGGACTACATCAGACTAAAATGCTTCTGCACAACAAAGAAACCATCAACAAAATTAAAAGGGAACCCACTGTTTAGGAGAACATATTTGCCAACTCAACACCAGGAAGACAAGCAATCCAATTAAAAAATGGGCAGATGGCCTGAATAGATACTTCTTTAAAGAGGACATACAGATCGTCAATAAACATATGAAAAAATGCTCCTTTCTTTTCCCTCAAATCTCCTACAACACTGAATCTCTTGGGACTTTACCCCAGCAACTCAGCAAGGTAGGTCATATAGCAAATCTGGATGTTTTGGTATTGCCAAGTTTAACTTCAATTTATACTTTCATAGGCCCTTGAACTTCTTATTTTCCAAGCATTGCCTTAGGCCCACTTCTGCAAAATTTCTTTTATGAATCAATATAAAATCCCAGAATTTCCCCTGTATTAATAATTCCTAGCTCTGAATGTGGCAGTGTGCTGACAAAGAAATTTGTGTTTTAGTTGCATTTGCTGGAGGCAGATTAATACTTCGTGCATATGCTCTCTGTTAACTCGAGTTGATCGACACATGGGTAGGATGAAGAAATGTGCTTTGTCTCATTGGTCCTTGTACTTGATGAATGTAGTCATATATATATCCTATATAATAAAGAGGTAATATGCAAATTGACTGTCATGCCCTCACACAAGATGGCCACCCCATGTGGGCACAAGATGGCCGCCCCCATGTGGTCAAAATTTGGCCACCATAAGATGGCTGGAAGGGGAGGGCAGTTGGGGGCAATCAGGCCGGCAGGGGAGCAGTTAGGCGTCGATCAGGCTGGCAGGGGAGTGGTTAGGGGATGATCAGGCTGGCAGGCAGAAGCAGTTAGGGGCAATCAGGCAGGCA
This sequence comes from Myotis yumanensis, assembly GCF_028538775.1. NCBI lineage: Eukaryota > Metazoa > Chordata > Mammalia > Chiroptera > Vespertilionidae > Myotis > Myotis yumanensis. The sequence continues at coordinate 5,829,377 of NW_027223757.1, forward strand.
GGCAGGCGAGCGGTTGGGAGCCAGCAGTCCCAGATTGTGAGAGGGATGTCCGACTGCCGATTTAGGCCCGATCCCACAGGGATTGGGCCAAACTGGCAGTTGGACATCCCCCGAGGGGTCCCAGATTGGAGAGGGTGCAGGCTGGGCTGAGGGACACCCCCCCCCCCCCGCCCCCCCGCCCAACGCACAAATGTTGTGCACCGGGCCTCTAAAATATATATATATATGTGTGTGTGTGTGTGTATATATATATATAGTTCTGATTTTCAGATACGTGTTTTCATACTTTGTGAACTTTCATGCTAATGATTTTCCCTAATACCATTATATCTCCCCATTATATGTATCTATAGACATATACATACTGAAGATGAACTCTATTGCCCTCAAAACCCCAGGAGATTAATGGTGTTTTGGTATGTCAGTGAATAGATTTCTTTGAAAGGTATACAAGTGAGGCCAGGCTGACTGACATTAAACTCTGCAGTTGGTTAGAAATGTGTTCTGATATACTTATATATTTCCATCTGAGTTATTTTCTTTAACAGATGTAAACAGTTTTGTTTTCCAATTAAAAAATACTTCATTCTTATTTTAGAAATTCAGGAAGTACAGAAAATATACAGGAGAAAAAGATGAAGGCCTTTTTAATTGCAACACTTGGAAATTAACATTGACATTTCTTCCAGACTTATTTTTTCTTAGCATTCATTCACTCAAACACAATATGTGGGTATATACTAGTATATATTTATATTTAGATGTTTTACATTTACAAAAAATGTGACCATAATATGCATAGATTTTGACCACTTTTTCCCACTGAGATCTTTCATCTGAATCTGAATCAATGCCTCTTTATAAGCAATTGTTATACCATTTGACTCATTTAATATAAAAAACATGTTTCCTTGTATAGCTTTCCTGTATGTATTCTGTACTATTTTCTTCCACCTTTTATTAAGGGGATGCAAGGTGCAGTTTGTAAACCTTTAATTGAATACCTCTGAAAGGAGTATTAGACATATGAAAACAAGTAAAAAAGAAAGCAAGAGTATAAAAATCAAGGCAGGTGGAAGAGAATGAATGTGGCATGGGAAGTGGGGATCTCAATTCCTTTGGTCCTCAAGAAAAATTAGCTGATTTAACTCTACTGATGTCAGCTCACCATGCAGTGATGTGACCTCCTTACAGAAATTCCACCCATGCTGGAGCTGCCACCCTGGCCCACATAGGCAATGGCTTAGCCTGCCCCTTCTGGCTGGGCTACCTTCTTACTTCTTCCCATGACTGCCAAGGGACACTATTCCAATGTGAACTTGCATTGACTCTCAAATTGTTCTAAGTTCTGTCTTAGTTGGCCTGGGCTGCTTTGACAAAATACCATGGATTAGATGGCTTCAACAACAGAAATGTTATTTCTCATAGTCTGGAGGCTGCAAAGTTTGAGATCAAGGAGCCATCATGCTCAGTTCTGGTGGGGTTTCTCTTCCTAGTTGGCAGGGGGCTGCCTACTTGCTGTGTCCCCACCTGGGGGAAAGATGGGCAGCTTTGGCCTCTTCCTCTTCTAAAGGACATTAATCTCATCCTGGGGCTCCACCCTCATGACCTCATCTAAACCTCACTACCTCCCATAGGCCCTGCCTCCAGATACCATCACATTGGGGTTAGAGCTTCAACAGTTAACTTGAGGGACACAAACATCCAGTCCATAGCAGATTCTTAACCCTTTAAAGTCCAGACCTTCTTGAAACCTATGGATTTTAACCGAACCAGTGTCCTTGTGAAGGGGACTCAATAATGCAGTTTAGCTACCTCATTAGAATCAAAATGGAAAATTAACAATGAAAGCATTTTGCATGTAGTCTTGATGCTGAGAAATAAAGCAAAAGAATAAAATTGCCATAGCATCTCTTACAGGATCCTGAACACGGCAGGCTCTTAAAAAGATGATAAAGCTGCCAGCAGGAGGCAATGATGTGGCCACAAAAGCTGACTGGACAGAGACAGGAGCCAGCATTCAGCAAGAACAGAGGGGTGAGCAAGGAGTGGGATCATTGTTCTGGAACACTGCGCATAATAGCAGGTCCTGAATCCATGTTTCCAGCAGGAAAGCAGAAGAGGCACCGGCCTCTGCTCTCTGTACAGGGAATGAGCTCCGGAAAGCCTCGGATGCCCTGGAATGAGCTATATCAACTCACAAGGCAATAGAAACGCTCTTAATTGACATGCACAAAGCTGACTCATCAAATCAACTAAGTGCTCTTATCTTTTCTGTAAAACAGACTGAGCAATGTCCCCCACTCACAGTAGGCAGCTCCTAGGTAAACCCACCCACATCTGCTCCTGTCAGATCTAAGAGTCCGTTGGGTTTATGCTAGATGGATTTGTTATTGTGATAACACATTTCAGTTAAATATTATACGATGTGATGAAATAGAACTGTGAAAAGAGTTGCTACACCTATGAAAGCAAAGTTAAATATTCAGTAACGATTTGATAAAGTCTTCAAAACTCTGCTATTATTTTAGGCATGAATGAGATGACTGTATGATATCAGGAAAATTATAAGAGATAACCCTCCCATGTCATTCCCCAAGTATCTTTACATCCTCTGCCAAACTGAAGCATTATGAGTGTGAATTGTGCAAAAATGAACAAACAAAATGGTCACCCCTTCCAAAAGCCAGGCTGACTATTGACCAATCAAAAGATTGGTGAGTAAATATTTTTAGTTAAACTAGACTATTTAAAGAACAATGTATATTTGTTTCATGTACATATTTCACACACTATATATATCTTACACATATTTTCACATATGTATTTTTACATTTATTTTCACATGTAACTTAAAAACTGATTCTCTACCATAATGGACTGTTTTGGTTAAATGACGATGGTATCCTATCATTTCATAAGTTTCCTGTGTGGGTCATCTGTGAAATAGAGAGGATTTTCAGAGCCATCCCCACGACACTATGTCCAGTCCTAGGGCTAAATGCATATCTGCTGCAGAAAGGGAAGTGGGCCCTCAAGTTTTCTTCACACTAATATGTATGGTAGGCCTTGCTGTACTTGTGGCAGCTCGATTTCAAAATCAGAAAAAGCCACATTAACTATGCTCACACACACCAAAAAATAGATGATGTCATTTCAGAAATAAAGACTAAATTATGCAGAACAAAATAAAATAGTCACAGTTTAAAGAGTGATTAGCATCATAAAGATTAAAACGGAGACAGTAGCAAAAAATTAAAAATGGATATGGAGAAAATGATATAGAGGAGAGGCAAAGGAAATCTAACATTTCTATAATTGGAATTCCCAAAGAAGAAAATAAACACACTAGAACAGAACAAATATTAAATCTATAATTCATGACATTTTTCTTGAAATAAAAAAGATTTAAATGTGTATGCTGAAAGTGAAAATTGACCCCAAACTGTTCACACTGACTCATAACCTATTAAAATTTTGATGTTGACGATAAAGGAAGTATTTTATGACATCCAGGCAAAGAGAAGTCTTTTGGAGGAAAAGATAATCAGGTTGGCCTCGGGTTTTAGCAACCTCCTTCAGAGAAGCCATGGAGCAAACTGCAAGATACCCAAGGGGAAGAGCGGGAGCCAAACATCTCATTCATGCGAGTGGCTCTGCATCAGAACGGCGACCCACAAATAGGTTTGAACAAATCTTGCTCAGGAGTCTACTAGAGAATTAGCTTTGACCAACCAACAGGGGATTAGGAAGACAGGACTAGTGGTAAATGCTAGATATATTTAAATTTTAAACTATGACTAAACAAAAGTTATAACAAAATAACATATTTTATATGCTCTAAAAATGTCAATATAGTAGAACAAAAATGGGAGGATGGGAAGCGAAGGTGGAGAGCCACTTAAGATCACAGCCTGCCTTATAGGTAATAGCTGGGAGTCAAGCATTACCCTTGAAAGCTGACAAATGAGGTGGTGAAGGTTTTAGCTTGTTTAACAGTACAAGGCAAATATTAAATGAATTAATTGTATTGCTGAAAATTAGGCAGTGAAAGATGAGGAAAAGCTTATGAACTAATTGTTGCTTGTAGTAGGAAACTAATATATTATTTCTAAAGTAAAGCGGAAATTAAAGACATTATATAAAAGTTTAATATAAAAGTTACTCCAAGAACAAATAACTTTCTAAATATTAGAACAATAGTTGACAATAACAAACAAAAAAGCAAAGGAAACAGTACATTGTGAAAATTATACATACATATTCATGTGTATATATACATATGTTATACATAAGAATTGAAATTGCATATCTGTTACTTAACTCACCTATTAAAATTTCAGACTGGATTACAAAGCACACACAACTCTACATTGTATACAAGAGAGACAACTAGAAGTTAGTAAGAAAAGTTAAAGGCTGGGTAAAGTTATACCAGAAAAATGTAAACAGAAATAAAAATGAAGGTCACAATGCTAATATTCAATAAATAGAATTCAGGCCAAAGGACATTAATAATGAAAAAATGAAACTTTATAATGCTCAAGGCTATAAATTCACACGAGTGAATTTGGCCTCATGAGTTCCTTGTATATTTATGCAGCAAATGACAGTGGGAACTTCCACGAAACAGAAACCACAGCAGATAGAAGAAGTTCAGTAATAGCTGGAGGCTGTGACTCACCTCTCGCGGTACAAAATATATCAACTATTCAAAAAAGAAAAAGAAAAAAGAAACAAAGCAATGATATGGAAGACCTAAACAACACAGTAAGTTAGTTCTGCATATTTCAAATGCACAAACCTAACCCCAAGTCTTTAAGTGCTCATAGGTCCTTCACAAAAATTGATCACATACTAATTATGACAAAAAGAAAATCTCAATACATTTTAATTAAGTAGAAATAGCACAGCAAAATTACCTGGCAACAATGCAACAAGTCTATGATTCAATACAGAAAAATAAAAACAAAAACGAATGAATGAGAAGGAACTAAATATGCAGCTCAAAAAGTTGGAGAAAAGAAGCAAAAGGAGGTACTCAGTAAATTTACAAGCATAAGTTTATGTTAGACTACAGAAAACAGAACATGTTCCTCATGGCTTCAATGTTTGAGAACGAAAGATAGGAAACAGCCCAGGTGCAGAAAACAAAGGGTTGGTTGGCGACTTCCACACAACGTGACCTTGGGGAGCATACAAAGTCAATGAGGACGAACTCTGTGCACTAGCATGAAACAGTTCTGTTAACTGAACAAGGCAACGTGCAGAAGGATGTCATACAAAAGAAAAGAAGGTAAAAGCGTTTTCCTCTGCTACTTATTGTGTAAAGAAACCTTGGCGGGACCAGCGAGAAGCCAAAACAAGTGATTTCTGGTTGGGGTGACAGGGACAGTCCAGGGGGAACGAGGAACAAGGATTGACATGAGACTTCTCAGTACAGTTTTAAACATTTTAATCTGGTGTCCATTTTCATATAGTAAACAATGAAAATGTGAGTGACGCCTAGGCAGGTAGGGGAGAGCCTTTTCTAAGTCTGCAGCCTGGCTGAGTGACTGCATAGCTGCATTAACCCTCTGGCGGGTGCCCCAGCCAGGAGAGACACAGTGTGATGGAGGAAACTAGGCTGCTGTCCTGCCAAGCTGGGCAGCAGCTGCCAACAGGTGCCGCTCCTTGCCGGGCCAGCTGCCGGGAGTGACACGTGCTTCCGGTGGGGACAACAGGTTTCCATGCCTCTCACCTACCTGTGTTTCTCAGGTCAGAGAGAGGGGCCAGGTGGGCTCTGGCTATTTACTGCTTTTTCTTCTTCCTTCTGGGCCCGGTAGCCCATTAGGTCCCCAGTGGGTTTTCAGAGATGTGCCTGGTGTTTGCTGAATGTTTTCTTATTTGAACCAGCTTAGAGGACATGCACGTGCAGTTAGGAACAGATGTGTGGTGTATTTAGAGAAGTTCACCCACAGACACTGGTACAGGCCTCAGGAAGAAATCTGAACCACAGATTGGCAGTTTGTCTTTTATTTAGAAACTAGAGGCCTGGTGCATGAAATTGGTGCATTCAGCAGTGGGGTGGTGGGAGTGGTGGGGGTGGGGGAGAGGTCCCTCAGCCTGGCCTGTACCTTCTCACAGTCTGGGAGCCCCATGATCAATCACCCCAAAGAAGTAGAACCCGCCCACCCGGCTGGGGCTCTGAGATGAATTGCCCCTGCAGAGGGAGGCCCCACTCACCCACCACAGCACCACTGCTGGGTAGCCTGGGCCTCCCTCTTTGGGGCGATCATGAAGCCCCCCAATTGATTGATTGCCCCGCTGGCCAGTGGCCTGGGTCTCCCTCTGCAGGGCGATCATCGGGTGATGGCTAGGCCCCCGACCAATCGCATCACCCCCGAGTTGGCTGGCCTGGCGCTGGTGGGTGTCATAGCGTGGTCGTCCGGAAGGTCGTCTGGACGGTTGTTCTGCTGTTCGGTCATTCAGTCGATTTGCATATTATGCTTTTATTATTATAGATTAGAATCTGTTTTCCTCACATAGTAGTAACACAAAATATCAAGAAACTCATGAAGCTCTTGAATTTTATTTTTACACTCACAATCTTGAGAAGGAAAGGTCTTAGATTTAATAATAATAATAATAATAATAATAATAGTAGGCAGCTCTGGGACTACAACTAGATGCCAAGTTTCAATCCAGAGCAAGAATTTTTATAGCTGAGCTGGCAGGTCTTTGAAGAGGTCTTGTCAAAACAGAAACCATCAGGAACCAAAAAACAAAACAAAACATAAAAATCTTACTTGCCTCACTGCAATACCCCTGGGTTAGAAGTGAAGAAAATAGCAATGTTGCCCAATTGGAAAACACAGCTTCTGTGGCAAGACTGTCTCCTCCTGCTTTCCTCCCTGCTCTTCAGTAAGTCTAGGAAAGTGAGCATAAAATACCGATCCAGGTTCTGTTGGGGGAGGTGATTCACATTAGCACAAAAGCCCATTTATTCTCTGCTGTGGACCAGCCTCATCTTGCATTTGGATATTCGGAGGTACCCTCCCGTGGAGGTGGGGGAGGAGAATCTCGGAGGATTTGGGGGCTGGGGGCTAATGCTGAAGAGAGATGATGTGGAAGGGAACTCAGGTGCCTGCCTCAGGCAGACTCGCCTCTGATGGGAGAGGGAAGGACTGGTTGTGCTTTCCTCTGGACTTGCCTGCTGGGTGACTGGCTCACAGGCGCTCGCTGTGTGGAAGTGGACCTGGCCGACCAAAGGCAGAGCTGACCTTGCCCCGCGTTCCTTCACTGTTCACTCTGCAGGTCCCCGGACTGTGACAGCTGTCCCTGAGAAAGAAAGAACAGATCATTGTAACTCAAAAGCATTTGTGTTTTTAGGGGTTGAAAGGAAGGTAAAATGATTCCACAAAGTTTGATAAATTGGGGGGCGGGGCACATCTTGCCATTGAAATTCCTCTTAGATCTTTCTAGAATAAAGCATATATTGATAAACTTAAACTACCTAATAGTGTCTCCCGGTGTGCCTTGAAGCACCTCCCCTAAACAAACCAATAGGAAATGAGGTGATAGAAGTGTATTTGACTAGTAGTTGCAGGTGGTAGACAGTGGAGGGTGGCAGCTGAGTTCCCAGACTCCCCAACTTCTCTGGCGCTTTTGTTAAATCTATCTCTGTCATCCCCTCTCAACCCAAACAGCACTGCTCTGTTTTCCGGGATTTCGTTTTTTGGGATGGAGTCTTCTGAGACAGGCATTTCCCCCCTCATTCCCCAAGCTCTGCCCCGGCCTCCCCCGGGCTGCACCCCTGCCCTCTACAAGGCCCGTGGCTTTGTCCTCAAGACTAGACTCATCAGTGGCAGGTGCCACAAAGGGCCTGGCAGGAGGCCAGGAGCCTCTGCCCACAGAGCACTGCCTCCTGTAAACCCGAGCCAGACATCTCCTCCTCCCGGCTCCTCGTCCTCGTGTGGAATGTCTACCCCTCAGTGTGACTGGTCACCTCCTCTTAGATCTTTCCTGGGAAACCTCCCCGTGGAACGAGAGTCTTCCTACCTGTGCTTTTTCCTGCCGACGGATTCCCTCTCCGCTGAGCCCTGTTTGCTTTCCTGCATCCCTGGAGCCTTTTGGGGGCATGGATTATCAAAACTCCAACCCTCCTCCTGCACTTAAAGCGAGAAAAACATAGTGGCTACAAACAAACCAGGGAGACCTGGGAATGAAAAACAAATCCACTGACAAGTGGCAGTTCTGCTGGGATATTAAAAAAAAGTGGGAAAGGAAAGGTTCAGTCTCTTAATTCAACAAGCCCAGTTGGGGTTATTTTTAAACTCACTGGCTGCTCTGGCTGCAGCAGCAGTGTAGACCAGACTACATTATTTTTCCTTTCTTGTTGAGTATTTCTCACTGAAGTTTCTAGACCTCGCCTCACTGGTGCTGAAGCAGCCCCGACGAATAACATCCTCTCCTCCTTAGCAAGGTGGCAGTGTTCCGTACGGCAGGATTTCTTTTCTCCTAAATAAACTTTAACACCTTCATCCTCCGGGAGCAAATGTTAGCATAGCCGAGCTGTGGAAACTTCTGAGGGAAAAGTCTAAAGTGGGTTCTCGTTGGAACTTATGCTAATTCTAGGGCCATGGTGCCAGCTCAGCACCTTTCCACGGGCTCGGTACACTCGCTTTTTAATTCCTTTTGGAGCACAGGCTGTGAGGAGAATTTTTATATCCATAGCGATTCATATAGAAGATACAACTCTCCTTTACTGTTGCTTTAACCACCTCCCAAATGCACCCTCTATGCTTTACCTGGGAGATCTTTTACATCAGAAAGCTGAGGGCTGCACTTCCGTTTATAACCTTCCAAGGCTTCCCAGGGCCCACAGCAAACATGGGGTTGGGCTTCATCTTCACTCGGACAGTTGGAGTCCTGTGGGAAGGGGGGCAATAGCCATGCCTGCCATGGGCCTGGGAAGAAGTGCTGGTAGCGTCTCTGTCCAGCTTGTGTGGTGAAAAGTAATAAACAGCAACCTCATTTCACATGGACCCGGGCAGCTGGAAGGGGTTAAGGGGGGCAAAAGGAGGACCTATGTAATACTTTCAACAATAAAGATTAAAAAGAAAACAAAAGAAAAGAAGAGAAAAGGAAAGAAAAGAAATAAGAAGGAGCTGGGAGTCTGGAAGAGAGAACTTTCATGCCCGTGTCACTCAAGCCCAGGACTGACCCCACAGGAAGGGAGGTGCCTGCATCCCAGACAGAAAGTGATGTTACCTGATGACCTCAGCAGGAGGAGGGAAAGGAACAGCTCAGCCAATGGGAGGCTGCCATAGCTCAGCCAATGAGAAGTCACTGCACTTGGGACTTTCTTTTTCCTCCAATGGAATCTTTGCGTACAACAGCCTCCCAAGTCCATAAAAGAGCTGCCTCTTCTTTATTACTGTGGACTTGCATGTGGTTCCTGACTGGACCACATGTCCCGAATTGCAGTTCTTTGTTGTTTCTGAATGAACCCATTTTTGCTAGAGAAATATGTGTACAGTTATTGGTTAAAGGTCAACAGTGTACATAGTCAAGTCGCTGCCAAGGCATATGTATTGCTCCATGCAATACTCTACTGCTCAGCAGTTCAGAATTTTCTTGTTTCCTAAAGGGGACATAAGTGTTTGTCTCTAGGCTTTTTCACTTACCATTTCTCTACATGAATATCTCTTTTCCAACTTATTCCCTCAGTTTATTTTTATTTGAATTTCAAAATTGAGCTAAGATTCCTCTTCCTAGAGAAATTCGTTTTCTTCTCTCTTTGACCAGGTATTATATCTATGTGCTACTGTTGCAGACCTTTTTTTTTGCCTCTATCATTATACTTAATCTACTGTATTATAATTATCTATGCAGGTGTCTGCTTCCTTTATGAGACTGTAAAGTCTCTGAGGGTAGAAATATACTTAATTTTTCATGAATTACGTAGTGTAGTGCTTGAACTCCTAGCTAGTGTGCAGCAATTGTTTACTAAAAAATAAATGAATTAATGAATGACGTATTTCCTACAGGTGTCAAAAACGAAATAGAATTTACTGATATATGTGCGTTATTGTAGTCATGCAAAAAAATGTAAAAAACAAGTTCCAAAAAATAAAATACCATATATCATTCAAGGCTCTATGGGGGCACAAATGTAAAAATATGTGCCTTATTTCCAGACCTTGTGGAAGATGGGTGTGAATACACCAGATCTCTGTGTAAACCCTGGGTTAGGTGCTATATAGGAAGAATAAGTATCCAATCCATGGGCCCACTCAGGGGAGAGCATTGGAGAGTATTTCAGAGAAGAGGTAACATTTTCACTTTGGCTAAAAGATGAGGGCGAGTGTAAGTTGGGAGGGCAGGGAGAGGACTGGGGAGAAGCTTTCAGGAGTAGGACACAGCCTGTGCAAAGATATGGAGGTCTGAATGTGGGTCTGGGCAGACAATGTGGAGTAGGTTCCCAGCAGGCTTGTTGGAAGGTGAGGCTAGAAAAGCCAGTGGGGGTCAGACAAGGAAGGGTCTGTCCTCACATCTTCCTCTCACTTAAACCTGAACCCATTGAGGAAGGCCTTCCTAATTTCAGGATACTGACTGGAATGGTTCCCACTGAGTATTAATTGATAAAAATGAGCAACCAGTAGTCTCTGAGTCAATCTTTATCTTCGACACTTTTAAGCCCTCATTGCAATTTGACGTGGAAAATCACTTGGAAGCCACTGCCCAGTTACTCCTTAGTTCATCCCTGTTTGAACCGATTCCAGTCCAAAGCGGTACCAGAAAATAGCGCAAAGGGAATCTGGTTTCTGAGCTTCATCCCAACAAGGGCAATATGCATTTAAAATGTTCTTCTTAAGAAAGAGCAATGGCTGCCTTTACTATCCTGGGATGTTCAAATGCCTATCTGGGCCAGAAGCACAACTTTATTGATTTTTTTTTTCTGAAAAAAAAAATGAAGGTAAGGAATGACACCGATGAAAATCTTAAGGACAGTGAGATTGATTTTATTTTTATTTTGTCAGTTATGCCCAAGTTTCTTCTGAAGCTCTGAAAGTTACATAGGACGCAATACTTTATGCATTAAAAATGAAACGCCAGTTGTTATGCTTGCTGTAAAAGTCGAGTGATGCCAGGACCCATTGAAGCTTTCCAGTGGGGAGTTTCCAGAATGGGTCCGTGGGTTCTCGTTCAGGGTTTAGACTCTCCACCAAAACATTGCTTTAAAGAAAAATATCCCCAGCGAAGGACATGGAGGAACGCCAGGCACTTAGCTGATCTGTGTAAACGGGCAGACTTGGGAAAGCATCTTCCAACCGATTTTCAGACACAGTGGTAGCAATCAACAAGCGTTTCCTGAGCATCCCAGACACACATTAAGGATTTCTTTGAAATAAGATGCCAGAAAAGTAAGATGTGCTCTTAAGGGTGACACGGGGCCTTGCTTCCTCCTGGAGACGGAATGTGCTGTTTCCACTCTGAAATACGGCGTGGTGAAAGCACCATGCACCTTTTGAGAGAAAACAGTATAAATCACACAAATACCCCTTTGTGTAGGTTCAAAGAGAATGACAATTTGAAGTAAGGGAAACAGTCTCCATCCTGTGCACATGTGTGTGCTTTTGCACATGTGTGTGCGTATGGGTGTCTTTTTGGTGCCTGGGAATGGAGGTAGTTAAAAAGTTGAATTAAAAACAGTGTGCATGATTAACCTTTTAAAAATATATATATATTTTATTGATTTCTTACAGAGAGAAAGGGAGCGGGATAGAGAGTTAGAAACATTGATCAGCTGCCTCCTGCACACTCCCTACTGGGTATGTGCCTGCAACCAAGGTACATGCCCTTGACCGGAATCGAACCTGGGACCCTTGAGTCTGCAGGCCGATGCTCTATCCATTGAGCCAAACCAGTTAGGGCTATGATTAACCTTTTTAATGTTTCTTTGCAATATTGGATTTTAGCTCTCGCTCTCTTGGTCCACCACTTATAGAATGTTCTAGGTGTGAAAAGGAACAAGTAGACCTAATCGGCCAATAGCATCATGAGGTACCATCGAGTAGAGCTATCCTACCTGTCCTTGACCCAAGGCCTTCTCACAGCGGAGTCAGTTTTCTTTAAAATCGCAGTGGAGGTGGGTCTCACCCACGACAGCACCCGTATGTGGCTCTGCCATGCAAAGGCACCTGGCCCAAGGTGTGCCTCCACCCAGCAGACACCCCGCTGTGGGGTCAGAGCTGTGAGTGTGGCCTGGGCAGACTTGCTGCAGGGCTGTGGAGACCCAGCCTGTGTGGGTTCCTGAAAACCCCCCTCCCTTCTGTTCCTTAATTTTAACTCACCACACAGAGGGTGATTTCTTTTGATTTGTGTTACTGGGAATGCAGAACTGCTGGCATGCTTCTCATTCTTTAATCGGGGCCTAATAGAAAGGTGAGTTATACTCTTTATGGAGTAAAATAAAAATTCATAAACTTGACCTGAAGCACTGATTTGGAAGTTAAGAAATAAGCATGAGCTAACTTTTTAAACTTTCCCTTCTGAGTGAGGATGCATGGTGTGTGTGCAGACAACTGTGTGTGTGTGTGTGTGTGTGTGTGTGTGTGTGTGTGTGCGCGCGCGCGTGCGCGCGTGAACTCTGCCTGGGAGAAGCCCCTGAGACCGGCCTCACTTCCTCTGAGTGGAGCGTGGTCACACCCAGTGGCTGGTTAGGCTAATCGCACATGTGTGTTCCCCACGGAGACCTGAGAAAGAGCAGCTGGCCCCGTCACTTCCCGGAGAGGATGCCAGAGGCCCATTTGGATAATAGCAGAAGCACCTCGTTCTTGTTCTTTGTTCCCAAACGTGGTGCCTGGTAGGAAGAAGGCCCACGCCGTTCACGATGGTAACAGTAGCAGCACAGGACTCCCGCAGCGTCTGCTGTACTTTCCATTAGGACCCGGGAATATAATGAGATGGATTTTCACAGGAACGTAAGGGCAGGCTGAAACCAAGAGGGCTGGCTCATTATTCTCATTCCCCCTGACTTGTGCATCCTTTAGACATTTTGAACATTAACTGTTCTTTTAATTTCTGTTGCGTCTGGGGGAGCAATGTCAGATAATGTTGACAAAAAAAGGCCATCTTTTCAGAATGCAAATAGGGGCAGAAACACTATTTATAAATTTTTAAAGAACTATATGAAACAACTCCATTAGCATCACAATGACACTTTTCTTCCTGTTTCTTTTAAGAACTCTCTGGTAGATACTGCGAAGGCCCCTCTTCCCGGCCACGTGGCGAGCCACAGGGAGAAGCCCAGCAGTTCTGTTTATGACTATGGCCTCCTGTGAGGCTGACCGTAATGTGGAATTGTGACCACCAGCAATGTCTCACCAAGTGTAAACGTAGCCCAAGTCTTTTCAGGAGAGATCCCAGATAACCTCGGTTGCCTGGGCTGTGAATAGTTGAAAATGATGGAAATACTCTATGTGGTCTTCCCAGGGCCTCTGGTGGTCCGTGGTTCTCTCACCAGCTCTGGTAGTCGTCTCAGAGAGAGACGAAATCATCACTATTCTAACTGAATAGTCCCCGGAACCCCTCGTGATATTACTCTGGTCAGAAGTTCAGTCTTTTGGCGCGTCATAGTAAGAGAGGGACTTGTTTCACTCAAAACAAATGGGAGCCAAGAGACCAAGGTCTGTGTCTCCAGCCCCACCCCTGCAATGAGCATCTGACCTCAGTTGGACAATTATCTGGTTCCAACCAGAAGGACCTGATCTCCTCTGAGATCAGAAGCTTATGCTAGAAGGTCTCTAACATCCCTCCCAGCTTCTTGAGAGCAGCATTCATCAGACCCTCCTCTCTCTCTTAACTCATTTCACAACTTGATTATTTTCTTCTCAAAGCTATCATTTCTCAATTGAAGATGGCTCTTAATGGGCCCTGCAGCCCCTGGGCTGGTGTGTGGAGTCTCCCTCCTCTTTTCTGTGCTCCCTATGAATCCCGCAGCCATGATCTACTCGAAGGATTGCGTGGGTGGGTGGCGACGCTGGTTCTGGTTTTATTGATACAGAGCTCTTGTTTCTGTTCTAATGCATGGCTCATTTCCCACTTGATGCCCGGAAGGGGAGAACCAAAATATTTTACTATTCAAAACAAAATCGTGCCTTCATTGTTTGTGCTGTCTGCCTCCCCCTTCACTGTCTGACTGTTACACTCTAGTCCACATGAGCGCCCCTCCTGAAGAGCTCTCATGGCCCCAGGTGTCTGGAAACTTGAGGCATTCTTACCAGGAAGATACTTAAGGAGGTTACATGGAAAGTAACGTGGTGTTCTTGATTCCATATAATGATGGGCTTCAGTTCAGTTGTTCCTCCAAGTAGGTGGAGCATTTTCCTGCCAGAGGCACTTGAAACCCTTTTTCGGACACACACACACACACACACACACACACACACACACACCAGAAAAAAGGGAAAAAAAGAAATAGAAAAGGAAAAAATAAATCTGATAAGCCACTAAGAATATGCCGAAGAGAACATCAGTGGAGCCACACTGGGCATAGTCTCACCAGGGAGCTTCGGCAGAATTGTAACAAAGGAAGCTTTTGCTTCAAATCAAAAGTTAAAGGCTTGCCCTCGCCGGTTTGGTTCAGTGGTTAGAGTGTTGGCCTGCAGACTGACGGGTCTCAGTCAAGGGCACATACCTCGGGTGTAGGCTCGATCATGGGCGCATGTGGAAGGCAACCAATCATGTGTCTCTCTTGCTAGGTAGATGTCTCTCCCCCTCCCATTCTCTCTCTAAAAGTCAGTGGGCAAAATAGCCTCAGTGAGGATTAACAACAACAAAAAAGTGAAAGGCCCAGGGCTTCAAGATTGAAGTTTGATAAAGCAGATAGTAGATGCTAAGTGTGACCACAGTTCTTGAGCAAGAAGACAATACTTTCGGTTTATCAGAGTAATGCTGGAATCGTGAGAAGAGTTGGGAGTTCCTCCATATTTTCTAAAAGTGTTTTTGTTTAAAGATTGGTATTATTCATTTCTTAGATGTTTCATAAAATTTAGCGTTAAAGCCAGCTAAACCTGTAAGTTTTGTAGTGACAACATTTTGATTGTAAATTCAATTTCTTTCATAGAGATAGGACTACTTCAATTATATATTTCTTCTACAATTTTCTTACACTGTATTCTTAAGGAAATCATTCATTTCATTTAAGTTATCAAATTTATTAGCACAGCGTTGTTCATGATACTTACTTTTTTAACCTTCTAATATGTGAAAGATTTTAATAATTTTTCTTCTTTAATTCCTGATGTTGGTAATTTGTGTTTTTTTCCTTAAATCTAACTTGAGGTTTGTCAATTTTATTAGTATTTTCAAAGAACCACCTTTTTCTCTGTTGGTTTTTATTGGTTTTGTTTTCTACTTCATTTATGTCTAATCTTTATTATCCTCTTTGCTTCTGCTTCTTATGGCTTTAATTTACTCTGTGATGGCTTCTTAAGTTAGAGGCTTAGATTACTGATTTTACATCTTTATAATTTTGCCATTTGTATATTTTATAGATGCTAGTTCATTTATGCTACAGGTACCATTATTGCCTCCATTTTATAGATAAGGAAACTGAGGCTCAGAGAGCTTGTAACTCCTCCAAGGTTAGAGAGCTTGAATGAGGGAAACCGGAATTCAGACCCAGGCAGCAAGGCTCTCAAGACTGCTGTAGGGCTCTTGAAAGGACAACATATAGGCATTGTACATTGAGAGAATTCAAAGGTCTTCTAAGTATGCCTTCGGTCATTTTCTGCATACTTCCCCGTGTGTCCTTGTCTCACAGGTAAATTTCCCCTTTACCTGTGAGCAGCATGCATGACATTACCTGCTTGGGTACCACAGTGCATGCCCAGAGAATTCAGATCTATGCAGGTGGCTTAGACGCTCTTGTCAAATGAGTCTGTGTGTACGTTTTTAATGCAGCCTTATCAATAATTAACCGCCCCTCTCTGCTCCATCCCACACCTCCCACTTGCCTTTTCCCCTCCTCCAGCAAGGGTGCTTGGGGCCCAGTGGATGGGGAGGGATTTCACTCTGACCAGCTAACATCTCCAGGGGCCTGCAGAGACAGGAGTGCGGGAACTCTCAAGGTCGGTGCTCCAGGCTGTGTGATGCATTGACTACGCCCCGAACAGCCCTCTGCTTATAACTCTGCTTATAATCGCAGAGCTTTTGGCATGTGCTCCCCGACAAAAGCACAGATGTTTCCTTCCAGAACAAAAGAACAGGGCAGAGCTGCTGGCCTCACAGATTGCCACTAGTCGCACTGAGTGTGGAAGCAACAAGTCCTAACGAGGACATTCCTGCAGGTCATTGAAGCCAGTGCCAGGAACTAGAGTGGAAGCGGAAGAGCGCTGCTTTTCTGTGCTAGCTGCTTTCCTGGAGGTTCCAGCCTCTTGGGATATATGGCAACGGGCTCTCCTTTCTATGCTGCTTGTGAGTTGTGTAGCTGTGCAGGGAGGACGGCTTCGTGAGCTACCGCATCAGGTCCCAACTCTCGGGTCCATTTCAGAGATGCATGTGGATGGTTATGGTTATTACAGGCTCAACCTGAGCATCAGCTGGCAGTCCACACCTGGGGAAAGCATTCCCTCAATCTCAGCTCTTAGTCAAACTAAAAATACCACTGACAGTTTTCCTCTTTATCGCTGGCTAGAACTTCAAAGTACAGAGTCCCCCCAGCCCCCACTCACGCACACACGTGCACACACACACACACACACACACACACGAAAGAAAAAAAGCCATACCAAAGGGCCCAGCCTCAGAGACTACCCCAAACCTTCAGGGGGCCTCTGTGTTAGAAACCTTCCACCCATTAGATCACGTGTCACACAGACCTTCACGTCACACCCCTAGAGTGGTTCCTCCGGGGACTTTCATCTCCAAAGAATGCCCCCTTCGAGGCTGTTCTTGCCTGGAGCCCAAAGGCAAGACACTTTCTTTTGGATTCTTCTCCCAACCCTCTACTCTGGTTTTATTTTCTTAATGGGCAGAAATGGGAAAATATTATCTTCATTCTTTTAACTTCTTTTACCATGGACTGACTGCGGATCACACAATGAGGACAATATTCAAATGTTGTAAGTCACGGTTAGAAAAGAACATTCATAATATTCTTATTAAAATCTGTACCACATCAATGCCATCTTTACCAATTTCTCTTCAAATTGCCTTTGGACTTTGGCTAGAATAACACACCCCACTGGGGCAACTGGACATGCCTGTGTCTGTGTGTGACTCCGGCTTATCCCTGTTGTCCTCATGTTCTGTTTGCTGGTTTGGTCAGTTCATTATGTGATCACAATCTTTTTAGCGGGTGCTTTTGGACATATTCACCCTTATTCCAATAATTTCTATCAAAGTTTCTGCGCTGCCACTAATTGGTGTTGTGGGAAATGTAGACCCAGACACTTAGAGTGACATACAGTTTTCAGAAGATGGATCTTTTAATCACATACACCTTTGAGTTCCCATCATTTTTCTTTAAATGAGGTTGAAGTAATGTGATTAGGAAAATGTTGTTTCTTGGAAATGTAAAGATTTTGGATCGGTAAGGTACATGCAATTGTTGTAAATGTGCTCATATTTGGGTTCTAAATATGGGTTATAGTTTCAGGTTGAGGATCAGCGGAGAGTAGGTAAAAGCACAACTTTGTGGTTTTGTTACTTATAATGATACGTTCTGTGTCGCAGAGACCAAACATCAGGAGTAGATTCCTTTAGAACTTGGATGGGCAATTAACAGGTGACAAATCAACATTCCAAGGTGACAGTGGGGTTGAGTTCATTTCTATAAAACGTGGGTCAGCACAACATTGAGATGCTTTAGTGTCTACCACTTGGCTTGAGGATAACCAACAGTGTGACTCTGATCAGCCAGCTTTCTCCCTCTCTCTCAGTTTCCCAATCTGCTAAATGGGTATAAGTGCACTTTCCCTAAGACCCCTCACACAATTCTTGTAAAGGTAAATGGGCCCCTCTATGGAATGGTGCTTTGAAAGCAAAACACCAATGCGTGTTGCACTGTGTATACTTGACACAATGTGCTACGTGTCAGTGGCGGCCACATCACAAGAAGCTGTAACTGTCAGCCACTGTGGGCGGCACTCCGGGTAAATGAAGTTTCGGTCAGATGGGCCCAGCTGCTAACTGAGTACTTTTGATGTTGTAGACAGTGAGTGAAATTCCCCAGGTGTCGCCATCCCTCTGTTTAAAGTTATTTTCATGACTTGATTAAAAACTTAATAGAACAAATGCACATCTATTACAATTCAAAATGGAACTACCTGGGTGGCTTGGGGTGAGAGAAAGAGAGAGAGAAATGAGGAAGAGGAGAGCTTACATTTCTATGGTAACTCAAAGGTAGTTTTACAAAACTGAAGACGAGCACTGGACTCAGGAAGATGGTGTGACAATTCCTACATTGGGAACCAACTAGAATTTTGTGACTGTATGTGGGTCTCTCGCTTTTCAAACTATTGAATACCACCCCTTCATGGAAATGAACATTGTTCCATTATGTTTGCATTCTGGTTAGTAACAATGATGCCACCTGTTTCTACGTAATCCACAATGAAAACTCTGCACATCTTGATGGAATGAAAAGGAAAAGTATAAAAATGACAGGATAGCTCTGCTGTCCCCATGCCAGAGCGGCAAGTGATGCCAGGTGATTTTCCTAGCAGGAGTGACAAATTGAAACCAAGTTGCTGCCCCCTTTGCATGTGACTTCTTTGTTTTTTTAATATATTTTATTGATTTTTTTACAGAGAGGGAGAGAGAGGGATAGAGAGTTAGAAACATTGATGAGAGAGAAACATTGTTCAGCCGCCTCCTGCACATCCCCTACTGGGGATGTGCCCACAACCAAGGTTCATGCCCTTGACTGGAATTGAACCTGGGACCCTTCAGTCCGCAGGCCGAAGCTCTATCCACTGAGCCAAACTGGTTAGGGCTGCATGTGACTTCTTGTGCATAAGCCCACAACCTGCATCAAGGATCTACATAGTTCATCAACTCCAAGCAGATTCTGGGAGAATCTCGTGTCCCTGCTCGGTTGTCAGTACACCCTGCTCTGCCTGGGACAGTCCAGGTTTGTATCTGTGGCTCAGAGTGATTATTCATAGCGAAGGTGTCTAGGCTTGGGTGGCAGATTGTGCGGTCACACTCCCATGCTGGCTGCTGTGCGCACAACCTGGGCATTAAGGTCCCTGTGCCCTCCACACCTGCGAGGCCTGGCCCAGGAGACACCCACCAGCTACCAATGCACCGGGTCCGGTGGACACAGGGCGCTCTGATGGCACTCAATTTGTTAGTCTGCGCTCTGCCTTTCAACACATATCCCCGAACTCATTGTCTCACTGAATTCGCTAAGTGCATTTTCTGGCTGCAACATTTCTATTCAGGAAAGCTGCCAGAATTGTCAGCCAGCAAAGACTTCAGTCCTTTCTTGGCCAATTTGCCAAAAAAACATCGGAGGGAGTTATTGATCTTCTCCCTTGTACTCATCCAGCTAATTTCTTTCCCCGATTCCTTTCTTTTCTTCCTCTTAAGCTGACATCCAATAAAAACTATTTCTTTCAGGTGCCAGCGACATGTCAGCACACCACCATTCATCGTGCGAGTTGCCGTTTCCCCCTTTCGCTCTACGAAGACCCTTTTCTTGGTTCTGTTGACAACACAGGTATCTGTTAAGCTTCTTTCCCTCCTGCACTTACTCCCTGGGTGGCGATGAGCCTTGACGGGTGCAGGGGACTCAGTCTCACTTGGAGAGTACCTTTGGCTATTATTGCCAGTTGCACAGTCTTTTTTTTTCTTTTAATCACACAGTGTACAAGTTATCAGGGCAATCTTATTTTATACTTAATTTGTAATAGGAAGCCTAGAAGATTAGTCAGGGACATTTAAATAAATAGCAAATTAGTTTCTCAACGGGAGTACATTTTGGACTTGGCCTTCAGAAAGACAACTCCTCTTTCAAAATGGGTGACACTGACTAGTGCTCCGTGGCCCTACTGTGAGAGCTCTTCACCTGCGGCTTTGAAAAACAATATATTTTATTGATTTTTTTACAGAGAGGAAGGGAGAGGGATAGAGAGTTAGAAACATCGATCAGCTGCCTCCTGCACACCCCCTACTGGGGATGCACCTGAAACCAAGGTACATGCCCTTGATCGGAATCGAACCTGGGACCCTTCAGTTCGCAGGCCGATGCTTTATCCACTGAGCCAAACAGGTTAGGGCCACCTGTGGCCTTTTTGTAGCTGGAGTCCCAATCTCCTATTGTCCTATTGGGTAAGACAGGAGGAGGCGGCCTCGGGAACAGCAGCGGAATTACCCGAGAGATGGGCCAAGTGGCTCCGGTGACAATAAATATTTAGGATATCTGGGAAGCTATTAGGAACAGATAATGACACTGTGTTAAGGATGCTGGTGAGTTGAGTACCATGCAAACAGAGGGTTGGGCTTGACAAATTTGCAATCCAGTTTTGGAATTTTCCTGAAAATAGCTCTCCCCACACTTGAATAATGCTGCCTAGAACTGCTTTGATGATGCTTGAATGCACATCCCATGGGGAGTTCCACAGTGAGTACAACAGTATGGACTGAGAGAAACAGATTTCTGCATGATTCTCACTCGACTGTGGATCAGCATGAGAGCTGATACCAAAGTCACATTTCTTGCATCGGCAGTGGAAGGAACTACTTGCCTAAGCGCCTGGCCTGTCAAACAACCACATCCAAACTTCTGATCCCCTTTGAGCCTTCTGATGCTGCTTCATAGAATTTTAATCCATAGGCGTTCAAACTAGCAGTCTTAGCTTTTATAAAAAAAATTTTTTTTTATTGATTTCAAAGAGGAAGGGAGAGGGAAATATAGAAACATCAATGATGAGAATCATTAATTGGCTGCCTCTTGCACGCCCCCCACTAGGGATGGAGATGGCAACCCAGGCATGTGTCTGGGAATTGAGCCGTGACCTCCTGGTTCATAGGTCAATGCTCAACCACTGAGCCAGACAAGCTGGGCCAGCAGTCTGTGCTTTTCATTCCCTTTCTTCCCTCTTCCTGCTCACTCTCCATGTAGGTGGTCCTGGGAGCAGGGCTCCTGAGGTTATGAATGTCAATTTGTAGGGATCACTGGGAGTTAGGAAGGGAGAAGTGTTGATCTGGTGATATATAAGTAATTTACAAATTGATATATGCATTCTAAAAATGTGCCTGTGAAATTTCCATAATTATAAAATGGGAATGGAACTAAAATGTTTAGTCAGACATGATAATTATAGCTAACATTTATTGAATGCTTATAATGGGCCAGCTACTGTTCTAATTGCTTTACATTTATTAGCTGATGTAGTTCTCACAATAGCCCAATGAGACCATTATTATCACCATTTACAAAGCAGGAAATCAGCATAGAGAAGGTGGGCCACGCTAGGCATCATCAGCAGGTGGGTGATGGAGTCATGTTGGACCCACGCCTTCTGCTCCCCAATCAGCCCTCTTAAGGACATGCTGCTCTTGTAATTCCATAATGATTCTAACTGCTGCCCTTCTAAGGAGTTTTGCAAGGACTGATCTTATTATTCGTAAAGAACAGCATTTGAATTTCTTGTCCCAGAAGTGTTAATAATCAGGAAATAATATTTTAGAATGGATTCTGCCTGGATATTAATTACCTTGCTTATGTATGCATTGGTTTCCTAGGGCTGCTATAATGAAGTACCACAAACTGGGTGGCTTAAAACAACAGAAATTTATTCTTTCACAGTCCTTGAGGCTAGAAGACCAAAGTCAAGGTACCCGCAGAGCCATGCTCTCTCTCTCTGAAGGCTTCGGAGAAGCGTCCATCCTTGCTTCTCCTCTAGCTTCAGGCCATGGCCAGCCATCCTTGGTATTGATTGCTTGTAGATGCATCCCTCCCATGTCTGTCTCCACTATCACATGGTCTTTGGGGTAAGTGTGTGTGTCCACAATTTCCTCCTCTTGTATGGGAAGGGATTAAGACCCACCCTAATCTAGTATGATCTCATCTTAACTTGATTACATCTGCAAAGACTATTTCAAATTAGTCACATTGGCAGGTACCAGGGATCATTAGGGCTTGAACATAACTTTTTTTTTGGCAGGGGGGAGGGGGGGGGGGACACACAATTCAACTCATAACAATTTATGTATCTGCTTAGCCCATATTATGTCCTATGTTCTAACTTTGAGAATGAATGAAGAAAAATGTTCTCCCCTGCAATTTCTTTTTTCTCTAACACATGTGCATAATTCTTCTTTTCCTCCTTCAAACAACATCTACTGTACCAGCAGATGTTTCTTCAGTCATAACAAGCAGATAAACACCACACTCGAGGGACCTGAGATGAGGGTGGAGCCACGCTCCTGAGAGACTTCTACTCGCAGACCCCTTCTATTCTCTCTCCTAACCCATAATTTGTCCATAGTAGTTGAAACAATAGCATGGGCGTGACTGTACAGTTGACATTTTCACTTATCATTGTACAACAAGGATTTCTCCATATCATTATAAAAGCCCTGGTTATTATTTAACCCACCTCAGAATATTCCAGCAGATAGAAGACACATAATGAAACCATTCTCCTACTTGGCTCTAGGTTGTTTCCATTTCGTTCGCTTTAGTGTTTTCATGAACATGGGTGCGTGTCTTTTTACTTGCTTTGGACTTTTTAAAAGAAGAATTTCTAAAATAGCATAATGTTTTCATATATTTTGATGGCCTGTAGTTTGATACAGAGCTGCTATCAAAATGTAGCAGAATTGCTCCAGTGTTGTTGCCATCAGGCTTATAATTTAAACTTTTGTTTTCAATGGTCTTGAGTTATTTTAATTTTAACTTCACTATTATCATGGCCGAACACTTCTCAAATGTATTTCTTCTAAACATTAACATCGTCGGAGAACAGAAAGAAGAGGACAGCTTATCTTTCTTTCACAGTTGTCAAAAGCACATGAGAAGGAAGTCAGATTTAACAAGTTGCATAACCTAGTATTTAAAGTCTCCTGAGTTGGTATGGCTGCAATAATTTAATTTTTGTTTAAAATGTTCACATTTTCAAAGTTTATAGTCAAAATAGCTAAATTTTGAAAAATACATGTTTGTTTTATTAACATAATTATATGTTCATGAGAAAAAAGACCCAGCGTACATAACTTATTTTAATTAAATAACATTAGTTAAATGTCTACTATGCTTGGTGATGTTTTCCTCCTAATTCACCATGGTAAACACATGTCCTAAATACTATAAACTTATTGAATGGGAGATGATTCACCTCTTAATTGATTCATAAGTATGTGCTTAAATTAGCTTTAGTAAATAAAATTAGCTTATCACTCACTTTTCTAAAATGGCTGCTGCTAAATTAATTTGCAAGTTTATCAAATTGCATTATGACTTAAAAATGTATAATGCACATAGATTAAAAATTCACCTTTCTATCAGATTTCTGAAATGTATACATTTAAGATCCTAGGTATGATTGAAAGAGACATATTATGTTTCAAAAAATATATATCCTCAGTGATATGTGTTAAGTCACATCTACTTTACATCAGTTACTTATTATAATTGAATCCAGGAGCATTCTGCTGAGGACTGGCTGGCAAAGGGGGATTTCATTAAACCAATACCATTATACTTTATTTTAAATTAATTATGTTTTACAGCAAGCATGGAATTGACCCCAAACTCAGTCAGTCTGGGTACTCAATTCTACATTTATTTAAGGGCAGACTCCTTCTTGGCCTCGACCCATAGATTTAATTTTGCCTTAGACTTAGGAGTTCTGGCCACAGGCAAATAGGACAGTGACCTCAATCTCCATCTATTGAATTCAGGATTTAGGAGGTCTTTATTCTGGTCCTTGTCTGACCCTGAGCATCACCACAGAGCTAAGTAATCAGGCTTCCTGCTTTATGAGCTAATTATTTATAAATATATAATGTTGTACACTCCCCCCACAAGTATATGTATATTTTTAGAAAAAATTTTCATCATATCTTGAATTCTAGGCTTGTTTTACAATTCTAAAGTGGGTGGACAGCCAAACATTTGTAATAGAAAAAGAATACTATTAAAACCAACTTCAACTGCTTTAGTCCAAAATCTAGTAGCACAATGTATTCTTGGACCAGATATCCTTTTGTTTAAACAAGATATGTTCGTTGAACTTTTGGTGCAATATTTGATTGCTCATGAGATTAGATTGGATAGAAACAGGAAACCCAAGAGATAGAGGAAGTCCTGTGCATGAGAAATGAATGTGACTTTGTGTAGGGGTGAAAGATAAAAGGGGGGGGGGTGATGGGGAGAGAGTGAGAATGAGAGGGGCTTTCTGAAGTCGAAGGAGACATTTAGCCAGTGAAAAATTTCCATTAGCAGTGATGACCGGAAGATGTTAAAAAAAAACAGAATGCCTAACATTTAATTTTAAGTCGTTACTTCATGGTGTTACTATTTCATTCCCTTCCCTCTCTCTAAGTCTTTGGGGAATCGAGGGAAAGAGGCTGTGTTCCCTATCTGGGTTGACATGGGGACATGGATAGAGAACAGGCAGGAAAGAGAAATAATAACCTGGCTTTATTGACCAAAGCACGAGTTGTCCCCTTCATTGAACTCTCTTTATTACAGAGTTCCGGAATCAGCTGCGACAGCCTCTATTTGAGTCAACACTGTTCCCAAATAGACCACAGTTTTGTTCATGGACCACTCAAGTCAGGACCAGAGGCTATAGGACCTGGCACATCACAGCCAGTGACATTCGGGGTCCACGTAGATGTCAACTCCCGGAAGATCCCACAGCCCTCTGTGGCGGACTGACATCTACGTGGACCCCGAATGTCACTGGCTGTGATGTGCCAAGTCCTATAGCCTCTGGTCCTGACTTGAGTGGTCCATGAACAAAACTGTGGTCTATTTGGGAACAGTGTTGACTCAAATAGAGGCTGTCGCAGCTGATTCAAGAACTCTGTAATAAAGAGAGTTCAAGGAAGGGGACAACTCGTGCTTTGGTCAATAAAGCCAGGTTATTATTTCTCTTTCCTGCTTATACTCGGGCTGCTGCTGGCCACGTGGAGACTGCTGCTCACCAAGATGCCCACCGTGGACAGGCCGGTACTTGGTCCGTTCTCTCACTGATCTGATATTTCTCCTTTATGCTTCACTTGGTTTAAACACTACCCCCATATTTGTCTCTAGAATAGCAGGTGTTCACTCAGGTTCCCATGATAATAGTTTGCTGTTGCCTACGGCTGGAGGGTGCGCCTAAATTTTCAGTCTTAGCCTTTCCTAGGAGGACCATCAGAGGCTCACTGCTAATTCAGGGGTGGGGAACCTTTTTTCTTTCTTCCGAGGGTCATTTGGATATTTATAACATCATTTCCTGATATCCTTAAGCTTGTCATAGTTCACCCCTAACGCCTCGGTAGGGCCAGACTAAGTGATTTTGAGGGCCTTCTACAACCAGTGGCTGAGGCTCCCCACCTCTGTTCTAATTGTTACATAAAGTAGGGCTCAAACCAGATAAACTGGACTCACCAAGACACAGCTCTCCTGACTAAGCTGCAACCCAGCTTAAGTACAACGGGCTTCATTGCCTCGCTGTCGACTGTCCCTGGTGCCTTGCAAATAAAATGCACTCGACGTGTTTTTCTGAATAAATGGATGAATGTTTTATTCTGATGGGAAAATAAAGGGGAGAAGAGAAATGGCAGAGGCATACTAGTTGAAAAGGAAAGCTATTAAAGCTAAATGTATTCATTTGTCTTTTTACCTAATAGGCAATAAAAGATTGCCCCGTTAGAGGAGCCACTCAAGGCCGGATGCGATGCCAAAGGGGCTTTTGTACAATGTTTCCTGATATCCTTAAGCCTGTCATAGTTCCCCCGGAGCATCTTTCTTAAAGTTCAAAGGCATCAATTATAGATGCAGAGGGAAAAACACAAAGAGGGAAGCGGGGACGTAAGCAGCGTTATATTCGGCAGAAATTAAGTACACATAGAAATTCATTAGTGAGCGCCCTGACTTTCCCACAGGTGTGTGTTTCTGTATCAATCACACTCTAGCTTATCCATTAGGCATATGGTAGAGGGACCTGGGATTTTGAAATGAACAAGCAAACAAACGAGGAGGTTTGGGCTTCGGTCCATTCTCTGTAAATGGTAAAATCTCAAGCGATCACCAGCCCCTTGAAGTTTCAGTTGCCTCGCCTGGATATTGGAAATCGTTATTGTTGTCCTATCTGCTTCCAAAAATTCTTTCGAGGGTCAAGATGAAGATAATAGTAACTAGTTGGTTATAATTATACTCCTTGCCCTAGCCAGTTTGGCTCAGTGGCTAGGGCGTTGGCCTACAAACTGAAAGGTCCCAGGTTTGATTCCGGTCAAGGGCACATGCCTGGATTGTGGGCTCGATCCCCAGTGGGGGACTTGCAGGAGGCAGCCAATCCATGATTCTCTCTCATCATGGATGTTTCTATCTCTCTCTCCCTCTTCCTTCCTCTCTGAAATCAATTAAAAATATATATTTAAAAAAATAATTATACTCCTTTAATAGAGTTTTTTTTTTTATTATTAAAAATTGAGTGAGACGGGGTCCCTCCCCAAACCTGGGTTAGGGATCTGAGACCGTCTCTGGGAGAAGTGGCAGAATGAGAAAGTTAGTCCTGTGCACAGGATAGGATTTAAAGAACCGCGGGCAGTTGCATGTCCATGAAATCCTCATAAAGACTGTGGCTTCTACTAGAATAAAGAGAGCTACCACTCTCGAATAAAGAGAAACAACCTACCTGCCTTCCTAACCCTCAGTTTCCTCATCTGTAAAATTGCTGGGGTCCAGCCCCAGCGGTCCAGGGGTTCCCAAAGGTGTGGATGGAGTCGGCGAAGAATGTTTTTCACCGTGGATCTTCCCTGGGCCTGGCTGAGGCCACAGAGAGAGATCCACGGAGACTAAGGAAAGCTAGAGAGTTCTGAACACTGTCTCCGTGTAAAACATTCTTCGCCGACTCCGTCCACACCTTTGGGAACCCCTGGACCGCTGGGGCTGGACCCCAGCATAAAATCATAACACTACCAAGTCATCTGTATATCTTTACCACCGTTTACCCACTAGATTATTGTAACGTTGCTGTGTATCTTTTTGCAAAGATGTGTGTATTAAGATGTTTGTTTCCTATCCAGTTCTTTTATGAGACTCACCCCCTGTCTGACATTCTGGGGATATTTCCTCAGGCTTCTGTGGGTCCTCCCAACGTCTAAGACTCTCCCAAGATCCAGGGAGGTGGGCAAAAGCTTTTGTTCTGTACACACTGTAAGTCTTTCACACAGCGGACACTCGGGTCTGCTTCTAAGTGTGCGTTTACGTTTCCTTGTCTTTATTTATCTTTACCAAGATTTCATAGCAAGTTTCTCTGTTTTCTGCCACCTCCAGATCTGCCACTCCACAACTGAAAGATGGAAGGCAATCTTCTCTCAATTGGAGCAGAAATCTTGAAGGTGCTGCAAAGCCACGTGGAAATTCATTGGTGTAGACTGTAACTTTGTGCAAAAGAAACTCACGTTTTTACCAGGTTTGTTATATTTGGTTTAACTGCAATTGTATATTCTCATATTTCTTTTAAAAATGACCAAATTTTCATTTAAAAAAGGAACCAACATCTAACAAATAATTAAATTGGAGTTGATTATTACCTTATAAAATGCTTTTTTTTTTTTGGCTTTAGAGAAGAGCTCAAATCTGGGATCTTTCAAACCCCCACCATGCATTAGAAATAAGTCACGTGTGACCTCATGATGTAATATTACCCAGCAATGATCTTACGTAACAGCTGAAACAAAGTCAGAAATGAGACAACTTCATGGGAACCTGAGGGGGTGGGAAATATTTTTAAAAGAATGTGTCTCGTTGTTGCATGGGTAGTGAGAGTAACTGCCAAAATGTGGGCAAAACGACAGAATTATGCAAGGGGAGGAAAGAACTCACATGCAGCATAATTTTGACTCTATTTGAGTTTTTTTAAAAAATTAATAATAAACTTGAGCAGGTGGAATGAGTCAGCTGATGATTCAGGAAGGCCCATAGGCAACTTCAAACTGTTGAGCAAAACGCTCTTCTTTGCCACGAGTCTCAGTTTTCTAAATGGCCTCTCAACAGAAAACTTAATCATCAGAAGACCTGTACACTGGGGTTACCAGCAAGGACCCCCAACACGTAGACCCCGGATGACTCTAAACTCACAGGCTAATATGCCCTTTCCTAAACAATCCTACGTAATAAAGGCCCAGCACCATAAGGGCAGAACAACCAGAACAACTGCTTGACCAGTCACTATGAGGTGCACTGACCACCTCTTGGTCCCTTTCCCCGGTTGGCAGGCTCCGATCGCCGATGGTGAACGTGAACGGGGAACCGGGGTGGGTGGGTGGGTGGGTGGGTGGCGGGGGGATGCAGGCAGCGCCAGGCCAAGGACCCCGCCCCGCCAGTCGCCCCACACACAGAGGGCAACCAGCAGCGGGGGTGGGGTCGGTGAGCAGGTGGGAACAGCTGACCTCTGGTCCCTCCCCCAGCCATCAGGCTCTCATTGCTGGATGGCCAATGGGGAACTGGGGTGGGTGGCAGCGGGGAAGGCGGGCAGGGTGGGCATGGCTGGCTGCCGGCAGCTGGGGAAGGTGGCCTTGATCACAGGCTAGTATTGGGGACCGTACCCGCCCACGATTTCGTGTGCTGGGCCTCTAATTTATTAGAAAAGTTCTCTTTACCTTCAACACACAAGTGAAAATCAAAAGCAAGAGCTTTGGAGCTACGATAAAATCTTTAAAATTCTATCATTATTATCACTATTATTATTCTATGGCAAGTTTACAGGAGAAGATTTGTGGGCTGAGAAGAGGAGAACAGTTTAATCTTCTTTTATATCTTCCTATACAATCATTAGGCACCTGCACATCTATCAATTCATTTTTTTAACCTCAACATAGAGTAAAAAAGGTCAAGGAGACGACTGCCAGCTGAGGAAACCGAGAATGGCTGGCGCTTAGGACGCACTCACCCGGTGGATGGCAGAAGCAGATGAGAACCAGTGTCTCCTGGGTCTGAGCCCTGTGGTTTCCCCCCAGTTGCAGTGAGAACCACAGAGACAGTAATAACAACCTCTGTAGACATTGCCGACGGGGTGACACTGTGAGAAGCTGATTGATCGGCGTGTATCTGGCTCCTTCGCTCTAAGCTGTCGTCCCTCACCACCCGGCACGTCCACCCCAAGCCCCGATGGAGCGCCCAAGTCTAACACCATCCAGCGGGGAGGACAGCCGACATGAAATGTCGCGGGCGCCAGGGATGAGTGTGCACGAAGCACAGCTGGGGACACCGACAC
Organism: Myotis yumanensis; assembly: GCF_028538775.1. Classification (NCBI taxonomy): domain Eukaryota; kingdom Metazoa; phylum Chordata; class Mammalia; order Chiroptera; family Vespertilionidae; genus Myotis; species Myotis yumanensis. The sequence continues at coordinate 5,858,809 of NW_027223757.1, forward strand.
CTCTGGTTGGGGAGACCGAGAAGGTTCCCCAGAGAAGATGACACTTCAGCTGACTTGGAGGGGCTGAGCGGGAGTTGGCCAGGCTCGGGAAAGAGCAAGTGGCATCCAGGCAGCCTCATTGCATACAAAAGCGTGTTTATGAGAACGCGCGTGGCACATATGGGACCCGCAGTGATCCGGCGGGGAGAGAGCCAGCGGTGAGCTGAGGGTGGCAAGGGGGTGCGGCTTAAGGAAGAAACACCAGAGGCTTCACAGGGTCAGTTTCTCACATTTAACATCTAGGAGCCAAGTGTCACCTCTGGGGAGGACCTGGGGCCTCTGGATCGCTTCTTCCTTTTCCCTGGGTGTAAAGGGAACTTGAGGAGCCCTCATTTCCTGCCCTTCCTTTGCTCTCACATCCTTTCCTGCCTCTGCTCAGCTGCTCCAGGTGGATGCATCCCCCGCCCCCCTCCTCCTCGCTTTTCTGATGAAAGTCTGGTCCTTTGGGAGCTGACTTCTTGGATGCAGCACAGATCCCCACTTATTTCCACCTCGTTCCCTCATCTGCCGAAGCCCGGGAGGGGCAGAGGCTTCGGGGAACTCGCCCCACCCCCGGGAGGAATGTTCGGCCTGAGCCCTCCCCCTGGCGGCAGGACGCCTGTAGCCGACACCCCCAGCCCTGAGCTTGGTAAGGGGCTCTAGTGGCACGTTTCTGCACAGAAGACTTAATTTCTAAACCTAGGAGACAGACTGGACTCCCAGACCCCGGAAAGACTCTGCCAGGTTGAAAAAACACACCGTCGTTCGCTCTTTTTAAAGGGAGTAACATCTCTGGAATACATCGTTCCCAAAATAAGATCCTCCCCATTGGAAAAGTCGAGCTGAAATAAATGAAAATAGCAGATGGGAGAGAAATAACAGAAGCCGTCCCAAGAACAGCAAGAGATACGACGCAGGGACTCATCCGTCTGGAAAATGGCACTCCGCTGCACTTTTGAAATTAAAGGCACACTGACGCCTGGAGAGACTGCGATTTTCCCTTGACAGCCCCCCGCCCTCCTACACATTATGTCCTTTCTGGGCCAAGGTTAGCACAGAAGTTCCATTTGCTTTTCTATCCCGGTCTCTCCCATCCGCCAGGCCCCCATCTGTCCCAAGGCGTTAAGATCCACGGTGCTGGTCTCCTGGATAGAGGTTTGGGCTCTTGGCCGAGGGCTGGGTAACTACAGCGTCATGCCATTAGCCCAGGGATGTTTACTAGCCGATTCTTTATGTCCTTTTAGGTTTGTCTGAGCACAACTGGGTGCTCTGAGCCGCCTCAGCAGCTGTTGGGCACCCAAGACAGCAGGGCTGGGCCTCTGCTCCGGGCGGGGTCCCGCATCCCTGCAAGGGCGACAGCAGGCCTCCCTGGCGTGCGCCTCGTCTCAGAAAACACAGCTCTGCCCCCTCATTGCTCATGAAGTGTGACTTACACAATTCACTGTTCCATTCCTGCCCTAGTATTAGCTGTGAGACCCGGAGCAGGGCTGACTGTGTGCTCCCTTCATCCCCCCGACGTTCCCCTGAAGGCCTTGGGGACACCCATGCCACGCACTGGGAGGCAGCACATTGGGGCTTTGTCCCCGGCTGTGCAGACACCCTGTCCCGCGGCTGCCCCCTCTCTCAGGTCGCTGGGAGGTGTGTTTACAAGGGAAGAGATGGAAGCTTTGGTCAAACAAGGTAAGTCTCCAATTTCTATCTCCAATCCCCACCCTGTTTGTCTAGTTGATGACTCAAATGTGTCACTTGGTTGGAAGCTTAGGAGGAGCCGGTCACCAGCCACTAGCACTTTGTTCCTCTCCACACCACCCTGTCCACCCTGCTCTTCCCCCAGCTCTCCGCACCCCACCAGGGTCTGAGGCACAGCCTGGGCAAGGGCTTTCCTCGCCCAAAACCTCATCATCTCCAATGTTCCTGTGGCAGGAGGGGCGGGTGGGGAGAGAGAGAAGGGAGTAAGGACCACCTCCCCACTCTGCTTCCCATGAGAACGTGCCCGGACCCATTCCTGATTCCGGATGTCCTGCCAAAGCTGCCATTTGTCTGTCCTGGAGGGGAGAGTTTGCATGTCAGCCCCACCGTGTCCTTGAGAAGCTTCGGAGTCGACTGGGCAGAAATCACAGGGTGAGGCTGACCTGCCCCTTATTCACTTCCCATTTCATTGTGTGTTTACAAATAGGCGGTAAGTGACTTGGGGGGTATGTGAGAATGGGGGCTGTAGTATTCCCTACAAATTCAATGTAAGTCATTCCAGAGTGAAAGCTGGTGGTGGTGGTGAGTCTAAAAAGCCACGCACTACACACCCTCTAACTCTCCCCAAGCCCTCCTCTCACATTTTTACGAAGTCGTAGAGCAAGAGGTGATGTGGGTACATTCTAACTCCCCAGCGTCAGAGCGGGGACGCTGAGGTGCACGTTCCCAGTTAATGGACGAGGCAGGAAGAGTCGCCTATTCTGAGCTCTCTGCGAGGCTCCTGCTCTTCCTGCCACCTCCTGACTGTCATGTATGTGGGGGCAGGTGGTGGCGGTGGGAGGAGACAGGAAGGAGGAGGTGCTGATAACCAAATGAGCTGGGGAGTGAAGTGGAGTGGAGGAGAGTGAGAGACAGTTAGCTTCCCACTGGGAATTCTCAAGCAGAGAAGCTGTTGTGGCAGTAGCTTGGCTTCAAGTTTGAACATTGGGCCAAAGTGGTACATCTGCTTGCCATCAAAGCTTCCCAGATCGTTACTTTGAAATTCATTCCCTCCCTTAAAAAATCCATATCACTCTGTACAAGAAGGACACTCTTTTGCCTGACTCCATCATTTACTGTTTTTCATATCACCTTTGTGTTCATCATCAAGAACACGTGACACCATTGGACAATGGCCTCCCACTAAGTGTTGGTGCCCAATGTTTTTCCTGATTAGATTTACCAATTAGAGGCCAAATTCTTCTCACTTCAGTTCATGAAACCCAGGTCTTCATTGATAGACTATTTCAAGAGACAAACACACATCCACTTCGTCCCCTTCTTCCAGTTACAGCCCCTCATTTCTTAACCCGTGTATCCTGGCTTCTGCCTTCACTACTATTGAAACTACTTCTGTAAAGATCATCCATTAGTTTCATATTTGCAAACTGCCCATGCTCACTCTCCTGAACTCTCTACAACTCTGTCCTTTTCCTTAAAACTGTCTCTCCCCCTTTTCCAAACTTCCCTCTCTTCTCTACCTCCTATCCTAGGAAGTTAGATATATCCCATGGTTTTCTTTTTTTTTTTTTTTTGAAATTTATTTATTTATTTATTTTTTAATTAAATCTTTATTGTTCAGATTACATTTGTTCCTATTCCCCCCCCCATAACTCCCCTCCTTCCAGTTCCCGCCCCACCCTCTGCCCTCACTCCCCACCCACTGTCCTCATCCATAGGTGCACGATTTTTGTCCAGTCTCTTCCCGCATCTCCCATTCCCCTTTCCCCCCCAAGAATAGTCAGTCCATTCCCTTTCTATGTCCCTGATTCATTATAATCACCAGTTCATTCTGTACATCAGATTATTTATTCACTTGATTCTTAGATTCACTTGTTGATAGATGCATGTTTATTGTTCACAATTTGTATCTTTACCTTTTTCTTCTTCCTCTTCTTAAAGGATACCGTTCAGCATTTCGTATAATACTCTTTTAGTGGTGATGAACTCCTTTAGCTTTTCCTTATCTGTGAAGCTCTTTATCTGACCTTCAATTCTGAATGATAGCTTTGCTGGATAAAGTAATCTTGGTTGTAGGTTCCTGGTATTCATCACTTTGAATATTTCTTGCCATTCCCTTCTGGCCTGCAAAGTTTCTGTTGAGAAATCAGCTGATAGTCGTATGGGTATTCCCTTGTAGGTAATTGAGTCTCTTTCTCTTGCTGCTTTTAAGATTCTCTCTTTGTCTTTTGCTCTTGGCATTTTAATGATGATGTGTCTTGGTGTGGTCCTCTTTGGATTCCTTTTGTTTGGGGTTCTCTGCGCTTCTTGGACCTGTAAGTCCATTTCTTTCACCAGGTGGGGGAAGTTTTCTGCCATTATTTCTTCAAATAGGTTTTCAATATCTTGCTGTCTCTCATCTTCTGGCACTCCTATTATTCTGATATTAGTCTGCTTGAAGCTGTCCCAGAGGCTCCTTACACTATCTTCACACTTTCGGATTCTTTTTTCATTTTGCTTTTCCAGTTGGGTGTTTTTTGCTTTCAAATCTTTGGTTTGATTCTTGTGCTCCTCTGGTCTGCTATTGGGTATAATATTCTTTATTTCAGTCCGTGTATGCTTACTTTCTAATTTCTTTATTGTAGCATCGAGGGTCTCATTAGTTTTCGTGAGGCTCTGCTCAAGTTTATTGCAAGCCCTCAAAATTGCGATTTTTAGCTCCATATCCTCCATTTCTGTCATGTTTTTTTGTCTCCGCATCTTTTATGCTTTCTTGGTGCACCCCCTTGTGGTCTTTGTGCACAGTCTTGTTCTAGTTAAGCCTTAATTGTTGTAGTTAATACTAGAGGGATTTGACCACCAGGCCGACTGGCTGTGAGAATCAGCTGTGGGAAAACTTCAGTCCTCTGGGGAGGTGCTAATCTAGCCTTTGCCTGAAGCGATCCGGCAAATGGCTCTGCACAGGGCTTGGGCGGGGCGGGTTCAACAGGGCGGGTGGAGGGAGCAGCTATGGCTGCTCTCAGTCAGTCCCCAGGGGCTCCGCCTCTCTGTCCCAGCAACCGCTGCAAACCTTGGAGGGACCGTAGCCAGACAGTCCCACTTCTCCCGTTTGAGTCTGGGTCCCTAGAGACTCACCCGGATCTGTAGCCCAGAGTCTGAGACTCCCTCCTGATTGAAAACGACAACCGCGCCCTCAGCCACCAGCCCGCTTTGCATGCGCACCACCGTACCTTTAAATTTTCCACACTGCGCCTCCTCTGAGCCTCATAATGCTGTTGTTTTTCCTTCTAGTTGAAGAGTCTCTCCTCAGCCAGCCTTCCTGTGGTTCTGGTTGATGTCCGTTCTGTCTTTTAGTTGTATTTTTGAAGTGGTTGTTTGCAGCAGCAGTCTCCGGTGTTTACCTATGCCGCCATCTTCGATTCTCCTCCTATCCCATGGTTTTCTTTTTTCACCCTCTTGTAATTCCATCCACACTTATGCTCCACCATTTACCTCCCAGTTCCCAGAGTTGGCATTTAATTGTGTGCTTCTGAGCCCTTCCCTCCTACCTGCCTGATGAGCTTCTCAAATAAGTTGTCTTATGAGCAAGTCAAACTCAATATTTCTAACTGAACTTGCCTAGATTTTTTTCTCAAACTATCACTCCTCTCTGTTCCCCATTTCCAAGGCACTCAGGGCCACCAATGATCATCTTTCCAGTCCATTCCCACTTTCATTACTCTACTGAGACACCCCTGGCCACATCATTATGATAATAAAGATGATGTTTTTTCTCCCATGCCCCTCCCTACTCAAACCACAGTCCGCACGCTATAGATGGGTCTTCCAAAGCCATAGCTCTGATTGTGCTACTCTTCCTGCTCAAAAATCTCCCCGTGTGGCTGTTCATTAACTCTCAAGGTAAACATTTTTGCCTTAGCTTTACATACCCTCGATGATCTGGTCCCACTCTACTTTTTAAATGTCATCTTCTGCCACTCAGTTAAAAACTAAAACGTGTGATAGTTCCTTCATATGCTTGGTATTTTTATTTTATCTTCATGCTTTTTCTTTCTGCATTTCCCCTGAGCATTATACACCCAACCCCACCTCTCCTTTAAAGAGATCATCTCTTTCATGAAGTCTGTGCTGGTTATCCTATTCTTCCTTCCATGTCAGGACACCCATTATTGTTTGTACTGATCACTCTGGGCATTATCACACTTCAACTAGGACAGTAATGCACAAGTCATCTGTCCTACCAAACTCCTAAGAAGTAGGAAAACTTGTCTCGTGCAATTTTTAAACTGCCTCCAGCATGTAGCACAGAACCTTCCTTGCCCAGTAGGTGTTCTATTTGTTACAGAATTAGAATTCATCTGGATTTTTCTTACCATACTTGGTTAACAATTAAAACTACCTTTATCTCCTTCTCTCCCACTCCTCCTCCTTCCCCTTCCCCATTTATATATAAAACACAGACTGCTACCATATGGCGCCTTTCTAAATACTATTGTGGGAAAGGAAGAGACTTGTTACAGACTGCTGATCCTTCAGCTGTATGAAATGACAATTCTAACTTAAGAGCAGGTAATTGGTTTAAAGTTTTGCAGTTTCAATGATATCCTGTTGAATTATTTAAGCTCCTTAACCAGTAAGTTGAATAATAGATACATACGATGAAGGCTGCATTAATTTAATTTTGTACAGATTTTAAAAATATATTTTATTAAGTTTTACAGAGAGAAAGGGAGAGGGATAGAGAGTTAGAAATATGAGTGAGAGAGAAACATCGATCAGCTGCCTTGTGCACACTCCCCACTGGGGATGTGCCCGCAACCAAGGTACATGCCCTTGGCTGGAATCGAACCTGGGACCCTTCAGTCCGAAGGTTGATGCTCTATCCACTGAGCCAAACCGGTTAGGGCAAATTTTGTATAGATTTTAATATGAGACACCCTTTAGCAACCCGGAAAATCAAAAGCCCATTGTGGGCAGGTAGGTATAATTCTTAAAGGGACATTACTTTCTCCTTACTTTAATATAATCAATGTTGCTATGTCAAAAAAATGTCATTTAGGTGATGAATAAAGGATGAAAATGGAAGGAGTTAAGAGATAAATTGTTCTGCATAATGAGCATATGTCAGACCTCTGGTACTGACCAAGGAGAAGTAAGCCTACTACTTTTTACATATCCCACTTATTAATACTCAACCTCTAGAAAGAATACAAAAGGCAATTATCTGAAGACTCAGAAAAGTAAACAATAGCAGTCAGGTAGAGGAGAAAAGTCAAACCTTGAATAACAGCCAGTACTGGTGAGTTTCCTACTTTTCTCATCCCCTGTGTCTCAGCTTTCATTCATTGAAAACCAGCAACCTGAGAAGTGGAACTAAGCAACAGGTGTAGAGAGTAACCCGCCCCTGCCCCCCTCCCGCCTCCCCAAAGCCATCATTCTGGTCAGAAGACCAGTAAAAAAGGCTCCTGCAAGTCCAAGAATGTGGAATAAGATCCCTGTTGTTGCGTTGTTTATCTCTTTTTCTTTCTTGGCCACGCCAAGGCCAACCCTAGTCATGGCACTGCACTACCTACATCTGGTGGTAGTGGGGCTATTGGAACCCCAGGAGATAATCCATCTCAGTGGTCAGAGGACCTAGAAAAATGGTCCCCGTGACCTTAATAGTTGTGGGTGTGCATCCTTTATTCTTGTTTTCTCTCTTTTACCCCCTTTAATCCAAGCATGCTCTTCCCTTACCCCCAATGCACAAAATAATGCAACACTATGAGGCTTAAAACCTAGAGAGAAGCTCATCTTTCTGGATAGAGGTATAGCTCCTCAAATAAGTATAGTCCAAAATCTAATAAATAAATTAAAAGAAAACCTAATAATTTTTCAAATAATCCAAAACAAGATAGAAAAATGGTGAGTCAAGTGAAAAACCAAAGAGCACTAGAGAAAAACAAATAATAAAATATAGATTTTAATTCAAACATATTTATAATTTCAGCAAATGTAAATTATTTAAATAAACAAAATCAAAACCAGGATTGTTCACTGGAGAAAAATCCAAGACTCAAGTATATGATGTCTACAATAAACCCACAACAAATACAAAATCATAGATAGGTTAAAAAGTTAAAAAGGTGAAGAATTATATGGCATGCCAAAACTAATAAAAAGAAAGGTAGAGATTCTATAGTAATATCAGACTAAGCAGAATTTAATTAAAAGATAAATTACCAAGAATAAAGGCATGTATCACATAATGATAAAAGGGTTAATTTATCAAAAAGGACATAAGAGTTCTAAACATATATGCACCTAACAACAGTCTTTCAATATACATGTAGCAAAAAGTAAAGGAGATAAAAAGAATAATAGACAAATTCACAATTATAGCTGGGGGAGAGAGAGGGTTTGGTTACAAGGGGGAAGCATGAAGGAACTTTTGGGATAATATTTCCTGCTTCTTGTGTCCTGTTTGGGGTGAATTTTAGATACTCTATGTATTTTCATAAACTGAAAACCCAAAAGAACACATTGAAAAATAAATTAAAAATAAAAAGTATACAGAGTTGGAGAGTGTCAAAAGCCAGATGTTCAGGAAGGATCACAGGTGCAGTGAGATGGGGCCTGCTATAAGCAGGAAACTTTAAGGGCAGAGAGCCGTGGGAGAAATACTTTTGTAGAAGCCTTGCTGATGGCACGCAATGTGCTTCCTGCATCCATATTCCAAGAAAACTTCAGTTAAGATCTGTGCTGGTCATCAAAGCTTCTGGAATTAAATTAATGCTCTATTTTGTTTTTCGAATTCAAACACTGTAGAGCCTGGCCTTCAGAGAAGAACAAGTTAATTTTTGATTATAAAGTAATTAGGGATCTAAATGCATTGAATTCATCTTTATTTTTTAAATTATTATTTTATTTAATTATTATTATTATTATTTTTACAGTAAAAGGTGGAAATTTATTGAGAAACAAGCACAGACTCGCACGTGGGGAGGGGGAAAGAGTGCCTAATTATTTTTTTGTTAATCCTCACCCGAGGATATTTTTCCGTTGATTTTTTAGAGAGAGTGGAATGGACAAAGAGAAAAAGAAGCATCAATGTGAGAGACATGTCGATTGGTTGCCTCCCACGAGGGCCGGGGATGGAGCCTGAGACTGAATTATGTGCCCTTGACCAGCACGTACTTCAGTTGTAGTACGGACCCTTCACTCTGTTGCCGTAGCCACTGAGCCAGACCAGCTAGGGTGAGTTGAATTTTTTAATGACAACTCTCTTTAAATACGTTGCATGAGCTAGGAACTGGAGTGCTGAGTTAGAAAGACAATTTTCCACAAGTAAGAGCACAGAGTACTCACCACCCACCTACCCATATTTTTAAAAATCACTTGAACACATACTTTAAACAACTGAGAAAAGAACCAAAATCCAAAACATAAGAAAAGCAATTTCATGGTTTAAAAGAATCTGAAGAGTGAAATTCAATAATTATAAATGTAAGGATTTATAATGTTTGAAAGTGTTTTAAAACCTGAGTGTGATTTAAAGCCTTTGAAAAAGGAGTTACACAATTTAAAATTATGATTTAGTGGAAAGGATGGGTAAAAATCTTATGTTTAAATTCCTGCAGCCTCAGGGTGAAAATGTACATGTGCAGTCATGTGGTTGAGGGTGGGACTGGGGGGAGAAGAAGCAGGTAGACAACACATATTGTTCCACTTTTGACTTTGACAAACGTAGAAATAATGGCAAGCAATTTCTAATGGTTTGCCTCAAATATTCCTCACTCAGAAAAAGCAGTTTTGTTTGGAGTGGCAAACCAATAAAAATCCTCTATTTTCCAGCCTCCTTGTAGCTGGGAGTAGCCGTGTGACACAATTCTAGCCAATGAGGCAGAAGAGAAAGTTGACTGGAGATTCTGGGTAAGTTTTGCTCTGCTCATTAGACAACTGCCTCTTCTTTCCTGTTCTCCTCCCCCCACCCTTTTTTTTTCCTGCTTGGAATGTGGATGGGAGGCCAAAGACACAGCTGTCCTCTGGGACATGGAGGCCTCCTTGGTGAAAGCCCAATGCTCAGGGTGACAGAGGGAGGAGAGGAGGCCTTTGGGACCAGCACAGCCTTGCTCTCCGTGTCCTGACTTCCTGTTCCGTGAGAACAGTCAGTCCGGGTCTGCAGGATTTTCTATTTCAGGTGATTGTACCCAACCCCTAACTAACACTGTTTTTGAACACATAAATCCAACCAGTAATAGAATCATAAATACAATATAAATTTACCAAACTACTAAAGAAGATAAGGGCAGCCAAATTGTCTCAACAGCAAGAAAACAAAATAATATCCTAAGAACATAAAACTAAAAATAATGAAATGGTAAAAATAAGTCCTCATAGATCATGGGTGGTGATAAGTAGAGAACCAAGATTAAAGTAAAATAAAAGCTCACTATACCTGCTTGCGGAAGTCATTGCTCAGGAGAGAATCAACAACAAAAAGTTAAAATTAAATGTTTTTCAGATATTTATCAGGGAAACAACAAAAGAAAGCACATATCGTGGCAGAATTGGCATCAGCCAAAAAAGAAATTAAGGCAAAAACATTAAACCAAGGAAGTTCCTTTTATTTTAATAAAAGTTAGGTTAATTATAAAAATGTTCTTTTAACAACCTTCTACCTAAACTAAATATATCAATCTAAAATTTCATAAAAACATAAATTACTTGAAATTCCCTTCACAGACCATGGAGATAAATAATGGCATAGAAAATTTATATAATATACTTAATGAGATTGAAATAATGATTATATATTAAGCTGAGAATACATGTTCTTTTTGAGGGTTGAGTACATTTTTAAAACTAAAAATGACAAAAAATTTACAAAGTTGATAGGTTATATATTCTGACCTTTATTCAAGGGAAAACACACAAAAAAGAGAGCAATGTGGCTTGGCAACCCATATTTTTATAATCTTGGAAAATGCTCATACTATTATGAAAGCATAATGTTGTTAAGGAAGGACAGCTCAAAATTATACACCTTGTTACCCAAAATTTTTAAAAGTGCAAAATGAAATGCTACCATTTTCACAGTGGCTACTTATTGTGAAATTAGAGGAGATATAACTTCTGTACTTTTATGCTTTATGAATTTTCTATCAGTTAGTAGATATTCTATTTAAATACATAAAGAACAATAGTTGGTGATAAAAACTGAAAAACAAGCTGAACGTACAGTATGGACTACTTTTGTCAAAGTGTGTATGTAAGTTTATAGGGACAAAGGTTTAACAGCAACATGCTAACATTTTAAAGTGTTTATCTCAAAGCTATGGGATTTATACGTGTCAGCGTTTTCTGCATGAATATCCAGCATCCCTGTAATTAGGAAAAAGTAAATACTGATAAAAAGTGAGGCATTCATTGGGAGTCTCCATCTCAGGATGGCATAGAGCTTCATGCTTAGGAGCATCCCCTCTTTCCAAGTACACAGCAATTCAAGTTCAAACATACGTATGTTTTTAAAAGGACCATAGAAAATAAATTGCTGACCTCAGAAAACAATAGCAATTGAGGGTGCTGAGTGGAGTTGGCCTACAGGCTAGAAACCGGAAGAGGAAAACTGAGGGTGTAAATTCTGTGGAAAATACTAGTAACATCTAAAGAGCTCTTTACCAGACAGGCCACATAAACCACACTCACTGATTAAAGCCAAGGGCACCACCCATCCTTGTAACCATGCCCAAGAGAGGAGGCTGGACAGAATAGTATCTGGCCAGCCCGGGACCTCTCGGGCCCACTGCCTGAACGGGCAGTACTAAGAGCAGGGCTACAGCTGGACAAGAACACTATAGTATGTTCAAAGAGGGAGTCAGTGGAGTGGAGGTTGGATCTGGGATAGCCCCAGTTCACCAGAAATGTCATTTTAAGAACTAGCCTGATGGTGGCAGGTGGGGTAAGAGAGAGGCAGGAGGAAGTGATATAAAAGTTCCAGACAGGAGTGGAGGGATGGTCAATAAAAGGGGAGGAAGGGAGGAGGAAAGATGCTATAGAGAAAAAAGATTAGACAATAGATAATAAAGAGAGAGAGGGAGAAGCTGTGTCCCAGGGCCTGGCTGGGAAGGTGTTAGAGGGACATCCTCCTAAGCCTTTGTCCATTAGACAATCCCTTGACTTTCTGATACCTGGACATAGCTCCTGCCTCCCAGAGACCCTTCTGGTGCTTAATCAGGATAGATTTCCCGTGCTTTATGAGGGCCTTAATGTAGGCCTAAGGGGGCCTGGTTGTCAGTTCCCGATCATCTTTGGTAGAACCCCCAACAGAGCTAGGAATCCTGGGAAATATAAAAACCTTCCTCGCATGGTCTGACTCCACACCCCAGGGTGAAAACAGTGGATGCCTAGACGTTGACACATTGCACAGGAGAGTGGCTGTAGCTGTGTCCCCTTCAGTAAGGACAGAGCAGGAAGAAAGCATCTGACCTGCAACAAAAGGAGTTCTAGCTAGACTGCAAGCAACGGTTTTCTCTGCTGAAGATGACTGATCACTGGAATGCCCATGAGAAATAGATTTTTTTTACACTGAATAGACTCAGCAACAAACAATTCCCATTTGCTAGACAGCCTTCTGGGGGCTGGGGACCCAGAGCTGTGTGAGAAGCAGTCTCACTGGGGCGATGGAAGAGGTTGGGTGATGGTTCTCCAGAGCAGGGTCTCGAAGCCTCCTCACTAGTGACATCTGGGGTTGGATAATTCTTCGTTGGTGATGCTGTTCTGTACATTTCAGGATGTGAAGTGGCATTCCTGGCCTCTACCCACTAGATACCAGTAGCAGCCTCACTCCCCCAGCTGTGACCACCGACAATGTCTCCAGACACTGCCCAGCGTCTCTGAGGGGAGTGGTGGGTTGGGGGTTGGCACAGTTGGCCGAGGTTGAGAATCATGAGTCTAAGAATGTATGAAGATCAGTGAACCCTGCCTTTTTTATTGGACATGGTGTTAGGGGAGCAATGATTCTCTTCCTAATGCTTTTCTATTGAACTGGTCAACTAAATAGGTGGAGGAGGTGGTCCCCTGGTGGAACCCCAGAGCTATACCCCTGCTAGGCTGAGCTTAATCTGCCCCCCAAAGTAAGATAATGGAACAAGGACTCCAGTCAGTCTTTGGGGATAGAAGGAAAGCCCGTAGTGATCAATCGCATCCAATGAAGCGTTAAAGCCCAAGAAGGCAAGCCGTGAAAACAAGTCCGAACTGGCATCATATGAAAGGGTTTTAACCACATGGAGCAAATCACTCTCTGGGCTGTGCCAGGAAGGAATCTGGAAGGGACACAATTATGGAGATTAGGACTAGAGAGATGATTAGAGACTCGCGGAAATCTTTTTCAAGGACTTGCGAAGGAAATGGGACTGTAATTAGGGAAGCAGAATGAAGGCCCCCCCCCAGTCCCCCCCCACCCCGGCCCGCTCTCTTTTAGGTGAACTAAAAAGCTTCAGTAAATACATAACAAGAACCTACAAAACTGACAAAGCAGTGGGAAATGTTCTAACTTCTAAAATCACTAATGACTACATCCTAAAGCCAAGGACTGCATTTGAAAATTGGTCTCTTGGTTACCTGTCAAGCCCAGAGCCTCCTGAAACAGCAGCTGACAAGCTACTGAGATGAGAATTCTGAGTAGAGTTAGGGCAGCCCATTAGCTCCAACAGGGGGAAACGTGGGAAAAGATTTAACAAATTTGTGAACTGTGATTTTTTTGTGTGTGTCATTGATATTCTTCCTCTGAAAAGTGTAGAAAGTAATTTTGCCCGTCTTGGTGGGAGATAAAAAACCAAACTGAGATCCGGAGGTTTTTAGATTTGGGCAAATTTTAAAGCTATGAAAGCAGAATTTTTGGCACTCAGGGATTGAGAAGCAAATGACATCATATGGCTTAAGGGAGATGGAGAGCTAAAAAAGTACATTCGGAAAATTTCAGAAGCTGGCTGCTGCTGAAATAATTTTGAATTATTTTCCAGTAAATTTAGTTGTCACAAAAGGCACTAGATTGACAACCCCACAGAGGAAAATATGTCTGTCTGGGGGATGCCCCGGCAGCTCCTGCCACAGCACCAGGGCTGCAAGCCCAGCGGGCCGTGGCCTTGTCCGAGCTGGCTTTCGGGGGTTGGTCCCCTCCCCCTGGTGGTGACACACTGGGGTGTGTTGAATGCTTCAGCTGCGGTCCTGTCGGCCTGTAGGGAGGAAGGAGAGCCCGTTTTCACTATGCAGTCGCAGTTTCTGGAGTCAGGACATCCCAAGTCATTATTGGGATAGTTTGGGGGACTGTTCTTCTGGGAGCTCTAGGTAGGCATCCCCAAGCTTCTGCATTAGTGTTGCGTATTTCCCTAAAGAGAGTTCAGGGAAATGATGTCATCTTCAATACATGGGAGATGAATTCAAACATGGAAAACAAAGACAGTGAGAGAGGGTGAAAGGTGAGAAAGGAAAATATTACCCCATGAAACCATTATTGACTGTTTCTCTCCTCCCCCAGCGAGTTAGGGGCAACTGTGAAAAGGAGACACGTCAAGGGCGACCATGGAATGAAGACAGGAAAACTGAGACAGGAATTTTTCTGTCCTCTCTTTTCTCTTTTTCTCCTTAAGTCTGTTACTTTTCTTTCTTTGTTTTTTAAAAATATGTTTTTATTGATTTCAGAGAGAAGAAAGAGAGGAAAGAGGCAAAGAAACATCAATGATGAAATAATTATTGATCGTCTGCCTCTTGCGTGCCCCCTATTGGGGATCAAGCCCAAAACCTGGGCATGTGCCCTGACTGGGAATAGAAACTGTGACCTCCTGGTTCATGGGTCAATGCTCAACCACTGAGCCACACCCGTTGGGCAAGCCTGTTAATTTTCAACAACCAACCTAGGCTTTGCAGAGAGGTGGTAAATGAAATGTAGTATAAAGACATCTCTAAGTGAGAAAAAATATTAAAAATGGATAAAACTAAAATGAAGAAGAAATAATAGAGAATGAATGCATTTAAGTGCTTCAAATATACACTCTGAGACGGAGAAACTCTAATTAAAGGCACCAAACAAAAAATCAGGAGGAGTCACATGCAGTGACTTCATGAACATCTGATCTGCATTCTGATATTATCGTGTTCCATCCGCCCAGCCCAGCTCTGGACTATTCTCTAAATTAACATCGGTTTGGATCCTCACGCTGGAAGAACAGAACTGGGCCATGTGGCGTGCTCATCAATAAATTAACGTCCAATCAATTTCCTACTTATTTTTAAATCTTGATTCAAAACATTTGCTTTTCCTCCCTCGTTGTCTGCCATGGCCCTGGATTTCCCATAGGATTAGTGAACGTTCTGGTGATTGCCATGACTACATCCGGGAATATGGTGAACTCTCTCCCCTGTAATCATCCCTGAAATCTTGCTTTCTCATCATGAGCTCCTCTTTCCGCTTCCCCTCTCCTTCCCTCCTCCCACCTCGCTCACTCCAACTGGGAGAGCAGGACAGGTCTGGCCAATGGAGCCTGTCAGCTCTCTCCTGGTTTTCTGCCGCTGCCCTGAAACCACTGGGGCTGATCTGTCTCCTTCTTGTCCTCTGGTTTACCAGCTTGTGTTTGTGTTTTGTTTTCTCCCCTCCCACGCCTCCCCTTTTATGCAGGCGAAGCCAGGCACTTGTGAACTCTTGATCCGACCTCCTTGGTGCCCCCAAAGTCTCAGCTACATCACTTACTCCCTTTTTCTTAAACCTCCAATTACACCTTCTCTACACTGGCTTCTTCCCCCTCTGGCTATAAACATCCTGAGTTCTTCATCTTAGGAGAAAAATATCTACAAAAACTTCTGTGTCTCCCTCAACTATTATCCTTTTCAAGTTCCCTTAAAGTGATGTCACTATTTCTTGACCTACAGGTCACTCATCAACACATTGGATTTTGCCTCCACCCTGTGTCCGCTCCGCCCCTTTTCCTAGAAATTGCTCTGGGAAAGGTCAACAGTGATCAGCTCCTAGTTGTCAGATCGCACCATCTACCTCTGTGCTCCTTTCACCTGGCCTCTCTGTAGCCTGACTCTTGTATTTAGTTTTCCTCCTAGACTCTCTTCTGCGTTTCCTCCCACGTCTTCGATACGCATTCATCTTCTCTTCACTGGCTCTTTCCCTTGATCTTCTACTTAAATGTTGACTCTCTCCCTGGTGCCGCCTTCCCCCTGCTCCTCTCTGTACCCTACAAGGTCTCTCTGGGCATGTTATTTACTCTCACGTTTTCAACCATGTCTTCTCCATGGATGACTTTAAAATCATGTCTCCAGTCCTGACCTCCTGCCTGAGCTCCCCTCTAGTATTTCCAGTTGTCTTCTAATATGTCAAATCCAAGCTGTCAAAAACCGAACTCATTGTCCTAGAATCTAGCCTGAGCTTGGCATCTGGCGGCCTCACTGAAGCAGAGGAGAAAAGTTCCAGGCAGTTCGGAAGACAGAGTTTCCAGGCTGGTCACGTCCACATTCCCTGCTTTCCCCAGGAGAATTCAAAAGCAGGCAGATGCAAACCGATAATTCCCATCCTGACTGAGCTTCAGATCCTCCACCAGTTCTGTAATTACAGAAGACAGGACACCAACTAATGAATTCAAGTTCTTATAGAAACAGATGTGTTGGCCAGCCTTCCCTAGAACAGCCTGACTTCTGGGCCAGTACAGAATGGGGAGATGCTTCAGTCCTACCTCTGTGTCCCTTAATCTAGTCACTTCCCTGCAAGGAGATAATAAGCACCTCCTGGGGACGCTGGCTCTGGAATTCAGCGGTGGATGCATTGCAGACAGGCCTTGTCGTGAGTCGGGGCTCAGCTCTGCTACTCTCTTGATACCCACGTTTATTATTCAAGTTATTTTAGTCCAGGCTCATTACTCCTTCTGGTAGAGACTGACACTTCAGCCTTCACCCAAGATTTTGGGAGGCAGAGAAGGACATTCTCTCAGCAGGAGGGACCACCGTTCTTATCAGATAAATGGTGGTTCTCCTGAATGCTTCTCTCATGAGACCCAGGGAGCCGGGCAGTAGAAAAAAGAGTTCCCAATCTCTTTTAAAATACAAAAGAGCTCCATCATGGAGGTCACATTTTTAGCTATGACCTATTTATAATAAAAGTGATCATTAGCCATGGTTGGTTGATGCCCCTTAAAGCATTCCATAGGTTTTTATTGTGGGGGGTGAGGGAGGTTGAATAGGAGAGAGGGAATCTTGGACCAGTAAGACAAAAACAACAACAAAAAAAATCAAGGATAAGAGGCATTTGAGGACACAAAGACAAACAACCCCATGGCACTATTTTTCTTAGTGTCAGCAAAACTACCGGAGATTTCTGACCGCTGCTTGCTGTGGTGGCATAGACCACTGAAGGAGCATCAGGGGATAGAGGAGGCACTGTTCACCTTGAGGCCAATATTATATTTCATTTTGTAGGAATGACACTTAAAGTAATTGAAAATTTAAAAAAAATCCCCCTCATTTTGTGTTTGTGTAACATCAGGTCTAATAATAAGAAAAAAAAAATGGATCGACTTCACACCAGGCTCTCAAGGTTTGTGTTAGAACTATCCGTGGGAGGTTCACCTGTGGATGGAGATGGATGTTGGAGTCAATCTAAGAATGCAGAGAGCTTCCTGTCTCGATGGAAAGGCATTCAAACAAGGGTAATAGAGGCAATGATTGGTGACATAATTCCTTTCTGTCTTAAATATTCTTATCTGGGTCCAAATTTGAAGGTGTGCTTTAGAAGATCTGTGAGAATCAGGTGTCTGACATAGGGGGTCCTCATGCTGGTCCGTGGAGGCTGAGCAGAGAGGTAGAGAGAAAGGAAGCCAGCGTTTCTATATGGGAAGGAGGCGTGGCCCATTCTCAACTGGAAATACTTCCTAATGGGACCCAGAGAGCCTTACCTAATTCTCCTGTGGTGGTTTCGTCTGGATGAGTTCAGGTCTTTTGAACTAGATGCTTTCATCTAACACTGACTGAGTCGATGCAGATGAGAAAGTCCTGTGAGGCAGTAATGTCACCAGAAGTTCTGTCCTCGGCGCTTGTTGTTCTAATGGTATCTGCTCGGCGAGACATTGGAATTGACACAGCCCAGTCAATAGGGACTACTTTTAAGTGGGGAAACATTCTTGGAGACACTGCTGCAGTCTTTTGGTTTTACAGATACTTTCTCATTCAATTAAGAAGATGGAGACCATTCAGCCCCTGCTGGTCAGAGACCTTGAATGCCTGTAACAAACTCCTGCCCAAGTAAATTTGGCTGCAGAATTCCTTTATGATGGGAAATTTGGGCCTGGTCCCCTGGCTTGATGACCAATGTTTTAAATATTCAAAGTGGTACAGAACAGAACGTCCTTCCCAGGGAACGTCCTTCACTGGGAAGAGGTTCTCCTGATCCAAGTCCTTATACTTCTACTTCCATCAGGGAGAAAGTTATTCATTGATGATGTCTCTGAACAGCTTACGGCTTCTCTCTACAACCAAGAGAGATGATGACCAAAGGTGGGCCATCCCTTAAAGCAGGGGTGGGGAACCCTTGGCCTGAGGGCCGTATAAGGCCCGCCAAATCACTTGGTCTGGGCCTGCCAAGGCGTTAGGGGTGAGTTCATTAAATGTTTGACCAAATATAGCAGGCAAATTTTTAAGTTGATAATTTTGTATGGCCCTTGAATGATGTTATCAATATCCAAATGGCCCTTGACAGAAAAAAGTTTCCCTACCCCTGCCTTAGAACATCTTAAGGGTTTTGATGTATATATAGAAAATAATTTGGATGCCTGGATTTGGTTTATTGGCACAAACTCTCCCAATTCATTGTGGACAGAGAAGTCCCCAGTCATAGATGGGGCATTGGACCAGATGTGGAGACTCGGACAAGTGGAGGGCAGAGTCAACTAAGACAGCCAGGGCTCAAAGGTAATTATTTAAACAATGAATTCTTTAAGGAATAATGCATGTATGAAACAAAGTTCACAAACTGAGTGTAAAGTTCAATGAATTCCCTCCCTCCCTACATAACCAAATCCAGTTATAGAATACAGCCAGCATTCCAAAGACTCAATCCTGCCTTCTTCCAGTAATTACCTCCTAAAATCTACGATTATTTTGATTCTTATCACAGGAGATTAGTTTTGGCTATTTTTGAAAAATTTTTCCCCTCAACATTATGTTGGTGAGATTCACCATGATGCTGTTTGTAGCATGTTTTTACCCTTTTCACTGCTGTTCAATATTCCATTGCATGAATATACTAAAGTATATTCACCCATTCTATAGTTGATGGACATTTGAAATGTTTCCACTTGTTGACTCTTATGAAAAAAAGCTGCTATGAACATTTTTGTACACTAGAAAAATGTTTTCCAAAGGTTTGTAATAATTTATATTTCCACCAGCCATACAGGAGTGATTCAGATGTTCTTCATTTTCACCAGCACTGAGTATTTTCAGTCTTTTAGAGTTTTAGCCATACTTGCGGGCATATGTAGTGTATCTCATTGTGGCTTTAATTTGCATTTTCCTGATGACTATATCATCTTGCATTGAGCTGATTTCATGTGCTTATAGCTTATTTGTGATGATTCTGTTCAAGTGTTTTATTAATTTTGAAAAATTGAGCTGTTTGGCTTTTTCCTTATGGATTTATGGTAATTTGGCAAATGTTCTAAGAGAATTTTCATCAAGTATATATCACAAATATCTTTTCCCAAACTATCAGGTGCCTTAGAAGTGCTGCCTGTTCAGGTCCAGGATTTTCTCTTGTTGTCACTGATGGTGATGCCCTATCCCACCTTTCTGGCAGTGAAGAAGCGAGGAGAACCCAAGGGGGAAGTGGAGGTTCCCATATCAGGTAGTATCTTGTGGGAAAGTGCATTTTCTCTGAAGCTGCCCTTAAACGCCATACCTCATGTTCCTTTTAAAATTTTTATTGAATTTATTGGGGTGACACTGGTTAATAAAATTATATAGGTTTCAGTAGTACACTTCTGTTAACACATCATCTCTATATTGTACTGTGTGTTCACCACCCAAAGTCAAGTCTCCTCTCATCACCTCATACTCCTTTATGTCTTGGGGTGCCTTGTTCTCACATCTGTTAGTGCCCACATTATATTGTAGTTGTTGGCATGCCACTCTGTTCACTGTCTATGAGCTCCTGGTGGACAAAAACGTGTCTTCTCATCTATGTATCTTGAACAACCAACTCAGGTCCAACTCAGGGCCAGGTTATGCTCTTAGTCATTGCTCAAAAAATATGTACCAAGCAAATCAATGAATGGGATGATTTAAGCACAGCACTGACATGACCGGGTTTGCATTTTAAGAAGGTAATTCTGGCAGCAGTATGGAGAGAGAGGCTAGAGCTCTCAAAGATTAAGTGGCAATTCAGATCTCTCCAGTTTAGACAGCAAAGCGAGAGGAAATATGCTGAACAAGAACAGAAAAGGCCTGTGTGTGTCTTCCTTCTGTAGCCAAGGGATGTACAATCAACCCCAAGGCAATGGCCATGTCCAATTTTGCTAGAGAATTTGGTGAATCTGACTCGGTGATAGATAACAATACAAGACCACAAAGAAGAGATGTCACCAAGCCCCGGATGACAAATGTCAATTGAATAGTACAGATAGTAAGTGCTAGTTCAGAGGAGCTGGTGATCACCGTGAGCAGGATTTCACCATCAAGAGTTTCCTTAATACTCAGATATTTGCTGACATGCTTTGCAAAATTATGATAGAAACATTATTGCAAGTATGAAACTAGAATGAGTTGAATGAGCAATTAAAAAGGTGAAACCTGATGTTTCTACTCTCTCTCAGCCTCAGGATCGGCACAGAGGAGAGTGAAGTAAGTGGGAGCTTTGAGAGCTGCAAGGATTGGCACCTCTGAGCTCAGAACAGCAGTGTCCCTATAGCTGCCACTCATTACAGTTTAGGCTCTTGGAAGTGGGCCCTGCCTCTGCGCTCATGTGTGCTCTGTTCCAGCCAGAAGGATGCGCTGCCATACCCTAGCAGACTCATCTCGGGCTTCCTGGGAACTTGATAGATGGGAGATATATGGTTTGGAAATTCTCTGGTTACTTTTTAAATTTGGAATTGACAACACTAAAAACAATCCCACAACTTTATTTTTTTTTTTAAAAAGTGGGTACGTTTTTTTTTTAATTGAACCATTTTCTTAACACTAGTTGCCCATGAACTAGGTTTATTTTATTTTATTTATTTAATTTTATTAAAGTTTATATTCAATATTATTTTGTATTAGTTTGGGTGTACAGCATAGTGGTCAGACAATTAGATACTTGACAAAGTGTTCCTCCAGATATTTCCAGTTCAGCGGTATTAAGTAAATTCACATTGTGCCACATCACCACCATCCATCTCCAGAATATTTTCATCTTCCCAAACTGGAAGTCCATGCTCATTAAACAGCAACTCCTCCTTCTCGAACCCCCTCAGCCTTGGAAACCACCCTTTCACTTCCTGTGTCTGTGACTCTGACTACCTCGGGCCTTCCTATAATTACACAGTATTTGTTCTTTGGTGTCAGACTCGTTTCACTTGGCATAATGTCTTTGAGGTTTATCCATGCTGTAGCGTGTGTCAGAATTTTCTTCTTCCTTTTTTGGAATAAATAATATCCAATCATATATAATATATATATACATACATATATATGTTATATATATACATACATATATATGTTATATATATACATATATATATATATATATATATATATCTCACATTTTGGTTATCCAATCATAAAGTTTATTTTTATCACTGCTACCTCTCTAGTCAATGTGGAGTTTTTATCTTTTTATATATTATCAGAGGAACTAATAAAACAGGGAGGGAAATGAACTCACATTTATTGAGAAACTCCTATGGGCCTCACGCTGGGCAGTATTCTTTCATGGTGGCCGTTTGTGTCTCAAAATGGCCCTGTGAAATGGGAATCGCTACGCCATTAGTGAGATGGGGAAAGCGGAGTGATCTGTACCCAAGCTTATCAGACCTTGAAGCGCATTCATTTTCCGCTACTTTGCTGTGCACGGCCAAAGCCCAGGGGCCGCCGACACAGTGCAGTTCTGAAGCGCATCAAGTTTAACTTTGGTTACTCCTTATGTTTTTACCATCTTCCCACTTTTAGTGCTGTCTCCCCCACCCCCATGTCAGCTATCATCTAAGTCAGCTTGCTTTCAGCATTATGAAAGAATCGTTTTCTTTTATAAAAAAAAAAAAATAAAGCACATAGCCGGATAAGGAACACCATATGATGATTTCAATAGATGCTGCAAAGCATTTTAATTCTTTCACATTCTTTATGTAAAAGAAGTCCAAACACTTAGCAACCTGAAATGCAATAGCCAGGTCATTTTACCTCAGAGTCTTCATCTAAAATACAAGGACTGGATCTCTCCAAGTCTGGAGCTTGCCCTCCACCCCCCCCCCCCCCCCCCCCGCTCCCCTTTCTATTCAAACGAATGCCTGATTTTTGTAGATTACATTGTCCTTTGTTTCCGTTATGCTATGCAATCCTGGCAGGTACTTTAGTAATGGGAATGCCGAATCACAGAGAAGAAAAATCGTGTTTGGGGGCTGGGAGTTCGCACTGGAGACTAACAGTTGAGGCATCCACACTTGAACTCAGTTCTTGACTGATGGAACAGCTACGCCATGGAAATACCGCTGATTGATGGACCGGTTCAATTTTGACAGTGGCGTCTTAGGGCCAACTCTAGGCCTGACCCACAGCTTTGCCCTGTATTAAAGTTTTTGTTAATTACTTAGATGAGGGTCTGCTGGTTCAGTGATCAAATCTGGAGATGGCATGAAGCTGGAAAGGATAACAAAATATTTTTATAAGCTAGAAACATGGCCTGAATCTAAGAAAATTAAATAGATGTCTGGGCTGGCACTTGGACTAAAAAATCAACTAACTGTTCAAACAGAGATAAGGTAGCAGTGAATTAGTCAGCACTTCCGGGGTTGCAAGTGACAGAAACATTACTTTTATGGACACAAAAGAGGAAGGTTTTGGCTCTTTGTAGGCAAACCTTGAGGGCTTAGAAGCGGAGTGCTGCTTGGACTCTCTCAGTCTGTCTCATTGCTGATTCTCCTGGTGGATTTTTTTAGATTTCCTCTACAAGGGAGGAAGTCTGGCTGAAAACAACTCTCAGAGTCACATGTTTCTAGTTTACTCAGGAGAAATAAAATAATTTCTGGGAGGGCCTCTAACTGGCCACTGCAGGCCACATGCTAGGTCCGAGGAGGAAGGTGTGTGAAAAACAGTCACCTGTCATGTGGATCACATGGCTGGACAATTTTTCTGGAATGAGAGGAGGTATGGGCCGGGAGGTCTAAGACAAGAGAGATGTGGGCTTTTGTTTGCTATAAAGATGATAGGAGGTGAGGGTGACATGGGTGGTTGGAAAAGCTAGACGTCTGCCTTGATGGGGCGAGAGGATCCAGAGCGACACCCCGACGGGCGCCTGTTCTTCACTCTTCGAGCCATTTCTGGTGTGTTGTATCTGGTTCTGGTCACCATGCTTACAAAGGAATGTTGGCAAGTTAGGATGTCTCCATAGGAGATTCCCACAAAGGTGAAAAGACATGAACTTTTGATATGTGCACAACATGATGGAGGACCAGGGATATTTAACCTGGACAAGAGTCTATTCATGGAGACATGGTGTCAATCGTAGATTTGAGGAGGTTTCCTGTGGAAACAGGCTTGCACTCGGCCTGTGCTGTCCTAGTGAGCCAATCTATCACCAACCCCACCTGTGACCTGTCACCTGCACGCCCTGCTATGCAGTGGTCAGAGCAAGGCCTTGGAGCCAGGCCGACTGGGCCACTTACTCACTTTGTCATGGTCAGTGCCTTGGCTAAGGTGTCTTTTGCGAACATATGGGTGTCTCATGAGGTTGTGTTAAAGCTTCTGTGAGGTGATGAGTCTAATGCTGCTAAAAGGGTGCCTGACATGTAGTGGTGGCTTCGTTCATATTAGCATCAGTATCAGCAGACTGCATACATGTAAGAAAGGAATTCCCAAGGAAAAGGGTCATCTAGCAGCAAATAAGAGCCTTCACGGGTAGCGAGCTTGCTGTCCATGGAGGTGTTTAAGCAGAGCTTTGAAAACTACTTGGAAGAGTGAATTCAAACCCCTCCTCTGGGTATTGGATTGAGTAGCTTTCAGGGTCCCATTTAATTCAGAGAGTTAGTGATTTGAGATTCTTATCCATTTCTTAACTCCTTCAACTATTTCTCGAATTCATATTCATAATTTATCTGTTTTCAAAAATTTAACAAGTAACAGTCTTAGCGATAATTATTGCATTTCTATATTTATAGATAACTGGCACATATGGAGGTGGAGTAGCACAATTTGATATTTTCTTGTGTGCCAGATTTTTTTTAATAAATATAGAAAACCCTATAGTTATGAAGAACTATTTGTTAAAATTAAACATATATGCAACGGGCATCTGTTCTGATATATCAGATCTCTTGAGAACTGGTTTTCCTGTTGCCACTGGATGAAACCCAATATTAGCCCAGAGCTTAAGGGCCTTAAGTCTCAGAGCACCCAAATAAAAATGGAAATAACTTTACTAATTTCTGCATGCAGTGCATTTCTGCTCACTCTGGTTAAATTTTAATGTTTTATCTATAAAAAATAAAAAGTGTCCCCTCTCTGCAAAAAACTAGAATAGGATTTTTTTCCCCCTCAATGTTGAGAATTTCAAACAGCCTACATGGTTAAGCTTAGATTACAGAGCCAACTAGATGTGGATGGAAATTCTGGCTCTCTCTCTTTCTACCTGTGGGATCTTGGGTAAGTTGCCTAACATCCTTGGCCTTCTTTTCCCACCAGTACAAGGCGGAAAATAAAGCCCACCTTTTAGTATATTGTGAAGGTGAAATGATATCAACCGAGTGCCTGGCTTGCAGTAGACATTTAAAAAACGTTGATTCCCTCTTTGATAGGCGTGGGCCTGCTCATTTGGAAATGACCTGAGGAATTGTATTGATGGTGGTGATGTTATTAAAGTAATATCTACCATGTACAGAGTGCTTCCTGTGTGCTGGGCACTAGGTTACACACTTAAAATACATCATCTCTCTTAATCCCAACAACAGCTCCATGGGATGCATGGCAGCGAGACCTTTTTACAAGAGAGAAAAGTGACTCTTAGAGAAATTAACTTCTGAAAGGCCCTAAACCTTGCAAGTGACAAAACTGGAGTTCAGACCCAGAGCAGGCTGATTCCAGAGCCCAGATTATTTTCTTTTAACTCGTCCTCCATAGCACTTAGCTAATATTCTAGAAGGATCTAAAGTAATGGTTATCTTTTATACTTAGTATAAAGGATGTTCTCATTTTTATTTCACTCAGGTGAGACTTTTTTATGCTGGTTGAGTTTTCAGAACTTGCTATCTTTTTGTAATCACAACTCCCATAGATTTTGATAAGGAGCCATTGGACCTGGGACTCCTTGTGGTTGCCATGGTTTTTAGTCTCCCATTGGGGCTGTTTTGACACTTTTATGTCTCAATTATGGTATAGAACCAAAGATCTGTATTTACTGTTCTCACGTTTTTATGGTGAAATACTCAGGGTAATATGATCTAGACAAAGTTGCGGATTAGTGAGCTTTATCTTTTGTCTCCCTTCAGTTGGGGAACTTCACTGTGGGTGTGCAATGCCCTCTACCTCCATCAGTAGCCAAACCCAGATACTTCCATTCCCACTAGGGTGCCCGAGGGACAGGCACTCATACCACAGTGGGCCCGGAGAGAGCCTGGTACTTTCTGCCCGGAGACCACCTGTGACCTCTGAGAGCTCCCAGGGACACTCCGGACTCCTGTACAGTGGTTCTCAACCTTCTGGCCCTTTAAATACAGTTCCTCATGTTGTGACCCAACCATACAATTATTTTCGTTGCTACTTCATAACTGTAATGTTGCTACTGTTATGAATCATTATGTAAATATCTGATATGCAGGATGGTCTTAGGTGACCCCTGTGAAAAGGTTGTTCGACCGCCAAAGGGGTTGCGCGACCCACAGGTTGAGAACCACTGGTTTAGAAGGACGCCACTCTCAGCTTTCACTAAATGTCACTGTTTAATTTGCTGGCTTCCAAGTTTGGCTTATTTTTGAGAATTCAAATCTCCTTTCAGGCAAGTTAGGTTAAACTGCCCATAGTGAGGGAGCTTCTTGACCTCGGATCATTTTCTTTTTCCTTTTCCAGGGAAGTTGACAAAGGGGTTGACAGATGAGACTGGATCCGAGCTGGAGAAACTAGGGTGAGCTTAGGGGCCGCGAGTGTGCAGATCAAGGAGCGAATAAATATGTCAGAGACGAGACGTGGCATCGTCTCCACTATACACACATCCACACCTTCCTGGTGATACCTAGTGTCATACACATGTCAGTGTGTATTTTAAATGGTGTCTTATATGAAATATCTTGATATTTAACAGATCCTAAACAAATAATAAGTAAGCACTAAAAGCAATTGTACATTTTTTACTTTTTATTTAAATAAGAGTTTTCCTTGTATCCATAAAAAAGAAGCAGCTCTTAGGGTCAATGAACTTCTCTCTCTAATGTCGCACACAAGGTCCCTAAAGAAAGCCACTTGACATTTTGTTCCAAACTAACAGTAGACCACTTGGAAGAGAACAAGGAAGGAAACTCGGTCGAAAAGGTATATATGGTTCAGCCACCGTCTGGGTGGCAGTTCTCAGATGTAACACACATCAGAATCACCTCCCGGGCTTATTAAAGCAGATGGCTGGGCCCACCAGAGACCCAGTTACAGGAGGTCTGCAATGGGGCCCGAGAATTTTCATTTCTAACAAGTTCCTGGGTGATGTTGATGTTTACAAACTAGGGATCCTACTTCGGAAACCATTGGTCTAGAGCAGTGCTGTCTAATATATACTGTGAGCCACATCAGTAATTTTAAGTATCCTAGTAGCCTCATAAAAAAGTAAAATAGAACATGTGAAATTAGTTATACTAATGTATTTTATTTAAGCCAAAATATCCAAAATATTATAATTTCAACATATAATAAATATACAAATTACTAATGTGACATTTGGCATTTTTTTTATATTAAGTCTTCAAAATCTGGGGTGTATTTTATGATTCCAGAATATCTCATTTCAGACAGGCCACATTCCAATAGAGTAGCCACATGTGGTGACTGGCTACGCTGTTAGAAAGTGAAGAGTGAATATTGTACTAAATTGCATCACAGAGAAAGAGCTTAGACAGGTCAACAGTGCTTCTCAACCCAGGCTACACACCCAAATGACTTGGAGGAAATGAAATACACTAATGCCTGGGTTCCACTCCCAGAAAACCTCATTCAGTTGGTCTCAGGTCAGATGTAGGAACCAGTGTCTTAAAATTTTTTTCCCAGTGATTCTATTGTGCAGCCAGATTGGGGTAGATGGAAGCTGAACTAAAGGTAGGATCCACCTATATATACACGTAGGATCCCCCTACACATGTGTCCTTGGTGCTCTGGTCTGAATGTTTATGTTCTTGTAAAATGATTATTTTGAAATCCTAACCCCCAAAGCAGATTAGGAGGTGGGGCCAGAGCCCTCATGAATGGGATTAGCATTCTGTTTGAAAGAGACCTCACAGAGCTTCCCAACCCCTTCCACTGTGTGGGAGCACAATCAGAAGTGGGCAGTCTGCACCGGGACATGCCCCTGATGGGCCATGATCTTGGACTTCCAGGATCCCAAACTGTGAAAAATATATGTGCTTTTGTTTAACAAGCACCCAAGATTTAAGTTTGATAGGAGACTGTGCTTTTTTGACTTTTAAAATGTAAACAACAAAA